>NC_088791.1:244037535-245284410 GCF_011386835.1 Chrysemys picta bellii | reverse complement strand
TGATGGTCCCTTCTGGCCTTGAAGTCTGAGTCTATGCCAGCTTCCTCAGAAGTGGTCTTGTGTCTGAATTTTTAATTTGTGGGGGGGCGGGGTGTTTGTGTGTGTTCACGGATGTACGGGGTCTGTGGTGTGTAAAACGCTGAATATTTTTAAAGTATTGATTTTAAGCAGGACTTTTCCAGCTGATGCTTGCAAATCACAGGTTGACTTCCTTTTGTTTGTTTTAAACCTGCTGCATATTAATTTCATTTGGTGACCCCTAGTTCTTGTGTTATGAGGCGGAGTAAATAACACTTCCTTATTTATTTTCTCCACAACAGTCGTCATTTTATAGACCTCTATCATATCCCCCTTATTTGTCTCTTTTCCAAGCTGAAAAGTCCCAGTCTTATTAATCGCTCCTCATATGGAAGCCGTTCTGTACCCCCTAATAATTTTCGTTGCCCTTTTCTGAACCTTTTCCAATTCCAATATATCTTTTTTGAGATGGGGCGACCACATCTGCACACAGTATTCAAGATGTGGATATTTTCTGTCTTATCTATCCCTTTCTTAATGATTCCCAACATTCTGTTGGCTTTTTTACTGCTGCTGCACATTGAGTGGATGTTTTCAGAGAACTATCCACCTCGTTGGATGTTCTCCTTTCCTGAGACTTTCATCCTCCTCAACAGCACAGAGGATGTCAGACTGGGGGTGGGACCATTCTACAGTGTCCAGGAAAGTCTCATCTATGTACCTCTCTGTCTCCCTTAGCTCCTCTAGTTCAGCCACACTGGTCTCCAAAGCCCGTACATGGTCTCTGAGGGCCAGGAGCTCCTTGCACAGAGTGCACACATACGCCACCTGCCCATCATACATGCTGCAGGTAATCATACATGCTGCATTGGGTGAAATAAACTGGATAGCCCCCACTCTGTTGCTGAAAATGAGAGCAAATACTGTAAATGTCACATCAATCGCACAGAATGTACAAAAGCCATGACATACCATTGTATGATACGTTATAGATTTTTTTTTAACAAAATCTAATTTAGAAGTAAGTCAAATAAAGTAGATGGGAATCCATATAGTCTTAGTACACAGAAGTATATAGAAATGCTGGTTTGTGAAACCAGCTTTTTTTTTTTCTTTTTTTTTTTCACAAGTAAAAGTGTTAAGAGGGATCTATATACCCAAACATCTATCTTTTCTTCCAACTGGCCCATTATGGAGGTTTAGCAACAAGACAAAATGTGGCACCAAGCAAGTGCTCCAGCTAATACATAGTAATTAATTCCCACCCTAGGGCTTTTTTGTGTAAGTGCCATCATTTTTACAGGGTAAGTCAAAGCAGTCAAAAAAAAAAAAAGGCATTACATGTGGTGCTAGATATAGAAATGTCAGATACATGACTCTATGCTGTCACTTGCATGACAGGAGGAGACTCGCTCAGACAGGACAAATGACTTTTCTGCTGTAAGAAGATAAGATGAAAAAAATTGCAAAGTGGCTCTGACAAATTTATTCTTATCTTAATTCTTGGAAAACTGAGGCTAAGAATATGGTCTTGCTACTCTACACTGAGAGCTGCAAACAAGTAAACACAGCTTCAGTCTCTACTCCCCTGACCCACCCTCAGTGGAGACAGATTTCCTTCCCAGTTTGGTCTCCCTCCTCTGTCCCCTCATCTCTTTCCCTGAATACAAGGTCTCTCCCACCTTGTCTACCCACCCCAAGAGCCCACAGCAACCTCCCCACTAAGTAGCAGACCCCTCCACAGGCTCACCTCATCTCCTACTCCTCACCTGCCTTGCTTCTGCCAGCAGCCCCAATTCCCTGCTGATCAGCATGTCTCCAGGTGGTTTTTCCTCTGAATGCCTACCATGATTTTTCTCCCCCATGATCTCCCTAGCTAGTTCCAGGCCAAAGGAGAGGTTGGGAACTGGAAGGACAGGGAGGGGATTATATTAGGGGAGGGGAGGCTGGGGCATGAAGGGGACTTCCAGTAGTGGAGAGGTGGAGTATTTTGGGGCTCCTATGTTATAACTTCTCATGTCTTCCAGCAGTCAAACTCCCTCCCTCTTCCCTGGAACACCACTCATGATTAGCCCCCGAAAATCCCAGGAAATGAGCTTTCTGAGAATTAGCCAGATTCCAATAAACAAAAGATGCCCTAAAAGGGCAGTTTTTTCTATATTGTAAACCAGATGTCCATAAAGGCTAAGTTACAGGAACTGTGTAAATAATATGCAAATAGTTGGGCTGGGATCTTAGACTTCTCAGATGAGAGAGATTTCTTCTTCACTAATCATTCATAACTTCTGCAAGGACATAATGATGAGAGCTGGCAATAGTATAAAAACTGCTCTTCCTTTCATTGTTGTGACATGCACGGAAGAGCTGCTTTCCTTTATCCTAAATAAAGTGAAGAATAGCCTGGAAAATACATCAGGCCCTATGGAATGCTCCAATCCCCACTGACAAACATGCTCCTAACCTTGCTGATATCTTAGTCAAATCTTGACTTAAGAATTTTGTAAACTGTGTGTTCTGATACCATTAGCCCTTGATATACATGAATTCGTAGGAATGCTTATTTTCCTGATACAACTTTATCTGTCGATTCAGTCAAACCACTACAATTATTAATGAAATGGAATTTTGCTCCACTCCTCTTCTTTTCTTTCCAATATAACTTAAGTCCTTTGTGTAGTAGTACATGGTGATAAGGTACACAGCTCCTTCACTGCAACAAAAAGAGAGCAAAGTGGAACCTGGTATTTCTTGTTAGTTAATTAGTGTCACACTATAAAGTCAGTCAGCGGTTCAGGGTTTCCACTGGGGACCAAAAAGAAAAAGAACATGGTACATTTTAAAGCATCAACAATGTGACCACATTCAAAGATACTGCAAATCTTTACCTTGACCACAATCAGCCTAATCTTGGCTTTCTGATTCGTGTGCAAACTTCTCGGATGGCTATGTACAAAATGTAATGTTGTGCTATTCAGCCTGAGGCCTGCGATTTGGCACTTACGTTTCACATTTAATTGCCTTCTGGATTGTTAATAAGAACACACTGCAACATTCACAATAATCAGCATGGCCTTTTCACACTATGAATGGGAATTCCTCTCAACCAAGGTCTTTGCCTATTTTTAAGAGAACATATTGAGGGATTTGGTTGTATGTTTCTTCATGAATAGAATTATTTGCATGAGTTTCAGCTCGCTCTGTTTAATGACTCCTCAACCCCTCCTCCAGGTCAAAGCCTTTGAAACAGAGATCTTTCACCATGCAGTTCTTGCTGAAATGTCAACATGATATTGGGACACTGGCTTTTCAGTGCCATCATGGTTTCCAGCCACTACTTGGTTTTGCTTCTCTGCTTTTTGCTGCTGCTTCCTCTTTTGCCAGCTGCAGGTATGTCCCAGAAACTGCTGTAATTATTATTATATTGTTAGTCAAATGATTTTCTTGTGAAGAGTGCTGGATCGTCCACAGCAATGGCTGTACATAAAGATTACTAATGAATGTATTCAAATCTGCACAGTGTTGTAATGTGCTCATTGTTTTGACTGGCGATTGTGTTCATGCACTTATTGTGTCAATTGGGAAAAATTGTTTCTAGGCTCATATGTGTAAGTTATCTCATCATACAGAAAGCTACAGGTCATCAACTACCTGCCTACTAGATGAAACCAGCAGGAATTCAAGCCTATATGTGGTATTTTAAAAGCAAAGAATCAATGATCAGTCGTTCTCATTCAATACACAAGAATTTACAAAGGGGATATTACAAACAATGTAGTGTAATATGAGGGTGAACCAAGGCAACTGAAAATTCAGTCTTTAATATGTGCCTCAAAATCAGCTCCCAGGGAACCAAAGGGCACTAGTGATCATAGAGCTCAGACTATCCACAGACTGACACTCTTCAGCAATGGTGTTCAAACATTTTAGAAAAAATAAAAAAAATAAAATTCTCGATGATTCCAATACATCTCCATAGTATAAAGAGAGAGAGAGCTGTGTGTGCACCCTTAGAGAGATAGGTATTCCTTTACTTTAATAAATTAACAAGGACAAATGCAGTAAGAAATGCAAAGAATTAAAAAATAACAATACTCAACATACTGAAAGGATAAAACCTGACATGACCATAAGGAAAAGACATTGTGCTGTGTGTAATGCAGCAAATACTATATAGAAGGTAATTATCATGGTAGGGGATCTATAGTAATCCCTATTTTATTTATTTTTTTTTAAAATGATTTTTTTAAATGAATATATATTTCTATGATGTTAATGCTGATGTGGAGGCTGGTAGACCAGGAGACTGAAGTCCTCTATTATAAGTATCATGACCAGTGCAAACTTCCCCACCCCATCCCATCATTGTGGCTCGGCACTGCCCTGCAGAGATATCTCCAAGTGCAAGACAGTTCATTCTCCATTAGGAATTATCTTGGCGAGGGAATGGACTGGAAGTACTCTGCTCAAGCTCCATCCTCTATCCCCAACTTTGCCCACCATCCCAGAGTAGTTGCATGTTTTTGCCAAAATGCTCAGAAGTGGAATAGTGAGCAATATTGTCATTTAAATTGTCATCATTAGGCTTCAGAAGTAATGTTTAATTAATATGTGGTAGAATATTGTACACCTCACAGACTGGTGTAGACAAGAGATGTGCAGTCTTGCGGACCACTCCAGTCCGACTTCTGCTCTCCTTGCCCATTAACCCTGGCTGAGACTGCCAGGAAGAGTGCCACGTGGTACTGGTTTGCTGAGTTTAGAAGCCACATACAAGCTCCTCTAGCTGATGCAAAGGCATGGCTATGAATAGCTCAGAACGGAAACTCACCCTGCTCTCCTTTGCTGGCAAAGGTATTGCCGTGGCCCAGAGTCTTTTCAGAAGAAAAGTAAGTGGGAATAACTTAGAGCAGTTGTTCTCAAACTATGCTTTATGGACCATTAGTGGCCCATGGACTCCATCCAGCTAGGCCAAAGAAGGTAAGAGTAGATGAATGGAGTGGGGGTAGTGGTGGAGGGGATTGGGAGTCTGGAAAAGTTGTGATCCATCCAAAGATCTTTATCTTACCAAGTGAGTTTATATGGAAAATATAGTAAAACACAAGGGTAGGCAGATAAATTGGGTAAATATGAGAGGCTACATGCCACTTGTCTAATTCTCAGCAGTGTTGCTGTTTGGCTGCCAGAACTAAAGGAAATCCTGTCCTACTTTTGTTTAAACCTACCCTGTAGTGCATGGTAAGTCTTCATGGATTATTTGGATGAAGAACTGCTATAATTCTAGAATCACTACCATTGTCTCGAAAGCTTTGGCCTATATAAAAATCTAGGATCTGTCACTTTACCTCATGTGCAGCAGGGTAGGTAAATAATGTCTCTACAAGATTGTGTAATGTTGCACAATGGAATGTGCTTGGCCTGGCCTGGCCCGGCCTGCTCTAAACATTGTTGCAAACACCCCAGATTTAAAAAAAGTAAAGGAAGCTGAAATCTCATTGGCTTACACTAGAACTTCAGAGTTACAAACACCTCAGGAATGGAGGTTGTTCGTAACTCTGAACAAAATGTTATGATTCTTCTTTCAAACGTTTACAATTGAACATTGATTTAATACAGCTTTGAAACTTTACCATGCAGAAGAAAAATGCTGTTTTCCTTTTATTTTTTGAATAGCTTACATTTAACACAGTCCTGTACGGTATTTACTGGAGGGGGGGGGGGGGGTTGTTGTTCTCTGCTGCTGCCTGATTGCGTACTTCTGGTTCCAAACAAGGTGTGTGGTTGACTGGTCAGTTCCTAACTCTGAAATTCTACAGTACTTTATTTCTGGAGAGAGAAAATGTGTATGCAGAGTTCCAATTATTTCAATTTTTCAGTCTTCTTAAAGCAGGAGCAGGCAAACAGCTTGCTGAAAAGACAAAGAAGAGCGAATAGCTTCTTTGAAGAGTTAAAAATAGGATCGCTACAACGGGAGTGCTTTGAAGAAGTGTGTTCGTATGAGGAAGCCAGAGAAATCTTCCAAGATGTTAAAAGGACAGTAAGTAAGGGGTAGCACTGGCTCAGGGGTCTTCTGTTGGCCTGATTTTTATCTTGCATCTTCCCATCTTATTAGTAGAAACATAAATGGATTTTGATCCTTAAACCCTGAGAGCTGAAAAGTGTCTAATATAGTACTTTTGTCTTCTATTACCTCTGTCTTAAAATATACAGAGAGCTGAAAATTAATATTGTGTTAAATTTTAGGCATGTTCTCCAAGTAGCCACAACTTTATTCACCCTTCAACTATCATTGTGCTATACCTCTATAATTTGTTTGTTATGGTATTAGACAATGTACTTATCCTTTGTACATGAAATGATGCATAATATTGTCTGGCTAATTCCTTATGCCCTTTTTTCCTCTTTCTTCCAGATGGAATTCTGGCAGAATTATGTTGGTATGAGAATTTCGTGTGTTCTAATAATTACTGAAATTGCACCATTGCAATCCTTCCTGTGAGCCTTACTGATAGTGTGTTTTTTCCAGATGCCAATCAGTGTGACTCTAACCCCTGTCAGAATGGTGGGACATGTGTTGACCAATTTCAGGCTTATGTTTGCCTTTGCCCTGAGGAGTATAAGGGCAAAAACTGTGAAAAAGGTCAGGTATTAAATCTTTAAAAAACAAAACACTATGCAAATGCATGCTGCTCTGGTAAATACGTTGCTACCAGTCCTTTTTAAAATTAACAAACATTATTACTGGGCATCGTTCTAGCAGAGAAGAGGTTGCTGACACAGTTAAAACTGCTATGTTTGATAAGTATCAGAAGGGTAGCCGTGTTAGTCTGAATCTGTAAAAAACAACAGAGGGTCCTGTGGCACCTTTAAGACTAACAGAAGTATTGGGAGCATAAGCTTTCATGGGTAAGAACCTCACTTGCATCTGAAGAAGTGAGGTTCTTACCCACGAAAGCTTATGCTCCCAATACTTCTGTTAGTCTTAAAGGTGCCACAGGACCCTCTGTTGCTTTTTATGTTTGATAAAGCATTCAGCAAACAGGTATTGCAGTCACTCTACATAGTAGCCACATAATCATTAGTGTAGATCTTCTAAGTTCACTTTCTCAACCACCTGAGAGAAAAGGGGCATTTTTCTAACTGAATTATGGTAACCCTTTGGCTTAGAAATGTGGTGTCATATTTGCAAATGACCATCAACTCAGGATTAAACAAAGACTGTGAAGGGCTCGCCAACTAGCAGTTTCTCCTCCTTGGTGTTCACACCTCAACTGCTAGAAGAGGGCCTCATCCTCCCTCATTGAACTAACCTCGTTATCTCTAGACTGATTCTTGCCTGCATATTTATACCTCCCTGGGAAATTTCCACTACATGCATCTGATGAAGTGGGTATTCACCCACAAAGCTTATGCTCCAACACGTCTGTTAGTCTATAAGGTGCCACAGGACTCTTTGTAGCTTTTTTCAGATCCAGACTAATATGGCTACCAGGGCCGGCTCTAGGCATCAGCAAAACAAGCTGGTGCTTGGGGCGGCACATTTTTAGGGGCGGCATGGCCGGCGCCAGAATGCCGCCCCTGCCGCCCCTAAAAATGTGCCCCAGCTGTCCTAGCTCACCTCCGCTGCTGCTGACGCTCGCCCCCCACGGCGCGTGAAACAGCTGATTCGCACACCGCTGCTTCCCCTCCCTCCCAGGCTCTCAAACCTGGGAGGGAGGGCGAGATCCCGAGCAGCCGCGGCGCGCGAAACAGCTGATTCGCGCGCCGCTGCTCCCCCTCCCTCCCAGGCTTTAGGTAGCCCTTATGGTGTAGGTGTGCTGCTGACCATCCTTCATTATGAATTGCAAATTTTTGCTTGCACCTTTTTGTTTACCTGAGATTTGGCATGTAAGGCCTCTGTGTTTGCAGTTTCTTTGTCCTCTCTGAGGGGCTAGTCTGTGGACATTTCCCAGACTCTCAACATGTTTCAGTAGCAAACATGTAGCAAAATCTCATAACATCATATACAATGATGATGCATACAGTTCAACAGGACAGTAATGGTCAGCAGATTATGATTTTCCAGTGATACCTCACAAGGCATACTTTGCATAAGATTTATCATAATTGTAAAAGAGGTGACCATGATATTATAGATGGTCACAGTGTGTAAATACATGCACATGAAAACAGCCCTTGCCTACACCTTCATTAAAGAACAATGGGCCAGATCCAATGCCTGGTGACATCAGTGGGAGTCTTTCCATTGATTTCAATGAGCATTTGATCTAGCTCTATATACGGACTATTAAATTTAGTACATAAGTACAGTGTAGGCCCAAAGGAGGATCAGTAGCTTGTCCGATCTAAATGGGTTGCCTAACTAGTGGCTTTAACTACCGTTAAGCATCTGTAATAAGGCATCCATGATGCCAGTCCAGCCTATATTACTCTCACCTCTTACAACCCTTCCCATTTCCTGTTCCTGCTCATGCTTCTCTTCTGACCACTAGCTCTGTCTTCTTTGCCCAGTTCTAACTTTTTTTGCCACCTTTTCATGCTGTCCCACTCTAGAACAGCCTCTTAGTCAATATTTGCAAGGTTCCTTCTCCGCCCCTTTTAAATAACTTGTGAAAACCAACCTATTCACTAGTGTTTCCCATCTAGAATATCCACACAACCCTCCATACTTATTCTGTTTGTTTGTCCCACATGGTAGCAGCTCATGTCTCTGGGGCAGGTACAATTCAAAGTACTGGATAAATAATAATTATTCCAAAACACCCATAAATGTTCAGCCATTCAGACAGCTTGAATTACTGACCATTCAGACATGTCTTTTCTCCAGAAGAAAGGTCTGCAGTGGATTATCCTATGGCCTTCCCAGTGCACTGCTGTGGGTGAAAGGAATACCGTGGTTATGATTTTTAAATAGACATATTTGACAACAGTTACCATATGGTTACCGCAGTGATATCCTATTCTAATTATTGTGAGTATTGCTCTATCTCAGATACCATATTGTGGTAACTGTTGACAAATGCTAATTATTTTGAATGGCAATCACTGTCTGATTTTTGGTGCATTTTTTAATCTCTTTAATTTGTGCCGGGGTATTTAGTTCCCAGTTCTGTACAGCTCTGTCATTAATATTTGCCTACCAGAAGCAGCTTTCTCTATCAATATATCAACATTACTGAGTTGCAGGTCACTCTTGGTCAAAATTTACGAACATAATTGACTCGAGTTAAACACAAGACACCACATTCAGGAACTAATGTGGTCTTTTCACGTATTTAGGTCTGATTGACAAACCGACGTGCAGTAATGAAAATGGTCACTGTGAACATTATTGCATTGACAGTCCAACCATGATACGACAATGCTTTTGTGCAGAGGGTTACGTACTAGCAAGTGATGAAGTGTCCTGTACTCCCCAAGGTAAGGTTATGCAAAGCAAGTCACTACAGCAACATATTTGATGGGTAACTTCTTTTGACAGTTGTCTCCAGGAGATGTCAATTCTTATCCAATTAACAGATGCTTTATTTCAACATATGAGTCAAGACAAGAATAACCCTAATAAAACCAGTGAGAAATTTATGCTCTTTTTTACTGAATAAGACCAACAAACTTGGGTACTCTTCTCTAGGGAATAGCACTCATCTCAAGAGATAACAAACTACAGCTGGGTTTTTTAAGTGGGGGTAAATTAATGGGTGCCAAACTCCCTTGGAAAATCCCTACCTAAATTATTTCATTAGTGGAGCAAGGGATTAAATGATTCAAATTGCTCCTTTGAGCACAGGCCTGGGTACCATGTGATTATGTGGCCTCATGAATAACTGCATCTATGCTCTTTTTTTCAAGTTGCTATATGATTATGCTCCAAAACATCCGCTTTTATTTTCAAAATATTAAGGGGGAGATTTTCAAAGCTGAAATGGGAGCCAGGCACCTAACTCCCATTTACTTTCACAAGGAGTTGGGTGTCTAGCTGCCCTTTATGCGTTGGTAAATTTCCCCCTGTAGCAATTACGACTGCAATGGAAACCTTTAGAGCGTAAACTGAGTGTAAACGGCTGCAGTGGTGCGCGCGTGAGGCTACAGAATGCCTGGACCAGTAGTTCTGAGAGGAGTGACTTACTCCCATTCATCTCACCGGGGTATTGACACTGAATGGTAACAATTGAACAATTGGGGTGTCAACATTGGAAATGATTTCACTAAGAAACATCAATCCAATAACGTGCTTCTCCATTCCTGGCGGTTGCAGCAGGTATTGGAGTGGGGCGGTTGGTTTCTGTTTAGGGTTGGTGGGATGAGGACCAAGGAATTCCAGACTCACCACAAACCTCTGACCCAGCCAAAATGGGGAAGAAAATAAAATGTTTCCCTTCCTCAGTGATCAAATCATCAGTTGTCTCCTTGATTCCATAAAATCAAGACCGCCTTCCTTGCCTTCCCATGTAGCAAAAGTTCCTACCCAGATGTCAGACCCTCCAGCTCCCTCTGACAACTTCTACAATGCCATTATGCATTTTTAATACCAAAATCCGCATCACATTTTATTGTTTATAAACTTCATATGCCCCTCAGTATATCTGAGGGTATGTCTGGATTGCAGTTAAACAACTGCGGCTGGCCTGGATCAGCTGACTCGGGGGCGGCTCTGGCTATATGATGTAGCCTCAGGCTAGGGCTGAAGTCCCAGAGCCTCAGCTGCAGCCCAAACCCGAACAACTCCACAGCAATTGTATAGCCCAGCAGCCTGATCCCCAGTGAGTCTGAGTCAGCTGACCTGGACCAGCCCCAAGTGTTTAATTGCTGTGTAAATGAGGCCTTGGTGACATTACCCTGCCTGAATGATTAGAGTTAGATGAAAAGGGGTTGTTAAAGGAAGGAGGCAGGAAAGGTAAAACAATGGCCTAGAAGATGCACCCCAGAAAACACTCAAATACAGGAGCCTGGTTTATGGCCTATCCTGGCTACAGAGATGTTTTACAAAGGCTGAGAATCTAGAGATCAGAAGACACCAATCTGTTAACAGAGCTACCCTACAGAAAGGGAGGGGGAGAAAGGGCTGTCAGGTGCTGCAAGAAGACGCAGGCAGACTGAGAGTCAGGGATCTGCAGCAGGCATGCTGTAACACAGTCCCCAAATACAATGGGGAGCACCGTGGCTGACTCATGTCTACTTACAGCCTTGAGGGGAAGGCCAAGTATAAGTGAGACAGTTGGGGTGTAGGCCTCCGTTGTTGTAAATCCATTTTTCTGAGCACTGTGCACCTATGGGCAAAATAAATCCTACTTCTTTTGGGGAAGCTGCTTCTGTGGCCCTACTTACAGGTGCCCAAAGGGAAACTCGTGCAGATGCCAAGCCCATAGGATGTGCTAGGTGTCAAGGTTGGCAACCAGAGGGGTGCCACCTGGAAACCCAGTCAGGGAGTGATTGGATTGTGGAGTCTCACCCCAAAGAGAAGTGGAGGGGAAGTGATGAAGCTACTAGTGGGAGGAAGGGAACATCTCTTCCCCCCCCACCCACCCCCCGGCTGCCTTTAGGTGTGTGTAAGTGTGGCTCCTTTTCAAGCATATTATGCACTTGACAAAAAGAAGTGTATGACCCAAATTTTCATATGCGGCTGGAGAATGAGCCCGCCTCACACCCACCTGTCAGTAGCAGCTCCTGTGCTGCAAGGCTGGGCCTGGCTCTCTGCTCTGGGCATTGCAACATGGCACAAAGGGTTACATATTGTGGTGACCCCATACACCATGTCACAGCACCACTCACTCACATTTATCCTGGCTGCCCCTCCATCATGTTGGAGGGGTGGCTGGGCCAAACCCGAATGGCGCTGTGACCCTGTATGCCAGGTTGTAACACCCATAGTGAGGAACTGGGCCCCCACCCCATGGGCCAGGACCCATCACTGCGGGGTGAGTGCAGTGCGGCCTTGCTCTCCAGCCTCCTCCCCACACCGTCCCCTGTGGCCTCCCTTCTGCTCTGAGCCGGGTTTATGGTTGCAGTTCAGGGGCAGAGCGTGTAGCAGGCATGATAATGTGTGAAATTAGCAAGCCACCAGGCATAGCTGAAGGTGGCAACACCAATGACGTATGCCCCACCCTAGCTGCAAAACCTGGCTGTGCCAGTGGAAAGCGGTACACTAGGGGGACTGGAAAAAGGTCTCAGCTGGGTCAGCCTACCCAGGGACTGTGACAACACTGATCATTTGGGGGCAGCATAAATTATATTGAATTTAATGTTCAAATAAATCAATGAGATACTAATTGTGTTATTTATATTCCTATTTAATTCACTAACAACCTAATTTACCTGAGTCTGTCATGGAATTTCCTGTCTGCTGCTTCAGGGGCCAGAATTGACTTCAGTGGGATCAGGATTTCATCCTCAGAGTGCTGCAGAATCCTGCAGGTTTTAGATGCCACTTGTCACAGAGAACATAGGGCCTTGCTACCTAAGTGGACAGGAGACAGGACCTCTCCGTGTGCACCTCAGGAGGTCAGCAGTTTTGGAGCGGGGAGGGACAGGAAGTTTAGTAGCAGCAGATCAGGTGTCATGGAGGATTCAAAGAGAGCCCCTTGTCCTGCCCGCTTTAAAAGATCATCATGAAAACCCTGGAGGAATTAAAGGGGCACCAAACACACTATATCGATGCCTTTTTCTGAGCCTCCTGTGGTACCTGAGTGCAACTTCTTAACCAATGGGTCTATGTTGTAAGGTAATACCACTTGTGGGCAGTGTCCAGTCAGAAAAAAGCATTTACTCACTGGGTGATTTAAAATACGCTGTGATTAGCAACACCACTAGACTATTGGCTGAATTCTCTGCTGACATGTCTCATAGAGGGAGTTTTCTGGAGTAACCCTAGCAGAGAATGTGGCCCTGTGTGTTTCCCAGTGGATTTCATTGTATTTAATCACACTTACTACTGTGATGTATTTGTTATTTTTCACAGTGGATTACCCATGTGGGAAAATACCGGTTTTGGCAAAGCAAAACACAACTCAGCGGGGGAGAATTGTAGGTGGTTATGTCTGTCCTCCAGGTGAATGTCCGTGGCAGGTGAGTCTTCTATTTCATTTTTTGTCATCAACTGAGTCCTTGGGAAAGGTGCTGGATGGACAGTGCTGGATAACAAACCCCTCTGTTCAGCCGCAGAACAGTTAGGGCACAGCTAAAGGGAATGCAAGCTCCCCACCCACTGCCACCCTCTGCTGCAGTGACAGTTTTTCCAGGCATGAAATGGCAATTCAGCCTCCTCCATGTCCTGCCCATCCAGTCCTTGGCCTTATTGCTGAGATTGCCCACAAGCCTGTCGGCTGTAGTTACTGGGATGTGAACTCTTGGGCAAAATAGGCAGAATCAATAACATATGCGAGCAAAATTGTCCCATGGAAGATTTTTTTCCCCTCACACTTTCCATGCGAATGGTGTGTTCAAGCATGAGGGAATAAAATAGAGAGAGAGAGAGAGTAGCAATGCAAAACTCTCCCAAAAAAAGAACAGGAGTACTTGTGGCACCTTAGAGACTAACAAATTTATTAGAGCATAAGCTTTCGTGGACTACAGCCCACTTCTTCGGATGCTAAATTCTGTGTGTAGAGTACCCAAGTTGTCAATTGTCTACTTTGGAGCCAGACACGAAGTTTCTCTTTCAGCAACTAGGACAATAAAACCCTTTATTTCAGGACTAATAATTTTCATAATTTAGATCCAAACACATTCCTGTGAAAGATTTAAATTCCGAAAAGGCAAAGCACAAGACATACAAACATTGCCAAGATCTCAGATGCTGACACCTTTACTCTCGCTGAGTCCCTTCTTCCATGAGTAGTCTTGACATGATACTTTTGCTTGTAGATTAAGGAGCTACTCAGCATGAGCATTTACAGCCCTGCTTATAAATGTGTTTGCATCTGAGGCTGGGATTTTCAAAGAGCCCTAAGGGAGTTAAGTGCTCAACTCCTATTGACTTTCAACAGAAGTTGGATGCCTAGTTCCGGTACCCCCTGAATTACTTTAAGCCTGAGTTACTAAAATGATTAGTCTAAAAACCTAGATCCCCCTGGGCTATGCACATTAGTCCCTGCCTCGAAGATCAAATGGTAACTTCACCAATCAGCAGTTAGGAAAATGATGACTACACATGGTCCTTGCAGGCTAAGTAAGATGAATGTTCTCAGTAAATTCTATAGAATTTCAGGTCAAACAAATTGGTGTAACATAAAAGTTTCTTTTGCATATTTCAGGCTCTGCTAATAGAGAATGAGAAACCAAAGTGTGGGGGTTCCCTGGTGGGACCGAGCTGGGTGGTTACTGCCGCTCACTGCTTAGAGAACACACATCCCAAACAGCTCCGAGTAAAACTGGGTACGTCTTTCACTTGTCTCACTTTTTCAAACTTTGTGGCCCAAAATTTGTTGTCAGCTTCGCTTGGGTAAATCCAGAGTGATTCCTCCCAAGTCAGTGGAGTTATGCCATATTTACATGGTGTGACTCTGCAAACATTTGGAAGGGTTAAATACAACCAATATCTGTCAAAAACTGATTACAAATACAATGGCCATCTGCTTGCTTACAACAGGAGCAGTTAGCGATTCCTAAATGTCCTCTCGGCCATAATGCAAGTCTCAAAAACCAGAAGTTTTACAAAATGACAGTTCTACGGTTGGGATCAAAGTTGCTGAATTACCCCCATTGTAATGGGGATGGGTGAACAGATTAATTACAGTGCAGAGTGCAAAGGTGTGAATGGCGTCTGCCTCTGCATCCTGGAACCCAGCCTTGAGAAGGGTTTGGGGGCAGTGGCAGTCAGGGCCAGTTAGCAGCATGACTCCAGGAGGAACTCTGCGGTCAAGGAGTGGTAGAGGAAAGGTTTTCTCCATGGACAATCAGCGTCAACCCCTCAGTCCCTCCCGTTCTTGACCCACTCCCTCACTGGCCCATGGATCCTTCAGGGTGTGGGGGAAAGTGGGGTACATGCTGTGGAGGTGGCACTCTGATTACTTCTCTCCCACTGCTGGGAAATGCAGATGCCAGTGGAGTTACACTCAGGATGAATTTGGCTCCCAGTGTCTGGTACTTAGGTTATAGATATAACCTTGTCATGGAACCTAGTCTAGTCTTTTCTGTGCTAGAATTTAGTCCTGGAACAGCCAAGCTGGATAGTTCTAATGCAGTAATAGGCCCTCTTGAAGCTGCACCCTTACTCTGCTTGCTTCTGCTGTAATTCTGTCACTGAACCCTATTCCACGTCTTCTGTCAAGGGAGAAAGCTGGAATGAAGGAAGAGGCTCTAGGAGAAACAAGTACTGTCTCTGCTGAACCACAGAAAAGAATGAACAATGCAGGATTCAGTAGTGGCCGTGGAAATGTAGTAAGAAGAAAAGAAATGTCAGTTTAGTGATATCTTTCCATAAGAGCTGTGTGGAGTTAAGGAGCTTACTATTTATGTGAACCTGACGGGTTTAATTCCTTTTCTAGGTGAACACACAATAGATCATGAGGATGAAGGGGAGCAAGAAAGGAAGGTTTCTGAAATCATAATTCATGAAAAATATATTCCACAAACAACTGACCATGACATTGCCTTGCTGCGCCTGGAGGCGCCTGTTAACTTCAGTGATTATGTGGTACCGATATGTTTGCCCGAGAAACAGTTTGCAATGTCTGAGCTGTCCTCCATTAGGTTCTCCACAGTGAGTGGATGGGGGCGTCTAATAGAAGGAGGTGCCACTGCTGCAGTTCTTATGAGAGTTGATGTTCCACGTGTAAAGACACAAGAGTGTATACATGAGGCCAACTTAACTATTACAGAGAACATGTTCTGTGCAGGAGACCTCAGTGGGACTAAAGACTCCTGCAAAGGGGACAGCGGCGGACCTCATGCCACAAAGTACAACACCACCTGGTTTCTGACAGGGATTGTCAGCTGGGGGAAGGGGTGTGCTACCAAAGGCACTTACGGGGTTTATACAAGGGTGTCTAAATATCTCGAATGGTTAAACAATCACATGGATTCATAAACTGCCAGGCTTCCTCTGGGCAGAACATTTCCAAACTGCAGAGTTGTCTTTTTGAGTCCCACCTGGGACGCTTCCCTGTTTAGCATTTTTCCAGATCTTAAATAAATTACCCACACACTTACATAATGATTTGAAACCAATATCTTTCCTGTTCAGTCACATTACTCATTCACCTGGCTGCATTGTTTGTACATTATTTTAAAAGAGGAATTACTCTGCAGCAACCTTTTTGAAGGTTGTAACATTTATAAATTATATTTCCATAACATTACCTTACATCACAGTTGCAAATGCAAAAGTCAAATCTTCATATGAGTGATCTGTCCTAAGACTCCAGAACCAAAGAAACGGGAAAAGATTCTTTCCAGGTTTCTAAGTCTTTACTGAGGGCTTAGTTTCATTTTTCTTACATCAAATAATAAAGTAATATTGCTAACAATTATAATATTGACCCATATTTGTGACTGGTACATCTGACTTTAAGGTAACTTTGCTCTGGTATAACATTATTACATTATGAGAACAAAGGGAATT
Source organism: Chrysemys picta bellii (assembly GCF_011386835.1). Taxonomy (NCBI): domain Eukaryota; kingdom Metazoa; phylum Chordata; order Testudines; family Emydidae; genus Chrysemys; species Chrysemys picta. The sequence continues at coordinate 245,267,837 of NC_088791.1, read as the reverse complement.
GGAATACTTATTATGCAGCCCCGTACAGCAACAGTGTTCAAACTGTGGCTTTTGTCATTTGTGTGTGTAGAATGATACATTTTAAGGACAGAACTATGTTCTGACCTCCTGCATAGCACAGGCTATTGCTGGTTGCATGTGCCAATAATTGTTTTCACGTGCAATTGATAGTATATGAAAAATTGTGAATGCACAATGAGAGGCTGCACTGTGGTTTCTTTGAAAATATGTCTCCAAATGTCATTATGAAGGCAACATAATATATTAAGGGAGAAAGATAGATATAATAGATCAGAATTTTAGAAAATAATTTACTCTCCAAATTAATTCAAATCAGTCTGAATAGCAGCACTGTCATAGGGACTGGCTGAAGAACAGTAAATTAATGAAACATGGTAATTCACTGAGATGGGAAGATATTTAGGGGGGTTCTGCAGAGATCCATACTATGTTGGGTCTCATTTTATTTAACATCTTCATTAATGATACAGTATACCGATCATATTCAAAACTGCAGATGCCATTGAATTGGGGAAAGCAGCAAATTCCAGTAAGGACGAAGAGATAATAATGTAAAGGGACCTAGAGAGATTTTTTAAAATGGAAGAAAATAATGAAGGAATATCCATCTTGGAAAAATGAAAACTAATATATCTGGAGGAAAAGATAATCCAGATCACAGATATTTAGTGGTAGGTGAGAAATCTGGAAAGTAATAATGCAGAACAGGCCTATAGGTTATAGTGACCAGCAAATAAAGTATAACTTTGCAATGAGGCAGTTAAAAAAAACAACAATCCAGTTCATTTCGAGATTCTTGAGACAGGATGTCTTGGAGCAGAGAGTTAATAGTTCCTCTATGTAGGGCTCCATTGTGAATGTTATGTTAACTTCTGGCCCGCTCATTTACAGAAAGATACTGACAAACCGGAGTGTATTCAGAAAAAAACAAGCAAAATGACAAGGGGGCTAGATGGACGGCTTTACAAAGGACATTTTAACTACAATTTTAATGTGTATCTTGGCTAAATAAATGATTGAGGCAGAGTGTGAAAGGTATCAAAGGTGTGAACTCAAAGGAAGCAATTGTTTAATGGGGTGCTACCTAGGTGCAATGGGGTGAAAATATAAAAAGGAAGATTGAGGCAAAATATCCTGACAAATTTCCTGACAGTGGGATTTGTTTAATTGAGAAATAGTCCCCAAAGTATGTAGTGGAAACCCCATCCCTTGTGATATTTAAAACTTGACCGGATAAAAGTATAGAAAATAAGTGAGGAAGCATAAGAAACAATCCTGCACAGCCAAGAGTAGGGATTTCCTTGAGGACCAACAAACTCTGGGGGATCTATAGCACTTCCACTCCTGATGCTGGAGAACAGAAGGAAGGGCTCCTCTTTAAAAGATCCTTTCCTGGACTGGGGGATGGGGCAACAGGTCTACCTGCTACTCCCCTGGCCCCAAATACTGAAGTTGTTGAAATGGGTCAGCTGGGTCCAGTCCTTCACCCTGAAGATGTTGGAAGAGAAGGGTGTAGAAAGCAACTGAAAACTACTAAAGGTAACTGGGTGGACACCTCAGGGTCTGATTCAGAACGGGGTCAATTTCTAGACTCCACAGGAGTCAGGGAATTACTGAGCTCTTCAACCTTCCTCCCCACTGGACCAAGAGAAGGGAGGGGGCACTTTTATCTCCTGCCAAATGGTCCAGGCAATGGGAGCATTGGACCCAATGTAGACAAATCTAGCTCTGCACACCTCTTGCAGCTAGTATGGATGACAACAGTGGCCTATTAAACAAAACCATCTAATCATGAATATTAGCTGTAAATATTCAGCCTTATTCAGATAGCCAAATATGGCTATATTGTTGCCATCCCGGTCATTTTTATTCAGTTTGCTTACTAATAGATCCTTTCCATCTCTAGGCTATAAATAGCCTATCTATAAAAGCTTTGTCTTATTGTACTGAAAAATTACAAAGCACTCGATTAGATTTCTTTCAAAAATATTTAGCTTTTATTACACACACACAAGGTTTCCAAGAAGTTTTCTGATTAAAATAGCCAGCTTCTAAAAACTCATCTACTCCAGCATCCCCAGCTCTTCTTCTGCATAACTCTCTCCAAAGCATATAATTAAGCAGACATGCAGATTAGAGAATTAGTTGCAACAGCGTTTCCTCTTCAGTCTGTACTCAGACCCCCGTCTAACCAATAGAAATGCAACAGCTCACACGGATCCGAGGCTTTTGTGCACATACTTTGGAATAATTAACATGTTAATTAGTGAATGAGCACCCTGCAACAAACACTGCTAAGACCCTGCAGGACATGTTTTCAATTTAGATTCAAAATGCAACATTTCCTAGAAAAGTGCTTCGGGGAGGACTTCCTTCCCTTTAGTGTTCCTTGCATGGAAATCTATAGGTGATTATTCCCATAAATACAGTCAGCTTCCTGTATGTCAGGGCCAGAGGTAAGCAGAAGAACATTTTATTTTTCCTGGGGTTATTAGGGCTCCAGATTTCTCTAATTCAGTTCTGTCTCTGACATTGCCAAGAAAGGCCCAACCATCCAATCAGCACGTTGAGTTGGACAATCCACGTCCAAAGATGCATAAACACTATTTGTTGTGATAAGAAGTACAGCACAGTAAAGCACATAACAGGAAGTCTGGTACTGATTAAACCTTGGTCAGTGACAACCCTGCAGTGTGGGGGGAGAGAGAGAAAACTGTTTTCTACAGATGAGTGTCATGGCTGGCCAGTTGCTCCTCATACTGCTTTCCACTTCCCTAGGAGGTCTCCTGCAAGCTGAAGGAAATGGTAAGAGAATCTTGACTTTTTGCTTAGGAGGCTGGTTTGGGGTTTTACGTGAGGAATGAGCTCTTATGTGGCAGGACAGGAGCAGAGTAAGCCAAGGGGAGTCCCCCCATGCTTGAGTTTCTCAGACATCTTACATGTTGGTGTTTCATACATGCAGTGTGTGAGAGATCGGTTTCAGCGCCATGTACTGTCGCTGTGAACTGGTTTGCCTAGAGTTTTAATGTCATGTCCATACTTTCAGTTTTCCCAGTCAAGGTGTGGGGCAGATAAGGGTGGGGGCAGGGGCAGGACCCGCAGATACAACCCTGTCTGTGGTGAAGAGAAAAAAGAGAGGAAATGTCTCTTCCCACAGCGATGAGGGAGGCAGAAAACAACCCCTCCCATCTTGGAGAAAAACTACCCTTCAACCCAGAAGCTAGTGGGAGGGAGGGTAGCCCCCTTCCACCCAGCAGCCTCAAGGAGGGGGAATGGAGACATAAAAGGGAAGGGGGAAATTCCCTCCTGCCCAGGGGAGGGGGAGATGCATGGGGGAGTGGAGAAAGGAAACCAACAATTAGAAGAAATGAGATGCATCTCCAGTCAGTAGAAAGGGAAGTCTCTGCTCCCCCACTTCTTCAAAGCCTATGAAAAGGGGTCTGAAGAAAGGCAGATAAGCTTGTGAGAGAACACCACAGGGAAAAGAGAGACAAAAACTAAAATGGAGTTGGGGTAGGAAGGAAAAGGAATAAAGATCTGTATAAGAGTGGGGGAGAGGGAAGAGCTAGAAGAGACAGACATTTTAGGGTTTAGTGTTTACTGTTATTGATATTTTAATTTAAAAAGGGCTAGTGTCAAACTGTTTATGCCCCCAAAGCTAGAGTACCATCTTGTGAGGAATGTACATCCTCTGCACTTCCTGGGAATGAGATGCCAAGTAAGTGGATAGTTTCCTAAATCAAATGAGGCCAGAGGGAGCTAGCATGGGACTCCAGAAGCCAGGGCTTCAATTCCCTGCTCTGTCACAGACTCCCTGTGTGACCTTGTGTAAGTCACTCTGTGCCATAGTTCCCCATCTGTAAAATGGGCAAAATAGCATTGCCCTATCACACTGGGCTCTTGTGAGGATAAATACATTAAAGACTTGAAGTGCTCAGATCCTGTGGAAAGGGGGCCATCCTGGGGACCTTAAATAGACCTGAAAGTTTGCTTTTCCTTTATCCATTCTTTAAGTCCTCAGTGCTATTGTGTTTGGCTTGTTTGCGACTGCAGCACTGCTTAAAACAAACAACTACCCAGTAGTTCCTAAGTACAAAATCATCCTCCAAGGATTCTGCCCTGGAGCGATTTCTTTGCCAGCCTGTTTAGATTCCCAAAAAACCCTCTTTGCATGTTTCTCAACTGTTCTGCTTTACCAGGCAAACATCCTACAGCTCGCTATGTTCTGAGGCAGGAATATTTAGGGAAGCAAGAGACCAGCCTCACAGACAGAACAGGCTGGGTCATAAACACTCCATTCCTAGCTGTAATAATCGGTGTGGCAACATTTAGAGATTAAAACCACACTATTACATTGCTGCCTCCTGTCACTTCCTCAGAACTACAGAGCAGGAAAACTAATTTAAGGATAAGCAAAATAATGAGTGAACTATGAGCTGTAAATCATTTAGCCAGACACTCGCAGCTACATTTACAAAGAGCTACATTTACTCATCCTGGCTGTAGGTCCATTGAAATCAATGGGAATCCATGCAGCAGTAAGGTACTACCCAATGTGAGTAACGCTGGCAGAATCTGGCCCTCTGGGGCTGATCCAGAAAACAAAACACCAACTGTCTCAAATCTAATTAATAGAATCTTAGGCCTGGAAGGGCCCTAGAGAAGTTATCTCATCCAGTCCCCTGCACCCATGGCAGGACTAAGTAATATCTAAATCATCCCTAACAGGTGTTTGTCTAACCTGCTCTTAAAAATCTCCAATGACGGGGATTCTACAACCTCCCTGGACAATTTATTCCAGTGGTTAACCACCCTGACAGGAAGTTTTTCCTAATGTCCAACTTAAACGGCCCTTGCTGCAATTACTTCTTGTCCTATCCTGAGAGGTTAAGGAGAAGAATTTTTCTCCCTCCTTATAACAACCTTTTATTTCCCTTAGTGATCGTTAAAGTGCATAGTTAATAAAAATCATCAATTAATTAATAATCAGGTGTACAACAAAACAGTCCAGGAACTGCATGTTCTGTGCCAAGGGAGGCCGCATGGCCCACTGGATAGGGCATGAGGCTATAAGATTTGGGTTCTATCCCCAACTCTCCCACTGACCTGCGGTGTGAAAAACACTCTTTCTGAGTTCAGTATGTTTATCAAAACCCACCAGCATGTCAGCGTTTACAGCACAGTAACTGATGATGATTAGTATACTCAATATTTATCCCTGTATGGTGGGATTTTTGACTCTGGTATTAATATAATGATTTGTGTGCATGTATCGCTGCCCTCTGCTGGAAGTAACAGCACTGTTCCTGCATGCAAGTGGCTGAGATGGACCTGCTGGAACTGCTTCTCCAATTTAATTCAATAGCAGCTGCCCTTTTAACCTATGGGGCAGCAGTTCTCAAATTTTTAACATCATGCCCTGCTCTTATTAAAAGAAATGAGCTCAGGCCCCACCTGCGCTAGACACAATATTCATATGTAGCCAGTGTTAGTTAAATACCAGAATGCCATTATAATCACCTTACCCTGACATGTTTCAATTAGATGGGGATATTATTGAGGGCAACCTGGGGTGTTATTGGGTCTGAAAGGAGAACCTGGGGTGGCACCAGGGGCATTTGGGAAGATGGGGGGAGGGGGTGGGAGCCTGGAGTCTTGGGGATTGTGTTGGCTGGGGGGTGGAGGGCAGGGAGGCTCCTGGAACAGTCTCACCCATGAGCTCCTTGAATCCCTGTCTTACCATTTTGTCCCTCCTGGAGTCCCTGTCCCATCCACCTCCTGGCCAACTGCTGCTGCTGCTCACCAGCTTTCCGAACAAAGCAGGTGGACATGGTCTTCTTGCCTGTCAGTGCCACAGCAGCCCCCAGCAGCCAGGAGGAATTGCTGTATGGGAAACCTGGCTGGGGCCATACAGCCCTGGCGGTGTGGGAGAGACTTTATTTGGTGCTAGAGCGGGGTATCAAAGAGCAAAACATAAGCAGTGATTTGCATTTTCTTATTTTCAAGATTAAGTGAAGTAAGACAGAATTTCAGGGTCCATCCACACCCTGTCAAAGGGCAACTGTTTGAACAGGCTTTTAGGGGGGATGTACCTTGCCGGCATAAGGAGTTGAGAAATGTGGGCCAGAAACTTTTCTTCTACTTGGGGTAATGGTGCCTAGAAATAGATTAGGGTTTATGTGGGGGTTTTTTTTTCTTTCTTTCTTTTTTACTGAACTTATTGAATCCTTTCTAACAAAGTTCTTTGGCATCACTTTTAAAATGAAACGTGTTGTTTCCTTTCCATTTAGTGTTTTTGCAGGAAGAAAATGCAAACAAGTTTTTGGGAAGAACAAAGCGTGCTAATTCCTTTTTGGAGGAGCTGAAGAAAGGGAATATTGAACGAGAATGTTATGAGGAACGCTGCTCAAAAGAAGAAGCCAGAGAAGCCTTCGAAGACACAGAGAAAACAGTAAGGACAAATCAACATGAAACAATTAGGCCTTCATCATCCAAAGTGAAAGGCCCCTATGATCATTAGTTACTTTTGAGCATTAAACCCACAGAGTGATTTCAAGCTTTTTCTATTTTAAATATTAGAAGTGGGCAGAATGGCAAAGTTTGGTTTTATAACACCAGAGGAGTAGAGCGAAACGTACAACATCTGAAAAGGCATCAAGTCCTAGTTCAGGTCTTGCCAGATCAGATCATGTTAAAGCCGCCTGTTCACTTACCTGGTTCTGATCTGTTTAGTTTAGACAGTGACCTACTTAGAGCATCTCTAACACTGTTAGCATAAAATACTTCAAGGACGGATTCTCAACCCCCCCTGAGCTCTGCGTGTGTTGAGTGGAGCCCCTTTCTGCATTAAGAAGCACAGGCCAGGCAGAACAGATGTTTTCAGATGCTATTTGAAATGAGATGGAGAGAGTACAAGAAGGCTGATTGAGATGGCAACCACTGCTGAGGAGAAAGTTCTCGTATGATATTAACCAAACTTATCTCAAGATGCCTGGTACATCTCAGATATTTAAGGGCTGGATTCGCTATTCCACGTGGAACTTGTGTCTGTGGCGTAAGCTGCGCAGCTCTAACTTATGCTGAGGCTCATCAGCTGAGGATCAGGGACCTTATAGCAGGCTGGACTGGATGATCTGATATCTTTTCACGGGCTCAAATTGAGGTAGTCGGTGCTACTGACAGTTCTTGTCAGCCTGGCTTACTGACTATACTGGATGATGACCTCCTTTCAGTGTCCTTTTGTGATACTCTGACTCTCCTGCTGGCTTTCTGCCTGTGCAAAAACAAAGCATCCCCTTAGGTCTTGGAGAGGGAGAGTGGGTGGGAAAGAGGCAGGTCTGCCAGCTTTGAAGAGGTATGTTTCGGCTGCAGAAGCATCCGTCAGCATTAACAGCAGTAACAGTATGAAGGAGGGCCTTGAAGAATATACTCCTTTGGGCAGCAGGAAGGTTATCAACCAGGCTGGCCTTGAAGAGTCCATGTCCGTGTCCCCTTCTCACCAGAGAGGAAGCTTAACCCAGCGCTAGTTTTAGAGCCTATGTTCTGAGTCCCAGCCTTGCCCTGACTCTTGGCAGCAGCAGGAAGAAGGCTGAACCAGCCAGAGAAGAAATAGGAGGCCAGAAGTGGGAAAACCAGGAATGAGAAAGGCAAAGGAGCAGGAAAGAGATGTGGGAGTTAAGGGGAGGGATGGAGAGATGGGGACCAGAGAGACTTCAGGGGATTGGTGTGACTAGAGAAGGGAACACAAAATGTTTGGAAGGCAAAGAGTGAAATTTGGTGGGGAGATGTATTTTGAAAGGTGGAGGAGGAATTGGGGGAGGAGCACCAAGAAACTAGGGGGAGGGCAGAGGCAAGATGGAATAGAAAGTGAGATAAAAATCAAGACAGCAGAGCCACACAGCCTGAAGGTTAGTAACTTGGATGTAAAATTTATATTCCCACATTTTATACTGTATCCCTGGCAAAAAATAGGGAGTCTGCTCTGAGCTATAGGGCATGGGAGAATTTTAAGGGAAGATTGTGGTTCAGGGTATGGATTGTAAATGGTGTGTAGGGGATAATCTTCAGGCTGACTGTGACCTGAACGTGGGTTGTTGTCACTTTTTTCCTTATAGTTTGAGCATTAGGGCCCTATTTTTCCACCACAGGATTCAAATAACGTCCATGAAGTCAAACAAGTTCATTTCTTATAACTATTCTTCTCCTAAGGCAACAAGGTCTGTTAAAGCATTGTTAGGGTTGCACTATGAAATTCACAAAATATTAGGAAGTGGACTAATTAAGAAATGTTAGCTCAGCTGTGGTGAACATCTACAAGAAGCAATATATGATAAGCTGTATATTTAACCAGGAAAACTGAAAGAAAAGAGGCCACAAGAGAGAGAGAGGGGGAAAAAATAGCACTTTGCCTTCTTTCAGTGTTAATTTCATATAAGATCATAGCTGATTGAGACACAAAACATCACCAGGGCCCTATTCTCCCACCATAGATTGCAGAGTTGCCAATTCTCCCTATAGCTGGTAGGTTTTTTTCTTAAAATCCCCTCTGGGATCAGGTTATTAGCTGAATAGCTCAACTGTCACTGATACAAAAATGTCTAGACTTCATGGTTTTGTTTAAAGATGCAGTTAAAGTAGAACACTGTACTGCAAGGGCCTGTATTTACATCCAACTTAAGAAGTTCCACTTTAACTGTGTCTTTAAACAAAACTATCTTTAGTATATTTGTACGAAAGCTTCTGTGTTAGAGTTTGATTCACTAATCTCTGCCTATCTGTTGTTTTTCCCCATTAGGATGAGTTCTGGAATAAATATATAGGTAAGGAATACTTTAAATTGTACTTTGTTCTTTAAACCTCAGAGAAAATATATTACAACATATTGGACACTGAGGCCTTGTCTACACTACAGGGAAAAGTCAATCTAAGCTATGCAATTTGAGTTACGTGAATAGCGTAACTCAAGTCAATGTAGCTTAGATCTACTTACTGCAGGGTCCACACTATGCAACGTCAACAGGAGATGCTCTCCTGTCGACTCCCCTTACTCTTCTCAATCAGGTGGATTACAGGAGTTGACGGGCAAGTGATCTGCGATCGATTTAGCAGGTGTTCACTAGACCCGCTAAATCGACTGCCAATGCATCGATTGCCGCAGCACCGATCCTTCGGTAAGCGTAGACAAGCCCTGAGAGAAACACACTTTATAAAAAAAAAATTGTTGGATGATAAGTAAACAACACAGCTGTGTGACCCCTAGAAGCTTCAGTTTGCAATGGTATTTGCATGATGACCATTACTGATTTAGTAATTTATTAAATCGGGACCATGGAGTTCGGTACACAGGGATTTCGCAGCAAATTGGCTCTTTTGCTTAGGTCTGGACTTTCAAGTTCTCCAAATTCAAACCTAAAGGACACATCTCACACGCACACCACTCCCAAGCCTTGGTACACCACTACTTAACATTTCCTGATTTTAAAAAGAGCCTATTGGCTTCCTCCATCTGCTGCCACCTGCACCCTATCGTTCCTCTCCTTTGTTCACTGAGTCAAACCGTCCCTTACCCAATTCCAAGGGTCTTTTTCATGAGGTCAAAGAAGCACCTGGCCTTCCTCATCACTCCTAAGTAGGGCTACCACCTGGCCAGTATTTGACCGGCCTGGCCAAGTTTTTTTTAATGGATTTGCCAGTTTCCAGAAAAATAATTTAATCTGTTGGGGGTTTTTTTACGTAGGTCTAAAGAATTACATTATTATCACAATACACTGGGATATCTAATGTTAAAGCTTTCTGTGTCCAGCTAAAGATGCTGCAGTGTTCCCACTTGCGCAGTTTAAGCAATAACAGATCAAAACTGTTGAAAATATGGCAGCTGTCTGGCCACCAACATGGAAGCGCACCGCGCATGTGTGAGAGAGGGGGTTTGAGTCATGTGAGAGCAAGGAGACGTGCAATGTGATCAATCTTATCTATGTGTGTTCTCTCTAGATATTGTAAGTGACTGTAGAAGGGGGGGATTGCGGAGTTGTCTTGTGGTTGGGGTTGAGGCAGACTTCCTTTGAGGGGGAGTTGCCTTTTTTTTTGCATTTCAAAGGTAGTAACCCTAGCCTCAACACACACAGGACAGCACATGTGTCTTCACTGCAGAGTTAGCCCAAGCTAGCCTAGACCCGGTAGAGCATCCCCAGTGCAAAGCACCAACTGTGCCAGACCCGTGTGCTGGGATGCGTTTCTGGTGGGATATTCCATGGTACTTAGCGTGCATTAAATGAGCTGCTCTATGAATTCATTCACAGGGTGAGCATGCTCTCTCTCTGCCCCTCACATGGAGCTGCTGTCTGGCAGTGATATGAGAACAATACTGTATGCAAATAACTTTCAAGCAGAGCTATTCATTGATACAGACAGTTCTGAAAGGGAAAGCAAACAGCATGTGGCAGCAGGCACTTTTAACAAAAATGTCATTACGGAATTCACTCTGCAAACCACAATGTGATTCGTAGTGCACCAGGCTGACTTCTCTGCTCCTCTGGTTCTTTCCTGTCAGCTAGACATAAAAGTGTCATTTGGGGTACATTTCCCCAAACCATGGATCTTACTGTTATCACATAGATTCATAGATTCTAGGACTGGAAGGGACCTCGAGAGGTCATCGAGTCCATCCCCTGCCCACATGGCAGGACCAAATACTGTCTAGACCATCCCTGATAGACATTTATCTAACCTACTCTTAAATATCTCCAGAGATGGAGATTCCACAACCTCCCTAGGCAATTTATTCCAGTGTTTAACCACCCTGACAGTTAGGAACTTTTTCCTAATGTCAAACCTAGACCTCCCTTGCTGCAGTTTAAGTCCATTGCTTCTTGTTCTATCCTTAGAGGCTAAGGTGAACAAGTTTTCTCCCTCCTCCTTATGACACCCTTTTAGATACCTGAAAACTGCTATCATGTCCCCTCTCAGTCTTCTCTTTTCCAAATTAAACAAACCCAATTCTTTCAGCCTTCCTTCATAGGTCATGTTCTCAAGACCTTTAATCATTATTGTTGCTCTTCTCTGGACCCTTTCCAATTTCTCCACATCTTTCTTGAAATGCGGTGCCCAGAACTGGACACAATACTCCAGCTGAGGCATAACCAGTGCAGAGTAGAGCGGAAGAATAACTTCTCGTGTCTTGCTCACAACACACCTGTTAATACATCCAGAATCATGTTTGCTTTTTTTGCAACAGCATCACACTGTTGACTCATATTTAGCTTGTGGTCCATTATAACCCCTAGATCCCTTTCTGCCGTACTCCTTCCTAGACAGTCTCTTCCCATTCTGTATGTGTGAAACTGATTTTTTCTTCCTAAGTGGAGCACTTTGCATTTGTCTTTGTTAAACTTCATCCTGTTTACCTCAGACCATTTCTCCAATTTGTCCAGATCATTTTGAATTATGACCCTGTCCTCCAAAGCAGTTGCAATCCCTCCCAGTTTGGTATCATCCGCAAACTTAATAAGCGTACTTTCTATGCCAATATCTAAGTCATTAATGAAGATATTGAACAGAGCCGATCCCAAAACAGACCCCTGCGATACCCCACTCGTTATGCCTTTCCAGCAGGATTGGGAACCATTAATAACAACTCTCTGAGTACGGTTATCCAGCCAGTTATGCACCCACCTTATAGTAGCCCCATCTAAATTGTATTTGCCTAGTTTATCTATAAGAATATCATGCGAGACCGTATCAAATGCTTTACTAAAGTCTAGGTATACCACATCCACAGCTTCTCCCTTATCCACAAGACTCGTTATCCTATCGAAGAAAGCTGTCAGATTGGTTTGACATGATTTGTTCTTTACAAATCCATGCTGGCTGTTCCCTATCACCTTACCACCTTCCAAGTGTTTGCAGATGATTTCCTTAATTACTTGCTCCATTATCTTCCCTGGCACAGAAGTTAAACTAACTGGTCTGTAGTTTCCTGGGTTGTTTTTATTTCCCTTTTTATAGATGGGCACTATATTTGCCCTTTTCCAGTCTTCTGGAATCTCTCCCGTCTCCCATGATTTTCCAAAGATAATAGCTAGAGGCTCAGATACCTCCTCTATTAGCTCCTTGAGTATTCTAGGATGCATTTCATCAGGCCCTGGTGACTTGCAGGTATCTAACTTTTCTAAGTGATTTTTAACTTGTTCTTTTTTTATTTTATCTGCTAAACCTACCCCCTTCCCATTAGCATTCACTATGTTAGGCATTCCGTCAGACTTCTCGATGAAGACCGAAACGAAGAAGTCATTAACCATCTCTGCCATTTCCAAGTTTCCTGTTACTGTTTCTCCCTCTTCACTAAGCAGTGGGCCTACCCTGTCTTTGGTCTTCCTTTTGCTTCTAATGTATTGATAAAAAGTCTTCTTGTTTCCCTTTATTCCTGTAGCTAGTTTGAGCTCATTTTGTGCCTTTGCCTTTCTAATCTTGCTCCTGCATTCCTGTGTTGTTTGCCTATATTCATCCTTTGTAATCTGTCCTAGTTTCCATTTTTTATATGACTCCTTTTTATTTTTTAGATCATGCAAGATCTCGTGGTTAAGCCAAGGTGATCTTTTGCCACATTTTCTATCTTTCCTAACCAGCGGAATAGCTTGCTTTTGGGCCCTTAATAGTGTCCCTTTGAAAAACTGCCAACTCTCCTCAGTTGTTTTTCCCCTCAGTCTTGATTCCCATGGGACCTTACCTATCAGCTCTCTGAGCTTACCAAAATCTGCCTTCCTGAAATCCATTGTCTCTATTTTGCTGTTCTCCCTTCTACCCTTCCTTAGAATTGCAAACTCTATGATTTCATGATCACTTTCACCCAGGCTGCCTTCTACTTTCAAATTCTCAACGAGTTCCTCCCTATTTGTTAAAATCAAGTCTAGAACAGCTTCCCCCCCAGTAGCTTTTTCAACCTTCTGAAATAAAAAGTTGTCTGCAATGCAGTCCAAGAATTTGTTGGATAGTCTGTGCCCCGCTGTGTTATTTTCCCAACATATATCCGGATAGTTGAAGTCCCCCATCACCACCAAATCTTGGGCTTTGGATGATTTTGTTAGTTGCTTAAAAAAAGCCTCATCCACCTCTTCCACCTGGTTAGGTGGCCTGTAGTAGACTCCTAGCATGACATCTCCCTTGTTTTTTACCCCTTTTAGCCTAACCCAGAGACTCTCAACACTTCCGTCTCCTATGCCCATCTCTACCTCAGTCCAGGTGTGTACATTTTTAATATATAAGGCAACACCTCCTCCCTTTTTCCCCTGTCTTTACCACCTTTACCAGAAAGCCAGTGTCAGCTTCTGGCCAACTGGCAGTGCAGGAAGAAGATTTCTTGAACTGCATCTCAGTTCCAACACAGTGGAAATGCAGAGGAAATGGAGCTGACTAATGTAGGGTTAATACGCTGAGCCAGTGTAGGTGATGATTTACAGTGCAGAAAGAGGGGGGGAGGTAGAAGAGAAAGTACAGCCCAGGTAAAATTGTGGATAAACTTGGAGATCCAACAGCACCTGGGTTTGATTAGCCTGCATTCTCACTGCAAAGTAGGTGGGTTGCCAGCCTGGGCTGAACCAAACCCAAGCTCAAGTCAAGCCTATATACTCAGTCATGCCTGCTGACGAAGGCCTAAAACATCTTCAGGACCAAGTTAGAGGTTTTTCTGTGTAGACAGAACGAGGGTTGTGGCAACACCCAAGCTATAACCCAGGCTAACTCTTCAGTGAAAATACACCCTAAGCATGGAAAACAAGTTAGCTGTGGTTATGACCCTGTGGCAGATAAGCTGGAGAGTCAGCTGGTTTCCTGATTATCCTGTAAGGAGGCAGCCCAAGGAGAGGAAGACAGGGAATAATGGTGGCAGCCCAAGTTCAAAGAGGCACAGAGGGGAGGTAATTTAGCACCTGACCTTAGCTAAAGCTATATCACACTACTCCCATATTCTTGGTTGTTCTCGCCTCCCTGCTGCAGAGGTGTCAACTGTCACAATATTTGGTGTTTTTCTTAAAACCCCAGCTCCTGGAGTCATGTGATTAGGTAAGTATCTCAGTTATCATTTTAAAAAAACCATTGTGGCTGTGGAGAAGAGTTTGAAAATGTGACCCCTAAAGACTCAATGGCTGGAAGGTAAATAATAGGAACACCAAATTTATTATTTTTTTTAAATCTCATGAATTTTAAGCCAATCACATGATTTTGTAGGGGCCTGACTCATGATTTTGATTGCTTGGGGACTGCAATACCACTGCTAGGTAAATACAAGGAAAAATGCCAGCAGAATAGGGGACACTCCTGAGACAATTATCCAATTATCTGAAGATTTTGGGTGTCCCCTAAGACCTTTTGGGTTATCTGGCCTTCACAATCCTCAGCACAAATGTTGCACTCTCTGATAATGAAGTAATACTGAAGCCTTTTCTGTAGGAGGCAGAGTTGTGCTCCGCTATACGTGAGTAGAGCTGGTCAGGAGTTTCTAGCAGCCTTTTGTCAGAAAATACCAATTCTTGGAACCCAAAATGTTTTGCGGCAACTTATCGGGTTTGATGAACTTTCAATGAACCACACGTTTGAACCACAGCTCACCTGGTGGACTGCTGGGGAGCCGCGGCTTTCAGACTCCTTGCCATGGAGTGTAAGCCTCGGAGCACCTGCTGTAACCTGGCTCAGCTCTGCATCAGGGAGCCTGGAAGCTCTGAGAGGCTTGGCTTGAGCCAGGGTTCTCAGGGCCTCCAGGCTTTCTGCTGGGGAGCCTGTAAACCCTAGGAGTCCAGGCTCCCCAGGGGATCTCAATCTAGGTTCTTGAGTCTAAGTAGGGATCGTGGAAGGCCTGGGAGCTCCATCTCACGTTGGGGTTCTCCAGGCTTCCAGACTCCATGCTGCAGAGCTAAGAGCCTGAAAATCCTGGGACATGTTTCAGGAGCTGCAGTTCTGGGGCAGCCCTGGCATGTGGTTTATCCCTGGGCTGGGGGCCCCAGGGCTTCCACACTTCCAGGCCAGCTGGCTCCCTGGACTGCCCAACTCCCACAACCCAGTGATCCAGCTGTCCTGACAGCTGGGAGCCCAGGAAGCCAGCTGGCCTGAGACCCTGGAAACCCTGGGTGCCCAGCTTGGGGCAATCTGTGTGGTGGGGTTGCCTGGGAATTCTGTCAGTTTCACAACTGCTGTTCAGTGCTGGGCATCTGTGACACTGGTAATAATCATGTAAATTTCAGTCAGCGGCTGCCAGGGTCTGCGGGGAGCATATTTCATTTCGATGCACCATGTGGTGGTGTTTCTGAAATGAAAATTTTAGGGAATTTCCAGTTTATGGGAAGTTTTGAACATTTTGTTCGGAACATGATCCATTATATACAAATGTCAAAGCAGCACAAAATGTATGTGTATGTTGATAAGTCTAGTGCATGATATTAAACTGAATGTATTCTACGTGTCATTGTTTACTGTTGCTCTGGGACCCTTTTGGAAATGCAGTATTATATCTCACAGGGTTATCTTGAGATAACATTTTAAATACAACTAACAAAAAGGACAGTAACAAAATTCACCATCCAGGAAAACTTCAAATCTCAATGAAAATGTTTATACTGTATCTTAAAAGCTGCTGTGGCCTCTTTTTGCAGACGGGGACCAGTGCAAACCCAATCCTTGTCAGTATGGTGGAACATGTAAAGATGGAATTGGCACATACACTTGTACATGTTTGGATGGATATCAGGGCAAAAACTGTGACTCTGGTAGGTCTCTGTTTTTACTGTAGGAGGGTGATGAAATATTCAAAGAGCCAGTGGGTAGACAATATTTCTCATTTCCTTAGAGTTAAGGAATAAATGATAGAATATAGGGTTGGAAAGTTTTGACAGGTTTGAAACCAACAATACCTGGCTTAGGAGGCCAGTGCAGTAAGGCATTAAACTACCATGTCTTCGCAAATAGATAAGGTTAATAAATGCTCGAAAACTTCTGTTAATGTTGCAAAGCAGGTGCCCAGTCCTACAACCCTTATTGATGTGGGTAATACTTACCTCACAATCAGCCTGAACTCAGTAAGAATGCTCAGATAAGTAATGGTTGCAGGACCTAACTAATATAAATACACCTTATTTGAGCTCCCAGATACAATTCATCTGGTATTACACCACTTATTGTCTAGCAAGAGGAGGAAGAGGCAAATCAGGGGAGAATGATTTATAGTAGATAGTGCAGTGACTTTCTACCCTCCTGAGCACCCCATGCTCCTTGGGGTTCCCTCTCTTCATCTAAATCTCTCCTGAATACCCACTTCTACTGGGACAGGTACAAGAAACTAACAATATCTCTGTACGTACAGCGCTTCAGCAGCGCAGCTGTACTGATACAGCTGAACTGCTGCAGCATATCTGGTAAAGACGCTCTCCCGTTGGCATAAAAAATACACCTTCAGAAGTGGCATAAGCTATGTCAGCAGGAGAATTTCTCCCGCCAACATAGCGCTGTGCACACAAATGTTTGTCAGTGTAACTTCTGTCACTCAAGGGGGTGGAATATTCACACCCCTGAGCGACGTTGGTTTTGCCAACATAGGCTGTAGTGTAGACATAACCTATCGGAAAAAGTCATCCACTTATTTATTTATCTTGTGAGCGAGTGGGTAATGTTTATCAAATACTGGGAGAGAAGGGTGAAGGCTATTGAAACTGAGCCGGGAATTGGTTTGGGGAGAACAATGAGGGATATGAATTATACAAGGAGGGAGGAACGGAGGAATAACGGGCCTACCAGCACCCTGATCTCTTTGCTTGTATGTTATACTCCTTTCCCCCACCACTTGTTTGCCTTTGCCTTTTTAAACTATCCATTCTTTGGGGCAGAGACAGTGTCTTCATCTGTGGTTTGAAAGTGCCTAGCACGTTTTGGGCACTATCGCAACATGAGGAATAATGCATCTGCCAGCGGCAGGCTTGAAACATTGCAAACAAAAAGACAAAGGCTCTGGCCCAAGTTTACAAGCATTATCAACTGCATGTGCCTTTACAAGTCACCATTTCTTTGTCATTTTCACACAAATGTCTTTTATGTAGTTATACCAAAATACTGCAAACTGAACAACGGCGATTGTGACCACTTCTGCAGCCCTGTACGAAACGGTGTTGAATGCTCCTGTGCTACTGGCTATGTTCTGGGAACGGATAAAAAATCTTGTACTCCAACAGGTATGAAGCAATGCACTGACAAGGATGGATTCTCCCATTGCTTTGATGGTGACAGAAAACTAGACTTGCAATTGTTTCTCATTTAAACAGTTTTCCCTCAAGTAGAGCTTGCTCCATTTAAAAAAAAAAAAAAGTGTACATAAAATACTACATTTATAAACTATTTTTGTCATACTAGTATAGATTAACCTTATATATTAATATACTGACATTATTTATAAAACAACCAAGCTCTGCTTACATACAATGATGGTATTCGGTTCCTCGTGTATTATTAATCTTAAATTAAAAAATAATGTATTTAATCAGTATAAATGATTGCGCTTGTTATGACGTCCTTTATAAGTTAAAGAAAAACAACCTATGTTTAAAGAGTCATATGAGTCATAAATATAGCACTTTGCCCAGATACTCATTTTTTGTAAGAGTGGATGGATAATCATAACAATTTAAATAATTGAAAACATTTAATTTTAAAGATTTTGAAAGCATACTTTCAGTGAAATTGTTTGCTCAGCATTGTCTATAGAAATTGAGCACTGTGCATAAAACTTAGCACCCTGGACAAGCCTTAGGACAACAGAAATGCGATTGGTTTTGGTCCAATCTGGTCTTAGGCTCTGTGGTGTCTGCCAAGCCGCTGCTGGTATCTTGAAAAATTTCATGGAATCTGCAATTGTAAAGATAACTGGGTAAATGATTTAGCTGCAAAAGGATATTGTTACGCTTTTTTTTTTTGTCATTTGTAGAGTGTTTTCTCATCTCTCTATTATTTATTCAAACATTTGAAACACTGAATGTCACACCTATTTACGTACAAATCATTTTCCTCCCTCCTAGGCACACATTTGTTTACTCTAGGGCTTCTTATGAATGCTGAGCTTCTGGAAGTTTAAAAAAAAGTGCACTGAAATTGTTTGTTCAGGATAAAAAACAAACATCAATAAATGTACTTGGACATTGCAAATGAATAGAAGCACAAGAAATGTCACATAATGAGCTTTCTAACCATGAAACTCTCCACTCAACTTAGCTGTCCTGAAGGGACTCTAGTGTACATTTAAATGTCTAAAGTTACCGTATTGTTAGGACATCAAATATTAACTTTTTGTCGTTGTCCTTACAGAGCCTTTCCCATGTGGGAAAGTTTACGTGAGAAGAAAAAAGAGGTCAGTGATTTCATTTGGTAACAGTAGCAGTGTTCCCAGTGAACAAGATGGCAAACTCAATGAACTGTATAACAACAATGGGGCAAGCCACAAGAACATCACCAGTATCACAGACAGCTCAGACCTTCATCTTCAGAATGAAACAAAAGCTCCCAATAGAACAGAGACTGATCCTAAAACTAATGTGTCTCCAAATCCTCACACGAGGATAGTAGGTGGTGATGATTGCTTGCCTGGTGAATGTCCATGGCAGGTAAATATGTATGTTTTATATCTTACATACAGAAAGATGTGCAGTGTTGTTGGAGCTGTGTTGGTCTCAGGATATTAGATAGACAAGGTGGGTGAGGTAATATCTTTTATTGCATCAACTTCTCTTGGTGAAAGATAACCTTTCAAACTTACACAGAGCTCTTCCTCAGGTCTGGGAAACATACTCAGAGTGTCACAGCTAAACACAAGTTGGAACAAATTGTTTAGCATAAGTAGTTAACACATATTGCGAGGGACCATTGAAGGTGAGGTGGCCCGTTAACAGCTCTCCAGTCATAGGGGGGAAAGGAACAAAAAATGCTGGGCTGAAGGTGGTGGCGAGGGGAGAGATAGGGGGTTAGTGGGTTACAGATTGTTATAGCGAGCCATAAATCTAGTGTCTCGGTTCAGTTCATGATTTTTAGTCTCTAGGAAAGTTATGAATTTAAGTCCTCCGGCTCATCTTTTGAACGTGTTGTCTAAGGCCTTGGCTACACTTACCCGCTAGTTCGACGGCTGGAAATCGAACTTCTGGGTTCGACTTATCGCGTCTAGTCTGGACGCGATAAATCGAACCCGGAAGTGCTCGCCGTCGACTGCGGTACTCCAGCTCGGCGAGAGGAGTACCGCGGAGTCGACGGGGGAGCCTGCCTGCCGAGTGTGGACCAAGGTAAGTTCGAACTAAGGTACTTCGACTTCAGCTACGTTATTCACGTAGCTGAAGTTGCGTACCTTAGTTCGAATTAGGGGGGTAGTGTAGACCAAGCCTAAGTTTCCATTGAGCATGAGAACTGATAGGTCAGATATAGAATGATCCCTTTGTGAAAAGTGTTCACCCACAGCTGATGTGGTATTTTTGCCCATTATCATTTTTCTGTGTGTTCATTCGAGAGAGTAGTGATTGTCTTATTTCACCCACATAGTTGTTATTGGGGCATTTAGTGCACTGGATGAGGTACACCACGTGTTGTAATAGGCACGTGTGGGACCCGTGGATCTTGAAAGGTGTGTTGTGAGAGATATCACTGTAGCAGTGGGGATGAATGTGCAGGTTTTGCATCTGTTGTTCTGGCAGGATCTGGTGCCAGTTTGAGTTGGTGTGTCCTGGTCTTTAGGGAGCTTGCTTCTGATGATGGCTGGAGAAGTTGGGGGGTTGTTTGAAGCATAGAAGGGGTGTATATATACTGTTGCTGGGCAGATACAAATACAGGCAGTCCTCGACTTTATGACCTTTGAGTTACGATGGAACAGCACTTACGACATTTGTAAATTGACATCCTGTTCCGACTGTACGTTGGTTCCAACTTTACGATGCTCGATCCCACAGTGTTCCTATGGGATTTGAGTTACGTTTTCAACTTACGATGCGATTCTCAGGAACCAATTTGTCATAAGTCCGAGGACTGCCTGTATATACACACACCGGTATGTACTGTAGTTGTATGTATGTACAGTATGTAAAAAGCTATTACCTATGAAGGAAACATTGCTTTCATTTTAACCAGCTATTTATGAATTCTTATGTTTTTGTATCCTCTGGAGTCACCCATTTTCTCTCCTTACAGGCTCTTCTAATAAATGAAAACAAGGAAGGGTTTTGTGGAGGGACAATTTTGAGCCAGTTTTATGTACTTACTGCAGCTCACTGCATAAACCAATCTAAAATCATTAAAGTTGTTGTCGGTAAGTGACTGTTATTATTTTATTCCTTTAGTATAAGAACAGGTATTAATGACAAACAATATGTACTCTAATCTCTATATGCGAGATGCCTTCTGTCTCTTTCCCCATAGCTTTTCATTTTGTCTTGTCAGCTATCATGATTGCCTTAATTTATCCCTGGACTGGTACGGAAATGAGTGATTCACTTTGTAGCTGGCATCAGTGGAAATTCTTTTTCCTGTTGGTGAACTATGTGGACATGATAAAGAACAATAGTTCTAGTATTTTTACCCCTTCTTTCTCTCCCCAAGATACTAAGAATATTGCCTTTTCCAAAACCTCACCCTCTTTACCAGCCAGAAACTCTGAAATCTCAGGCTTTAGCTACACTGGGACGCTCGGGAAAATTTAAGATGAATTAATTGCAAGAGGTTTAAGCTAAAGGAAACTTAAGTCATGGCTGCACTACAGAGCTTACAATGGCACAGCTGGACTGATGCAGCTGTGCCGCTGTACAGTCTCTCATGTAGCCACTCTAAGCTGACAGGAGAGTTGTGAAACTGCATTGGTGAGACTGACGGGTGATCTCCTCGTGGTGATGGACAGAAGTCAAATTACTATGATGATAGAATAGTATCTGCAATTTTTGGCACCGTAAACCATTGGGCACTGCTGCCAGGGCCAGCTCCAGGCACTAGCTGACCAAGCACGTGCTTGGAGCGGCACCTTGGAAGGGGTGGCCAATCTTGGAGTGGTGGGGGGCGCTCGGCGTTTTTTGGTTTTTTTGGTTCTGTGGGGCGGCGCTCGAGGTTTTTTGTTTGTTTTTGTTTCAGCGGCGCCGTAGCACTGGGGCGGGGGCTGGTGTGGTGTTGGGGGGGTGGTGGCTTCGGTGGCGCAGCGCTGCGGGGGCGGAGATTGGCACAGCGCGGCGCTCGGGGTTTGGGCAGCACAGCGCGGCGCTCGGGGTTTGGGCAGCACAGCGCGGCGCTCGGTGGGGGGCGGGGGGTTGGATGGCACAGCACTTGGGGGGGCGGGGGGGTGGGCGGCACGGCATGGCACTGGGAGGGGCGAGGGTTTGGGCGGCCTGGCCCAGCCCGGCGCTCGGGGGGGGCGGGCGTTTCGGCGGCCCAGGACGGCACTCGGGGGGGCGGGGGTTTCGGCGGTGTGGTGCTTGGGGCGGGGGGTGTTACGGTGGGGCGGCACTCTTTTTTTTTTTTTTTTTTTTTTTTTTGCCTGGTGTGGCAAAAAAGCTGGCCCTGACTGCTGCTCTGACTTGGCAGAAATAATGCAATCACACTGGAGATGCACTCGAGAGCACCACTTCAGCAGCTATCCTTATGTATTTCAAAAAACCAGCACAGCAGTATCTAATCTCCAGTTCACACACACAATCACCTCCAAGACCTTGGAATACTCTCCCAAAGAAAGCAAGAAAGAACACTCACCTCACCATATTTAGATCATACTCTAAAACCTTGTATTAATTCTTCAATACGAAAGTCTTCAAAGGAGTAAAGAAAAAGAAGCAGCCCATTCCAAAACACTAGCTTCAAATTAAACCAAAGCCAGAATGGAGGAATTGTCTGTCCCATCTGAACAGACTCATTTTTCCTGCAAGTCATATATATTACATAGGTGATAGTGATAAGGCAGTGCTCTGCTCCAGCCCAGCTCTTTCGGAGATTACATCATCCCTTATGAACTTCTGCAGCAGCTGCAATCAGTGGAGGAGCGCTGACTCAAAGCTCCCTGGTATTGGAGGATATGTCTACATAGCCACTGAGAGGTGTGACTCCTAGCTCAGGTAGACATATATGCACTAGCTCTGCTCAAGCTAGGGCGTCCAGACATCCCGATATTAGGGCCTTTGTCTTATATAGGCAACTACTACTTCCCCCCACCCCCTCCAAAAAAACCAGTGTCCTGATTTTTTACACTTGCTGTCTGGTCACCCTAAAGCTAGCACAGTAAAAATAGCAGTGTAGCTGTGGCAGCACGAGCGATGGTTTGAGTACGTACCCAAGGAGTTAGGCAGGATTGTACTCAGGCAGCTAACTCATGCTGCCGCAGCCACGATACAACTTTTAATACGTTAGCTCAAGCAGAGCTAGTATTTCTATCTTTATCGAAACTGGGAATCACACCTCCCTACCAGCTGCTGTGCACACATGCTCTGAGAGTGATAGGGGCTAGGCAGTCTCAAAAGAGCCCTCAGCTATGAAATTCACTCCTGACAGAGATGAGCCAGGGTCCAAGTCCCATCGTTTTCAAGTTGTGATGCAGGACACACAATGCTCTAAGTATTGGTTACCGTCTGGTGACTGACTCCTGTTTGGTCTACCATACCCTCCCCCCGTACCCTGAGAGATGGGCCCTGCGCAGTTAGTAGATTTGGAGGAAGCTGGGGAGAAGGGGATTATTCCAAAATTTGAGAAATGTTGATTTCTGTTAAATAAAATTATAAAAAGAGCCCCCAAATACTATGGCAAAAGGTGCTTTAGAAATACACACAAAAATGTGAAAAGTACAAAGGTGGTCAGTTCAGAATTAGGTTATTGCATTGTTATCCATCTTTGGTTTTGGTTTTTACGGGGGCTTTTTTCTGTTTGCGTCTTTATATATAATAAAGACCCTGTGAACAAAATTAAACAATGGATAATATCTTTGTTTATCTAGAAATGATTAAAATCATATTTCAGGTTCCCATGGCATTACATAAATATCAGCTCTCCATTCGCTTCTGCCCCAAATTCAGAATCCTAATGCCAATCTACAAAACCATCAACAGAGTAGGAGTTGATTATCTTGGAGAATTTTTGCAGCCAGTTAAGACAGTCCTATTTCCCAGGAATGCTGCAGCTGGGGAAGCCCAGACCAGACTTACAGACAGTGGGCCAGAGGATCTTGGCAGGAAGATCAAAAGCTGTAGAACTTCTTTCTATAGGACTTCATATGGAGTCAAGGTCTGACAGACATACTTTCTTAGATGTAGAAGAACTGGCTTGACTGTGGATGAACCCCTCTCTCTTGGGAGTTGTCTACATACAAAAGTACACCAAAAGGTGTGATGTTAAACCAGTTTGGCTAAACTAATACAACTTTGCATGTGGACAGTATTACATTGGTTTAGACTTAACTTAAACTTGTTTAGCTTGCACCCTATATAAATCAGGTTTAAACCTGAGCGTACATGCACAAAGATGCACCGGTTTAGCTAAATCAGTTTAATATCAGACCTTTACTTCAACTGATGTAACTTTGTGTGTAGACCAGACCTTGGAGAATTCATGAACTAGCATCAAGGTGGTAATAATATCTATATTTGACAACATTTAGATATTGGTCTGAAATATGTTGCAAATTTGGAAAGGCCTAAAAATGATCAGTTCAATAGTTGTTGCTTTAATTTTTCAAAAAGAACACATCACAAGATTTAGGCACCCAAAAATACAGTTTGTAGTTCTACAACAAAAACAAATCCTATCCTTTGTACAACAGCAAGCCAGAAAATTTACAAACATTATCAAACCCAAAGTCCCAACCCATCCAGTTCCCAAAGAAACCCCATGCAACAACACTGAAATATGTGGGACGCTGTTATTTTTTGCTGATGGCGAGAATGTCAAAAAAAAAATTGAAACACAAAGAAGCTGTGTTTCCAAATGATTTTGAATGTTACCAAATAAAGGGCCAAATCCCATTCACACTTGTAAGAATGCCTATCCTGTATGGCCCAAGTGGTAGGCAATGGAGAACAAAACATTGTATTACACTCCTAAATGAAATCTCCATTTTAACATTAAGGTCCTAATTTGACACTTGTTTAGCACTCTCTGTACTCATCTATACCTGTGCAAAGTGCAAGTAAAATGCTCCCAAATCAGGATGGGAGGATTGTCCATCTGATCTGCACAGTAGAAAAGACTACACAAGGTGCAAGGCCATGGAGTGTTGGTCCTTTGGTTTTTCTAGGAACTGTTTATATTTGTTGTACTGTGTCTCATAATAATTATATTTTTAACGATTTCACACAGGGGAAGTGGACAGAGATAAGGAAGAAAACACTGAAATGATGTACTCTGTGGAAAAAGTGTTTGTACATAGTAAATTTGTTTCGGCAACTTATGATTATGACATAGCCCTTATAAAATTAAAGGAACCTATAAAGTTTTCTATGTATGTTATCCCGGCATGCCTTCCTGCTGTAGCATTTGCTAACGAAATTCTGATGAATCAAAAATCTGGAACTGTTAGTGGTTTTGGACGTCTTTTTGAACATGGACGCTTATCCAACAAACTTAAAGTGCTTGAAGTCCCCTATATTGATAGAAATTCATGCAAGCAAACCACTAACTTTGCGATCACAGAAAACATGTTCTGTGCTGGCTATGACAATGTAACAAAAGATGCATGTCAGGGAGACAGTGGGGGTCCACATGTAACTAAATACAAGGACACCTATTTTGTTACTGGTATAGTCAGCTGGGGAGAAGGATGTGCAAGGAAAGGCAAATATGGAGTGTATACAAAAGTGTCAAAGTTCCAAGGCTGGCTAAACAGGACATTTAGACAAAACTCTTAATTATATGAAATTAATTTAGCATTATGTTTTGTACACTCAGCAGATTCATAAATAAGAGTTCAGTCTCTTTTAGCACTTCTGCTGAAATACTTTCCTGACAGCTTACTATTTCCTTTGAGAGTTACAGTACTGTTTCTTCATGAGTTAACACATGGTTTTCAGCATGCGTACTTGCACTTAAAACAATGCTCTGTTTGATTTAAGGACTTTCATGAAACAAGATTGTTTTTTAGATTCCACTTTGGGTTCCTGATTTACAGTTTTCCAAATTGGTCAGTAGGAAACTTAGGGTTGTTGTGGGGTTGGGTTTTTTTTGATGAACACTGTCCAGTACTTGAGTTGGAGAGACAAGACAAATGTACAAATAGCATTTATATAAAAATAGGTGTGGGACATTACTGAAATTAAACAAAGTATTTCCAAAGCCTTATGGCCTCAAAGCAAATTGTCTAATCTTCCAAATGACTCTAACACACATACATACACACACATTAAAAAGCTAAAGAAGGCAGAGAGGTTCCTCATTGCTAAAACTGTGCAGCAAATAAATCTTTGACATTTGATACTAAATAACTGAGTATTTCATAGAAACGAAATGTCCGGTTGGTTTTAGAAAATTAAACTAGAGTACAGTCAATAGAAAAAAACTTGATCCTTATCAAGAAATCATATATATTCATCATATATCTGTTTGTTTCTCTTTTTAAAATACTTTATCACTCTTGTTTCTTTTGTGGACAATAATAAATGAATGTAGTATTAATGTGGATGTTTTAAGTACTTCTATAGAAATGTAATATTGTTGTACATCTGCATTTACCAACAAAATAAAGTATTATCTATATTTATTTAGTAAATAAGCATTTGCAAATATATATAAACAAAATCTTTTTGAAGACTAGAAAAAGCCTGTGTCCTCCCAAACAGCTGAGTCTGACATACTGCATCTGCTTTATGCCAAGTTGGAGAATAAATATGGGCCTTTTCCCTCCGCTTAAAAATAAGTCATTACATAACAAGATGATGGGTGCCTTATAAAGAAGTGAAACTCTGTTATGGCCTTTGATTGATTTGTTTGTTTAATTTGTAAAATGCATAGTTATGGGGGTTCAATACATTTTCATTTCCTCGCTTCAAAATATTGAATTTTGTTCAGCAAACATTTTGAGCTGTAAGTTGCTCCATTTGAGATAAAACCCGCAGCAGAGGCCTTCATGGAGTTCCCACCAAATTGTTCCACCTGAAGTAGGGTTTGACCCACACACATGAGCCATGGGAGCATTAGGGTCTCTGCACCAGCTCCTTCCCCCCTATTGACCTGCCCTCTGCTTCCTGGCAGTATGGCTCTAAAGGATGCCCCCTGGTTGGCTGCCCTGAGGATCTCACTTAAAAGGACCTACACGGGGCCTTCATGGGAAAGGTAATACTTTAGGTAAAGCCCTAAACTGTATAAACTTATTGCTGTAACTTCAGTGGGGGTGGTGTGCAGGCAATGCTGTTCCCACCCAGCCATGTCCCCACTCAGTGTGGGGTGCTGGTCATACAGTCCCCACCATAGGCGCTGACTCCATGGGTGCTCAACACCCTCAGGGCCAAATTAACCTTTTGTGGAACCCTGTGCCTGGACCGAGGCCCCGCCCACTGCTCCGCCCCGAGGTCCTGCTTCTCAGCCTCTTCCCTCCCCCGAGGCCCTGCCCACCGCTTCGTCACAAGGCCCTGCCCCTGGTCGGCCTCTGCCCCCCCTCCCAATGCCCTGCCCGACGCTCCCATGGGAGGGGAGGGGACGGAGAAGAGCACCCACCAACAAAAACGAAAGTCAGTGCCAGTGGTCCCCACCACTTCCGTATAGATCCCAGCCCTGTGGAGAACTCTCTCTGCTGGGTCCAGAGAAGGTGGTGGAGTGGGAACAGTTCTGCAGAGTGCTGATCCCTAGTCTCCAGGCAGGAAGGGTGAGACTCAGCAGCATCTAGGTCTGAGTCATGGGGCTCATTGGCAAATGAATTCAAACTTAGTCCATGTTAAGGGGGGGTTATTTTCTATATAGAAATGGATTGCTTCATAGCGATGGCATTCAAATTAGACTTTTGAACGATTTGCCCAGCTGTGATACCAACAATAACCAAACTGAATGTGGACCATGGAAACTGGGATGATCACTGGAGATTCATTCTAAGGCTTGGTCTACACTACCCCCCTAATTCGAACTAAGGTACGCAACTTCAGCTACGTGAATAACGTAGCTGAAGTCGAAGTACCTTAGTTCGAACTTACCTTGGTCCACACTCGGCAGGCAGGCTCCCCCGTCGACTCTGCGATACTCCTCTCGCCGAGCTGGAGTACCGCAGTCGACGGCAAGCACTTCCGGGTTCGACTTATCGCGTCCAGACTAGACGCGATAAGTCGAACCCAGAACTTTGATTTCCAGCCATCGAACTAGCTGGTAAGTGTAGCCAAGGCCTTATATGCACAACACCTCCTCCTTTCTCCCATCTGCAGGCTCTGTTAAAAAGTCTGGACCAAAACCTCTTTTTCCCTGTTAGGCCCATGCTGAGTTTGTGCAGAGCTAGATTCAAAAAAAGAAAACCCTCCTTCTGAAGCCATGAGACCCTTTGTGGCGGGGTCAGTGAGAAAATAAAATGAGCACAGTTCTTTGTTGAAGACATGGTCATGGAAGGGTCTCAAGCTATCAGAAAATGGGAGATTATGTGAGAGTTTCAGGTGAGTGGAGGATGGGAGAGAGTTCAGATAAATAGGGGAAAGATAATAAAATGGATCCATTGTAGTGACAGTCACAGGGATGCAAACAGAGAATAGTCATCGGAAAGAAATCATCTAAGAATCTGCCTGCTGGGACTTTTAGGTGCAACGATAATACAGATGATGATGATGATGATGATAATAATAGAATTACTGGTGGAGGCGAGGAACTTCTAAAATCATTTCCCAAAAACTGTATATATAGAGTTTGAACAGGTGTGAACAAGAGAGGGGCAGTGCTGTCGCAGAGGAGAGCCTTCTTGCAGAAAAGACGGCACTGGCAATATTGTATTGGCTGGCTCTTATGCCCTCATGTTCCTGGCATAATGAGTTGTGAGCAGGCACAATGCCATTTCAACAGATAAGCTTGCAAGCAGAGAACCAAAAGAACATGTATGTGCACAAAATTAATGTTCTTGGAACAGCAATGTCAGCCTTCTATGGATGTGTTTAAGTGAATTTAGCTCTTGTGTTCAAAGCTAGATTATCTTTAAAAATCCAAACATAGTTCTCAGGGTCAGCTTTCATTCTGCTCAGCAGAGTCAAAATAGTTTCTTGTCTCAAGCACTTTGCCCACCCTGCAGCAGCTACACACTGCAGCTGTCCGGCCTCACCACTGCAAAAGTACTAAATTACTTGTATACGTCCACCTCCCACCCATCTTCTTTCATATAATATCCTGCAAAACCTACAACCAGCTCTAGTGCCACAAGGATAAAACAGAAATGAGGAAAGTGCTACAATAAAAACACATGTTTACATAAGTTAATGTTTTGTACAATCTCATTTAGCAAAGTTTAAGCAGTTCAAGACCAAAGCCAATCAATACAGCACACACTAGCTATGTAAACTGGCAGATTTTAAAATACTGACAATGATCAAGGTGAACAAATGAACTAACATTAAGCAAACACTGGATGGACTTAAAGCTCAATCCTTAGATGGATTTAGAACCCACAGAAGCTAAGAAGACAACTCCTCTGACTTTAATGGGTGCAGGATTTTTTAATGTTTTAAAAATGTAGACACCAGAACCGGATGCAGTATTCCAGTATCTGTCTCACCAATGCCATATGCAGAGGTATAATCACTAGCCTACTCACTACTCTACTATTTATACATCCAAGGATCACACTGATCTTTTTTCCACTACCACCCCATATCCTTTTCAGTGACCGCTTTTCAGGATATGATCCACACACACACACACACTCTTCTGGTAGGGGCTGAATTATTTGGTCCTAGATGTATAATTTTGCATTTGGCTGTTGGAATGGGCCCAGTTTACCAAGACATCCAGGTCACTCTGTTTGACTGCCCTGTCTTCATCATTTTTTAGCACTCTGCCAATCTTTGTGTCAGCTGCAAATATTAACAGCGGTCAATTTACATTTACTTCCAGATCATTGATGAAAAGATTGAATAGCGTCAGGCCTAGTACCAATCCCTGCAGAATCCCACTAGAAACACCCCCATGCAGTGATGATTCCACACTGACAACTTTTTTTTGTAAGGTCTGTCAGCGAGCCAGTTTTTACTCCACTTAAAATGTGCTTGATTGATACCGTATAGTGCTAATTTTTAACAGAATGTTGTGTGGTACTAAGTCAAACACCTTACTACAGCCTAGATATATTACACCTACACAGTTACCTTAATCTCATTATTTTTAAAATGTGAGGCATTTTAATTTTTAATGGCAAATCCTGCACTAGGGCGTAGTCAAAGGTGGACCCTGGGCCAAATCTGGACTTCCAGATGCTTTTAAATGGATTCTGAAATCTTTTTATTTACTTCTTATTATCATTACTGTGATTTTTTTTATTATTATGTAAGCAGAGTCAGGATGAGCTCTACCCTGACATCTGGTGGTAAATTATGGCGAGTGTGGAAAAGAACTCCAGGGGCTGATCTGGTTTGCATAGGCACACCCACTCACCTGGCATGAAACAACAGCAACTCAAAGTGGTTACTTTGGCTGGTGTGGGATCCCCAGCTTCTCTGTTATTGGGGCAGGAAGAATAAAGTTTTGTTACCCTGATTCTGTGAATCAAGGCCAGTGGAACTGTTGTATGACAGAAGGACTGAGTGAGTCCTTCACCATTACCTAAGTAGCACTTGCTTGACAAGGGGCATGGGTTACAAAACCCAGTGAGGGGAGAGAGGATGTGAACAGGTATTTATATCTGATGGTATGGGCCCTCTTTGAGGGTTTGAAACACCAATTGCACTACTTCCTCTCTCCACTGTTGAATGTCAGAGCTAACTTTGATTCCATTAGGAGTCTATTTACAGGCTGCTGAGCTGAATTCACTTTGGGCCAATGGTGCACTAGCACTGGGGCTCCCCTACTATGAGCTGAAATTGCTAAGAGCTGAAATCACAAAAGAGCTAAAGTTATTAAGAGCTGAGATCACTGAGACTGTGTTAACTAGTGGGGGAGCCTGAAGCTACATTGCTAGGCGGCTGGCGGAGCCGCTAGCAGAGTGGAGCCTCATGGGACGGTTGGAGCTGAGCGACTCACAGGTCGGTGAGCAGGGTGGAGTGGCTGGAGAAGCAGCGGGCAGAGCGGAGCCTTGTGGGAGCGGCCCAAGGGACGGCTGAAGTGGAGCAGAGCTGAGCGGCTCACAGGTTGGTGAGCAGAGTGGAGCAGCTGCCAGAGCAGTTCGTGGACGGCGGGAGCGGCTCACGGGACAGCTGGTGGAGTGGAGTGGCTCGTGGAGAAGGCTGCGGCGGAACCCCACGGAGAGGCAGCCGGTCGGCCTCGGATCACGTAAGGTGACCTTAACACCCTGCGTGCCTCTCTCCCCCCCCCCCCTGGCTTGAACTCTGGGGCTGCACTGACCAGGGACAGAGACTTTGGGGGGTTGTTGGACTTTTGGGACTTTGGTGATCCTTGGGTTGCTGGACCCAAGAGACTTTGGGGTGGGGTTGTTGGACTTTTGGGACTTTGGCGATCCTTGTGTTGCTGGACCCAAGAGACTTTGGGGTTGTTGGACTTTTGGGACTTTGGTGATTCTTGGGTTGCTGGTTTCAAGAACCAAAGGGAAAGGACACAGCCCAATTTGCTGGGGTGGGTTTTTGCTCATGAAGCCTGTTTGTGGTGTTTTTCCAATTTAATGCTGATGTTGTTTACCTCATGTTATTAAACATTTTCTGTTACACTCAGACTCCGTGCTT
The DNA here is from genome assembly GCF_011386835.1 of Chrysemys picta bellii. Classification (NCBI taxonomy): domain Eukaryota; kingdom Metazoa; phylum Chordata; order Testudines; family Emydidae; genus Chrysemys; species Chrysemys picta. Next base: position 245,237,007 of record NC_088791.1, on the reverse strand, counting down.
GCGAGAGGGGAAGTATTGCCTCTTAGAGGCGCCCAGGGGGTGGTATGTAATTGTCCCAGGTCACTGGGTGGGGGCTCGAGACGGTTTTGCATTGTGTTATTGAAACGGAACCCCTAGATACAGAACCCGGCCCTTGTTGCTGCCAACTTAGATGGGCAGAAGGGTTACAATTATTTTCTCTGGAGTCCAGACCTTGACTATACCCTGACCAAGAAATGTGGACCTTGACAAAAAGTAATTGATGACCCCATCCTACACCTACCCCACCCTGCCACTTTTGTGGCCACAGTGTGGTTTCACTGTATAGGAGGGGGCAGGATTTGGGGAACTTGTGCACAGCATTTGCAATGAGTCAGAGAGCCCAGCTTTCATGGAAAACCAAGTTTTGGATGGGCAGGAAGGGTTGAGCTGGGAGATGAACTGGCTTTGGGGTAAGTAAATATACTGCTCTAGAGCTCTGCTGACCGTTTCCCCCTGCAAAGCACAGCTGCTGGAGTGGCAGGGTCTACTACATTCACAAGGCTTCACTGCTGCTCTGTTTTCTGTGGTGGATTCCTTCCATCCAAGCCTGGTGCCAAGGTTTGTTGATCAATTCTTGGTGCCCAGAGGAGGGGCAACTGTTCCAGGTGTATGGACTAGCATGGGAAGATACACTGTCATGAGTGCAAGAATCCAATGAGAATAGTAAGGTGAGAGAAGCGGATAGAGCAAAGGGTACAAGATGGGGAACAGGTGGTTCAAGAGCTGTGGTAAACGAGACAGAACTATGAAGTACCTTGAGGCTGATGGCAAACAATTTAAACTCCATTGTAAACTATTGCTTCATGTTGCAAAAATTGTTGACAGAACTTCAAAACTTTATGATAAATATTTTTAGAACCTTTAACTGGCTTTGGTAAAATAATAATCAGACCATCAAAATAAAACCCTGCTAGTATCCAGTATTTGGGTTTTAGATGGTGGCAATCTTTTGAGGCTCCGATCACCAGCAGACTTAAATGCAGCTTTAACATTTTATTAAAGGTAAAGACCTAACAGCTGACAACTTCCAGCATTTACCCCAAATTCACCAAATGGCCAACATCAACTGCTTCTCATGAAAAACCTGGGATAGGTTATTTGAGGGTGTCTCTACATAATTTGTTCCGAAGTTCAGGCCAGGAACACAGAGGAGACTTTTTCCAGGGCATTGCATAACCCTAGATCAAACAGACTTAGCCAGCAAACAGAATTTTTTGGGCTTGAAGCAATGACCTTTGCTTATGCACACAGGCAGATGTGCACCTGTGTTGAAATTTACCACTGTGCACAAGGCCTGCACAAGACCCTATGCACCACTTAAGCCTCATGTTAACGGTTTCAAAGGTACATAATTCCTTCTGCAGGCGTGATGTAATTAGGTCAATATTGCCCATAAGGCCCAATCCTGCAAGGTGCTGAGAACCCTCAACATGCACTGAAGTTGTTTGGAAGTTGAAGTTGCTCAGCACTTCATTGGACCAGACCCAGCAAAAAGGATTAGATACAAATGTTCTTAAGTACGGATAAGCTTATTCAGTGGAATTACAGGTCTATGTGCTTTTCCAAACTTTTCTGAAAGTTTTTCAGACTTACCCAACACATTTGAGTTTTGTGTTCATGTTGTTGTCAACAGCGAATCAATTAAAAAACACATTTTTTTATCAAGGGACTGTGGTAATTAAAACATGTATATAATCATGGAAGATAATTGTATGCTGCTGTATGTCTCTACAGGCCTGACTAGCCACCAGGCATTCTACAGATAAGATAATGTAATGGTTTACCCTGGAAATCAATTTGCCATACAAAGAATGTGGGGAAAAAATAAAATAAATAAAAGGCTGGCAACAGAGCTATTATCTTGTTGTCTGCACCAGTCATTGCCTTGCTGGTCTATGTCGCTTAAAGAATATTTCTGCCCCAAAGATTCTCTGTGTGCTATATGATTTTATATATACACACCTTCTGGTAGGCACCAAGACATTTCCATTGCTCCTAAGCAGTAGTCTGTAAATGATATTTTCTTCCCTGATGTGGAAAAACTAGGATCCTTTCCTTTGTTTCTGACTCTCCTGCTTCCATTTTTCACTTCATCTGCACAAACAATGGCGGGCGACTACACAACAAAATGGTTCTATATATTCACTGACAAAAAACTTCATTAATGAAGAGTAAAGATTGCCCTGTGTTATCTCATGCCCTTCCAGAACACTGAGTTCAGCAAAACTCAAATTACTGACAACCAGGCCGTAAGGAATGAAGGTAAGTAAACTTAAACTTCTAAAAAACAGAAAATACAGAGTTGAGGTACACACCCACACAACCTTAACTCTGCCACTGAGAGCTGGCAATAGCCACTGGGAATTAGCTGCATGCATTCCAACTGCATGCACTGTGTTGTGTGTAGCTGTACAAAATAGTGGAGGGATTTAGTTGGAGTGGTTTGAAAAAGCTGTGGTTGTGATATTAAGTGATCTGGGAGGCCCTACCTTTCTGGATCCTGTTCTCTGTCTCTTCTCTCCTTCCCTTTCCCCTCCACCATATGTGTGATCAAAGAAAAGAGGTGTATGTTTACCTTGAGGGATCCATTGTGTCTTATATTGCTGCTGAGGTAGGTATGTAGGTTATGTCAGTAGCAACACACAAGGATCTTCATGCCATGGGGATTGTCAGCAGTGAGGTGGGAGATAAGAGTGGTCTCTGCATTGAATGAGGGGGAAGTGAAAGTATACGATTAAATGAAATTGTGTGTGCAAGGGTGAGGGGGCTGTGAAATTTAGCTGGTGTGGGGTTATTGCTGTGGAGTAGGCTAAATGTTTGATTGTAGGGCAGATGTACGTATCTCCTGTTCAGTCCAGCTCCCCTAAACGCAAGTTTTGTCTGAGCAATGATAAGGCATTAGACTTTGTCCTACAGCAGTCACATGACCTATCCCATGAGTGTTATGGCCTATCTGTAAAGGCAGTGTGTGAGCATGTGTGCTATGGGCATATTGGTTCATTGATGAAAGAGGGCAGAGTTAAGGTTGCATGGCTATACCTTAATTCTGTATTGCTTGCTTTTCAAAGGTTTGAGTTTCGCTGAACTCTACATTCTAGAATGGCACGGGGTCCTACCGGGCAATCTTAACTCTGCATTTACTATGGTTTTGGTCAGTGAATTTCCTTGTTTTCTGAACACAAAGAGAAATGTTTTTTGTAGGCATTAGTGGTCATTAAGGCAGTTGTAGTTATCAGATGAGTTTGCAGTGGAGGCACTACCGTGGCTAGCTAAATGTAAAGGATACCATGTGATTGCTAAGTGCTCCTCCCACATCCTATACAGTTTGTAGTAATAGAATGAGGATAATGTTTGTGCTTTGTAATCTTTAGAGAGTGGAACTGCCAATGAGGCAAGGAGAAACATTCCATACATGGTCGATGTCCCAAAATGTTGACAGTTTTATTCCGTGTTGGTTACAGTAACTTTAAGCTTATGACAGAATACTGGTATGTGTATCTCCTCCACCCTTCTCCCTCATTATCCCCTGCCACATATAATGTCCTCGCCAACATTTCCAGTTAATTCTCCCATTCGTGTTTCATTAAGCCCTTAGAAGCCATTAGCACATACAACGTAACTTTTTCCTCTCTGGTGGCCTCTGCTGCAGCTTACTAAAGGGTTGCACACTTCCTTGGTTAATTAGGCTGAGCTGTATACCAAGGTGTGCTCTGTGCCCAGCCAGTTCCAAACAGTCCCTGCCCCCACACTGGTCAGGCCTCTCCAGCCCGTAATCTGGCCCAGCCAATCCATCTCCTCTCCAAGCTGGCTCTCTTCTCCTGCAACCGCTCCAGCCAGCCCTGTCCACTTCACATGGGGATGCCGCATGTTTTAACTTTTTATTTCCTCCTTTTCAGAGGTTTCAGTTTAGCCACTCTCTACATTCTGGAATGGCAGGAGGCACCACTGGGCAAATGTAACTACATTAACACCGTTTGAGGGTATTTAATTTCTTTGGTTTTAAAAAAATAATTTCTCAGCATTCCCATTTACTACAGCCTAGCTCCTCCTCCACTGATTTGGACTGACTTTGGCTCCCAGACAATGAGTTCCTCAGCACACAAATGGACTGGCTACATGTTAGTCCCTCCCTTCACTGACTCTGGAGCAGCTCCTTGTCTCCCTGCTCTCCACCTGCCCAACCCAACCTGCTTCTCCCTCCCCACAGAGAGGCAGACCTTAGCATAGGACTCACTGGTTAAGGAGATGGGAAGTTGATGCGGGAATAGTGCAGAGACTAGCATGGAGTCAGTGGGGACATATTTTTAAGGGGAGTGGGAGAGATGGCAGAGCAGGGGGCGTGAGAGGAAAGCTGGTCCAGTGGTTAGGACCTGGAACTTGAGAGGCATGGGCTGAATTTAATTCCCTGCTCCATGACAGACCTCCTTTGTGACCTCAGTCTCTCTGTGCCTTAGTTCCCCATCTGTAAAACCGGGATAATAGCACTTCCCTGTCACACAGGGGGGTTGTGAGAATAAATACATTAAAGACTGAGGGGTTCAGATATTACAGTGATTGCATCCCTATAAGTACCTATAACAGATTGATTGATGTATATGGGGGTTTGTGGGGGGACAGAGCTGAAGCTTCCCCCAACATTCCTCACTGCATAACCCTGACCCCTCCTTTCCACCTCATTCTTCCCTGCACCAACACTCCCCTCACTGCTCTGACCCCCATATTTACCCACAACTGCGCAGACTCACATACCACTGCTCCAACTCCTCCAAAATTTCCTCAGTTATGCCCATTGTTCCAAGACTCCCCCCCTACACTCACCCCACACCAGCTCCCCCCTACACCCTGCCACTTCATGCCCTTGGTAAGCTCAGAGGGCCATGGGGAGGTGGGAACATACTGAGGCTGTGAGGACTGCGCATACTAACTGGAGGCAGGAAGGAACAGGAAAGTAGAGGTGCAAAATCCTAATGCCAGATCTGGGCCTTGTTTGTGAGGAAGGGGCATTATACATCCATCTATAGCACAAGGGGCTCAGACAGCTGTGCAATGGCTCAGTCATCTCAATGAAATGTTCTCAACTGAATGATAACAACTCATGGATGTGAATACAGCCTGAAATAATAACTCTGAAATGTGTGAACCACTCCATTCATGTCAGTGGGTCATCCCCTCCCCGGTGGAGTACTTGTGAGCCTGTGACAGGCACGAAGCATGCTTATTCTCACCTCCTCACCATAGTCACAGCAACCTGTTTGTGTGCCTGCTCCAAGTGTGTCTGTACTCAGCTTCCCCAGATGTGGGTTCACATGTGGGGCGGGGTACAGGGAGAGGGGCTCAGACAGATCCAGAGAAGCAGGCCCTCCCAGACCCTGTCTGGGAGTGGTGGTGGGAAGGGGGGCTTAGATATCCTCCAGAAGGGCAAGAAGCCCCTAGATCCAGGCTTACATTGAGGGATAGGGAGAGAGGCAGGGCATCAGCTCCCACACGGGAGGGGAGAAGGTGGGGCTGACAGTTCCTCAGCCCCTAATCCCCCTGATTCCCCCTGCCACCCATCACCATGTTCCTCCTTCCAGTGTCCTGTCCCCTCCACTCCCTGCCCCACTCTCCTCTAGTCCCATCCACATTTACACGCTCTCCCTCCCAACATTCCCCTTTCCTCTCAGTTCCAAACCCCTTTCCTCCAGTTGCTTTTCACTCCTCTGTCCCCTTCTCCCCCATCCCTCTCTGCCCTCTACCCCTATTCCTTTAGCTTTAAGGCTATGTCTACACTAGCACTTTTGTTCCTAAACCTTTTGTTGATCGGGGTGTGAAAAAAACCATACACCCTGACCAACATAAGTTAAACCAACAGAAGCGCCAATGTAGACAGCGCTATGTTGGCAGGAGACTCTCCTGCCGACATAGCTACCACCACTTGTTGGGAGTGGTTTAATTATGCCGACAGGAGAGCTCTCTCCCATCAACATAGAGCGGCTACAGGGGAGACCTTACAGTGGCGCAACGGCATCGGTACAGCTGTGCCGCTGTAAGATCTCTAGTGTAGACCTGGCCTAAACATCTAAACCATTTATGAGCACATCATGTTAATGGGCTAGTTAGGATAAACCCCTGGACCTTAAGCACACTAAGGCCTTGGCTACACTTGCAGATGTACCGCACTGTGAGTTAAACCTGACCTCGTACAGCTGAGTAGAGAAAGTGCTGCAGTCGGTCCACACTGACAGCTGTCCAGTGCACTTTTGTGGCCACATTTGCAGCATTTGCTGCACCATTGGGAGCGGTGCATTATGGGCAGCTATCCCACAGAGCACCTCTTCCCATTCTGGTGCCATGGGTTGTGGGAAGGGGGCGTGGGTGCGGGGCATTCTGGGTCCTGTCCCAACGCCCCGTGATGCATCGCTTCACATCCCAGAAATCCCTTTGTTTCCGTCCACCTTTGGCGCCATCTTTCAATGGTTTCTGTGCAGCGCGATCTGTCTGCGGGAAATGGAGCCCGAACTGCTGAGGCATATGCTGACTTATCTCGCCAGCACGTCAAGTTTGGCTATTGAACTATTCCTTAAGATCCAAAGTGACAGTGAGAGTGAGGAGTCCGACGATGCTATCGAGCCGCGTAACGCGTACAACACGAAATTGCTTGTGGCATTCACGGATATGATCAGCACCATGGAACGCCGCTTTTGGGCTCGGGAAACAAGCACCGAGTGGTGGGATCACATCATCATGGAAGTTGATAAGATGGGATGATGAGCAGTGGCTGCAGAACTTTTGGATGAGAAAAGCCACTTTCATGGGACTGTGTGAGGAGCTCGCCCCCACCCTGCGGCGCAAGGACACGAGATTGAGAGCTGCCCTGCCAGTGGAGAAGTGGCTGGCTATTGCAATCTGGAAGCTGGCAACTTCAGACAGCTACCGGTCGGTCGCAAACCAGTTTGGAGTGGGAAAGTCGACTGTTGGAATCATGTTGATGCAAGTTTGCAGGGCCATTAATCGCATCCTACTCAGAAGAACCGTGACTCTGGGTAACGTGCAGGACATAGTGGATGGCTTTGCACAAATGGGGTTCCCTAACTGTGGAGGGGTGATAGATGGGATGCACATTCCTATTCTGGCACCACCCCACCTAGGATCCGAGTACGTTAATCGGAAGGGGTATTTCTCTATGGTTCCCAGGCGCTTGTGGATCACCGTGGGCATTTCATTGACATTAACACAGGCTGGCCCGGAAAGATGCATGACGCATGCATCTTTCGGAACACTTGGCTGTTCAGGAAGATGCAGGCCGGGACTTTTTTCCCAGAGCGGAAGATCACGGTAGGGGAAGTTGAAATGCCCATTGTGATCCTTGGAGATCCCACTTACCCGTTAATGCCATGACTCATGAAACCCTACACAGGGAGCCTTGACAGCAGCAAGGAACGGTTCAACTACAGGCTGAGCCGGTGCCGAATGACTGTGGAGTGTGCCTTTGGCCATTTAAAGGCCCGCTGGCGATCTCTGTATGGGAAACTGGACTTGGCCGAAAACAGCATCCCCGCGGTTAGATCCGCGTGCTGTGCCCTCCATAATATTTGTGAAGGGAAGGGGGAAAGCTTCACTTAGGCATGGACCTCCGAGGTTCAACACCTGGAGGCTGAATTTGCACAGCCAGAGAGCAGGGGTATTAGAGGGGCCCAGCCCGGGGCTGCAAGGATTAGGGATGCCTTAAGGGAGCAATTTGAGACTGAAAACCAGCAGTGATATCTGGTGCCCTGCATGGGAGTGAAGTGCAGTAGTTCCAATCTTTAGGAATCAGTGTTTGCTAAGCAGACAAGCAGACTTGCAGTGCCTGTTTATTTCCTGGGCTAAGGAGTCTTTTACTTTATGCAATAATAAAGAATGTTTTCAAAGCCAAAAAATCCATTTATTGAAAAGAAAAAAAAATTATCTATTGAAAAGAAACAAGGGGGTGGAGTGGGGAACGGTACAATCACAGATTCGCGTATGTCCTGTCTGGTGTGCTGTGCAGTGAGTGCTGCACTTCAGGATAGCTATACTGCATGGTGATGGGGGTTGAATGCAGAGGGTAAGGGTCGTGGTTTTCAGGGCTGGGTGGTGAAGATACTGGTGTTGGCGGCGTGAAGAACATGGAAGTTGGGGAAAGTGGGTTGGAGGTGACAGTGGGGCACAACGGAAAGAGTTTTGGGACAAGGGCTGTGGGGAGGGGTGGCATTTGCGTTTGCGGTACTGCTCCTTCTGCATGGCTACGAGCTCCTGGATAGCGTCTGCTTGGTGCTCCAGGATGCTTATGAGCCGATCCGTGCTTTGCCGCCGGTGCGCTGCGTTTTCCTGGCGAATCCTGCTTTCTCTCTCCCTACAGTTCTGTGCTTTCTCATTCTCTTTAATAGATTGCCGCATCACTTCTTGCAGCATGTCATCTTTGCTTTTTCGCGGTCTCTTCCTGAGTCTTTGCAGTCTCTGAGCAGGCGATAAGAGGGACAGCTGAGGTCTCAAGGTTGATGCAGTTGTATAGGCAAAATGCAACATTTAACAGAGACAGCATTGTTTATACCAGACAGAGTAATGATTTCCCCCACACTTAAGGAGTAGAAAACACACAGGGTCTACACAATAGCATAATTTTCCCGTCCGAAACAGAGTACACATTTCCAACGGGAGCCTCAAAATGGTGAGTAAGGGGGACTGATTGTTTCAGGGCTGCACTGTCCTCTGGGTTTCTGTGCTTTGGGGAGCGCCAACAGCTCCATGGGGCACCTACACTGAACACTGTCCCAACGTTTTCCACAGGAGTTTGTCCTGGATGATATCTCGCTGCTGAGAGTGACCTGGGAAGCAAGGGAGGGTCTTCTACTGCAATGCGGTTTCCGCACTGGCCCATGTGCAGCTTGTCTGTGTGCAGCAATGGTCCCCTCACGGCACAGTGGCGCGGACACATTAGCTTGGCTGGGACAAGGACCACGGTGGCTCTCCCGATAAACCTGCGCAAGCGCATTGCACACGTTCTGGATGAGACATTCGAGGAGTTTACCGAGGCCGATTACCGCAATGTGATAAACCATATCAATGCACTATTCCGCATCCAGGCATGCATGCCTAAGCCTCTTCTCCCAAAGAGCCCGCACTGAAAAAATTCCTGCACAAAAAAAAAACCCGCTTACCAAGAACCTGCTCTTCTGTTTGTCCTCCACCAAGTACCGGCTGCTGCGACTGGCTACCTTCCTCCTGGCTCGAGAAGAGCTCCTGGCTGCATGGCTCCAGGGATTCCGGGGTGTCTCCATCTGCCCCACCACCCTCACTCCTGTTTTCCTCCTCCTCCTCCTCCCCCCTCCAACAGCGGCTCTGAAGTGTCCATGGTGGTGCTTGGAGTTGAGGTGGGGTTAACCCCAAGTATCGCATCCAGCTCTTTGTAGAATCGGCAGGTCGCGGGGTGAGCACCCGAGTGGCCGTTTGCATCGTGGGCTTTGCGGTAGGCACTCCGCAGCTTCTTCACTTTAATCCTGCACTGCAGGGCATCCCCGTCATGGCCCCTTTCCATCATGTCCTTTGATACCTTCCCAAAGGTATCGTAATTCCTACAGCTGGAGCACAGCTGGGACTGTACAGCTTCCTCCCCGCAAACACTGATGAGGTCCAGCAACTCGCCATTGCTCCATGCTGGGGCTCGCTTGGTGCATGGAGGAATGGTCACCTGGAAAGATTCGCTGATAGCACTCCATGCCATGCCGGGCTGAGCAAACAGGAAGGGGATTTTTAAAATTCCCAGGGAATGTAAAGGGTGGGTCACATGGTTGGTTACCTAAGGCCAGGGCAGTAGAGTTTGAACTGATGACCAGAGTGACTAGAACAGGCATTATGGGATACTGCCGAATACTTCTGGAGGCCAGTCACAGCGCATTGGGCAGCCACACTGGTGCCGCAGCGCTGCAGCGGCAGCGCAATACACGCTATTTCTCTCAGGGATGTGGAGTACATGCAGCACCGCAACCACGGAGATACAGCGCTGCAAATGCCTTCCCAGTGTGGACGGGGAGTGAGTTACAGCACTGGGAGTGGCTTTACAACGCTGTAACTCGCAAGTGTAGCCAAGGTCTAAGGTCTGTTATTGAGGAAACATGATTACATTAGCCATACTGTCTTTCATCTTCCCTCTAGTTCAGGGGTCAGCAACCTTTCAAAAGTGGTGTGCTGAGTCTTCATTTATTCACTCTAATTTAAGGTTTCGCATGCCGGTAATACATTTTAACGTTTTTAGAAGGGTTCTTTCTATAAGCCTATATTATATAACTAAACTATTGTATGTAAAGTAAACAAGGTTTTCAAAATGTTTAAGAAGCGTCATTTAAAATTAAATTAAAATGCTGATCTTATGCCACCAGCCTGCTCAGCTCGCTGCCAGCCTGGGGTTCTGTTACCCTAGGCCGGCAGCGGGCTGAGCAGGGCCTGCAGCTGGGACCCCAGACCGGGGTGTGTGTGTGTGTGTGTGTGTGTTTCAGGGGTCAGGGCAGAGGGCTGAGGTGTGTGGGGGGGGTTCAGGGATCAGGGCAGAGGGCTGTTGGTGTGGGGGGGTGCAGGGCACCATGCCCAGCAATCCTTCTCACATATCTGCATAAAATGTGTGTAATACATTATCGTTCATGTAGTGGGGTGGTCCCCCGCTCCTGCCCTGAAGGGCTTAAAACAGCCCTGGGGGAAGGTTGTGGCTGGGAGCTGCTAAGCTGGGATGATTGGGGAAGCAGCCGCAGCTGGGTCACACCCCAATCAGGCCACAGCTGGCCTGTATAAGAAGGCTGGGAGCCAGGAGCCCAAAGAGTCTCTCTCTGCATTCAGAGAGAGAAGGGCCTGGCTGCAGAGAGTTAAGACAGAGTACCTGGGTGGAGCAGGGCTGGGGACAAGCTGAGGAGCTCCAGCCTGGAGAGCCCCAAGCTGCAGCCTAGTATTAGGCCAAGGGGTACTGGGGGTTGCAGAGGGCAGCCCAGGGGTAGGCCAAGGCAGCAGGTCCAAACCCAACCTTGCCAATGATGAGTGGCCTATACTGTAGTCTGCCCCAGGGAGCGGGGGCTAGTTGGTGACTGGCAGTGGCCTTATTCTGAGGTGAGGTGGGGATAGTGGGTGGGGGTTCCCCAGGGAGGGGAGACCCAGAGATGAGGGGTTACTGCTAGGGGGCAGCACCCCAGGTACAGAGGCACCAGGGTGCTGGGAGGGACTCGGGGCCAGAGGACAGGCAGATCACCGGCCTGCAGAGGGTGCTCCAGGAGCTGGAATGAGCTAATTCCCTGAGAGACCAGCAGAAGGCGCCGCAGGGGTGAGTCCACTCCTCTACAGTTCAGAAAACAGTTAGTGCCACTTCTAAATTAGCTGTGCAAATAGGCAGGGCACATTTCCCAAAAGGAAACAAACCCTTAAAAGAGGCAGATGGTAGCAACATGCCTACAGATCATTTCTGTCAATGGTAGGCTTTGAATTTACAGTGCATGGGTCTAGCTCAAGTTCAATGACCATAGCATGTCCCTTGGAGCCATCCAGCTACTGTAACAATGGACTGTCTGCAAACCCTCTGGCTTAGGCTTGCTGTACATTCACACTTCAACCTCTTTGACTTATGAATGTTTGGCACGTACCATGCTAGCAAGCCAAACCTTTTCAGCGACAGTGGGTGCCATGCACTAGCTGAGATAAATGTCAAGTGACTGAGATCAATAGGAGAATGGGGGGAAAGGGGAGCATTTGTTTGTTTGGGGGATTGGATTGGGAGAGGGGTTGTATCTTGAGCTATTCCTTGCTCAAATGACCCCAAATTTGGACCAGCATCCCCACAAGGCACGATGGATTTCAAGACGATCTGAGAGAGCCTGTGGATGTTAGAGCGCATAGAAGAGTCCTTCTAAAGAGAAAGCACTTTTCAACCTTCACTACAGCAGAGCTGGTACTCTGCCCTAATGAAAAAGGGAAATAGATAATGGGGTCTCTAGGTCCACATTAATGTGCCACCTCTCTGAGTGCTCACAATCTTATTTATGAAGAAGAAATCCAAGTGAACAAGAATAAACAAGTGCCATATGGGGAGACACTAGAAGAGTGACTTTTTAAAAAGCTTTGTTGAATTTTCTATAATATGAAAATACAAAGTACAGATTACTGCCTTTTGTAGCTGGATATTACTGCAAAGGCAGTGCTATATGTGAGTGGATCCATTTTGATTTATGTCCAGGGAAATAAAGGCATAGGACAACTACTCAGTAGATTTTATTTTATTTTTTTAAAGAAAACAAACCAGACAATAACATAAGGAAAGCCTAACATGCAACCTAAACTGCAAATAATGTAGCTTCTGACTCACCATTTTGTAATTAACTTGATTGGAATAATTATCTTTGTATCCAGAGTAGATTCTTCATTGACCTTAATGTGTAGAAAGAATCAGCTTGTAAAAAACATATTTACAATTTCCCTTTAGTTTCACAGGTGAGTCCTGTGAATATGGTGACATCAAGTGGTGACATGTTTTTAAGCTAACTCCATTAAGCAAGCCAAACTTGCTGTACTGTATTACTAATTATACACACGATGGCCAGTATTGTGAGAGAGCGAAAAGGAACAAATCAAACCCTGAATACTCTTAGCATTGTAATTGTTATAAAGTCAAATATTGTGTGGGTTTTTAACCAGGAAAATTTACACCAGTTTAGCTCAATCTGGATGAATCAGAAAAAGTCTGTCAAACTATAGCGATTGGGAATGCAGTACACCAAAGAACTATGAACTATTGTAGGACTCTAACCAGACAAAAGCCTGATGTTTTCCCTTTTTTATGCTGAAATGCACATGCTTTTTTATGTGATTACTAAGGTGTCTGTCTAATCTGAGAGCCAACCTATCGGCCAATCTTCAGATGAACTGAGTTCAATGGGCACAGCTGGGTGAGAGCCAAAGGCCCTAAACCATCTTTATGCTTCCCTTGATCCTTGACCAGGCAGGGGCCAGACTTGCCCCTGGTACATGTAAGAGTAGCCACAGTGTTTGTACAGATATGTATGTGTGTTTATGTATGTCTGAGAGCAGTTGAAGAAGCTACTATAGATTATACAAAGATAGCCCATGTCCCAGTTCCCACTCCGCATAAAACAGAAAGTGGAGAGCTGCTAAAGTGGGTTCTATCTCCCATCTCTTCTGAGGGTGTAGTACTGCTGCTGGCAGCCAAAAGCGAGAATGGAGGTGTCATGAAAATACAGCCCTACGGAACAAATTCTGCCCCTGGTTATTCAATGCAACCCCAGTAGTCAATAGAGTTTGACTGGTACAATGGAGCTGAGAACATTTTCAGAGATTCTGAAAGGCAATGTAAGGAATTTCCTTAACCTGTTATTGTCCTGGTAACAGTTTATGGAAACAGTCTTTTTACTAGGGTTACCATTCGTCCGGATTTACCCGGACATGTCCTCCTTTTTGTGCTAAAAATAGCGTCCGGGGGGAATTTGTAAAGCACTCACAATGTCCGGGATTTCCCCCCTCCCCCGGCACAGCAGAGCGAGCGGCTGGGAGGGCTGCAGGAAAGTCCCGGGCTGGACTCCGGAGCAGCTGGAGAGGAGCTCCGCCCTGCATTCTGAGCAAGTGTCTCAGCACAAAATGCAGCCCTCCCCTTTTGCAACTGGGAGCGGTTTCTGCCATGCAGCATAGCAAAACGGGAGCGAGAGCACTTTGTGCTGATACAAGGGCAGCTCTCCCCTGCAACCCGGTCCGGACCAGGGACCGGGTTTTGTTGTGCAGGGCCAGGGACCGGGTTTTGTTGTGCTGGGGAGCTTAGCCATGTGTCCGGCTCGCACAGAGCCCAACACCCTGTTCTGAGCAGCAGGGTAAGGGGGGCAGGAGAAGGGGCAGGGAGGTTCTGGAGGGGGCAGTCAAGAAACGGGGGGGGCTTTTTGGGGGGAGTGGAGAAAGTTTTGGGCAGTCAGGGTACAGGTAGGGGGTAGGGTCCTAGTGGGCAGTTGGGGGGGGGGGTCTTAGGAGGGGGCAGTTAGGGGACAAGGAACAGGGAGTCTTAGGTAGGGGGTGGGGTTCTGGAGGGCAGTTAGGAGCAGGGGTCCCAGGAGGGGGCAGTCAGGGGACAAGGAGCGGGGGGGGTAGGGGGCTGGGAGTTCTGGGGGGGAGCTGTCAGGGGGCAGGAGTGGGGAGAGGGATCGGAGCAGTCAGGGGACAGGGAGCAGAGGGGTTTAGATGGGTTGGGAGTTCTGGGGGGGGCTGTCAGGGGGCAGGAGTGCGGAGAGGGATCGGAGCAGTCAGGGGACAGGGAGCAGAGGGGTTTAGATGGGTTGGGAGTTCTGGGGGGGGGCTGTCAGGGGGTGGGGAGTGGTTGGATGGGGCGTGGGAGTCCCAGGGGTCTGTCTGGGGGTGGGGGTGTGGATAAAGGTTGGGGCAGTCAGGGGACAAGAGGCAGGGAGGCTTAGATAGTCCTGGGGGGCAGTTAGGGGCAGGGGTCCCAGGAGGGGGTAGTCAGGGGACAAGGAACGGGGGGAGGGTTGGGAGGTCAGGGGGGGCGGGAAGTGGGAGGGGCAGGGGCGGAGCTAGGGCGGGGCTCCTCCCGTCCTCTTTTTTGCTCGCTGAAATATGGTAACCCTATTTTTACTAAATCCTAAACCAGTCTTACTGTGTACTCTTCTCCTACCAGTTATCTTCCAACTTCTACCTGTACTGCACTTATGTCTGGTACTAGTTGTCAGCTTTTTAGCAGCTCTCCTCTTTTTGTGTAAAGCAAAGTGGAGACTGGGATATGGGATGGATGTTCAAAATGTGATGCTGCCCAGCAGTTTTCAGGATAGCTAGCAAACCTGCTCCACCCCATGTGTCCAAAGGATAAGGGATTGCCTCTTTCCTCGAATGGGAGCATTGTTGTACCACTAAATTTTTTTTTATAGGTTGTCATTTGTTGACGCTGAGCCCAGGCATTGCCCTTAGAGTTACTGAACTTTCAACTTGAACATTTCTCGACTTCCCTGAAAGCTCTGCAGGAATGCAGGCAAGCTACAGTTAACCATTACAGTGGATCAACATGGCAACTCACTTCTGGACAATATGCTTTCTTCCTTTTGTCCTCCTTTTCCTTCAGACAGAACAGACAGGTATGGCATTTGCTTTGTTGTTGTTGTTTTAATTTGGCTTTGTGGTGATCTTCCTAAAACACAAAAATATTATTTGCCTGGTATTGTTTTAACTTTGTCGTACAGGCTATCATTGAAGCTGACAGGTTCTAATTTTGACCCACATTTCTCTTGTGCACTTTAGCAGAAACTGCAATTCAGTTACTGATGCAAAAACCTGGTTTTATTTGACAGTATGTTATTCTATTAACATCAGTACAATGCTTTCTCTGAACTCCGTACTTATCATCCATAAAGAGTGCCCATACCTGAAGTAAAGTGCCTTCTCACTTGGTCTTTCTAATCATCGTTCTGATGAAAATTGAGTTTATGGTAGAAGGCCAAAAGACATTGCTTTTACGTGATTTGCATAGATGCACTTTTCTGTATTAATGCTCTAGAGTATCTCGGATGTCTGAGGAAAGGATGGGAGAAGGAGAAAGAAGCTCTGCATTTATGCATGACACTCAGTAATAATAGTAATGATTTTCACTGAAGTTAATCAGTCATGTACCACAATATGATTTTAAAAAGATATTTTAAATGCACCAGAAATCAAACTAATGGCAAAAATACACTATCAATCATGCAAGAAAAATGACTCTCATTTTAAAAAATATATTGTGCACTAGATAGCTTTTTTGTTTTGTTTTGTTTTAAATCATGGAATTCATTTTTTAAAACCGTGTAAACGGTACTAGAATTAGTCTGTTCTCTTTTCACTTGTTTTTTTTAAAGGCTTAACTAAGAAATTACATACAATTTCACAATATTGTTGTGTTCCTAAGTATCATAGCCCCCAGTTCCTTGATCCCTCATTAGATTCACATGGTTCTAGTCTCCTACACCTAAGGAACTGGTCTTTTTTTCTGGCCATTGTACATTATATTTGCTTTCCCAAACACATAAATTAAAAACCAAATTTGGCTATCTTTATTCAGCCAAGACTCTCAGTAGAGTCAGTCTGAGTAAGGAGTGGAGGATTGGGCCCTTAAATAACAATTGAGGCACAAATCGTTCCCTCCACCTCTACAGAAGAATTTTAAAACCCCATGGATCTTCTCCCAAGGGCTCTAAAGTGGGGAGTGTTGCCTTTCTGGTAACATTTCTCCTCCCTTCCCTGCCCTGTAGAAGCCCCTTCCACAGGTTTGTAAATTTGCTTTGGAGGGGTGGCATGAAGCCAGGGTGGGAGAGGAGGTTGCTAGAGGGACACGCCTAATTCTCCCTCCAAGAAGAATTCTGCCGGCAATTAAATATAGAGTCAGCACTAACTTTACCATGCACCCTGTCTGTATGGCAGATCTCCAGTTGAAGAAGAGGGTTCTGGATAAGTGTGCTTGTTACACTTAACAAGTATGTATGGTAGCATGACTCCATCTGAACCAGATTGTCATGGAGTCCAGGACAGAGCAGGGGGCAATGGAGGCAGGGTAGGGATACAGGACTGCCATGTGGATGGCCCTGCCTCTGGTGGACTCCCTGAGATCTGGGGATTGGCAAGGCTGAACTAACTTTCTATTCTACAGGGTTCAAATCCTGCACTTCCCAATGGAAAATAAAGACAAAACCAGTGCTTAATTTGTGCGAGGGCTTTCCAAGGCTGAGCCCCGGCACCTCTGGGCTTGGCAGTTTATAACCCTGGTACCTCTGGGCTTGCTACATCAGTTATGAAAGTAAAAAAATGGCACCTCTTTCATTACAAATTAAGCACTGGACAAAATTCCATGATTTCCCAGTCCAATCTGGGCTAAGAAAAGTGCTGGTGCAGTATATGCACTTGTACAACTTTGACATTAACGCAATTCCTTCATATTAAAAACTGCCTGCTTCCTGACCTATTTTAAGAAGAGACAGAAGTAGATAACGAAAACCATCTATATATTTACATTAGTGCGAGGGTGACCAGATGTCCCATTTTTAAAGGGACAGTCCCGTTTTTTGTGACTTTTTCTTATATAGACACCTATTGCGCCCCGCCCCCCCGTCCTATTTTTTCACAGTTGCTATCTGGTAATCCTAATTAGTGCCTCTTGTTGTACAACTTTTCAGTCTTCCTATCGGCCAACAATGCAAATCAAGTTATCTCAAGACATAAGCGTGGGTCTTTCCTAATTATTGAGGAGTTCTTTCAAGGCAACTTGGAAAGAGAGTGCCTAGAAGAAAGATGCACATATGAAGAGGCAAGAGAAGTATTTGAAGACCATGAAGACACTGTAGGTATTTTTTTTTATTGTTTGTTTTTCTAAGAATTGCAACACTTGCTGCTTCTTAGCTGGTCAGAAAGTGGCTACACTATGGCAATATTTGATGCTTTGCAACCTAACTGTATTGCCTAGATTTCTCTGCAATGTGAAATCATCTTGCATTGCACCGCAACACTTATTTTGCTACAGTGTTCGAATAAGGGATTGATGATGGGAGAGGGGGCCAAGAAAGAGGTGGTGACTTCCTAGCAGGGACAATCAGCAGCAGCTACGAGGGGAACCCCCTCTCCTGAGCAGCAAGCAGATGCCTCCAAGTACAGCATTGTGTAGCGCGCTACCTCTCTGCAGTGCATAAGGTGCATGTTAGGGGAACATTGCCAGGGGCCCTATCTGCAGGGAGAGTGAGGGAAGCAGCTTGGGGAAGGGGTGCCAAGGCCAGCAATATGGGTAGTGGGGCTTCAGGGGGAGTTTGGGAGGGGTTGGTGATGTTGAGAGGCAGCTGGGGGGTGTGTTGGGGGGGGGGGGTGAACCCAAGAGCAGTGTTATCTATACATACACACACACACACACATACAGCCACCACCTCTGCTCCCAGCTGCATTTTTCCTGGCTGAGATCCAGCAGGGGAAGCAGCAGAGAGGAGGCAGAAAGGAGTCTTGCTCAGCAGGTGCCACAACACACACCAGTGGCCAGGAAGAGCAACAGCATGGAAAAGTCCACTGTCTGCCATGAGATTCCAGTGGGCCTAAGTGACCAGATGCAGGCCTAAGTGACCAGATGCAGGCCTGAGTTCCATGTGAGACGTGGGACCAGGAGGAAGGAACAATGCATGTAGTGGGGGTGCTGAGAGCCACTGAACCAAACTGTAAATGCTGTATAGAATGGAAACCACTTCAAGCCATGGGGTGCATCAGCACCCCCAGAGCCTCTAGTTCCAGCACCTATGGGTTTGACACTTGGCAACCTTGTATTTTAATGCTTGCTCCAACTCTGTTAATGTCAAGGGGAGTGGTCCAAAGCCTGAGTCCTATTCGACTCTCCAGTTAACCAGCACAATCAAAAGTCAGTATTGCCAATTCTGGGAGAGCAAACATAGGGTTACCATCCATCCGGGTTTCCCCGGACATGTCCGGCTTTTTCAGTGTTAAATGGCCGTCCGGGGGGGATTTCTAATCAAGTAGAAATGTCCGGGATTTCCCCCTTCCCCTTGTGCGGCGCGGCTGATTGGACGCCTGGCCTGATTGAAAGCCGCTCGCAGCCACTAGGGCCTCTAGCAGCCAGAGTCCCTCCCCCTCCCTGCTCCCTCCTCCCCCACAAAGCAGCGGGGGCTGTGTTTAATTCCATGTGGAGCCTGCATTTCTCCCTCTGCCTGGTGAGCGGGGGGAGCAGGGCAGGTGGCGGGGTGTGTGTGTGTAGAGGCTGCAGGGGCGGGGGGGTGCAGAGGCTGCAGGGCGAGTGGGGAGCAGGGGGCACAGAGGCTGCAGGGGCGGGAGGTGCAGAGGCTGCAGGGCGAGTGGGGAGCAGGGGGCACAGAGGCTGCAGGGGCATGGGGGTGCAGAGGCTGCAGGGTGAGGAGGAGCAGGGCAGGCAAGGGCATAGGGGCTGCGGGGCGAGTGGGGAGCAGGGAAGCACTTAGCAACCCCCAACCAAGATCAGAGCGGGAGGAAGGAGGGGGAATGTGGGGTGCTCAGAGGAGGGGGCAGAGTTGGGGCAGGGACTTTGGGGAAGGGGTTGGAATGGGGGCGGAGAAGGGGTGGGGTTGGGGCGGGGCCGGGGGTGGGGGTGGGGAAGGGGCGGAGTTGGGGCGGGACCGGGGCCCCGTGGAGTGTCCTCTTTTTTAAATGTTTGAATATGGTAACCCTAACAAACATCGTGAGAGGGACCAAATAAATAAATCATGAAATTGGCATAAATATCATAAGATGTTTTTTAATTTATATTTCTGTTCTGATGTTTGAAATGTTAGGCTGTTTTATGCCTGCACTTTAGGAAACTCAGCCTGAAATGTACACACACACACTGGGGGAACTCGGCTATTTCACATATCCTTTAAAACAGATTTTATATTTTAAAAAATTAACGTCGGTCACTGATGGTGCAATACACAACAAATCAAAACACGTCCGAACTTTCTGCTGTTGGGGCCCAGGTGACAGAGCTTGTGGCTCCCTTCCCAGGCTGATGGTGTTGGGGGGGGGGGGGAAGATTTCAAGTGGTGATCACTGCCAGACTTGGGGACAATGGGGTTAGGTATTGTAATTATACATTGTCACATCATTGTCCAGATGTTTCTTACATGCCACACATATTTCTCCTGCCCTTCCTAATATTTTTTCATAAGAAATATTTATTTTGGAATAAAGGAATAGATTCTGATCCTGTACTCCTGACTCAAGGAAAAGTCTCATTGCATTCAGTGGGAAGTTTGCCTGAGTAAAGAGTATAGGACCAGGACCAAAGTTTGTGTGACTATTTAACTTTTAAGCATAGACTATAAGATTTGTTCTCTTGCACATTTTATGTTGTGACAAAGTATTTGTGGGAAAAGGTATTAGCCAAGAGTTGTAACAAGATTTCTTTTTAAAATTTTCAGAAGAAGTTTTGGGCTGGCTATTTCAGTAAGTTGACTGTTCAATCTCTTTTCTAGAATGATTTTATGAAGGGATCATTACAGTTAGGATTATGGAATTTAAAAGACTCTTGAGTAGTTTATTCAACTTGCACAGTATTTTATGTATCCTACTACTGTTTAGCAAGCTTCTGGTGAAGTGGGAGGAGAAGATGTACACAAAAAAAGAGTAGGAGTGGAGTCATTAAAAGCAAACCATCTGAGAAATAATTAACAGTCAAGACTGTAAATCAAAAAAATAGTGTTAGACTACTTGGGTAGATGCAATGACATTAAATAGGCTATTTCTTTTATTGTTTTCCCTATGCAAGGCTGGGCTAAGTTAATCTGGGACTCTGGGCACTCCACAACATGGAGCCTTATGTGGCTCCACTCACCTAGCACCATCCTATACCATTGCCTTGTTCCCTACCTTGGAATGGCAGTGGTAAGGGGCCTCTTCTTTCCCCCAGGAGCAACAGCAAGAGCCCTTATTCTGTCAAGAGGAGCCAGAGTTGTAATAGAGGTCCACCTTCCCCCCTTCCCCCCCCCCCCACTCCAGAGATGTAGGGATGGCAGCAAGGGGTTGCAGGCAGTACTCGGCACAGCACCCAGGATGTATCTACATGGGTGGGTAGTTGGGCCAGCCCTGCATGCACCCTCCCCGCCTGCTTCACACACTCACAATCCTATGTCAGGGTGGTGTTGGCAGGGCATTCCCAGAGCATGGGTCTTAAACCAGATCTACACTACAAACTTTTGTGAGCATACCTGGGTCAGTCAGAGGTGTGAGGAAGTGTGATTTGTGACCAACACAGCTGTGCTGGTAAAAGATTCCATGCTGGGAAGAAAGCTCTGTCATGAATAGGAATTTGTCCCTGTTGATGACTCCTATTTCTCTTACTGATGCAACATTCATTCAGGTGGCAGACAGTGCTCTTCAAACCCATGCCAGCATGATGGTGTGTGTCAGGACAGCATTCGCAGCTACACCTGCACCTGCATGGATGCTTATGAAGGACCGAACTGTAATTTCGGTAAGGCAACATTTCCTCTAGAGGCTACCGTGGAAACTATATGGACCTCATGCAGACAGTCTATATTGTTTGTTTTATGTTAAAACATGTGATTTCTAGTGGAGGATGCATGACAGTGACGCATGGGAAGAGGGGATATGAATTGTTCATCTCAACAACCTGAGGTAAATCCTCTAAAATGTTAATGCAGCGTGTGGCTGCATTAACTTTGCTGTGCCCTGTCACCTTCCTTCTATCCTGGAGAGACTGAGGAGGGAGCAAAGGGCAGAAGAAACCCTGGCACGATGGCACCAGTGAAGCTGCAACGGAGGCAGGATTGAGAGCCTGGAGCCAGGGCAGAGGGCCTCTGTATGGATGGCCCTCTGCTCATCATCCAAAGGTTCTCAAAGCGTGGTCTGCAGATCACTTGTTAGCTGGTCACATGGTGCTCTCTCTACTCCAGACGTTATTGCCTTAAATATGTTCCTAATATTACTTCTCCAGGTAAGCAATTGCTGTAGTTGCCAGAGAGAAACTGTATGATTGCAAATAGCAGGGAAGATTGCCCCCACCATCATGAATGAGAGGTCAGCAGGTGCCCACACAGGACAATCCATTAAGATATGGTCCAACTCCTGAAAATGTTTGGCAACCCTGCTGTAGTGGATCCCTCTCAAGGTTCCCATGGAGTGAGTATGGGAGCTAAACTACTGCCCATCTGATCAAATGATCTGGGGGAAACTCAATGGGGGAACTTTGTGGAGATTTCCTCCATGGGTCCCAGGATTCTTTTTCTTTGGTTTTTTTTTTTGTTAGAGGGGGCAATCCAACTCAGTTTTACTCCGTCCTGACTCAGGCAAACATCCACTGACTTCAGTGGGAGTTTGCCACAGTAAGAACTGAGTAAGGACCTCAGGTACTAGTCCCTAGGACAAAGGAAGTCTATCCTAAAAAGTGAATTTCTCCCATGTTGATGTTATCCTTAAGAAAAAACTGAAAGATTCAAAGGTGAAATTTTCGGGGTGCCAAGGCCTCTTCCAGTGTGAACAGGCTAATTAGTTACAAAGATCTAACTCTTTAGAAAGTATTTTGTTGGGACTCAGACTCACAGACCCCCCATTTTCTACATCAGATATGTAGCTTTTTGATGCATAAAGATAACGTAAATAATACTTGTGCTCTTCTTAGGTCTATTCTGCATTTTACAAGCACTTTTGAGCAAATTGCTCAGAACTTGAGCACATACTTCATAATTAGTCAATTGTTACTATTTACTGTTTTATTTACATAATAAACTGGAGGACACAGGCAGTCTCATTCACATGGAGCTGACTACATTTTTTTAGAATTCCCTATTCTAGAAAGTCCTTTACACTGACAAACTGATAACAAAGCTTAAATGTTTTTCTGGTCTAGTTTAGAATGTGAATGGATATCAATTTAACTAGACAAGGATAGAAAAAGTAATAGTACTTAAAAACACATTGGGCCAGGTCCTTGAATCTGCTGCTTAGTGCTACTTCACCAACCTTAAAACCAGTGCATTTGGTTATTTGGAGATTTGCCCTGGTATGGAGGAATCCCTGGGTGCTGTGGGCCAATTTAGCCCCTCTGGCATAGGTGGTGTAGCTGGGAAAAGGGGCAATGGCAGGGTGATGGGTATCATAGGCTAGGGGAGGTTGTGCCTCCCCAAACAGCCTGGTCTGGCCCCGCTATGCTCCATCCCTAGGAGGCCCCCTCCTGCAGTGCCTGATGTTCTGCCTTGGCCCAGGCTGACTGGGGCTGGGCAGCCTATCGTGGGGACTCGGGGTGGCTGGCGCTGTGCTGCCTACCTGGTGCTTGGACTGTGCTGCCCGGCACTCTGGGGCTGAGGGTGCTGCTGCCACTCTGCGAGGTGCTCCAGGGTGGGGGGGCTCTGGGCTTCTGGGGGGGGGAGGGCACAAGGGGAGGGGAAGAAGCAGAGCCTCAGGTAGAAGGGGAGGGGCTGGGGGCTAGCCTCCCCCAATGGCTAGGTGACCAGCCACTAATGGGCAATGGCCACAGTCATCTTTAGCTCTGGCAGTCCCCAACCATGGAATGCCTCCTTGGGGACCATTGCCACTGGCACAACTTAGCTCATCCCTTGCCGCTGGACCTTCACAGCCCCAAGCCTCACAGAGCCACAAAAACGGCTTAAAGGCAGCTTTGATGCCTCCTCATCCCTGAGCTGTGTCAGGTACCAAATGTTCAGTCTTGGGGATCTGCCTATTATTTTTAATATTGTTTAGTGCCAAGCAAATCTCAAGTGTTTGCCCAGCTATGCGAACTGAAGAGACTGGCTCTGTTTCAGAGGCAAGAAATGCTTCTTTATTTTTCTGTTCTTTTACATTGGTTGCTGTTAAGTTTAAATTTTCTTGGCATGAGCATAAAAAGAGCCAAAAAAGAACAGCTTAAGTCCTTTATTTTTTAAGCAACTCCTGACTTCATAAAAAGTACAATCATTCTCTTCCTTCAAAGACACCTGGCACTCAGTGTAAATACATGTCATGGAATTTTCCATGCAGAGAAGAGCTAGTGTTACTTTAGCTAGTACGACCTACAAACACAATCCTGAAATACATCCTGCCTGATCCAGTGCGGTAGGGAGCAATTCACTTTACAATGACTTCATGGGAGTTGCTGCGGCTCAGTACCTCTCCAACAAGTTAAAAAGAGGGAGTAGCAAGAATTGCTTAAATGATGAGCTCAGAAGAGCATGAAAAGTGAGCAAATGTCATTGCTTAGCAAAACAGGGCCCATGGTGTGCAAGAAAATCCCAGTTTATTGCTCAATTGTTGTTTCTTAGCGCTTTGCTTTTGTTATTCTCTTTAGCTAAAAATGAGTGTCAACACAAAACTAGAGAGGGATGTCAACACTTCTGCTATCCAGGATCTGAGTCCTACCACTGCGCATGTGCAAAAGGCTATGAACTTGGGGAAGATAAAAAATCATGCATTCCAAGAGGTAAGTATAAAAAGAAGTCAGAAGAGAGCATGCTTAGACCCAGGATAGGCAGGCTGGGGGAACGGCATCAATAGGAGCTATTATGACTGCACTGAGACCATTAGAATGAACCAAAGGGAGGTGTCCTGAGGGCTCCAGTAATGATGAATTTCCAGAGAAAAAATAAATACAAGGTTGCGCAAACACAGCTTTAGAGCAAAGCAAATCCTAAAATTCATTCACTGGCCCAGATTTTCCAAACACTTCCAGTGTAAAAGAGTATCTCCTCTGAAATCAATTGAGTTACGTCTTTAAAACAGGTGTGAGAGGAGACTCGGGCCCATTGTTTTTATTTTACCTGTGTCTTTTTTTTGGTGGTTGCTGCCATGAGATCAACTCTCCCTGCTTCAGTCAGGGTAGCACTTGCCTATGCAGTGAATAGCTGAGAGCAGCCCTGATCAGGGGCGGCTCCAGGCACCAATGTGCCAAGCGCGTGCCTGGGGCGGCAAGCTGCGGGGGGGCGGCTTGCCAGTTGCCGTGAGGGCAGCAGTCAGGCTGCCTTTGGCGGCATGCCTGCGGGAGGTCCGCTGGTCCTGCGGCTTCGGCAGCAATTCGGCGACGGGGGACGCCGAAGCCGCGGGACCAGCAGAACTCCCGCAGGCATGCCGCCGAAGGCTGCCTGACTTACGTGCTTGGGGCGGAAAAATACATAGAGCCGCCCCTGGCCCTGATCCTCCTACATCAATGGGCCAGATGGGGGAAGGGACAGTGCCTCAAAGGCAGCTGAGCTCCCTTCCATGTGTGGAGGCCCCTCTACACATGTATCAATGGGGTTATGGTCTGGCACCAAGATTTTAGGAGGCACTGCTCCTTGGCAGCTAGGCCACTTTTTTTCTCCCTTCCACCAACTAGCACACCCACACTGCTCAGTATCAAATAGCCCTCTGATCCCTCTTATTTAGGGTGACCTTATGTCCTGTTTTGGCCGGGACAATCCCCTTTTAAAGCCCTGTCTCAAACATCTTGATTTTGTTTTGACGACACTGATCGTCATGTGGCAAAAGCAAATGGGACAAATGCCCAGTTTTGTGCGCAAAAAAAAAAAAAAGTGGGGCGTGGTCCCCCGAGTGAGGTGCAGAGGTATGTTGGGGGGGGTGGCAAATGGCAATGCCACCGTGCACAACCGCAGTGATGCCAGGTGTCTTCAGCCAACCCCTTTGGGAAATATGGTCACTCTAGTCCTACTTCCATCCCTCTCCTCTCCCCAATGGTAACTCGTCACACCCAGTAGCCTCTAGACATATCTGTCTGAGGGCTGGTGAACCACAGATTTGATGTTGCCCTCAGCATAGCTCCTAACTGACATTTATAGCTATACCTCCGAAACAACACACTTTGGCACAACTGGCAAATTATTTCATAGGCAGACAAGCACTGGGAAAGCAAGAGGCAAGGTAAGACAGTTCTGTGGTGATATAGCAGCGCTCCTTTGTGGGTGTGGAGGGACTGGGGGGGGGGGATGGGGCCTGCACAGCACCTGCTTGCTCTTTGGAAGCCATGAATAATTTGACTCAGTGGTTGGAAAGGGTGGGGTCCTTTTAGGGCATGTCATCATTTTTCCAACTGGACAAGGTCGCATGTTGGGCCTCCCTATGTAGGCTAGAAGAGCAGGGCCACATTGCTTATGAAAGGGACTTGTGCTCCCCCAATCCAGAAGATGTCTGGAGTCTGTTTGGGAGCAAGGTTGATGTTTCACTGGCTCCCCAATTCAGTATATATAAGCCCAATCCCTGCCTCTTATTAGGCAGTAAAATATTTGACAGGGTAGGGGAAGCGCCTGGTGCAACGTATTGCAAATGTTCACTAGTTGGCAGCGGTGTTACTGGTTTAAATCTTGTAGTAGAGGAGCGACCTTTTCTCCAAAACTGTACCTGCCAGCAGATGGTAGTATATTCATAATTGCTTTGACCATAGCAATAAGAGAATTATTTTGTCCAGCCAAATAGTGAAACAGTGTCCCTACCCTCAAGGACTCACAAACGTAAAAGATAAGTTTCAAAGGGTTGGATTTTGTTTGATATAAATATCAAGCACTTATTGCAATGGGAAATTATGAAAGAAGCAAACAATAAATAAACCATTGATCTTCCAAAGTCATTAGCAAGCTACTAGAAACTGAGGATCTGGCCCTCCATTTTGAGGGGTTGGCGGGGGAGGGGAAGAACCAGTGATCTTAAAGCGTTAAAATGGGAACACCACAATATGTTCGGGATAGTGGTGATCTTCAAACATCGCCACAAAATTTAAAAATTTTGGCACGTCTTTTTCTTTTAACCATTGCTAGATCAATGTGCATGTGGCAGACTTGATGACGTTAAATTCCTTCAGCCTCGTTATTTTAAGACGACTTGCAACAGAGGATTCCCTTGGCAGGTATTTATAGAGATCTTTGGAAATACTGTTAGTGTAGAAAAGTCTATAGTAAAGCAGTGTTCTCAGATGCAACACACTTCTTATCTTTGAGTACTTAAAACATTTTTTGAAGATTTAACTAAGCAAGAGGTCAGATAAGTAGAAGCAAAGAGGTGATAGACAGTAGAAGACAGCAAGACCCATTATTACAAACAGTTGTAGTCAACCTCCTTGAAAAATAAGAAAAGTAACTTACTGTATTTAAATGTCACAATTTATAAATTATGCTTGGCAGCATCTCATTCCTTGCACTTACCTTTGCGCTATTAGAAAACTTACTAGAGCATCAAGTATCAATATAGCAGGATTCTACCATTTTTTCAATATAATTTGAAAGTCCTATGACTCAGTGCTTATGTAAGGGGAACCCCTTCTGAACTGTCAGTCGCATAATATATGGTATATTATTAGATATTTAGTGCTACCTTCTTCCCTCTTCACTACTACAACCCTATTTGATTTCTTTGCAACTGCAGCTGTTGATAGGCTAAATTAGGGCTACCATACGTCCAGATTTCCCCGGACATGTCTGGCTTTTCGCTCTTTAAATAGCCTTCCGGGGGGAATTTCTAAAAATGTCCGGGATTTCCCCCCGGTTGGCTATTTAAAGAGCGAAAAGCGGCTGACAGGGCAGCCCGAGCGTCGCTCGCATTGGGGCCTCGGCAGCCAAAGCCCCTTCCTGGCTCCCCCCATCCCCTGCAGTCTTAGCACGCCGCCCGGCAGTGCTGGGGGGCGGGGCTGTGCGCCTGTGCGGTAACGCGGCGGCCAGAGCCCTTCCCCGCTCCTCCACAGCCTCAGCATGCCACTCGGCGGGGCAGGGCGCTCCTTGGGGCGCGGAGCCAGACACCTGCTCTAACCCGAGCGGCAAAGTAGGGGGGCTGGGGAGTTGGAGAAGGGGGGCAGTCAGGGGACAGGGTACGGGGGGGTGGATGGGTCTGTGGTTTGGGGGGATTGTCAGGGCAGGAGTGTGGAGAGGGGTTGGGACAGTCAGGGACAGGGAGCAGTGGGGGTTAGATGGGTTGGGGGTTCTGGGGTGGCTGTGGGGGTGGGAAGTGGGAGGGAGTGGCTAGGGGGCGGGGCTACACCCCCACTCCCCCCCCCCCCCGAATGTCCTCTTTTTTGAAAGTTCAGATATGGTAACCCTAGGCTAAATCAGTGGGAGGTTTTCTGGATGCTTAAATAGGAATAAGATCCCCGGGGCTAATAGGGCAGAATGTGGACATTTCATTTGAAAGATAATTAAATTACAAATCTTAGCTGTTTACAATAATTCAGTATTTTGCTCTTATCCCATAATATTACAAAGTCAGGGCCGTCCTTAGGCATACACAGCATACACGGCTGTGTAGAGCACCTGAAAATTTGGGGCACCACTGGGTCTTAGTGTCCACCCGCCCAGCTCTTCCTAGCCCTGTTCTGACCCTTCCTGCAGGCTCCCACAGCTAGCTGCTGCAGCCTGGTGACTCTGACTCCGGAGGGGATCTAGTAACTTAAAAGTGAGAAGCCTACCCAGACCTATTAGCACAACATTGAAACTGTTAAAGAGACATTCATGTGGTAATGAAGCCATTTAACAGGCATTTGCCAATCCCCAGCTATATACTGTCAGTTTCTGAATTTACTGACAAAATCTGTTGTGCATTACCATAATATTTACTCAGAACATGTTAGTCTACAGGACCTTAGTTTAAAATTTGCCTTAAAAATATTTCATTAGTGAGTTGGTGAAGATTATGAAATCACATCTCTAAAAAAAATCCTTGCATAGATTTTTAGATGCATAATCATCTTTAGCCTTAAATGCTTGGATCTTCAGACATAGTTTTTTAAATAAATCCTTCAAAAGACCACCCTTACCTAAAATACACATTTTAATTACTATAGTTAAAAATAACTTGCTTCCAAAGTAAAAAAAACTTGCTTCCAAAATCTTCCTGTCCATCCCTTTCTCCCTTCACCGCCCCCCCAGAGAGCCCTTAAAGGGACAACACCCTTTTCCTTCCAGATAGCTGGACAAAGAGTTTCCCTTTCTTTACTTCTGATTATCTGACAAACTAGTTTCAAGAGAACCCTCCAGCAAAATCAGTACCTCGTAAGATATAAAATCCTTTCTTAGGCCTAAAATCTTTAGAAACATATTTTTTAAAGTTGGTGAAATTTCATCAACATGTCTATTGTTATGGAGATCTCACACAGTAAATTAGTGTTCCCTTTTTCTAAAAGCAATGAACATTGTTATAAACACACCAAACCTCTGTGACTGATTAATTTAAAATAATGTCTTTGTTTCAGTGAGTTAAATATGTAGTAATCTGAAATGATGACTTTATGAAGGCTTAAGAGGACATTTAAAATATAAAATCAGCTTAGAAATACTGATTAAGAAAATGTAAAACAGAGAAGAGGTGCATCATGCATATTCCAGAATATTTAGTGTTGTATTCCGCAAGACAGCTGACTCAACTTACTGCAAAGTTTTTGCAAATAAATCTGACAAACTTCAGGGCATATTAAAAAAAAAAAAAAAAAAAAAAAAAAAAAAAAAAAAACCTGTGACTGACATTTTTTATTCCCCAGTTTAGTGCTTTTAATTGGGTACCTTCTGCATGTCCAGTAGGGTGACCAGATCACCCAGGTCAAATATCAGGACATGGGGGAGATGTGGCGGGGACAGAGCAAAAAAACAACCCCACCCCTTCCTCCTCCCTCTGCAAGTGCTGGAGGGAGGCCCCGTAGATGCAGGGGGAGCGCGGGGCCGGGGTGAGTGTCAGTCCGGCCTGCCCCGAGCAGGCAGGACTCGGGCGCGGTACCTGGAGGAAGAGTAGGGGGCAGCAGGCAGCGGCTGTTCTCCCCACCTGGGCAGCGGGACTCGGGAGCAGCCGCTGCTGCAGCTCCCACTGCCGTGGGGGGAGGAAGCAGCCGCTGGCCAAGCTCAGCGGCTGCGGCTCTGGCGCCTGTGAACCCCCCCCGAGCCTGCGCCTGTTGCGGAGACCCAGCAGTGCGCACGCTGCGCCCAGCCCTTGGCCAGTCGCATCGGGCTGGCTGCCCAGCTGGTGCAATCCTGCGGGCGGCCCTGGAGTGGGGGCAGCAGGCCCCAGCCCCCCCGTCCCACTTGGGTCCTGCAGGGGAATGAACGGGGCTGGGCTGCCGATGCCTCCGCCCCGGGGCCACCGTGGGATTGCACCAGCTGAGCAGCCAGCCCAGATGCGACTGGCCAGGGGCTGGGCACAGCATGCGCACTGCTGGGTCCCCGCAACAGGCCCGGGCGCTTCGGGCCCGGGCGCCAGAGCCACAGCCGCCAAGGCTGCTTCCTCCGGTGGGAGCTGCAGCAGTGGCTGCTCCCGAGTCCCACTGCCCAGGGGGGGAGAACAGCCGCCGCCTGGCCCCACGGACCATCCCCCTACTCTCCCTACTGCCCGACTGAGTCCTGCCTGCGCTCGGGGCCAGGCCAGACTCTCACTCACCCCGGCCCCGTGCTCCCCCTGCATCTCCAGGGCCTCCCTCCAGCGCTTGTGGAGGGAGGAGGAATGGCGGGCTTCGGGAAGAGGCGGGGATTTGGGGAGGGAGCCAATGGGGGAAGGAGAGGGTGGAGTGGGGGCGGGGGAGCACGAGCCCTTCCGGGCTCTGGCGCCTTTACTTGTTTCTCCATTGTCCTGACCTAACATTGGTTGAGACGTGGGACAAACAAGCAAATATCGGGACAGTCCCGATAAAATCGGGACGTCTGGTCACCCTAATGTCCAGTCTTCACCATCTGGCATGCAGTGGAACATATGCTCCATTTTCTTTAGAAAGAAATTGCAGAAGAGTGAGGTTTTTTCAAAAGTCATTTGCTTCATTTGGATTCATGGATTTGGCTGGAAGGGGTGAGCAGGGTGGGGGAGGGAAGAAAGAAGGGAGACAGTGGGGAGAGGGAAAGGCCTGGGCAGAATAGGGCAGGGCCTGGGGAAGAGCAGGAATGGAGTATGGGTGGAGCCACAGGCAGAAGAAGTGGGCTGGGGAGCTAACCTCCCAAGTGGCAGCTTCACCCAACTGCCCATGACAGTAGGTAAGAGCAAGTCGGCTCATGCACACCCAGCACGCACTGCAGTCTCCTTAGGCAGGGGCCGAATTCAGAGCCTAATGCGTTGGCGCTGCACATTCTGCATGAGGGAGAAGGTACGGGGGGTCTCTGCAGGGAAACGTGAGTCTCCGCTGCCGTGAGGCAGGCTGGGCATCTTGGTATCCTTTGCTGACTCGTCCCTTCCCCCTCCCCAGGCTGCTGTCAGGCATGGGGGCACCAGTTTAATAATACGGTACAGGGCCCCACCAATCCTGAGGATGGCCCTGTACAAAGTTAAAAACAGCAGAATTTACTGTTTTTTAGGTCCTGTTGCTAAATTCAGAAGGAAAGGTATTCTGTGGAGGTGTTCTTGTGAAGAGCAACTTCGTGTTGACTACAGCTGAGTGTGCCCTTTTGCACAATCATTCTGATATCAGGGTTAGGACTGGTAAGTGATCAAGCTTTCTCTTCACCCCCCTCCCCCCCCATTGTCAATCTACATTTTTGTGTTGTCAAAGCATACTTTCAAAGAGTTTACATATAAAAATTGCCATTTCAGAACATTCTGTCTATCCTAGGAAACAGTGTCTGCATTTAAAATATTTTACTTATAGGGAGCAATTGGCAATGTTCATTCACCCCCATTTTTATTGTATATTTTATTTTGTCATCCTGAAATTATAGTTTCTTCCTATTCACTCACACCTGTATGCTCCTGAAGAGTTAAAAAGCATCTTCAATATTTGTATAACCAGGATCTGATGTGCTTAATTGCTGTAAAATCAACACCTACTACCAGCTTCTGCCTTTATCATACCCTTATTTCACAGTAATGATGGTAGCTATGTTGGCAGCATAGCTCCCCTAACTATTAGCAATTAATCTGTGTTCACCTTTGGTGAAAGATGCTAAAACTATTTCTAAGAGCAGTGAACATGTCATAACTTCACAGGGAATAACAGGATGCATGGAGCTGCACAGGTAATAGATGTGAATGAGAAACACATACATATACGGTACGATGAAGCTACTGGTGAGAATAACCTTGCATTGCTACAACTCGGACAGCACATTGAGTGCAACAACTACCACCATCCTATATGTCTTCCTGACAAAGACTTTGCAGAACATGTTTTGATTCCACAGTTGGCAGGCACTGTCAGTGGCTGGAAACTGGAAGAAAGCGAGGTGAGAGGTTCACTAGTTGAGTTGCAGGTTTCCTACCTTGCTGAAAGGGAATGTGAACAAATACTCAATACAAGTCTTACGAACAGACAGTATTGCGGACATCACCCAGAGCCTGTGGACTGGCAGCTGGCAGGAGGAAACTTTATCGCCCATGACTACAAAGGCACTTGGTTTCTGACAGGTATTTTTGGAGCTTGGCCAACTAATGTAAGTAACTGGGAACCATTTATTTTCGCAAAGACTTCAAGATATATGATGTGGTTCAAACGAAAAACTGAATAAAAGAAAGTCCCCACAGCACCAAATCCATAACTGCAATTACAAAGACCACTTGGATGCAGCAATTGAACTGGTTTCAGCAAGGTCAGCCTGTATTGTGTTGTAATGTTAATACTGTAAATATTTATCTGTAGTTCATCCCTCAAAAACAAAGTCCATTCTCTTTCCAAAGACAGGATTGAGGACTGGTGTAGTAGACATGTGGCTACTTCACTTTGAAAATAATGAGTTTGAATTTGTACAGCACTGTTCATCTAAGCTGATCGTAAGAGACCTTAAAATGTTTACTGATTCATTTATTTTTAATACACAATCATTTTCCCTACTCACTGAAATGTCCTTACTGCTAGGGGGAAATGCAGCTACTGTTTCAGGGACCAGTAATGTTCACTGTGGTATAGGGCCAAATCCTCCACAACTTTATTCATGTAAGTACTTGCAAAGCATCTCCTGACGTGAGTAAAGATTTGCTGAATCAGACCCTAGAACAGGAATAGTCTAAAAATCAGACATAAGTGAAGTGATTCCTCAAGTCACAACTACCGAGGCAGGCTGCCCCAGGGGCAGCAACAGAGTGGCCCTTGCTCTCCAATTGATGACCTTGCCCCATTTGAGCAAAATAAAAAGTTAATGCATCACTACCACGTACTTTGTTCATCTGACAAGTGTAATTTAGCTTTAATTATTGCTGATGCTTCATTGTATGTTTTGTAAAAGTAAAGAAATCGCTGCAAGACAAGAGCTCATTGCAGTGCCCTGCTTCTACATTCTTGCTAGTGAGTAGGGACAGTCAAGTCAGAACAACCCAGCTGAAACAAAGTACTCCATTTTGATTCAAATCCTTCTGAAACTGTGCCATCAAATGTCACTGGCTGTACCCTTGTGAAATGTAATGATTTTGATGAAACAGCATTTTCTTACAGGAAACTGTTCAGGCTAAGCTTTTTGACCATCTCTATTTATATTGTAGTAGGGCCTATAGCTGCCCAGTGTGGTTGAAGCCCTACTGTGCTAGGCACTGTACAAATAGATAGTAGATGATGATCCCTGCCCCAGAGAACTTGCATGCTAAAGACAAGACAAACAGGTAAATGAGACAGGTGGGCTGAGGTGGAAGCCAGGGGAGATGGAGTTACAGAAAGAGTAGGCTGTACACTAGTCTTAGCCAATCAGGAGCAGTGATCACAACCCAGTCCCTGCCTGTTTTGTTTGTCCTACAGAAAGAGGGGCATTTTGAATAGAGCACATCTATTTTCCTCACTAATCCTACAGCACTAAGGTCAATGGGAATGGGATTCAAAAATAAAGAGGCTTGGATTCTTTTCCCAGTACTGCATGTTTTAGTTATCCACTCTCAAACTCTCCTTAAATATACACTCTTCATACTGGTACAACCTGCTTGTAACACTTTCCCAACACTCTTGCCTCGACACTTTCAAAAGGTGGATCTATGAACCCACACTACTATAAGAATGACTTAGGGTACAGATACTTCACGGCCAGCTAGCCCTGGTATAAATAGCAGTGTAGCTGGTGAGGCATGGCTTAGGAAAATAGAGACGAGGCAAGCCAGAACCCAAGGATACATATCTACACGTCCAAGCAGTGCCTCCCTGTCTACACTGATACTTTTAGCAGTGTAAAGCTCCAGAAGGAGGGGAACCTTTCTCTGCCAAAGACTCTACCAGTGGGGAAAGTGACTTCATATTTGAACTGATAATGAAATAATATTTTGCACTGCTAGAGTCAATTTATTTTTAAACGATGCAAAATCATTTTCAGCAGAAACAAAAAAGTGAATGACCATCTCACATGTCAACACTAAATCACTTGAACACCATTAGATGCAAATTGCACAGAAATCAGAAGTACAGTTCTATTTTCAAGTGCTACTGAAGTATGTTGTATGCAGGTGGCAAAACAACCTGGGTT
Organism: Chrysemys picta bellii; assembly: GCF_011386835.1. Classification (NCBI taxonomy): domain Eukaryota; kingdom Metazoa; phylum Chordata; order Testudines; family Emydidae; genus Chrysemys; species Chrysemys picta. Next base: position 245,203,153 of record NC_088791.1, on the reverse strand, counting down.
TGTAACTTTTAGTTCTCCTATGGTACAGAATAAGTCAGAACAATGAAAACAGCCTGAATATCCCATTAAAATAATAGCAATCTAGGAGACTACTTACCTCATAGGTGCTTTAGTATTTTTTTTATAAACCTATAATAATTTGATTGAAACTTTCATTATAAAGACAGTTAAATGTCTTAGATGGTGTGTGCTGGTGCTAAAACAGTCTGGAATAAAATTATCACTGTCACCACCAAGAGAAAAATATCACATTTGGTTTATTATTTTACAAAACAACCAGCATGAACAATAGGTAAGCTGTGCAAAAATAAAGAACACTTAAAAGAATGGACCTACTGGCAGAAATATTCCACAAAATCAGAATTAAAATGGAGTAGGACTAGGTTGCCTAAATAAATTCTTATGCCTCAAAGGGAAACTTTAACAAGTACAGTTACCTATTGCTGCTCAGAATTGGGCCTTTGGTAACCACACCTCACACCCTCCTGTACACTCATAAATCCTATTGAAATTGAAGTGAGGTTCCAGGGGTGCAGCACTTATCAGGCATGGGTCCTTAATTTTTAAAGAGGGTTCGAAGAGCGTTGTATCCAACCAAGATTACTGAAAAAAAAACAAAGTTTCACATAACTGGGAGTTAAGTCAAGAACAGGTGAAATAAAAGCATTGTTTCTGCCTATGAAGAATGATTGTGTCACCGATGGACACTTGCTTTTGACAGATAAGGACAGAAATAGTTATGGGAATATGAAGGGGTGTCAGTACACATGACATTTGAGACAGGTGAGGCAGGCTTTTTAAAGAGTAGCTGAAATTTTGCAAATGTTCTTGTTTCTTTTCCAGCCACTATACTTCAGGGTTTGTAGAAACTAACTTTAAAAAGGAAGCATTTTGTTCTCTGTGCTTGGTCAAGCTGGCAGGCCCTATCCCACTGGGAAAGGAGTCATGAACAGTTTTTGTGTATTCCAGTACTGAACATAACTAGGTCATTAACAGTTTCCACTGAGCGATTTGAGAAACAGTTCCATTGACAAGTAGAGTCTCTTATAAATACTCCATCTAAGGTGCAGTAAACTCAACACACTGTAGAAAGTGGAGGGAATGGGTTCTGCTTACTGACCACAAGCTTCTGATGTTGATGAGATATATATCCTTTAATATGACCCTGACAGAGATAAAAAGAAAGATGTTTTAGTATTGAAAATTGGCAATAAGTTTCTTTTTGCTACCTTCAGTCTTGATCAAGCAAAACGTGTGTGTGTGTGCGCGCACTTAACTTTAAATTCATGAGTAGTCCCATTGACTTCAAATAATATAAATAAAAGATATATTTTTATTAAGTCAAATCACACTCTTAAGTTAAGTTTGAGGGGAGGGATAGCTCAGTGGTTTGAGCATTGGCCTGCTAAACCCAGGGTTGTGAGTTCAATCCTTGAGGGGGCCACTTAGGGATCTGGGGAAAAAATCAGTACTTGGTCCTTGCTAGTGAAGGCAGGGAGCTGGACTCAATGACCTTTCAGGGTCCCTTCCAGTTCTATGAGCTAGGTATATCTATATATAGTACTTTGCTACATAGGGACCTTAAGCATGCCCATGAACTTTGAATTTGCTGTTACTGACAAGCCTTCCTAGTTGCCAATTTAGATTTTGAGGTCCGTCTCTACAAGAAAAATAAATTTCCAATCTATTCCTAGGTTACCCAATTTTAAGACCAAAGTTTTAATAACCTTTAAACATAGAACAAAGATGAGTTAATTAAGCTCATGTGCACTAGATCCTTACAAGAGTCCAGTAAACTAATTTAGCTCTCTCCTTTTTTACATCTTTTCCCTATCATTCAGCTCGTGAACTCTGAGTACCTCTATTTTTAGGATGTCAAATCAGGAATCCCATGTCCAACTGAACTCAAATTTAGTATAAATATTCTATCTCAGCCCTAGTCATAATTTACCAATTTTGTAATTGTGGTTGTAGATTTTAGCAAAAGGGCAAAGATTGGCTTTATAATGAAAACTCAATTGCAGTCCTTACTGTTTTGCATATAAAAGGCAAGAATTAGAGCATAAGAATCTTCACTGTAGTTAGATACATGAGAGAAACAAATGAGTACAAGTATAACGCACAAGCAGCCCCCCAAAAACCTAAATGCAGTACACTTCCTATTATTACCCTTCTGTAATTAACCTTCCTGTTGTGTGTAGTCATTTCTACCAACACCAGTTGCCAAGGCAAGCTAATGAATGGTGAACACATACCATGTATATAAGATTAGCCAAAATACACTGGACTTCATCAATATCAACATCTTCCACCTGCATGAATTTCAGGGCAACCAGAAAGGCATCTAGAGATAGCTGATGGGTTTTAAGTAGCAAATATCTGAAAGACGCAAACAGAAATATATTTCAGTTATTTCGGCACAATTAGCTCAAAATTCTGCTTCTCTGAGCAAAAGGGCCCTTCTACCATAATTCACTTTGCTTAAGCTCTGGCCTCTAAGGGACAAATAGGGACCCTGGATGTTTTAAATTCAATTCTGTGGTGAAACCAAATGAAGATCTCCCTTCCACAAAATAGGATTTCTACTTCGCTTACACTTTCTTAAACAGGTTCCTGTAGGTGATGATTTTCAGCTTCTCAAGGATCAGGAAGATACCACAACGAATGAAGAAGGTCTCGTGTTTTGTCAGAGCATCATTCAATAGCAGAAGATTTCCTTCACTAAAATGACAGAAAATATGGAAGTACCATGAGAAGGTACGACTCTGGGAAGATGAAATATCTAACTCAATGGATATTTTTCACATACTATAAAAACCTTTCACTTAATACTATTTTGAACAAAATTACGTGATCCAATAAATATACTGTACCTCACAGCCTTAGTTACTTCAGCAAACTGCATAAGCTCATACTTTTTCAAAAGCTGAATTGTTGGCATATGGCCCTGAAAAGCAAGCATAGTTAAAAATGTTCAGGATAAGTTTAAATATATTTCCAAATCAATCATCTATAAAAAGAAAAATACAAATGCAAACATTTATCTACTTTACTTTTTCAGGAAAAAAAGGAGGTGAATTAAGGTATTTGTAGGTCCCCAATACACTACATCACTAATCATGCCAACAAACATTTGTCTGGCATAGTTACAGAAGTGTGGATTTTAAAAACTTTAACAAATATAGTAGTGTGATCAATTATAAAACTAGTATTACAGATTAGGTCATGCTTCACATGATCTAGACTGTTACAAATTTTACACTTGTGTTGCACTCCACTCTGCAAACAGAAAACTGTTTTAGAACACACACCAGTAATCATGACTGTGATGTATGTGTCAGCACAGTTAAGATGGATTGGCTAACCAGACATATTTTCCGTAATTTCTCCTGGTGGATTCTTAATGTCCTTTCTTAAAAAAAAAAAAAAAGTTAGTTTGAAAAGACAAAACTCATTCTCATTGTATCAGGTCTGATGAGACTTTGAACCACACACAGTACCAAAAAGGAATTTGTGTTTTTTTAATTTACACAGCAGAGATTAGATTGCACTGAAACATAGCTACCTGGCTGCTATGCCAGTGGTAGATCCTTTACTGGTTGGAGAATCAGATGAGATGTGAAACAGAACTCTGCGTTCTAGGTTTCTAGCTACCTCTCAGTGAACAAACAGCCACTTGTGTTATTTTAATACATTTTTAAATAAGTGTAAAGTTTGGAAGCTTATAATCTTGCCAAGTTGGGCTTTCTATGTGGCAAAACTGCTCTAGAAGAGAGAAGACAGTAATTTAAGGTACTAAATGATTTGGTTATCAAAAGCCTTGCATTTCTGTTTCATGCCACTAATAATGGGTTTAGCATTCCCATTTCACAAGACTGCCTCATTTAATGTAATTAGTCATGACTGCTCAAAAGAGCTCCAAGATTGGAAAAAAAAAAGAAAGGAGTGAATTCATCAAACATCAGGATTGAAGTTCTCTACCTGGCAATTCCTCTAGCACCCATCTTCAGAGGGTATATACACACCAGGTAAGGGAGGGGCATGAAGGAAAGAATCCTTCCTCTTCAGGCTGTGGACCTGCTCAAGTAGACTATGCAGGCCTTTACATACACTCTTCCTCTTGTGGGGTGAGAAAATGGAAGAATCTGCCCTGACGGACCTGTACCCACTCTCTCCCCCCCCGTCCACACTTACACAGGGGACTGCTATGGAGCTACAATACTGCACTCCTCTTATACACTGAAATCGCACCATTTACAATGCTATGGGTGTCTTTGTTGCTATGAAGCTAGGAGCAGAATTTGGAATTAGGAAGAGTGTGGGGAATCATACTTTTTATTATTTATCAGGATAATTTACAAGTTCAAAAAAAAATTTTAGGGTTGTAATTTTTACCCCCCTTTTCTGCAATTACAAAAATTACAATTCACCAGTTTCAAGTAAGTGCTTGACAAACCATACTTCTCGGCTTTGACCATACAAGGTCTGCACGAGCTGACACCTGTGTCTGGATAGGGCTCCAGACAGCTTCTGAATAAAAATCAGGGGAAGTCATGCTGTAGTGTGTGTCAGCTTGGTCATTTCTCCCACAGTGACTGATTTGGAAGTAGAGAGCTAAACCACTCACCAATAACATTTTTACTGGCAAAAGGTAAATCAAAATCATCCTTTTGTTTTTCTGACTTGAACGGTGACAGTGCTCAAAGGCGAATGACAGATACTCTTCAGCTGTAGACACAGAAAGAGGATCAGCACTGCTGTTGGTAATGGAGACCAACAGCAAAAATGAGTTAAATATACAAATAAATAATATGTTTAACCGAGCCTGTCAAAACATTTTCTCCCATATTTACAATAACCTAGAAGTATTCACACAGGAACTAAGTCAATCTAAATTGCACACTAACTAAAAGGGTAATATAAACATAAATGCCTTAAGAATTGTTGGATTCACTGAAGATGGGGCATTAGCATAAAAATGGTTTCCTTTTTAAAAGATATGCTGACACTACATTTCAGATGGAGCAGTTGCACAATCAAACTACATTATGAAAAAAATTCCAACTCAATATAGCAAGGTTATTGTGTTACTGTTATAGGAGAGGGAAAATTTCAGGATGTTTACGTTTCTACATGCTATGACATTTTCCAAAATTATGTGTTAGGGCTCTTCTTCAGGAAAGTCAGATGGCATATAATGTGTAAACATACGCCCAAGTTGTGCAAGTGACTATGAAAGACCGACGAGCAAAGGACTGGAAGTGTCCTTATTTGCAAAGGGCTATATTGTGCAACCTTACTCATGGGGCACTCAAGCAAGTAGCCCCAGCACCCACCAACATGAGTGAAGGCTGCACAGACTAGCTAAAGCAGTGGTTCTCAACCAGGAGTACTTGTCCCCCTTGGGGTACTCAGATCTTCCAAGGGGTACATCAACTCATCTAGATATTTGCCTAGTTTTACAACAGGCTACATAAAAAGCACTAGCAAAGTCAGTACAAACTAAAATTTCATACAATGACTTGTTTACACTGCTCTATCTACTATATGCTGAAATGTAAGTACAATATTTATATTCCAAATGATTTATTTTATAATAATATGGTAAAAATGAGAAAGTAAGCAATTTTTCAGTAATCGGGTGCTGTGACATTTTTATGTCTGATTTTGTAAGCAAGTAGTTTTTAAGTGAGGTGAAACTTGGGAGTATGCAAGACAAATCAGACTCCCGAAAGGGGGACAGTAGTCTGGAAAGATTGAGAGCCACTACCCTAAAGTCTCATATAATATTATTACTGAGAAAGGTTAAATAAAGCTACAATGTATCTTCAACATCAATGCACCAAGAAGCTAAATTGTATGGTACAGTTTGTTGAAAGTCTGATGCACAAGCGACATCCAAAAGGGCAAGAAAGCTGTAAACATCTCTCATATACATAAATTACAAGGTACCTTGCTGGACACTCACCCAGAAAACACATTTTAGTAACGTGTGTACCAAAAGTATAAAGTGTATGCTAAAGAAGAGTTTGGAGATGTAAATAGTTCAAGACTGATTACATGTTGCAATTAGAATTGTAATGTAATCCATACTCTAATCTGGTTGAGCCTGCAGCAAATCCCTTTGGATCTTGTCTTTGCACTGATCGAACGACAGGTTTTGAGTCACATACATAAAACACATCAGCTGGTGTTCACTCCCAGCAGTGAGAATATAAATCTGTTCTACTGGCATATAGTACCTTGCTTAAAATCACTGTCAAACATCGCCTTGCGTCCAACGTAGTATTTGAACGTAACTCTCTGTGCCATGCTGTACTCATCTTTCAGATTTGAGCTGTCAATAGCTCTAATTAATGGTTTACATAGATGAAGTTTGTTAATCTGAGAAGAAAGTCACATGATTGAAAGGTATATCAATGTAGCACGATGTGAAATGGGACTTGATTTAGAACATGAAATACAAAGAAAACAAACTTAGTAGACTTGGATCATACCTTAAAATAGATTTTAAACAGCTGATTCACCAGAAACAACATGCCCCACTTTTTGGAGTCATCAATGCCAGCTCGACTGTTACAAAAGATAAAATATTAGAAATGAATGTTTTAGGAAAATACATATTTTGCTTTTAGAATGAATTCCCTTCACACGCCTTTGATCCATATTTTTAAAACAAATGGTCTTACATTAATATCAAACAAAAAACAAGCCAAAAATTCCTTGTAAATTTTAGACCATACAATCTTCATCAAAACAAAGCGTCCAATCCCATTTCCATTCTATAATCTTTGTTAATTTTAAGATTGCTCAATTGTGTTCCCCCATCAATGCAATCACTTCAAATCAAGAAAGTCACTTGATAAGACAACAAGGGTATCCACCCCAATTTCAAGTCACCTGTCTTACCATTTACACACTTCCTACATATATAGATAGATAGATAGATATAGATATATAGCCACCAACAACGTACACGTCCATCTCCTCAGAATTTCACTCAATGCACAACCTTAACTCCAATCACAGCAAGATGAAAGATATCTTCAAGAGAGACATGATTTTACTCTGAAATACTCATAGCATTTATTTCTTCTTAAAATACTCAGACTGGAGTTAAGTTTGTATATTTGGATGAGATTTTGAAGAACATGATGTGTGCATCTGAGTGGTTGCACACTGGAACTGAAAGGGAGCTTGTTGTACAGGAGAAAAATCTAAGTGTGCTTTGATATTACGATATCTGGGAGGTCTGAAGAGTAATTTTAGACTTTTGTGTATGCTAATGCTACTTAGCTGGAGATTTCCCTGTGATTGTGTTGATAGGAAATATTTGAGTGATCTTAAGTTTTTTATTTAGGAGTTTCCCTGGATTTTAAGCTAATGACAGAAGTTTAAATAACTTAAGGCTGTCCTCCTCCAGACTTTACATACTTGTTATGATAGAGGCTACAAGACATACTGCAATAGAGAGAGATTGGGGTTCACTACAGTGGAATTCCCCTCCTGTGGCCTTCTGCACACCTGTATGTAGCATGCGCCTGAGAGAGTGAAGAAGCCTTTTCTCCATGTTGAGAACATTAAAAGTCTTAAGAATGGAAGACTGAAGTAAAACTCCCTCTCTCCCAGTCTCACTGTGATGGCATGTACAAACTCCACACTGGAACAGGACAAAGAGTTAATGGTTTGCCTTGAGAGACCAGGATGTAAATTAGTCTCTTCTGCAACTCCTGCTAAGAATATCAAGCCTAAAGAGAAGCCTCTCCAACTGTAGTTGATATTCAGGAGAGAACACAGTATGAAGGGAAGGAGGCAGGCAACAAAAGTGACTGCCCTGACCCAGATATGGTCTTGCTTAGTGGAGAGAAACGTATATACTCGTTCATAAGCCGAATTTTTTTTAGTAAAAAAGGGAAGCACCAGAGAAGGGGGTCGGCTTATGAACGGGTTAGAGAGGGATAGGTGGGACACAGCCCCTCCCTGCAACAGAGGAAGCAAGGAGAGGCAGCACAGCCAGAAGGGAAGAGGCGGGGCCAGCCTCTCTCTGCTTCTGGCCACACTGCTCTCCCCTCCAGCCTCCAAAGCAGCTGCTGCTCCGGGGCTAGCAGGCTGCAGCCGTGCTGCTCGGCCCCGCCCCCCAAAGCAGGCTGTAGCCACCCAGCCCACTGGAACATGCTGCGGCCATGCAGCCTGGTCTGGCCTGCTGGAGCAGGCTGTGGGCACGCTGCCCAGCCTGCCGGAGCAGCTCCAGCCAAGCCAGAGACATCCTCCCCTGATCCTCCCCAGATAAGTGGGAAAGGATGGGAAGGGGAGAGTGTGGTGATCACAGGCTAGGGGTGGGGGTCATGTAGGGGGTGGTCACAGGGGTTACTCCCCTGACTCCCAGCTTCTCCCCGCCCCAAAAATTTCCCCACTAGTTGCTGTCCCAGCCCGTCAAGGTAAGCAGCTGGCATGCGGGGACAGTTTACCGCAGAGCCTGCGGTCGCTCGAGGTAAACAAACCATCTCGGCCCACCAGCGGCTTATCCTGATGGCCTGGGAGCCAAAGTTTGCCGACCCCTGAATTATAGGGTTGGCTTATGAACGGGTTATAAAAATTTTCCATTTTTACGTATCCACCTGGAGGAGGGGTAGGCTTATAAACGAACTGGCTTATGATCGCATATATACGGTAATTCTCATTCTTTGCAAATGGGTAAAGTTATTTACATTTCTTAATGATTCAACACAAGATCAAGAAAGGATCTTTCACTCACGTGTCACTGGCACAGACGCGAAAACAGCTCATCAGCAATTCTGCTGCTTTTTCCAACATGTCACCAACTTTGCTTTTCCCTTTCTTCACCAGCTGTTGATCGGCCTAGCATGCAAGGTGAGAGAGACATCATGTATTCCTACGTCCAGGCTCATTTTTTAAAAGCAAAAAGTAGACTAGTTCTTTAAACATAGTATCTTGTAAAGTAAAGAGGTAAGTTCCTTACACCTGTCACCCCAACATACTGTATGTAATAAAGTATCTCTTGGGAGGTTCTGAACACCCCCTGCTCATTAACCTCAGGCTGGCACTGCATGGACAGGAGGCAAGGAGGACTCAGGCTGGCCCAAGCGTGGGGAGGCAAGGGGTGACCTCTGGGAACCCTGCGCACAGGGAGGCTGGGGGCCCTCAGGGATGGCTTGGGCTGTCCCCGCGCTGGGGCTCAGCCCGGCCCACGGGTGTGCCATTTTCCCGCTGGGAAAATATGGTCACCCTATGTATTGCCAACCACAAGCCTTCAAAAAAATCATGACTCATGCCACCCCCACCCCCAAAAAATAAAAGTTGGTTAAAAAATAAATTTGGGTTCTTTTAATTTGCCTTCTGGTGTATGAGCCCTCAGGGTTCACTTTTTCAAGCTCTCTCTGCAACTATGAGGGCCAGCAATTTTTCTTGTAAATGAAAGCTGAAATTCACAGGACTCCAGGTGCTGGAACTTAAAGAAAAACACCAAATATTGCTAAGCTCATGATAAAATCATGAGTTGGCAACATAACACATAAGACTGGAGAGATCTGAAAGGTGGATTAACTAAAGTACAACTTTATCTCTGAGTAAGGATAAAGAAAGACAAACCAATGGCCTTAATATGAACTGGAATTTGCCTTGTGAATTAAGCGTTGTTTTAATTTTGACTTTTGTTTACATTTTCCCCACTTTTAACTACCCTAAAAAAAATGGAAACAGGCCAAAAAAAGAAATGGAGACTCATCCTTGTTATTGAAGATATATCTATTCAAATGCCCCGTCAACTCTCATATAACACCAATCCAATCAGTGTACAAACTTCTCCAGTCCGATAAACCAAAAACTCCCTTACAGACCCTCCAGTTCAGGTTTCTTACAGGTAATATATGGGCCCAAATACATAAACGGCTTTATCAAGATTGGATCTTGAACAAAGAGTAATGGTCTCAAGCTGCAGTGGGGGACGTTTAGATTGGATATTAGGAAAAAAAAACTTTTCCACTAGGAGGGTGGTGAAGCACTGGAATGGGTTACCTAGGGAGGTGGTGGAATCTCCTTCCTTAGAGGCTTTTAAGGTCAGGTTTGACAAAGCCCTGGCTGGGATGATTTAGTTGGGGATTGGTCCTGCTTTGAGCAGGGGGGTGGACTAAATGACCTCCTGAGGTCCCTTCCAACCCTGATATTCTATGATCCTCAGGCTGGATGTGGTCATAAAATATAGGATCTACTTACTACCCTGTTCAGACCATTTCCTACTCCAGGCAGAAATGAAGTTTTTCCCCACTGCAACATAAACTACCACCATGGTCCACCACGGAGACCCAATCTATTTCAAAAAAAGTTTCTTGGAGAAAATTCTACCCAATCACAAAGCCAGGGAGTAAAAGCATTACTGAGGCAATTAAGGCATACCCCACAGAGCTTTTCTGAACCATAAATCACATCAGAAACCTAGACTGACATCAGAGAGACTTGCAGGTTCTCAGCACCTCCCAGGGTCCGGGCCAAAAATAAGAGGTGGTTAGAATAAGCAACTTACACTATTGCAAGAATAAGGGTGAAACTCTGAGTATATATAATTTTTAGGGCTGATTAACTGCAGTTAACTCACACTATTAACTCAAAAAATTAATCGTGATTAATCAGTTTTAAATCGCACTGTTAAACAATAGAATACCAAATGAAATTAAATATTTTTAAATTTTTTCCTACATTTTCAAATATATTGATTTCAATTACAACACAGAATACAAAGTGTACAGTGCTCATTTTATATTTTTTATTACAAATATTTGCACTGTAAAAATGATAAACAAAACAAACAATATTTTTCAATTCATCTCATACAAGTACCGTAGTTCAATCTGTATGGTGAACGTGCAACTTACAAATGTAGATTTTTTTTGTGCGTTACATAACTGCACTCAAAAACAAAACAAGGCATATTACTTGTTCAGCCAATCGCTAAGACAAACGTCCTCTGGAAAATGGTTGAAGCATGAAAGGGACACATGATTCTTTAGTGCATCAGGCACATAAATATCTTGAGATGCCAGCTACAACAGTGCCATGCGAACACCTGTTCTCACTTTCAGGTGACATTGTAAAGAAGAAGCGGGCAGCATTATCTCCTGCAAATGTAAACAAACTTGTTTGTCTGAGCGATTAGCTGAACAAGTAATAGGACTGAGAGGACGTGTAGGCTCTAAAGTTTTATATTGTTTTATTTTTGAATGCAGGTTTTTTGGTACATAATTCTACATTTTACTCCTGGTGGAGTTCTGCACCAATGCGCAATGCAGAATTTTGCAGAAATTAGTGTTGTGGGTGCAGAATTTTCTCTCCCCCTCCCCACCCCCAAAATTGGCTGCAGAGATGTTGGTCGCCACTAGGGGTGGCTGTACCCAGCAGACCCCAGCTTGCAAATAGAAGACAGTGCCGGGGGAGGGAACTGGAGAGTTCCCAGCAGTTGCAGTTCCCAACATACCCTGAAGGAAGCGGCGGCGCACAGGAAACACCCTGCAAGCCCAGGACCCAGCATTACGCTGTTTCTGCCTCTGTATCCCTGGCCTCTAGGAGGACAGGAGATGAGAGTGTCTGGGCCAGAGAAGGCCCTGCAGCTGGGCTCAGGGGGGGAAGGGAGTGTGAGTGTCTGGGCTGGACAGGGGGGGCATAGCTGGGCTCCGGGGGGAGGAATAGGTGTGAGTGTCTGGCCCCCCAGCTGGGTTCTTGCGGGAGGGGGCAGAGAAACAGGAACTGGGTTGTCATAGGGGTTTCTTTAATTCTCTACTCCTGGGGGAATTTTTTGTGTGTCTGTATTGCTGACAGGTATTTTGAAATGAATTATCAAAATAATTAAAACTGGCGTGATTATATAGTATTATTTTGACAAATAAAATTTGCAGAATTTTAAAATACTGTGCCCAGAATTTTTTCAAGCAGAATTTCCTCCTGGAGTAACATCTGTAAGTTCAACTTTTATGATAAAGAGATTACACTACAGTATCTGTATTAAGTGAATTGAAAAATACTATTTCTTTTCTTTTTTACAGTGCAAATATTTGTAATCAAAAATAAATAAAGTGAGTCCTGTACACTTTGTATTCTATATTGCAATTGAAATCAATATATTTGAAAAGGTAGAAAACATCCAAAAAGATTTAAATAAATGGTATTCTATTATTGTTTAACAGTGTGATTGATTGAGATTAATTTTTTTTAATTACTTGACAACCCTAATTATTTTGTAACACCTCCTTACATAAAAGGGAGAACACAGATAAGATTAAGCAAAGGCTGAAAGTTTAAGACACTTCACAGTCAAATAAATTCCTTATTGACAGCTAGAGTACATGAAATTGTTAAACTTCAAGTTTTCTGTCTACTTACATTATTAGCAAAAATTCGAAGGTCAAGTGCTACAGCATACATAATAGGCAAAGCCCTGCAGAAGCAAAAAATCAATATATTTATTATGCATGAGCAATTAAATCCATACTGCAGGTTAAGCCACACAAGTTATTTTTTAGTCCATATGGAGGTAAGTGTTCCTGGTGGAACAATTTCCTACATATCCAGTTTTCCTTTCCTTAAATCTTACAAAATCACATTTTATAGGAAAATGTCTTTAAAAGGTCAGTGTTTCACACATCATTACTTGCAGTAAATGAATAATGCATTTAATTAATCTCCAGGTGACAAACTGTCAAGCAGAACATCATCCTGCAATCAATGCTTTACTTAATGGAAAACAAAGTTTGCTAAACAATTTGAACAGAGAAATGAACAGATTTTGGGCTTGAGTCCCTTATACAAATTCAAAAGGGCAGAGTGACATAACAGTTTTAATTAGTAAATAACTGGTGTACATAACAAATCATTATAGATAAATGAAAGTTATTTTTATGGTGGTATCTTAATTGAACTATGGTTGCATTTTGGGATGAAAGGTAGCAGTAACAATCATCTAAATCTATTCAGCTGCCTAGTTACTAACATTACATTTATAAAGTACTTACCAGTTTTCTTCTTTATGTGCTTGAAATGCTCGCAGGAATGATGTGTTATATTTAGGAGAACACAACACACAATTTACAAAGTGACCCGTGAAGTAAAATGGGATAGGTGTAAGAGGCTATATGGTATGCCCTATTTCTGAGTGTAGAAGACTGCAAAAAAGGCAACAGATCAGGAATTGGAGTGTAGGGGAATGAGTCCAGCTCTGTTGCATGCTACCTCCTTTACCCTGACTGAGGAAGCGCGGTGCCTTGCACATGGGAGTGGGAGAGGCCCAAGGAAGGGAACAGGATAGTGGCTCTTTGCAATATCATCCTCCCCTCTACATTATGTGGGGGACTCCAGGAGACTAGTTCTCTGGCTTGGGGGCAAGTGGTACTTTTGTTTTGACCCCTGTGGAGAGGAGAAGGGGGAAATTTTATTTGGGTTTCATTCGTTACAAATCTAAAGAGCTTTTTTATATTTTTTTTTATATATATATATATATATATATATATATTACACACACACACACACACACACACACACACACACACACACACACACACACTGACTGAAATCAAACCATATTTATATTTTGTAACTCCAGCACATTTGAAAGAATTTTCCCCTCCTCAAACATGAAGTTATCCAAGATAGTTCATTTAAGAGCTCTCAAATGAACTGATGGTAAAGGATATTGTACTATAACTGTTTGGCATTTGTAAGCTTCAATAAAGTCATGGTTTCCAACAGCGTAAGTACATCTGTCAAAAGAAAAAGCATTAAGGAGGACATTGAAAAGTGTTTTATATTTAAAGTGTAGCTTAATATATTAGTCTCCTTCTCTATAGATAAATTAAAGCTTTGCAGTTTGTTTTAGTAACAGGCTTATTAGAAGTATTCTTAAACAGCAATAAATATTGGAATTGAATATTGAGTGACATTATACAGCAATAGATCTGAACACATCAGTTTTAAATGACATCTCTACAACTGTCATTCAATATAACCTAGATAGATAAATTTGCAAGATTCTTGAAATGAGAGAAAATTAAAAAGACAATGTCAGCTTGACCTCTATTTAATTTTAAAAAGCAGTAAAGAAATACTTTGGATACTAAAGATGCATGAAAGACCTCTGTCAGTTTTCACAGGTTTACAATCACTTTTTCCTATTTAAGAAATTTCTCTTTCCCATTTGTTCACTTTTGGGTCTGCTATAGGGTGACCAGACGTCCCGATAAAATCGGGACCGTCCCGATATTTAGGTGTTTGTCCCGCGTCCTGACCGATCTTTGGTCGGGACGCAATTTGTCCCGATATTTCGCTCCACTGGCAGCACTTCCCCCCCCCTCCGCCAGCAGCATTGGGTTTTTTTGTTTTGCTCCGCCAGTGGACACCCTCCCCCATGTGTCCCGATATTTTCTTCCTCTCATCTGGTCACCCTAGTCTGCTATTGCTATTAAAAGCAAACACACTTTTGCAGCGCCTGGAAAAGGGCATGCATTATCAATAAGATGGTGACATGGACTATACATGAAGTACTATCAAAATCCACACAGTAAACTAAAAAAAAAAAAGAAATCAGTGAATGTCTTCTGTATCATTTATTTATAGCAATTTTAGGGATTATTTATAACAGTAATAAGTACAAAATTTTCAGATGAAGGTGTGATTTCTCTCCCCTCCCCCATTTGACAGTGACCTTCCAAATAAATCAGATCAATTCATGGAGTCCTTTCCTCTTTTTACCTGGATAGAACAAAATTAAAATTCTCATTCTGAATCCGTCTTTACCTTAAGTGAGCAGCAAACATTTCATCGTATGGTGGCTCCAGAACTTGTTGACATTTGTCTTCTGGAGATGGAAGCTAATTATAGAAACAATGGAACATTAAATGTATAAAATTCCATAAAAACATGCATTTTTTATCAAGCTAGTATTTTTATACATACAAGCCTTAGCTATATATTAGAACACTAACAGTCATGCTCATTGTAGAGGAAAAGTGGAAAATTAAAGAGAACCAATGTTAAGGAAATGGGGAGGGAAGGGAAAAATCATGTCGTGGAACAAGATAAAGAGAGAAACAAAGGAAAGAGAAACTAAACCAGAAAGGTGTGCTGCTCTGGCTTATTAAACAACAATTTTTTCAATAAAAGGATATCGCTGACAGAGCAAAAAGAGACAGTACAGACAAAAAGGGAAGGGGAAAGAACAAGAGACGTTTAGATTAGTGACAATGATAGAGTTCACTTCTCAGATATTACAGTGAAGTATAAAAACCTGAACAGAATAGAATTTCCATGTTTCATTGTATTTCTCTGGACAGCATCCTACAATTGTGTTGTGTTGTGGCAGGAAAGAGAAGAGATGCATGCTAATAGCAATAGTCGCTAATGGAATTCATGTCATATTGCTGCTTCAGTTGACCTTGGGTTAAGTGCACAGTTTTTAAAAATTGCATATAACACCATTAAGTCTTACAGAATTTTTAAAAGATGTTTTAAACCAACCGAAGTAATTTTATAATGTCATTCTCTGTTGAAGTCTATAGCTTATTTAAACATTCTATAGATAAAATATAACTTCATTAAACTCTGTAATCTTTTGAAGAGGGATTTTCTACAGAACTGTTGCTCGCTTTTACATTTTGTAGGATGTTTGTTCTTATAGAGGAAAAAAAATTGTTTTCCCCTAACTATTCCTAACTAGGCTCTCCTTTCTGGAGCAAGAGAGTTTGGGTTTGTTTTGTGGGGGATTTTTTGCTTACATACGTGTTATGCACACTATTCTTTTCTGTGTTAATTTCTTCAGAACTACCAGAATATTTCCATCTCAGCCCCCAGAAATTTCATGCAAATGAGCAAATTCCTGGACCCTTTCAGAGCCTCTCTGAAGTTAATAGAAGTCTGCCTGTGCAACTCACCTTTCAGCATAGGTGCTGACTTTTGGTTTTGCTGGTGGGTGCCCCATCCTGGCCCCACCCCCACTCCACCCCACCTCTTCCTGCCCCCGCTCTGCCTCCTTCCCTTAGATCCCCGCCCCTGAGGGCCTCCCACTCACTCCTTTCTGCCCCCTCCTGCCTTAAGGGCGAGGTATGCGTGTTGAGGGGGCAGAGGGGGGGCTCAGCCTCCCTCCCCAAACTGGCAATTTTCAGCATATTTATATATTTCTTTCATATTCTAGTTATTGAATGTGTGTCTATCATTGGTATCTTAATGTAATCATTATTAAAATAGTAATGAACTACATAATTACATTATCATGAATTACAGAATATTAAAATCATTACACTCAGCTACAAGCTGTCTTCACTAACAACCCAGTTTAAAGACATTGCGTTCCCTCTGTGCTTCACACCTGCTTAGGGCCAGTTTGAGAGCTGAGGGCCACTGATGGCTATGGGAAGAAGGCATATTGGCGGGACAAGCAGTGGGGAGTCTCTCCTCTCCCTTCCTCTTTCTTTTCTCCTTTCCTATCACTCTCCCTGCACTTCTCCCTCTCTCGTTTCTTCTCTAAGTCCTTGCTCCCCTTCCTGATGTTCCCCCTTCTTGCTTCCCACCCATGTCCCTTCTCCCCATCTCTCTCTCTCTCTGCTCCCCACCTCCTGGAGGCTCTAGGCTCCTGCCGGGGTCCAGGGCTTTTCCTCCCCTTAATCTGCCAATGCACCCATCAGCCCTAGCCTAGCTGGGCTCCCTTGAGTCACCTAATACCTGCTGTGGCCAGAGTCGAGCCTGGCAGGAGAAACCATACAGGTGGACACCATGGCCACCAGCCCAAGAAGTGTGTGCGGGGCAACCCCAGGTAAGCAGGGGCTGGCTGCACTGCTGCTGCTAGTCCGGCCACCCACCCCTAACCCTAAGGCTTTTTTTTTTTGGTTGGGTAAGGCTCACTCAGCCCCTGCTGGAGCAGGGGGTGCGAAACAGCTGACCTGAGCCTGCCTGCCAAACAGCTGATTGCAGCTGCGCCCAGGCAGCCCATACCAAACAACTCATCTGCAGAGGCACCCCCACAACAGCGGATACCTGGCTGCCAACAACTGGCCATCCCGGTGGGTGGTGAGCACCCCCTATTTTTTTTCCATGGGTGCTCCAGCCCCAGAGCACCCATGGAATCGGCACCTGTGCCTTGCAGGATTGGAGCCTTGGTTTGTTAGTGCAACTAATTCTTGTACCTGAAGCCTGGGGTTTGCAACATGAGGATGCTTAAATGACACCAATTCTGCACAAAACAGTCCATCTCTGGAATCAATGGCTTCCAGAACCTACACAAAAAAATTACAGAAAAAGTTACACACATTAAGGAACAAGATCTAGCCTTAGCTATGTAACACATATTGCCACATATCTAATGAAAATCATCCTCTTATGACATTTGCATTCTTGTCAATGACCCTGCAAATATTAATTTCTCATATGTTATTCCCAAGAAGTTTTAGTTTGGAAGAGAGACATTAAAAATTCAACAGGAAAAAGCCAGACACCTTTATTTTTCCTTAGTTGTACAAAGTGTCTCAGATCAGTGACCTCACAAGGCAATTATATGGGTCCACTGTCTTTCGTTGGCAGTAGTTATACAGAATTTAGAAACTTTGTATAACAACAATAGACAGACTTCAATGAAGAAAAAGTACACTTGCAGTCATAAACCAAGTTTTGAATATTTTACACTGGAGTTGATGAAAGGAAGGAGAGTTTGGATTTCATTAATAAGGATTCTTAAATGTATTTCATATACATATTAGTATTTAACAACACAGCCCAATCATAAAAAGACTAATCCTGCCTTCCCTACTCAGAAAAATCTTCCCCTTTAATTCAAGGGGAAGTTTTTCTGAAGTCAGAACTACAGTACTGGACCCAGAGCATATGTGAGTTCACAAAGAAGTCTGAGTTTTGGGTACGGATCGGATACAGGATTGGGCACATGGCATTATTCTTGTCTACACTATTCAGGGAAATGTATTCCCACTTCTAAATCAGCAGCAGAAACCAAATTAGTAAGGTCAGCTAAGACTTTCAATAAAGAAATAAAGCATTACTAAACAGTTAAGTATAGTCCACATACAATCAATGAGTTTAGTTCCATGTTGACTTTATCTTCAGAGTATGCTTTTTTAAAAAAAGACATTTGATGCAAAATTCTCAATAGAAAAATCTAAAAATATGAAGAGAATTTGGACAATAAAAGATAGCATAACTTTGTTATTGCAGTTAAGAAATGTGACAACAGAGCTAGAGATTTAAGGTTCCAGAATGTCCTATCATGATCAAATATACTGCAATGCAAGGATTATTTAAAGGGACATGACCAATTTAAAAATAATTTCTTTTTACAGTTTTACTTCATGCATTTGACAAAATGTTGTGAACAGTCATTTCACTGATTATTATATTAAATTTCCTATGGTTTTGTGGGTCTGTCACTCAACAACAGCTGGGGAAAAACCTTTTCTAAAGATATAAAAACATGACTGATAAGCCACAGAAATTGGGAAAGGGATCTGGGCAGCTAATATTTAATTTTTGGCTCCTTTTGCAGAACTGACCAAATGTGACATGTCTCATTAAGGTGCTTAAATAAGAGTGTGCATTACATTTGACAAGGAATGAACCTTTATAGCAAGTATATTTGGGCCTTGATCCTACAATCGCATCCATTAATGCAGACCCCAGCATCTGTGCAAAGCCTCACTGGGTATGTTTACACTGCAGCTGGGAGCAAATCTCCCAGCCAGGGTAGACAGCCTCATGCAAGCAGAGCTTGAGATAACTTACTAAAAATAGCAGTATGGAAGTTGTGGGTCCAGCAGAGAATTGGGCTAACTTCCCCATCTCAGACGCGGGGGAGGGGGGGGGGGGGGGAAGGGGGACTTGAGAGCCTGGACTACTCTCTGTGCTACACCATCCACGTTGGTGTTTTTAACGCGCTAGCTTGAACTGAGTTAGTATGTGTGTCTACTTAGGCTGGGAGGCTCACTCTCAACTGCAGTATAGACATGCCCACTTCGTAAAGATGCCACAGCCCAAACTAACAGATCCTATCACACGATTGGGGTCTACATATTTATACAGGCCCTGCATTTTCAAGCGCCATATGAATGTTACTTTGTTTTCATAACAGTCTTAGGAGAAGCTTACCTAATTATCACCTCCCATACTCTCGGTTGCCTTTTCTTGAACAGGGTAAGTTATCTGTAGTATGGAGAAAAACAGGCAATGGTGGTGGCAAATAAAATCCACTTACCTGCTGCAAATACTGGTTGATGGTGATGTGCGCCATGGACAGACCAGCGGGCCAGGCAAGTGCTGGAGATCAAGCGCGGGGCGTGTCCTGGGCGGCCAAGGAAACAGAAGCGTCACCGCGAAACGAAGTTATCACGACAGTCTTAAATCCACCCGCGTTTCCACCTCCCCGCGGGGCCAGCGAGGGGCTTCCCTCAGCTCAGCCCGGAGCAGCCCCCGCAGACCAAACCCCCCTGAGCGGAGCCAGACACGGGCGGCTGCACCAGGCACAGGCACAGCAAGGGGGATGGCGGTTTCCCAGGACGCGCTTCACTCTCCCCCACACCCACTAACCCGGCTCGCAGCGCCGCTCCCGCCTCACTCCAGCACACCACGTGGGCGGGGCAAACGCTCGACACTTCCATCTCGCGCACGGCGCGCCAGCCTTGCGTGAGTAACGTGACGCGGGCGGGGCAAGCCGCTCACGTGATGATCCCTCGTAGAGCCCCGCCCCGCGCGACCCGTTGGGTAAAAGTGGACTAGCTGTTACTGTTCGTCCTGCAGAGTGGGGCGGGCGCTTGGGGCCTGATTCTTCGCCCACGGAGAGGGCGGGACTATGGGACGAGCGTCACGCGCCCCAGCTGAACGTAGCGTTCCGCCTGCTACGGGGTAGCCCGGCCGGGCTAAAAGCGCTCTCCGGCCCTAGTGACTGCTGTGCGTGCCAGTGCTGCTCCCGCACGCTGCCGGGAGGGCGCGTCTCTGAGTGGCCTGTAGCTGCAGTGAGCTGGGAGGGCAGCTGGCTCAGGCAGGGGTGCTGGAACTGGGGGTGCAGGAGCACCCTGGCTTGACGTAATAATAACCAAATACATGGTTCACAGTTTTGTACAGTGACTTTCAGCACCCCCCCACCCCATAATAATTGTTCTAACATCCCTATATGCAGCCTTGTAGCCATATTGGTCCCAGACTATTAAAGAGAGAAGGTGAGTTAAGACCGTGGCTAGCAACCTTTCCAGACTACTGTACCCCTTTCAGGTGTTTGATTTGTCTTGCGTACTCCCAAGTTTCACCTTACTTAAAAACTACTTGCTTACAAAATCAGACAAAAATACAAAAATGTCACAACACACTATTACTGAAAATTGCTTACTTTTTCATTTTGACCATATAATTATAAAATAAATTAATTGGAATATAAATATTGTACTTAGTGTATCATTTATAGTGTAGTTTAAACAAGTAATTACACTGGTCTACAATTTTTGAGAAGTCTGCTTCAGAGATAAAATGTGCTATTTATTATGTATTTTGATGTGCTGAATTCAAATATGACAATTAAAACAACTGATTGGCTACTGTTTCTAAGATATTTAAGTTTTTACATTTTATGTCTATGTATATTATGTAGATAGTAGAGTTTTAATCATAAATTGTAAACCTAGGTCTTTTCATGTGTTTATGGTTGCTTTACATGATAATATTTCACCTGTCCTGTTTATGTAACAACTTTAAAAATCAGCAAAAGGGTTATATAAATAAAATTTATTATGAAACAAAAGGCAAAAAACTATTCTGTACATAGTTTAGTCCTATTCAGTGTCTACTCGGCGCTTCTTGGCTTGTCTCTTGTATTCAGTAAATGGAGCATCTCTTGTCACTGTCCAGCAATAGTCTGCAAGCATTGATGGGCTCCATTTGCCCTGATAGTGTTTCTCCATTGTTGCAATGTCCTGGTGAAATTGCTCGCCGTGCTTGTCGCTCACTGCTCCGCAGTTCGGTGGAAAAAAATCTAGATGAGAGTGCAAAAAATGTATCTTTAGTGACATGTTGCAACCAAGGCTTTTGTATGCCTTGAGGAGGTTTTCCACCAACAACCTGTAGTTGTCTGCCTTGTTGTTTCCGAGAAAATTTATTGCCACTAACTGGAAGCTTTCCATACCGTCTTTTCCTTGACACGCAGTGCATGGTCAAATGCATCATCTCAAAGAAGTTCACGAATCTGAGGACCAACAAAGACACCTTCCTTTATCTTAGCTTCACTTAACCTTGGAAATTTTCCACGGAGGTACTTGAAAGCTGCTTGTGTTTTGTCAATGGCCTTGACAAAGTTCTTCATCAGACCCAGCTTGATGTGTAAGGGTAGTAACAAAATCTTCCTTGATTCAACAAGTGGTGGATGCTAAACACTTTTCCTCCCAGACTCCAATGACTGTCGGAGTGGCCAATCTTTCTTGATGTAGTGGGAATCTCTTGCACGACTATCCCATTTGCAGAGAAAACAGCAGTACTTTGTGTATCCAGTCTGCAGACCAAGCAAGAGAGCAACAACCTTCAAATCGCCACAAAGCTGCCACTGATGTTGATCATAGTTTATGCACCTCAAAAGTTGTTTCATGTTGTCATAGGTTTCCTTCATATGGACTGCATGACCAACTGGAATTGATGGCAAAACATTGCCATTATGCAGTAAAACAGCTTTAAGACTCGTCTTCAATGAATCAATGAACAGTCTCCACTCATCTGGATCGTGAACGATGTTGAGGGCTGCCATCACACCATCAATGTTGTTGCAGGCTACAAGATCACCTTCCATGAAGAAGAATGGGACAAGATCCTTTTGATGGTCATGGAACATGGAAACCCTAACATCACCTGCCAGGAGATTCCACTGCTGTAGTCTGGAGCCCAACAGCTCTGCCTTACTCTTGAGATCCCTTCCCTTTATAACTCACTTATCCTCCGCCATTCCCAAGTCAAGGGTCGTATATACTGACCCAATAGCATATCTTGAAAACTAGAGCCAATTAACAATTTTAAGCATCATTTTCGTTCTCAGTGACCCAGAATTAGTAAAGTTTGACTACATTTATTTCAGAAGCATTTAGGCTGTAGAGCAGTGTTATATGACATTTTAGTTTGTACTGACTTCGCTAGTGCTTTTTATGTAGCCTGTTGTAAAACTAGGTAAATAGCTAGATGAGTTGAAGTACCTTCTGGAAGACCTCTGTGTACCCCTGGTTGAGAACCACTGGGTTAAGTAATATCTCTTAGTGGTGAGAGAGACAAGCTTTTCAGCTACACAGAGCTCTTCTTCCGGTCTGGGAAATGTACTCAGAGTGTCACAGCTCTATACAAGGGGGAACAGATTGTTTAACATAAATAGCACATATTTCAAGGGACCAATCAAGGTGAAAGTGGGGTGAGGGGAGTGGTAGCTGGGGTGCATTAGTGGGTTACAGATTGTTGTAATAAGTAAGGCTGTCAATCGCTGTTAACTCACATGATTAACTCAAAAATTAATTATAAAAAATTACCAGTAATCTTGATTAATTGTAGTTTTATTGTACTGTTAAACAATAGAGTACCAATTGAAATTTATTAAATATTTTGGATGTTTTTCTGCATTTTCATATATGCTGTATTCTGTGTTGTAATTTAAATCAAAGTGCACATTATTTTTATTACAAATATTTGCACTGTAAAAATGATAAACAATAGTATCTTTCAATTCACCTCATACAAGTTCTGTAGTGCAATCTCTTTGTCGTGAAAGTGCAACTTACAAATGTAGATTTTGTTGTTGTTACATAACTGTTTTAGTTTTGAGTGCAATGTAAAACTTCAGTGCCTACAAGTGCACTTAGTCCTACTTCTTGTTCAGCCAATCGCTAAGACAAACAAGTTTACATTTACAAGAGATAATGCTGCCCTCTTCTTATTTACAATGTCAACAGAAAATGAGAACAGGCATTTGCATGGCACTTTTGTAGCTGGCATTGCAAGGTATTTACAAGCCAGATATGCTAAACATTTGTATGCCACTTTGTGCTTTGGCCATCATTCCAGAGGACGTGCTTCCTTGCTGATGACTTTGTTAAATAATGTGTTAATTAAATGTGTGACCGAACTCCTTGGGGGACAATTTTATGTCCCCTGCTCTGTTTTGCCTGCATTCTGCCATATATTTCATGTTATAGCAGTCTCGGATGATGACCCAGCACATCTTGTTTGTTTTAAGAACACTTTCACTGCAGATTTGACAAAACACAAAGAAGGTACCAATGTGAGATTTCTAAAGATCGCTACAGCACTAGACCCAAGGTTTAAGAATCTGAAGTGCCTTCCAAAATCTGAGAGGGATAAGTGTGGAGCATGCTTTCAGAAGTCTTAAAAGAGCAACACTCCAATGTGGAAACTACAGAATCCAAACTACCAAAAAAGAAAATCAACCGTCTGCTGCTGGCGTCTGTCTCAGATAATGAAAATGAACATGTGTCGGTCACCACTACTTTGGATTGTTATCGAGTAGAATACATCATCAGTATGGAAGCATGTCCTATGGAATGGAGGTTGAAGCATGATGAGACACATGAATCTTTGGCGCCAGGGCCGGTTCCAGGCACCAGCTTAACAAGCAGGTGCTTGGGGCGGCCAAGGGAGAGGGGCGGCATGGGCGGCAATTTGGGGTCGGCAGGTCCCTCACTCCCTCTAGGAGCAAAGGACCTGCTGCCGAACTGCCGCCGCCGATCATGGCTTCCCCCCTGTCAAGGCTGGATCCCCACTTTGAACTTTAGGGTACAAATGTAGGGGCCTGCATGGAAAAACTTCTAAGCTTAACTACCAGCTTAGCTCTGGTTCGGCTGCCACCATTTCAATGGATTCCCTTCCTGGGAAGCCTTGAAAAACCTTCACCAAATCCCTGGTGAAAACAGATCCAAACCCCTTGGATCTTAAAACAAGGGGAAATTAACCATTCCCCTCCCTCCTCTCACCAACTCCTGGAGAATCAAGATCCAAACCCCTTGGATCTTAAAACAAGGAAAAATCAATCAGGTTCTTAAAAAGAAGGCTTTTAATTAAAGAAAAAGGTAAAAATCATCTCTGTAAAATCAGTATGGAAATTAACCTTACAGGGTAATCAAACTTAAAGAGCTCAGAGGACTCCCCTCTAGTCTCAGGTTCAAAGTACAGCAAACAAAGATAAACACTCTAGTAAAAGGTACATTTACAAGTTGAGAAAAACAAAGGAAAACTAACACGCCTTGCCTGGCTATTTACTTACAAGTTTGAAATAGGAGAGACTTGTTTAGAAAGATGTGGAGAACCTGGATTGATGTCTGGTCCCTCTCAGTCCCGAGAACGAACACACTCCCAAACAAAGAACACAAACAAAAGCCTTCCCCCCCCCAAGATTTGAAAGTATCTTGTCCCCTTATTGGTCTTTTAGGTCAGATGCCAGCCAGGTTACCTGAGCTTCTTAACCCTTTACAGGGAAAAGGATTTTGGAGTCTCTGGCCAGGAGGGGTTTTATAGTACTGTACACAGGACAGCTGTTACCCTTTCCTTTATAGTTATGACCCCCCCCCCCAATTGCCGCGGCCGGTCGCGATTGCAATTGTGGCTTTTTTTTGCTTGGGGGGGCAGAAATGCTGGAGCCGGCCCTGTTTGGCGCAGCTGGCACATAAATATCTTGCAATGCCAGCTACAACAGTGCCATGAGAATGCCTTTTCTCACTTTCAGGTGACATTGTAAAGAAGAAGCGAGCAGCACTATCTCCTGCAAATATAAACAAACTTGTTTGTCTGAGCGATTGGCTGAACTAGAAGTAGGACTAAGTGGACTTGCAGGCTCAAAAATTTTACACTTTTATTTTTAATGCAGTTTTTTTGTACATAATTCTACATTTGTAAGTTCAACTTCCATGATAAAGAGATTGCACTACGGTACTTGTATTAGGTGAATTGAAAAATACTATTTCTTTTGTTTTTTACAGTGCAAATACTTGTAATAAAAATAAATAAAAAGTGAGCACTTTACACACTGTATTCCGTTGTAATTGAAGTAAGTATATTTTAAAATGTAGAACACATCAAAAAATATTTAAATAAATGGTATTCTATTAACAGTGCGATAAATCGTGCGATTAATCTTTATAATTGCACGATTAATCACAATTAATTTTTTTAATCGCTTGACAGCCCGAGTAATAAGCCATAAATGCAGTGTCTCCATTCAGTCCAAGATTTTTAGTCTCAAGTATAGTTATGAATTTAAGCTCCCAGGCTTATGTTTTGAAAGTGTTGTGCACGTTTCCTTTGAGGTTGAGGACTGATAAGCCAGATGTAGAGTGATTGCCTTGTGAAAAAGAGTTCACCCACAGCAGATGTGATGTTTATGTCTTTTATCATTTTCCTGTGTGAGTTCATTTGAGATCTTAGCAATTGTCTGGTTTCACCCACAGAGTTGCTATTGGGCAACTTATGTCTCTCGAACAGAAGTTGGGCCAATACAAGATATTACCTATTCATCCACCTTCTCGCTCTCTATGTTCTTAATGGCACATTTGGGTCAAAAATTTCACAAGTGATCATTGACATGAAAAAATACTTATGTCCAATTCTCAACTATTACTACTAGTACAGGTTCTTCTACGGTAGGAGTACTGATTTTAAACAGTGTGCTGTCTAGAGCTGCTCTGAGTAGATTTAGGTGACATGAGGTTGGTCAACACCTGTGCTTCTATGACATTTACCACTATTGGAGCTGCTGCAACCCTAGCAAGAATGGGAAGTTAAAAACAACTGGACCCTTCTTGTCAGAGGCACCATTTAATTTAGTGGTTAATGTTCATTGCTCTGAAAATAAGGCTGTGTTTTGGGCTGGGAAGAGGAAACTAGGAACACCAGGAAATGTCGGGCTTTGTGTTCAGGTATAAACTTTTACGGTCTTGGCCTGTCTTCTTTGTAAGAAGATGTGTGATGTTACATAGTTGCCCGAGATATCTATCTTGACATAAAGGTTGAGCAGAAACAAGCCACTGGTAGATTCCACCATGATTGTAGCTCCTCAAGGGCAACACCTGGGTTGACCTCCGATACAAACAGTGGCAGATTAGCCCCTCGGCTAATGGGATCTGTGCCCAGAGGCCCCAGCCAATTGGGGGGCCCTGGAAAATTGAGTGCACCCACCCGCTCCACCTGGCACTCTTGCCAAGGGGCAGGGTTGGGATACTGGGGCATGCCCACTCTGCCTGGTGCTCCTGTCCCCATGCCCTGACCCCCAGCAGGAGCACAGGGGGGATGGTGGGGAGGACTGCAGGTGGAAGGGGTGGGGAGGGGCCCCCACTTGCTCTGGCCCAGGGCCCCAGAAAACTGTAATCCACGTCTGGCTACAGAGAGGTAAAACGTAGTGTCTTGTCTCCACTAGAATTTTGTCCCTGGGTAGGTGCCTAGCTCAGTGTGAAAACTACACACGTTCGCAGAGAAGACAAAGCCTTGGGCAAAAGTTGGGATTTCCAATGGCGTTAGTTTAACATAATAGCAAAATAAT
Organism: Chrysemys picta bellii; assembly: GCF_011386835.1. Lineage (NCBI taxonomy): Eukaryota > Metazoa > Chordata > Testudines > Emydidae > Chrysemys > Chrysemys picta. The sequence continues at coordinate 245,176,596 of NC_088791.1, read as the reverse complement.
GGAGAGGCTGAAGCACGTGGTCAGTTAAGGCCATGGAGCTCCTCAGTAATGTGACGTTAACGTGACTGAAGGAGCCCGGCTGGAAAACAAGCCCCTTTAGCTCCGTGGAGACGGGCCAGAGACAGACCCTCAGCTCTCGGGGGATCCCGCGCTGCTCACCCTGTTCGTCTCGGGCCCCCGGCCCCAGACTGAGGCCGCTTCACTTTCTTGCTCGGCCTCTGGGGGGAGCCGCGCGGCGCCTCCTCCCGGTTACCCCCGCGGGCCGGGGAGCGGAGCCGCCGCTCTCCTGCCTCAGAGAGGGGCCCGAGTCCGGCCGGGGCCGCCCCGCAGGCGCTTCAACCCCCCGCGTCCGGCGCGGCAGCAGCGCCAGCCCCGCTCTCGGGAGCCATCTTGTGAGCGAGGCCGCGCTGCCTACACGGCGGAGCCGGCTGCAGCCGCGGCCGGGTGACGGCCTGTCCCCCTCCCCCTCTCCGCGGGGCGGGGTTGATGGGGCCCCCGGAGCCGGGGCGCCGCGGGGGGAGGCCGGGCTGGCGGTGACTCTCCGCCCGCCGGACAGAGCAGCAGCCGCTCCCAGCAGGCGGCCGGGCACGGGGGGGCGGGAGCCGCGCTCCGGCACGAAGGGGGCGGCCATGGCCGGCGAGCCGCAGAAGAAGCCGCACCTGTCGGCCCTGGTGGGACACACCAACGGGCTCACCAAGCCCGCCTCGCTGGCGGCGGCCGCGGGAGCCCGGGCCGGGGGCGCCGCCGCCACCTCCAAGAAGCTCGTGATCAAGAACTTCAGAGGTGGGCCGGGGGTGCGGGCCGGGTGCGGGCGAGTCCCCAGCGCCTGGCGGCGGCGGCGGCTCGAAGTGTCCCGTGTTCCCCCCCCAGCCACAGCCCCGCCGGCCCCGGCCCATCCGGCCGGCCGCAGCCACTGGACCCTGCGGCCCTTTCCTGACCTGAGTTTACTTTACTCCTGGCCCTGCTGCCTCCGCCCCTTCCCCGCAGAGGGAGGCCGCTGGGCCCGGCTGGGAGGGGCCCTGACTGCGGGCTGTTGCTACTGCAGGGCAGGGTGGGGAGCGGCTGCCCGAGGACCCTGCCCTGTGGTTGGGGGGTCAGTGTAGCCTCTGGACCGCTCTCCAGGCCGAGCTCCAGGGGCCCATGGTACACCCTGCACCCCATGAGCGCAGCCCCTGCCCAGCCGCCAGCGCCGCTCCTCTGGTCATGTGTGGGGTCTGCTCCACTTCTTTCCTCACCAAGAGATACGTGCCAGGCTGGGTTTGCTCTGGAAAGGGACCGTGAAAAGGCCTTAACTCGGCTAACTTGCTCTCAGTGCCTCCCTCAACAGCTACAAGGGCCCTTACTCAGCTCGTCTCTTCACTGTGTATAGCCAATCACTTTTTTTGGCAAACAGGGGCCTGATCCTCCAGCCCCAAGGAAGTTAATTCAGCTTACTTACATATATGAAGTTCTGAGCACAGGGGCCCTAGTGTAGCTCTCATCTGTAGGTCTCAAAGACAGGCCAATATTACTGGGGTGCTGGAACAGTTTTTCTACTGGGGGTGCTGATGATAGAAACCATGTATTTGGTGTTTGTTATTATTACTTCAAGTGAGGGGTGCAGCAGCACCCCCAGCACCTTTAGTTCCAGCACCATTGAGTATTAGCACCATTGTTTTACAGATAGGGGAAATGAGGCATAAAGAAGTGTAGTGATTTCTCCAGGATCACGCAGCACATCAGTGGTGTAGTTGGCAGCAGAACCCAACTCCCCTGTCTAACCAGTCCTGTGTCTGGCATCTGTACTGCTTTAGTATTCCCTTTCCTCATTTCAACTAAGTGATGCAGTTTCTATATAGACAACAGTTTGTGTTGCAGTCTTTTCTAATGTTTCAGTTAACAGCATGTTCTGTAATAAAATATATGTTATGTGTAAAAAGTTCTATTACACACAGTGTAATTAAGATAATGTACAACAATGGTTTGGTGGTCAGTTACTCTTTAAAGAGTATATAGAAAATAAATCTATTATAGATAGTGTTGAAACTAGAGTGGTGTCAAAGATGTTGCAGTAGACCATATTAGTTTGCTAGTGTTTGGAATGTTTGTTTAAGCTTTATTAAATAAAAAACCGTAAATTGCAACACTTACTTCTTGAGTGCATTCTGAGATAGTACCCTTGCCCATGTTTTACAAATTTTGTCCAGGATCATGCAAGCTGCTCTGTCTGGGCAGATATTTTAGTAGGGATCTTTGCATGTGAAGAGGGGCAGCCCATGTGAAGTTTCTTGCAGGAGCAAGGCCTTTGTATGCCACGATTCAGAGATAAAAATGGCACTTAGTGGCTTTTGCCATATTATATGGTATTACAAATATTCCTTTATTTAAAAAAAAATCAAGCTTAAAGTGTGAAGTGAAATCCAATGTGTCTTTCACTTTATTAAATTATTCCAAAAGTATTTTAAAATATATAGCTATAAGTAATCTTGTATTGCGGGTTCAGTTTCTACTTGTATCTGGTTTTACAGAAAGACCTAAATTGCCTGATAATTACACACAGGACACATGGCAGAAGCTTGATGAAGCAGTGAGAGCTATACAAAGTAGCACCTCCATTAAATACAACCTTGAAGAGCTCTACCAGGTAAGAGTCAAGATTTTGTGGGTTTTTGTTTGTTTGTTTTAAACTGGGAAAGTGGTAGAGCATAATACTGATTGCTTTGGGATTTTCATGGTTATAAACATTTAAATGTAAATGGGATTTTTGTTTGCGCAATGTATATCATCTGGCTACCGATTAGGTCAGTGTTCTGTTCCTAATGTATGTTTGCCGTTTTCTGGATCAGTGGCTCCCGAAATGTTGTCCTTGGAATTTTCTGATGGTCCATGGAGAGCTAGCAGGATTGGGGCCTGTGATAAATGAAAAGGGGGGAGGAGTAGCTTCCTTTTATGGACAGCCAGCCAGTTAACTATAAAATCCCTCTTAGTAGCTGTTCTCTACTTGCTTTACCTGTAAAGCGTTAAAAAGTCTATCTGTGATACATAGGTGAAAGGAAGGGAGTGGGCACCTGACTAAAAGAGCCAATGGAAAGGCTAGAACTTTTTAAAATTGGGGGAAAAACTTCCCCTTGGTCAGTCTGTCTGTCTGCCCTCTGGAGAGAGGGAATAGAGTAACTATGCTGTAAGAAGCTTTGGGCCAGGTATGAAAAATCACCTGAATCATACCTGGAAACTACTCACTTGAAACCCTCAGATATGTAAGTAGATCAGGAAATGTTTAGGAAGACACAAATAGGTTTATCTCTTTTTATTTCTTTATGGCTTGTGAACTCCTCTGTGCTAACCCCAAATGCTTTTGTTTTGCTTGTAACCGTTATGCTGGACCTCAAGAAGGTTATTCTTGATGCTTAATTCTTGTGGTTTTTTTTTAAATCTGGCAATAGCCTACGTTTCCAAATGTATTTTCTTTCTTTTTGTTTTTAATAAATTTATCTTTTTAAAAAATAGGATTGGATTTTGTGTCCTAAGAGGTTTGTGCACATGTTGTTTAATTAGCTGGTGACATGTGATTTCCTGTGTTTTCTTTCTCAGTCTTCCCCAGATTGGGGGAGAGGGGAAGGGCTTGAGGGTACTCCACAGGAAGGAATTCCCGAGTGTGCCTTCCTGGGTTCTCGAAGGGGTTTTGCACTTGGGTGGTGGCAGCATGTATCCATCCAAGGTCAGAGAAAAGCTGTAACCTTGGAAGTTTAATACAAGCCTGGAGTGGCAAGTATTGATTTTTAGAGTCCTTGTGGGCCCCCACCTTCTGCACTCAAAGTGCCAGAGTGCGGAATCAGCCTTGACAGGGCCCATCTAACTAGCTAGTCATATTGAGGACTGTGGAAGGATGCATTTTGGCAGGGGTCAGAATGGGGGAAAGAGAGGGGAATAAGTGGTCATACTCTCCCAAACTCTGCTGGTTCTGAATGCTGAAATGAGATGTTACACTCACCAGATTATGCAGATACTTGTAGTATAATTGGTTCTCTACCTTGCATGCTTTGGTCTGCAGTGAAATAGTTGTTAATGTTACAATATTCATTATCACTATTAAGCTTCAGAGTCAACACCCCGGTTCAGACCTGGGTGGGCAACAACACATTTATTATATTTACATGACAGTTAGAGACTTTAAAACTCTTGTTTAAAATAATGAAAGAACATTGCATGAAGGGGTAAAGGACATATCCATGACTCGTTTCCTTCTTTCCTCCCTTTCTATTTTGTTTTTAAATATGGTCAGTTTTCAGTTGTTTTCCTCAATATTCTTTTTTATAGCTTGTGTGTTTTATGGCACATAAAATAAGAATATTTATAAATTTCAGTAACTGCAGCATTGCAAAATACACAATGTGTTTTCCCTAGTCCTGCAAGATGGCACCACCTCTGTGTGCAACTGAAATGAGTGAGTTTCTACATGGGCATGCATGGAACTCATTGCTAGAGCCCTGTGGGGATACAAAACTTGTATCCAAATCCAATTTACAAACATGGTCCGCAGATATCTGCATCCACATCCGTGGATATAAAGCGGATATCTTCATTTTTGCAGGGCTCTACTTGTTGCAGTATTGGGGCCTAAGAAATTGTATATCACCAGAAGTGGTCTACGAGTTTCATTGGAGTTCTGTGGTGGGTTTGGGGTCATTAGCAGAGAGCATGCTGGGAGTTAGCAGTCTGCATTGGGTGTGAATGTTAAAGACATAAAAATAATAATTATTGGTAAAGGCTTGATTGCCCTTTTCTCCCTGATCCTGTGGGGGCATTTAACGTATAGTTCTAAAAATACTCTTTTTTTATTCAGTACTACCTTTAAAATAAAGGGATGTAGCTTGTTCTTTTAAATAGACAACTTGACTTGTATTATTTACATTCTGGGCATTGTAAGACAGCAATATTCCAATTGAATAACATTGATCCCTATTTAAGGGTTTTAAGCTCAAGGCTGAAAAATCATAACAATTTTTTGTGCATTCGTATTTGAAAAAAGTCCAGATGTTTGTAATTTTGTTTGACTAGCTTTCAAAGGTTGAGAGGAGATTATAGTAGCATGGGCATGAAATTATCAAGGCCTGAACAAGGATTTTGGTGGGTGGGAAAGAAGGGAAGGGATGGGATGGATTTTTGGATACATCATAAAAGAAAAAGCAAGGAAATTGCCAGTTCACCTGTTTGCACACTAATTTGCAAAACTTAATTCATAATGGCAATTAATTAATTCAGAACAGATCTTCCAGTCATCAGTGCTAATTAACAAGGTTCCATTGTGTGTTTCTGTGCACACTTGTTTGTTCACCTAGAGAAGGAGAGAGAAGATAATTCAGGCTTGACTAGAAATGTGGTTACAGATCATTTTAACTGCCTGGTGTTGGATATGAAATCATGCACAGGGAGGAGCGTGTGTGTATAGGTTCTCTTTACCCTCTGATCTTTGTGGTCTTTACTCCATTATGAAAGGAGGCCAGCAGGCCTGCAGAAACCCATGTGTTAAGTAGGTTGGTCTGCCACATAACCAAAAGCTATAATCATCTGTCATTTCCCATGTTGTTTTGATTACTGCAAATAATTACTGGTGAGTAAAGTCTAATTAAAATCAGTCATTGAGTTTTGAAATTTGGGAAGAATTTGCAATAATGATGCCTAAGCCTACAGTGCTTGTTAAAATATTTAGCTTGGAGATTTTTGAAAAAATAGTGGTTTGTAGAAATAATAGTTGTGCCATATCTGAGTCTCACTCTTCTTCACCGATTTGAGCCTTCAGCTAAGCTAAAAGTAAAAATAAACAGAGCAATGCTTTTCAAATGCTCTGTAATTCCTTTACTCCAGGGCTGGTGATTTCCTAATATAGGATCATAGACATGTAGGGCTGGAGGGACCTTGAAAGTCATCTAGTCCATTTCCTCCTCTCTTCCCCTCTGTCCCCACCCCATGCTGAGGCAGGGTCAAGTATACCTATACCATCCCTGACAGGTGTTTTTCTAACCTGTTCTTAAAAACCCATCATTGGTTCATCAAAGTGCTGCACTGTAAATCCTGTGTGGATGCCATGGACACAAACTAAAAGGTTCCTAGTTTGTATTAACATAGTCCAAATTGCATGGTAATGTAGACAAGCACTATAATTCTATAAGAGAAAATCACCAGTCCTAGGGTGAAGGTGTTACAAAGCATTTGATAAAACATAGCTTTGTTTATTTTTATATATGATGCACTAGAGAGGAAATGCACTGCTACTTCCACTGGCGATGATTTATCTTCTGGCTCCAGTAGATTAATTGTATTCCCTTTTCTTTTTGTGACATACTCAGGGTACAATCTAGACTAGTGATTAGCTGTGTCACTCCTGTTCTCTTATTTGGGGTGCCCTTTACACTGCTTTGCTACTTAGCCTCCAGTCTGGACTGCTCACAAACAGTCTCCAGCATGTAAGTCAGTCCCAGCTATGTCCAGGTGTGAGCTGTAGCTAAACAGCCACACTGTGTCTCTGACCAGTAGGGTGACCTCAACTCACTCCCAGTCTTAGATTTTCTCTCAGAAATATATGTCCTGTACTGTCCAGCCCTCTCCAGGACAATACAAGTCAGTACAAGTCCATTATTTCTTTAAGATAGTAATATGCCAGTTTATTATTTCAAATAGTTCTTCAAACACTGCAATTTAAACACACTGGATTAGGTAAAACAAATGTATTAACTACAAAGAGAGATTTTAAGTGAGTACAAGTAATGAGGCATAATAGTCAGAAATGGTTACAAGAAAAATAAAGATAAAACATAGCTGATGCCTAGCTTAACAAACTATGGTAAATTCGAAGCAAGATTTTCTCACCACATGCTTTCAGTAGTCTTACTGACCAAACTTCTTAGGGCATAACCCCTTGGCTGTCTGCCCCTTTCTATAGTTCTGTCCCCCCTTTGAGAAGCATTTCCAGCTGGGAGCAAGGCGACAGGCAGTCTGTGTGGGTGGGAACTCCATGCTGTTTCTTGGCTAAGATGTAGATTTTTATTTATTTATTTATTTTGCTCCTGCTCCCTTTCTTGCCAAAGAGTGGTCACTTAGCAGGTAATGATCCATCAGCTTTGTTTACACCTGGCTGAAGCATCAGCTTGTGATTTGTTTCTGAGGAATTGGATTGGCCAATCCCCAGACTTCTCTGGAAAACATACTCTTAGTCACAATCTCAGCTTGTTTATAACTTCACATATAATCCTGCTATGTGCATTTTGCTATGATACTATTTATCAGCAAATTATGAGTTTTTAAATGACATCTCACAAGGTGTTCTTTGTACAAAGATCATTACAGTAGTGTGTAGGCCAGGGTGTGGACACAGGTGTAAATTCTGTCACATCCTTGCATTCCTTTTATGAATAAAGGCTGCTTACAGACATTATAGAGCGGTGAAATCATGTGATGCAGTTGCTTCTGAGTTTTCATTTAAAAAGGCTCAGGGTTTGTTTATGCTCAAAATGCTACAGCGGCACCACTGTAGCACTTTAGTGGAGACACTACCTACGTCGACGGGAGGGGTTCTCCTTTTAGTGTAGGTAATCCACCTCTCTGTGGGGCGGTAGGTAGATAGATCGATGGAGGAATTCTTCCATCGACCTAGCGCTATCTATCTGGGAGTTAGTTCAATTTAATTATGTCGCTCAGGGGTGTGGATTTTTCATGCCCCTGAGCAACATAGATGGATTGACCTAACTTTATAGGGTAGGCCAGCCCCAACTTTTCCATCTGAAACAAGTCATTTACTTTAGGCTTAGTAAACCAGTCTTTCAGCTTGTCTACATGGGGACACTCGGGAAAGTAAATCTTAATTCAGACCTTTAGTTAATTCAAAGTGGATTAGTTAAACTGCATTAAGCCCCTCTGTGGACACTCTTAGAATTAAAGTAGCCTTATTCGGAAACTAATTCCGGGAGAGTTTGCAGCTGAGAATTCCAAGTGGAGGGAGGAGCCTCTCTGCTACCTAGAATTAGGCTCCAGATTCCCTGAGGGGGGCATGGTTTAGGACACAACCCTCTCCTTTGCATCTCCCATTGTCTAGCTTACATGGGGAGCCACCTACCATTCAGAGATGTCTGTTGAATCCCATTCATTGTACAGGGAAACTAGGCACTTAGCCCAGGCATTTGAATCCCAGTGATTTTTTTAGGCGTCTACAAGTTAGGCAACACCATGCCTACGTTTCTTTGTGAATCTAGCCCATAGTGTCCATGCTGATTCTTTTAAATCTATTGGCAGCATTTAGTGCTGCTGACCATGAGGGACTGCTGGTAGGTGGGGTTGCTCTTGAGAGCCCCATTCTCTTCTCTTTTTTTCTGTTGGAGGACTCAGCATGTAATGTTTGTATCATTGTGAATCTCAGGGTTCTAGTCTGTCATTCTGTTCAATACAGTAGAACCCCGATTATCTGACCCTCCCTTAAACAGCTCTCCACATTTACTGAACAACCAGGAATCCAGGGCCAGAAGCAGGTGATCTCTCCTGTGGCCATTTGATGGTGCTGCAGCATCGCATTTTCCCATTCTCCAATTTATCTGGGGTTTTGATTATCTGATCTGGTCCCAATTAAACTGGATAAACAGGGGTCCACTATATATATGTGAGGCAATGTGGATTGCATTACAGTACAGACCCGTTTACGTGCGAATCTGCTTAATGCACGGTAGCGCCATGCCTCCCAGTGCTACCTATTTAACATGCGAGACTCGCTAACACGTGGTACAGGAACTTGCTATATAGTGCTACAGATTTGGTCACTAACTCACTGACGTAGAAATCGACAGGAAGTGCGGAGTGGAAACATGTTGTACGTCTTTACCGCCGGCGGGGGGGAGAGGAAGGGAAGGGGCAGCAGTGCTTTAAGGACGGTCCTTTGCCGCGGCAGCACTTTAAGGATCCTTAAAGTGCTGCCGTGGCAAAGGACCATCCTTAAAGCGCTGCCGCAGCAGCTCTTTAACATTGCTGCCCCTTTCTCCCCCACCCCGTCAGCAGCCCTACTGGTAGGAACCCTACAGCAACGTTAATGTGCTGCCGCAGCAAAGGACCCTGCAGCGCTTTAAGGCCCCTGCCCCTTTTGCCCCCTCTCGGCCGCTGACGGGTGGGAGGGGGTAAAGGGAGCAGCTGCCCCGGGGCCGGCGATTTAAAAGGGCCTGGGGCTCCGGACGCCGCTACTACAGCAGCAGTGTCCAGAGCCCCAAGCCCTTTAAATTACCATGGGAACCCTGGGCGGTATGGACCGGGCGGCATGGACCAGGCGGCCTGGAAGGGTTGGCTGGGGGATGCTGTCCCCTAGTCCCGCCCCTTCCGTCTGAGGCCCCGCTCTTTCCGGGGGCCAGAGCTGCCCCCCGCCCCTTACCGGTAAGTGTCCTGAGTTACTTTCACCCCTGTTTAGTAATAGTAATGTTTTTATTAGATTACACATTTGAATTTATATTCTTGCAAAGCACTGTTAACAGATAGGCCTGCAGTATTTGGGATGCTGTGAATACATATGTAATCCTAGATAATTATACATGTATATACAGTATAGATATCTTATTTCAGCATGGCCCTCTTAACCCGTGATCCGTTAACACGCGGTCGTGACGGCTTGACTCCCGACATCCGTGCGTAAACGGGTCTGTACTGTACCTTTATTGTGCAAGTGACACCAATTATATAGCTCTGTTTCATCATTTCCAGAAGATAACTAAGCAGCATTCTGTCTACAGAATGTGTAATGCAGAAAACATGTTTGTTGGAGGAAATAAAAGTAATTCCTTTTCCTCTTGATGGAAATAATTAGTGTGCCATTTGTCACTCATGCTTGTTACTTGGTGCTCTTGTCAGACCCATGGTTGCTTCTGAATGTTGAGGTATCAGCAATGGTCCAACATATTTTTCCTTGGAACCATGCTTGGCAAGGAGATTGTGATCATTCTTGAATATGAAGCTTCCCTTGATTATCCACCCCAATGTCACTTCCAGATTGGGTCATTGCAGAGCACTCTACTTGTGTCTAAATAAGCCTGTTCAGAATATGGCTGCTGAGTTGGAGTGCTTTCTTTAGGGAGCATAATGCACTTGTGCTTCACATACTGCACTGGTTACCAGTTTATTTGAGTGAAATTGCTGAGTTTCCAAACAATATAGTTAGTTAACTAATGGTTAAGGATGAGAGACAGTACTCCAAAAAAAACTTACCCACAGTTTTTAATAATGTGTCTATAATAGTATGTTCAGATAAGTGTGTAATTCTGCAGCAAGGTTCATACCACTGATTAACACACCTACAGAATTTTTGTCTGAGTAACGACAATGCTAATTCTTCCTCTTAAGGCACCACCCTCCAGTCTTTACTACTTTTTTGCCTGACCCTGAGAACCCTTAATTGTGTGATTAACAGTTTGCAGGATCAGATCCCTGTATTGAATGATTTGTGTTATGGGATGAAGAACTCTCTAAAGGTTATAAGAAAGTCTCTCTTGATGGTTACAGGCATATGAAATTATTTTAAAATAGAATTATGCTGATACAGTAACTATACTGGTACTATCTTCCCTTCACTGTACTTGTCCTAAGGGGTTTACATAGTCTGCAGTGTCTGAAAGATGAAACCTTAAACTTTGAGAGTGATCTAGACCTAGGAGGCATACACATTTGGATACACTAGATCTTTATTTAATGATGCTTATATACATGTCATATCACTTGGTAACAGTGCTTAATTAACAATGGTGCTTTTTGTGTCTGTGTATGTTGTGGTTATAATCTTATTAAAGGATGGAAAATAATGGCTTTCTCTGTGCTGTTGGTCCAATTAGAAATTTGTAAAATATGCATTTTTTTCAGAGGACTGTGTGTGGAAGTAAAGTAGTTGCTCCATTACTGCCCAGCAATCAGTGAGGGAATTCTGTACCAAAAAATTAAAAATTCCGTGCACAATATTTTAAAATTCTGCAAAATTGTACATATTTTATTTGTCAAAATAACACAATATAATCATACAATTTTCAATTATTTGCTGACAAGTATTTTGAAATAAATTGCCAACATAACTGAAAGCGGTGTGATTATATTGTTGTTGTGTTTGTGTTATTTTGACAATTAAAATATGCAGAATTTTAAAATTTTAAATTTTTTGGTGCAGAATTCCCTCAAGAGTACCGGTGCAGGGTTGGGGCTCAGTGGAGTAGTGGTCTGGGTGCGGGGGGATCCTGATGCAGGGGGAGCTTGATTGGGAGTTCTGGGTGTGGGGCGCTACCAATGCAGGGGGATGAGGCTTGTGAGGGTTGGGGCTTGGGTGGAGGGGGGCTCTGTGGGGAGTTCTGGGTGCGGGGAGGTCTGGATGTAGGGGTTTCCTGATGCAGGGGGTGAGGCTTGGTGGGGTAAGGGTTCAGGGGGCTTAGTGGTGGGGTGTGCAGAAGACTCCTGATTGGGGGAGGGCGGTGGCTCAGTGGGGGATGGTCCCTGGTGTGTGGGTGGAGGGAGGGGTCACTCTACAGGGAGCTGCTCTCCTTGTTTGCCCAGCCCTCCCCTCTCCCCACAGTGCAGAGCTTCCTGCAGTCGAGGGAAGTTTCTGGGTCTTGATCTGACCCAGCCCTGGATGCTCTGTGCAGGGAAGGGGGAACTCTATCTCCATCTACCTCCTCCTCCCCCCACCCTCAGCTGGGACTAACGTCCCTGGGTGGCCGGGGCATCCCCAGAGCCCTCTCCCCAGTGATTTACCTCTCTTGGGATGCCCGAACAGACACGTCTGAGCTGCGGAGGAGAGGTGAGGGAGCACTGGTGCAGCTTCTTTTTTCTTCCCCACTGTCACCGTGCCTCCATTGGTCACAACTGAGAATACCAAATTCAGGACAAACTGCTGAGAAATAGCGCAGACACACCCAAAACTGGTGATTAATCTCCCATAAGAAACACCAAACCAGCAACAAAAGTAAACTTCTGTTTCACCACACTGGCTAACAAGAAGTCAGAAAAGCAGTCTACTTAAGTATTCCAGTCCTGGATTCAACACCCAGACACTAGACTTAAAGATGAGTGGTTCTTTAAAGCCAATTTCATCAAACAAAAGGGTTGTTCTGATCCCAAAGGACCAACCACATACCCAGGTCAATATACAACTTGGATCTTGCCCAATAATCACGCTGTTGCCAATCCGTTAGTATCTAAAACCTAAAGGTTTATTTATAAAATGAAAGAAAGGTGAGAGTTAAAATTGGTTAAAGGAATCAAATACATACAACAATTGCAAAGTTCTTGGGTCAGGCTTGTAGCAGTGATGGAATAAACTGCTGGCTTGTTAAGTCTCTGGTTGCTTCCAAATCATTGGAAGGTCCTCAGTCCCTTGGTTAGAATGCTCTCATTAGTATAAGTTCATAGTTCAGAGGTTTGAGCGGGAAAGAGACAAAATGGAGATGTTTCCAGCACCTTTTATAGCAGAGGTGGGCAAACTATGCCCCTGGGGCCACATCCGGCCCTCCAGCTTGTTTCATCTGGCCCTTGAGTTCCCACTGGGGAGCGGGGTCTGGGGCTTGCCCTGCTCCTGCGCTCCAGCCGGGGAGCGGGATCGAAGACTGCTCCGCGTGTGCCAAGGCTCCCGGAAGCAGCAGCATGTCCCTTTTCCAGCTCCTATGTTTACAGGTAGCCAGGGGGTTCCACATGCTGCCCCCACCCCAAGCGCCACCCTCACAACTCCCATTGGCCGGGAACTGCTGCTGATGGGAACTGCAGGGGCGGCACCTGCGGATGGGGCAGTGTGCAGAGCCACTTGGCCGCACCTCCACATAGGAGCTGGAGGGGGGACATGCTGCTGCTTCCAAGAGCTACTTGAGGTAAGCGCCGCTCGGAGCCTACACCACTGACCCCATCCCGTGCCCCAATCTCTTGCCGCTCCCTCTCCCTCTCCCTCACAACCTTCTGCCCCAGACTGGAGTCCCCTCCCACACCCTGAACTCCTCACTTCTGGCCCAACCCCAGAGCCCTCACCCCCTCCTGCACCCCAACACCAATTTCCTGAGCATTCGTGGCTTACCATACAATTTCCATACCCAGATATGGCCCTCAGGCCAAAAAGTTTGCCCACACCTGTTTTATAGCTTCTCACAAGCGAAGGGAAACCCATTGTTCTCACTGTGGAAAATTACAGTAACGAGATGGTGTTTGGAGTCACATGGGCAAGTCATGTCCATGCATTTTTTCGCCTAGACATAGCAGGAAAGTCCACTAAGGGCTAGTCTACACTGGCAATGTTGAAGCGCTGCTGCGGCAGCGCTTTAACGTGGCTTGTGTAGCCATGGCAGAGTGATGGGAGAGAACTCTCCCAGCGCTCTTAAAAAAAAACCCCACCTCCGCAAGGGGCATAGCTACCAGCGCTGGGAGCACAGTCTACACTGGTGCTTTACAGCGCTGAAACTTGCTGGGCTTAGGGGGGTGTTTTTTCACACCTCTGAGTGAGAAAGTTGCAGCGCTGTAAAGTGCCAGTGTAGACAAGCCCTTAGTGTAGTTAAGTGTCTTCCATTGTGAGTTAAGTGTTTTTTAATTGGCCATTCAACTTGAATAGTTCCTTCACAAAGTGCTGGCTAAATACCTTATGGGTGCTACCCAGGAGCAAACATTTGAAGTCCAAGTATAGAGCCAATGCTCATAACTTCAAATACAAAAGTGATACATATGTACAAATAGCATAGTCATATTCAGCAAATCATAACCTTTCCATAGACACCTTATTTGATATAATTTGTACAAGATTTGTTGTAATTATATAACAGTGGTAGCAACAATGATCTACATGGTCAATTTTAATCAGATAAAGTCACACCCACAGAAAGCATTTTCTGCAAAGAAAATCGGGGGGCGGGGACATTTTCTTGCTGTGCAGCAATGGCACAGAATTTCCCCAGGAGTAATCAGTGTTGCTGCTCTTCATATACCCCTTATTTATTCTCCTCCCATTCTTCCATATCCTTCCTACCCTGTCCTTTAGTTTTCAACATTTATCAGTTAAATATAAAAAACAGATGCTTGATCTCCATATTTCATTTCTATTGATTTCAGCTACCCATGTGTCTGTATCTGAAATACTGGGATCTTCAGCACAAATGTGTTTTCCATTGAAATCACATTTTAAAACATACTGTCACACTTGTTCTTGGTTTCATTTTCACCTGTCCTGTCTTTCATTTCACATGTTTTGACTTAAAATTATTGGAGGAAATCTTTTAAATTTATTTTTCCCCTCTGTATTCCACACTGTCACCTATAACCTTTTAGAGGTTTTTCTCTTCTTCTCAAATTTCTAACCTTAGTTTATTCCTTTCCTTTTACTCCCCACTATATTTTCCGTTTTAGTTCTGTTAGTTTCTACTTAATTTTTCACTTCTTGTTAAAATCTGTACTCCTCATCTTCCCTCTGTTCCCGCTGTTCACTCTTACCACTTTCTTCCCTTTCTTACCCTTGTGTTCCTCTCTGTATTACTCACCTTCTCTCCCCGATTTTGCTCCATGTTCCAGTTAGGTATTTCCCAGGAGAATGAAACTGGCTTATCTAGCATGACCCCTTTCTACTCTCTGTTACTAAAGTCCAAAAGAGTTATAAATCATTCTCTTCTTCAAAATTTTTCCTTTCGTGTACACCTATAATTTTGGATAAGTGAACTTAAAAAAATTAAATAACCACTTGGTAAAACTTTCTACAGATCTTACTTAAAATTGTCAAAACTAATTTAGAGAGATAAAAAGAACAGGAGTACTTGTGGCACCTTAGAGACTAACAAATTTATTAGAGCATAAGCTTTCGTGGGCTACAGCCCACTTCTTCGGATGCATATAGAATGGAACATATATTGAGGAGATATATATACACACATGCAGAGAGCATGAACAGGTGGGAGTTGTCTTACCAACTCTGAGAGGCCAATTAAGTAAGAGGGAAAATTTTTTTTTGAAGTGATAATCAAGATAGCCCAGTACAGACAGTTTGATAAGAAGTGTGAGAATACTTACAAGGGGAGATAGATTCAATGTTTGTAATGGCTCAGCCATTCCCAGTCCTAAATTGATTGTATCTAATTTGCATATCAATTCCTGCTCAGCAGTCTCTCGTTGGAGTCTGTTTTTGAAGTTTTTCTGTTGTAAAATAGCCACCCGCAGGTCTGTCATTGAATGACCAGACAGGTTAAAGTGTTCTCCCACTGGTTTTTGAGTATTATGATTCCTGATGTCAGATTTGTGTCCATTAATTCTTTTGCATAGAGACTGTCCGGTTTGGCCAATGTACGTGGCAGAGGGGCATTGCTGGCACATGATGGCATATATCACATTGGTAGATGTGCAGGTGAACGAGCCCCTGATGGTATGGCTGATGTGATTAGGTCCTATGATGATGTCACTTGAATAGATATGTGGACAGAGTTGGCATCGGGCTTTGTTACAAGGATAGGTTCCTGGGTCAGTGTTTTTGTTCAGTGATGTGTGGTTGCTGGTGAGTATTTGCTTTAGGTTGGGGGGTTGTCTGTAAGCGAGGACAGGTCTGTCTCCCAAGATCTGTGAGAGTGAGGGATCATCTTTCAGGATAGGTTGTAGATCTTTGATGATGTGCTGGAATGGTTTTAGTTGGGGGCTGAAGGTGACAGCTAGTGGTGTTCTGTTATTTTCTTTGTTGGGCCTGTCTTGTAGGAGGAGACTTCTGGGTACTCGTCTGGCCCTGTCAATCTGTTTTTTCACTTCAGCAGGTGGGTATTGTAGTTTTAAGAATGCTTGATAGAGATCTTGTAGGTGCTTCTCTGTCTGAGGGATTGGAGCAAATGCGGTTATATCTTAGAGCTTGGCTGTAGACAATGGAACGTGTGTGGTTTGTCCTGGATGGAAGCTGGAGGCATGTAGGTAAGTGTAGCGGTCAGTAGGTTTCCGGCATAGGGTGGTATTTATGTGACCATCGCTTATTAGCACAGTAGTGTCCAGGAAATGGACCGCTTGTGTGGATTGATCTAGGCTGAGGTTGATGGTGGGATGGAAATTATTGAAATATGGTGAAATTCCTCAAGGGCTTCTTTTCCATGGGTCCAGATGATGAAGATGTCATCAATGTAGCACAAGTAGAGTAGGGGCGTTAGGGGACGAGAGCTAAGGAAGCGTTGTTCTAAGTCAGCCATAAAAATGTTGGCATACTGTGGGGCCATGCGGGTACCCGTAGCAGTGCCGCTGACTTGAAGGTATATATTGTCCCCAAATGTGAAATAGTTGTGGGTGAGGACAAAGTTCAGCCACCAGGTTAGCTGTGACATTATCGGGGATACTGTTCCTGATAGCTTGTAGTCCATCTTTGTGTGGAATATTGGTGTAGAGGGCTTCTACGTCCATAGTGGTTAGGATGGTGTTTTCTAGAAGATCACCGATGGATTGTAGTTTCCTCAGGAAGTCAGTGGTGTCTCGAAGATAGCTGGGAGTGCTGGTAGTATAGGGCCTGAGGAGAGAGTCCACATAACCAGACAAGCCTGATGTTAGGGTGCCAATGCCTGAGATGATGGGGCATCTAGGATTTCCAGGTTTATGGATCTTGGGTAGCAAATAGAATACCCCTGGTCGGGGTTCTAGGCATGTGCCTGTACAGATTTGTTCCTGTGCTTTGTCAGGGAGTTTTTTTAGCAGATGGTGTAGTTTCTTTAGGTAATCCTCAGTGGGATCAGAGGATAATGGCCTGTAGAATGTGGTGTTAGAGAGCTGTCTATAGCAGCCTCTTGGTCATATTCCAATTTATTCATGATGACGACAGCACCTCCTTTGTCAGCCTTTTTGATTATGATGTCAGAGTTGTTTCTGAGGCTGTAGATGGCCTTGTGTTCAGCATGGCTGAGGTTATGGGGCAAGTGATGTTGCTTTTCCACAATTTCAGCCTTTGCACGTTGACGGAAGCAATCTATGTAGAAGTCCAGTCTTTTGTTTCGACCATCCGGAGGAGTCCATGCAGAATCCTTTTTTTTTTTGTAGTTCTGGTCGGGGGGATTCTGTGGTGGCTGAGCTAATTTCTTTTATTGGACCAAATTCAGTTGATGGTGAGAGAGAGACAAGCTTTCAAACTCTGTGTAAGTTTGAAAGCATGTCTCTCTCTCACCATCAACCGAATTTGGTCCAATAAAAGATACCTCTCAACTACTTCATTATATTAATTTTATTTTATATCTAAATTTCCTTCTATCCCACAGAAACATGGTGTTGTCTCCATGTTTAATAAAACTGTCACATATTTTGAAACTGAGGTTAACGAAACACTGTATACTTGTTAAAGAACCCCACGTCATTTCAAGCTTCTGCTCCTATTTATCTTGTATGGGTCTTTTACACATTTTGGATTATGTTGTAGGGGAGAGGGGCTGAGAAGTATGATTTGAAGCCTCCAGATATACAGTATGTGTTCCTAATTAAGGGGTGATTTTATGCCACCAAACCTTCATGAAAATGACAGATGAGAGAAGACTGAGTGAGTTTAAGTGATGTGATCTTTTAATTTTGCCATTAGTTGAAATTGTTTACATTTTTTACACATTCCCATTCTGTTCCTGATAGCTAATCATGCTCTGCCCTTTGCCATTTTAATCAATATTATTCCAAGAATTGACTACTAGCAAATACTTAAGAGAAAATCTTGAAGCATCTTTGCCCTGTGTCCTTCAGTAGTCTGTTTAATCTAACACCTTGTTAAATTCAGAATTATTTCTGGCAGTCGTGTTTCATGGGGGTCAATATGAGTTTTAAATATATTAAAGGCACTATATGAACCTTAGTCTTTTTCCTCAGGAAAAATGTAGCAAAAATTTAATATGTTCATACTTAACGTTAACTAGCAGTCTAACTCACTACTTTTGTGTCTTCAGTAAGGCCTGTTAATCTTAATCTTAAATATTTTAGGAGCTTAATAACCTTCCACGCATTTTACGAATAATTGGAAGGTATTTCATACGCAGTTTGCGTGGACGTCTAATTATATACACCTGTATATGAGACACCACTGTCATTGCTACTTAGAGATTGTTGAGCCTACACGGGTTGTCAAAGCATACAGAGGAGCTGATGTCTGAAGTGGCCACAATTTGTGTGTGTCAAGACCAGGAGTCGGCAACCTTTGAGAGTGGTATGCCAAGTATTCATTTATTTACTGTAATTTAAGATTTTGCATCCCAGTACTACATTTTACATTTACAGGGGCCGGTGGACGGAACCCCAGACCGGCGGTGGAGGCAGCAGACAGAACCCCAGACTGGCAGCAGGCTGAGCTGTTCAGCCCGCTGCCGGTCTGGGGTTCCATCCGCCGGCCCCGCTCAGCCCGCTGCTGGCCTGGGGTTCTGTCCATCCAGGCTGGCAGCGGGCTGAGTGGGGCCGGCTGGCAGCAGAGTGCTACTAAAAATCAGCTCGTGTGCCGCCTTTGGCATGCATGCTGCAGGTTGCCGACCCCTGGTCAAGACCAGTGATCCACTCAAGAAAAACAAACCACCCAAAAACATTAAGAAAATTGACAGTAAAAGGCTAATAGACAATATATTGCAGCAGCAGTTTCAAACTGAACTGAAGAACAGATTTTAGGTGCTACAAGAGTTAGATACCGTAAGAAGTCAACATCCATCTGTCAAGATGTGGCTTTATTTTTACACAGCAGCCAACAACTGCAGCTGGTTTCCAGGCAAACTAATCTAAAATCTGGATAAGTAAGGATATGTGGAACTGTGTGAAAGAAAGGAAACAAGTCAAAGCAAACACATACCTCCAGAAAAAGGAGCAGCAAAAATCTGTATATATATATATATATATATATATATATATTTTTTTTTAAGGACAAAGCAGTGTGAGAGAGACAAGAGGAAGTAAATGAGTAATGTTACCAGTGACTGCTGAAAGAGGTGATGATAAAAACACTTTTTTCATTGTCTCAACGAGGTCCTAACTGGCAAATTTACACCAGCAGGAGGGCCTGTCAGGGATAAACCAGGAAAGAATAACTAACATAAAAAGAACAAAAAAAGCAAGTGGCAGATCACTTTCAAGAGGTGCTCACACTTTCTTGTTAACAGTTGGAAATGAGCCATCCTGATTATCACTACAAAAGTTTTTTTTTTTCCTCCTGCTGATAGCCCACCTTAATTGATTAGTCTTGTTATAGTTGGTATGGCATCACCCATTTCTTCATGTTCTGTGTGTGTGTGTGTGTATAAATACAGTAGAAAGATATATTTATATATATATATAAATTTATATCTATATATAAATAATACATCTTCCTACTGTATTTATATATACACACACAGAGAACATGAAGAAATGGGTGATATATCTTCCTACTGTATTTTCCACTGCATGCATCCGATGAAGTGGGTTTTAGCCTATGAAAGCTTATGCCCAAATAAATTTGTTAGTCTCTAAGGTGCCACAATTACTCCTGTACTTTTAGCAATATTGAGGACATTCAAATTGTGGCTTGGGATAGATGGGTGTCGGAATCTAGTTTGTGCCCTAAGCAACATGTGATAGTGTGGCAAGGATTCAGATTTAGAAATGAAAAATTCCATGAAATGTTGATTTCTCTCCCCTCCCCCCCAGTAATTTGATGATAAACACATTTTAACAGTAGTTCTTTTTTAGTTTAGATGGATAAATTTGATTTTTTTCCCCTTTCATCTGTGATTTTTCCTTTAGCATCCTTCATTATGTTAATTATGCTGGAACGTTCACTCTGGACAGGATATCGTTTGTTTATTTGTAACTTCCTTTGTTTTTTAGGCTGTCGAAAACCTCTGTTCTTATAAAGTGTCCCCTACACTGTACAAACAGCTCCGGCAAGTCTGTGAAGATCATGTGAAAGCACAAATCCTTCAGTTCAGAGAATATCCTTTTCTTGTGCACAGAAATACAGTCCCATAATACTTTTAAAATTATTTTTTAAGGTAACACAACAGCAATTGATAAAACAAATGTGTAGGTGTTATATAAGCATTCAATATAGATCTTTAAATCAATCTCACAAAATTCTAGTTACCTGCTTGCCTTAGTTGAATAATTTCTGTGGACCAATAAAATATGAATAGCATTTTCATTCATGGTAAGTGTGCAAGAGTAATTTTATACCTGGTCTGAAAATTTTCATGACTGTAAGCAGTGCTTTGTTAACCTCTTTTGAAACAGCTATTGCATAAGGAGGAGAGTGGTTACAGGGGGAAAGTTGTACAGCAGTCCTGCTCCCTGGCTTTGAGATAAGGTGTTGGATATTTTTACCTTCTAAACTCTCTACATGCCACTTAGTCCTGGTTTACACTACAAAGTTAGGTTGATGTAAGCTGTCTTGTGTCGTCCTTGATGTGCATGTGTCTACACTTACATTTGTCAAGCACCCCGTTACAGTGATGTAGCAACACCAACTCCCCAAGAGGTGTTGAGCCATTGTCAATGTTCTGAGGTCAACGCAGCATGAGTGTAGACACTGAGAGCTTGTCTTCACTACCAGGATAAGTTGACCTAAGTTACGCTACTCCAGCTATGTAGCTTAGGTCGACTCTACCCTGGGTGTCTTCGCTGCACTGCGTCAATGGGAGATACTTTCTGGTCGATTTACCTTACTCTTCTCAGAGAGCTGGAGTACCAGTGTCAACCGGAGAACACTCTGCCATACATTTAGTGGGTCTTCACTAGACCCGCTAAATCGACACCTGCTGCATTGATTGCAGCAGCATCAATCTCCCTGGTAGTGAAGACAAGCCCTGTGTTACCTATGTCAGCCCTAATAGTCCTACAACAGCTGTGTCCCATAATGCCCAACACTGACCGCTCTGGTCACAGTTGTGAACTCCACTGCCTGGGGTCACAGAGACCCGAAGGCTCTCTCCCCCCCCCCTTCCCCGCTTTAAAGCCCTATACATTTTTGAAATGCCTGCTCCTGATTATCCAGCTTGGCAAGCACATCTAGCCGCTCTCCTTTGTTGTGTGCAACTGTCCAGCCGACCATGCCAGCTACATGCTCCAGATGCACTCCAGCTTGGAGTATAGGATAGGAGGTATAGGATTTCCTGGGCCTGTGAGGAGAAAAGGCTGTGCAGGCACAGTTGTGGACTAGCTGTGGAAATGTGGACATCTACGAGCAGATTGGCTGGAGGATGCAGGAGAGAGGGCTATGATAGGGATCACCAGCAGTGCCGGGTGAAAGCGAAGGAATTGCAGCAGGTCATATCAGCTGTTGGCCTCCTAGTCTTCTGATCCAGTTTCGAGCCCGCAGACCTGCCAATCTTACAAAGAGCTGCATGCCATACTCGGAGACCCCACTGCCACCCTGCACATTACTGTGGATACCTACGAAGAACCTGAGTCACAGACCCCTGCTGTGAACAGTGAGGGCAAGGAGGAGGGACATGCAATCGGCAGGGGTCCACCTATGCTGCAAGCCAGTACCTGTTTCAGAATCTACCACAGACCAATCAGTCCCAGCAGTTGAGCATGGGAAAGCCTGATACAGAGGAAGAAACTTTGGGTAAGTGTGTAATTGTATTTTCCATTCAATGATGTACTGATAGTTTTGTCCTGTTAAGTTGGGGGTACTATCGACCTTTCATTAATTTACTCATACTAGAAGAGGTCGGGTTACAACAAAGAGAGAGAGAGAGCTGTCATCTCTGTACAGTTAGGTGGGAGGACGGACATGCAGAGCAGTTTATGTACAGAGGGATGTCCCTTCAATCCTCCTGAGAGATGTCAATGAAACTTCCATGGAGGTATTCTGCAATCCTCTCTGAAAGGTTTTTAGGGATGGCAGTCTTATTTCTTTCTCTGTGATAGGACGCTTTCCTGTGTCTGTTGACAATAACTTTGGCAGGCATCATTGCAGTAAACTGGCTAGCAGCATGTGGGCCTTCGTGGTTTCAGGACCCTAGTGCTCTCTGTGCCCTTGTCATCCTGAAGAGCGAGATACCAGCTAAAATCATCACTGCCAGTGGAAAATGGTGCCAGCATTTAGTGCCATTGTCCTATATGCATAGTTTCATGCAACCGAACAATTCCCTCGCCTTTGGTGGGTCATACTCACCACGGCTGGTGCTCTGAGTGGTGTTGTGCACAAGCACTCTGGAGCAGAAGTGTCAATAAGCGTGTGTTGTTTCAAACTTTAGGGGAGCAAGGAAAGGGAGTTCTGAATCTTAATTTTCACTTTCCATTATGACTATTGTGGCAAAGGTACCTCTGTGTATTTTATTTGTAGTTGCTGCCATTGCAGCCTTGAGGGGTTCCCCCTCCACACCTGCAGGATGCCTGAGCCAGATCAGGAAGAAAAAAAGAGGACCCGGGAGGACATGCTCAAGGAGGTTGTGCATGCCAGTGCTGCATCAGACCATGAGCAAAGGACCTGGAGGGTGAATATTGCAGACAGCCTGGAGAAAGAAAGAAAGTGGACAGGGGAAAGGCCCAGGAGTCCTAGCAGGAAAAAGAGAGGGAGATACACCAGGACATAGTGCGGCTTCTCTGGCAGAACAAACAGATGCTGCAGACCCTTATGAACCTACAGGTTCAGTAATCATGGGCTCACTTCCCTATGCAGTCCCTGGAGAACTTCATTACAGCAACTTCCTACATCTTTGTTCAACATTCTTCATGACATCGGAAGCTGCATCCCTTCCCCTACCACTCTATCCCATGGGACATTAAGAACAACCACAGCTTCACATACACTGACTGTGAAAACCACAGTTGCTATGTGTTTAGCTAAAATGGGCATAAATGTTCTTTCTGTTCCATAACTTAAGTTTTTAGCATACAGTAACTCCTCACTTAAAGTTGTCCCGGTTAATGTTGTTTCATTGTTACATTGCTGATCAATTAGAGAACATGATTGTTTAAAGTTGTGTAATGCTCCCTTATAACAGGGAGCCACCTGTTTTGCCATTTGGCAGCCACCTGTTTTGTCCACTGCTTGCAGGAAGAGCAGCCCGGTGGAGCTAGCTGGTGGGGGCTTGGAACCAGGGCAGTCCCCCCCCCCCATCAGCTCCCCTAAGTTCCCTGTGTGGCAGCTGCCCAGCAGGCTATCAATTGCTAAGCAGTTCAGCTGTCCCTCCCCCCACTGCCATGTGTTGCTCCTGGGAGCCTCCTGCTTGCTGTGGGGGGGAAGTGGGGGGCTAATGTCAGGGTATCCCCCTCCCCCCGTTCTTGCACCCTGCATCTCCATAGAGCAGTGGGGGGACACGACAGGCCGGAGGCTGCTGTCTCAGCTTGCTGATCTACTTAAAAAGGCAGTGTACTTGGAGTGGGGTCAGCGTACTTAAAGGGGCAATGCACATCTCTCTTTCTCTCCTTCACAGGGTGTGTGTTTCTGTCTTGGTCTGCCATGCTGTCTCCCCTCCCTCCATTCGTGCTGCCTTGTAGAGTGTGAGGCTACATTAACAACAATGGGTTAACCCTAGAGGGCTCAGCTGAATGCTAGTTCATCATTTAGCAGTAAGGCATTCCCTGGGAAATATTCCACCCTCTGACTTCACCACCTCAACCAAGCTTCACAATCATCATTGCTGTGTATAATATTAAATTGTTTGTTTAAAACTTATACTGTGTGTGTGTGTGTATATATGTATATGTGTGTATATAGTCTTTTGTCTGGTGAAAAAAATTTCCTTGGAACCTAACCTCCCCCCCCATTTACATTAATTCTTATGGGGGAAATTGAATTCACTTAACATCGTTCCGCTTAAAGTTGCATTTTCAGGAACATAACTACAACGTTAAGTGAGGAGTTACTGTATTTGCTTTTAAGTTGCAGAAATTTTTCTTTGCGCTGGTTTTGTTACTGAATAAAATTCTAATCTTTTGGGAAATATTTCATCTTTATTAGTTCACGTCATATGCTGCAGAGTGCCTAGCAGTACTAAAAGCACCCACTTGTCACACTGTGCAATAACATCTCATAGGATCAGTGACAGTGTAATAATCATAAATGTACAGCAAGCACCACAAAATTGACAGGTGCATAGACAGTGTTGTATTTATAGGCGTACATCAAGCACCATACAATTCCTAACAGGCCCCAGAAACAAGGCGGCCATGTGGAGCACATTACACCCCAAAGCACTACTGTGGCTCACTGTTAAAATATTCTTTCAAAGCCTCCCTGAGCCATATAGCTCCGTATTGAGCTCTTCTGGTAGCACTTGTGTTTGGCTGTTCAAACTCCGCAGACACACTCCACTTCTGCCCTTCACCCTGGCAGCAGCTTTTTCCCCATTTGCTTCACAGATATTACATAGGACAGAGCGGGCAGCTATAGCTATTGGGATATTTTTTTCACTGAGATCCAGTCTTGTGAGTGAAGGGATGCTGGTGTCCCTTCAGTCTACCAAAAGCATGTTCAACTGTCATTCAGCAACTGTTGAGCCGATAGTTGAATCTTGCCTTGGTGCCGTCCAGGTAGCCGGTGTACAGCTTCATGAGCAAGGGTTAGACTGTGTCCCCCAGAATCACTATGGTATTTCAACATTGCCAATGGTAATCCACCAATTGGGAAAGATAGTCCCTATTTATAGCTTTCTGAACAGTCCTGTGATCTTAAAGATGTGAACGTCATGCACCTTCCCTGACCAGCCAACACTGATGTCAGTGAAGCATCCCT
This sequence comes from Chrysemys picta bellii, assembly GCF_011386835.1. NCBI lineage: Eukaryota > Metazoa > Chordata > Testudines > Emydidae > Chrysemys > Chrysemys picta. Next base: position 245,151,965 of record NC_088791.1, on the reverse strand, counting down.
GGTGATCCGCCATCGTTTGCATAACCATAGAAAAGTAGCCCTTTCTGCTGGCAAGGTGGTCTGATGCCAAAATAGGGTTATGCATGCCATCTGTTGGTCGACCGCAGTTCGGGAACCCCATTTCGGCAAATCTATCCACATCATGCATGTTGCTGAGTCACAGTCCTGCATAGTAGGAGACGATGAACGGCCATGCACGCTTGCATGACAACGGCCTCCACATTTGCCAACTCCAAAATGATTTCCCATTGACCGGTAGCGATCCTGCGTCACAAGTTTCCGGTGTGATTGTCACTCATTTCTCCATTTCAGTACAACTGTCATTCTGGTGTCCCTTCACTGGAGGGCTGGAGCAAGCTTGGTGCACAGATCCAGGAATGTGGCTTTGCGCCTCCAGAATTTTTGCAGCCACTGCTCAGCATGCTAAGCCTCCATTCTGATACGATGTCACCAGTTAGTGTTCATTTCTTGGGCCCAGAAGTGGTGCTCCACCATCTGCTCTGTGAATGCCACCAACAACCTTGAATTGGTTCTTGCTGTGGCCCACAGCAGTTTGTCCTCCCATGAAATTGTCATGTTCTTTGCTGATTTGATTCTCTTGTGGCTCTGCAAATACCGGAGGATTGTGTGTTCAGTGCTTGAACCAGATCTTGTGGGTGTGGGGTTGGTTTTTTTCATTTTGTCAAAAGCTATCTATCTTCAGTCAGAATTGTATATAACCCCTCTCTTTTCAGACTCCCAGACTTCATCTGATCTTCTGAATTGAGTGCTTTTAAATTTAGGATTTTCTCTGTCAAACGATTTTTAGAGATCTGAGATTTCCACATCTGACAAGTATACTCCTTTCCTGTTCCATTGACACAAGATGGTAGTCATCAAAATTTGGCTTACAGAGACTTGAGTTGCTATTGTATTTGAAGGGAAGAGTAGCCACATTTGGATTTCTTCATAAATGGTTTAATGGAACTCAGAAAGCTTAAATCACAGCTAAAGTCTGCTGCGTGAAGTAGCCTCCACAATTCATGAAGATAAATTCATGAAGATCTGGGATTTTAGGTGAACCCTGTGGGGAGTTTAATGAGGATTATTTAATCCCTTGAAAGTTTTTAAAAAGAATACAGCTGTTTGAACTATATCTGATGTAAACCAGTTTAATGAACAAAATTGCTTTTTAGACCGTTCCTCCCAGCTCTCCTCAATGGGAAGGAGAGTTGCTTTTGATTTAAGTGGGATGTCTTCTTTAACCTGTCAGAGTTATGTAGTGCAGATGGAGGCGCAGGAGAGCAATGTGAGGCATTCACTCAAAAACTGAGTCATGCCTTTGGAAGAATTCCCAGCCCTCTGCTGGTCCAGCACTTTTTAGCAACTGAATTCTGATCCCTAACTTCCAGCGCAATTTCATTTGTGCCCATAGAGCAACTTTACTGAATAACTTCCTGAACAAAAATGTACTGAATAAAGATAATCACTAGTATCTGGCCTCAAAAAAGTGTTGATGAACTAGTTTTCCTTAGCAGGCGCTGCACAGATTCTCTGGACAGTCTTTTATTTTTAAAGAAGGTAAATAAATGCTGGCAAGATCACTGCAGACAAATGGTAAGTTGACTATTCAAAATGCAAATCCCTGAGACATCAAAGAGATCTGGTAAATAAATGCTGGGGACATTACAAAAAATCAGAAGTGGGGAGGGAGTTCAAAGAGTCCTTCAGCCTTGACTGAAAAGCAATTTTCTTAAAAAATCAAAACACCTCCCCCCAACTTTATTTATTTATTTATATATAATGTATCATTTCACTCCAAACAGTAAGGGGGTCTGCACTTATCCTCCACTTGCAATTTTTTTTCTGGGTACTTCCTGGTTGTTTATAAGCAGCATTTAACAGCTCTTGGGTGCTTCTCCAACCTATAAAATCAGAAGGGTTCAAAGTTAACATTGAAAGAACAGAGAAAACATTAAACTCTCAAACACATGGATAATTTCCCTCAAATTGGTTTTGATATCTTCACAGGCAAAAATGTGATATAGGACATCAGGGCATGAATCACACTAATAAAATATTCTTAATTCTCCATATCACTCGTAATGTTTAAAAAATAAGATAATGGCACTTTGCAGGGATGGCAGAGGGGCAATTAGGAAGATTAAGAACAAACTGGTTGGAAACGCCAATCTCTGCACTCCTGCCCCCCAAATTAAAAATGTGGCAGAAAAAATTACCGTTCAAAGGTTTTCATGGGAATTTTCTAAACAAAAGAAAAGTATTTAATTTAGTTTTCACATAGTATTCTGAAATGAACATTTTCATTTCAACTTAAAATATCATTTTGCTTTGGTTTATGAAAACTAAAAATGTTTGGATTTTCATTTCTTTTTTCATTTGGAGGTTTTATTCTCCTTTCTCTCTTTTACTTTTCCCTTTTTTCCACTGTTTTAAAAAAAGAAAAGGTAGAAGGGGAAGACCCCTAACTTATTTACTGCTTTCCTCTTAGAAAACATTAAGAAAGTATGTTTCTATTCAACAGATTTAAAAAAAATTCCAGTCAGAAAATTGAAAAAATTTGTTGAAATTGGAGCTTTCCTGTGAAAAGATGTTTAGACTAAACCACATTTTCCAGTGGGAAGATTTCTCAGTCAATAAATATTAACCACACATATAAGAAAGTGAAGAGAAAAGAAGATGGCAGTGTTAAACCTCTCTCTCTCTCTCTTCCCCCGCCCCACAAGAGTGCCAAGTTTCAGTGTGTGGCTTCTTTAGCCACTTCTAATGTATGTTCTAGCATGAAATCTAAGCTGGGAAGAGGCCAATTTTCCATATTTAATTTTTTTATAAGAGTTAAAATTGGTTGCTGGATGTGAAACTGTTGCTCAACTAATGGGGGATGAGGGGAGAGGTGGTGGAAGTGGTCTAAATAACCTAGAGAATCTCTTCTCTTTTTAAGTAATAGAGATATGGAAAAATTAAGGCATCAGATATATTCATTTTGATAGTGAGAAGTATTTATAACCTTCCCCTATTTTCTCATCATTTTACTGGGAACTGATTTTCATAGGCAAAGGTTATGTTGCATAACCCACTTTCTTCCCGTCATAAAACTGCTTTTTAAAAATATATTTTTAATGTTCAATTAATAGTAGTACACCACTGCATGGTGTGCATTGGAAGCGTATTGGTGCACTTCTTGGGTGGTTGAAGAGTAGAAATAATGCAAGATGATATACAATCTTAATAGCTCTTAAAATTGACTACAGGGTTTGGAATTATTTGGGATACATCTTATAATACAGTTTGTGCTTAGGTAGTATTGCTATCAAGGTCTACAATTTAAAAAAACTTTTACCTTTATACAAATAATCTGATTTAATACATGTAAAAATTATAAAGTTAATTGACTTGTAAGACATCTTAATTACACAAACACAGATTCTAATATAAAATACAATCCTGTGTGCTTGTAAACAGGCAAATTGGTTCAATCAGTGTTTTACATTTGCAGATCATGATTAGAAGCATTTTCTTATTTTTGGATCGTACATATGTGCTTCAGAATTCATTGCTTCCTTCTATATGGTAGGTATCTGTGTAAGTACGCTGCTAACATAATTTTTGAACGTGAACTTATTGTTTTTGTAAAGATTAAACTTTACTTTTCCCCCCACAATTATTTTGTTTTGTGTATGTAACACATGTAACATCTTTCGTTTCTGTAAAATTCCCTGTATATGTATGGAGTTAAATGTGTGAGATCAGTTTTTGTCTGGGAATATTATATAAATCAAGTTATATTTCTGATTTTTTAATTAATTTTCAATATTTATACAGGGATATGGGACTAGAGCTTTTTAGAAAGCACATTATTAGTGATAAACTAGTTCAAAACAAGACCATTGATGGAATCCTCCTACTGATTGAACGGGAACGGAATGGTGAAACTGTGGACAGAAGCCTGTTACGAAGTCTGTTAAGCATGCTGTCTGATCTACAGGTAAGTATAGCAAACCTTACTAATAGCTGCCACATTTAAAGGCAGACACAAATTGTGGACCTTTCTAATTCTTTCGTGTCCTAGAAGAGTAACTTTTTTCTAATTAAATTATGCTTTGGAATTAAAACCATATTTTCCATATTTTTAGGATCATGATTAAGTTTAGCAGCTGTACATATAACTGTTCAGCTTCTGTCTATAGCTTAATTAATTTTCCACTAAAATTATATTAAATTATTCAGTAAAATAAAACCGAGCATGTCATTTATTCTTTTTTAATACCAGTGGCTAGATTGAAGTTTTAGTTTAGTGATATTTTTTCCAAAGAAGGTTAATTCATCCTGTAGTAAGTCGCTAATTATACACTTAAAAATACTGTATCCGCGTTCACATGCCTGTATCTTTGCTGGCTCCTCCGTGTATTTATCACATAAACACAGTATTGCTACAATTATATTAGGTATGAACTAATTTGGATGGCTTGACACACATTTATAAAAGAAGCTTAAATAGGGATGCTCCTTTGAGTGATACAAGTGAGTGGCTGTATTAGCTGCAACACCCATGCCTGTCGCTCCCTTCCAACCAAAAAATCTGGGAAAAATCTAGTATTGATTTTCTTAAAAAAAAAAAAAAAAAAAAAAAGAGTTGCATTGTATTGAAATGCTCCTTTTTGTTTTTCAGTGTGTCAACAGTAAATCTAAACTTGTCAGTTGAAAGTATTTGAGAACTCATTATTACGATAGACAAAAAGTTATCTCCTTGAGACACACGTGGCTGTGTCCTGCTTATCACTTACTCTGTCGTTCTTAAAAGAAAACTGGATAAATTCATGGTGGTTAAGTCCATTAATGGCTATTAGCCAGGATGGGTAAGGAATAGTGTCCCTAGCCTCTGTCTGTCAGAGGATGGAGCTGGATGGCAGGAGAGAGATCACTTGATCATTGCCTGTTAGGTTCACTCCCTCTGGGGCACCTGGTATTGGCCACTGTCGGTAGACAGGATACTGGGCTAGATGGGCCTTTGGTCTGACCCAGTACGGCCTTTCTTATGTTCTTATTTTCTTACGTTGTTCTCCTTTTGTCCACTAAATGAGGCCATTTTGCTTTCCCTTTTTTTCCAGCTGTAGGCAATGACCAATATAGGTCAGCAGAGGTTTTATATCATAATTCTTAAATCATGGGTCTGCAGCTCCCAAATAATATATGTCCACTGTAAATTGCTATAAATGAGACCAAATCCTTCTCATGGAGCCATGTACCCAAAGGCACGTCTCAGTCCTGGTAGTGAGAAAATTGACTTTGCTTCCAGACCTGAGTTTCTAGCATGAGACACTGTTGCAATGTTCTCCAGCTACTGGATTGACTTCAGATTTGTATTTTTAAACAGTGTAATTCTATATTAAAATATGTGGCCTTTAATTGATTCAAAAGTCTTTTAATCCTGACACAGATTAAATGGAGTAACAAAAATATATATCATTGGCATAAGTAAAAGAATTTGGGCTTAGTCCAGGTCCAGTAGAAAAGGGTCTACATCACAAAACCTATCACCACATTCTGGCCTCTCTAAGAGATTACCAAAAAAGATTGGGCATGAAGTCCAAGCATTCGATATATGGACGCAGTCAAGCTGTAATTTCATGGATTTTCACTTAGATTATACTTGAATAGGCATGAGTGACCAAGTGGACTAATAATTTTTGCACATTCTATTCAGGTAAACTTGAGCTTCCTGTCAGCATTCCAGTCATGCTGTCCATTCTCTTTTTGGTAGAACATAGGTCATGAGCCTCCTTTCATCCTTCCAGGAAATTCTTTAGCTTGGATCTCCTTAATTTAGTTAGGTATTCCCTGTTCACAGGATGTTTAAATATGTCTGAGATATTAGGGGAAGGGTAAGAGAAAAAACAATAACTATTTCATTTTCTGATAAGACACTGCAAAGCCAATCTGGCTCAGTTTCTGCCTTTCCTGCTAAGCCTCCTAACTATCATCCATAACGGGCTCTGGTATATCTGGAAAATAAATATGTAATACTGCTTCTTTGAGGTAGTTACAATAGGTGAAGATAAGCTTCTGTCAGTCATTGTCTTTAGACAATGTAATGCTCGATGAATGTCCATGCTGGAAGATGTGGATCTGGCTTGTGTGTTCTCTTTTGCCAGAGCTTTCCCCTTTATTAGCCCAGGTATTCATAGCTGCATCACCTTTTTCATGTCTGTCAGATTTTTAAGAGGCTAGGGTTTAACAGTAGGTTTTTTGATCTCTGCTAAACAAAGCTAAATATACCCCCTTTCTTGATTCCTTCCGATCATGTGTGCATTTAGATATGATTTTCTCCTTTGAATTATTTCAGACAGATACTTCTAGTTCTACGCTAGATAGCCTCTAATCTAGGTATTTTTACCATGGCTGCTGCTATAGTAGGTGAAATCCTTATAGATGCTCCAGTAAATAAACGTGGATTGCTGTTTCTCCCTCCACATCCCCACAGAAATAGGTTGGTTATTAAGTGAAAGCCAAGTTAATGAAATGAGTTTTACAATTTGTTTGAAAGCAGTGAGGCTGTTGTTCATCCTGTTTTCCTTAGATATCAGTTCTGTAGTTGAAGGCCAGCTGCTGAGAAAGTTCTGTCTTCTGCTCACATGACTCTCATTTTTGAGACTTACTGTTCCAAAGCACTGTGACTGCATGAGGTTATGATCCCAAAAAGTGGGGGTGTCCTTTTATATAGTTTGGGCCAGTTCCCCTGGAGGGTTTTGAAGATAAGGAATGAAACCTAGAATTTGAGTCGCTCTTCAACAGGGAGCCAGTGTAAAGAACCAGGGCTGGGATGATGAATTGGTGGGCTGCTGCACTCTCAACGTTTGTAAGTAGTCATTTTGCAGTAGTCAAACTTAAAGCTTACAGAATAATTCCTGTGATCAAGTCTGAATTTGATCAGAATGGGCTTCAGTCTGTCTGGCTATCTGTAGATATAAAGAGGGCATTTTTCACAGCTGTGGCCACTTCAGTGAACATTATAGAGAGGAGTCTGACAGTCTGAGGGCAGATGTCCTCCATGGTGGGTTGATGTTACAGTGGCAGCAAGTTTTCAAAGTTCTTTTCTCTCCCAACTGGCATTGCCCTGTCTTGCCTGGGCCTAGCTTCAGCCAGTGGCTCTTCATCCAGGTGCTGATATCTCCCAGGCAATACGATAACTAAACTCTGAAGCATGACATTTAATTTCACTTCAACAAAATTTATCATTCATTTTGATAACAAGATATTTTTGATATTCATACAAATCTTGTTAAAGCTTCAGCAACTTCCTGTGGCAGTGAGTTCCATGATTTAATTACACATTATATGAACAAATATTTCCTTCCATTGGTTTTGAATTTCTTACCTTTTTTTAATTCTAGTGAATGCCCCCATGTCTTGTTATGAGGCAGGGAGAAGAGAAGCTCCTGATCTACCTTTTCCAGGTCATGAATTATTGTGTATACTTTTATCCTGTTCTCTCTACTAGGGTATGTCCAGACTACCCGCCGTATCGGCGGGTAGCGATCGATTTATCGGGGATCAATATATCATGTCTCGTTAAGACATGATATATCGATCCCCGAACACGTTCCCCATCGACTCCGGAACTCCACCGGAGTGAGCGGCGGTAGCGGAGTCGATGGAGGAGCCGCAGCCGTCGATCCTGCGCCGTGAGGACGGGAGGTAAGTCGGAATAAGATATGTCAACTTCAGCTACGGTATTCCTGTAGTTGAAGTTGTGTATCTTGCATCGACAACCCCCCCGCCCACCCCCAGTGTAGACCAGGCCTTGGTCTCCTTTCTAAAGTAAACAATACCAGTCTTTTCAATTTCTTTTAATATGACAGTGTTTCATTGCCCTTGATCATTCCTGTTACTCTTCTTTAAATCCCCTCTAGTTCAGCAATAGACATTGAAGAGGGAAAGGATAGTCCAGTTCATCTGCACCTCATTTATCTCAGTGAGCCAAAGCAAGATGACAAACCCCAGATTTCTTGGATGAAGATTATTTTGGAGACGGTGTTCCTGATTAGTCCAAGCATTTCACCGAAAAGGAGTTATCGGTTCTTTGCTGTGATTTCACTAATTTGGAGCTATTGCATTTGCAGCAGGAATGCTGGCAGGAGGATCAAACTCAACTGGACTGGAGTCCCATAATTGTGTTATATTGGCTACAGGTGCCTGTCTGTGTGATTTAAACAGAAGCCCATTGATTTAGACAAATCAGGCACTGAATCGCTGATTGAAGCACACTTATGATATGCTGTGGGAAAGCTCCCATTGCAGTTGGTCATCCTCTACCTATTATACAAATAAATCAAGAATTTCATTATCCAGTAGTGTCAGTGGCACTTTTCTTGAGGACAGACAATTTTGTGTCATGGGATATTTTTTGTCTTTCATCTTGACAACTAAAAATAAAAAAGCCAGCCTTAAGCATGAGGTTAATAAGTAATTAAATTCATAATTTCATTTTTTACCTAGGTTTACAAGGAATCATTCGAACAAAAGTTTTTGGAGGAGACAAATTGTTTATATGCGGCAGAGGGCCAAAGGTTAATGCAAGAAAGAGAGGTAAATACACAGTGTTAATGAGCACTAGGAATTAATTAAAAGACCGTGGGGCCCAATTCTATGCTGAGGTACACCTCCATGTACTTCAGTGTGAGCTGCATTGGTGTATCTGAGAGGGAGAATTGAATCCAGTGCGTTGAAGTATCTTTAAGTCAGTGGTTTAAATCAATGGTCCACGGATGTCTAAGATTTCCAAAAGGGACAACACCTCCATTTGAAATTTTTTAGGGGTCTGCAAATGAAAAAAGGTTGAAAACCACTGCTTTAAGTGCATGACTAGAAGTGAGATAACCCAGTAAAATTTGGGCTACCTAAAAGCATGCTGCTGGAGAACACAATAGTAAGAGCTATGGGGGTATTGTCAACATTACTTCACCCAAGAAACTGTAATGTGTGTCCTTTAGTGTCATTCCAGTTTTTCTTTCATTTATACCTAATTAAGCAGTTGAGTTTTAAAAAAGGCTTATTTACTCAATAGATTAAGACAGTTTTGTTTTCTGTTCTTTTGGGTTAAAGCGATACTGTCCTGTTGACAGGCCACAAATTTAGACACTTCCCAAATGTAAAACAAATAAGTGTCCCCTAGTTAATATAAATGTATTGGCTCTCCCAAATGAGAACTGTGAAAGTTAACTGACTCACCGCAAATATTCTGAAAGCAAGTGTCTACATGACACTGATGTAAATTGTCATGTCACACCCGTGTCTCTTTGGATTATGCCATCCTTAATTTCTTCTCTAATGCTATCTCGTCAGTACTCTGCTAATGTATAGTTAAGATAATTGTCATGATAAAAAGGTTATGCATATGTCATATTCCTTTGTGTTCACTAATTAAATCATTGCATTCTTTTCTTTGCTAGGTCCCAGAATATCTTCACCACGTTAACAAACGTTTAGAAGAAGAAGGAGACCGAGTGATAACATATTTAGACCATAGCACGCAGTGAGTACAGTTTTTCTTCCATTTTCACTATAGGCCAAACCTGCTTGCTATCCATTCATAAAGTAATGTGATTATCCATGGTTCGAAAGAAGGCAGATTATTTCAATAGTATCTAAAAGGGTAATAATATTGAGATTATCTGTAAAGAACTTTGTTTTACGAAGGCTACGTATCTTGATTAAAATTAAAATACACGATAAAAAGAAAAAAGTGGGAGAGAAAAACATCTGGAAAGATCTAGCAATATGAGTTTGAGGTTTTTGAAATCTTTGAGTTATTGCATCATTTGGACTTTCAAAATAGTAGTTCAGGTTAACCATTCATGCGCTTATAATGACATTTAGCTCAAACTGCCTGAGGGAAGGGAACGTTCTTTTTGCCTAATGAAACTGTTAGGTATCCTCACTCATGAGCTCTATTTAAAATGGCAGTCCACTTTTATTAACTGTGTTCTAGGCTATATTTGGCATTTGATCGTGTTACAATGATGACTTTAATAAAGTATATCTCTTATTTCTCATTACTTAAAATTATCTACTGCAATCTATGCTGTAGTGTATGTATAATGCAAACTAAAATATTTTTTTAGACAGCTGCTATATATTATAAAATTCTAACTGTGGCCCTGATCCTGCAAATACTTACTTGCAGGTTGGTTGATATTTACTCCACAGTTAGTCTCATCAAAATCAATGGAACTACTCACATATATGAATTTAAGAATATGCATAAGTATTTGCAGAATCATGGCTTTAAAATGCAGCTCAAATAAAGAGTAGCCTGGAATTCTAGCGAGGCCAGTCTGTGCAGAGACTTATTGTGGGTCCCAGCTTCTGTCTCAGCTCAGGATGAAAGTCTGGGCCCACTGGGGTCAGAGAGCTCTGTGAAGGCAAAATGAGAAAGCCTTGCATAAATCATCACTGATTTCCTTTGATCCTTTTAAGAAGCAGCATTTACGGGATCTGAAGTTGGTCTCCTTTAGTGATCCTCATACCTCAGAGTTTACCACCCTTCTAGATGTGTGAAGGGGGCAGCAAGAATATTAAAAAAAGTAAAAAATGTAATGTATTAGATTTGTACTTGGAATAGATATGATCCTTCAGGGAGAAAAATAACATCAAAAATAATAGAGGACAAGATAGGTGAAGTGCTGATGGAGTACTCTCTTAATATCCTGGGACCAGCATGACTACAACAACGCTGCATATCAAAAATAATGTTGTGTTAATTTAAACCCGTAAATTAGGTTTTGTAAAAAACATATTTTCTAAAACTTAAGACCAATACAGTTATTCTGTGATTTGTTGACTTACAATATATTAGTGTAAAGCCAGGATTTGGGTGTTTTGTTTTGCTTTGGGGTTTTTTTGTTGTTGAAAAATTGCAGAATATTGCTCTGCAATATTTTCAACCTAAGCATTTCACCACTTTAGTAATACATAAAAGCCAGAAAAGGAAACTGACCAGTCTTAGTCAAATGCAGTAAGTAAATAATCTGAATTATAGGTGGAAAGTAGAGATAAGCCTACATTGCAAAATTCAGAACCAAGTTTAATATCTTCTCCCAGAGTTTGGTGGTCTGATATGGGGTTCTAATTCAGCTCATAAGTGTGCTTCGTTAGCCATGAAACCTTAGTTCAGAATTTGGGTTTGAATTTTGAAACACACTAACCTGGGTTGTTTGGTTTTGAGGATCCAGTTTAGAACCATCTTTTTCTATAAAAAGAAAAAGTAAATAAGAATCTTTAAAACTGTTCTAATTTTTAATATATAATTTTAAGGTGTTATGAATAATAGCAAGAGCTTGTTTTTTAAAGTAACATTTTAATTAGAATCTCCATTTCTTAATTGCATATATTTTTGCAGTATTTTATCTTGAGTTTATTCCTGTTAGAATTTTTTTGTTTATGTAAAATACAGACTGCAAAATTAGAATAAACTGTACATTTTCAATGTTTTGTCATGTAGTAATGGGAGTTATTCACACATGCATCCTGATAAGAGAGTAATCGCCTTAAACTGTGCAGTATTTCTTATGTGCTTTTTCTTGCCTTACACAGGAAACTACTAATTGCTTGTGTGGAAAAGCAACTACTAGGAGAGCACTTAACAGCTATTTTGCAAAAAGGTATATCTTTCTTAGTTCTTGTAACCTACACTGAAGGACAGATTCTCATACTCTGCAATTATGGTAGATTGTACAACTATTACTTTAGTAAAGAATGTGGGCCATAGCAGCGACTTCCACGCATACTGAAAGCCAGCTCCGAATAAAGTTATTCCAGCTACCAGGGCAAGATTGTGTGTGTGTGAGAATACATGATGATTCTGGTTATAGTTTTGTAAAACTGTTTAAAGATAGTTAAACCCTTCACCCGTACTTAGTGCCACTAGTCATCTCCAAAATAAAAAGTGCTAATGGCACAGGATTATATAAACTTCCAAAACAAGCACTTAAATTACTGCAGTAATTCTATATAAATCACACAGCACAGGTAGAATTAACTTCTAGTTTGCCTGTCACTATATAATTAAAGAATCTTTGTACAGTCAAATACAGTGAAGTCCCAGTGAGGTTACCTGTTAAGCCAGTACAATATATATTCTCTTTGCATCCTTTGGTGTGTCTCTGGAAATCTCAGATTTGTCTTAGTCTTCTTCAGAAGTACTTGTTGAGTGATCAGTGCCTCTGATATCCTCTTGGTTTTTTAAAAATTAACAGGAACAATCATGTCAATCTTCTTCTTTCACTGGATTTTTAAGCTTGATTGATGTTTCCTGATCTTATATATGTTTTGATATAAAATATCTTTTCTGTTCTTAGCTCTGGGTGATCTTTAGGTTTTGGGTCTTCTGGCAACTTAGCCTCACCCTTCTTTGTTTTCTTCATGTTGCAGGAAAGTCCCCTCCCTCCACTTATTCTTCCTTTATTTTCCATAAAATACTTGGGATATTTTTCTCAAAACTTCTGACATTGGCTTCTTTTAGTTCTCTGCCTGATCAGATGGAAAATTATCTGATTTGGTCTACTTTACCAGTCTACCTCTTTCGCTAACTGTCTCACATTTCAGTAACTTATCCTCAGGACCTATGAGTATTGCTGACTAGAGGTGAGTGAATAATTGATTTTTTTGGTTCGAGGATGAACCAAAATATTCAGAGGAAAAAAAATTCAGTCTAGTTTGAAGCAAAACTAATTTTTTTTCTTTATTTTTTTTCCTTGCTGAAACAAAAAAAGAAAAATATTCGATTTGGGTCAAACAAAATTATTTGTTCAATCCAAAACACTTTTTTCCCAGTGTTTTATTTCAGGTGTTTTTCACCCATCCATATATAATATATAATTTTAAATACCCCTCTACCCCGGTATAATGTGACCCAATATAACACAAATTCGGATATAATGCGGTAAAGCAGTGCTCTGGGGGGGGCGAGGCTGCACACTCCGGTGGATCAAAGCAAGTTCGATATAACGCGGTTTCACCTATAATGCGTTGAGATTTTTTGGCTCCTCATTACAGCAAAATTTCCAAATGAAATGCTATTTTGGAATGAAAAGTCAAAGTGTTTAATTTCAAAATGGGCAAAACAAACTGTTTTGCCATTTTTCCATTCTGTGGACCAAAATTTAACCTGAATTCATAAATAGTTTCAGTAACCCAAAAACCGTCAAAAAGTATAGCCCAGTTCTGTTACTTGCTGTCTGTAACTGACCAGCTGCCATCCTCTTCCAGAACCTACTTCTTACTGTATCTATCTTGCTCTCTGTTGAGAGGGCTTCTAGCACCAAACTTCTATTTAAAAAAAAAAAAATTTTTAAGCCCTAAACTGGTTTTAGCGTCCCACACTCAATTCTCTACTGTTTTCTAACCTCCCTCAGTGTGAGATTCTATCAAGGTGGCTTGCTGTGCAACAGCCAAACCATCATAATGTTTATGTGCTGAATTAGACATCTTACTTCTTTTCTTCCTCTTTCTTTGTCCATATTTTAAATATATAAATATACTTGTACAATCTTCGGCCTTCACTGATGTACTTCATTTTATTTTAACTGTTTTATTCCGTCTTAAACTTATTTTGAAATATAGGGATTTAGATAGTTAATTCTCTTGTTGATATACATCGGTGGAATTGATGTCATTTGTCATCGGTGGAATTGATGTTATTTTAAAAGGTTTTCTCACTGACATTTTTATGTAGCAGACATCTGAGTAAGAAATGGTATCCGGTCTTGTTTTATTTCCGAACTCTTTCCTAGTTTATAATATATCTCCATATAGATATGGACAATTAATATATGTGCAATTTTCATATTAGAATTGGTTTTTATATTTACATTTTGAGATTGTGATATCAGTAGATTTAAATTAGTTCGGCTTTCACATTCTGTATCTGCACTTAAATTAAATTTGAGTAAGTCTAACACCTATCGATTTACATAACTTTTTGCATTCATTTGATCTAGCGGCACATTATAATCCACTTGACATCCAAGTGTGCTGTGCAAATAGAAGAAGACACTAACTACCTTTAGTAGGTTTTGTTCCTTAGGAGAAGGCATGTGGTATAGTCAGTTTGATACAGGAAAATAAAAGCTTAAAAATGCTTTGAGTATGTATAAGAAACTTTTCTTGTATAAGTACAACTGCCACTGACCAGCTTGTTGGGTTTTTGTCTTGTGAGTGTAATAAAGCATTCCAAGGCTATGGCAGTACTTTCAAGAAGTTGGGTGAAGCCTTCCTGTTACAGAGTAATTTCACATATATTTTCCTTGCCTATCAAATGTGTGATATAATAGAAGTTGTGTGATTGATCCAAGCACATGAGATGGAAAGAAAAAGGGAAGTATTACTATATTGGCTTGAGGGAGCAGGGGAGGTTGTCGCCATATTTGATTTTCCTTTTAACTGACAAATATTGAAGAAGAGAGCACTACAAGATGAAATCGGCTGTTCATGTGCTGAAAACAACTAATAGATGGATGTGAGACTTCCCTGTACTGTTTAGTTGCTGCTATCTCTGATTTAGGAGGCTACCTTCTGATGCAGCGGAGTATAATTTTCTTCATCGCCCACTGCTCACCAATAGAAAATCTACCATATATTTTCAAGACATTGTAATTTAGCTATTATAGGTGTTTTTATGGTGTATATTGCTGCAGTAACTAAAAACTGAGCAAGCCAGTTTTATTTGCATTTTCTTATCCAGCATCATCCTTGAATTGCTTTTCTTGTTTGTTTATAAAAGTAGAATAAGTTCCTGGCCTTTGTAAAAGTAGACTAAGTTACAGCACAAAATAACAGTGCTGGTAAGAATAGGATGATTTGGGTTTTCAGGAATTGATCTGAACATGAGATAATTCAGCAGTATTTGGAATCATTACCAATTTGGAGTCATTACCAGTCATCCAATTAAATTTCAAAATTCATAAATAGAAGAATATGTGTAATATGTTAGAACATGACACAAAACCTGAGTGTAATATCAGCTAAATTGGTGACATGAATTCTGTTCTCATATGGGAGGGGATGCATTAGTAAAGGCAAAAGTTGAGCGTGGAAATAATTTGTGGTAATTTGTGTTGATACTATTTAACAGCGAGTTTATGCTGATACTTAACACAGGAAACATAAATCACCACAGCACCCAAAAAGAAACTCTCACAGGATATATATTTTTACTGCTCTAGAGTTGGGGCAGTTTTTTTAGTTTACTTACTGACCTCTTGTTAGTTGTGTGAGATCTCCCGATGAAAAGTGCTATATTAAAGCTAGGTATTATTATTACTTCACAGCAAGCTTTCAATAGGCAGCAGCTGGTAGGAAAATGTAAATACTTCAGTTCAAATCATTTGTGGTAAAATATTTTTGAAAGAAACAAACTGCTTAAGTCTGTATAAATACAGACCTAGATCCATAAAGGGGACATAGGCTCAGCTTTGGAATGCCTGACTTGAGGCTGTTGGTTCCCCTAAGTGGCAGGGCACCTAAAGTTAGGTACCTAGGCTCCTTATACAATGCATGGGGAGAATTAGTTACTTAAGAATGGAGTTCCCAAAAGCCAGAATTCTTATCAAGGAGCCACCTAAGCTAGTCAAGAACAGAGCGGTAGCCTAAGCCCCAATCCAGAGAGACTTAGGCACCTCTCTCCACTTGGAATTCACAGACATTATATCCTCCTCTGGAGTTAGGGCTGATCTTTCTTGCAAAAAAACTGCGGTCGTAGGGTGCCCTCATTAGGCTCCCGTAATGTACTGATTAGAGCACTCACCTAGGATGTGAGAGACCTGGGTTCAAACCCACACTCTGCCTTATTTGGAATAGGGATTTGAACCTTGGTCTCCCATATCCCATGAGAGTATCCTAACCATTGGGCTTTGGAGGGTTCTGTGGTGGGCTTAGCCCAGTCTTTCCTGTTGAAACTGTTTCACTTTGTGTAGAATAACTAAATGTTGTTCAAGGAGTGTCCCTGTGCATGTAATGGGAGATTTGTAGTTGCAGTGCCTGGTTGGGTCGCACATGCGTTGTCCCCGTCTCGCGCCGTCTTAGGCAATTACATAGTGCCGTACGACCAATCCCTGCTCAGTCTCTTCTCTGCCCTCAGTTTCAGACAAAGCACTTAGCCGCGCCTCTGTACTTTAGCTTCTTTAGTCTAACTTAGATTTCTAGTTGTTTAGTTAATAGTTAGTTGTTAGCTAGGTTAATACTTACTTCCCCGTCACAGTTTATTTTTTCTTTCTATAAAAAACAATTTTTTTCTCTTATATTAGAAAATTAAATTTCAGTTGTTAGTCATCCCTTAGAATAGCATTGTTACCCTCCCTCATGGGAGAAAGCCCTTCTCTGAGGTGCATTCCCAGCTCCCCAGGTTTTAAACACTTCCTTACGTGCAGACTCTCTGTACTGGTCTCTGACAGGCATGCATAGTATGGCGGGCCGCTCCCTTGGCGATACACACATCTTGCAGAAGTGCTCACATTGCCACAACTTGAAAACCCAGGCCAGGAAGGTGAGAAACCTGCATTTGAAGCGCCTCATGATGGAGAGGTCTCTGCGCCCTCCTCCCCAACACTGGTATCCCATGGCAGCATCTGACAGAGGTTCCCCTCCACCCACTTTGGCAAAAAAGTACTCTGCCAAGAAGGCAACTAAAAAGCGGGCTCAGAACTCCCCTCCTCAGCCAAGAAGTGGCATTCTCCGACTTGGCAGACCCCATCAGTACCAACTGTGCCAGGACCTTCCACCTCCAAGGTACATAAGAATGGCCAACACCAAAGGTCCATCTAGCCCCCAGTATCCTGTCTTCTGACAGTGGCCAATGCCAGGTGCCCCAGAGGGAATTAACAGAACAGGTAATCATCAAGTGATCCATCCCCTGTCGCTCATTCCTAGCTTCTGGCAAACAGAGGTGAGGGGCACCATCCCTGCCCCTCCTGGCTAATAGCCATTGATAGACCTATCCTCCATGAACTTAGATAGTTCTTTTTTGAACCCTATTATAGTGTTGGCCTTCACAACATCCTCTGGCAAGGAGTTCCACAGATTGACTGTGTGGTCTGTAGAAAAAATACTTCCTTTTGTTTGTTTTAAACCTGCTGCCTGTTAATTTCATTTGGTGACCCTCCCCTCCCCCCCCCTCCCCCCCCAGTTCTTGTGTTATGAGAAGGAGTAAATAACAACTCCGTATTTACTTTCTCCACACCAGTCATGATTTTATAGACCTCTATCATATGCCCCTTTAGTCATCTCTTCTCCAAGCTGAAAAGTCCCAGTCTTATTAATCGCTCCACATATAAAAGCCGTTCTATATCCCTACTCATTTTTGTTGCCCTTTTTCTAACCTTTTACAATTCCAATATATCTTTTTTGAAATGGGGCGATCACGTCTGCACACAGTATTCAAGGTGTTGGCATATCATGGATTTATATAGAGGCAATATGGTATTTTCTGTCATATTTTCTATCCCTTTCTTAATGATTTCCAACATTGTGTTCGCTTTTTTTGACTGCCGCTGCACATTGAGTGAATGTTTTCAGAGAACTATCCACAATGTCTCCAAGATCTTTCTTGAGTGGAAAAAGCTAATTTAGACTCCATCATGTTATATGTATAGTGGGATTATGTTTACCAATGTGCATTACTTTGCATTTATCAGCATTGAATTGCATCTGTCATTTTGTTGCCCAGTCACCCAGTTTTGAGAGATCCTTTTGTAACTCTTCGCAGTCTGCTTGGGACTTAACTATCTTGAGTAGTTTCGTATCATTTGCAAATTTTGCCACCTAACTATTTACCCCTTTTTTTCCCAGATCATTTATGAATATGTTGAATAGGACTGGTCCCAGTACAGATCCTTGGGGGTACACTATTATTTACCTCTCTCCATTCTGAAAACTGACCATTTATTCCTACCCTTTGTTTCTTAACTTTTAACTAGTTGCCAGTCCATGAGAGGACCTTCCCTCTTATCCCATGACAACTTCCTTTGCTTAAGAGCCTTTGGTAAGTGACCTTGTCAAAGGCTTTCTGAAAATCTAAGTACATTATATCCACTGGATCCCCCTTGTCCACATGCTTGCTGACCCCTTCAAAGAATTCTAGTAGATTGGTGAGGCATGTTTTCACTTTACAAAAACCATGTTGACTCTTCCCCAAAAAATTATGTTCTTCTATGTGTCTGATAATTTTGTTCTTTACTATAGTTTCAACCAGTTTGCCCGGTACTGAAGTCAGCCTGTAATTGTGGGGATCACCTCTGGAGCCCTTCTTAAAAATTAGTGTCACATTAGCTACCCTACAATCATTTGGTACAGAATCTGTGATAGGTTACAAACTACTGTTTAATTAACTTCCTCATTTTTGTGTAGTTCCCCTTTCTGAAATTAAATGCTACAGTGTTGGGCTGCTGTGATGTTTTCCCTGCCACAGGGATGTTAAATTTAATTATATTATGGTCACTATTACCACATGATCCAGCTATATTCACCTCTCGGACCAGATCCTGTCCCGCAAGGTAGCAGGACCATCTGATACTGTGGGTACCACGTGAGCAAAGACCTTAAGCCGGCTAGCTCGGACAAGGCAACAAAGAGAAACCAAAACCTCTGCCTCTCCAGTCCCTATTGTATGGGGTGGTACTGGAATGATGCTGTCTGCCCCTTTCATTCATGGCCACCACCACGAGGGAATTAAAGGGTACAGTGTCAAGAGTGAAATCCCTGCAAGGTACATGGAAACTTTTTAAAGACACCATAATAGACACTCAACTTAAATGTATGCCCCAAATTAAACAACATAGTAAGAGAACCAAAAGAGTGCCACTGTGACTAAACAACAAAGTAAAAAAAGCAGTGTGAGACAAAAAGGATCCTTTAAAAAGTGGAAGTTAAATCCTAGTGAGGAAAATAGAAAAGAGCATAAACTCTGGCAAATGAAGTGTAAAAATATAATTAGGAAGGCCAAAAAAAATTTAAAGAACAGTTATTAGGCATATGGTGCTGAGTAGCTCGGCACTGCTACAGGCTGTGGCGCCACCTTCTGCCTTTACAACGCAAAGCGCACAATCCTCGGCACCGACAACCACGGCACATGCATCGGTACTGTCGATAACACCATCTTTGTTACCGATGCTCTTGGTATCGCAACAGTTCCTCCACTACCAGGATCTTCTGGTTTCCTCAGGCGCCAGAATCTCCTTGGTACCGACCTCACTCCAGCACACCCAGTACCAAGCCAACTCACCACACCGCCCAGCTCAGCTCCACCCCCAATTGAGTGATGAGGATGATGAGGATGAAGGGGAAATCTACTCCTCCCATCACTCCTTCCTTGTTCATGCACCTACCAGACCAGGTCCACTGTAACAATGGGATTATCGCCCAGGACCTGAAACTTAGCGCTGGTACAGACCCTCATGGTTGCCACCACTCAGGCCATTTCCACACACTGGCCTTACACTGCACATGGGTGCCAGTACCGCCCACTATACCACAAGCCTCCCAGTCCACCCAGGGTGAGGTCAAGGCATTCTCCTTCATCCTTTGTACCAGGACCCTCTGAAGCCCTGGAAGAGGCAGTTGAGGAACTAAAGGATACTTCAGACCAGGAAGCTGCACCAGCAGTCAACATTTCATCCTCCTCTCCGGCTGAAGCCATCATGCCCCCATACCCCACCATGAAGGATGATTTCAAACAGTTCCAGGAACACTCTAAGAGGATGGCAGATTCCCTGGACATACCAGTAGAAGAAGTAGCTGAATCCCAGCATATGTTTCTGGACATCCTGCAGACTTCAACTTCTTCCATAATTGCCCTGCCAATTAATGATGCTGTCATGGGCCAGGCCAAAACGATCTGGCAAACCCCAGCAACAGTCCCACCCACCTGGAAAATGGTGGATAAAAATATTATGGCCCTTCTAAGGGAATGCAATTTCTCTTTTCGCATCCCACACCTCACTCCCTCACAAAAAGCTCAGCGCCAATTCCTCCCTTCTCCCTCTCCCCCCGTGGATTTCTTTTCAGCCACAGGCAAACAGCCCAGTAGGAACGGCCACCTCTGTCCCCTTAAATTAAATTCCCATATTTCAACCAGGTTACCATGAGCGATATCACTCTCCTGAGGATAACATAGCGAGATAAAGAATGGATGTTGCTTGAATGCCAGCAAACACCGGGACCGTACACTGCCAGGCTTTGTCATGCAATGATACCAGATTACTTGCTACTAGCATGGTGTGGTCAAGTGTCCTACCTATGGAGGACGGAATAAGGTTGCACTGCCCAGAAATCTTCTGGAAAGTACCTCCAGGAGAGCTTCATGGAGATGTCCCTGGAGGATTTTCACTCCATCCCCAGACACGTTAACAGACTTTTCCAGTAGCTGTACTGGCCGCAAATGCATCCCAAGTCGTCAGGGCAAATTAATCATTAAAAAACACTTGCTTTTAAACCATGTTTTATATTTACAAAGGTACACTCACCGGAGGTCCCTTCCATGGCCTCATTGTCTGAAGGTTGGGAGGGTACTTCAGTCAGGCTGAGAAAAAGATCCTGGCTGTTGGGGAGAATGGAGTGCTGTGTGCTCTCCGCAAGCTCGTCGTCGTCGTCCTCATCTTCCCCATCCGCAGAATCCTCAGGCATGGCTGAGATTACCCCTGCCTCAGAATCCACGGTCAGAGGTGGGGTAGTGGTGGCGGCCCTCCCTAGAAATGCATGCAGTTCAGCGTAGAAGCGGCATGTCTGTGTCTCTGACCCGGAGCGACCGTTTGCCTTCTCTGCTTTTTGATAGGCTTGTCTGAGCTCCTTAACTTGAACGCGGCACTGATATGAGTCCCTATTGTGACCTCTCTCCATCATGCCCTAGGAGATTTTTTCAAAGTTTTGGCATTTCGTCTTTTGGAACGTAGTTCTGCTAGCATTGAATCCTCTCCCCATATAGTGATCAGAAACAGTACCTCCCGTACAGTCCATGCTGGTGCTCTTTTTAGATTCTCGGACTGCATGATTACCTGTGCTGATGAGCTCTGCATGGTCACCTGTGCGCTCCACGCTGGGCAAACAAGAAATGAAATTCAAAAGTTTGCGGGGCTTTTCCTGTCTACCTAGCCAGTGCATCCGAGTTCAGATTGCTGTCCTGAGCGGTCACAATGGTGCACTGTGGGATAGCTCCTGGAGGCCAATACCGTCGAATTGCGGCCACACTGACCCTAATTCGAAATGGCAATATCGATTTTGGCGCTACTTCCCTTGTCGGAGAGGAGTACAGAAATCGATTTTAAGAGCCCTTTATTTCGAAGTAAATGGCTTCGTTGTGTGGACGGGTGCAGGGTTAATTTGATTTAACGCTGCTAAATTCAAATTAAACTCAGTGTAGACCAGGCCAGAGAGAGACCCTGTAGCTTGATCTATAGGTTATGTATTAATTACATTGATTACTTAAGAATTTCACCGTCATCTTCCCTCTCATCACCAGCAGCCATCATTCTGGCACATCCCAAAAGCTACATCTTTCTCCTACTACCCATAGGCTGGGATGCAACTTTTGTAATATGTTATGCTGATGCCATTATGTCTGGTGCATATTTAGTAGGGGTTTCTCCCCTGTTCCTTATTTGTATTTCCTTACCTTACTAATGTTGGATTGTCTTTCTCCTATATGTTAATGATCTCAGCTAACTATCATATACGTCAATTTGTTGCCATGGGCCTCTTGTAGTTAGGTATCTGCAGATGTAGCTAATTTACCTTTTGTTGTTGCTATGAACATCAATTTGTCTCTGACATTTTTGTGGTTGGACCCATGTTCCTGTGGTTGGAAATCCCCCTTAAACACTCTATTTTCAGCTCCCCTATATTTGGGATTTTCCATTGGGCCTTTTATCTATGCCAAAGTTCATAGGCCTCAAGCCTTATTTATGCAAGCTATGCTCACTGCTGTGTCTTGCAGAATACAGGCCTGTAGGCAAAGGTTCTGAATTAGGGGTGCTGGGAGTGCTGCCGCAACCCCTGGCTTGAAGTGGTTTCCATTATATACAGGGCTGACAGTTTGGTTCAATAACTCTCAGCACCTGCACTATACAAATTGTTCCAGCACCCCTGCCTATTAGGTTCCTTGCATTATTGCTGAATACAATAAAGGCAGAATATAATGAAGGCAAGACAGTGATTATAATAGCGGCAAGCTAGCCCTATGGGCTACCACCCCCATCCACCCAATACTCCTCCTTAGCTCAGTGATCAGGACACTCACTTGGGAAGTGGGAGACCAGCATTGAAGTCCCTGCTCCAAATCAGACAAAGTAGAGTTTTGAACCCTGGTGTCCTACATCCTGGCTGAGTGCTTTACCCACTGGGCTACAGGCCATAAGGGGGGCACCTCTCTTCCCCGGCAGTGTTGGATCTCGCAGGTGAGATAGGCAGGGGAATTCCTATATTATTAATCCTGCTGGGACTGAGGTGTGAGCTAGTTCTGGGCATCAGGACTTAGCTGTGTTGACGTCCATCAGCAGAAATGTAGGTCCTATGGGGACTTTATCGGTGGAAACTTAGGCACCTAGGGCATTTAGATGTGTGCAGAATTAGGTGGCAACTGAATGGGGTGTTCTAAGGATCTAGATTTTGGACTTTGCTGCCTAACGTGGCAGTTGGGTGCCTAAATCCCTTTGTGGATTTAGTCCATAGACACTTTTCAGTACTGAGCATAACTCTTCTTTACAAAAGAAATTGTGCTGTCATAATGTTATAATTGTATTGATTATTTCATAGAGCCCACATACCCTCTATTCTGTCTTTAACTGCATTTATATCACTACATTAAAGTTGGTTTATTCTTATTTTAGGACTTGATAATCTGCTTGATGAAAACAGAATATCAGATCTCACCCAGACATACCAGCTGTTCAGCCGGGTAAAAGGTGGGCAGCAGATCCTGTTGCAAAACTGGAGTGAATACATCAAGGTATTTCAAATTTTATTGCATCTTACTGTCCTCATATTTATGCTGTCCACAGTGGAGTGGCTGCTTGGCTTTTAAAAACAAGTAATGAGAACCAATAAAACACTCAACTGTGTTCATGAAAATTATATTTTAAGCAGTTATGTGGGTTTTTTATTTTGTTAATGCACCCATTTTGTTCAGCAATATTCTGAAAGCTCCTATGATGAGAAACCACAGTGCATACACATTTTAATTTAAAATCATATTTAGGAACTCTGCATTTTACAGGACTGGACAGTGCAGAGGTTTTTTTTTTTAAATCAGAACTTCATATGATTTGAGAAAATGTTGGGCTGGAAAGTTAGTTATGTTTGGTTCAAAATATATAGTTCTCCTGACACTCTAGTCACACTCCTTTGAAACTATTGGAACATCAGATCTCGGCTGATACTTCCATCAGCACTGCAGATTTGTTATGTTATAAATAATTTCTGCTTGTTATAACAGTTAACAGGCTAAAGGTTTTTAAAATTATTATTTTGAAAGTGAGAAGAATTCTCTCAAAAATCTATTCTGGTGGCACTTAGAGGTCTCATCTCCATTGTACTAGACATTGTACAAACATACAACAGTTTACTCATCCTGAAGAACTTGCAGTCTAGCGGAGATGCTTTCAAATTGTAACCTTAAGCTGGGGCTGACTGTATGATAAGAAAACATTCCAGTGAAACTCCTGGAATCACGTGTCTTGCATTGTGAGGTAGTATTACGGAAGGCATGTCGGAAACATTATACGCTTGGTTTCCCAAATGCTAGTCATATCATTGGTTGTAACCACTCAACTGTCGCTTCCGAGATGGGAGAGAGACTGATGGGCATTTGAGACTGTGTACTCCAAGAGATAGTGAGAGAAAATCCCATGTGAATAGGATGACCTGATGCCACCTGAAAAGTTGATACAGCCCAGATTTTAGGACTAGACTCCCCTTTCTGGTCAAGTTTTAATTAACTTGTACATTTCCCAGTTTTGAGGACTCCTGGAGGTGGAGTCCAGGGAGCCACGAAAACCAGGAGGAAACTGGTCAAAAGTATTGGTGAATAGATGGGGGAGGGGTCAGGTCACAGGGAAGGTTTGACAACTTTGGAGAGGTGAGTCCTGGTGGTATGAGAGAGTGTATAGGGCAAATTAAGGCACCTGGGATCAAATCCCTGCTCTGCCACAGACATGCTCTCTCTCTCTTTCTCTCTCTCTCTCCCTATGAGCTTGGGCAAGTCACTTAGCCTCTCTGTGCCTCAGGTCCTCATCTATAAAATGGGGATGGTACTTCTCTGCCACTCGAGGTGTTGTGCGGATAAGTACATTAAAGATTGTAAATTTGCTCAGATACTACAGCAATGGGGGCCATGTGAGCACCTAGAGATATGGAGTATGCGGACATTGGGAGCCAGGGGTTGGATTCAGGCAGGATCAAGGCAGTGCATCAAGTATCATATCTATGAATTATTGCTGTGGCTATTTAATTGTTAAGAGGGAAGTCTGAGTTGTCTTGCCTATTTTGGTTTTTCAGCGGTTACAGTGGCTAAGATAGAAGCGAATAGAAAAACATGGATCTGCCATCCTGCTGCCTCTGTGCAGTTGTCCCAGTTTTTCACTTTGGAAATCTGGTCACTGTCCTCCACTGTGACAATTACCAGATAATAACATTCTTAAGCCATCTTAAATAGCAGGTCAATCAAACACTGTTGTGTAGACTGTCTGATTCAGTAGACAAATAGTGTTATAATTCCACTGGAGAGCTGGGCACAAGTAGAAACAAGATAAGATTAAAAAATGATAAAGCGAGAATTTTGTCCTTACGAGTCAATAGCTTCCCTCCCACCCCCAACCTGATGACGGCTCTGTTTTTTCACTTTTGTAGCCCTTGTTGACCTTAGAATCTTGGAGTAACCAGAAGCAGCTAAATCATATCCAGTTATTTCTGCAAATAAACAGTTCAGTGGGTTTAAAAAAAAAGTCATGCAAAGTTTTTCATTACACTGAACATTCTTGCTACACTTTTCCACATACTCTTTTACGTAAATCATGTATTTAACTGTAAATTTGTGTGTGTACAACCATGTCTAATACGTAATTTTTGTTTAGTTTCTGTTTTAAATGTAAGTGATCTCTTAAACATTGCTGTTTGAAATCCATTAATGTGTGTTTGGATTTTTTTGGTTTTGTGTTTAAATTTCAATGCATCTCATCATTTTTAACAGCTTTTTAAGATTTCAATTATTATTAAGCGCCTCTGATAAAATTTTCCAATTGCTAAATTTCATAAGGGTGTATGTGTCTGTGGGGGGAGATAGGTAGCAATGAAGTATTTGATTATCAAAAGTGTTTGTTTTTACAGAACTTTGGGACAACAATAGTGGTTAATCCTGAAAAGGACAAGGATATGGTGCAAGAGCTACTAGATTTTAAGGATAAAGTGGACCATATCATAGAAGCGTGCTTTCAGAAAAATGAGAAATTTATAAACTTGATGAAGGAATCCTTTGAAACATTTATCAACAAGAGACCAAATAAGCCTGCAGAATTGATAGGTACAAAATATTTTTCTGTAAAATATTTCTAAAACCTATAGAAAGCATAATAATATAAAGCATACCGAGTATGCTAGTATAATAGCAATGCAATGCATAGCCCACTGGAAGAATTGCTTTTGGGATACCAGGCAAAAATTAGTCTGGATATGTCATGGGATCCAGGTAAAAGTCTGGATGTGTTTGTCAGGTGTGTGCTCAGTCACGTGACGGAGCATGTTAACTCCTGCTATTGCTGCACCCCTACTTGCTTACATTGTCACTGATGCTGACAGTTGCTTAGAAACCCGTGTGGCTAATTTCCTAAAGCAGAGTACGTTGCTAAGGGGGAAGAGTAGCTATTAGAAAAAGAAATTTAACTGTTTCTTCAGAATAGAATAGTGGGTATGTCTTATGGATGAGGCTTATACTGGTGTTTAAAACCTCAGTTTCCCATACAGTCTGATAGACAATGCTAAGAAAAATATGCCTAAGAAGGAAGAAGTAGTGGGGGTTTTTTGGTTGTCTGATTGTTTTTTCCCCTGAGCTAAACTCAGGAGAGCACCAATTTTAGAAGCATTCAGTTACAGGAAGACTGAGTTGTAAAGAAGAAAATTGTTCAGGACCTCAGAAGTCAGGAAAGGGAAGCTTAATCAGTTAGTGTACATTAGACAAAGAGTATTTAAAATGTTTCAGAATAAGTAGTATGGGGACAGATCCACAGGTGGTGTAAATTGTCATAGCTCTGACTTTGAAGTCAATGGAGCTCCTGCAATTTACATTAGCTGAGGATCTGCCCCTTAGTTTCTGTCTATACCATATTCTTTTGCTTTTGCCTGCTAACCTGAAAAATGGCTTTCTAAAAAATACCCTTGGATAGGAAAGGTGACTGAATACTATTTGACATGTGCAAAGCAGTGATATGGGCTTATTGCCACTTGTGGGTACTGTATCCTCAGCTGTTACAATGGCTTCCTTCTCATCCCACTGACACGTAACCTAGTAAAACCCAGAGTAGGGATATTCATATGGCTTTCTATACCTTAATTAAAATTCATGGCGTAATTGTATTTTTTTCTACCATTATCAAGCTACTAACTTGAAAGCATCGCTTCTGTTTAAGTTTTGGTGAGAGCCAGAGGGCATGGTAAAGGTCTACAAAAATAGTCGTCTTTGTGTTGTTTTTGTTTCTCATATAATACATTCATATGCATTGCATAATTCCAAAACATTGTCTATCAACAAGTAATGTTCTTGTAGTGAACATATCATGAAGATTCTAGTGTTTTAGTACATTCATTTTAAAAGCTAATTTGTTGTATTAATCTTTATCTTGGTCAGATCCTTTGTGGCATAAATTTTTCCACTAATAACATAATACTTGAATATAATTCCACTGACTTTGGAGGAGGGAAAATTGATTACAAAACAGAACATTTGGCATTTCACCAATGTTTTAATATCTAGTAATATTAGAAGTGGAAACATTACAGTAATTTTAGAGGGATTTTTATTTTAAGCTCCTCAATTTTTTTATTTATTTGTAGCAAAACATGTGGATTCAAAGTTAAGAGCTGGAAATAAGGAAGCAACAGATGAAGAGCTGGAAAGAATCCTTGACAAAATCATGATAATATTCAGATTCATTCATGGTAAGAAGGGTTTAAAATTGATGTGAGTAAAAGATGATCTTCAGTGCTACTGCTAGAATTGTTAATTGATTTAGTGCAGCAGTGACAAACTTGTGATGTGTTTAAGAGTCTATAAACTGGGTCTACAAAATTAGAGACTGATGTTAGTGGGAGCTCTGCACAAAGACCACAGGTTAAACGTGGCCTCTGATCAGGAAGCTGGGAAGGTCACTGATAGCATTTCCCCCCCACAGTTTCCCTCCACTGGCTTCCCAGATAGAGTATGTGGGAGCCCAGCAAACAGTGGCTCATCCTTTCCATCCCCAATCCCTCCCTTACATAAGGATGCAAACAGAGTGGGTCAAGATAGAGAGAAGAGAGGATGTCACTGTAGTGCTCGACCGCTTACTGCAGTGCACTTTCCAAAAATGACTCTGTACCAAATAATAAAAAAGATAAGCACTTTTAGCTGGACATTTCTGCTAAAATGAACAGCAGGAAAAGCATATCACCGTGTCTAATTGAACGACTTGCTGGCTGTTTTAGGGGAGAAAAATGGGCTAAATCCTAAATTTCTAAACTAAAGAGGAAAAAGCTTTTTAAGTCCAAATAGTTGCAGTTTCTAATATTGTGCCCTTTATATAGGGGATGTAGGCAGGGCGTCCCTCTTTTTACCCCTCTTTGCTCTTGCTATGGAGCTATTTTCCAGAATTATTATAATATAGCAATCCAGACAGCAGATGTTCACCATAAAATAGAACTGTGTGCAGACTGATTTTTGTTTGTCAAAACCAAAGAAAATCCTGGCAGAGGTGATGAAGGAAGTACATATTTTTGAGGCTAAGAGATTAATCTTTCTTAATTTGATATGCTAAATATGAAACTGCGACTACATTTTTTGTTTTTTATTATCTTTCTTTTAATATATGTATATGTATAATTTTAAAGTTTTTAAATGAACTAAAAGGCTAGGTCAAAATACTAATATTTCTTTTTTGTGAAATGTAGTACATAGGTCATAGTAGGACATTAAGGGCACGTGTTGCTGAGTACTCAAGTTTCTGGGTCTTGGCCCTTTAAGGACAGATATTCTGGGACTTATAGTCACCAGCTATTTCCCTTCATATCTCTCAGCAGAGACTCCCAAGCTCTCCCTGCTCTCTCCTGGGCTTCTCACACACTAATAAAGTGGCATAGCTGTTCTATACAACCAAACCACTCTATCAGTGGGAGAGTGGCCCAGGGGGTGTTTGGAAGTCTCTGTGCTGGGAGATCTGAAGTAGAACTGCAGTGGTAGCATTGGGTTCCTCTTGGCAGATCCCAATGAAGGAGTCTGCTATAGTTTGGGGGGGAAGAATACTTTGAAGAAGTTATGTATTGCCTGGAGGAAAAGTGAACCCTGCATCTGAAACATTCTCCTGGTACCTCTACACCAAGGGGTGGTGGAACCTGAAACCTAAGGAGATGAATTGGGGGAGCCCTGATGGAAGAGGTGAAGGCTTGTGGATATTCATATAACTCTTATGTTTCAAAGGACTATTTGCAGACCCCAGTGAGAGGTATACCAAAAGCCTGAGGAGGAAGTGTGTACAGAAGGGGTTTTCTGAAACATAGAGAGAGGCCTATCTTGTGTATTAATAAACCAGCCTCCAGGAGGGAAGATGATGTTTTTGGCAAATACAATTTTATGTGAGTGAGTGATTGCAGCTGACCAAGGGGGGAAAATAAGTCATCAGCTGCATTTGGACACCGGAGAGAGAACCAATCATATCACAGTAAATTAAGAAGAAAATCCAAACTACAAAATTGTAGTATGCAACACTGTTAACAATGTTTATCAGCATGGCTCCATCTGTTTCTCTGGCTTTTTCATTTCGGACATCCATTGGCACCACTGGCACCTGTCATAAAATCATAGAATATCAGGGTTGGAAGGGACCTCAAGAGGTCATCTTGTCCAACCCCCTGCTCAAAGCAGGACCAATTCCCAACTAAATCATCCCAGCCAGGACTTTGTCAAGACTGATCTTAAAAACCTCTAAGGAAGGAGATTCCACCCCCCCCCCCCAGGGAACCCATTCCAGTGCTTCACCACCCTCCTAGTGAAAAAGTTTTTCCTAATATCCAACCTAAACCTCCCCCACTGCAACTTGAGACCATTACTCCTTGTTCTGTCATCTGCTACCACTGAGACCAGTCTAGATCCATCCTCTTCGGAACCCCCTTTCAGGTAGTTGAAAGCAGCTATCAAATCCCCCCATATTTTCTTCTCTTCTGCAGACTAAACAATCCCAGTTTCCTCAGCCTCTCCTCATAAGTCATGTGCTCCAGCTCCCTAATCATTTTTGTTGCCCTCCGCTGGACTCTTTCCAATTTTTCCACATCCTTCTTGTTCTGTGGGGCCCAAAACTGGACACAGTACTCCAGATGAGGCCTCACCAATGTCGAATAGAGGGGAATGATCATGTCCCTCGATCTGCTGGCAATGCCCCTACTTATACAGCCCAAAATGCCGTTAGCCTTCTTGGCAACAAGGGCACACTGTTGACTCGTATCCAGCTTCTCGTCCACTGTAACCCCTAGGTCCTTTTCTGCAGAACTGCTTCCTAGCCATTCGGTCCCTAGTCTGTAACAGTGAATGAGATTCTTCCGTCCTAAGTGCAGAACTTTGCACTTGTCCTTGTTGAACCTCATCAAGTTTCTTTTGGCCCAATCCTCTAATTTGTCCAGGTCCCTCTGTATCCTATCCCTACCCTCCAGCGTATCTACCACTCCTCACAGTTTAGTATCATATGCAAACTTGTTGAGAGTGCAGTCCACATCATCGTCCAGATCATTAATGAAGATATTGAACAAAACCGGCCCCAGGACTGACCCTTGGGGCACTCCGCTTGAAACCGGCTGCCAACTAGACATGGAGCCATTGATCATTACCCATTGAGCCTGATGATCTAGCCAGCTTTCTGTCCACCTTATAGTCCATTCATCCAGCCCATACTACTTTAATTTGCAAGAATACTGTGGGAGACCGTATCAAAAGCTTTGCTAAAGTCAAGGAATAACACATCCACTGCTTTCCCCTCATCCACAGACCCAGTTATCTCCTCATAGAAGGCAATTAGGTTAGTCAGGCATGACTTGCCCTTGGTGAATCCATGCTGACTGTTCCTGATCATTTTCCTCTCCTCTAAGTGCTTCAGAATTGATTCCTTGAGGACCTGCTCCATGATTTTTCCAGGACTGAGGTGAGGCTGACTGGCCTGTAGTTCCCCGGATCCTCCTCCTTCCCTTTTTTAAAGATGGGCACTACATTAGCCTTTTTCCAGTCATCTGGGACCTCCCCCGATCGCCATGAGTTTTCAAAGATAATGGCCAATGGCTCTTCAATCACATCCGGCAACTCCTTTAGCACCCTCGGATGCAGCGCATTCGGCCCCATGGACTTGTGCTCGTCCAGTTTTTCTAAATAGTCCCAGACCACTTCTTTCTCCACAGAGGGCTGGTCACCACTTACTTCCCCATACTTTGCTGCCCAGTGCAGCAGTCTGGGAGCTGACCTTGTTTGTGAAGACAGAGGCAAAAAAAGCATTGAGTACATTAGCTTTTTCCACATCCTCTGTCATTAAGTTGCCTCCCTCATTCAGTAAGGGGCCCACACTCTCCTTGACTTTCTTCTTGTTGCTAACATACCTGAAGAAACTCTTCTTGTTACTCTGAACATCTCTTGCTAGCTGCAACTCCAAGTGTGATTTGGCCTTCCTGATTCATTCCTGCATGCCTGAGCAATATTTTTATACTCCTCCCTGGTTATTTGTCCAATCTTCCACTTCTTGAAAGCTTCTTTTTTCTGTTTAAGATCAGCAAAGATTTCACTGTTAAGAAGCTGGTCGCCTGCCATATTTACTATTCTTTCTACACATCAGGATGTTTTTTTCCTGCAACCTCCATAAGGATTCTTTAAAATACAGCCAGCTCTCCTGGACTCCTTTCCCCCTCACGTTATTTTCCCAGGGGATCCTGCCCATCAGTTCCCTGAGGGAGTCAGTCTGCTTTTCTGAAGTCCAGGGTCCATATTCTGCTCTCCTTTCGTCCTTATGTCAGGATCCTGAACTCGACCATCTCATGGTCACTGCCTCCTAGGTTCCCATCCACTTTTGCTTCCCCTACTAATTCTTCCCGGTTTATGAGCAGCCGGACTAGAAGAGCTCTGCCCCTAGTTGGTTCCTCCAACACTTGCACCAGGAAATTGTCCCCTACACTTTCCAAAAACTTCCTGGATTGTCTGTGCACCGCTGTATTGCTCTCCCAGCAGATATCAGGGTGATTAAAGTCTCCCATGAGAACCAGGGCCTGCGATCTAGTAACTTCTGCTAGTTGCCGGAGAAAAGTCTCAGCCACCTCATCCCCCTGGTCTGGTGGTCTATAGCAGACTCCCACCACGACATCACCCTTGTTGCTTACACTTCTAAACTTAATCCAGAGACTCTCAGGTTTTTCTGCAGTTTCATACTGGGGCTCTGAGCAGTCATACTCCTCTCTTACATACAATGCAATTTCCCAACCTTTTCTGCCCTGCCTGTCCTTCCTGAACAGTTTATATCCATCCATGACAGTACTCCAGTCATGTGAGTTATCCCACCAAGTCTCTGTTATTCCAATCACATCATAGTTCCTTGACTGTGCCAGGACTTCCAGTTCTCCCTGCTTGTTTCGCAGGCTTCTTGCATTCGTGTATAGGCACTACCTTGTCTATCTTGATGTTCCAGCTGCCTTGCCCGCTGCCACCTGCTCCCTCAGATGCTACTTCTGTGTGGGTGCTATTGGGGCAGCACCATGTTTCTCCAGCACAGAGACCTACACAAACACCAACAGAGACTGCTCCTCTATTTACTAGGGAGAGTTGCATCTCTTCAGACTTAGACCATGAGACACCAAGATCCCCTCCAAGGTCTTTTTACATCATTTTACCAACCTTGTTCCAGAGAAACTAATCTGAAAGTCATGACTGGCTCTCTTACAAGGAAGCCCCAGCATGGTGGAATATCTCCAGTGGGCTTATGGGCCATCTTGAATTGTGATGGAGGTCTAGACCGGGGTGGGCAAACTTTTTGGCCCGAGGGCCACATTGGCGTTGAGAAACTGTATGGAGGGCCGGGTAGGGAAGGCTGTGCCTCCCCAAACAGCCTGGCTCCTGCCCCCCTCAGAACTCCTGACCCATCCAACCCCTCCTGCTCCTTGTCCCCTGACCACCCTCCAGGACCCCACCCCTTATTCAACCCCCCTGCTCTCTGTCCCCTGACTGCCCCCCCATCCAACCCCCCCGCTCCTTGTCCCCGGCGACCCCCTGCCCCTTATCCAACCCCTCACCCCCTTACCATGCTTCTCAGAGCAGCAGAAGCTCGCAGCTAGCCATGCTGCCTGGCAGGAGCGGCAGGCCAGAGCGCTGGTGGGGCGGCGAGGTGAGGCTGCAGGATCAAGAATGATCACCCTTCCCATTAATGAAGCCTTTGCTGGAACCAGTCAGTTCCCTCTGGCAGACGCCAGCTTCTATCCCACCCACTGCCAGCAGGTGACTAGGCGCTATCATGTTCCTCAGCAAGACTTTGATTATTTCTTTTCTATCCTACTCCTGACTTCCTTGAGATTATGGCCACTACTAAGTGTGCCTGGCAGTCTCACCCCAGGGACACTAACAACAAGGAGTTTAAAAGACTGGACTTGTATGGCAGGAAGGCCTATACCACTGCCAGCAAGTGTCAAATTACCAGGCACTGTTGGTTAAATACACTTTTCTTAATTGGTCAGCAGTGTCCAAGTTTGCAGACAAATTGCCTGAGGAGTACAGAGAAGAATTTTTGGCCATTAGTTTCTTAAGGACACCTTGCTGCCTGAACATCGCTTCAAGCAGCCATTGATACAGTTGATGCTGCCTCATGCTCCTTGGCTATACCTATCTTGATGAGATTCTCCTCTTGGCTGCAACCCTCTGCCATCCCAAGAAAGTTGCAAAATACAATAGGAGATTTAGCCTTCAAAGAGTTCAGTGTTTCCCCAGAAAAGGATAATGCCATGTGCACCTTAAAAGATCCATGAGTGACCTCCCGTCATTGGGGGTTTACACCCCAGTAACAAAGAAGAAACCATTTAAACCTCAGTCGTACTACAAGACCTCTTAGCAGATGTCTCAGGATACTTCCAAAGGAAGGTTTAAACCTCCTAGAGATGTCATCAGTCGGATTCATCCACAACAGGCCCTTCTTACCAGACCACTGCAGCTTTGAAGCAGTTGTTTTGACTACTCCATCGAGGACAGAACACCGACTATATCTCATCTCCTTCCCTTTGAATACTACCCCCCCCCCCCCTCTCTCTCTCAGTGTTCGGAAGCAGATCACATCATACAAGTGGGTGTACAGCTGTGAAAGAGGAATACTTTACCCAGTTCAGCTCCTTCCTCTTCCTCAGTCCACCTTCCCTGTCATTTTTAGGGATCCATTTTACAAGACTGTGTATTGATTCCAGAAGTGCAGTCTTTTTCGGACCTGGGAGCAGAGAGGAAGTACCTTACCAATAAAAGGTTTTTATTTCCAGTACTTCCTGATTCCCCAAAATCTTGTGGTCTTTGTCCCATTCTAGACCTCAGAAACCTAAACCGGTTCATCAGTAAGATCAAGTTCAGGACGGTCACCTTTGCTTCCATTATCCCTTCCCTAGAGATTGGTATACTGCCCTTGTTTGCATGATGGTTACTTTCATGTGGCAATACATCCTGGCCACAGACAGATTCTTCAGTTCATAGCAAGCAACAACAACTACCTTTACACAGAGCTTCCGTTCGGGTTATCTTCGACCCTAAGAACCTTTGCCAAGTGCATGATGGTGGTGGTAGCCAATCTGCATTGCGTAGTGTGACAAAGTTCCTCCTCTATCTTGGTGGGTCCTGCGTTTATTGGCAGATTTTCTTGCCTCAGAGATTCACCATGTGGGTTGGGGAACAGCCCAGAGACCTTCCCCTCTGGAAGAACCCACAGTCCAGGTCAATTGGGAGGTTTGGGGGGAACCCGGGCCCGCCCTCTACCCCGGGTTCCAACCCAGGGCCCTGTGGACTGCAGCTGTCTATAGTGCTCCTGTAACAGCTGCATGATAGCTACAACTCCCTGGGCTACTTCCTCATGGCCTCCTCCAAACACCATCCTTATTCTCACCACAGGACCTTCCTCCTGGTGTCTGATAATGCTTGTGCTCCTCAGTCCTCCAGCAGCACACCCTCTCACTCTCAGCTCCTTGCGCCTCTTGTTCCCAGCTCCTCACACTTGCACCACAAACTGAAGTGAGCTCCTTTTATAACCCAGGTGCCCTGATTAGCCGGCCTTAATTGATTCTAGCAGCTTCTTCTTAATTGGCTCCAGGTGTCCTAATTAGCCTGCCTGCCTTAACTGGTTCTAGCAGGTTCCTAACTACTCTAGTGCAGCCCCTGCTCTGGCCACTCAGGGAACAGAAAACTACTCATCCAGTGACCAGTATATTTGCCCTCTACCAGACTCCTGTACCCCACTGGTCTGGGTCTGTCACAGTAGGTATTCAGATATTTCCTTACCTGGACAGTTGGCTAGTTTGTGGAAGATCAAGTGCCCATGTTCAAAACAGCATCTTTGTCATCAGACCACTGCTCTCTGGTCCAGGCCTGAAATTGAATATAGACAAACTAAAGTTATGACCACACAATGAATAACTTTTCATAGGGGCAGTCCTTAACGCCATAACTGCTGTGGGTACCTTCCTGTGGACAGGATTCAGTCCATAGTTTTTTTGGGCCTAAAACCTCACATCCAACTCAAAGACAAGTTTATTTTTGCTTACAACTATTGGGGTATGTGGCTTCATGCACATGTGATTCTGCATGCCAGACCTCACCTCCACTGTCTGCAAGCCTGGGTTTCCTCAGCATACTGACTGAGTGGTATTCACTAGACATGTTGATTTGCATACCTGCATAAGAGCTTCAGTCCCTGGACTACTGGATAGACCCTCTGAACGTCTGCAATGGGGCTCTCTTTTTGCCACCAGAACAGACTATGACTCTGGTAACAGATGCATTCACCAAAGGCTGGGAGGGTCATCTCGGTCAGCTCCATGCACAAGTTCTTTGGTAACCTCAGGAGGTCTCACTCCACATAAAAGTGCTAGAGCTCTGTGCCATTCATCAAGCCTGCAAGACATTTATATCCACCATCAGGAACCAGTTTGTTTAAGTTCTGATGGACAATACCACTAGCATGTTTTATCTGAACAAGCAAGGGGGTTGCAGGGTTATCTCAACTGCTCCAACAAGCGAATTGCCTGTGGAATCTCTGTATAAGAAACAAGATTTCGCTAAAAGCTTTACATTCCAGGGGTGAGGAACACTGTTGTAGATACCCTCAGTAGAAACTTGACCAACACAAGTGGTCAGTCAGGAAGGATGTTCTTCTCCAGATCTTCCAACAGTGGGGGTACCCAATAATAAACTTATTTGTGACCAACCTCAACAACAGATGCAGGGAATTTTGCTTCAAAGTGGGCTGCAGCCCAAGTTCCATGCTGGATGCCTTTCTTCTTCTCTGGTCCAGTCATCTGCTCTGTGCATTCCCCTCAGTTCCTCACATTCCAAGAGTACTCCAGGAAGATGAAAAGAGACCAGGCAACATAAATCCTTGTGGCACCAGCTTGGCCATGACAATATTGGTTCATGGACTTACATCAGCTCTTTATCAGGCCACTGATAATTTTACCCTGGTCAAGGATCTCCTATGTCAAAACTTGGACAAGTGTCTGAATCCTAACCTTAAATCTCTCCACCTCACTGCATGGATAATTTCTGGTTGAATATGTGTGAGAGATTGTCCTGAGAAGTCCAAGCCATCTTGATGAGTAGCAGAAAGGACTCCACCAGGGCCACATACGCCACACAATGGAAGAAGCTTTTGATCTCGGTGCCATCCCACTATTTCCTCACTATATAAAGAATACATACATACTGGACTACCTACTGCATCTGAAATCATCTGGCCTTTCAGTTAGTTCATTAAGAATCCACTTCACTTCTTCTCAGCAATACAGAATGACTTTTCTATCTTCTTACTTTTTGATTACCTTACTGAGCAATATTCCTAGACATCTGCGAGTCAGCAACATGGTCATCTTTACGTATCTTCTCCACATACAACTATTTCTCAAGCTTCATGAGATGACGCCAACTTTGGTAAGTCAGTGTTTTGATCTCTTGTTCAAATAATCCAAAATTGAATGTATATGCACAGAATCATTCGAAGGAGAAAAAATGCTTGCTTTACCTGTATGGTAATTGTTATTCTTTGAGATACGCTGTGCTCATATACCTTCCATAATCTCTCCTAGTTTCCCCACTGCTTCGGATGTTAAACTGTGGTATGAGGGAACAGAAACGGAGATGGTGGTAATCCTCGACTTGGTCCGTGAGGAGAGCAGGGGGCATGTGTGCAGCCTAGTGCAGGCAAAAATCTGCAACTCAAGTGCGTTGGGAGCACGTACAACTCTAGTGATACGTATATGTGCACAGCACATCTCGAAGAACAGTTACTGTACAGATATGTAACTGTTTTCCACTTTTCAGCAAGTCAAGAGAAAGGACATTCTGTATAATTGAAGATAAGTAGTAAAAGTGTAATGTTTGATTTCTCAAGGTTTTTTGTTGTTTTCTCTCCATACAGGTAAAGATGTATTTGAGGCATTTTATAAGAAAGATTTGGCCAAAAGACTGCTGGTTGGAAAAAGTGCATCAGTAGATGCTGAGAAGTCAATGCTGTCAAAGCTTAAACATGGTGAGCAGCTGCAAATGTTGAATTTTTTACTTCCTTTATGTTTTAAACCTGAACCTTTATTTATATTTATGTTAAAGTGACTGGGCCAAATTTTCAAAAGCACTGAGCACCATATGGCTCCCACTGTTCAGAGTAGGAACTGCTGATTGCTATGTACTCGAGGAAATGTGAAATTTTAATTTAGGTGCCTAAATGGGAGTGGAGTTCTTTTGGAAATCTGTGACATTAAGCTGTGCTGTGCTTTGGGGACTTTAGAGAACAGACTAACCTTATAATTTCTCTGATCTGTCCAGGAGAGGGCTGGACACTACAGAGCACATGGGTTGGAGAAAATTTGGGATTGGCAGTGTGTTGGGGTCACCATGAAAGTGTTATAACCAAACCTGGTGGAAGCCAAAGTGGGGCTGTGGGGCTATAAATGGGCTGCTGGAGTCAGAGCTGCTGAATCAGGGCTGTCTTAGCACACAGACACTCAGGGTGTGATCTGCATGCTGATAGGCTGGCTGAGTGTGTCCCTGGTTGGGAGCAACAGCAGCAAAGCATTGTGAGGCACCCAGGTTTGCAGGGCAAGTGGTGACACAACCCCTCACTGGTCTGGGTTTGCACCTGAACCCTGTCACAGTGGTATAGTTATGCAGGATTTGCACACAGCTTGCTATTTTAACTAAGATTTACACTTCAAGCACTAGTAAAATAGTTTGAAGTGATTTTCTAGTGAAAAGGCGGTGAACAATTGTAAGGGAAGTAGAACAAAGGAAATTGTAAAGATGAGTAAGAAGCAGAAGACGGGAGCCTCAGCTTATCTGGATTTGCATCCCAGGGACCGTCACACTAGCCCAACATTAAGCTTAAGCCTTTATTACTTGTTTTATGTTTGTTATAATCATGGAAACTTTGCTTTAATTTGTGACAGAATGTGGTGCTGCTTTCACCAGTAAACTGGAGGGAATGTTCAAGGATATGGAACTTTCAAAAGATGTCATGATTCAGTTTAAGCAGGTAAATTTAACTTCACTTATGCATGGTATATTTACACCAGCTAGGATGATATCACATAATTGTATTGAATTAAACCGTGACAAAACAGATTTTCCACAGATTGTTTATAGTTCAGCATATCTGCTGGGACGTTATCTGACCCTACAGTTTCATTTGATTTTGTTTTAACTCTTAATAATAAAGCCTGAATGTAGTATTGCCACTAAATTTATTATTAGACCCATCTCTAAAATTGATTTTAAGACTCCATTTTATCATGTGGGAATTATTGCCAGGTTGTGATTAGTTCAGTATGAATGACCTACATCTGGTGATGAATGTTCTTGCGCCATACAGACTGGATTGTTGCTGTTATGTTCTCTGGATGCCCAGCCCAAGTGCTGTCTAGACTGCATTTCTTTAAAATGTACCATGGTGTATCTTCTTAACATCCCTCAAATGTTTTTGTATGGATTTTTTAAAATTCTTTTGACTTTGAAGTCCTTTAGAAGAACAGATTTAATAGATAATCATATTGTCTGTTTTGTTCCCAACCATTCACTATGTTCTGAATTGCTTAGGTATGTAGTAGTGTGCCTTTGCATGACTTTCGGACAGTGGGAGTTAGAGCATTTTCCAACTGTGGACATCACCTCTAGAAAGCTTCCTGATACTGTCCATAATTTCCAACTGGAATCAGTATTTTAAAAAATTAAGAGCACCTATGTTTGCTGTAGCAGTTAATTGTTTTTGATCACAGATTTTTGTATTGCACAGTGCTCCAATGAGAAATGCTTTATAAATTCAACTTTGGTTTATAGTCAGCTCTTTGGGTGTTTTAATGACTTGCCGGAATTAATTCATTGTGCCAAAATTAATTCACTGTTTAAAAAAAAAAAAAAAAATCACTATTCCAGATATTAACAGAAGCCATATATTGATTTACTTTTCCAAGTTTATTTTTGATTTATTGCGTTAGCAGAATTTTTAACAGGTTTGGGTTTTTTAATTTTATTTTAGTATATGCAGAACCAAAGTGATCCAGGCAATATAGACCTGACGGTAAATATACTTACTATGGGATATTGGCCAACCTATACACCCGTGGAAGTCCACTTAACTCCAGAGGTGAGTCTTTTAGAACTAGAATTTGCAGTCTATCATGGCAGAGGACTAGGAATTTCAATATTTAGGTTGCCTAACACATCCAATTATAACTGTTTTCAATTACGTATAACTAGACTAGTACGCCTGAGGGAATTCTGCACCAAAAAATTAAAAATTATGCACGCAATATTTTAAAATTCTGAAAGTTTTGTCAATAAATAAATGTGGAGGCTCCAGCATGGCAGTGGGGAGCACAGGCCACAGACTGCACAGAGGTGGGAGATCACCCTGCAGCCCCTCCCTCCCCCGGGACATGGACTCAGTGGTGAGGCTGCACTGTTACAGATATGCCCATTACTTTGGGGTATGCTCATTTATTCGGGTTACTCTTCTGGGGAAGGGGATTTTGTAATTTTATCAATGTACTGTTTGTGTCACTTGTGTTTTTATATGGAGCTCTACTTCTCCCTGCTGCAAGTCCCCTTTCAATGGCGCTATCTTGCAGGACCTACGTTCCCTAGGGCTGGGTTTCTCCAGCCCCAAAACTGGATGAACACACACACACAGACACACACATTAACAGAGCAAGTCTGAGCGGACCAGGTCAATCAGCACTGTCAAGCTGACCCCTTATGTCTCTGGACTCACTGGGCTGGATGAAGCAGCACTTTCAAGCTGACTTTTTTTATACAGGTCTGTCGCATCTTACGCGCATTTAACATGCGCGAATTCAGCTTTATACGGTCGGCAAAGACAAAAAAAAAAAAGAGAAAAATAACAGTTTAAATACTGTTCCTGTAGTGCGGGTGATTCCGCCTGCCATTACACTCAGTGTAATTTTGACTATACGCGGTTTTCGCTTTACGCGCTGACCGCGGAACGTAACCCCAGCATAAGATGAGACAGACCTGTATGCCCCTGGGCTCCATGGATTGGGTCAAGCAGTACTTTCAAGCTGTTAGCCTTATGGGTCCCAGATTCAGCACGTCCCTTTCCCCACTCTCACATCACAATTGTACTGGCAGTAACCTACTTGATGAGCAAACTCCACAGTATTTTGGGTGCTGCAGGGATCTTTAGCTTAAGTAAAAGAAGCGTTGCTGTAGAGTAAATGGGGGAAGCTAAAAACACAAAAGAGTAAAGTTCAGCAAGAGAGAGAGAAGCAACCAACTTAACCATAAAAGTTATTTATTGAATAATAGTGATAACTACACAAGGAGGGCTAACCCAACATAACATAAATTATTAAAGGTTAATACCTAAGGTAGAAAGGAAAGCAGAGAGAGAGAGCGGGGGGGGGGGGGGGGTCCTCACGCACTCCATGAGGCTTGAACTGGTCTGGGTTCCCAGGTGATGGTGGTAGCAGAGGGTCCTGAATGCTAGAGACAGGCAGAGCCCCCAGCACGATCAGTCAGGAGAAGATGGAGTTCCAGTGGAACTGATGCCTAGTTTGGATCTAAGCATCAGAACCCTGACTAGAGGGTGAGTAGGGATTTTTGTAGAGAAAATACAATTGTTCAAGGGAGAACACTAAATTTGTTTATAGGTAAGCTGATGACTCAAGGGTTTTCTTTAGGCTAGACAATAGGAGCTGATCACTCTTGGCTATGGGTGGTGTTTTCTTCCAGGGAGCTCACAATGCAACTAGGCTGCTTCAGTATTTGGATATCAATTAAGGATTCATTACTAGAATTGGTCTGATAATTGCTGAGCTGGGTGTGTGCAGACATAGGTTCATTAGCATCTGGAGCAGAGATTCCCATGATGCAGTGCTTCCCTGCTTTTTCTGGTCCCAGAATTCAGTGTGGTTTTCTGTTCTCCATTCTGTATGTAAATTGAGATGTCTTCCTGTCCCATTTTTCATGCAGATGAGGATAGGTGAGTTGTTTCTGCTCTCCATCTGTATGCTAATGGAGATGTCTTAATCTTGTCACCCTTGTCAGGAGGGGTCTAGGTGTGTCTCCCAATGCCCTTCACTGCTCTCTGCAAGTTTTTTTCCCCTCTGATGGATTTTGGTTTAAGCAGAGGTGGGGGCGGGGAGGGGGTGTCTTTCATGAGTCAGGCTGGATACTGCACCCTGGTTACCCAAGAACACAGAGGTGTCTGGTATTAGCACCCGACCCTGACACAGCACAAGGGCCAGGCCTGCCCCAGAAATACCCTTGGGCCCTGCTCCTCCATGCCAAGCATACTCGATGTAGGCTGGCAGGCGCAGCCCAGCAGGATCCCAAGTGTGGAAGGGCTTAGTGTGGAGAGATAGGGTTCTTTGTGGGGCAGTCTGGGCACGGGCGGCTTCCTGGGGGAAGATCTGGATGAATAGGGGCTCATTGGGGGCAGTTCTGGTGCAGAGGCAATGGGACTGTGCAGTGGGGTCCAGATGAAGGTGGTTGGGGCTCAGCAGGGGGGTCTGGATGTACAGGGCTCTGCGGAGGGGGATCCAGGTTCTGTCTTGGTGGGGCTCACTGGAGTGCGGGTCTGGGTGGGCTAGTCGGGTGGTCCAAGTGCAGGTGAAGTGGGGCTTGTTGGGGTGGGGGTTTGAATGAGGGGATTGGTCTGGGTTCAAGGGTGGGGTCCAGATGCAGAGGGTGAGGCTTGGCGGGGTGTGGGTTCAGGTTTAGGGGGTTCTGGGTGCAGGGGGTGAGGCTCGATGGGGCGATCTGGATATGAGGTGGGTCCAGATGCACGGGAGTTGGGTGGATGGGGGAGCAGCTCCCTGTACAGGGATCCCTCCCCCCTATGGCTGAGAGAGAAAGCGTGGGGGGAGTTGCGGAGTTTCCTGCAGCCAGCGAGGTTGCTGGGGATGGGTCTGACCCAGCCCTGGTCGCTACTTGTAGGGGAAGAGGAAGTCCTGTCCTGCCCAGCCCAGCCAGGACTAGCTGTTGAGCCTTGCACAGGGTAAGAGCCACTGTCTGGGGCATCTCCAGCCCCATTCTGCCTCTTTCTCCCCCCCGTCCTCCCTGGCTGCTCCAGATGCCCGAAACAACACACCCACGCTGCTGGAGAGCGGCGCATGATTATTTTTGCGGCTTCCCTTTGCTTCCCTATCAGAAAGTCAGTCATTTTTCTGCAGGGAAGCAAATAATTCTGCGCACACACACAGTTGTGCAAAATTCCCCAGGAGTAAACTAGAATAGGTCAAAACTTCTCAAATTTCGAAGGTGGGTGGGGGAAAGAAAGTGGTTGAAAATTCACAAAATGGTTAACCAGCCAGCCTTCAAAACATAAAATATTTAGGAAAAAATTATGAAAAAAACATTTTGAAAACAATAAACAGCTTATATACATACCTGTTTTACCAGATATAACCCATCTTCCACATGGAGAAATGGGTAGGTTTCAGAGTCTTTCAAATCCCATTAGTTGAGGTTCTGTGGCCTGCAATGTGCAGGAACTCAGACTAGATGGGGGGGGGGGGGGGGCAAACTGTAGCCTGAGGGCCACATCTGGGTATGGAAATTATATGGTGGGCCATGAATGCTGACGAAATTGGGATTGGGGTGCAGGAGGGGGTGACGGCTCAGAGGTTGGGCTAGAAATGAGGAGTTCAGGGTGCAGGAGGGGGCTCTGGGTTGAGGTGGGGGAGTAGGGTGCGGGGTGGGGTGAGGGCTCCAGCTGGGGGTGCGGGCTCTGGAGTGGGGCTGGGGATGAGGAGTTCGGGGTGCAGGAGGTGCCCCGGGCTGGGATTGAGGGGTTTGGAGGCTGGTAGGGGGATCAGGGTTGGGGTGTGGGGAGAGACTCAGGGGTGCAGGCTTCAGGCAGCGCTTACCTTAAGCGGCTCCTGGAAGCAGCAGT
Organism: Chrysemys picta bellii; assembly: GCF_011386835.1. Lineage (NCBI taxonomy): Eukaryota > Metazoa > Chordata > Testudines > Emydidae > Chrysemys > Chrysemys picta. The sequence goes on along the minus strand of NC_088791.1, from coordinate 245,109,081 downwards.
CATGTCCCCACTCTGGCTTCTACATGTATCTGCGGCCAGGCAGCTCTGCGTGCTGCTTTGTCCACAGGTGCCACCCCTGCAGCTCCCATTGGCTGCAGTTCCCAGCAATGGGAGCTGCGGGGGCAGGGTGTGGAGCGGAGGCCCCTGGCTGCCCCTACACGTAGGAGCCGGAACGGGGCTATGCCGCCACTTTCGGGAGCGGCGTGGCACGGCCCCGAACCCCGCTTCCCGCTGGAGCGGCGGAGCAGAGCAAATGCCAGACCCTGCTCCCCAACGGGAGCTCGAGGGCTGGCTTAAAACGGTGGGTGGGCTGGATTTGGCCTGCTGGCCATAGTTTGCCCATCCCTGGACTAGATGATCACTATGATCCTTCTGGTCTTAAAGTCTATGAGGACTTGGGAGCAGAGTGCAAAATGGGAGTGGGGCTTTTCAGAACCTTCTCTCCTCCTCCTCCTCCTCTGACTTCGTCGCATGTGGGGAACATTTGATGGTAGGCCTAAGATGAAAACACCACTTTGGTATATGTTCTTATTCTTTTAATGGGAATTTGGTTTTATCTTAACTAAAATGTATTTCGTTTCAGGAAAACTATATTCTATGAATGTTTGGCATCAATTTTTGCTCTGTTTAAGCTGGCACCAATGTAAATGAGGGCAGATTTGGCCCTTGAACTTTACTTTTGTGTAAACTTTTTGATTTTAAATATTAAGATGAGCCTAACACACTACTGTGAAAATCAGTCTGATCGATTAAATTTGGTATAAAATAGGTTAACTTTTTTTCCCTCTTTTTCTTTTGTTTGCAGATGGTTAAGCTTCAAGAGGTATTTAAGACCTTTTATCTTGGAAAACACAGTGGTCGAAAGCTTCAATGGCAGACCACTTTAGGGCATGCTGTCTTGAAAGCAGAATTTAAGGAAGTATGTTTGCTTATTTAATGCTTAATCATCTGCTTTTAAATAAAATAACTTATTTGGCATCTCTTGCTTTTTTTAAGCAGTACATTAATAAAACAATTTTTTTGCAGAGAAGACTAGAATCTAACAATAGTCTATATTAACTATTATAAAAGTTTGTTTTCTTTGCCATTTATTTAGAATGTCGTATTTTAGGTAAACATGTTAAAACTCCAGTGTGAAACGTATTTCAGCAGTGACTGTTGTGGGTCAGTAGGAAGTCTCATTTATTGATGAAGAGAAGCCTGTAGCAGGCAGGAAACTAAAAGATTGGGGTGGAAATTTTTTTAATAGTATTTTGAAGGAACTAGTGATTGAATATTAGCTTTAGCTATTACAAAGCCATGCTGAAAAGTATCAGTGGTATAAGTTAATGAATGTGGTTAAATTTAAATGCTTTTGAATTATTAAAGTATTAAATAACTGAAATGTTTCTTAACATAGCTTTTGTTCTATGTCATGAGATATCTTCATCAGTAACATAACCTCATTGTACACAGACACTGTACTCTGATGTTAATGATGACTAGTTATAAATGCAAACTTTAGAGCCATGGGATCATGTGAAGTTAAGATGACTGACAAGTTTGTAATTGACAACAGACTTAAAATGTTGTTTGTGCATGGAGATCTTGAATTATTAATCTCCTTCCCATTGCCTAATTTTACAAATGCCACACTTCAGTTAACGCTGTTGCTGCAGAATTGCATGAATTAGAGAATTTGTTCATGTTCTGTCAAGTTTTATCTGACACTGATATCTTTCATGTTAGTTTGCTTATCTCTATTAAACACCACCTTGGGTAAAATTCTGGCCTCATTTAAGTCAATGAGAGTTTTGCTATTGACTTCATTGAAGTCAGGATTTCACTCACTGTGGGTACCTAGAAGAAAATGCTGTTAGGTGAATACTGGGCTATGCAGGTAACCTGTTAGTGCACTACACTACCAATATAATGTCCAGGGTTGTTTGGGCTTTGGTTGGGTTGTTGGGTTTTTTGGGGGTTGGGGTGTGTGTGTGTAATTTGTCTTGCTATTGTTACATTTCCTTGGCACCACATTCTAGGATACATAAGTAGGCAGCAAAATCCTTTTAAATACACATTTCTCTTAATCTAGAAGCTATTTGATAAATAATTGATAGATCGTACAACTTGTTATCAGAGTTGTTTTTGAAGTTTGGCACTGTACAGTTGATACTTTAAATGTTGTACACAACTCTAGAAATCATTTACAGTTACTTGTGGTTTTTTTGTTCCCTTTGTAGGGAAAGAAAGAGTTTCATGTGTCACTCTTCCAGACATTAGTGCTGCTTATGTTTAATGAAGGAGGTGAATTTATTTTTGAAGAAATTAAAATGGCTACTGGTGTAGGTATGAAAACTTACTTCATGCATTCATTATTTTCTTTCATTTGAATAGCTTCTAAATATGACTTTGGATGTAAAAGTCTAATTTTAAGTACAGCAGAACGTTGCTAATTTCAGTAACTTGCAATGGCTATTAAGACACTTTTGTGAATCAGCGGGTATGTAAATTAGTATTAGTATTTGTATTAGTAAATGATCTGTAATATATTTTATAAAACTGATGCATTCTTGCTAACAAGACCTCACTACAGCTTTTTTAATTCTTTGAGAAGTAGAGACTCCATTTTTGTGTGTGCAGATTATTAAGGTTCTATTGTAGTTTCAAGTATCATACTTTAAAATGACCTTTTTATAACAATTGCATTAGTTTTGGTTTGGAGAAGGGGTTTTGAATTAATATCCTTGCGTGATTGTCCATGTGTATTCCGCTTCTGGTGTGCATGAGCACCATGGGCACAAGATCAATTTTTTTTTTATACCAGTGCCTGTTGAGACTGTGCCTGTAGCCCACACGCCCTCTGGCACTCCATAGCTGAGGGCATAAAGGGCAGAGCAGCTGCAACCCCCTTCCAGTTACTTTTTACTACCCAGGGCAGCAAGATGGAACCTCTACACTGTCCGCATCTCTGCGTGAGAAGACAAGCTCTTCAGCTTCCGAGATATTCCCACTACCAGATCCCCTGGATATGGTGCAGTTGAAATCCCCAGGATTCAAATCCTTTCCCTCTTGTGAGGTAGCTATTCCTATCAATCCTGGACACTCCATGTGCTGCTTCTGCCTCTATGAAGCATATACACAGGATAAATGCTTGATATGTTTTTCTTTTTCAAAGAGGATATACAAAGAAAGGGAATCCTGCCAAAACTTTTTCTCTTGGAGAGATGCGTAAGGGCATTATCTGAGCCTGAGAAGAAGACAACAGCCAAACTAGACTAGTCTCTGTGAGTGGTCCAGTAAGTCTCGGGTCTACCTTGAACTTCAGGGCTCACTTGTTGACTAGAGAGAGCTTCTAACCTAGCCTCAGTTGAATTTTCTGAGGAGAGAGGGAGGAAAGAATACTGGTTTCATTGGAGAGAGAGATTTCCCTCATCAGCACTGAATAAATCCAAACTAGGGGGCAGTTCAGGGCTCAGATTAAATACTGCTGATGTCTCGGCACCATTTTGTCATCAGATGACCTCAGCACTGCTTTTGGAGCCTGTTTCTGACTCTACCAATACTGATCGATTGACCACAAAACACCCAGCATTGATACACCCGGCACTGACATCCAAACACCTTACCTTGGCACTAGAGTGCTCCATACCAGCATTCATAGCACCCACCACACTACCAGCTGATCTGAAGGACAAGCTCTCAGTCCTGATGAGATTCGCAATACTGATTGACTTGACAGTAGCCAATCTGCTGGAGCCACCATTGCAGACAACTACTAGGAAACTCCTAGCCCTTGTGCTATCTGGATCCACCATCTCAATTCCTGCATAGGATACCCTTGGGTACAGGATACCCATTGTGGTATCTTCCTTCTCTCCATACCCCTAGTTTAAGCAATAATGGCCATGCTGAGCCTGTTTGGGGATGCCAGCCAGTAGAAAGACTTCATTGGTTCTCCCACCTCCAAAGCCAGGTCTGTGTCCCCTCTTAATCCATCTCAGGAAGGTCAGCTGGTCTACTATACATCTCAACATCAGTACCAGGACATAGGCTGGACATCTGTCTCACATAGATCACCCTGCTCTATCTCAACAGTGATATTGTCATCTTCACTTTGACACTGTCCCCCTTCTGTCTGGCAGTGCTGAAACAAACTATCTGATCTTCCAGGAGCTTCTCCAACAAATGGCAGTTACCCTGGAAATTGCAGTAGAGAGAATGCAGGAAAGGTCACGCTAACGTCTGCATCCTGTGTTCCTTGGGCTCTGGTAGATTGGCAATGCCAATAAATGAAGCCTTGTTGAAACCAGCAAGAGACCTGTGATAGACCCCAGCTTCAGTGGAACCCACTTCAAATAAGGCAGATAGCTGCTACCAAGTCCCCTCAAAGGAGTTTGGTTACTTCTATAATGACCCCGCATCTGGGTCCTTGGTGGTTACAGGCATCCATGAGAGGTACAAACAGCAGGGACCATCCAAAATGACACCATGGAACAAGAACCTGAAGAAACTTGAATTCTTTGGCAGCAAGGCATGTTCCTCAGGCTAGCTTACAAATGCCCATATTGAGCTACCAAGCATTCCTGGCTAAATAGAACTTATTGAATGGGGACCAAGTGTCACAGTTCAGAAGTCTCACAGGATCACAGGGAGGAACTCAAAGCTGCTGTGGTAGAAAGGCAAGTGGTAGTAAGTTGCCCTTGATGCCTCAGACACAGTGATTACAGTAACTCTTCACTTAAAGTCATCCTGATTAACGTTGTTTTGTTACGTTGCTGATCAATTAGGGAACATGCTCGTTTAAAATTGTGCAATGCTCCCTTCTGACATCGTTTGGCAGCTGTCTGCTTTGTCCCTGCTTGCAGGAAGAGCAGTCCGTTGCAGCTAGCTGGTGGGGGCTTGGAATCAGGGTGGACCGGCAGCCCCCCTATCAGCTCCCCATTCCCCTAAGTTCCCTGGGCAGCAGCTGCCCAGCAGGCTATCAATTGCCGGCAGTTCAGCTGTCCCTCCCCCCATTGCCATGTGCTGCTCCTGCCCTCTGCCTTGGAGCTGCTCCCCGAGACTCCTGCTTGCTGTGCGGGGGGGGAGGGGGAGGGGAGGAAGAGGAGGGCTGTCAGGGTGTCCCCCTCCCCCCGCTCCTGCACCCCGCTTACCCCATCTTCCATGGGGGGGGGGGACACACAACAGGGTTCAGGACGGAGGGAGCTTGCTGGCAGCAACTGCAGTCTCAGCAAGCTGATCTAATTAACAAGGTAGTGTGCTTAAGAGTAGGGTCACCGTACTTAAAGGGGAAATGCGCCTCTCTCTCTCTCACACTCACTCACTGTCTGTCTGCAATGCTGTCCTCCCTCCCTCCATTCCTGCTGCCTTGTCGAGTGTGAGAGTTAACCCTTGAGAGCTCAACCGATTGCTAGTTCATCGTTAGCAGTAAGGCATTCCCTGGAAAATATCCCACCCTCTGACTCTTCCACCTCAACCAAGCTTCACAATCATCATCACTGTGTACCAGTATTAAATTGTTTGTTTAAAACTTATACTCTCTGTGAGTGTGTGTATATTATATATAAAAAAATATAGTCTTTTGTCTATTGAAAAATTTTTTCCTGGAACCTAACCCCCTCATTTACATTAATTCTTATGGGGAAATCGGATTCGCTTAACATCGTTTCGCTTAAAGTCGCATTTTTCAGGAACATAACTACAGCCTTAAGTGAGGAGTTACTGTACTATGCATAGAGCCTCTTCGTTGCAGTCGTCCAATATTCCAAAGAAGTTCTAAACAACCACTGAGGACCTGTTCTTCAAAGGCTGCGACCTTTTCAATACCCACACAAAAGATCTTCACACTTTAATGCAGGGGTCGGCAACCTATGGCACGCATGCCGATTTTTAATGGCACGCTGCTGCCTGCCGGAGTCCCAGCAGGCAGCAGTGTGCAATTAAAAATCCTGCCCAGCCTGGCCCCACCCGTTCTTCTCCGCCCTCTGCCCCCACCCCCTGCGGGGTCAGGGGGCAGAAGCTTGGTCCTGCCGGCTCCCCTGCCTCTTCCCATAGTGTGCAAGGTTCCTGCCCCTCCTCCGCCTCTCCGTCCCTCCCTCCCTCCCTCCCTGCCGGCTGATCAGCTGATGGTCCTTGTGAAGGAGGGGGTCGGGAAGGAGCAGAGTCAGTGTGCTCGCTGCTCCCGGCGGAGGCAGAGAAGAAGCAGGGGCAGGGCCTTGGGGAAAGGGGGGTGGAATAGGGGCATATCCTCTCCAGCCCCTTGCCCTGCCCCCCCCAGACCCGAGCCCTGTGCCCTGCACACACCCCAGACCCCTGCCCTGAGCCCTGTACCCCCCTCATACACACTCAGCTCTCTGCTTGACTCCTTCACCCCCCCCACGACCCCAGCCCTGACACCTGCACCCCCTCACATGCCCCCAGCTCTCTGCCCTGACTCTTGCACCTCCCCACATACCTAGCCCCCCCACACCCCATGCACCCCCCTCATCCTGACTCTTGCACCCCCACATCCCCACCCCCACTCTGAGCACCAAACGGGAGCTCCTGCACTCCCCCCACATTCCCACTGCACCCCTTGCACCAAATGGGAGCTGCCCAGGTAAGTGCCCCACACCCAAACCTCCTGCCCCAATCCTGAGCCCCCTCCCTCATTCTAGCTTCTGGCCAGACCCTTCACCCCCAGCCCTGTGCTCAGTGCACTCCCACCCTCAGCTCAGTGCAGAGAGAGGACGAGAATGGGCCAGAACTAGGGAGAAGGTAGGTACCCACTGTATGTGGGCAGGGCCAGGACCCCAGACAGGCAGCGGGCTGAGCGGGTCCGGCAACCGGGACCCCAGCTGGCAGGAGCCGGCAGATGGAACCCCTGAGCGGCAGTGGGCTGAGCCGCTCAGCCCACACCTGTCCTGGGGTCCTGGCTGCCGGCCCCGCACAGCCCGCTGCTGGTCTGGGGTTCTGGCTGCCGGACCCTTGCCAGCCGGGGTCCTGGCCACAGGCCCTGCTCAGCCCACTGCAGGCCTAGGTGAACAGAACACCAGACCAGCAGCGGGCTGAGCGGGCCGGCGGCATAAGATCAACATTTTAATTTAATTTTAAATGAAGCTTCTTAAACATTTTGAAAACCTTGTTTATTTTACAATACAACAATAGTTTAGTTGAGGGAGGGATAGCTCAGTGGTTTGAGCATTGGCCTGCTAAACCCAGGGTTGTGAGTTCAATCCTTGAGGGGGCCACTTAGAGATCTGGGGCAAAATCAGTACTTGGTCCTGCTAGTGAAGGCAGAGGGGGTGGACTCAATGAGGTTTAAAGGTCCCTTCCAGTTCTAGGAGATAGGATATCTCCATTAATTTATTTATTAGTTGTATAATATATAGACATATATAGAGAGACCTTCTAAAAAACGTTAAAATGTATTACAGGCACGTGAAACCTTAAATTAAAATGAGTAAATGAAGACTCGGCACACCACTTCTGAAAGGTTGCCGACCCTTGCTTTAAAGGATGCAAGGGCCACCTTATATTCTTTGGGGTTCTAAGCTCCGGCTTCCAGGACAAAGCAATACAGGTCACAGAATTACCCCAACCGAAAACAATCTTCTTCCTATTACTATCCCCAACATACACACTTTTTCAGCTTCCTATCAACAGGTTGAGAGTTGCATAGCACTGTAGAATATTTTCCTCTCCCGTCATTTGAGAACAATCTGTTTGTTTGTTTTTCAAGGAAGCCTGAAACAGGTAACTGTGGATCAGTGGGTCCTGGAAATCATGAACAAAGGGTACTCCATCCAGATTCAGGGACCCCTCTTACAAGATACTGCTAAGGAGGGAAGTAGACTCCCTTCTGCAACTCATAGTAATGGGAAATGTGCGTGTGGGATTCCAGGCCGGGAGGGTTCATTCACATTACTACTTAATCCCAAAGAAGAAAGGGGGATGGCATTCCATTCTGGACCTCAACAAATACATCCATTGTTTCAAGTTCAGAATGGGAACACTAGCTTTTTATAATTCCTACTTTAGATCCTCAAGAGTGGTTTGTGGCTCTTCATTTTGGATAACTATTTCCATATTGCAGTTCATCCAGCCCACAGGAAATACCTCACATTCCAGGTTACTGTCAATATAGAGTGCTTCCTTCCGGCCTCCACACGGTTCCAGAATATTCACCAAGAACCTAGCAGTGGCATCTCACCTAAGGAGACAAGAGGTGTAAATCTACCCATACTTCAACTGGTTGATTTGGGGCTGTCACCTCAACAAGTGATCACTCCATCCATTTGGAACTCTTCGCTACTCTGGGTTTCAGAGACAGTGGCCTATGCCAGGTGCTTCAAAGAGAATGAACAGACCAGTGATCATCAAGTGATCCATCCCCTGTCACCCCATCCCAGCTTCTGGGAGACAGAGGCTCTGGACACCATTCTCAACTTTACTGAGCAACTCGAGGGTTATCCAAAGACATCAGTCAGGACATTTCTCAGGCTCATGGGACAAATGGCCTCCTGCACTAAGTAATGCAGTTTGCCAGACTTCAGTTATCCTCCATGCAAGTATGGTTATGACCAGTTTTTCTACCCAGCAGACACCTCATAGATATGACAGTCATGGTCTCTCAAGAAGCCCTCTCCTTGTTAGCTTGGTGGAAGGACGCTCTACGTGTGCACAGCAGAGTGCCATTCTTACTGCCTCTATCCACTAAACAGCTGGTGACTAGATGCATCCATTCTTGGAAGGGGAGCTCACCTGGACCATTTGAAGATGCAGGGACTATGATCTGTCCCCCACAAGAAGTAAATCTCCACATAATATCCTAGAACTAAGAGCTGTTAACCAAGTCTGTCTGGCATTCCTACCCACCATATTCTGAGGAAGCACAATCCAAGTACTGAAGGACAATACTACAGCAATGTACTACATTGGTAAGCAGGGAGGGGCACTCTCATTACCTTTCTGCCAGGAAGCAATCCATCTCTGAGACTGGTGTATCAGCTTCCAAGTAACACCTTTTGGCCTTACATCTTTCATGCTTGCAGAACACCCTAGCAGATCAGTTCTGCACACGATACACAAACATAAGCGTTCAGTCAAGAACGCATTTCTGCAAGACAGCTACATCTACAAGTGGGGATGCCCAAGGATAGACCTGTTTGCCATAGACTAGAACAAGAAATGCCAAGTATTTTGCTCTAGAGGAGGGTCTGGCCTTCCGCATTCCCTGTATTTTGGGAATCCTATTTACCCACTCATTCCACTGATACAGAGGATCTTGAGAAAGCTCAAACAGGATGATAATGACAATGCCAGCATGGCCCAGACAGTTCTGGTAGTCTGAGCTGATGAGCCTGTCAACACAGCCCCCAATCACACTTGTGGTTCAGCCAGATGTAATCAAACAAACTGAGGGCCAGATCCTACACTCAAACCCAGCATCACTGCACCTCGCAGCCTGATGCTGGCTGGCTAACAGCCACAGACAGAATCTACTCTGTGAAAGTCCAGAATGTTTCGGCTTGTAGCAGAAATGATTCCATTCGAGTAACTTATTCAGCTAAATTGAAGAGGTTCTTTTTTGGGCAATGCAGAAGCACCTACTCCCACTAGAAAACCCAGTAGCAACTATTACTTGCTGGCCCTAATGCATTTAGGACTCTCCATTACTTCTATGGAAGTCCATATGATGGCAGTTTCTGCTTATTTTCCTATTGAAGATCTGTCTTCACACCCAACAGTTGCTAGGTTCCTCAAGAGCTTCATGTCTTTCCTCTAGTCCAAGAGACCCTGTCCCTCTGGAAACTCACTGTGGTTTTATCAGAGTTAGTGAGGCCTCCCCCTGAAACTTTTTTATCTACCTGCTCTTTATACTACCTGTCTATGAAGACCACCTTCTTAGTGGCTAAAACCTCATCCAGAAAAATAGGACCGATCCAAGCCCTCATAGCAGGACCCTTGTATACAGAATTCCATAAGGGCAAAGTGACATTAGGACCTCACCCAAAGTTCTTTCCTAAAGTTGTCTCAGATTTTCACCTGAATCAGGTGATCCACCTGCCAGTTTTCTTTCCCAATCCTTGTGCTAATCCAGGGGAAGTTAAATTTCACTTTAGATGTTGTTGGGATTCTCTCATTTGGACAGAACAAGACCATTCGGGAGCTTGCCTAGACTGTTTCTGGCCTTTGCTGAGGGGATGAAAAGTCAGCCTATATCCACCTAAAGACTATCTAAATGAAACTCGGACTGTCTTGCTCTGAGTGTGTGTTTGGACTCACCTATGCAGATAGGAGCCATTCCACCAGAGCTCCAGGAGCCTCTGCTGCTTCTCTAATAAGAATCCCAGTATCTGAGATTTGCAGAGCAGCTACCTGGAATTCTGTCCACATCTTTTCCCAGCACTACTTCTTGGTATAGGACTCCCGGTCTTACACACACTTTGACAGAGCTGTCTTACAGACATTCTTTTAGTAGACGGTGATCACCCACTTTCAGAACATATCACTGCTTGTGAGTCACCAGAAGTAGACATATGGACATCACTGGAAGAAGAGTAGAGTCGTTACTTTGAAGAACCAGTTACTATAGTGTAAGTATGTTGTCCACATGTACGCCATGACTCGCATGCCTTATCTGCTAGTTTGCAGCCCTATATCAGCTGGATTCTGTTTTGGTGAAGAGTGGTTGCAGCCACTCCCCCTTTACATCCTCTTCTATGCAGCACCAGAGAGGCTATGTCTAGACAGCAATGTAAGCCTAAGGTTAGTGGGACTCAAGTCAGCTGACGTGTGTCAGGGAACTCTGGGCTTTAGCATCTACACTGTATTTTAACCCTAGATTAAGAATTTTCTGATCCGTGCTCAAACCTAGGACTCGAAGTCCACACTGTAGTGCACAAACCTGAGTCAAAGTAACCCTATCCCAGTAACCCTATGCCTAGCGCCCCCACCCCCAGTGTTGACACTCTAGCCCTTTAAATGTGTAGCACTGTGGACAAACTCTGTTGCCCACACTGTTTCCTAACTGCGGTGGTGGTATTAATGGTACTCAGATGCCCATAAGGAGCACATGAGTACATAAACGGCATAAATAACTCCTTTGGTGGCTGTCTCAGTAGAACAACTGCAGTTTGAGAAGGCTTTCTACTGACTACTATCTAATCTGAGAATTGGGCTCTCCAGCTCTAAGCTGAGTCATATTGGCAGGAAAATGCACATGCGCATCTGTTCTGAGGATAATCAGAACATCTGTCTCTCCAGGACTGTCAAACTATTAAAATGAAACTTGCCATTCTTAATTTTTAAAGTGGGAAGTCTGTTTGTTTTGAAGTGTGACATAAAATGAAGGTATCAGAGGAATGAACACACACACACTGGCTGCTGCCAGCTGCAGAGTAATGAAGTGCATGCCCAGAGCTTGGGGTGCAGTGTACTCCAGCAACCCCTGAGGATCCCCTGTCCCTGCTCCTGCCGCACCCTGGGAAACAGGGATAATGGATCCCAAAGAGACTGCGGGAAAGTTTGAGGGTTGGCTCCCACTCACCACCCTCACAGTGCACGCTGCCTGGCCGTCCCTGTCACACAGCCGCAGGTAGGGCAGGGGGGACCCAGGAGCAAGGGCCACTGCGCTGGCTGCCTGCAGTATTGCTCCTCTGCTGCCAGGAACTCTGGGATATATCTGGAGGACTTCTGGGATCTAAGTCAAGCTGGTGCCACATATCCACAGGAAACTAATAGGGCTCAGATCCTAGGTCCCAGCTTAATACAGGCTTGGACCTTCCATCCTGGCAGGGTCCTGGGACCTTGGGTCTGAGCCCTGGGTTAACACATTTGCAGTATGGATACAATGGGTGTTTGGCTTGAGCCTGGTTTCAGATCTGGGCTTAAATTGCTGTGTAGACGTACCCGGAGTGTAGTGTACTGGGCACAGCTGTGGCTTCAACAGACACTGCTATTCAAAAACAATCTAATTTTCTGTGCCTAGGATGTATGCACACCAGAAGTGGAATTACATGTGGACAATATATCTTGAAGAACCACAGCTAATGGAGAGTAACCATTCTTTATAGTGCTTCAAAAATATAAAGCATATAGGTGCTTACTGTTTAATTATTGCAATCTAATATTTTTGTAAATTTAATGTCTTTGTAAATAATTGTCCATCCCTCCCTTACATCAAAAGAAGGAATAAAAAAAGGTTTTCTTTGGCCTGGTCCACACTAACCCCCCACTTCGAACTAAGATACGCAACTTCAGCTATGTGAATAACGTAGCTGAAGTCCAAGTACCTTAGTTCGAACTTACCGCGGGTCCAGATGTGGCAGGCAGTCTCCCCCGTCGACTCCGCGTACTCCTCTCGCGGAGCAGGAGTACCGGCGTCGACGGCGAGCACTTCCGGGATCGATTTATCGTGTCTAGACAAGACGTGATAAATCGAACCCAGAAGATCGCTTGCTTACCGCCGGACCCGGAGGTAAGTATAGACGTACCCTTAATGGTGGTGTTGCAGGAATGTGAAAACTAAACTAATAGGGCTAATATTAGACCTAATAATGTTAGCATTTTACTCAATTCTTCCAATGCACTTCAGCACTAGCTTGCAAAACCTTTGCTATTTCAGTTCACAGGTCTACACACAGTGCTATCTTAACACATTTTATTGTGATTTTTATATTTCAGGTAATGGTATTCAAGAGATTAGGCAGAGAACAACAAAATGTACATTCACTTTGAAATTTTCAGGGCTTTAACAAAAGTCTTCACAAAGTTTAATGTTTAGTGTATTAATATGTTTGTTTTGCCTAACACCAAAGTTGCTTTTGACTTTGTGCTTTACATATTAAGATTCATTATGTCATTCCTTGGTTTCTAGTTCTTCTATATTGTATTGTTTTTAGTGCATAAATGTTTTCCTGGTAGCATGAACAGCTGTCCACTTTTTCTTTTAACATAATATTCACCTTAGAACATACTCATATCACAGTACCCAATGATGAAGCACAGAGTAACACAATTTACTTTTTTTTTTTTTAAATCTCTTCAGTCTCCAAGTACATTCTTGTCTGATCTTTAAAAAGCGACAGAGTCCTGTGGCACCTTATAGAATAACAGATGTATTGGAGCATAAGCTTTCGTGGGTAAATACCCACTTCGTCAGACGCATGCACCCATGAAAGCTTATGCTCCAATACGTTTGTTAGTCTATAAGGTGCCACAGGACTTGTTGTCGTTTTTTACAGATCCAGACTAACATGGCTACCCCTCTGACACTTGTCTGATCTTTGTTTTTTTGGATTGTAAACTCCTTGAGGCTGGGGCCACGTCTTTGTTCATGTCTTGTACAATGTTGAAATACTGTTAGTTCTTACATATAAGTAAGATCTGCAGGATTGGGCCTTTAAAGTTGTGAATTACATTGCATAATTAGGAATGAGTTGGAAGAAATTATTAGCAATATACTTCAGAAAAGGAGGAATGTTCTAAATTGTATTTATAAATTAACAATTTAATATTTCAAATTTCTAGTCAGCTTTTTATTGTATTTTTAACCTGTTTACAGAGGACAGTGAATTGCGAAGAACCTTGCAGTCTTTGGCCTGTGGGAAAGCACGAGTATTGATTAAAAATCCAAAAGGCAAGGATGTAGAAGATGGAGACAAATTCATTTTTAATGGTGACTTCAAGCATAAATTGTTTAGAATAAAGATCAACCAAATACAGATGAAAGAAACAGTATGTATTAAAATACTCTTACTCTTTGCATCTATTTTGATTACAATACTGATACTGTGCCTTGCTTACCTATATGTCCTGGCCGAGTTGACACAGTCTCTGCATTTTCAGCAATATTTTTCTCATCCTGGGAGGCGAGAAATATTTCTAGTCTCATTGGTAGTCGGTTTGTGTCCTAAATTGGTATGATCTCACATACCTTTCAATACATCTTAACTGTTTGGACAGTGCAGTTGAAATATTGACATTACATTAATTGAACAGAACAAAAGTAATGCTGTTAACATATCAACTGTTTTTATTTGGAGAGAAGAGAGTTATTGAAATAATTATCATCCCCTCTGTTGCTGTGAATATCTTTGGGAATGGATTCCAATTCTTGGGGTCAGCATGATTGACGTGTTTAATTAGCATGTCCAATTGTTTTCTTTGCCATTAACATACAGAACTCTTTGAAACGTACAGTCCTGGAATGATTCTCTATTTCAGAAGGTCCATATACATTAGGGTTCCATAGAAACCTCGTCTGTATTGATGTATTTTTTAATTAAAGAAATACTGTTGTTTTTTTTAATTGTAGTTTGGTTTATCAAGTTAACATTTTATAAGAAGTATGTGAATTTGCTTTGCATATGCTTAATTTGTATCCTTAGTTTCCTTTAACAGCATCAGAACATCCCAGAGCCCAGGTTTTAGGTGTGCATGCTTGTCTGTCAGAAAGAGAAGAATAAATGAATATTGTTTCCTTCCACACATTACTTGTATATTTCCCTAAAGCTTAACCAAACACTCAGACAGAAAAATTGGCAATGAAAGATGGCTTGATGCATGTTGTTTTGTCCTTTAGGTTGAAGAACAGGTTAGCACAACTGAAAGAGTGTTTCAAGATAGACAATATCAGATTGATGCTGCTATTGTACGAATAATGAAGATGAGAAAGACGCTCTGCCATAACCTTCTTGTTTCTGAATTGTATAATCAGCTGAAATTTCCAGTAAAGGTAAGTGAACTTAATTTCCTTTCAATCCATACTAGAATTTTTTAAAATACCTGGTTTTTCATCGAGTGCTCACTCATGTTTATTCCACATTAGGTGTATGTGCTCGCCACATGCACTGGTGCTGGAAGTTTTTCCCTCAGCGGTATCCATAGGGGACCGGCTCTGGTGCCCCTGGAGCGGCGCACACATGCTGCAGTATAAGGGGCGCTGCCGGCCCATCCCACCCTCAGTTCCTTCTTGCCGCCAGTGACGGTCCTGGAATGTCTGCTGCTTTGGCTAGCATTTTTTTTCGTTCAGTGTTTCTTCTGAATGTTTCCTGTAAAATAGTTGTAAAATAATTAATAGTTCCCTTAGTGTTAGTTCTCGTTCAGCGGTCCTGAATGGGACTCAGCCTAAGTACGGGGCATGTCCCGATCTCCAGGCTTTAAGCCCTGTGATCATTGTAAGCGGCTTATGCCCATCAGCAACCCACACGCTAGTTGTTTGAGGTGTCTAGGTGAAGGACACATAAGCGACAGGTGTCACATCTGTAAATCCTTCAAACCCCGAACAAAAATGGAGAGAGACATCCGTCTCAAGGCGCTCCTGATGGAGTCAGCACTGACCCTGGCACCAGAGCAGAGGTCCGACTCAGCCCTGAGCACCATAGCGTCAGTGTGGAGTGCCCTGCCGGCGCCATCTTTGAGCCAGCACCGATCCCCCTCCCCTGCTCCGATCAAGAAGCTGAAGATAACCACAAGGGGAAGATTCTCTCCCCCTCCCCCCCCTTCCATAAGGAAAAGGACAGGGCTGGAGGAGAGCCAAGACCCGTGCTAAGTGGCTCGACGCCTCCATCGATCATGGTCACCTGCCATTGAACACTCCACCTCCAGCTGTGGAACTGAGCAGGAGTCCTTGACTGCAGGACAAGCACTGGCAGTATGTCCACATCGTTGGCACCACAACCAACCCCTTGGGCCCAAAGCCGGTGGCCTGGTACCCCTGGAACCTATGGGGATTTTCCCAGCCCTCGCAGACAGTCCGCTCGGAGGTGGGGGCCTCAGATAGGCCATTGGCCTCAGCATCCCGCTATCCACCAGAGGTGGAGACCCCAGAAGGCAGAACTTCCCAGGCCCATGAGCAGACAGGGAAACAGCCTGCTGGACCATCAGGCGACATTGTCGTCGTCTTCATTGTCGCTGGACAAAGCCATCACAGGTACCCTTCACCCAATTCCACAAGTTGATGCTAAGGATCATGAACTACTGAAGAGGAACTACTACATCCTCTGCTCCACGGCAGCTGCCCCTACAGGAATCAAAAATTATTAATGCCCTGTGGCAAACCCCCCTTCCCTGCCCCCATTTTGAAAAGGGCTGAACGTAAATACTTTGTGCCAGCTAAAGGCCAGGAGTATCTCTACACCCTCCCAGCCCCAAACTCTCTCGTACTTGAGGCTGTTAATCAAAGGGAGAGGCAGGGGCAACCCGGGCCTACACCCAAAAATAAAGACTCGAAGAGACTGGATCTGTTTGGGTGAAAGATTTATTCATCTTCCAGCCTTCAGTTGAGAATGGCCAACCACCAAGCCCTCCTTGGCTGCTCCGATTACAACATGTGGCAGGCAATGGCCAAGTTCGAGGCTTCGCTTCCCGAAGGGTCCAAGAAGGAATTCTGGACAGTACTCGAAGAGGGCACCACTGTGGCCAGGGTGGCCCTCCAGACAGCTTCAGATGCGGCTGACTCTGCGGCTTGCACCATGGCCTCGGCCATCTCCATGCAGCAGGCATCCTGGCTGCTCCTCTAGGGTCTGTCGACAGAGGCTTAGCCGTCAGTGCTGGACGTTCCCTTCGGCAGGCCCTGTTTGCAGAACAGACAGATAGTAAGCTGCATGGGCTCAAGGACTCCCTCACTACCCTGAAAACTCTAGGGCTGTACGTCCCTGTTTAAGTCCGTAAGCGGTTCAAACCACAGCCAATCCCAGCAGGAGCCACCCCACAAAAAGAGCAGGGGCTACAAATGCCGCCTGAGGCACCCATCCCCTCCCTCCGCCCAATCAGGGGAGCAAGTGGGTATTTTTAGGGTGAACCCAACGGCAACCTACCAGACTATACCCTGGATCTATCTTTCCTGCCTTTCTCCACCCGCATTTCTCTTTTCCTCCTGGCATGGACCACCATAATCTCGGACCGCTGGGTCCTCAGTACAGTGCCGCAGGGTTATATCCTACAGTTACTGTCTCCACCCCCCTTCACCGTCCCTCTTCAGGGATCCCTTTCACGAGAGTCTCCTCGCACAGGAGGTAGAAGGGTTGCTGCAGCTGGGTGCGGTGGAAGAGGTTCCCTGTGAGTACAGGAACAAGGGGTTCTATTCCCGGCACTTCTTAATCCCAAAAGCCAAGGGTGATCTACCCCCCATCCTGGACCTACGAGACCTCAACAAATACCTAAAGAAGTTGAGGTTCCGCATGGTCTCCCTGGCCTCCTCCATCCAGGAGACTGGTATGCCACCCTCGACTTGAAGTACTTTCATATAGCGATATTCCAAGGACACAGGTGCTTTCTACGCTTCATGGTGGGATCGGACCACTACCAGTTTGCGGTCCGCCCTTTCGGCCTAGCAACAGCGCCAAGGGTGTTTACCAAGTGCATGTCAGTGGTAGCAGCTTACCTCAGGCATTGGAGTATATAGATCTACTCGTACCTCGATGACTGGCTGGTCAAAGGTCAATCCAGGTCCCAACCCAGGCCGATCCTGGGCCTGCTGGTAAACGACAAAAAGTCAACGTTAGTTCCAGTGCAGAGGATAGAGTTCATCGGCGCAGTGCTCGACTCCACCTGCGCCAGAGCGTTTCTGCCACAGGAGAGGTTCCAAGCATTGGTGGACCTCTGCATGGGAGTCTGTGGCCGTGGCCTGGGGGAACAGGGTTTGTCTGCGCCTGCTGGGACACATGGCAGCATGTACGTATGTCGTCCACCATGCCAGCCTCTGGGTGCGACATTTACAGCAGTGGCTGGTGACGGTCTATTCCTAGTCCAGAGATCACCTGGAAAAGGTCGTTACCATCCCGCTGACGATACTTACCTTGCTGCAATGGTGGACGGACTCCAGGGCGGTCCTGGAAGGAGTTCCATTCGACAGCCCTTGTCACTGTATCAAGCTGATATTGGACGCCTCAGACCTAGGCTGGGGAGCGCATCTTGGCAACCTTCAGACCCAGGGCGTGTAGTCCCCAGAGGAGATGAAGATGTTTATATACATCATCGAGCTCAGAGCGGTTAGGTTGGCCTGTGGAGTCTTTTTACCACACTTGGCGGGCAAGGGGGTGAGTGTGTTGACAGACAATACGACCTCGACATTCAACATCAACAGGCAAGAGTGAGCGCACTCGTCAGCTCTCTATCAAGAGGCTCTCTGATTGTGGGATTTCTGAATCAAGCATGTAATCCACTTGTAGGCCTATCACCTCCCCGGTGTCAGGAATACGCTGGCAGATCACCTCAGCAGATCCTTTTTCTCTCACCACAAGTGGTTGCTCCATCCGGATGTAGCCCAGAAACTCTTCCAGAGGTGGGGAACTCCCCAAGTGGATCTGTTTGCCACCAGTCAGAACAGGAAATGCCATCACTTCTGTTCCCTATAGGGTCTGGGCAAGGACTCCCTCTCCAACACCTTCCACCTGTCATGGGCAGGGGGACTGATGTACGCGTTTCCACCGATCCCGCTCATCAGCAGAGTCCTGTCAAAGATCAAGAGAGACAAGGCCCAAGTAGTCATGATCGCCCCAGCGTGGCCTCACCACCATTGGATCGGCATGCTGATGGACGTGATGGTGTCCACTCCCTGGAGCCTTCCCATCTGCTCTCACAGGATCGCAGGCATCTCTTACACCCCAATTTTGCCCCCCTCCACGTCACGGCGTGGATGCTGTGTGGTTGAACCCGGAGGAGCAGGCCTGCTCTAACGAGGTCCAGCAAATCCTCCTGGATAGCAGGAAGCCTTCCACTGGAGTGACCTACCTGGCCAAGTGGATGAGGTTCTCCCACTGGGCGTCCGAGTGTAGCATTTCTCCAATGCGCTCCTCCTTACAATCTATCTTAGATTACCTGCTCCATCTTAAGAACCAGAGGCTGGCCCAGTCTTCTGTCAAGGTGCACCTTGCGACTATCTCCGCTTTCCACCCACAGATCCAAAAGGTATTCTCACAACGACATGTTGGTCTGATTCCTGAGACGTCTCGAGAGGCTCCTCCCACCGGCCTGAGTCCCTGTCCCACAGTGAGACCTTAACTTGGTTCTTTCTAAGCTCATGGGCCCAACTTTTGAGCCTATGGGCTCCTGCTCCCTCTCCCACCTGTCATGGAATGTCGCTTTCCTTGTAGCCATAACATCCGCGAGATGAGTGTTGGAACTTAAAGCTCTGATGTTGAAGCCACCGTATACAGTGTTCTATAAGGACAAAGTTCAACTGTGACCCCATCCGGCCTTTCTGCTGAAGGTGGTGTCTTCCTTCCATGTTAACCAGTACATCTTCCTCCTGGTATTTTGTCCCAGCTCACATACCGCTAGTAAGGAAAGGAGGCTGCATGCCCTGGACATCAGACGTGCCCTGGCATTTTATCTGGAGCATACCAAGCCCTTCCGCAGGTCGACCCAGTTCTTCATCGTGACAGTGGAGAGGATGAAGGGCCTTCCAGTGTCCTTGCAGAGGATTTCCAACTGGATCACCACCTACATCTGGACCTGTTACGAACTGGCGCAGGTCCCACCGCCGCTGATTGTGAGGGCCCACTCAACCAGAGCTCAGGCATTCTCGGCGGCCTTCCTGGCGCATGTCCCTATTCAGGACATTTTCAGAGCTGCGACATGGTCTTCAGTTCACACGTTCACAGCGCACTACGCCCTTGCTCAGTAGGCCAGAGATGACGTTGGGTTCGGCAGAGCTATGTTGCAATCTACATGTCTGTGAACTCCTACCTGCCTCCATTGGCATTGCTTGGGAGTCACCTAATATGGAATGGACATAAGCAAGCACTCAAAGAAGAAAAGACAGTTACCTTTTCCATAACAGGTGTTCTTCAAGATGTGTTGCTCATGTCCATTCCATGACCCGCTCTCCTTTCCCACTGTCGGAGTTTCCAGCAAGAAGGAACTGAGGGTGGGAGAAGCCAGCAGGGCCCCTTGTGTGCGCTGCTCCATTGGGCGGCAGAGCCAGTCCCCTACGGATACCACTGAGGGAAAATCTTCCAGCACCGGTGCATGTGGTGAGTGCACACACTTAATATGGAATGGACATGAGCAACACATCCTGAAGAACACCAGTTATGGAAAAGATAATTGTCTTTTTCATTAATTTTTCTATTCTTTTCTGTCCTTCTAAAAGATGAGAAAATAAGGAAATAGTGTAGGATTTAATGGTTGAATCAAAATCAAAGATTCAAATGTTAAAATACGTTTTCTTTAACAATGAGGGGGGGAAGTCAACAGGTTTTATCAGGAGTTATATAACAAAATGCATTTATAGATATAGATATATAGAAATGCATTTTTAATTTGATGTATTTTGTTATACAATTTATAGTGCCAATTTTTAAAATAAAGATTACTGTCCTCATTTTACTATAGTGGGATTGAAAATAAGTTTTTTATATTTCATTTATATTACTAAACATAATACCAATTTGATCTTTTCTTATAGCCTGGAGACTTGAAAAAAAGGATTGAATCTCTCATAGATAGAGACTATATGGAGAGAGACAAAGACAACCCCAATCAATACCACTATGTTGCATAATGGGAGAGAACTTTTTTTTTCTAAGAAGACACCAGAATCATGTATTCAGGACTTTAAATACCTATGCTGTTTGCAGACTTTACTTTTAGCAGATCCTCAAGTTGATGTATACTATTCAACCAGCTGCATGCACTGGTGTGGATGAGAAGCAAAGGAAATGTTTCTTCAATGATCCTTGTCAAGACTCCTTAGAGATTTTTAAATGGCACATTTTTTATTTCTTTTAGTTCTTCCATTTGTTCTTTTGAGTTCTTCAAGATATGTTTATTCTACTTTGTTTAAAATTAACTTTTGAAGTTGGAAGGGAAGGTAAAAAAATACTCTTTTTCTGGCTTATTTATGTATGTGTTCATGAGTGCACATCCATAAAGACCCTTAATGCTGCATTCTTTAGCTACAAAAAATCACTCTGGTATCTTTTAAAACCCCTTTTAATTAATTAACACTTGTGTACAAACATTCAGTGAATTCTTGAAATTATGCACCATGATACTGTTATATTCATGTTTGTTTAATTTTCTTTTAAAATAGTTCTAAACTTCAGTCTGGTTTGGATAAATCAGGTTTTGAAGTGAAATCTTTGAAGTGCCAAGAGGACAACTGTGTTAAAATGTCTGTAGTGAGCTGTCTGATTACTTAGCTAAGGTATTCATTTGTGGAATTTTTTGCTCTAGGGCAAGTGATTTGTATCACTGTTTATGTAAAACTTCAGTATAATTTAGTTTTGTCTTTAGAGACAAATATAGGATAATTACTGTACAGTGCACTCAACACAAGAAGAGAAAAGATTTCAAAGGCTTTACAGTCTCGATGTTGTGAAAGCATAGATTTTTGTCTTGAGAGAGTATGGATTTTGTGAGTTCCCTGTTACATATTGTATATATGTAAGTTGATTTGAATTAAAGAATGAAGGACATGTAGATCTGTTAGATAATTGTAACTATAAGGAAGATACTTTTTTGTGGTAATATTTACAAGCCTGTTTTATTTTACAGGATTTGCATAATGGTGTTTCATTCTGATTAAAAGCTACCAAAGGAGTTTTGATCATGGCCTAATGAGAATTTAAGCAATATTTTCTTGAAAATCACTTACTAAATTTATATAATATGACTTTTGTGCATAAATTATAAGTCCACGACCCCTTCTTAAGTATCCATTGCTAAAAGCTGACATCTTCTGGGTTTCCATATTAAAGTCCTCATTCTGTCATCTGGTCTCATGAATTGTATTGCATTCTTTGAATTATTTTTATTCCTTTTCCTCTGTGTTAGAAACCAAACCCCCTATCATATGTTTAGTACAACAAATGTATTTAAAAGCTATTTAACATTGTAATTTAATGTAGACTTATATTTTAACTTGCTTTAATATTTAAATCTTTAGTTAATTCAAATAAAATCTCATTGATATGTATTAAATATTAATTTCTTAGCCACCATGTGAATTTGGCACTTAATCTCAATCTGTCATTGAAGATTAATTAATAGACCTAACTTTTAACTAATTGATTTATTCCCTATTCACATTACAACCAGCCAAAGTCAGTTTGCTAAAACATACTGCTGTTTTTGGTGTTTTAAAATAAAAAGCTTTATGTAATAAACACACAAGTGTAACGGGGCAGAGGTTTCATCAGACTAAAGATTTGTGAGTGACAGGCAGTAATCTATGCTATGTGAACAATGCTCTCTACCTCAGGGGTTCTTCATCTTTTTCTTTCTGAGCCCCCCACCCTTCCATGATATAAAAACTCCACCGCCCACCTTGTTACAACTACTGTTTTTCTGCATATAAAAGCCAGGGCCGGCAGTGGGGGTACCAAGCAGGGCAATTGCCCATGGCCCCAAGCCACTGGGGGCCCTGCCTGCAAAGCTACATTGCTCAAACTTTGGCTTCTGCCCTGGGTGACAGGGCTCAGGGCCCCATGCAGCAGGGCTTCAGCTTTCTGTCCTGAGACCCAGTGAGTCTAATGCTGCCTGGGCTTGGCAGACCCCCTGAAACCTTCTTGTGGGCCCCTGATTGAGAACCACTGCTCTACCTTATCTTTCCTACCCTCCACCCAAAAATTAAACTCTAACTTTCTGACTAGTATTTGATTAAAAACAAATTAGCAAAAATTGATGCTATTACTAGAAGATATATTTTCATCAACAAGAGAAATGGCTCTTGCTGTGGAAGCAAGGTAATTGACAGACAAGAATTCTGAGCTATGTAATTAAAAAAACAACCTACCTAGAGACTGGTATTTGTTAGCCAAATTACTCTCACTTGTATAGCAATAAAAAGATTTTTTAGAATCCTTTTGTTAGCATTTTTGCAGCCCAAACAAATGAGTAAGCCCTTTAAAACTAATACATTTGCATCCAAGTCACTAGTGACCAGAGTTGTCATACTGTTTAGTGGCTTATGTGAAATGAGTTGATCTTAGTACAGTTCCCTGTGTTTACATCACAATGAGGAATTTTGTTGCAGTGATAGACTGAAGGTTGTACAGTCTCTATGCCACTATAATATAAATGGTGTATGGTAATAATATTGTTCAATACTGTAATTGTCTTATGGTACCAGATATACGCATCTCTAGTATTAGAGGCCAAACATTCTTTATTCACCCATGATATGGCAGTGGAATATCATGTAAATTAAAACCAACCTATGATCTAAATTGTCCCTAAATTAGCACAAACAGTAATTCCCCCTCAGGCCCCAATTCCTCTGTTGTGGATTCATATTCAGACACTACTCAAAGTGTTCCTTAGATGCTTTTTTAAAAAATTGGTGAATTCTGTCTCTAGTGGTCCACAAGAGGAAGAGTTTCAGAGTAGCAGCCGTGTTAGTCTGTATCCGCAAAAAGAAGAACAGGAGGACTTGTGGCACCTTAGAGACTAACAAATTTATTAGAGCATAAGCTTTTGTGGACTACAGCCCACTTCTTTGGATGCATATAGAATGGAACATATATTGAGGAGATATATATACACACATACAGAGAGCATAAACAGGTGGGAGTTGTCTTACCACCTCTGAGAGGCCAATTAATTAAGAGAAAAAAAAACTTTTGAAGTGATAATCAAGCTAGCCCAGTACAGACAGATAACAAGTGTGAGAATACTTACAAGGGGAGATAGATTCAATGTTTGTAATGGCTCAGCCATTACCAGTCCTTATTCAAACCGGAGTTGATTGTGTCTAGTTTGCATATCAATTCTAGCTCAGCAGTTTCTCTTTGGAGTCTGTTTTTGAAGTTTTTCTGTTGTAATATAGCCACCCGCAGGTCTGTCACTGAATGACCAGACAGGTTAAAGTGTTCTCCCACTGGTTTTTGAGTATTTTGATTCCTGATGTCAGATTTGTGTCCATTAATTCTTTTGCATAGAGACTGTCCGGTTTGGCCAATGTACATGGCAGAGGGGCATTGCTGGCACATGATGGCATATATCACATTGGTAGATGTGCAGGTGAACGAGCCCCTGATGGTATGGCTGATGTGATTAGGTCCTATGATGATGTCACTGGAATAGATATGTGGACAGAGTTGGCATCAGGGTTTGTTACAAGGATAGGTTCCTGGGTTAGTGGTTTTGTTCAGTGATGTGTGGTTGCTGGTGAGTATTTGCTTTAGGTTGGGGGGTTGTCTGTAAGCGAGGACAGGTCTGTCTCCCAAGATCTGTGAGAGTAAAGGATCATCTTTCAGGATAGGTTGTAGATCTCTGATGATGCGCTGGAGAGGTTTTAGTTGGGGGCTGAAGGTGACAGCTAGTGGTGTTCTGTTATTTTCTTTGTTGGGCCTGTCTTGTAGGAGGTGACTTCTGGGTACTCGTCTGGCTCTGTCAATCTGTTTTTTCACTTCAGCAGGTGGGTATTGTAGTTTTAAGAATGCTTGATAGAGATCTCGTAGGTGCTTGTCTCTATCCGAGGGATTGGAGCAAATGCTCCAATGATATAAGATAAGGTTATATCTTAGAGCTTGGCTGTAGACAATGGATCGTGTGGTGTGTCCTGGATGGAAGCTGGAGGCATGTAGGTAAGTGTAGCGGTCAGTAGGTTTCCGGTATAGGGTGGTATTTATGTGACCATCACTTATTAGCACAGTAGTGTCCAGGAAGAGTGCCTCTTGAGGACTTCAATGATAACAGCAGTGATTTCCACCATAGTGTTTTAGCTTCTTGCAATGGTGGCTAGAGATAAAGGCAGATCCCAACCCACAATGAAAAGTTAAATACTGTATGTATCTGGGCTCTGGGGGTTTTTTTGGAGTGGGAGACTTTTTGGGGGGTTGTTTTGCCTTTTTTTTTTTTTTTTTTTTGTGGGGAGGGGAGGAAAAAGAGGTAACTATTTTTTCATGTACTAGGAAGAGGTTATGTTGAAGCATGCTGCCTGTAGCCATCACCTATCTAAAAGGCCCCAAGTAAAACTATAGAAAAGCAGCTTAGGATATAAAGGTTTCTCTCCCCAGACTGATTAATTTAGTGGGGGCACCCATGATGAGAAGAGTGACCAAGTGATGTACCTCTCTGATGAAGGGTCAGGCAGTAGAGCTGACTCTCCTTCATTCTCTGCACCATGAAACCTAAATGCTCTCAGGTCTGGGGTGTTAGAAGCAGAAAAACCCTACCACAGTGTATTGAGATACTGATTTATAATACAAGATATTCCTAGAAACAGAATTTCAGTGGTAAAACAAATAGTTCTAATGCATGAGCGACAGGATATCCTTTAACTAAGCTGACCAGGAGAAACAATCATATTACGGTGTGATTGAATGTCCTGTGCTCCATATCTTCTTTTCCACTACAGCATCTAACCATCTTTATGACAACACATTTTTATGGACTAAAAGGTATAGCCAATACATTGACTATACTTGCAGTTTGATATTAAGAACATTCAAGAGATCACATAACCAAGCTCAGCCAAAGTTGTCTAAAAACAAAACACACTATGGTACATGAAAAAGTTAATACATCACCAATCCTTTCTGGGACCTGAAGTCTCGCAGTGTGTTCAGTTCATCTTGGACAATGTGCTTCCCAAGTGCCCCTTTAAACTGGCCATCTTTTATAGCATGGCTGTTTACAAGTAACAGAGCACTTAAAGTTTAACAAGCCAGCTTTGTCTTTGGTGCCTCCTTGTACTTTCCCATCTTTCGTTTGAATATTAAATACTAAATGTTAAAGGGCATGAAGATACTCCCTAATACAAAGCATTCATACATCTTTCATTATTTCCTTGTACTACATTGTACCTTTGTTTCATAATGCTCGTATATCTAGCTTTTGACAGTTTTTGTATTTGCTTAAGCCAAGTGCTGAGCTATACATCTCCCAGGGCCTCATGGGATATATGCCTAAGCATAAATGAGCTAAAATAAGCAGTGTACAACTTAGCATAATTACCCAGCACACATGTATATGGTATTTATATAATATATAGCTATTCATGTGGTGCATATAAACATAACCTAAATGCACTGGCTAACACTACTTTGCTGCTTTTCTGTACCAGGTTAGCCAAAGAAGTCTTAATAGAATTTTCTAGTTTTCTCAAAACATGAATTTTAGAAAAATCTATAAATCCTAAACTATGATTCTACTTTACAACCTTCTCCTCTTTTTTTAAAGTATGCGAAAGTGCACTTAACTTCACACAAACAACCTCAACTAGGTTCCCTTAACCTAGAACTATGAAGCATATCTATCCATTCTATGGTCATCTTCAGTGTCTATTGAAACTTTCAATACCTTTTAATCATACAGTGATTGTGTAGACTTGACCTTCCTTAGGGTTATCGTTTAACAATGTCTGATTAGGCAAAAGCAGACTGAGGCATTTCCCATAGTTCACAAAGATTCCATGTGGGGGAGGTAATCTTTTATCGAACCAACGATCTGTTGGTGACAGAGACAAGCTTTTGAGCTTTCACAAAGGTTGGTCCAATAAAATGTATTACCTAACCCACCTTGTCTCTCTAATATCCTGGGACCAACATGGTTATAACAACACTGCATACAAAGATTCCATGGGTCGTACAAAGAGTTAGTGTATCTCTATATCCAAACAGCTAGGTCATGTGAGATTAAATTATGGTACTATATGGAAAGTTCAAAGGTTATGTTGATGGAATACTGAGATATCAGACATATACGAAACAAAATAGGAATGCTCTATAGCTCACATTTCTAATATGCCACCTGTGAAGTATAAATATTGTGTCTTTAAATGTAAAGCTAGAAGGGAAAATGGAAGGCTGACAGAACTAAGGGGGCTCAGTTAAAAGTTGTGATTTTCCCTGGTTTCCAATATGTGGTCTTTTTGTTTTTATAAAGTGGAATCAATCTTAAAATGAACCAAGTTTCTACTGAGTTTTGGGAGCTGATGCAAACCTTCTCTTAAGGGAGATTTTTGGCTGAAGAAGTGGCAAATAGTTTCAGCTTTAGCTTCAGGTTAAATATTAGTTCTTCTTTGAGTGATTGCTCACATGCATTCCACAATAGGTGTACGTGCTCACCATGTGCACTGGTGCCAGAAGTTTTTCCCCTAGCAGTACCTGTAGGGGAGCGCCCCTAGCAATTCTTGGAGTGGCACCTCTGTGGTGTGATATAAGGGGTGCTGCGCGCTTCCCCCACCCTCGGTTCCTTCTTGCCGCCAGTGAAGGTGCATCGGAACTGCTCTGCTCCAGCTTGGCTGCAGCTTCCCTCTTGGACTCTGTTAGTTCATAGTTAGTAGTACCTATAGTTAAAGTAGTTTAGTTCAGAGTTAGTTTAGTGCGCCCAGGTAGGGGCATGCCCCGGGCTTTAAGTTGTGCGACGCTTGCAAGCAGCTGATGGACACTCAATAACGGACTTAAAAGTGGCAATTCTTCAACAAAAAAACAGACGTCAATGAGAAACTGCAGAACTGGAATTAATTTGCAAACTGGACACCATCAAATTAGGCCTGAATAAAGACACGGAGTGGATGGGTCACTATAGAAACTAATTTCCCCATACTGTTACTCACACTTTTTGTCAACTGTTTGAAATGGACCACCCTGATTACATTGCCCTAATTACCACCACAAAAGTGATTTCCTCCCTTGGTATTCTACTGTTGAGAACAGCCCCCTTCCACTTTAATTGAATTCTCGTCAACACTAACCCCCCACTTGATAAGACAACTCCCATCTTTTCATGTGCTGTGTATTTATACTTGTCTATGGTATTTTCCATTCTATGCATCTGATGAAGTGGGTTCTAGCCCATGAAAGCTTATGCCCAAATAAATGTGTTGGTCTCTAAGGTGCCACAAGGACTCCTGGTTGGTTTTGCTGATACAGACTAACAGGGCTGCTACTCTGAAACAAGTGGTTTTCTTAGCTCCCTGCTGCCCACAGGCAGACACAGCCCCTGCATTTATAACCAGCCCCCAGTGAAACCCACCTGCCCACTTCACCCGGGTGCGGAGCAGCCTTGCAGGTGCCCTGCTGCGTGTCGGGCAGCGGCTCCTATTGTTTCAACTCTCTGACTCCACTAAGGAGCTGAATTGCTTCCTGCCTCGCGCTGACGGGCCAGCCCCGGCCGGGTTGTGTTCGAGCCACCCGTGCCTGGAGCGGGGCGCGCGGGGGGTTCAGTCCGGCTGCGGCAAGGGCGATATTGGGGGGGGCAGGCGCTGGATGTGCGGTCCCACCCTTTCAGCAGCACCCGCCCCGCGGCTCCGGCCCCAGCCCGGGAGCGTTCCACAGCCGCCCAGGCTCGTTGTCTCTGAGGCCCGGGGGCCGTTGCAGGAGCGCGCGAGCCTCCCGTATTAACGCCCCCCACCCTGAGCGGGGCTCTGACGTCACCGGGCGAGTTTAGGGCACGCACTGCCCGCGGGGGGGCACTGAGGCACTGAAGGGAGGGTTGTACCACGTGGGTGCCGAGGAGGTCCTCGGCCAGGCTACGAATCCAGCCAGGACCGAAGGGGAGGGTGAAGGCATCTTCCCCGCAATCTCGTACCCTCTCGCGATAGTCTCCCCGCCCCCTCCCTTTGGCGACCGAATCACGTGACGCCGTGGCGGTGACGTCAGCAGTCATATGACCTGACGAGCGGGGGGTGTCTCGCGTGTCCGGTAGCAGCAGTAGCCGTAGTGCGGAGTCTCCCCTGCGCCTCCTGCCTGACGCGGCTCCCTCATGGCTCGGATCGATGGCGGCCGCTGGCTGCTCCTGGCCGCTGTGCTGCTCGGTAAGAGGCGTCGGGCCCGGCCGCGCCGCTTCCCCCGGGAGGGGCCCCGATCTCCGGGCCGCGCCGCTCGGTGGGGGCGGTCGCGGTTCGCCGGCTGGGGGGGGGCCTGGCTGCGCAGCCCGGCGCGGGTGGCTGGTGCCCATCTGGGGGCTCCGGGCCCGTCCCGCGCTGGGGCCGGCCTGTGACAGGTGGGTGTGCCCAGCCGCGGCGCTGCGTCCTCGCAGCGGCTGCCTAGAGCGGGGCCGGGCTGTGAAGCGGCTGGGGGTGGTGCAGCCAGCGAGCAGCGCAGCCTGCCCGGGGCGGGGGGGGATTCAGCGCCTCGGCCAAAACCCATCCCGTCTCCTTCAGCCCCTGTGGGGCCTGAGCGAGCAAATCCGCCCTTCAGCGCTGCCGTGGGGGTAGGAGAGGGGCTTGTAGCGTCAGGCCAGAGGAGTTTGGGTTGGATGTGGGGCTGTTCCTGCCCCACACTGAAAACCTCCTTTGCTCTTATCTTGTTTTCCTCTGCAGTTTTCTATTTTAATGTTGTAACTCTAAACTTGTTGGGGTTCAGGTTTCTTGGCAAGATGCTCAACCTTGTGTGTTGTCCTTGGATTTGCCAGATAAACGTATGCTACAATTTAAGGGCAAGCTTCTTTCCTGGGTGGGTATGGTGGAGGGATCCTCAATGGAGTATAAGTATAACAGAACCCACCTCCTTTGTGCTCCCTGGGCCAGGAAATGAGAGGCAGAAGTTTAAACTTGGAAGCGATGTAGTAATACCCAGCAGAGCTCCCCTGCCTGAGAGAAATTCTTTGAACCTACACAGTCAGATTACAGCCTTTTATGTTATTTGGCCCTTAGGTGTCTTAAAATCAAGTATTTAGGGGACTTCACTGCACTACAGAGTTCTAGTGCCTGAATATGACTGAACCATTAAGTTAAATGACATGGTGCTGACAACTTTAATGGTCAGTGTAGATGGGACAAATATAGTCAATGTTGTGTTTATAATGCATCCAGAGTGTCACAGTGCATTGATATCTGGCTGATTCTGCAGACAGATGAAACAGTAGCTCTCAGATGTAGTGAACTTTCCCATTTGTTTTAGAGGCTTGTTGCCTAATGTGACTGTTTCAAATGACAACAGTAGTTTCCTGCTGAATACATTCAGCAGAAACAGGGGAGGGTGCAGTGGGGAATGGAATTAAACTTCCATCCCCCAAATGTTGCTACTGCTGAAATGTGGAGGGAAAACTTGCAGGGAGAGTAAAACTGCATTCAGTATCACTAAGTAAAGGATCCTCTATTGACTTGGGGAAACAGTAAAAGGAATGAGTTTGTGAGGGCAATGTGGCCTAATTTTGGCATTACTGTTGTATGTTGTAGGCAGGGCTGTCCTTACCCATACGCAATGGCCCACACCCCAGTCCCACCTCTTCCCATCCCTGCTCCATCCCAGCCCCGCCCTCAATCCCCTGAGGAGTGCAGCAGGGCCAGGCCTGCACTCACCAGCAGCAGGAAGTGCAGCAACCTGGCCCCATCCGTGCCACCGGTGAGTGCTGGGGGTGGTGGTTTCCCCCTGCCCCCCAAGTCAGCCCTCACCACGGAGGCCTGGGGCCCCACCCTCCACATGGGGGGGCTGCGTAGGGCCCCGGAAGAGCTAAGGAAGGCCCTGGTTGTAGGTGCTTCTTTCACTTAATTCCAATCTAAGGTGCAACTTTGAACCTTGCCATTGATGTCTTGGTTCTCAGTTCTTGCATTGGGTGTGCTGATTAAACATGGTCATCTAACAGTCACTTGCTGGAAAGCACTAACTCATAAAGGCAATTGAGGAAATACTTTTCAGACACAGTAGATGCAAGAGCTATGTGGTTAATCTATTTGTTTCTCTTTATAATGCGCATTGGTCATACTGGGGGACAATACAGGGATTGTTAGGCTAGAAAGCTATTGTCATAGGTTCATAACTGTGCAGATGGTCTGGATACCAACACTGTAGAACTCTGGAGTTTGAAAACCCATATCTGAATCTTGCAGCTTTAGTTCTTTTTGAAAACTTAAGTTGCAGGGAACTTGTATGTGAATGTTTCAGATCAACTTTGTACTGTTGCTAATCTTATCTTCACCGATGGCTTGTTGAAGGATGCTGTTCTTCAGATAAAAATCCTATATGGCTTACAATGTCCCCCGGTTATATAAAATCCTGATGAGCCATTTAGAGTGGACTTCTATAACTTTTCTGGCTTCTTCTGAAGAAACACGGGTCTGGGACAATGTACTTGGCACAGTGAAAACTCTTGAAGGTGTAATAAAGTGCAAATGTTAAGTGGATCCTGTAATCATCCTCTTCCAACTGAGATGAGCTTCCTAGGTGTCTGTTCAAAGGCAGCTGAGTTGTGGCGTTAAGGGTTTGGCCCCTGACCAAATGGCCTTACTAAATTTTCATGGGATGCATGGCATTGGTTACAAGTAGCACTACATGGTCTGCTGGTGAGCTAACTTGGTAAAAACTGTTTTGATTGAGAGGCCAATACTAGGAGCTGAAACTAAACCGCAGAGGATACGTCTACATGGCATGATGGAGCAAGCCATCCAGCCCGGGCCAACAGACTTATGTTACTGGGGTTTGCTCTAGCTCTCTAAATTACATCTCTGGCTCTGAAGTTTAAGCATGAGGTTGGACTTAACAGCTTGAGCCCCAACCCGAGCTGTAACTTGAAAGTACTGTCTACGTGGCTGGTTTTAGAGTGCTAGTCTGATCTCTCGACCCAGGTCTGACCTGAGGTGCCTTGGGTAGCCCACAATGAAAATGCCACGGTCAGGGCAGGTTGCTAAAAGGAGAGCAGATTCTTCCAAAACTGGTGGTTAACAATGTAGTTAGTCACCAACCAGCCACAAACTGTGCTCCTGATTCCCCCACACTCTTTATTAAGAAACAAAGAAAAATAAATCGCACAGCCCCCTTTATTGCATTCCAGTTCTCTGGCTTCCAATCGGCAAGTAAGACCGTAAGAGTGGCCATACAGGGTCAGACCAAAGGTCACTGTAGCCCAGTATCCTGTCTTCCAACAGTGGACAATGCCAGGTTCCCCAGAGGGAATGAACAGAACAGGCAATCAGCAAGTGATCTGTCGCCCATTCCCAGCTTCTGGCAAACAGAGGCTAGGGACACCATCCCTGCTTATCCTGGCTAATGGCCATTGATGGACCCATCCTCCATGAATTTATCTAGTTCTTTTTTGAACCCAGTTATAATCTTGGCCTTCACAACATCATAATAGATGTCCAGTAAGGTGGGGAGTTATTTAAAACTCTACTTACTATACAAAATGTTCTTCTGATCCCCAAAGGGTCATCCATGTTACCAGATCAATACTAGTTTGGATCTTACCCAAAATATCCTGCTGCCAGCCAATCCTTCGGTATCTAAAACTAAAGGTTTTATTATAAAAGAAAGAGAAGAGAGCTGTTAAATGGTCAAAGCAATCCAATACGTACATATGACAGACTTCTTAGCAGCATTGGTGAGTTTGCTGGCTTGTAGAGTCCCTCCGGAACACATCCACGTGGATGGGTCTGTTAGTCCTTTGTTCAAAGCTTCAGTTTGTAGAGAAGTTACTCCAGAGGTGAGAAGCAGGATAGAAGACAAAATGGAGAAGATGCAGCTGCCTTTTTTTATATCCTTGCCATGTGGCTTATCCATTGTTTGTCCCAAACACAAGCTCACAGCACATGGGCATGGAAAAGCATTTGGAGTCCCATGTCCACAGACGTGTCCCTATATGTTGTCCTGCTGACTCATAGGTGTAACCCCTGCCTTTTCTCAATGGGTTTATTATACAGCTGATTGTCCTTCATGGGCCATTAAGCAGGCTAGATAGAGCTGATGTAACACTGTCTGGGAAGTGAGGGGTTTTTACCCATGAAAACTTAC
Source organism: Chrysemys picta bellii (assembly GCF_011386835.1). Taxonomy (NCBI): domain Eukaryota; kingdom Metazoa; phylum Chordata; order Testudines; family Emydidae; genus Chrysemys; species Chrysemys picta. The sequence goes on along the minus strand of NC_088791.1, from coordinate 245,076,493 downwards.
GCCCAAATAAATCTGTTACTCTTTAAGGTGCCACCAGACTCCTTACTGTCTGGGAGTGTCACCCAGAAACACAGCACAAGTTTGATATATAAATATACCACACATCATCATAACTCACAATACATACATAAACCTGATTATCATATTTAGCCAATCATAACTTTTCCACTGATGCCTTACATGGCATATCTTGTCTTTGCAATTTTGTAATACTGATAGCAATAATATTATAAGTGGTCACCCATATTCCATACAGCGCCACACTGGGCTGGAAGGCTTGCTGCAAAATGCTGCATAAATGTACCCTGAAAAGACAAAAAACATAAAGCTGCAGAAAAGTTACCTTGCTAGAGAGGCAACTAGCATTTCTTCAGCTAAACTAGATGCCCAAATTTTGATGGGATTATGGCTGTTTCTGGTACTAAAGATGCACACTTTTCCAGTAGCTATTTTCATCTTAACTGCTGTCAGCTGTATTCTTTCCTTCCAGGTCACACATAATCATTTTAAAATGAGTAGTGGCTTCAGTGAGAGGTGTTGTGACCAATTCTGCTTTAGCATGTAAACGAGTCCACCGCCAACCATAAGACCACAAAGCTTAGTACCAATTTTAAAACCTATCTGAATGCTTCATTGCACCATCTTTATACTGAATTGTACATGTTTCAAACTACTCTTTATTCATGTGGTGAGACTTTAGCGTGCCAAATGTAATATTTGAACCCTTTTTTATACTTTTGCTTAGTAACTTGGAGGCATGTTTATAGTTTAAATAGCCTTGGTTGTTATGTGGATCACAAGGTGAGGATGACTGGTTGGTTTGTTTGTTTTTTCTTTGCTCAGCTTTTTCTACCCTTCACTGGCAATGAATAACATAGTACCAGGTAGTACTGACAGCCTCATTTTTTAATGAAAATGTAACAAGTGTAGTAGCACTCCTTCCCTTTGATCCTAGAACATTCAGCTGCAAATGTGATGTAACATTCCACAATGGGTAATGCATAAGAAACAAAGACAATCTTGGCATTCAGGCTTGGGCACAGCAATCTGCATTTTCATCAAGTGGAAGAAAAATAATTGAGGATTAAAATTCCGTTCATTTCTGATAAAGTGGGTTCTAGCCCACGAAAGCTTATGCCCAAACAAATTTGTTAGTCTCTAAAGTGCCACAAGGACTCCTCGTTGTTTTAGTTCATTTCTAGTTTGGTCAGATGGCCCTTTCTAAACAGCCGTCTTGAAAGAGCACTTAAGGAAGGCATGTACAATTTCTGCATGAAGGCTGAAGGTGCACCGGATCGTTTTGTTTAGATTAGAATGTGAAGATGGTTCACTGAACCAGTTTGGTCTGCACCTCTTCTGTTATCTGTTTTTCTGAGACTTCTCTGTTTAGTTCACTGTCAGCCCTGAGTTTGAGGGTATTCCCCACCCCATCCCGAAGAAAAAATGTGATTGTGGGCTATCAACCGGACAAACATTTTTTGATTATTTTTCGCTCTTTTAGAGGAAGAGAATCCTGCTGTAAAACTCTTGAATCGAAACTTTTAAGTTTCAGATACCAAATGGAACTTGATGCAACTTCACAGTGACTTGTCAAACCACACTTGCAGCTGCTAAATGGCCTTTTTCTTGTTTTATTTAAGCTGGAAAAGTTGAGTGAGTAAACATTGCAGCAGACTTTGACCTTGTCTTTATAGTGGATTTGAGAGCTAAGAATCTACATAAATATTTCCCCCCATAACTGATGTGAAACATTTATTACACTAACATGCTTGAAAATCATAAGTCAGAATTAAAAACCGAATCCTTTGTAAAACTTGCACTGCATGTTGCTATTCCACATGATTTCTGCTCTGCCTCTCTGGCAAAATACATTTCTTTAGCTCTATATGGAGTATGATGTCCTCTCTGCTTCATACTCAAACTCTTACCTTTTGGCTAATAGTTTGGTTACCTTAGGGTAAAACACTTTTGGAGAGTATTTCCATTAGCCTTTACAAACCTGTTAACTACATGAGCTAATTGGCTATCAGTTAACTCATGGTGGAAATCTAATATAGACAGATAAAGATACCAATAATTAGCAAACACTATCATGAAAAGTATAGCATAAAAAAAAAACAACCCGGTGAACTACATTCAATATTCTGTTTACATTTAATATATGCTGTAATACTTTGAATTGAGTTTCAAAGACCAAATACCTATTAGCCTCAGTACACCACTTAGGATTTCAGTTACTCGTCCTTCCTCAGAAGGGAAGCCTGACCAGGCTGGGTGCTGCAGAGAATTCTCTTGTCCTCTTGGAATAAAAAGTCTTTCAGAGGGTTTTTTGTTGTTGGTGTTTGTTTTTAAACTTACTTTGACTCTTTAGGTTCATCTACAGCAGAGAAAAAAGCTGTTGCCACTGCTGCTTCAGGCAACTGCAGTGACTGCAAGACACTTCTGTGTCTGTTGTCCTAACACAACACACATGTGGTCCATGTACCATTGTTACATCTCAGGACAAGTCTTAACAAAGTTTGCACCTGCATTGGCCCACTGCATTCACTGTAACAGCAGTGTGGACTGGAACAGGTTTTACAGCTGCATTGGTGCAGTTGGTCCCTCCCTCCCACTCCCTGTTCTAATTGGGTCCGAAGGCAGTTGATGTGGGTCCACTCTTGGCTCTGCCCATTGCTGTTCCCTGCTGTCCCCAAAAAGGTGGAGAGAGGTAGACTCATAACTTCATGTATGTTTGTATTGCTTCTGTAAAAGCAGCAGAGAGTCCTGTGGCACCTTATAGACTAATAGACGTATAGGAGCATGAGCTTTTGTGGGTGAATACCCACTTCTTTGGATGCATGTAGTGGAAATTTCCAGAGGCAGGTATAAATATGCAAGCAAGAGTGAGTCAGGCTAGAGATAACGAGGTTAGTTCAATCAGGGAGGATGAGGCCCTCTTCTAGTAGTTGAGGTGTGAACACCTACGTAAAAGGATAAATGGACACAAATCAGGTATTAGGAATGGCAATATACAAAAACCTGTAAGAGAACACTTCAACCTCCTTAGACACACAATAGCAGATTTAAAGGTAGCTATCCTGCAACAAAAAAAACTTCAGGACCAGACTTCAAAGAGAAACTGAGTTTCAGTTCATCTGCAAATTTGACACCATCAGCTCAGGATTAAACAAAGACTGAATGGCTAGCCAACTACAAAAGCAGTTTCTCCTCCCTTGGTGTTTAAATTAAATTAAATTAATGGAGATATCCTATCTCCTAGAACTGGAAGGGACCTTGAAAGGTCATTGAGTCCAGCCCCCTGCCTTCACTAGCAGGACCAAGTACTAATTTTGCCCCAGATTCTTAAGTGGCCCCTTCAAGGATTGAACTCACAACCCTGGGTTTAGCAGGCCAATGCTCAAACCACTGAGCTATCCATCTCACACCTCAACTGCTAGAAGAGGGCCTCATCCTCCCTGATTGAACTAACCTTGTTATCTCTAGCCTGACTCACTCTTGCTTGCATATTTATACCTGACTCTGGAAATTTCCACTACATGCATCTGAAGAAGTAGGTATTCACTCACGAAATCTTATGCTCCAATACGTCTGTTAATCTATAAGGTGCCACAAGACTCTTTGCTGCTTTTACAGATCCAGACTAACACGGCTTCCCCTTTGATACTTGTATTGATTCTAACTTGCATGTCACAAAACGTCAAACCTAACCAGGTGCTGTGCTGTTCTCCTCTCCTGAGAAACAGGAGAGTTAACAAATGCACATTAAACACCCGCTTAAAATAAATCTTGTTTATTTGATATCCCATGATTCAAATACTGCTGTTCTCTCACATACCTCTCCTCTGTCTCCTCAATCTTCTAACAAAGGTCTTGTACTGGATGTGCCCCTGGGATTCTATTACTGGGGTGGGGGGAGCTCTTCTCTCAAATCTGGTATGGACCACTCTGCTGTCTGGATGTAGGAGGGAATGTTAAAGAAGCTGTTAATTCAGCCGTAAAACGGGGCCCTAGGCTGCGGGCCCTAGTCAGCCATTGAAGTGACTGTGGGTTGCAGGTTCTAACCCGCAACCGGAAGTACAAGACGACAGACAAACATCTGACTTATTTAGACAAAAATCAAACCAAATTCCTTACCTCCTTGGAGCATTGTTCTACCAATAAGCACCACACCACTTGGGAATATGCCCCTGGCCCAGAGTCTGTCTGGCAGAAGGTACAGGTAATTTCCTGCTACACTCAAGCCATAGTATCTGCATGCACAGCTCTTGCATAGTGGAAAGCAAATGTTAACAGGTCCAAATAACATACCGTCAATTATCCAGCAGCTCCAGAGTGCTGTACAGAAGTTATGGGACAGGCACCAACTTGCACAGGTTGTGTTGTGGCAAGTATTATGTGTGCAGTGCCTTCGTTGGCACATACACTGGGCTTATGGTTATGGCATGCTGAACCATTGCAAGGCCATAGTGTTCTGGCAATGGTTAGCTACGCTACCTGGAAATAGTGACATTGTCCATAGCATAGAGCCCTTAAGCGACACCTGTAACGGGACTTTCATACTGTAGTGAAACAGATTACAATGTGAGATTTCAGTTGAGGTGGATTCTGGTGGCTAACCCCCTTCCTCTCCCTTCCCCAAAAAAGCATAAAACTACTAGGGGGAAACCCCAGCTGCATGGACAATGTGAATCCAAGCTAAACAAAACTGTTACATAAACTCTAGTTCTTTTAAAAACTAATCTGCTGGCTTAAGATCTCTGTGTACCAGGCAGAACTCTAGAATCATGGAACAACCCTAATAATAAAACTGCAGCAGCAGAGTAAATCATTAACTCCTGCAGGCAGCAATTTGGGCAGTTTTCTTTGGGAAAAGATACACTAGGGTAGTCAGTAGGTGGACTGTGGCTCAAATCCAGACCTCAAGATACTTTTGAACTGACCCTGAAATCTTTACTTATTATTCTTTTATTGTTTTCTTCAGAGCCAGACCTGGACCATGACAAAAAATAGACTACCTCTGGCATACACTGTAACAACTGAAAACATGTTTCAACAAACATTTCAGTTTCAGTAAGCGCTAAACCCTTTTTTTCCCCTCTTCCCCCCCCTCCTCCCCCATTAAACCTGTTCTCTGTCAGAGGCTGGATATTGAATTTAGTGCACCCAATCTGAAAGGGTAAATCCTATGTTACAACCTTTCATAGATGTAATATTTTAAACCCTCTCTGAGGGTGAAGAAAAGGGAAATCCTGAAATTCTATTTGAGCAGTAAGTGAAAGTTACTTAGCAGTGAAAAGTTTAAACAACTAGTATTGTTTTTCTTAGTGAATTGCCTGGTGGCCTGTGTGTCTCTACTTGATTACACTGGTCTACAGTTTTTGAGAAGTCGTCTGCTTCAGAGATAAAATGTGCTATTTATTATGTATTTTGATGTGCTGAATTCAAATATGACAATTAAAACAACTGGCTACTGTTTCTAAGATATTTAAGTTTTACATTTTATGTCTATGTATATTGTGTAGATAGATAGTAGTAGAGTTTTAATCCTAAATTGTAAGCCGAGGTCTTTTCATGTGTTATGGTTGCTTTACATGATATTTCACCTGTCCTGTTTATGGAACACTTTAAAAATCAGCAAAAGGGTTATCTAAATAAAATTTATTATGAAACAAAAGGCAAAAAACTATTCTATACATAGTTTAGTCCTATTCAGTGTCTACTCAGCGCTTCTTGGCTTGTCTCTTGTATTCATTAAATGGAGCATCTCTTGTCACTGTCCAGCAATAGTCTGCAAGCATTGATGGGCTCCATTTGCCCTGATAGCGTTTCTCCATTGTTGCAATGTCCTGGTGAAATCGCTCGCCGTGCTCGTCGCTCACCACTCCGCAGTTGGATGGGAAAAAATCTCTAGATGAGAGTGCAAAAAATGTATCTTTAGTGACACGTTGCAACCAAGGCTTTTGTATGCCTTGAGGAGGTTTTCCACCAACAACCTGAGTTGTCTGCCTTGTTGTTTCCGAGAAAATTTATTGCCACTAACTGGAAGGCTTTCCATGCCGTCTTTTCCTTGCCACGCAGTGCATGGTCAAATGCATCATCTCGAAGTTCATGAATCTGAGGACCAACAAAGACACCTTCCTTTATCTTAGCTTCACTTAACCTTGGAAATTTTCCACGGAGGTACTTGAAAGCTGCTTGTGTTTTGTCAATGGCCTTGACAAAGTTCTTCATCAGACCCAGCTTGATGTGTAAGGGTAGTAACAAAATCTTCCTTGATTCAACAAGTGGTGGATGCTGAACACTTTTCCTCCCAGGCTCCGATGACTGTCGGAGTGGCCAATCTTTCTTGCACGACTATCCCATTCGCAGAGAAAACAGCAGTACTTTGTGTATCCAGTCTGCAGCCCAAGCAAGAGAGCAACAACCTTCAAATCGCCCCAAAGCTGTCACTGATGTTGGTCATAGTTTATGCACCTCAAAAGTTGTTTCGTGTTGTCATAGGTTTCCTTCATATGGACTGCATGACCAACTGGAGTTGATGGCAAAACATTGCCATTAAGCAGTAAAACCGCTTTAAGACTAGTCTTCGATGAATCAATGAACAGTCTCCACTCATCTGGATCGTGAACGATTGTTGAGGGCTGCCATCACACCATCGATGTTGTTGCAGGCAACAAGATCACCTTCCATGAAGAAGAATGGGACAAGATCCTTTTGACAGTCACGGAACATGGAAACCCTAACATCACCTGCCAGGAGATTCCACTGCTGTAGTCTGGAGTCCAACAGCTCTGCCTTACTCTTGGGTAGTTCCAAATCCCTGACAAGGTCTTTCAGTTCACCTTGTGTTATGAGGTGTGGTTCAGAGGAGGAGGATGGGAGAAAATGTGGGTCCTGTGACATTGATGGTTCAGGACCAGAAGTTTCATCCTCTTCCTCTTCCTCGTCTGATTCAAGTGAGAATGATTCTGGTGCATCAGGAACCGGCAGTCCTTCTCCGTGGGGTACTGGGCGTATAGCTGATGGAATGTTTGGATAATGCACAGTCCACTTTTTCTTCTTTGACACACCTTTCCCCAACTGGAGGCAACATGCAGAAGTAACAATTGCTGGTATGATCTGTTGGCTCTCTCCAAATATTGGCACTGCAAAAGGCATAGATTTCCTTTTCCTGTTCAACCACTGGCGAAGATTTGTTGCACAAGTGTTGCAGCAGATGTGTGGGGCTCACCTCTTGTCCTGATCTCCAATTTTGCAGCCAAAAGAAAGGTGATAGGCTTTCTTAACCATAGTGGTTATACTGCGCTTTTGTGATGCAAAAGTCACATCACCACAAACATAGCAGAAGTTATCTGCACTGTTCAAGTACGAGGCATCTCTGCTCACTTTGGCTAAACAGAAATGTGTCCCTTTGCAAAATCAAACACTGACAAATAAGAGCACGACACTGTATGATTTCTAGAGCTGATCTAGGGCAATTTGTTCAGCAGCGTGATGTAAGCTTAGTTATGATTGCATTATCCATGACTTCTAGGAATAACATGATGCAATTCATATCATGTATGACGCAATACCAGCTTCAGATTGCATCATTCATTGTTTTGCCTAAAAAGCAAGTACTGTCCAAACCCAGTCATAGATTTATTCATAGATCCAGTCAAAGATGTATTTTAATCATTTCTGGTTTAAATTGAGATCCCTTCCCTTTATAACTCACTTATCCTCTGCCATTCCCAAGTCAAGGGTCGTATATACTGACCCAATAGCATATCTTGAAAACTAGAGCCAATCAACAATTTTAAGCATCATTTTCATTCTCAGTGACCCAGAATTAGTAAAGTTTGACTACATTTATTTCAGAAGCATTTTGGCTGTAGAGCAGTGTTACTTTGTATTTAACAGGGAACTGAAATGGTAACTTTTAACAATACTCCACCAGCATGTTAACATAGCTAAATAAAGGCAGTTCTGGAAATAAAGGCTCCTTTAGTAAGAGATTCAACATACACATGGAAACACAGACTTCAGGTAGAAATGCAAGTTGCATTGGTTTATTCAGATAGGCAACAGGTAAAGATTCACAACTGGGCCTTCAGAAAATAAGTCCTATTTATCACTTGCATGTTTACCTGCATTAAGTCACAATTTCTTGAGTATTGTATTTATTGAGCTGTGGTGTAAATCAGTCTTTAAAATTACAATGTCTTTGAATCCTCTGTACAGTAGTAGCAGTGCAATGAAAAATACTTCCCATGGAGATCCCTGGCCTCTCTTCACTTTCTGTGATCATGATAAGGTTACTTGTAAACACTAGTCTCTAGAGCTATTTAATTATATACCCTGAAAGTAACCACCAACTTTATGGAACCAGTGCTCTATTGGTAACAAATTGCAACAGTCTTCTTTGGAGCTGTCAACTATTAAACTAAAAGTCAGAAGGTTACATCACCAATTGCTTAAAGTAAACAGGAAAAAAAATAGGTCTGCTGAGTTAGCCTTTACTACAGTAAGCACAAGCAGTGCTGTAATTGTATAGTATACCTTAATGAGATGCATTAAGTAAGGCTCAGTTCTAGAGTAGAACTTCTTCCTAGCACTGACTCATTGTAATACATTGGTGTGGGTGTGGATGTACGGTCCCGTCTTTAGCATTGACAGTTTATAAATTCTCTTACATCTTGTAGATGGGCTGAGACTGTCACATTCTGTAATCTGTTATGATCTGTACTGAAACTGTCCCCACAAAATCCACAAACTGCTTCTCCCTTGCAGACTCAAGGGACTTGAGGCTGCCTTCTTTTGGTTTCCTTGACTGTTCTTTCCTAACTCCCCTCCTTTCTGACTGGTCCTTTTGGTATGTTCTCTGCTCTCCCTTCTCTTGTGTTCCCATGTCACTGATCATCTTATCCATCACTGTGCCCCTTCAATGACCTAATCAGCTCCTGTGGTCTTGAGCCTACACCATCTACCTTCAACCTACTTCTGACTTCTTCCCCATGTCTATGGGTATGTCTACACTATGGGATTAATCTGAATGTACAGAATTCAAATTTTGGAAACAGATTGTATAAAGTCGAATGTATGTGGCCACACTAACCACATTAATTCAGCAGTGTGCGTCCATGTATCGGGGCTAGCGTCGATTTCCGGAGTGTTGCACCGTGGGTAGTTATCCCATAGCTATCCCATAGTTCCCGCAGTCTCCCCCACCCATTGGAGTTCTGGGTTGAGATCCCAGTACCTGATGGGGCAAAAAACATTGTCGCAGGTGGTTCTGGGTACAGCCTCACCCCTCCCTCCATGAGAGCAACGGCAGACAACCATTTCGTGCCTTTTTTCCTGGGTCAACAATGCAGACTCCATACCACGGCAAGCATGGAGCCCACTCAGCTCAAGACAGCAGTCATGAACATTGTAAACACCTCACGCATTCTCGTGCAGTTTATGCTGAGCCAGGACCAGAAAAATGAGGTGAGGAGGCGGCGATGGCAGTGCAGTGACAAGAGTGATGAGGACATGGACGTGGACACAGAATTCTCTCAAACTGCAGGCCCCGGTGCTTTGGAGATTGTTGTTAATGGGGCAGGTTCTATCCGTGGAACGCCGATTCTGGGTCCGGGAAACAAGCACAGACTGGTGGGACCACGTAGAGTTGCAGGTGTGGGACGATTCACAGTGGCTGCGAAACTTTCATATGCGTAAGGGCACTTTCATGGAACTTTGTGACTTGCTGTCCCCTGCCCTGAAGCGCCAGAATACCAAGATGAGAGCCGCCCTCATAGTTGAGAAGCGAGTGGCGGTAGCCCTGTGGAAGCTTGCAATGCCAGACAGCTACCAGTCAGTCGGGAATCAATTTGGAGTGGGCAAATCTACTGTGGGGGCTGCTGTGATGCAAGTAGCCAAAGCAATCACTGAGCTGCTGCTACGAAAGGTAGTGACTCTGGGAAATGTGCAGGTCATAGTGGATGGCTTTGCTGCAATGGGATTCCCTAACTGTGGTGGGGCGATAGATGGAACCCATATCCCTATCTTGGCACCGGAGCACCAGGGTAGCCAGTACATAAACCGCAAGGGGTACTTTTCAATGGTGCTGCAAGCACCGGTGGATCACAAGGGACGTTTCACCAACATCAACGTGGGGTGGCCGGGAAGGATTCATGATGCTCGCGTCTTCAGGAACACTACTCTGTTTAAACGGCTGCAGCAAGGGACTTACTTCCCAGACCAGAAAATAACCGTTGGGGATGTTGAAATGCCAATAGTTATTCTTGGGGACCCAGCCTACCCCTTAATGCCATGGCTCATGAAGCCATACACAGGCAGCCTGGACAGGAATCAGGAGTTGTTCAACTACAGGCTGAGCAAGTGCAGAATGGTGGTAGAATGTGCATTTGGCCATTTAAAAGGTTGCTGGCGATGGTTACTGACTCGCTCAGACCTCAGCTAAACCAATATCCCCATTGTTATTTCTGCTTGCTGCGTGCTCCACAATCTCTGTGAAAGTAAGGGGGAGACCTTTATGGCGGGGTGGGAGGCTGAGGCAAATCGCCTGGCTGCTGATTACGCGCAGCCAGACACCAGGGTGATTAGAAGAGCACACCAGGAAGCGCTGCGCATCAGAGAAGCTTTGAAAACCAGTTTCATGACTGGCCAGGCTACAGTGTTAAATTTGTTTGTTTCTCCTTCATAAAAACCCGCTCCCTTTATTGACTCATTCTCTGTAAGGAACCCACCCTCCCCCTTCGATCACAGCCTGCTTTCAAAGGAAATAAAGTCACTATCGTTTAAAAATCATTTATTCTTTATGAATTTTTTTATAAAAAGAGGGAGAGAACCCAGGTGGGGTTTGGGAGGAGGATCGGCGAGAAGGAAAAGGCCACTAAAAAAAGTTTAAAAAAATGACCAGCCTTTTGCTTGGGCTGTCCACTGGGATGGAATCGGAGGGTGTACGGAGCCTCCCCCTCCGCGTTCTTACACGTCTGGGTGAGGAGGCTATGGAACATAGGGAGCGGGGAGGGGGGGTTATACAGGGGCTGTAGCGGCATTCTGTTATCCTGCTGCCGTTCCTGAAGCTCCACCAGACGCCGGAGCATGTCTGTTTGCTCACGCAGCAGCCCCAGCGTTGCATCCTGCCTCCTCTGATCTTCCTGCCGCCACCTCTCATCTCGAGCGTCCCTCCAGTCCTCACGTTCACTGGCATCTTTCCTATACTTTGAAACCATGTCCTTCCACTCATTCAGATGAGCTATTTCACTGCGGATGGATTCTATGATTTCCGCGAAAATCTCATCTTGCGTCTTCTTTTTCCAATGTTTTATCTGAGAGCCTTCGGGACGGAGGAGGGAGGCTTGAAAAATTTTGCAGCTGCTGGAGGGAGGGGAAAAGGTTTTTTTTGTTTTGTTTGTTTGTTTTTTTTTAAGATACATTTTGCAGAACAATGCTTATACTCTTTCACGGTGGCCAACACTATTCACATTACATAGCACATGTGATCTCTGTGCAAGGTCGCATTTTGCCTTTTAATATTGTATGCCTGTGGCTTTGCTGTTAGAGATCAGACGCAGGTCGGGGCAACAGAATTCGGCTTGCATGCAGCCATGGTAAGCCATTGTCTTTCGGCTTCTGCGCCCTCCTTTCCCACATACCAAGCAAAGCCCGTTGAGTGCTGCAGTTTTCCTGTTAACATGCAGCAGCAGAAAACTAACCCCCCCCCCCATCCAATTCTCTGGATAATCGTTTTATCCCTCCCCCCACCGTGTGGCTGGTATCAGGGAAGATCCCTGCTAGCCAAACGCGAAAAGCTCCGGGCTAGTCCCGTCTCCCCCCCCCCCCCCCCCCACGCTTGGCTAACTGCAGGGAAGGATTTCTTTTCAGCCACAGGCAAACAGCCCAGTAGGAGCAGCCACCTCTAGCCCCTTAATTAAGTTCCCGTATTTCAACCAGGTTACTGTGAGCGATATCACTCTCCTGAGGATTACACAGCGAGATAAAGAACAGATGTTGCTTGAATGCCAGCAAACACCGGGACCATACGCTGCCAGGCTTTGTAATGCAGTGATACCAGATTACTTGCTACTAGCATGGCGTGGTCAAGTGTCCTACTATGGAGGACGGAATAAGGCTGCTCTGCCCAGAAACCTTGTGGCAAGGCTTTTGGAGGAGCTTCCTGGAGAGGTCCCTGGAGGATTTCCACTCCATCCCCAGACACGTTAACAGACTTTTCCAGTAGCTGTACTGGCCGCGAATGAATCCCAAGTCCTCAGGGCAAAGTAATAATTAAACGCTTGCTTTTAAAACAAGGTTTATTTTAAAGGGTAAACTCACCTGAGGTCCCTTCCATTGAGTCATGGTCTTGGATACTGGCTTGGGAGGGTTGGAAAGGTACTTCAGTCAGGCTGAGAAAAAGATCCTGCCCGTTGGGGAGAACGGAGTGCTGGGTGCTCTCCACAAGCTCGTCCTCCTCCTCCTCTTCCCCGTCAGCAGAATCCTCAGGTGTAGCTGATGAGATTATCCCCGCCTCGGAATTCACGGTCAGAGGTGGGGTAGTGGTGGCGGCCCCCCCAGAACTGCATGCAGTTCGGCGTAGAAGCGGCATGTCCACGGCTCTGACCCGGAGTGACCGTTTGCCTCCTTTGTTTTTTGATAGGCTTGTCTGAGCTCCTTGACTTTCACGTGGCACTGATCTGAGTCCCTATTGTGACCTCTCTCCATCATGCCCTTGGAGATTTTTTTCAAAAGTTTTGGCATTTCGTCTTTTGGAACGTAGTTCTGCTAGCACTGAATCCTCTCCCCATGTAGCGATCAGATCCAGTACCTCCCGTACGGTCCATGCTGGTGCTCTTTTTCAATTATCGGCCTGCATGGTTACCTGTGCTGATGAGCTATCTGTGGTCACCTGTGCGCTCCACGCTGGGCAAACAGGAAATGTTCGCGGGGCTTTTCCTGTCTGCCTGGCCAGTGCATCCGAGTTCAGATTGCTGTCCAGAGCAGTCACAATGGTGCACTGTGGGATAGCTCCCGGAGGCCAATACCATCGAATTGCGGCCACACTAACCCTAATTCGAAATGACAGTATCGATTTTTGGCGCTACTCCACTCGTCGGGGTGGAGTACAGAAATCTATTTTAAGAGCCCTTTATTTTGAAATAAATGGCTTCGTTGTGTGGACGGGTGCAGGGTTAACTTGATTTAACACTGCTAAATCCAAATTAAAGTCATAGTGTAGACCAGGCCTAAGCTTGCATATCCTTCTGCATGTTCTGTTAATGCCCTAAATTAAACACAACAGAAGCTGAACTGTACTTTTTCCTCCTAAACTACCTGGCCTCCTCACTTCATCAGTAACAACTCCACTGTGTTCTGTCGGTCTCCTAATGCTGGAGTTACTCTCTCTCTCAGTAAATCTAGTCACTTCCTAACACTTCCCATGCTTTCTCACTGGTTAAAATGCTGATTCGTGCCAGGGCATGAACTCTTAAAGGGGCTACAGTAAACTGCTCTTCTCCTGCAACTTCCTCCTCCTACCTTGACATCACGTAGCAACTAAAATAATCCTCTCCTGCCACTTTAGCAGTTATGCCTCCTCCTTTTGGCCTTTCATTCCTCTTTGCTTAAAGATCAGACTCCTCATCTTTGCTAAGGTTCCACTTCAGTCTCATCTTCCACTCATTGGTCCTGAACTCTCTCACCTTCTGGGGCTCTCTCCTTTCATTGTTGCTTCCTTAATCTCTGACATTCATTCCTCTCTTCACGTTGCTCTTCCTTGGCCTGGAATGACATCCTTCCAGTGTGCTAAGCTTTCTCTCTCCCTGCAATCTCCTATCAAACCCCACTTCTTTCCACTGCTGGCTTCTGTTCCTGTGCCACCTGATCTTAATTCGAATAGCATCATGTTTGTTTAAAGGCTAGAATTCCAGCCATCTGACTGTGCAGCTCAGTGGCACCTAAATATACTGTAGATTTTCAACCCATAACTCTTCACTCTCTTTCATTTGTGGCTCTCAAAGCACTTGCAAAGTATGGGCAAACCCCAGTATCCCTGTTGTACAGATGGGCAACCTGAGGTATAATTTAAATGTAGTGCTGGATCCTCCACTAATTTAAACCTGAGCTGTTTCACAGTATTCAATGGAGCCACATAGAATTGGTGGTCTTTTTCCCAAAAAAAGGCGGCTTTTTGACTATAAAATAAACTTTCATGGACAAGCCTCCAATTTGGTCAAATCTTCCTGGTTTTATTGAAAAACTGAATGTTCATTGTTGGTTTAAAAACTTCTAGTTTTTGGGAGGAGGAGTAAAATGTGAGCCCAGTGCAGTGCTTCCTTCAAAATCACAAGGCCTATGGACCTTCCCCAGCCCCCCCGCAATGGTTTAGGTACTACCTCAAGCTGTGTGTGTTGTGATGAACCCTGATTGTGGAATCATGGAATAATGGAGATCCTGAAATATAAACACAGCTTACAAAACCCTACAAAAACTATCAATATTCAGTGGATCAAAGGCAACTAAACAGTGTCCTTCACCCTGCCAATCCTCACTGTGCCTAGTCGTGTTGATGAAACTTGCAAAATAGTCATCCTGGTGAGATGGGATCAGATTGCTGCTTGGCTGTGTAGGTGCCTGGCTTTATCCCCACAGCTCTTTCCCATCATAGGGAAGGAGAGTGACAGATTTGGTTTTTGTCAAGGGCTGCAGGGTTGGGAAATAGTGAAGAATCCCCTCATTCTCAAGTAATGTGAGGGAAGGGAGGTGTCATTCTTATGCCCCTGCCCTCTTATTAACTATCCAACCACTCACTCATTTTAGCACTGACTTTTGTATGTGTCAGTAGCTCCAGTGCTCCAGGTGAGCTGGACATGTATTGGGAAAGATATTTATTTCCACTAGTAAAGACAATGGAATGGGAAACTGACCATTGGTAGCTTAAAAAGGCATTCTGTGCTAAGATAATGGGAGATGGCTTCCACATGGAAAATTTAAAGTAGGGCTGTCAAGTGATTAAAAAAAATTAATTGTGATTAAATATGCAATTAATTGCACTGTTAAACAATAGAATACCGTTTATTTAAATATTTTGGCTGATTTCTACATTTTCAAATATATTGATTTCAGTTACAATACAGAATACAAAGTGTACAGTGCTCACTTTACATTTTTGATTACAAATATTTTCACTGTAAAAACCAAAAGATTGTATTTTTCAATTCACCTAATGGAAGTACTGTAGTGCAATCTCTTTATCATGAAAGTTGAACTTACAAATGTGGAATTGTATTAAAAAAGTTTATTTTTGAATTCAATATAAAACTTCAGAGCCTGCAAGTCGACACGGTCCTATTTCTTATTCAGCCAATCGCTCAGACAAATAATTTGTTTTACATTTGCAGGAGATAATGCTGCTCACTTCTTGTTTACAATGCTACCTGAAAGTTGTTACCCAAAATTGGGCCAGCTAGTAAGTTTAGGGAGGACTAATGACCCACCAGAGTTTGGCAGAAAGCAGCACGTTTTATACTGATAGCTAAGCTCAAAAGAAGTGGGGGAGCTCGCACTCACACTCGCATACTCATGCTCCCAGGACAAGCACGGCACTGGAGATGTTAGGATCCTTGAAGGTAAGTGTCCCAGTGCAGTGATGGACAGTGTGATGAAGGTAAGCCTTCCCGAGGCACGATGAAATGCAACATGGCGAACCACTGACCAGGTGGTCTGGGCGAAGGGCCTTTATGGGAGGTACAATCTTGGGCGTGCACTACTGAGCACATGGCCCCTTCCCATTTAAGGACCTGCTCCTCATCGCCTGTGACTAGAGGTGACTTGGCCACGTCTGGTTGATCACACTCCACCTCGGACAGTGCCCATACACTGGGTGTGTGAGTGCTGCCCAGTTAGTCCCAGACACCTTGTCTACCTGGGAGCTCTTCTGATCTTCCAGCTGTTCAAGCAGCCCATTCATCCCACAAGCATTCCAGGAGGGAGGGGGAAAGGGGAAGCCACTTCACAGGTATTCAAAGAGGGAGAGGAGACAAAAGGGAGGGGGTGGGAGTGTAACAGACCTTTTTGAGCATACAGCTTGTACATAGCATACAGGTCATTGCTGCTCCTACAACAAAAGTGAGAACAGGTATTTGTATTGTGTTAGCCGGTATTGCAAGATATTTACATGCCAGGTGCGCTAAAGATTCATATGTCCCTTCATGCTTCAACCATCATTCCAGAGGACATGCTTCCGTACTGATGACGGGTTCTACTCAATAACAATCCAGACCAGTGCAGACTGATGCATGTTCATTTTCATTATCTGAGTCAGATGCCACCAGCAGAAGGTAGGTGTGTTTTTTTTGTTTGTTTGTTTTTGGGCGATTCGGGTTCTGTAGTTTCTGCATCATTGTGCTGTTCTTTTAAGACTTCTGAAAGCATGCTCCACACCTCGTCCCTCTCAGTTTTGGAAGGCACTTCAGATTCTTAAACCTTGGGTTGAGTGCTGTAGCTATCTTTAGAAATCTGATACTAGAGCCGCATTTGTGTGTGTTGCCAAATCTGCAGTGACAGTGTTCTTAAATCAAACATGTGCTGGGTCATCATCCTAGACTGCTATAACACACAATATATGGAAGAATGCAGATAAAACCGTAGAGCAGGAGACTTACAATTCTTCTCCAAGGAGTTCAGTCACAAATTTAATGCATTTTTTTTTAAACCAGCATCATAAGCATGTCCTCTGGAATGGTGGTTGAAGTGTCATATGAATGTTTAGTATATCTGGCACGTAAATACCTTGCAATGCTGGACATGTGAACGTCATGTGCCATGTGAACGTCTTTTCTCACTTTCAGATGACGAAAATAAGAAGAGAGCAGCATTATCACCCACAAATGTAAACAAACTTGTTAAGCCATTTGCTAAGAAAAACAAATAGGACTGCATGGACTTGTAGTCTGTAAAGTTTTACATTGTTTTGTTGTTGATTGCAGTTATGTAACACACAAATCTACATTTGTAAGTTTGCACTACCGTATTTGTATGAGGTTACTTGAAAAATACTATTTCTTTTGACATTTTTACAATGCAGATATTTGTGATCAAAAGTAATATAAAGTGAGCACTGTACACTTTGTATTGTGTTGTAATTGAAATCAACATATTTGAAAATGTAGAAAAAAATCCAAAAATATTTATCTAATTTCAATTGGTATTCTATTGTTTAACAGTGCAATTAAAACTGTGATCTGTTGTGATTAATTTTCTTGAGTTAATCGCGTGAGTTAACTGCCATTAATCGACATCCCTAATTTTAAAGTATTCCCCCCCACCCACCCACCCCCAGAGTACAGAAGTACTAACTAGTGTCTTCAGAACACACCCACAGATCTCTCTGCAGATAAAGATGAAACTGTTTTCATCACAGACTCTCTGGACTGTAACTTGTCACTTCAAGACTTTTATCCAAAGCTTTTCTTGCACCAGTTGGAGAGTTGTATGCACCAGTCCTTCTCTTGAGGTCTAAAGTGAGCACTGTATGAGTGTGTCTATACATACAGTCATGCAGCCGATACAGCTGTGCCGTTGGAGAGTGTGTTGAAGGTGCTTTATGCTGACGGGAGCCCGTCGGCCTAAAAATGCCACCTCCACAAGCAGCTGGAACTGTGTCTGCAGGAGAAGCTCTCCCACCAATGTAGTGATGTGCGAACGAGCAACATAAGTTAACTGACCTAAGCCCTCGGGAGTGGAACATTCACAACCTTGAGCGACATGAGTTTTTTGTTGACCTAGGCTATGTCTACACTACAGCCTGTGTTTCTTCAAGTAACACTTTGTTTGAAACTAACTACTTGCCACTCTTAACAGTGTTTTTACAGATGTCCTGGTCAGCATTTGAAGTGACAGATCAGAGTGGTAAAGTCTGCATAATAGCTAATCTGTCAGTGTCCTTCTCAGTGGAATACAGCACCAAGAGTGGTCAACAGGTAGGAGCAGTAGCTCAATGTTTACTTCTAATTTGCATTTTAAACGGGAAGACTGATGTTGGTGCAGGTGGGTTCTGTTAGAAGTTAAAGCAAACATGAAGCCAGAAAAGCTGCTTGCGCAAACAATGCTCTTTAAATCTTTTATTCCTCCTTGCTTCTGGAAGAATGGCTCTCTGACGCTTTATTTCCTGAGTAGACTTTGGGAAAAACTAATAGTACTAAGACTACCAGCTGCTGCATGAACTTGAGTGATTTAATTTGGCGTCTTAACATCAATACTAGAAGCTGCTGCATTTTGCTGCTGCTGAAGGGTGCATTTAATACTTCAGATTACATAATACACTAGACCAGTGGTCCCCAAACTGTGGGGCATGCCCCTCTAGGGGGCATGGAGGAATGTTCCAGGGAGGGGGGGAAACGCAGCAGGGCCCAGGCCAGACCCCACTGGCACTGCCCAGCTCTGCTCCCAGCCTGGCTCCTGGGGGGTTGCATTGTAAAAAGTTGGGGGACTGCTGCACTACACCAAGAGCAGCAACGCTTAGTTTGCCTTACCTCAGTATAGACAATCTCAAATCCTGCAGATATTGCTGTTGGCTTCTTTCTTAAATTGTGACCTTCAGTTCAGCGGACAGTGTGCCCTTCATACTGTGATTCTCCTGCTTTGTGTATGCACTTAATCTGCTTTTATGCCAAGAAAAATTTTAGACCCTATGGACCGCTTCAGGAGAATTCTCTAGATGTCTGTCTGCCAGTTGTATAGCTAGACTCCACTTGAGTCTGCATGGTTTTGTTTTTTATGAGAGCTCCAGTGTATTGGGACAATTGCTGAAGCTGCTAGGTTTACCTATCCAGTTTGTAGCTCCGTTATTGGGTCAACAAATGCTATATGCTCATTAAATACTCATTTGAGTATTTTAATTGTCCACTGCTTTTAGTATTCCTTTGGAGACGGCATGATACAGCTAGCATTGCCACCTGGCCAGGTTTTCCCAGCATGTCCCTTTTTTTGGTAGCCGTCCCTGGCAATCTGTAAAGGTGCGTACTACACACGGCAAGCTGTCTAGTCTTATGGGCTCAGGATCATCCCAGGTGTCTCTCTTTTTGTATCTCAGAGGTGACCACTCTAGGTCCAGTGGACAGGGCACTGGGTGGGGAGTTCAGACCTGGGTTCTATTGGCTCTGCTCTGCTACTGAACTGCTGTGACCTTCAAATAACTTTTGCCTGTGTGCCTTAGTGTCCTCATCTGTAAAATGGAGCGGATACTTACTTTAGCCCTTATATCTAAGGAGCTCTCAAAGCATTTTACAGAGGAAGGGAACAATTACCCAAGCCAGTCTCTTCCGTATGTAAAGCAACATCTAAAACACTGCATCATCTGCATTATGCCAGTTTCAGTACAGCACTGCCAATTGAATCTGCTTATTTCAGTTGAAATGAAGCGCTCTTCAGAAGCAGCTGCAAACTGTTTCTGTAAGATTATTTTTGCTTCCCTTATTCTGAAACTTGGAACACTCACCTTTGAGCATACTATTACCTTAGCTTAGTTCATGTCTCATAAATATACTATCACTAAAGCTGAGGGTAAGTAGCTTTTGAAATTTAAAACCTTTTGCATGACATACAAAAAAGTCTTCAGCGATCTCAGTGAGGAGTTAGTTGGTTCAAAGTCTGTTGTCCACGTTCTTCATATATTCCAGTGGACTTTATTTGAAATGTTGCTTTCGTTCTAGAATTGAAAGATAGTTAACTTGTTTGCAAATCAACTGCTTAGTTACTTTGTGCTTCACTTGACTTGATACAGATTTTACACTAGCAAGTTCATTATTCCTAAAGTGCTGCAATGATCATGCCAGATAAAATACAGATCATGAAATACAGAAGTTCAGATCTTGAATGATTTAATTTTTATAGAGAAAACAGTCTAATAAAATCTCCATATCTATAAATAATTAGTAGCACCACTGATTTAAATCATATTGCACCAAGTGTCAGTGATTATAGTCTTTAGGGAAGTGTCTACTGGAAATCAATTAAGGACTGATTCATTGCACCTGCTGCCCTTCTGGCTGAAAAAATAGAGCTTGTAGGCAAGCAGCTCTTCAAGTTTCACGTCCACTGATCTCACTTGTGTTTAAAACTGACTTGGATTTAAATTAACTTCTTTTAAAACCACTGCAGTTAAAGTTGTAACCCTGGGTACTATTGCAAATTGTAGGCGTGTATAATGGGTAAGATCTTGTCTGCCCGTCTCTGTCTGCCCTCCAGGATATCACCCTAAATTCACTGCATATCCTAAGGCTAGGAATCATGCTAAAAATCTCTCTGTCATTCAGTTGAATAAATTGCACCTGCCATGGGTGAAGAGAACTGGGAAGTGCTGTATACTTCAGCACTGAAAACTAAAAGGAAATCCGTATGCTGATTGGTAGGATGTCTGTTTGGGCTGCCTTCACGGTAGATAGCACTTGGCCAGGGCACCTAACTTTAAAAAACAAAAAACCTGTTGGTTGCCACTTAGTCAGTCTGGAAAGGAGTTAAAAGGTGAGAGTAGATAAATCGAAGTGTATGTATAGAGAAGAGGAATGCAAAATGAGATAGCTAGTAAGGAAAGAGAACAGAATACACTGAACAGGAAGATGAAATTGCTCAATGGGCAGAAATTACTGGATTGTGGGATATGATAGAAAGAAACAGAAGAGAGAATGAAAGTAAAACTAGAGATGACTTCCTGTTGTGTGAATACTTGTCCTCAATCTTCTACAAATTTCATTATATTCTAAGGAAATGGTTAGCACAGACGAGATGGAGCCAAATGTCTGCTTATACATCCTGTATAAAGTGCCCTTTTGAGCAGCTAGCTTCCCTATCCATCTGTAATCCCTTGAGCTTCATGCCTCATTAGTAGGCAATATTTTAGAATGTCCAGCTCTGGCCTAGCAAGATTCCCTTGTATGGCATGTATGAGGAATGAGCTGTGGAGGGCCCTAACATTCTGAACTATCTAAAACTTAAGTTTGGCATACACTAGCATTCAAAGGAAGCTGCTTTCTTAACTCAAGCCGACAGGCCCTTATAAAAGATCAGCTACACACAGTGTTTCTCAATGACTGGTCCATGGATTGGCACCAAGCCCTGAGATCTCCCTGACACAGTTTAAGGCAGCAGCAAGCCGGTCCCTGGTATCAAAACAAGGTTGAGAAACATTCGTACAGCTTGTTAACTTTCCAGTGTTCACTTTGGCCTTCAGTGCCAATGTAAAACCTTGTCAGAACTCCTCCTATTGCTCCTTTTCAGAAAGTAAGTAAAAGATTAATAAGAATCATAGACAAGCAAGAGTTGTGCAAGCTGTACTGTTAATTTAGTCCTTGTTACCCAGATGTATTAGAACACCAGAGAACAAAGCTTAAATTCTCCAAACTTTCACTTTCTATCTGAATTCCTGTACCACAGCTTCTTTAGTTCAGGAAGTCGGGTACAATCCGACTCATGGTGGGTGGGGGGTGTTTCCTTAATTGTTCATGGAGCAAAATGCTATTTAAAAAATTGTAAATCTCAAACACTAAAGTATTTTTTGAGGTTTAAGTACTTGAATGCTAAGAATGTTCACCCTGTGGTAATGGACTCTGGCTGAGAGTGCTGGAGTAATTGCATAGGATATCTGAAAAGTAACAGTAGGGAAGACCTTTACTAATCCCATTTAAAACTCTCTTGATTTTACCCACTTTAGCTGGCAGCAGATTTCACACTTGCACAAAATGCTGAAGTACTGGCAAACAAAAGCAGTTGTGGTAAAGAGAATGCATCGGCTCCTATACTGGCGATTGGATTTGGAGCAGGACATTTGTTACAAATGAATTTCACAAAGACCTCAAAGCTGTACAGCGTTGATGAGCTAACGTTCCTTTACAATTTATCTGATACAACTGTGTTCCCCAACTCAACTGGAGGTGAAGTAAACATTTTATTGACTTTCTGTTGTATGCACCTGAATTGTTTTACATGTGGAATAGCACTCTTTATTTTTCTGTGCAGTGCTGTCTGGCGACATCCTAATATTTGCAGAACTGTAAATTTTTTTGTTACAGGAAAAAACGAGGTTTCGCAAAAAACTAATATTCAAGCAGACTTGGACACAAGATATAGATGTTTCAGTACCAACCGGATGAATATGTCGAATGTGACCATAACTCTTAGCAATGTTACACTTCAAGCATATCTTGTGAATCATACCTTAAGTGGAAATGGTAAGTATCTCTGGTTTATTGAGAAAATATACTGAGACAAGCAAACCTACCTTGTTGTTTCCACTAGGTTTGTGGAGGCCTGTGTGACTAAGTAATCAGAAATAGAAATATCCTTTCACCTCGAGATGACTTCTGTTCACTGCCAGCATAGGCTGGACATGAAAGCCACGATCTGACAGCTGTACAGTGAACTCATGTGGCTTCAGTTCAATTTCTCCTGGATAGGTACCCGCATCATGACAAGCACACATTGGCAGCCTTGGTACAAGCCAAGGATTGTATCTGCCTGGACGTTGTAAGTGTTACAAAAGGGTCCCTGAAGCATATTAATGGTGCGATATAGGAGGCAGTGGCGGCTGCTGCTGCCTGTTCTGCACCTGATAAACAGGACCAGCCATCAAGAGAGGGTGAAATCCTACTCCCACTGATGTTGATAGCAAAACTCTCTCTCTTCAATAGAGTCTGGATTTCACTCTAGCTGTCTAGTACATTCCATGAACATCAAATCAATTAAATTTTTAAAAAAGTGCATGCTGGTGTTTCCGCATGAATGCTTCCTACCAGGACCTCCTCAGCTGGGTCCAGCTTATTCCATAGAAAACTGGGAAAGGGATTTGGGGGAAGGGAGCATGGCTGTGCTTTCCCATACAACAGATCTTTCTAGTGCAGGAAACTAGTCTGCAGTGTCTGTCTCTCCAAACCCCTCTTTGTTCAATGGGAATTTCTGAAAGGGTGCTGAATGAGGCTCGTCCTTGTGTAAATACAAGTGTAGACTGTGTTCTTCACTGGTTCAGCTACACCTGTATTCATTCTCCTCAGAGTGCAATTATGATATTGTAGTCACAAGTTAGACTGGAGATTTTAACTGTCTTGGGATTTACTTAATTATATATTCCTGGTTCTTCTTTCACATGGGGAAGTGGGTGCTGCTGCTGCAGAAAGGGAGACCTGACTCTTACCTGCTGGTAGCAAATTGCCTACTTTCCTGAAGATAGATGTGCAGGAAGTTTACCTGTTCAGTTTTTGCCTTGGTCTAAGATGATACTGAAGGATACAAGCTCATATTCAATATTGGCCTCTGGTGACCAGACAGCTTGGCATCCTTGCTTTAAAAAGGTGGCTGGCTATTATGGGGAACCATCTTTTATAAATCAATGAAAATAACACATCTGCACTGTATTTGGGACTTATTCCCACATGCAAATAGGATCCTTTCTTCTGCAATACACAGGCTAATCAATTTCCCCAAACATACTAAAGGCCTCAATATATGGGGCTGTGTAGCTGCAGTAATTGTAGGAAGGTCTTCTGTGTGGCACCACATAAACCTACTGAATAGCACTCTGGCTTGTCCTTAGGCTCAGACAGGGGGAATGATCTCATAGGCCAGGGCCTTGGCTCAGAGAGCAGAGCCAAACAGGGCTTCCATGCAGCATCTACACCAAGTCCACCGTGGACCGGAAAGGCTGGTCCGGTCTCTCACTGAGATGTAAGCTCCTTGGCATACCTTGCCCTGGAATGGCCGGAGATTCCAAAGAACATACAGGGCTCTGTGTTAGTGTATGCTTTGAGGGTTTAATTAGCTTGAAGTTTAAGTACAATCCTTCTTGACCTGCAGCCCACAATAAAACTTATGGAGGCTGAAATTTTGGAGCATATTTATTTAAAACCACTGCTAAAGAGTTAAGTAACCAAAAACTACATGCACAGCATGGAGACTAAACTCAACGAGTGGTTCCTCAGAGACACAAGCCAGATCTGCACTACAGTGTTTGCTGCATGGTCTCTTTTAGCCACATAAAAACAGTAAATGTGACTCTTTAAAGAGTAGCATTCTTGGAATGGGACATAATCATGGCTCAAAGCTTAGGGTCGTATACCGCAGGGATTTCCTTTCCTTGACCTGTGGGCCTGGTTTAGAAAAGGAGCAGAATGCAGGAGCCTTGGAAGAGTTGTTCAAAAAAGTCACTAACTAGCGTTAGGAGACCCCTGGCATCTCTTGGCAAACAATAAGGATGGTTTGGGTCACTGCTCCCCTATGACAACTTTTCCTTCTCCTTTACCACCTGGATCCTGGCTTTGAACTGGACAAGAACAGAAGCTAGGCCGGCCAGCTGAAGGTGCATAAAACAGAAATTGTTCCCTTCAGAGAAGTGGGGGGTTGGCTACTAGTGCAAGCAGGTCTGACGTAGGAATTGACAGAGGGAATGAACCTCACAGGTTGTGCCTCTGCTAGAGGGGACAGGTGTATTTTGGACAATCATTAGAAGGAACAATACAGAGCAGCCTGTGAACAAGCTCCATCATCAGCTAGATCAGGGGTGGGCAAACTTTTTGGCCTGAGGGCCACATTGCAGAATAGAAATTGTATGGTGGGCCATGAATGCTCCCAAAATTGGGGCTGGGATGTGGGTTCTGGGGTGGGGTTGGGGATGAGAGGTTTGGGGTGCAGGAGGGTGCTCTGGGCTGGGATCAAGGGGTTTGGAGAGCGGGAAGGGGATCAGGGCTGGGGCAGGGGGTTGGGACGTGGGGAGAGGCTCAGGGGTGCAGGTCCCAGAATGGTACTATATTAGAAAATGGCTTTCAAGGATAACACAAGGACAAGCATCTGCTTTCCAGTGTGCTGGCAGCCAACAGACTAGGGTTGCAACATGAGCCTAGCTATGTATATGCCGGCAGGGGGAGCTAGCTGCATCATGATAAATCAGGGATAAGTGTAAATGTTCTTGATTTGGTGAAGATACGTTAATGTCAAACTAATGGATGGATAGCTTCTGTTTCACCATAAACTGCTGTTTTGCTAAAACTAATAAGGCTAGGCATGTGTCATCTTGGTAACTGAAATAGAATGGGTTTCTCAAAACCCATAATGCCTTGTTCCTAGTACAAAAGTAGAAGAAAGTGAAGCTGACCAGTTCTGTATTTGAATCTAACTGGTAAAAAGTAAATTAGACTCTTGAATTTCTTTCAGTTGTTCTTAATAGACGGTATTAAGACTAAAACTCCTTAAAATAAGGGGATGTTCATTCCCTCCTCTCCCTCAAAGATACATTAGTCTTAAAATCTTTCTGTTGTGTGAATGACTTCCTTGTAATTTTGTGCAGTTATACTTGATGTTTATCATCTTGTACTCCTTTCGTTCCAGAAACTGTGTGTGCTGCAGATAAGATACCCACTACTCCTGTAGCCCCTACAACTACTAGCCAGACACCTACAAGCCAGGCACCAACCTCCCCTCCACAAAATCCAATGACTGGGAAATACAATGTGACTGGTACAAATGGAACCTGTGTACTTGCTCATATGGGGCTGCAGCTTAATGTGACGTATCTAAGAAAAGATGGAAAGGTATATCTGGTTTGATTTGTACACTATACACTTACACAGAGCTAGTGAAAATATTGCTTTCCTATGCCTCGTAGACTGGACTGAGTTAACCGTACTCCATTATGATTCTCCAGTTGAATTGTTTAATATTTCCACTTGATACAGTGGATATTCAGACAATACAGAATTAGTGGAAACTTGCTATAAATAGCGTGTTCCTGATGTACTGGGAGCTGTCCTGGATAAGACCCTTAAATGTGTCTATTATGTAGCAGGACTATACAACTTGAATGTTGAAATCCAACAAACATTTGTTCAAGCCATAGAAACAGTTGAAAACATCAAAAGGAGAATCTGGAAAATGAAGATGCTACTTAAATGTGTTTGCGTCCTTTAGACACACAAATCCGTCTGTTTGAAAATGAGGCATCTGAATATGAACAAACTTTCAAATTCTGTGCAGACAATTGACAGTCCTCCTTTGATATTCTGATATTGCAATTTGAGTTTCAGTCTCACACAGTTTCAGCAATTTCAAAGGCCAACACACATGAATTTTTGAGGGGGCAGAACTGGTTTATAGACAAACTTACTAGTCTTCCCTGTAACTATATATTTTTTTGCAGCAGAGTCTATTGGCACTTTTTCAGTCCTCCTCCTGCCTACTCTTGTTTCTTGGCTCTATACTTTTGCTGCAAAGCTCAGCTCACCAGCTTTGGTGTCAAGCCTGTACCTTCCTTAGTTCATGAACAGGTCTGCTGGAGGGGAATAATTGGGAATCCACTCTGATAGATTGGGCTCTTTCCTGGCAAACCACAGTAAGGCTTATTGGACAGACCAAAAGCTCCCGTCCTTGGGAGCTTGCAACCAAAGTCCCCTTTTTGCTGGTCCATGATTTGGATGCAAGTCAAAGGAGATGATTGACATCAAACTTTGGATACTGTGAGGTCCAGAAGGTAAGGCATGTGAACTGGTTTGTGGATGTTAACATTGCTGGTGACTTGCTTGATCCCTAGTGATTGTATTGATGGAAAATGCATTTCACAGCCCTACCTGTAAGTTTATGGGTCTTCTGTATGGAATCTAGTAAGCCCTTTTCTGCACCATGAACTTCTAGCCCTGCTGAAATAAATATAGGTATATCTCCATATATTTTATCTCATAGAACTGGAAGGGACCCCAAAAGGTCATAGAGTCCAGCCCCCTGCCTTCACTTGCAGGACTAAGTACTTTTTTTTTTTTTTTTTCCTCCAGATCCCCAAGTGGCCCCCTCAAGGATTGAACTCACAACCCTGGGTTTAGCAGGCCAATATTCAAACCACTGAACTATCCCTTCCCCCCCAGATGGTTCACTTGTCCCCTAATGCGGTGGCTCTCAACCATTCCAGACTACTTAACCCCTTTCAGGAGTCTGATTTGTCTTGTGTACACCCAAGTTACACCTCACTTCACAACTACTTGCTTACAAAATCAGACCTAAAAATACAAAAGTGTCACAGCCACACTGTTACTAACAGATTGTTGATGTTCACATTTTTACCATATAATTATGAATCAATTGGAATAGAAATGATTTACTTATATTTCAGTATAAAAGTAATTTTTAGTTTGTACTGACTTCACTAGTGCTTTTTATTTAGCCTGTTGTAAGACTAGGCAAATATCTAGATGAGTTGATGTACCCCCAGGGGTATGCATACCCCTGTTTGAGAATCACTGCCCTAAAGAATAGTAGGAGTTTATAAAAGATCTCTTGTAGGGCCAGCCAACCTGTAAAATTCTACTGGCAGTCTACTCCCAAAACCTGGTTCTCAGGAGTTCTAAGTATTGCTGAGGACAGTTTGGTGATTCCTCCTTACCCCTAGGTTTGGCATTTTGTGCTACATCAGTCAAGACACAGGTGTTTAATCTTGCCAAATTAAAAGAAAATAACTTAATCATCAGAAAGCTTGTATGTGCACATTTCTGATTCAATCCAACAGGCTTAAAACCTTTACCCCCTAGCACTGTGCAAACAGGATTGTCTGAAATGCTGAGATGTTAGCATTCTGTAAATAAAGCCTTTCAAACTGTCTTGTCTTTACATGAGTCAGTAATCGGCAAGATAATCCCTTATGGCCTTTCTCCGTTTTCCCTCCTGTGGAAGCAGAAGAGTGTTCATATGGTTGCTTTAATCTAATTTAATAAGCCTTCGTGCATTGGTGGTGATGGCTGATGTTTCCATCAGGCTCTTCAATGCATTACTAGCTTCCTTATCCACAAGATGTTTTAGCTGGACAATACAGTTTGACTGTAGCCAAGGGTCTGGACCTTAAGGAGAGCGCAGCAAGGCTTGAATGGTGGTGTAAGCACAAGGAACCTGTGCTCCCATAACCAGCACCTTTTACATGCATGGGGGTGTCCACATGCAATTTTTCATGCATCTGAGCGGAAGCCAGGTAGCAATGAGCTGAAAGCTGCGGTAGCATTAACATCTCGCTGTAAGATGTAATAACCAGCCCTTCTTTCATCCACAGACTGGATTGGAGGTGCTGAATTTTGTTCCCGTGAATACATCTTTCTCTGGGAGCTGTAACCATTCCTCTGCCTTTCTGAGCCTGACTTTTGGGAAAACCAGACTTGTATTCCATTTCCTACTGGTAAGGGTGCTTCAGTGTAGTACCTTGCACAGCTCTGGCATGCTTTTGAGATGTGACTAAACTGTTCTGGACTCAAGATAGATTTATTTATTTTGTGACAGTTTTATTCCAAAAAAGTTGGTTACATCCCCTACAGAATGTATAACCAATGAGGAGGGAGAGAATTTTTAAGTAGAAGAAATGGTGGGGAATGAAGGAGCACTTTGTTACGAATACGTTGTGCAATTGTCCATGAATGAGACTGTTGGTAGCTCTGTTCCTTGAAAAAACCTTTAGGGGAACAGACTTCTGAAAACAGGTGTTTCACCTAATTATATGACAAGCTTGCAGAAGGAATTGGATTAAAGTCCTCTTAGTAATACTGTTTATAAAGCATGACCGGTGTACCTGCTGCTTCACTGTCTTCTGCAGTGATTTGTTAGGTACTATGCTTCCTTTGTTGCATCAGCAGCACATGTGACAGAAGGGTTGATAGCCCTTTTATTTCCTTGGTTGATAGCCCTTTATTTCCTTTAAAGGCTGACAATATTGATGTTGGTTTGAGTTAAAGCCATTAATGTAGACCCTGGCGCTCTCAGGCCTTCCAGTGAGCACTTGTGCTGTGTCCTTGACTGTATTCTACAGATCCCACCATCCTGGGTCAGCAGGCGATTGTGGTGTTGAGAGTATTTGTCTTGTTTACCATTTTCAAATGCTAACTTGGTAGCTCTTTAAAAAATCTCAAGGCATTTTTAGCCTGACTACCAGTGACCACTTTACCTGGCATATTCTTCCCTAAGTTGAATCCCTCTCCATTGTGGGTTTTTCCCCCCCCCCCCTAAAACTGTAGTTGGTATCATATTCTAGAATGTCTTGGGTTTTGGGTGGGTGGGTGGGTTTTTTTTTTTTTTTAGTGACCTCAGCACTTCTAGTGAGGATGCATTAAACTCTTCAATTGTAGAACTACATTGTACTTCAATGGTCTAAAACGTTATGTATGAATGCCAACTCTTTTGTGGTTGTTTGTTTTTGTTTTTAAGAATACAAGTACTGATAAGTTTTTCCTGCACGGTGTCGATGTGACCACAACTTTGCCTTCTGAAGCTAAAGGTAAGGATTTTTGTTAAATAAAAGTCATAGACTAGCCCTATAAATACTAAGGGAGCCTAGATACATGCACACTAATACTGAGGGCGAAGTCCCGGGGTGGGGGAGCAAATATGTGTTCTGTTTTTAACTACTTGAATTTTCTTAACCTTTGCAACTTCTGTTTCTCAAACACATTTCATTGCACAGAAACAAAGATGGAAGCTGTTAACAGCAGCATGAGTGAGCTGAGAGCTAAACTGGGGAACTCCTATAAGTGTAATGCAGAGGAGAAACTTTGGGTCACAGACAGTGTCTTTGTCAATGTATTTGATGTTCAGGTCCAGGTTTTCAAGATCGATGAAAACAAATTTGGAGCAGGTAAAAAACTGCATACATCTACAGTTTAAAGTGTCATGAAAGGTTTTAATGAACTTGCATGTTTTACTGATTTAAGCATATCTGAATATTCTTTTCGGAATCTAGTCTTTAGAGTTAGTAGCCAGTTCAATAAATTCAGCTCTGTCAAAAGCTCACATTCACAGCATGCCTCATTACAACTGTGATTCAGACCAACAAGTACAGCTAGCGGACTGTCTGAATTAAGGCTAGTGCATTACAAATAAATAAATGCAAAGTTTTTTCTTGAAATTGTGCATATAAAGACAGAAGCACACTATTGTAGTGCACAGAATAGTTTTAAGAACAGGAGTACTTGTGGCACCTTAGAGACTAACAAATTTATTAGAGCATAAGCTTTCGTGGACTAATAAATTTGTTAGTCTCTAAGGTGCCACAAGTACTCCTGTTCTTTTTGCAGATACAGACTAACATGGCTGCCACTCTGAAACCTGTCAGAATAGTTTTAGAGCATCTATAGTTTCACTTTCATACCGAGTGTTCTCTTGGGCAATCGTACCAAAGGAGCAAAGATCTGAGAAGCTGAGTTCCTAACTGGTTAAGTGAGCTCTCTGGCTGTAGTCACAAGGGAAGGTGTAGGTGAGAGGAGTTTGGGTAGCTAAGAAGAGAAGCTGCTGGTGGGCTCCTGTAGTATTGGCTCTATTAATGTGTGGGGAAACTTGTATATATAAATCTACTATTGTATGTGTACCCTTTTGATAAACAACAAGCTGTTCAATCATTCATTCTTTACTGAATGATCTTGAAAAACAAGTTGACTTACAATAGCTATAGTAAGGGAGCTCCTTCCATTGTTGCTGCCAGGCCACAAGTTAAAAGTTAACTAGCTCAAGTTTAGCATTCATCTGGATGCTAGGAGTAGAATCTTCCAACAGGAAATCAACTGAGTTTGGTACCTTTCCTATCAATGGGCCAGTGCCTAATGTGAATTTTTTTCCTCTCTACAGTGGAAGAATGTCAGCTGGATGAAAATAACATGGTGATCCCTATAATTGTTGGCGCAGCCCTTGCTGGACTTGTCCTGATTGTCTTGATTGCTTATTTGATTGGCAGAAAGAGAAGCCATGCTGGATATCAAACAATCTAATAACTTGCACTTAAATGAATCCAGGGGTTGATGAAGAGCAGTTGCAAGAAGTGGGATAAATTAATTTCCCCTACACTGAGATTCCTTATTATAAGGGAGCATAGTCTTTCTTGCAAAATGCTTGTTAAATTCTGCTTTATTAAATGTGAATCGATCTTGCAGCATTTAACTATGCACAAAGGAATAACCTCTCCAATTCTGGTGTTTAATTTTGCTAACTGGTTAAATATTTACCTACTTAGAAACAAGCTAAGAGTGCTTTTCTGAATTGGCATGAATTTAATGTCAGTTAGAAATATTCCAGACTGGTGTGTAGCTAATTCATTCACTCAGATTTAAGTCTAACAAAGGGAAGCTTTCACTGCTGGTACTACTACCCTCCTGTGATGAAGCTAGTAATTCTACTGATGATACCTTTTTAAGTAATGACTGACCGACCAAAATGTAAAAATTAATTCCCCTGCCACTGTAGTCCACACACCCCCCCCCCCCAAATCTATGGGTTTTTTTACTGAGCTTTAAACACAGCATGCCTGGCACCTGCAGGGTATGAACAATGCAATATTTAAACATTATAGGAACTCATATTTACAATTGGGCAATTCCCTATTTGATATTTTTGATGCTCTGCCAGCTTAAGAGCTGGCCCTTTTTAAAATATAAAATGGGTGTGTTTATTTACTTTTGGGGGGGGGGGGGTGTAAAGTTAATTTCAGTCTCTTCTGGTGGATGTTCCAGGGCAATCCTGTTACTGCAGATATGTACAAGATCAATTTAATCTGCTGCTGCTCTTGCTTTAAACATGGCTGGGGTTGTACACTTAAGGATCAGTTCTTATGTATGCATTGCCTATAACAATGCTAATAAAGACACATTTTTCTGTATAGTGTCAATACCTTTCTACACATCATCGCTCTTGCTTTTTTAAAAAAAACAATCTGATCAAAGAGTGAAGCTGTATCTACCACTCCCTACTCACTTTAAAATAGTCAGACTCTAGCAGTAGGTGTACTCTTTCATCAGAGATATTACACCCTGGGCTAGCATGCCTGCTGAGCTTTGCTAAAAATAGCCGGGGAGCTGTGGTGGCATGGGCTTCAGCATGTACATAGTCAGGGTCATTGCCAGGTTTGTGATGCCATAGCTTCACTGACACTTTTGTTCTAGCTCGTGCAGCCAGAACTACAGCAGGTATACCTACTCATGCTTCTCCTTGCAGTGTACATATACCCATAAACCCTGAACCTCCGTATACCCATCATGTTTACACAAACTAAACTAGCATTTGTAACTGACTGATCACACACCACTGTTATGCTAAGTAACCTTGAAAGGACTAGATTATTACTCCAAGGAGTAGTATAGTACTGGAGGGCATCTGAGACTAGCTTGACTTTCTACATTTTTCTCTGGCAGGAAGGTGGCCAGAAATATTTAAGAGGAGATGATGTATCCACTGCATAGATGGAATCCTTTACCATTTGGGAAGGGCTGGCAATGTGTAAAAACTAGCTCTGATCTGCTTGAATGTAGTGAGTTGCATCACTGGCCTGCATTTCTCCTTCTACTGTGGGGCATAAAATCCTCAAATTGTGCAGGCCCATCCCTCTTTCAGTGGAGTCGGATGCCTGCAGCAGGAGCAAGTAGGTTGTACTAGCAGGTGCTGAGGTCTTGCAACACACAGTTCTCCCTTAGGCCTGTGTGTAATGTATGTGTGTATATATACATACAGGGGTGTAATTTTTTTTTTTTTTTTTTTAGAGTTGGAAGCTGTTCATTCTTCCCCAGTTCAAGGTTGGGTTTGAGCCAACTAGAAACTCCTATTTTATAAATGAAGTCTGAAAGATACTGGCTGGGCAACTGAGGTTCTGTAGCCCACTGACTCCATCTCAGTCACTCTTCATGCTCTATTGCCCTCTCTGGGGGTCTGCATCAACAAGCAGTCAGTGCTTGTGCCTACACAGATGATCAACTTCTTCAGGGCATGGCTTAACTCAGTTGCAGCACAGGCCTTCCATCCAATCGCTTTGCAACACTGATAGCCATAGGTGACGGGACTTATGCCACAACCCCTTGCACTGCAGTCTGCTGTTGCCTCTCCCTCCTCGGGCATATGGCAGCCTGCACCTATGTGCCACTGCATGCATGTCTCCACCTCCATTGCCTCCAATTGTGATTCCTCTCCCTTTACAGACACCACATGGACCAGCTGGAGGCAAGTCATTGTCGCCCAAACAATTTTGGCTTCCCTCACCTAGTGAACTGACGCCTCCAAAGTTTGGTCAGCACGTCCTTCACCTCCCCCATCCTGCAGGCCATCACAACGGACACCTCCCTTGCGGGATCGGGGGGGCTACCCAGACCATCACATAGCACAGGGCATCTGTACACTGTGAGGCTGAAATCCACAAACATCCTAGAAGTGTGGGCAGTTCATTTAGCATGCCAGGCGTTTCTTCCTCTGATCCAATCACAGCACAGTCAACTACTCTCAGCCACTATAGCACTGATTGTCCACATCAACAAACAGGGCGACACTAAGGCTCCATTCCTTTGTTCAGGGTCCATCCACCTTTGGAACTGGTGCATCAAACACCATGTGATTCTCCAAGCCACGCACCTCCTGGCCACCCAAAATTCCCTGACAGACGCACTCAGCAGGACTCCCTTCCTCAACTGCGAGTGAGAACTCAGTGATGTCACTCTCCGCTACCTCGTCCGCACATGGGATCTCTCACCACTTGCAAAAACTGCAAGTTACCTCTAGTCATACAGGAGGACTTAGGCGACATGCTTCTCCTATCCTGGATGGGTGCCCTCTGCTATGCCTTTCCCCCTCTCCCATTCTGCTCCTCCAAGTCCTCTGCAAGATTCACCAGGACCGAGAGCTGTAATACTCATAGCCCTGTTCTGGCCCAGTCAGTGTTGGTTCACAGACCTCCTCAGAGACTCTGCCCGCACAACATTCCCACAAGATCAGGGGAGAGTCAATCTAAGCATCCCAATCCGGATCCTCTTCACCTCATAGCCTGGTTTTGGATGGGGCTCGAGGGTAGACAGAACATGCTCCAGCCCGATGCAACACATCTTTACCCGAAGCAGGAGGGCATCCATCAGGGCCTGCTACTGAGCTAAATGGAAACATTTCACCACTTGGGCTTGCTGTCATCACTATCATCAGTTTGAGATATCCCTACCTATCCTCCTCAATTACCTCCTCAAGCTCAAAAAGTCAGGCCTTGCACTCAGCTCTATACGGCTCCACCTGGCAGCACTTAGTGCCTTTCTCTCAGCAATTGATGGCTCCTCTGTCTTTACGCACCCTACCACCACCCATTTTATGAAAGGTCTCCTCAATACCTTCCCTGCAGTACTGAAACCCACACCCTATGGGACCTTAATCTTGTTCTACCTGCCCTCACAAAGCCACCCTTTGAGACACAAGCAACGTGCTCCCTCTCCCATCTCTCCATGAAGGTAATGTTCTTAGTAGCCATACCTCGGCTGGACAGGCCAGCGAACTAGCAGCCATGATAGGTGCTCCCCCTCACACACACACACACACCCCCCATATTCCACAAGGATAAAGTTTCCTTACAGCTTCACTCTAAGTTCCTCCCAAAGGTGGTGTCAGAGTTCCATCTCAATCAGTCTGTTCACCTCCCTGTCTTTGTCCCAAACTGCACACCTCCCATGCAGACAGGAGCCTTCACTCTCTCAACGTCCGTCATGCACTAGCATTCTACCTCCATAGGACCCATGCCTTTTGAGCAGCCACAAAACTCCTTGTAGCTATTGCCAACCCGTCCAAGGCCAAGCACGGGGCAGGAGGGATAGCTCAGTGGTTTGAGCATTGGCCTGCTAAACCCAGGGTTGTGAGTTCAATCCTTGAGGGGGCCACTTAGGGATCTGAGGCAAAAATCAGTACTTGGTCCTGCTAGTGAAGGCAGGAGGCTGGACTCGATGACCGTTCAAGGTCCCTTCCATCTCTATGAGACATGTATATCTCCATATATTAATTACCCCTACGGCGACTTAGAGGTGGGACTGCAGTCCCTAGCTAACAGCACCAGGGTTGAGTGCAGGCTGCTATTCCTTCTCTGTGTCTTATTCTTGAGTTCAGATTTTCACTCTATGCCTGCCTGTGTGCTCCTGTCCTTCACTCCCACCCTTTCTTCTTTTATCTGTTCAGCTCCCCTACCCACTCTTCCACCTGATGGTCTGGTGAAAATATCAGGCCACTGCTCCATTGGTATGTATTGATGCTAGACTATTTCAGTTTTTTTAATGCTTCTAGGAAGCAGCCAACACATTGCAGGCCAGCACCAAGGGAAGAGTGAGAAAAGAGAAAGGAAGGTAGTCCACAGGGAAGCAGGGAGCAGACATGTAGTGGCAAGTACAGGTAAGATAAGCAGCTAAGAGCAGTTCATATTAGGGAAGACTGAGATAGTGGGGCTGTTCATTTTCTGAGAAGGCCTGTCACTGCCAGACCCTGGGAGTCAGATACCAAGGTACGTATAACAACACTGAACTCTATAAAACAGATTTCGACAAATAAATAGAATTTATTTTGTACAAATGGCTGTGGTTTTATGATTAATATACAGAATTGTACATATAGCTCTATCCGGCTATTTACTCAGACATTACAAAATGCCCTGAAGAAAAACAAGGGTAGTGACTTTTTAAAGAAGTATTCCACATTGGTCACATTCTACTCTGATAATATTCTAAACCATTTGTAAAAGGTTCAAGTTCCCAGATTACTGACAGAGTACAAAATGTTTACAACACTTACTTGAAAGGCAGGAAAAATTGGTCAAGTGTCAATTGACACTCATGGAAAGTTTAGAAATTGTGCTTCCGTCAGTGCAATGAAAGTAGAGGAATGTGTTAATTTCTGTGGTAACTATCCATCTGTTTAAATATTGTTGGCTGATCCCTGAGCAACCAGCTTTGCTCTACAAGTCTCTCGAAGTTTGTTAATTGTTGCCATGGACAAGCTTCCAGGTTCTGTAAATATTTTCTAAAACAAAGAATAGATAGTTAAAAACATGATCCCAGACAAAGTGTATGAAAGTCTTCCTAGATTTCACCTACAGATGAAAGGAGCACTAATGAAATGCTTAGGTCCCTCATGTAAATATCCGCACGTAGCACTGTTTAGGACTCTTCAGCCATAGATCAGGGTGCTTTTGTAAGGTTGATAAGTATTATCAGCTGCAGAGTTAGGAACAGAACCTAAGTCTCCTGACTCCAAACCACTCTCGGTTATCCAGAAGATCTTAATTAGTGGCAACATTCAATGTAAGTGTGAAAATAAAATTTCAAATAATGTAGTTAATTCTGAGATACGTTCCGTAGTAAGACAATAAGCCAACTGAAACCATATTATGTTGTCCTTAATTTTACACATTGCAATTCTGCCATACGCTATAAAGTTTCTTGATGATTCTATAATGAGTAGCTCAGTACTGAACATAGATGTGTTGGGCTGGAAGGGACCTCAAGAGATCCACAAGTTCCGCCCCCTGCACTGAGCCAAATGAACCTAGATCACCCAGGACAGGTGTTTGTCCAACCTATTCTAAAAAGCCTCCAGTGATGACAAAATTTCTTGGAAGACTAATCCAGAGCTTAACTACTGTACAGTTAGGAAAAACTTTCTAATATCTAACCTAGATCTCTCTTGCTGCAGATTAAGCCCATTACTTTCTGTCCTACATTCAGTGGCCATGGAGAGCAATTGATCAATGTCTTCTTTATAACAGCCCTTAGCATATTTGAAGATTTATCAGGACCCCCCTCAATCTTTAATAAAGACTAAACATTCCCAGGTTTTCTAAATCTTATATCATTTTTGTCGCTCTCCTTTGGACTATCTCCAATTTGTCCACATCTTTCCTTAAGTGTGGCACCCAGAATGGGACACAGTACTCCAGCTGAGGCCTCATCAGGGCAAGTAGAGTGGGACAATTACTTCCCATGTCTTACATACAACACTCTTAACGATATTAGCCTTTTTCACAACTGTCGCACATTGTTGCTTCATATCAGTGTGATCCACTATAATGCCCAGGCCCTTTTCAGCAGTACTACTACCCAAGCAATTATTCCCCAACTGGTAGCTGTGCATTTGATTTTTGAACATGTATCTAAATTCACCAAAGCCAAACTTTAAATAAAACCAAATCCATTTTATGTAAAAATAAACAGTAATCTGGGCTCCGTGGTTCAATTTAGATCTTTTCACTATGGCGTTTCTACCCCATTTTTACTATAAAACACTACATTTACTCCTGCCCTAAACTATACTTTTAGGGAAGTGTTATGCAAAGACATTGTTACAGAAGGGGCATAACATGATTCTAGACAGAAATAATATTTCATATGCTAGCAAACATACACAACAGTTGTTGCTTCAACTGCATTGTGAGCTCTAAAGACACAGTAGTCAAACATGAGCTGGCTTAAACATATTAAATAACATCAAAATTTTTGTCTCATAGCCCACATCAGCCTTCAAACTGTTCAAACGGGTCATTTATAAGCTTGCCACAGATATGGCATTGTATTCCTTTAGAAACAGTTACCTGTTTTGAATAGGGAGAAGGAAAAATGAGAAGCCCACAGAATTGAGCTATGAACTCTAAGTAAACTTTAAAAACCATGCTGCAAGTTTTGTTCAGCGCCATGGTGAGGACATTTGTATGGCATTATACCTCAAAATAAAAAACAGTTACTCCTCTGCAGTAACTCTTGTTCTTTGAGATGTGTTCTGTGTGTATACGTTCCACTTTAGTTGTGTGCCCAATGCACTCAAGTCAGACTTTTGCCAGCAGTACCAGTAGGTGGCACATACGCCCCTGTTCTTCTCATGCACCCAGCCAAGAGCATAAGAGGGGGGAGTTTGTTCCTTCCCACCCCTGTGAAACACTAGTCAAAATAGTGGGAAAGGAGGGAGGGTTGTGGAAGGTGTATGTGCACAACACATCTCAAAGAACAACAGTTACTGTACAGGTAAGTAACCATTTTTGGTGTATTGTGCACATATATATTCACTTTGGGAAGTTACAAAGTCACCTAAACAGGTGGTGGGATTTCAGATCATTGGAAGAGAGACTGCAGCACTAACTTACCAAAACTGGCATTGTCTCAAGAGGCTTGAGTGATGGGATAATGTCTTGAAAAGAGTCCAAAGACAACCATGTTGCTGATATGCAGATGCCTGTAATGGGTACATTACTCAGGAAGGCTGAAGAAGCAAACTGAGCTCTGGTAGAATAAGCCATTCTTCTTCTCCTTCGAGTGATTGTTCATAGCAATTCCAATTAGGTGTGTGCGTGCCCTATGCACAGTCGTCAGAAAGTTTTTCCCCTAGCAGCACCCATTGGATCGGCTGTGGAACCCCCTGGAATGGCACCTCCATGGCGCTCAATACATGACCCTGCTGACCCAGCGCCTCTTCAGTTCTTTCTTACCATCAGTGATGGTCGTTGGAACTGCAGTGATTTGCATAGCAAGCTCTCCTCGTTTCCCCAGCCTTTCAGTTTAGTGTAGTTTAGAGTTATCCCTAGTCCAGTCAAGTTTAGTTTAAATAGTTTTCTGTTGTTACAACAGGTAGCTGTTGGAATGGAGTTTGCCCCTCCACCCCAACTGCATTCTCCCCTTGGGAACTCAGGGTATGCTTAAGTCCCAGGGGTTCAAATCCTGCAAATCCGGTAACAAGCCCATGCTGATGGGGACCCCCACAACGCTTGTGTAAAGTGCCTGGGGGAAGCACACGAAGCAGACAAGTGCAGGATTTGTAAAGGATTTCGCCCCAGAACAAAAAAGGAGTGAGACTTTCACCTCAAGCAGCTTCTTATGGAGGATGCACTTAGACCGCAACCTGCATCGGCGCAGCAAGACCCGGCACCAAGCTCATCGATGCGCATTGCCCCCGTGGCAGTGGCAGAAGCGGCACCACGGAAGGACTGTGGGAGAGACCAGCGTTACTGCCGCTCACCGGTGGGAATGGCCCAGCACCGGTCCCATTCCCCGGCGCAGAAGCGGCACCACAAGCAGGAAAGGAGCAGATCTCCAACTCCGAGACCCACCCCTTCAGAGCCAGCCAATAGGGCGCGTCCCAGGAAGGAGCACCCAGTGCCAAGAACTTCGGAGCCAGCAATGCCGACTTTGGCCCTGCAAAGGGGACAGTCAGGTCCGGTGCCGTTGGACTCCCCGAGCCAGGTGATTGAGGAGGTGGAATTGCTGTCCACCCTAGACACCTTTGAGGGTGCAAGGGACCTCATTGCCATGACAGCACCACGGTCCCCGGTCCTTCAAGCCAAGCCTCCGGTACCACAACATGTGCCACCGTCTCAATGCCTTGTCCTTCAGCACCGCCGGTGGAGGCAAGATATAACTCGGACTTGTGGCACTGACCAGACTCGTGGCACCTGTTGCACTTGCGGCACCAGTCCAGGTTGCACCAGTGCTCCTAATCGGGACATTGATCCACATGTCAATCTCCGTTGCCCAGCAGGTCCCGCTCACGGCACCAGTCATCCCACAGGTTCACGTCCCCATGCAGACCCTGCTCGCGGCACTGCTCCCCAGCCTCGTGGCACTGCTCGGCACCACCCTGGCCATCGCGGTCCCAATCCCACCTTTAGACTTGGAGGCAGGGTCCAGATAATTGGAGTGGGGCCGCACCAGTCGGATCATGGAAGGCCTGACATGGGGGCAAGGCCATGGCCTGCACAGTAGCAGGGACCAGCACAGTGGCCGTTTTGGACCCCATGGGCGTTCTACCAGGCCCGGGGCCCCCACTCCAAGGGTTCCTGTTTGGCAGTCTCCGAACCAAAGGTGCCAGAGGCATCGGCCAGTCACCCCACTCGTAGGGGTGCTGAGGAGGTGCCGGTCACACTACCTCTGCTGGAGCCAACCCCAGTGCCTGAGCCAGACCCAGGGGTGGTTGGCCCTGTAAGAGTCAGGACAGAAGGCCCCTGGGGACCAAGAGGGTCAGGAGGACCCTGTTCCCCCATTAGCCTCCTCGTCATCCTCTACCGACGAGGCGGTTGCGGGCACCTCTGCCTCGGGGCTGCCCCCCGTAGACAGCCATGCCTACCAGGACCACCTCCGCAGGGTGATGCAAAATATGGGCCTGCAGACCGAGGAGGTAGAGGAGTCGGAGGACCGTATGGTTGACATCTTGGCCCCGGAAGGCCTGTCGAGGGTGGCTCTACCCCTCATTAAAACTATACAGGCTAACGCAAACACCATTTGGCAGACCCCGGCCTCCATCCAACCCACTGCAAAGGGTGTGGAGAGGAAGTATTTCATCCCCTTTAAGGGGTACAAATACCTCTTCACACACCCGCAGCCCTGCTCATGGGTGGTGGCTGCGGTAAATGACAGAGAGGGGCAGGAGCAACAAGCCCCAACACCTAAGTGAAAGGACGCCAACCACCTGGATTCGTTCGAGTGCAAAGTGTACTCCACGGGGAGTCTGCAACTCAGGATTGCCAACCAGCAGGCAATTCTAAGTCGATACAGCTTCAACTCCTGGAACTCGATGCTGAAATTTAAGGAGCTGGTGCCAATAAAGTCCAGGGAGGTGTTTGGAGTAATAGTTGAGGAGGGTAAGGCGGTGGCACAGACCTCTTTACAGGCCTCACTGGACGCTGCGGACTCAGCAGTGCGCAACTTGTCCTCTGGTATCACCATGAGGCGTAGCTCATGGCTACAGGCCTCGGGACTCCCGCCCGAGTTCAACAGACCATGCAGGACCCGCCTTTTGATGGGGCAGGCCTGTTTGCAGAGCAAACAGACTCCAGGCTGCATAGCGTAAAAGATTCTAGGGCTACTATGAAATCACGGGGTATGCACACCCCCACAGCCCAACATAAAAACATTTTAAGCCTCAGCAATAGCAGCAGCGCTCCTATCCCCCTCGGCCAAGGCAGGGCTTTTATAGGAGAAGGGGCAAGAATGGCAGGCACAAGCCTTCCCAACCTCTGCCCGGGCAGGTCCAGGGCCCGACCAAACCATCGTCGGGCTCAAAGCAGGCCTTTTGAAGGTGCGCCATCTCATATTTGACCAGAAACTGAATAGATTGGTTCATGTGGAAAGCTGACATCACCTTTGGCATGAACTTAGGATGTGGCCTGAGAGAAACCTTATCCTTATAAAAGGCTGGCAGAGCTTCCAACTCCAAAACACTTGCGGCAGAAATAACTGCCACTAGAATGCAATTTCCATAGATGACAGAGAGAGTGACATAGCCACCATGGTTTCAGATGGGGAAACCCATTAATTTGGATAGGACAAGGTTAAGACCCCATGCTGGTACTGGGTGAGATACTAGAAGGTAGACATTGACGAAACCTATCAAAAATATGGACACAGAGGACAAGGAAAAAAAACAAAAACAACAAAAACAAAAACAACCCTGTAACGGTGGATGAACCACAGATAAGGACACTAAGTAAAACTCTTACAGAGCTAATTGAAATGCCAGATACTTACTACATTTGAAGTTATCTAGTATATGACTAGCATCCATGCAATGGGGTGATGGGTGCTGAGATCGCACCCAAACAGAAAATCTCTTCCACTTTTGGCATAGTAGAATCTTTGGTCCTAGTAGAATCTTTCCTGCTGTTTAGCAGATAGCCTGGACATCTCCAGAGCAGCTTCTCGTGCTCATTTAGCCAGAGTTCATCCACGCAGTAAGGTTCCCCTGGCAGAGGAGGAGCACTTTTAGAGATTTGGAGTCCGTCTGTTCATAGTCAGGGTCTGGTTCTGACATTGGATGCACAGATGTCATGGCCTCCTTCATCAGATGGACTTTTAAATGGCAGTGTCTCTGCTTTGTCATTCTACTGGGGAGGGAGGTACAAATTGGGCATTTGTCTCTCAGATGCCCACCCCCTAAGCATCTTTTGTGTCTATCCATAACAGGGAACACAGCCCTGCATATGGCGCAAGGTTTGAAATCCATGGGTTTCTTCAAAATAAACTCCCAGGATTTAGTCTAAAACTAAACTAGCTAAACTAAAACTAAGAACTAACTAAACTAACACTAGTATAAACAACTGGTATAAACAGAAGTATACACAGAAAGATTCCTAGAAAGCTAGATGGACTGTTAGCAAAGCACTGGGAAGCTCAGACTCGTGCCATGGGCGATAAGAAGGAAGTGAGAGGGAGGCGGTGGACATGCTCCTTTTATGCTCTCAGCAGGGCATATGAGGAGAGAGTGGGAGGAGGGGTGTGTGTGTGCATGCGCCACCTAGTGGTACTGTTGGTGAAAGTCTCTCACTTGAGAGCAGTGGGCACACCCCCCCCCTAAAGTAGAATGCAATGTGCACAATCATACAAATATATTTAAAGTGTCACTGAATCCATTACTGCAGGGTCTACATTACTGAAAAATCCAAGCACTCGTGCCAATGGCAGTGCGAAGGCCTAATTTAAATACTCATAGGCAATTATAGTGTCTTAAGAGCCAGTTCATCCCAACTAAATAAGCAACTCCAGAGGACAGACTTGACACAAACAGCAACGTGGCTAATTTTTCCTAGAGCAATAGTAAGGACGATGAAGTAGCTTTCCTTAGATCACCCACTCCAGGGTGCCCTCCAAACACAGGGTCTAATATTCCTCTATTGAAATCTATACAGTTACCAATGAATAGGGGGTAAAAGGACAAAAAATATTTCAATACTGACATGTGCTTCTACCTCTCTCTGCAGTGATATTCTCAAGGCAGCTGGAAAGGCTGCTAATATCACTTGACAACAGCAATGTTTTTAACAAGATTCTTCTGCAACATTGCTGGACAAAAGTATTTGTGGGAGTCAATGAATGACTCAGGAACTTTCATTTAGATTCTGGTCTTTCGCTTCCTTAAAAACTAAGTTGTATTTATTTATGAGTATTTCTGTGGTGCTTATCAGCACATTATCCAAGTACCTCACAAACACAAATAAATTAATCTTGGTTTTCCCATCTGTAAAAATGGGGACAACAAAGAAACAGTTTAAGTGACTTGTCCAAGGGAAATCTGTGGCAAAATTGGGAAGGGAATTGGGCATTGGGCTCTGAACTCTGTCTTAAATACAGAATTGTTCTGGGG
This sequence comes from Chrysemys picta bellii, assembly GCF_011386835.1. Lineage (NCBI taxonomy): Eukaryota > Metazoa > Chordata > Testudines > Emydidae > Chrysemys > Chrysemys picta. The sequence continues at coordinate 245,033,617 of NC_088791.1, read as the reverse complement.
ACATACGTAAATTGGTAGGATGTGATTAGTGTACCCAGAGAGATCGACAGAAGAGGTGTGTAAAAGTCATAACAAACCTCTTCTCATTCATGATTAAAAAAAAAATTGTGTGGCATCTCTGTTATTGGAGATCATTTGCTTCACTCAGGTTTCAGTCTTCTATAAAACTGTAAATCCAAAGCTCTGGGCACCCCTGACTTACATTGACAATAATTTCCAAGAATAATCCTTGGCCTGCAGCATATGAGCAGTTTGTTGTGAGATTTTACAATCTAAACGCCAGACATTTTGAATGGACAGACCATGTGGTGGTATGGTTTTGTGCCTTGACTAAGTGTATTCTTGGAATCTCATTGCTGGTGTGAATGCTTGTGGAAAAAAATAAAAATTTCTCTTTGATCATTCTGGAGCAGTCACTTAAAATTCACCACTGAAAACTCATTTGCTTGGAATATTTACAGAAATCAAAACAGAATCAACCCACAATTTACTGAATTGTTTGGGGGGTTTGCCATCCATATTTGTCCTGCTCACATTGGCACAAAGTGGGAGGAATCTCATTTAGTATAATGCCGGTGATGTACATGAATGGTTGGTTACATATAGGTTTATAGGTCATTTCTTTGAAATAGCTTCTTAAAGTTTAAGACAAGTACATTGCCAAGTACAAAGTTCGTTTATACCAGAAATGCTGTTCAGCCTTTTGAAAATGCGCATGGACGCAACTCTCAAATTTTAGTCACCTTTTGGGCCCTTCAAAGTCTATTTGGTTTCATAGCTTTTACCTGTTCTGCATTGTAAACTGGAAACACTTACCTGCATAAAGGTGTGGCACTCTGTTACAAATGTCCCTCTGGTGATCTGCTTAAACTTATCACAAATGTCGGGGAGATTTGTGGCTTCCAAAATAAAAGCTTGGTGTTGCTTAATTAATGCTAAGGCCACACGAAAGATGATTTTCGATCCCTCATAGAATAAACAGTCCCAAATTCGGAGAACAGTCTGTAGAAGAAGAAAGCTGTTAGAAAGGTTACCTTGCTGATTTGTAGTCAGTAATGATTATTAAGGCATTATCAGTGGGATAATGATCTAACATATCAGTTACCAGGCAAATCACACCTTAAACCTCTTTTTGTCCCTCCTCCAATACACCCCTCAAGTCAGAGGACTGGCTTGCTGTACCTCACTCTGGGTGGAAACCCAGTCTAACTACTTCTAGACTGGATCGCTGAGCTGTAGCGCATTTCCACACCTTATTAGCCCAACAGGCCCACTGGGTTTGGTACCTGTGATTTCTCCAGGAACCTGCAACGGGTTGATTAGTGACTCAAAAGCAGCTTCTTCAAAACAAAGCATTATTTATTCATTCACCCGAAGGTGCATAGCTCACAGAGCAAAGGGTCTATATGGCATATATCCTCTTAACTAATCCTAAATCTTTCCTTGCCAGCTTTGGTAAATTCCCCTCAGCTGGGGGAAGCAGACTGTCCTGTTTGCAGCATGCTCTGTCTGTGTGCGTCTCCTTGATGCTCCCTGGGTTTTTGGTCCGGAAAGAATAAAGCTTGCCAGAGTAGTGGAGCCAAGCAAGGGGTATTCCCCTAATTAACGGTACCCCTATTGTTTCCTGGGGACTCTTGGTATACCTTATTATAACCCCTCATCTTTGCCATTGTTTCATTTCCTGTTAGTTTCTCTCTCACAGAGCTCTATGCGTTCAGGCAGGAGAATACCACACAGGTAACCTGAGGGACATATGACATTTTTAAAAAATACTGCACATAACTCCCCTGTTCTCCACTCACGTATATTAAAATATCTTCAAGTTATACTTACCTCTACTGGAAGAATGTCAATAAACAAGCATATAAACCAGCGTGACACTATCAGAGTCCACATGACACCATGTCTATCCATTAACTCTGCCACTGCTGGAACTTTCTTTCTCACAAGTTCTCCAAGGACCTCCTGATCGGTCTTCAACCCCATCATTGCTGGACTATAATAATCTTTAGAGGAAGAAAACAAAAATTTGTCAGAGACCAGTTTGAAAACTCCATAACATTAATTTGTGAATTTCCTGTAAAGTTTAAGGTACTGAAGTTATAAATCACTTTAACCATTTGAGCCCTGAGCACGAGTTAAATAAATTACACTGAGGAACAAGGGTATTTGCATCCTTGGCTCATCAACCTCTGATCCCCCCCCACACAAAAAATTACTTCCTGCAAGTCTGCCACAACCACCTCCCTATCCCAACTCCTTAACAGTTCATTTCTCAGCTTTGCTAAATGTTTTTGTAACCCCAGCCACAGCTGATCATTTCCAATCCAAGCAGAAGGAGCAGCTAAAGCCAATTTGGGGGGTGGTAGCTACCCCTATCTAAACTAGAAACCTAAAAAAGCCTGTGTGCACGTATGCAGACACATACGTGCGTGTGTATATTCTGTTAAAGAGAGTTAGTGTTCGTAGGCACGGGTCTGACAAGACCTCAGTTATTAGTATTATTCACTCATAGCACAAAACAAGCGCACCAACTGGTAATGCAAGCATCTCACTGTGCCTTCACTTACATCTTCATGGGATAAGAGGATTGAGAGTTAAGTCTTCATGTAATTTTTGTTGGTCTCTGCCAAGACTCCCAAACACACAGGACAAGGACAGAGATGATTTAAGTGAAAATGAAGCAATAAGGGGGAGAAAAACCCACTAGCCTTAAATAATTTTATAACCCTATCATCAGCCCCTACACAGTAGATTTTTAAGTATCCTTGAGAAGCTCAGAGGCAGCAGAGGAACACAACACAAAGTTCCACCTGCAGAAAACTGAATTCTAGAATAGCAAATTATAATGGAGATTTTATTATTATTAATTATTAAGTTTAAAATGTGTGCTAGGCACTTTACAAAGACGTACACAAGCAACCTCACCCTCCCCTGCTTGCAACCCAATAATAATTCTCTCTACATTTCTCATATCCAACTTCCAGAACCACTCTCATGGCACTACAAAGCACAACACATAACCTTTCGGACTCTAGCCCTTTATTTGTAATCTATAGTTTCTTCCTTCTCACCCATAATTCACCTGCTCCTGCAGAAAGCTTTATCCATGTGCATTATTGCTACTATATACATCCCTTCAGTCTCCACTCAAGGATCAGCCATAGGAAAGCTCTGAGTACTAAAACAAAACAGTCAGTAAGATGTATATGGACCCCTCTGAAAATTCCAGCTGCCAGAGTGGAGTAAAAAGGAATGCAAGAAGCATCAAGTCTTATCACAGACAAATAGCCAATACAACAATTCTCTTCCTTCTTGTTTTATGCTTCTCTGACTCGTTTGCAACTTTTGTGACTTGGAACATAGGTAAAGAAAATAAATCAAAACACTTAAATGTACAGAAGCATTAGTGTTCTGTAAACCAGGAATTTAAAAAATGCTACTTCAAAGAAAAGAAATAAGCACTTTAGCAATAGGAAAAGGAAGCAGGAAAACAAGCAACCCGCCCCAAGCAATTAAACACAAAGCAACTTCTCTTTTTGAGCATGTTTGAGATACAGGAACATTAAATAGACTCTAACCACTGGAGAGTGTAGTGGTACTGAAGTTCTACATGCTCTCTGCTATGTATTGGGTGTGATCATCTGATACGCTGAAATCAACAGCAGCTGCTCTTTTCAATCTTTATGGTACTGCAACAAAAGGAATGTCAGGATCTCAGTGAGTGTGTCAGGCCACCAACCCAACTTGTTAGAAATGCCAGAGTAAAATTAGATAAGTCATTCCTCAGCTACTGGGTCATCTGAATTAAAAACTGCTGATTAAACAGTTGCAGGGAAGCCTTGTTTAGATTAAAAATATATTATAAACTATAACTAAACTGTTACATAACAGTGCTACATGGCTGAGCAGTGTCTTCCTTTTCTAACTAGGGCAGCCTGGTTGTTCCTAATGTAACAGTTTCCATGCTGGCCTTCATAAGCAGAAATGGAATATTAAATGTAAAATGAAGAGAGAGTTGCAAGACAACTGAAAAAAATAAAGATTCATAATTTTAAACAGACTTATATCATAGATTATCAAGCCTTTTCCAGGATATTATAGCCAATACAGAAAAGAAAAGCACATACTAGAAGTGTCAGGGCCTACGGTATTTATTTTTTATATATCAAAATTGGGAGCACAGTATTCAAGTACAACCCATAAGTGTTCCTAAAAGTTCCTTACGTAAAAAACTACCTATAGATTTTCAGTCATTTACAGTGATTTTTCTGACAAATGTAATAGGTTGGTGAAAATATAGTTTTGATGCAGGGTGGATAAAAATCAATGGTTTTTTTGATAAAATGCTTTTTGAGGAAAAAACCTATCTAAAGGTAGTTTTAATTAAGGTACATTATAGCTCAAAGATATCTCATCATGGAATAGGGATTATAAATTCTAATTCTATAGTATGAGACAATATATTCATGTAATGTTTAAGAAAAGTTTTGTAAATGAGTTCCAATAGTTCCTGGATTAGGGACCCAATTTTATGGGGTTCCAGGGGCTTCTGTATAGATTATTTAGGTTAATCTTTCTATCTACCCAATGGGACTCAGTGCTCAGTCTAGAAGATATCATCAGAGATGCTTAGTTTTGCAGTTCTCAAACTGTGGATTTGTGTCTCCAGAGATAACATGCTTGTTAACAGCAAAAATGTCATTAAATAAATAAATAATATATAGTGGTGAGAAATAACAGACCTCAACCCTATTGACCCTCTGCAATCCCTTACCTCTCTCTAAAAGGGCAAAGTTTCAAAAAGTTCAATGAATAGAGGATTGTTGGGGGCGGAATAAATCTGGACAAGGAGAAGTCTGGAGATAAATGTGAGAAGGGAGGGACAGGCAGTAGAAACAAAAGTGAAACTGTTTGAGCAGCATATCCCAGAAGTCTTGAGGTCTTTCTGAGTGTAGCCTTCATTGATTTGAGATCTACCATACCGTTATCTCACTAGAAAGGAAAATCTATAATGGCAGCAGGCTGTAAAGAAGACCCAGTTTGGGTCTCATCTATCTCCGAGTTGTGAAGAATATGTATTAAGGTTATAACAACCAACAAGAATGCACTTTTATGTAGAAATCCATGATTAAATCGAGTCTTCCTGACTAGTGATTTAAATCAAATCAAATCCACCCTGCTTTGGATGTTAACATTCTAATTCTAAAAAGATATGGCATTAAAAGAATCAGCAGTTTGTCACAATAAAGCCTAAATTCTATAGGTGAACTTTAGCGACCACAGAGTAGAGAGAGGTCTCCGCATACAACCAACTGGACTATGCAGCCACAGATGCTCCATACAAAAGGTCTTCAGTTTTCACAGAATCATTTGGGTCACAGAGGACCTCTAGCAGGTCTTCTGTGACCCAAATGACCTTTTGCATCACAGCAGGATTAATCTCATTGTCCATGCCATCTTTGACAGATGGGCATCTAGTCTCACCACAGTGAAGATGATTTTCCAACCTCTCTGCAGCTTGTTTCAGTGCTTAACTGTTTTCATGGTTATAAAAATTCCAATATTTAACCTAAATTGCTCTCCTATTTTGGCATGGTTTACTAATGAGAATTCATCCCTGGCCTTTTCTGTAAACATCCCGTCACATGCTTTTTAATAGTTCTGTCTCTTATCCATTTCTCTTAACTTTTCCCCATGTGCCTTATTTTCCAAACCTTCTATAATTTGCTGCTTCTCTCTGAACTCTCTCCAAGTCTTAAAGAAAAAAAAAAAAAAGTAATACATGAAACTAAACAGTATTTCAATGAAAGCCAAATTACCATTTATAAGCAGGGCACTACTATTTATAAAAGGCAATATAGCATTTGTCTTTCTGCACCACCACCACCCCACTACTATTTTGACAAATAATAATAAAACATCAATATAGCACTCACTACAATATTTAATCTTTCTGTGTACTACTACCCATATTACCCCATTATATATCATCTTATTCCTTCCTGTAAGAATAATTTATATTTACCCATAACCAATGTAATTGATGTTAAACTCTTTTTAAAGTTTATTATCCTTCCATATGTTAATATTGTACTCCAAAGTATTTGAAATTCTTCCTAGCTTTATACTTCCAAATTTCTTTAGCATACTCTCTTACTTGCCCTATAAGTAGTTTACAAAAATATTGATTAGCAAATGACCAGAATGGACCTCAGTCAAAATCTCCTCCCAATTTGATACCGGCATTAATTATACTATATTAAATTTTTTTTAATTAACATATGGTGTAATTTCACTAGGAGAATTAATCTTGATAGGTCTTCAGAAGACAAAGACATACTACGCCATCTGGGTTCTTTATCCACTAAATTTTCACATGAAAGAAAGTAAGTTGCATGGTAAAATTTACTAGATAATGTTGCCTATTATTTTTCAACATTTCCCCTTTAGCTGCTGACAAATTCATCACTTTATTAACAATTCTCGGAATTTACTTTGTTTGAAGTTAAATTTACTGATCTGCAATTCATTCTCCCAACTTGTCTTAAAATACAAACATGATGTTTACCCTTTTTTCCAGCCCTCTGGGACCTCACCTGTCCTCCAGGAGTTCATGGTTCCAACACTGCAAATACTAGTAGTACTCTAGGGTGAGCTGTGGTAGGCCAATTTGATTTTTAATACCTTCAGGTTAAACAGCTCTTAGCCAGCTCTTTCCCCATTTTGTCTAATAGCTTCTCTCTTTTCATTACTTACTGCAGGTATCTCATTACTAATTTAGGTAATTTTTACTGACTGTTTGACTTGCAACCACCATCGGAAGCTGCTAATCTTAAAGTTATGATGTAGTATAGTGCTCCCAACTGTCAAGACGGCACCCAAGTTCACTTCATTCATAGTGATCAAACACAGAGCCATCCACTTCATGCAGCATCTGTTCTTAATCAAAGATATAAAGTACTGATCCTGAGAACTGCTGAGTTCCCGTTGCTCCATTGGAGTTGTGGGGCTCATCACTTCTCAGGATAAAGATTTTTATGAGTAATAAAAAAATGTTGAAACCCACACATTTTACCATTACTATATGGTGCTGGTATGTGTATTTAGACATACATTTGAGAGAGAGAGAGAGAGAGAGAGAGAGAGAGAGAGAGAGAGAGAGAGAGAGAACTAAACAAGGGATGGTCCCAAGCAATTTTTTTTTTAAGTGGTCGTGTTAATCCTGGGGTTTGATGAACTATCAACAAAAAAATTTTTTAATTGCAAAATGTTCTAGTCCAGTTAAGAATTTATAAAACAGTGGAAAGCTGCTTTAAATTGTATTTCATCTGTCCCTGTCATAATCATTTGTGTCTGCTTGAATCCTACAAGTAATGTGTCCAATACAAAGTTGCTGAAGATGGAATTGCCTGCTAGTGCTATAGAGCAGTAATGAGATTTGCAGGAAATAAGGATAAAGATTGTAAGGACTCTATGACCTTGTTCTCAGTTAGAAATAGATTAAGAAGAAGATCCAAAAATAAAAAGCACTACATATAAAACTTTTATATCCTTAAATCACTAAGAGAGAGAGAGCGAGAGAGAGAGAGAGCAAGAGAGAGAGAGAGCAAGAGAGAGAGAGAGAGCAAGAGAGAGAGAGAGAGCAAGAGAGAGAGAGAGCAAGAGTGTGTGTGTGTGTGTGTGTGTGTGTGTGTGTCAGTGAGAGAGAGAGCGAGAGTGAGAGAGAATGCTACTCCAAAAAGTAACTTGATATGAATTCAAAACTGTTGTGGACATGGTTGCAAAGAATACAAAGTTTCCACACAGAAACGTTACAGGTGTTTAAACTACTACATGTATATTCCAAACACACACACATCACAGGAGCTTTGAGGCATCATTCAAGTTCGGAATTTGAGGCAGTAGCCAAAACCTGTGACAGTATTGTAGTTCTGTTACATACCCTACATAATTTCTGATCATTATTTCAGATGTACATATCACCCCGAGACTGGGAGAAGACATGTCCAGCTATGTGGCATAGTTTTGATGCATGAAGTAATTTAGGAATTATAATCAGGTTTTGCAGAAGACCTTAAAAGATTTTGTTCACAAGAATATTTTTACTATGTTCATGACAAAGGGGAAAAAAGCTACCACATTTTGGGATACTGAGCTATTCGAAAACGAGCCCTGATGTGTGATTAGCAGATAATCTGATGCATAAGGTGCTCAGAACAGTATTTTAAGACTATATGCCATATGTAAGAGTCACAAACCACAGAGGTGCTAAGCACGAGCCTGATTTTTAGTCCTTGAACTAAGACTTAATATATTTCTTTAGTTTTGTGTAGCAATTCACCACAATAGACCACCTCTGTTTCCAAACCTTTGCATGGGTAGGACTATGAAAGTTACTTCAAAAAACTACTACTACAAACTACCAATTACTAGTTTCAGAAAGTGATCTGTAAAGTATTACTGATTACTTCTGTGTTTATTACCACCAAATTACTTGTCAGAACAATAAAAATCAAAGACAAAGATTACAAGTCATTCAGGTCACTTTCTAATGTTTATTCTAGTCTGTATGTTAACTAGTAACAGACTCCTAAATTCTATCATAACAAAAACAAGAAAGAAAGATTAAATGATCTCTTTGTTAAATGTAACAATTTTCAATTCACGCATCAGCTAGCTGACTTCTCAAAGATGTCAGCACCCAGGCCTAACCTAAAAGGGTTCAAAAGGGGAAGGTAGAGAAGTGTTGCAAATGAGAATAATTTGCTTTAACAGGTACTTGAAGAAACAAGAAAGGCTCTTGCCCTTCTCCTCTGACACTGAACGTTTCTCTAAAATGTCCATTACTGAAATTCATTGTCCCGATTGTCCAATATTGTTATATCTACACTCTCCAGCCCTGGTTTTGGGTGTGTCCGATCTGTTTTACTGAGGGTGCGGTCGGTACATGCAGGACTCGCCACCCATCCCAAAATGGACAGGATCATCTCAAAATTAAAAAGTTGTGTCTATCATTCCAAAACATTAGATGAGTCTGTATTTAGTACCCGACCCCCCTTTTTATATTATATAAATACATACATACATGCATAGTCCCTGCCTTACCAGAACAGGTGAGATTGGAGCTGGGGCTGCCTCTGCAACACTGAAAGAAGGCTGCTTGGTGCAGGTAGGGGCTGCTGTTTGAGGCTGGATTTCCCTGCACTCCATATTCTGGGATCCAGGGAAGCACTTGGTGTCAGAGAGAATTAGCAGGAGGCAGTAATTGGCAGAAGTAGTGGAAATAAATTAGTTACTTTTTATGTAATGAAAAGAATAAGATCCCTCGAGTTTACATTTTTATAAGTAACTGCTTTAAAGTGGATAGGATTACATGTTACTGAAGATTGTGATCCATTACTTTAACAACCTGGCATTGAGAAACTTTCCTTTCTAAAAAGCTACCTCATAGCTCAAATAGAAGTTATAGGTTTGATGGAAGAATCACTGGGTGAAGTTCTACAGCCTGCGTTCTGTGCGGAGTCAGACTAGATGACAAAATAGTACCTCTTGGCCTTAAAAATCTATTAATCTTGCTCATGCAGCTCCTACATGGCTCGCTCACTCACTGCAGCTCTCTGGTTGGCAATCCATGGCCTGCTTTGCCCAATATGGCACAGCAACGTTCTATCCCTGATCAGCTGCATGGGAGCTGAATAAGTAATGCTCCAACACCATCATGTTTGAGAGGAAGTGGGAGAATCACAACAGGAAGGGGAGGAGGAAGACTTAAAAGTTGTCAACTCATGTGGCAATATTTGGGGTTTTACTTAAAGCCCCAGGTCTTGAAGACATGTGATTCCGTGATAAAATCATCACAGCTGAGATTTTCTTTTTTAAGTAAGTTTCTAACTCTCTGGGTTGTGGAGACAAGCTTGAAAATAATGACCTGAATGCACCTGAAAGGCTTAAAACCTGGAAGGCAAATAAAAAGAACCCAAAGTTTGTTATATTTAAACAGTCTCATGATTTTTAAGAATCTCATGGGGGGGGGGGTTAACTCATTTTTGAATATTTGGGATTGGCAGTACTGAGACTAAGACTGAGACTACACGAACTAAATTAGCCATTTCTCCCTAGACAGCAGAACAGAGAGGTGGAAGTCTTATATTTACATAGCTGCGTTGTGTATGCGCCTAAAAAATACAGTTAGAGTATGTCATAAAAATGAAAAAAGCGAGGAAGTTGGCTTGCCTCCACATCCTCAGTAGTGCAGCACATACAGCCTGGTACAAGGACATAATAAATAAAATCACCCACACATTTTACAATGTGCCTGATTAATGATGTGCCAAGTTATTATACTTAGGCAAAGGGTGTCGTAAGGGATAAAAAATATAACGTAATTTTCTACTCATTCCGAAATAAAGAGAGAGACATTCTATAGCTCAATGCTACAAGTGAACATTCTCCCAAAATGTTACACCACAAAAATACTAACCAAGATTCTCAATAAGGATTAGTTTTTAATTAATTATGGATACTTTGAGGGGAGGTTAACGGTCAACTCCTTTTTAAACAACCATGTCCTACTGGAGAGGTAGAGCAGAGGTAGAGAAGATTGTTTCTGATAAAGATAAAGATAATCGAGTAAGAGAAAAGAAGGGAAAGATAATGTAACAAATTGTATTTCATTTTTGTTTGCTGTAATAATCATGTCCAGGCTGAATTCTACAGTCACCTCACAGATATACAGAGTCAAAACAAAACCAATTTTATGTAGTAATGATATTTGCAAGCATTACAGATATTGGAGAACATGACCTGCTGTTTTGACAAAGTCTACCTAGGAAAATTCTAACCCGATTAATAAACCCACTTCTTTTCAAATAATTAAAGGTCTGAATTAAATTACTGAATTTAAATATAGCAGTTACTCACGTCATTGCTATGTCCACGTCTAGTTTGATAAGTTTTGGCTACCTAAGCACTTTCAAATAGGTTGTACAAAGTTTAGGAAGGAAAGAGAGAAAGCAGATGCTCAGCGTCTCCTCCTCCATAAATGACATAAATAGCTCCTTTCCGAAACACAGCACTTTTCATAACACTGAGGAGCTGGCAGATACAAGGTTACACAGATTATTCACTCACTGGATGTTTCCAAATAGTCTGGCATATCTCCAGCCACTGAGCCTGTGTCACTCATACAGAGTAAATAAGTGAACACTTTACAGTAAGAGAGTTTAGGGTCACCCAATTGCTAACTTCTGAAATGATGTTTAAGTAACTCATTCACAAATCATTTTAGTCTTGTACAGCATTTTAGCCTAAACAACCCAATTGACTGGAATTATTCAAAAACAATACAATTTAGCAAAAACTTCTTTATGTGCTTATAAAAGAGAGGCAACTGCTCTTTTAATGAATTCACAGCTGTACAATTAAGTCTTAAGGACTGATGCCTTCTACTAAACAAGGATTTCTGGCTTTCTATGTTTGTTCATAGGATCCTGGAGGACAGCTATATTGTCAGTTAAATATCAAGTACAAGAAGATTACCTATTCTTAACATAGCTAAGTGAGAAATGCTGTGCTTCTAATCAGATTATTTTGTACTTAAAAATAACCCTACAAAGTTAAGTTTGCTTTACAAGAGTGCTATAGTCACACTGAGACATACACAGCATGCAGTGTTCTATAAAAGAGTTGGATGGAGGGATAAACTTTAAAATAGAAAGTTCAACACACATACACACTCGACTCTAGTTTGAAATTTGGTGATGGAAACCAGTCCAGTTCTTCAAACTCTTATTATGTAGCAAAGTAACATAATCCACTTATTTCAAGATTAAAGCAGCAATCAACAGAATTAATTTTAATCTCAAAATACCAGTTTCCAAATATAGCAGGCACAAGTGAGATTTCATTACCAGCAGCAAGAGAGAAAACCTAGTATATTAAAGACTTCTAGCAAATCAGATAGATAATCCATAAAACGATGACTAAAGTTCCTACATGATGCTTGATTCTCCTAGTTATTTACCACCAAAGAGAAGCTAACAATTTCTAATACATATAAGTGGACAAAAGTTACATTACATACTGCATAACAAGTTCCTCATATACTTCCATAACACTGAGCACAAACATGTCATTTATGTATAAACTATATTGACATCAATTCAGTAGCATCTATTGCTAACAGTTTAAATTTATACAAAATAATAACTGACCCAACAACATTGTGAAACAGTAAAACAGTTTTGCAAAATTTTAAGTTACAAATATAATGAATCCCTAGTAAACCCTACCAATTACACAGCATTCCCCCAACTTTTGAAAGTTGAGCCCTCCTTCAGGAAAGTGAAATTAATTACTCTACCACCACCCACTAACACCCCTTCAGCTCCTCCATCTATAGCAGAAGTGGGCAAACTATGGCCCGCAGGCCACATCCGGCCCGGCCCCTTAGCTCCTGGCTCAGGAGGCCAGCCCCCAGCCCCCTCCCCCACTGTTCCCCTTTCCTTGCAGCCTCAGCTCTGTGCTGCACTGTGGCGTGGTTGGCTTCAGCCAGGCAGCGCGGCTGTAGCGCCGCCAGCCACTGGTGCTCCAGGCAGTGCAGTAAGGGGGCAGGGAGGGTTGGATAGAGGGCAGTGGAGTTTGGGGTGTGGATAGGGGTCGGGGCAATCAGAGGGCAGGGAACAGGGGGGGTTGAATGGAGGCAGGGGTCCGGGGAGCAGTCAGGAAGGAGTGGGGGTTGGATGGGGCGGCAGGGAACAGTCAGGGGTGGGGGTTCTGGGGGCGGTCAGGGGACAGAGAGCGAGGGGGGGTGGATGGGGCAGGGGTCCCGGGGGGCATCAGGGGGCGAGAAGCGGGCAGGGGAGATAGGGGGCAGGGGCCTGGCTGTTTGGGGAGGCACAGCCTCCCCTAACCGGCCCTCCATACAATTTCTGAAACCCGATGCGGCCCTTAGGCCAAAAAGTTTGCCCGCCCCTGATCTATAGGCTTTTAACACCAGAGACGGAGAGATCATTCAGAGTCCTTGGCATTTGAGTTAGCAGCTACTGTACGCCAGAGTAGTTGTTTCAGTCTCTCTGCAAATTCTGGCAGATAAAAGTGCATTAGTTACACTTGGATCACGTTTCCAAGCTTTTCTTCAGACTCATAACACAGACTTTTAAAAACAATTAAATCAGAGTCTCTGGAAAAAACTGAAAAGCCTATTCATTCCCTGCCACTCCTCAAATCCCCAGGTGGGTTGGCACATCCCATGCTTGGGACACACTGCTGTGATGCTTCCCAGGGACAAGAGCACCGGAACCTTTGTAGAAGTAGGGGACCCAAGGCCAAAGTGCCCCCTCCTTCTCCGTGGCTGGCTGCTCCGGTGGTGAGCCAGCTGACCTCTCTTCTGGCGCTACAGCAGCCCCTAGTGGGCAAAAGGTGTAATTGCAGCTCCTCCCCATCTGAATCTATTGTGGGGGGGGAGAAGGGGGGAGGGGCGGAAGGAGATTTGTGAGGGACATGTATTCTGCAGTTATATTTCTTTTGTTAAAAAGTGGGGGGCCTTGTGGTTCCAGCACTGGTGCACAGAGATACACAGAGTTGTGAGGCACCTCCCCCCACCTGCCCTTAGTGTGAGGAAGTCTTACCAGTGTCTGCTGTGGATCAGCTCCCTGACTCCACCAGCCACTGGCAACACAAGCACTGCGTTCCAGGCCTCATACTCTCTGTATAGGTTAGCAACAGGTACACACCAACTACCGAGTCCTCCAAGAGTTCCTCTGGAGTGCTCAGCCTTTATTCCACTGAACACTTACAGAATTCTTAGATCCACTATTCCCACACAAATAGTACACATCAGATTCAACTCAGGATCACCACTTGACTTAATGCACAGCACTTCATATATATTCTCTCTCTCACACACACACAAATAAGAATCAGTTTATTATTAAAGAACAGAGATTCAGTGATATAGAGTGAGAATACTGTACACAACTGGTTACATATAAAACAAAATCATAACACTTTCTGAAGTCTAAACTTAACTAACATTCTCCTATCTCCCACAAAATAGCTTACCCCACGTCCTCTTCTCAGCATTTTCAACCAGTTTGGCTGAGATCCCTTCTTATCAAGCCTGCTGGCAGATTGTCCTCACAGATCAAGGAATAACCCAGGGTTCATCTACACTCCAGATATAGTTCCAAAAGTACATTGTCTTATTCCTAAACAGGATGACCCCTGCTATTTTTGTTTTTTCCTGCAATCGCTGCAAGCTCCTCATTAATATTTGACTTAGTGTGTAAATGGACATTGTAAAGCTTACAATACTTAATTTACATGTTGCCAGAGAGATAAATGATGGTTACCTCCTGTCTGGGGGAATCAGTCTAAGCGGGTCACCAAATATATGCTTTAAGAACATAATTTTTGTACAGATATCTAACTCCTTAAATATCGCCCATACATATATCTTGTGATGATTAAGAGGACCGTCTGACACAGGCTTTCATTAGAGACCCTACATAACATCTTTGGTGAACTAAAATGTAAATACCAGATCCAGGGGATTCTTGTAACACCAATACACCCCTTATGCATCAAGAGGTCCCTGAGTCACAACCGCATTTAGACTAAGTCAAAGTCTGAGCATTTAATCGAAAGTATAAGGAAAAAAAGATGGGACGAGGGAATCTACACTGTCTCAGTGGTCCCACACCAATATCATCTCCCACTCATCCCCATTCTCTAGAAATCTTCTTTATACTCCTGCAATATTTTAAATCAAGTTTCTCCACAATTAATTATTTTATTGTAGTTGCATAGTAGCAAAAGCTGTATTTAAGGTTCATAGTATGCACAGAGTGGTTGGGTAAAGGTGGTTCTTTGGAGTGTATTTGGAGGATGAAGTGTCTGACCCTTAGTAGAAGAGTGTATGAACTAAATTTAGTGGAGTTGCCTAAGGGTTCAGAAAAAGTGGATGAGGAAGTATGACCTGTTAAAATCCCACCTAAGCGTATGTCTACACTACCCAGCGGATCGGCAGATAGTTATCGATCCAGTGGGGGTCGATTTATCGCGTCTAGACGCGAGGCACTCTCCCGTCGACTCCTATACTCCACCGCTGCAAGAGGTGCAGGCAGAGTCGACAGGGGAGCGGCAGCAGTCAACTCACCGCAGTGAAGACACCGCGGTGAGTAGGTCTAAGTAAAACTATTTCAGCTACGTTATTCACGTAGCTGAAGTTGCGTAACTTAGATCGATTCCCCCCGCCCAGTGTAGACCTGGCCTTAGTAATAGTAATTTTGCTTGGTGTGGGTTTGTTTTAAATTATGGAGACACCAGTCCCAATTCCACAGTTAAAGTTGAGTTCTGTTTTGAAAGGTGATGTGAAAGGGATCATAGTGGAGAAGCAATTCAACATGAGCCGAGTGTGATGCGGTTGCAAAAAAAAAAAAAAGGCCAATGCAATCCTTAGCTATATAAGCAGGTTACTGCTGAACAGGAGTAAGGGAGGTTATTATACCTCTGTGTATGGCATTGGTGTGATTGATACTGAAATACAGATGTCCACCTTTTAAGAAGGGTGTTGAAAAATTGGAAAGAGTGCTGAAAAGATTTAGGGCTATAAAAAAATGCCTTATAGTGAGAGACTTAGAGAGCTCAACCTGTCTAGCTTAGTGTATAAGTACCTTCACAGGGAGAAAATACCAGGTGCTAACAGGCTCTTCAATCTAGTGGGAAAAGGCTTAAGCAGCAGCAATGGCTGGAAGATTAAGCCAGACAAATTCAAAGTTAGAAATAAGGCTTTAAAAAAAAACAAAAACAACAACAACAACAAAAAACAGTGAAGGAGATTAACCATTGGAACAAACTACCAAGCGAAGTTGTGAATTCTCCATATCTTGATGTCTTCAAATCAAGACTGGATGCTTTTCTGGAAGATATGCTTCAGTCAAACCCAAATAACTGGGCTCAATGCAGGGGTAACTGGATTTAAATTCTATGGCCTACGTCATACAGGGGGTCAGACTTGATGATGTAATGTTCCCTCTGGCCTTAATCTATGAATATTTGTATCTAAAGCAGGGATTCAGTCTTCTATGTTTGAAACATACACACAAACTTACAGCACTTACTGAGAGTATATAAATGAATTTTCTAAGAAATTACAAGTAAATCAGTAAATTAGTCTGAGTTAAAATTATGTTTAGAATAGACAAGTTTAACCAACCATCTGTAGTCTCATTTTATATTCTGCCAGCATGTGTCCTATATTTCTTGGGTGACCTGTCCAAGCAATATGCTTAGAAAGGCTGCATCAATAAAGCTGTAACTCAGACTAATGAACAAAACAAGAAGGAGTTTTTAATTAATCTTTTTCAGAAGTTTGCAATACCGTAAGTCAGCTGAAAAATAAAAATATTAATGATCATTTGTTAACAATGCGAGGAACAGATAGAGACTAATGTTTGTTTGTAAATACACCAGAGAGCTCAACCAGGAATACTCTCAGATCAAAGAAAAAAGGTGGCATATTGACACAAGGTTGAGATAATCAAAATATAGCTCAAAGCAATGGCTGGTAACATCAAAGACTAGAGAATTCTAAAATGAGCTGTTTAGGAAGATGCATATATACATTCATATGTGCATAAGGACATTACATGGAGCCCCCAAAGTGGAAGTTCTGCTGTTAGAAAGTCAAGAGATGTCCGCCACAAGGAACAAGGTAAATTATTCATTTTGGCCTTGCCCACCCTAGCAAGTTGTATGGCTTTAACTGTACCAGTATAATTAAAGTGACAACCCCTTAGTGCGGATGCAGGTATACCAGTACAAGGCGCTTTATAGTGGTACAGATATTCCTGTACAGAAAGGGGAATTACTATATTGATAATAGGTACTATATTCACATCTTTATACAAGTGTAACTGTATCCACAGCAGGACTTTTACTGATATAACTAGTCACATATCTAGGTCATGGAAACAGCTGTGGATCTCTCCAGAGTAGTGCCACAGAAGCAGGGCCAGCTCCAGCTTTTCTGCCACCCCAAGCGGCAAAAATACATAAATAAATAAACGGATGAGCGGGGCACTTTGGCGGCAGCTCAAACACGCCGCTTCTTCGGCGGTGGATCCTTCACTCCCTCTCCTCCTCTTTGGCGGCACTTCAGCGGCAGCTCAAAGAGGAAGAGAGGGAATGAGGGACCCGCCGCCAAATTCCCACTGAAGACCCGGATGGGCCGTCCCGATACCGGACAGAGTGCCACCCCTTTGAACTGGCCTCCCCAAGCACCTGCTTCCTTAGCTGGTGCCTGGAGCCGGCCCTGCACAAAAGGCTTAAGAGGTTCAACTCAAGCCTCAGGAGTCACTAACAGAGGCAGCTAACAGGAATTTCGGAGAAAGTAGCTAAAGTCTGTGCTTGGAGGTCGCAGGACGTAGTGGGCAGTTTATTTGGTCCATCTGTGGGCTGTTTGGTTTGTTCTCTGGGTACAGGCTGCATAGATAGCTAGACCATGGTCCCCTGAATAAGCAGGGTTCCTGCTAAAGGCCACAAAGCTCTGGCCCTCAGATGGTTCATATCTGCACTAATGACACTGTACTGTGGGATATCTCACAGATCGATTATTTCAGGGTAATCAGAAGGATGCTGAAGAAGAAAAAGGAGAAGACTGTCAAAGCGATTGTCTCTGAGGTCGTTCCTGTCCTAGAAGCAAAGGAAGACAGAAAGCAGAAGATTCTGGAAGTGAACTGCTGGCTAGGTAAGTGGTGTAGGGTAGAGGATTTTGGTTTTGTGGCACATTGGTCCACCTCTTACAGGTAGAGGGGACTGTATAGTTTGGATGTCCTCCACCTCAGTAGAAGGAAGACCAATCTCCACGGGGACAGGCTAACTACAGTAGTCAGGAGGAGGTAAAACTAATAGCAAAAGGGGAGAGTAAGAAGAGAAGATATGAGCACTCAGCACAAAATCGAGATGTTGAAAACAAAATCCATCAAGGAGCCAAAGGATATGAAGACAAGAAATTCTTTAATTGTCTATACACCAATGCTAGGAGCCTGAGTAACAAACAAGAGGAACTGGAACTGCTCATTTGTGACCATAAATTTGGTCTAGTTGGTACTACTAAAACATGACAAGATGTTTCACACCACTGGAATGTTAAAAATCAATGGCAATAACCTATTTAGGAAGGACTGAATAGGCAAAAAGGAAAAGGGAATGGCACTGGATGTCAAATATGGCATTATCTGTTTCCGAGTCACTGAGAACTCAGAAGAAAATGATCTTGAATGATTATGGAGGGAATTCTGTGTTATACCTTGTCCTAACAAATAAAGAAGAACTGATCACAGAACTAAAAATTAATGGTAGCTTAGGTACAAGTGATCATGACTTGAACACACTTGTAACATGCAAGCAGAATGGAAGTCCAGATCAGTAATATATAAACTTGGTGCTTTAATGAGTCCAATTTCACAAAGCTAAAAAGAATAAATAGCCAAATCAGGTTGAAGGACGAATTTAATTCAAAGAGTGTGAATGATAATTGGGAATAATTTAATACCACCTTATTGTATGCCCCTCCCCCACAAAAAAAAAATCCCACAATTGAGAAAGAAAGCCACGCTGATTAAAAAAAAATGACCTGGTTTAGCAGGGAAGTGAAGGCAGCTATAAAATATAGAGATATAACAAATGGAAAAAAGAGGAGTTGACAGTAATGAATATAAATAAGAAGTTAGACAATTGATAAGGAAAGCAAAGGGAAACCTGAAGAAATCTATAGCCAGCAGAGTTAAGGACAATAAGGAGTTTTTAAAATATATTAGGAATAAAAAGAATCATGACAACAGTATTGGTCCATTACGAGATGGAAATGGTAGAATTATCGATACCAATGCAGAAAAGGCAGAAGTGTTCAAAACATGTTTCTGTTTAAGGATCCAGATCACTTGGCAAACTGGGCGCAAGCAAACAATATGCATTTTAATATGGCTAAATGTAAATGTATATATCTTACAGGATGGGGGACTCTATCCTGGGAAGCAGTGACACTGAAAAAGATTTGGGGGGTTGAGGTACAAAATCAGCTGAACATGAGTTCCCACTGTGACGCAGTGGCCAAAGGGACGATCAAGATCCTGGGATGCACAAGCAGCAGAATCTTGAGTGGAGAGCTTCTTTTACCTCTATATTTAGCACCGGTGTGACAGTTGCTGGAATACCGTGTCGAGTTTTGGTGTCCACAGTTCAAGAAGGAAGCTGGTAAGCTGGAGAGGGCTCAGAGAAGAACCATGAGACTGATTAAAGGATTTGATTTTGAAAGCTTGTCTTTCTCCCAACACAAGTTGGTCGAATAAAAGATATTACCTCACCAACCTTGTCTCTCTAAAGGATTAGAAAACATGTCCTATAGTGATAGACTCAAAGAGCTCAATATATTTAGCTTAAGAAAGAGACAGTTAAGGGATGACTTGATTACAGTTTATAAGTAGCTATATGGAGAACAAATATTTATTAATGGGCTCTTCAATCTGACAGAGAAAGGAATAACATGATCCAATGGCTGGAAGCTGAAGCTAGACAATTTCAGATTGGAAATGAGAGGAGAGTAATTAACCATTGGAACAATTTAGCAAGGGTCGTGGTGGATTCTTCATCACTGACCATTTTTAAAATCAATATTGGAAAGATCTGCTCTAGGAATTGTTTTGGGGAAGTTCCACGGCCTGTGTTATAGAGGAAGTCAGACTAGATAATCACATTGCTCCCTTCTGGCCCTGGAATCTATGAATCTATAAATTATATTAATACAAAACCCTTAACAAGGAGACAGGCATGCTTAATCTTTAGGGGGAATAAGCCACTTAGATCTTTCCTGCAGTATAAACACAACCACGTCAAGGAACCTGACTCAACACAACAGTCCCCAACTTACTACCGTTGTTCCAGTTTGTAGTGTGGACTGGATCTTAAGTATATTTCATAGACAGGCTAAACCCAAGGATTTTTACATTCTAGCCTCCTCATGTCCATAGAAAACTGGGTTTTAGACATAAGAACGGCCATACTGGGTCAGACCAATGGTCCCTCTAGCCCAGTATCCTGTCTTCCAACAGTGGCAAATGCCAGGTGCGTCAAAGGGAATGAACAGAACAGGTAATCATCAAGTGAACCATCCCGTCGTCCAGATTCTGGGAAACAGAGGATAGGGACACTTTAGAGCATGGTTTTGCATCCCCCTGCCAATCCCGGCTAATAGCCATTGAGGGACCTCTACCCTCCATGAACTTATCTAGTTCTTTTTTTAAACTCTGTTATTGTCTCGGCCTTCACAACATCCCCTGGCAAAAAGTTCCACAGGTTGACTGTGTGTTGTATGAGGAAATACTTCCTTTTGTTTGTTTTAAACTTGCTGTCTATTAATTTCATTTGGTGACTCCTAGTTCTTGGGCTATGAGAAGCAGTAAATAACACTTCCTTATTTGCTTGCTCCACACCAGTCATGATTTTAATAGACCTCTATCATATCCCCCCTTTGTCATCTCTTTTCCAAGATGAAAAGTCCCCGTCTTATTAATCTCTCCTCATATAGAAGCTGTTCCATATCCCTAATCATTTTTGTTGACCTTTTCTGTACCTTTTCCAATTCCAATACATCTTTTTTGAGATAGGGCAACCAAATCTGCACACAGTATTCAAGATGTGGGTGTACCGTGAATTTATACAGAGGCAATATGATATGTTCTCTCTTCTTATCTATTCCTTTCTAAATGATTCCCAACAAAAGTGTGGCACTCTCTAACACCCTGCCCAAAACAGACTAACAGATTATCCAACATATTCTCTTACTATTGAAGTACTGTTTGATTTTTCAGAGTTATGCATAGGAAACAAAATTAGTCCAAGAATAAAAACAACAAAGGAGTCACATTAAAGCAAAGAATGTAAGTCAATGATCTCCCACTGTCCAAATCTTCTGAATTTTCTGGCAGTTCAAATTTAGAAGTAAGTAGTATTTCAGGCTCATCAGGATTTCTAAATAGATACCTAAGATCCCTCATGCCACCTTCAGCTTAACAGGACAACATATTTAACTCCTAGATAATACAACTGCCCTGTAATGTTCAAAGAAACTTGCTTTCATTTCAGCTGCTAAAGGCTAGTAATCAAATATGTATGCCTGTCTCCTTGTGATAGGCCTTACATTAGGTTTCAGAGACAACTACACATGGTTAGTGTCTCACTCCTGATTAAACAGCAGCTCTCAAAACAGGAAAGTGAGGCAACTTTGCCAGCAGGCAATCTTGTAGCTTGGTGCAGCTGACCCAGCAGGTTCAACCAGCAGCACAGAACAATTCAAGCTGTGCAGATTCTGTTTTTGTGGGGATATGGCCACAAAGTAAAAGCTTTTGACTTTTGCCTTCTTTTCCAGGCCATTTTACCAGTGGCGAAAAGCCTACTTGTCATTAGTGACTTTTGTAAACATAGCATCATAGCCTCACAAGGATCTTCCTACACCACAGACATCCATCTCTGGTTTTCAAACCTTGTCTGAGAAGGACCACATTCCTTCAACACATTATACTCTCATGCATGCCACCCAGCTGCTTGTGAATTAAGTCTAGAACTTGTGCTATTCAGGTCTAGCAAGTCTTTTTCCTACCCAGCTGAATGAAATGTTCCATGAAGATTCCACTTCCCTTTTGAGGAAGATATTTTAAACATACAACTACTTACTCACCTAGCTCTATGCTTAGGGATTTCACAGTGCTCTGTCCAAGTATTAAAACAAATTTGCTAAAAGAAGGAAATAAATATGCAACTAATTTTAGTTCAATAAGGTGCTGAATAAACATTAGGATTATTATTTTACACCATCTACAAGAATGCTAAGTGCTTCAGAAGTAACAGCTCCCTGCTCTCAAGTGTTTATAACCTTGATGATGGACTTAAAATCCTCACTTCTCATGACACTAGGAAGGCAAGGAAGTTACAGATTATAGGTATGCAATTATGCAGTTACTCAGTTTAGTGTTTAATATATGCATAACTAAACTGAGTAACTGCATAATTGCATACCTATAATTTGCAACTTCCTAGCCTCTCGCCTTCCTAGTGTCATAACATTGTATCCAGCACCTCTGCTGTACATAGGCATTCCACTCAATCTAAATTGATGTTGTCTCATGCCGCATTTTCTGCCATAGCAAACAACACAGGTTAGCCTCACCTGTCTCTCTCGTCTTCCAATTAGGTGATCATTCCATAGTTTGAAACTTACGTTCACAGGGCATGGCAGATGAAATCCCATTTTTCATTGCTCATGAGGCAAAATTTCCATTCTCCGAGGCCTACATTTCATAACCACCCCTGCTTTCAGAAAAAGGACCATAAGAAAACCAAAACAATCACAGCCAAACTGCTGTTTTCAAGGAGTATCTGAAATCCCAGTGCAAGTTTAATTAGGGTTACCATATTTAAAAAAAAAAAAAAAAAAAAAAAAAAAGGACACTCCACGAGCCCTGACCCCGCACCTTCCCCACCCCTTCCCCAAAGTCCCGGCCCTAACTCCCCCTCCTCCCTCCCAGCCACGCGAAAAGGGCTCCCCGAGCGCTACTGACTTCACAGTTTGCCAGGCAGCCCCCAGACCCTGCGCCCCCGGCCGGCGCTTCCCCAGCGCAGCTGGAGCCCGGCAGGGGAAGCGCCCAGCCGGGGGCGCAGGGTCTGGAGGCTGGCCGGCAAACCGTGAAGCCGGTAGCGCTCGGGCTTCGGGCAGCCCCCATGCCTCCGGACCCCGAGCCGCCGGCTGGGCACTTCCCCTCCCGGGCTCCAGCTGCTCTGCTCCTTCCCTGACTCTTTGGCTCTGTTTAAGAGCCAAGCTGCCCAAGCGCTACCGGCTTCGGGCAGCCCCCTTGCCTCTGGACCCCAGCCGCCGGAGCAGACCAGCTGGAGCCCGGGAGGGGAAGTGCCCGGCCGGTATTTTTCCCAGACATGTTCAGCTTTTTGGCAATTCCCCCCGGACAGGGGTTTGATTACCAAAAAGCCAGACATGTCCGGGAAAAACTGGACGTATGGTAACCCTAGTTTAAGGCGATCTCCAAGTTTCTCAAAACATTTTTTTCACTCAACATAACATTTATTCATGAGCACAAAGAAAAACTAGCCAAATAATATGTCACTTTGTATTTAACAACAACAACTAAGGTTAGCAAAGTTCACTTTAGAAAGCATCAGATAGTGGTTAAGATTCCAATGTTTCTCAACAGCAAGAGTAGGAATAAAACAGCATGCAAAATACTAAATTTGAACTGAGAGGGTACTTATGCTCGGTCTGAGTTTGAGTCAGTTTTATGCTTATCAACCCACAGTGGTTCCTTGGAATATTTAGTCCACTCTCCATCATCAACTGCTCTAGGCATATGCTTGCATACAATATTGCAAAGTGAATTTGTAAATAAAGAACTCCCCTGACCACACAATACTTCAGCCTGCTAGAAACAATTCTGGTGTGTGTCTCACTGCTTTTAAGGAGTTTTACTCCTAACCCCTGAACTTCTAGAATTTACTCAACTGTTCTACAAGACTATGGCCTTGTCTTCAGTAGAAACTTCAATTGTTTATGCTTCATTTGGTTTTTGCTTATGATTAAGGCTAAGATTTTGTCACGGTTATTTTTAGTAAAAGTCTCGGACAGGTCACGGGCAATACACAAAAATTCACGGGAACCCGTGACCTGTCCATGACTTTACTAAAAATAACCGGCGGGAGGTAGGGGGGCAGGGCTAGGTAGGGGGGAGGAATGGAGTCCCAAGGCAGAGGGGACTGACAGGCCAAGCCCCTCACCATGGCAGGAGGCACAGCCCCCACTCTGGAGCTGGCTGCAACTATGGGACTGGGGGTGCGCGGCCTCAGCTGCAGCCCCGGCCACAGCAGCGGGAGAGGTGCACACGGCCCTGGGAAGCTGCGAGGAGAGAGCACGGCCTCGGCTGCAGCCCCAGCTTCAGCCCCTGACAGCTGAAGCCGAAGACGTCATGGAGGTTGAGAAAAGTCATGGAATCCGTGACTAAATCGCAGCCTTACTTATGATCCACAAATGACTCAACGACTTAGGGTATCAGGAGGACACTAGCAGAGGGGAAGGCATTTCCAGGACTACAGGGAAGGGCATGATCTGGAAGCATTTCTGATGTGATGCAGGGGGAACAGACGTAGATTAGATGGAGTGGAGGTGGTACAGAAGAGGAAGGAACAAAGAGTGAATTCTCAGCTGGCAAACTAAAGGAGATTTGCTGGATGTTAGAGTTGTCAGAATTAACAGCCCATCATCTGTGCCAGCAAGATGCATCCACACTGGTACTCGATCAATTTGATCTGCAATGAGTGAGACTCAGTTATTGCTTACCCCTACAATGTCCTGGAGTAAATGCCATGTTTATTTGGTTACCTTACAGTCAGTTCAAGCACTTTTGCTTAAAATATGCCTCACTTTAACATCCAATTGAGGGGGAGCAATCACTTATCAGGGTAAATTTCTCCAGCACATACACGGCCTAAGACACTCATTACACTTCTGTGCAATTATTCCAATTATTTTACCTGTTATGCTTTAAACTTTTATAAAGAGAACAGCGCAATTTCTGGTAGTCAGGGTAAATGCCAGCACTGATAACATCAAAGAACTGTCTTGGAAATCCGCAGCAAAGCTGTGCAACCACTGACAAAAAAATCTGAAAACAAAGTCTTGCATTACCCAATAACACCGATATTTTAAAAAGATAAAGTCTTTAGCTAGAACCCAGATAATGTATAAATGTGTCTATATTTATTTTAAATACTCTACTTAATTTGATTTGTCCCATTGCCTGTCACACTGTCTGTACTAATCAGTGCCGCTACTAGAATAGGTAAAGGGTCATAGAAACAAATAGGAAAACGAAACAAGAGTGCCTTTTCTCATTAACATATTTGCCAAGTTTAGGAGCAAGGTGCTGAAGAGCTACAGGCTTCATGGAGATATAACTATTTCATAGAACTGGAAGGAACCCTGAAAGGTCATCGAGTCCAGCCTCCTGCCTTCACTAGCAGGACCAAGTACTGATTTTTGCCCCAGATCCCTAAGTGGCCCCCTCAAGGATTGAACTCACAACCCTGGGTTTAGCAGGCTAATGCTCAAACCACGGAGCTAGTCCTATCAAAACAAATTCCATAAAAGGACTGATAAGAGTCCTGAATCTCACAGACCTATGAATCCACTCCTCTATCCCAGAGAAAAATAAAAAATTATAAATGATTAAACACAAAATCATGGAATAAGTGTTAAACTTCACTGTACAATCGCACTGCCTTTCACCAGGTGCCTGATCCAATGTTTACTGAAGCCAATGAGAAGACCCGCATTGAATCACATCCTAGCTAACAACTTCATTCTTCTACATGTTCCAACAGGGGGCTTGCTATATGCAGTATAGGCTATATAAAATAACAGTAGCCAATTGCACTGTATTCTAGTGACTGTTCTATAATTACAAATAATTAACAAACCTAATCATAAGTTTTATAGCAGGGGTGGGCAAACTTTTTGGCCCAAGGGCCACATCTGGGTATGGAAATTGTATTGTGGGCCATGAATGTTCAATAAATTGGGGTTGGGGTGAAGGAGGGGGTGAGGGCTCTGGCTAGGGGTTTAGGCTCTGGGGTGGGGCTGGGGATGAGGGGTTTGGGGTGTGGGAGGCTGCTCCAGGCTGGGATCAAGGGGTTCGGAGGGCAGGGGGGCGGGAATCAGGGCTGGGGCAGGGGCGCAGGAGGGACTCAGGAGTGCAGGCTCCGGGCAGCCCTTACCTCAAGCAGCTCCCGGAAGCAGCGCCATGTCTCCCCTCTGGGTCCTACGTGGAGGTGTGGCCAGGTGGCTCTACGTGCTGCCCCGCCCACAGGTGCCACCTGCGGCCAATGGGAGCTGCGGGAGTGGTGCTTGGGGCAGGGGCAGCGCATGAGCCCCTGGCTGCCCCTAAACGTAGGAGCCGGAGGGGGACATGCCATTGCTTCCAGGAGCCATGCAGAGCGGTCACCAAGCCCGCTTCCCAGCTGGAGCGCGGGAGCAGGACAAGCCCCAGACCCCGCTCCCCAGCGGGAGTTCAAGGGCCGGATTAAATCGGCTGGTGGGCCAGGTGTGGCCCGCGGGCCATAGCGTGCCCATCTGTTTTATAGTCTCAAATTTCTTACGTTGATTTAGCCAGGCTTCTATATGCCTTCCACATTTGTCTCAGAAGTAGTTTCTATCCACACAGTCTTAAAATAGGCCTTTTATGAACCGAACAATTCTGATAATCTCTACATGCAAGTAAAAATTGATTTAGTTTGTTACATGACTTATTTACCCTCGAGAATTATTTTTTGCTGTTACTCAATGCCATCAGAAACAATTACACCAGTTCTCTTTCCTTCCTCTTCAAAGTCTTTCCTTTTAGAACAAAGAAAAATGTAAATTTTATTTCTTTACATCTTAAATGAGAATAGCTCTAGAAATCCAAAGCTCTGGCAAAAAGTCAAGCACAATCCTGGATACTACTGTCATGCGATAATTTGATATTTTAATAATATGTTCAGCCTCCAGCCCTTCAGGATAGCAGTTCAAGAAAGCTCTTCAACAGCAAAAGGAGGCCAGATAAGGGAATGTCAAAACCTACCCTTGGTATGCCACTGTACTAAATTTTAGGCACCATATATACCTGAATAAAAGTGTACTTATGGGAATTCATGGGGCATCCATTCCTCCTTCATAGGATTTAGTGTTAAATCCCTAGTTGTAGTGCTCATGCAATCTATTAAAATTTTTTTTTTTGAGGGAGGAAATGTCCACTTGGTCATATTTGAATAATTTAAACTCATGGTTTCTAAACATAGGGATCATGACCTCCAGGAAGGTTACAAACCACCCCTCGTTTTCTTTACAGCCTGATGGGAGAGAGATCCTGACACTTTTTTTGTTGTACAATGGGGTCACAATGTGGAAAAGGCTTGGAACCACTGACTGAACAGTTCCTCGGCCCCAACACAAACTTCTTGCAGACCTTATCAACTAGCTGTAAAGAAAGGCCAAGCTGCCTTCTTTCAGTAGCATCATAACCTGCTACTTTATATAATGGCCAGCACAAGATGCTCACACTGCAATGAGACTCGTACCCTTCCTTCACTTGAGACCAATTGCTTCAATCTTTCCATCATATTGTTTCCCACAGGCCAAGGAAAACTGCTAAAGTCCCAGGCATTCCCATAAGCCCTGGCCTCTTGTCTAGCATTGAGCCACTGGAAATACAAACCATGGTAGTGGTGAGTGAAAAGCAAGATGTGTTACAAATTAAAACAATTCTACACCAGCTGATCAGATTTCAGTTTCTTACTACTTTGTCGTCTAAAGACCAGCGTTTTAGTTTCAATTTGGTTCGACTTGCATCCTGTACACCCACACTGAAATCAGGGCAGAATTAGACCCCTACAAACTAAGCAGGCCATTGAAGTTAAATAGCAAGGCTTATCTTGCCACATAGGGCTTCTATAAATAAAAATGAATACCCAAGCTCTAATGTACAGATAAAATAAGAGCCGCTAGCATACCAGGCAATATTCGTCCAATGAGAGCATCTAACAACCAAAAGGATTCCTCTTCATTCTTTGTAATAAGAATCAGGTATCCAGCTATGAAATTCATGCCCTGAAATAAAAAGAAAGCTTTTATAATTTCTCCACTTACCTCAAAAGTTTCCTGTTTAACTTCATAATACCAAACATGAACTTCAAAGTACTGATTGAGTGAAATAAAAGGAAAAGCATTGTGCCTGCATGTTCCTTGAAAAATACCAGAGACAGGATTATTACAATTCACAAAATGGACAGGATAGAGGAAATCTACTAACACAGTCTACCAGTTGATTAACCCTGCAACTCCTGGGCAATGAAAGCCCATGGAAGCTAGGGGAAAAAAAAATTAAAGCACTAAGAAATTAAAAAGTAACATATAGACTTTTTATTTTAAAAAATCCCAAAGCCCTTTCCAAACAACAAAATAGATTCTTTGACCAACATTGAAATGTAGCTATCTCTGGAGTGAAACTCACAAAATGATAGGCGGTTAATAGTGGGCAGTAACACTACCTAACAGTTATAGGTGGAGCATGGCCCACCCAGTTGAAACTACAAATGCAGTTTAGGAAAGCAAATAGGAAGCAGCAGAGTTGTAATTCCACCAGGTTTTACAGGTGCAGTTTATGCAGCTATTTAAACTATTTTTGTCCAGAACTAACAAACAGTATTTATTGTTTCTATTTGCACCTACATTATGCTAGATCCCTTTCAAATCACCGAGGAAGCCATAGTTCCTGCCTTACAACCTACAACAGGCAGACACACAAAGGTGTGGGAGTTAGAGCTATATGTGTAAAGCATTAATTGGCCACATCCTGACTGTACAATGTGTTGGGCTTTTCATGGCAAGATTTCAAGTGGAGAGAAGATGTATAAAATATATAGACCCAGATTCAGGAAACCAACCCTATTCAGGAATAGCATGTGTTTAAAATTAAGCATATGCTTAAGTAATTTCCTTAGAGACTATCTCTAAGGCCTGGTCTACACTGGGGGTGGGGGGAGTGTTAATCTAAGATATGCAACTTCAGCTACGAGAATAGCGTAGCTGAAGTCGACGTATCTTAGATCGACTTAGAATCACTTACTTCGCATCCTCGCGGCGCAGGATCAACGGCCGCCGCTCCCCCGTCGACTCCACTTCCGCCTCTCGCCGTGGTGGCGTTCCGGAGTCGACGGCAGAGCGATCGGGGATCGATTTATCGCGTCTACACTAAACGCAATAAATAAATCCCCTATAGATCGATCACTACCCACCGATCCGGCGGGTAGTGTAGATGTACCCTAAGTAATCCATAATATTAGTTTAGTCAACCAGTTAGTTTTAGCAACATTATTAGGATGATTTACATTTATAGCATTTTATGCTCTTTTGGCTTTTAGAGTGAGAGGATTTTTTAAAAAGTATATTTATTGCAATATAAACAAGATGGCATCTAAAACAGTACATAGTGCACCAGCATGAGCACACACAATTCCCAACAATTTTTTCAAAAGCCAATGTAAAATTGTCTTTAAATATTTACAGGCTGTGGAGGCTCGTGTCAGTTACACTTGTTTAGTGCTAATCTTAGAAATCCTTTCCAGTTTTATCCTTTTCTTTTGTCTTCTCCCGGACCTCTTTCCCCCAAGCTCTCCACTCCAGGGTTGTCTATGGGGACAGGCAGTAACATTGTCTCACTGTACCCAATAAGCAATGCCAGCTACAGCTCAAGCAAGAAGAGCACTGCGAAAACTGAAACGCTCAAAGGATTTTGGAAACCAGAAGTTCTTGTCTTGACTGAAATCCAATTTCTTGGATTCAAGTGGCTTTGCTCACTTGTCTTTTGATATACAATGCCAAAACAGCCTCTACACATTTGAATTTTAAAATATTCACTCTGTTCTAGACATTTATTTTCAATCCTTAAACCTCTATATTAGTTGTTGAACTTTTACAAATTGCTGAAGTTGCCTGGATCTGTGTTGCATCTCGGGTGCTTGGCCTTCTGCCTGTGAAGACAGCTATTCAGTTCCCATGCTGCCAGATAGTTTGATAATTGCATCCATGGTGATAAGAGACTATTTGGCACTTAACATAGCAGGCACAAAAGCCTGCTCTTTAGAAAATATTCACAAAGCAAAGAATTTCACTAGCTGTTCACACATTGGTAAGAATTCCATAGGACTACGGTACAGAATGGCAATTCGAAACTTGACTAACTCCCTGGTTGGGAACTTTTCAGTGGTGACTCGCCAGAGAAATGTTTTGATAATGCTAGTGTGGTGTGGAGGATCTACAGTTAGTATATAGTGCAAGCCAGGAAGAAATACACAAAGAATTGGGGGTGGGTGGGAGGGTTCACTTTAATTGTCTACTGTTTCAGAGGACTCCTGGCCCCATTATATGGTACACATCACCATTTATCTTGATGAAGTTTGCTGCTTCACTAGGACAATAGCCAGTTTTCTAAGAAATACACTGATTTATCACAAGTACAGGAGGGGAGGCTCCAGCCCTTGGTTTATGTAGTTACACCCTTGATGGATAACCCACCTTTTGAGGGAACAATGGGGGGGAAAGTCCCTTGGTCTCTTTTTAATGAGACTTAAATGGGTGTTTCTGTGCAGACTTAACAAGGTTTTAATGTAAAGTAATATGTATCTCTTCATATATCTGTCTTGCTTTATTTAGAGGCCTGATTCTGCAAATACAGGGATCAGAGATTGACCCTTTTTTCTCAAAAGAATATAGTTTTAAAAGCTTTGTTCTCTTAGGATGAAATATTATATATGGAAAAAAAACACAAGGAACTTTTACTGCCACATTTCAAATTACCATTATTAACCTCAGTACTGCAATATGTCAGGGCCAAACAGTAAGTCAGATTTCAGAGACTTTGATAATGATTCTTAAACCTAGATCGATCTCCTTCTATACTAAATTAAATGAGCAGCAATTCAATAAATGTAATTTATACTCTTTAATAAAGGCTTGCTATTTTTATTTTATTATAATCAGTTTTCTTGACTGGTACAAGACACCTGTAAGTACATATAACTGCAATGCAATAGGGAAGGAGAAAGGGGAAACTTCAAAGTTGAACTGAACAGAAGACACAGCTTTTGATTGTGCCAGTTACTGTTCCTTTATGACATGCAAAGATAGCCACAAAGTTATTTCTATTTTAAAAAGTTTTCTGCTTGTTTTTTTACCTTAGAAACATCATGAATTAATTATTTTCCTTCCTTGTATCTTCCACAGGAACCTGTAAAGGACTAGGGAACTGGAGCAGGAGCATTCTCAGTCCTCTAAGAGTTATGAGTTTGAATTTTACACAAAAAAATTTTCCTCCTACACGTTTGTCAGGAGTTTGAGTTAAACAGATGTTACAACCAAATCCACGAAAACTAGATTTAGACCATTTGTTAATGTCATATGACCACTAGTTCTCCTCTACCCAAAAAAGTTCTCCAGAAAGACAATGGAAATCAAGACCTGATAATTCTCCTGTAAATGCAAAGGAACGATTTACAAATAAATAAATAAATAAAATAAAGTTTTTCATGCCTTTCTAGAGGCCAATTTGAGAGGCCAATTAATTAATTAATTTTCTCTTAATTCATTGGCCTCTCAGAGTTGGTAAGACAACTCCCACCTGTTTATGATCTCTGTATGTGTGTATATATATCTCCTCAATATATGTTCCATTCTATATGCATCCGAAGAAGTGGGCTGTAGTCCACGAAAGCTTATGCTCTAATAAATTTGTTAGTCTCTAAGGTGCCACAAGTACTCCTGTTCTTCTTTTTGCGGAAACAGACTAACACGGCTGCTACTCTGAAACCTGTCATTGGAAAGATGCTATGAGCAACTGTTTATATGACTATGTTTAGCCTTCCCCACAACCTTGCCTATCGCCCAAAAATGTACTTTAAAATTAGCAACAATGATATTGTGAATGTCTTGGAATATCTTTTTAAATATCTAAGAAGGTACATACCTGGCAGTATCCCACTGTTTTATTATGGTGCCCATACGCTACTAATACATTGTAGAGTGTCTGCTGTAAACAGGGATCAGCAGTTTTGCGGAATTGTACATTATCTGGAAATGTTCTGTTCATGTCTAGAAAAAAAGAAATGAAAGGACCAAATTTAAGCCATGTTGCCATGCTCCTTAATAAATCTTAGACTTGTAAGATGTACAACTGAAATCTGACCATGGGCTCAGAAAAAAGGAGTCTGGTAGAGGAAGTTAGCAAGAAACGACCTCAACCCCCTATTTTAGTTCATTAGCCTACATTCAAAAGAGATCCATTCCTAGAAAGAATGACCTCTCTGAGCTAGGGGTGACTTACAGTCTCAAGCAGGATTCAAGGCAGAGACTGATTTATGGGCAAATCCCAGGAATTGATTACATTTCACGTAACCCGCTTCAGCAATTTAAACTAACACACCATGTACCGAATTTATCTAGTGCAGTGCTAAGGTATTAGCTGCAGCGCTGGGAAGGGATAGTCTCACAACAGATCGGTTTAGTTTTCAATGAATCAGAGTTGTCCTTTGCTGAACTTATCTATGTGGATTAGCCCTAAACAGTTCATTTTTAAAAGATTCTATTCTCATAACTGTTTGACTGTTATGTTTGACTCTAGCCTAAAATACATACATATATACATACATATATACATATACACACACACAATTACACATTGTCACATCCTGGGAAAAAAAATCTGCTTCTTTACTCATGCAAGGTCATACAGAAGGAGATTTTTCAAAGAAAGCAGAGATGCCTATCCATGTATTTCAAGTTTAGTCTTTACATCTGATCTGTGATTAAACAATTTCAAAGCAGTAATTCTTTAAAGAGCCACTGTCAGGTCAAATTTGGTCCAAAATTTAATTCTATGAAAATATGCTCAGACTTTAAAGGAAATAAAAATCTCCTTTTTTTTATTTTAATTCTAATGGAAAAACCTAAACCTGTTTTCTGCAATGTTTGCTATACACATTAAACAATAGACCACTTCACTTTAGTATTTAATCCACTTCTAGACACTTTCATTGTTTTAACAGAGAGAAAAGCAGGACAATAACAAGCAGCACGAATAGTGAAAAATAAATTTAACTTTTCAGGGCTAATTAAGCAAATAAGGCAGTTTGTATACATTAAATGAATATATAATTACACATGCAAACTCATGGGTGTATGAGCACATGCATCTATGTGTAATCGCACATATTATACACACACACACACACACACACACGTGTCATCAACTTGTTGCAGGATCTTTATTGCTCTCTGGAACACAGTGCACATTCATCCATACAGATTTTTAAACTGATTCTGTCCCTTTACTCAAGTTAATCATCACCTACTTAGCTTTAAGGACCCACAACCTGAATTTGCAAAAAAAAGTCTCACACTTTCTGAAAAATCAGGCCACTTTAAGAGGTCTCAAGTTGAACAACTAAAAATCACTACTCGCTTTTGGAAAATAGAGGCCACTATGCAAAAACTGGTCAATATTCTGGCAGCTGGATTTAATTTAAAATGACAACAAAAGCAACTTCACTTTTATGGTGGTCAATACCCAAGGCCACACTAAATTATTTAAACATAACCAAAATGTTTGAACAAGCAAGTCTAACTATAGCATCCCACACAGATATGCCTGACCTCTGTACATCCTAGGAGATATTTTATCTTAGTGCTTTTCCTTCTTAAAGGAAACAGTTTGTTATGACTGGCTTCCATGACAAAAAGCTTAAAACTGGGAGAATCTATGAGAAGAAAACCCATAAAAATCATGGTTTGTGCCAGGGAATTCACAGCCAAGATAAATTCATTGGCCTAATCACCACTTCTTCCTTTTAAAATCAATAAATCAGTTATGGAGTCATAGGACAGGGAAATACTGTAATTCACTCCCATGCAAATTTAAAAATCAAGGAGACCAATAACCCTAACAAGCTTGTGTGACAGTCTGATAGTTATAGGCTACAGAAAACTTGTTTTGTTTCTGTTGGTAGAAATTGTGTGGTATCTGCATAATCAGAACACTTTTTTTTTTTAAATCTTTCTTACAGTAAAGTTACAATAAAATGTTCACACACTACACTGCACATTACTGATTACTTATTTGGGATCAGGTTAATATACAAAGAACCAGGCTAAAGACTCTGGCTTGCTGGCTGCGGAGCCCTTTTCCTCTGAGTATGCTAAAAAGAGTGACCAAATTTCTAAATACCTATCCTCTTGTGAACGTACTTGATGTGAAAGCTTTTCCACCACAAAAACAATCCATATTTTACAAAACCACACACATTTTTCCAATAAAGTGGGATATAAAATGTTATTACTAACAATACAAAAAGGGAATTTGTTGTTCTGTTTAAAATGTTGATCCTTTACTGGAGCATTAAGTAAGCAGGTCAGGGGATCTCTAGGATGCTGGCTTTTTATCATGTAATCAGAATAAGTTTATTAAAGTATACTTTGGAAATTGCTGGAGAGATTAGAGCTGACATATGCCGACATGCGCTGCCCCCGCAGCTCCCATTGGCCACGGCTCCCGGCCAATGAGAGCTGCGGAGGCGGCACTCGGGGCGGGGGCAGTGCGCAGAGCTTCCCTGATCGCACCTGTGCCTAAGACCCAGAGGGACATGCCAGTCCCATCCAGGAGCTGCACGGAGCCAGGGCAGTCAGGGGCCTGCCTTAGCTCCGCTGCACTGCTGACGGACTTTTAATGGCCCAGTTAGAGGTGCTGACCGGGGCTGCCAGGGTCTCTTTTTGACCCGGCATTCTGCTCGAAAACTGGATGCCTGGCAATCTTATTTGTAGGTTGTCTACCAGAACTGTAGACTCTTCATGAGCAGAAAGTGTCTTTTAACATGTCCATAATATTTAGTATGCTGCATGTGCATTATTTCTGCATTTACAGAAATAATAAAATATACTGTTGTATTTCTTCCTCCAATGCAGTACTGCCAACCACAAGCATTCAAAAATCATGAGTCAGGCCCTCAAAATCATGAGTTTTTAAACATAATAAGTTTGGAGTTCTTTCTACTTGTCTTTGAACCTTTAGGTCCTAATTTTGTTGCCATCGTCAAGTTGTGGTAATGATTAAAATGAGATTCTCAGATTAATTTTCCTTGCTTTGATGGTGCTAATAGAAGTATCTTAGGTAAAACTATTACCTTAGAGCTAAAACTACAGCACTTTATGGAGCATGACTGCCAGAAGATTTTGAGAGAATCATACGAATTACAGATTTGTGAAGCGAATACTAACAAGATTACATATTTTTCTTTACTTTACCTTTTAAATCTATCGCAGCATTAGAAATATTTAATATAAAGCAGGAATGCGCTGAATATTAAAATTAAACTGACAAGTTGCACTAAAATGGCATTCAGATGAAGCCAAATATCTGAATAGTGGACAGGAACACAGTTTCATGAAATTTAAAAATTGCGTAAATCTTAATTTTTTTTATTTTTTTCCTACGCTCTCACATATGCTCATGTTATTCTTTCACCTCTAACAATATTGTTTTCTATTTCTTATACATCTACACAGAGATAAAAGACCATGGCATGGCTGTCACTGGGCTGGGTCAATTGACTTGGGTTTGGGCTCTGGTGCTAAATATTGTTGTACAGATGGTTGGCCTCAGGCTGGAGCCCAAGTTCTGGAACACTCCACCCTCACCATCTCT
Source organism: Chrysemys picta bellii (assembly GCF_011386835.1). Classification (NCBI taxonomy): domain Eukaryota; kingdom Metazoa; phylum Chordata; order Testudines; family Emydidae; genus Chrysemys; species Chrysemys picta. Next base: position 244,998,269 of record NC_088791.1, on the reverse strand, counting down.
CTTCCTCTTCTCAGAGCTCAATCTGTTTTTTCAGTTCCTTATTCACTATTCATTTTAATTCCCATTATCTCCAATTCTCCCCGTTTGTCTTTTCCTCCCTCCTTATTTCTTCCTATAACTCACTTGTGTTCCCTTTCCCCCTCATCCCAACACAGTGCTTTGTTTCACAGACTGACTTAGCCAAACAGTCACCAGCTGCGCTGGTGAGGTCCCTGGTTTTACTGCCTAGCATTGCAGAGGGATTGCTCTCATTGCCTTCGCTCTCTAGAGGCCACTGGTCAGGCTGACCTTGGACAATCATCTTAGTTGCTCCCTCTACACACCCCTAAACTGCAGCTCACAGTTCAGCATGGGAATACTGAAGCTTGATGATTTCTGGTCTGGACATTCTTTCTGCAGGAGTCTGAAAATGCATGTTCCAAAATGCCTTACTCAGGTATGTAAGGCAAAACTCCCACAAGCTGCTGCTGCTATTTTGTTTTAAAATTGAAAGCTGGCCAAATAACTTTTTTTCCAAGGACAAAGTTGCTACAAAGTTAAGTCAATTACCCATTTCTAAGATAAAATTTGGTACAACCCTAACTTAAAGCACCTGATACTTTCAATAGTCATGAAAAAGAAAAAGAATGCCTGCTGGATCTGTCATCCTAATGAAACAACTTTAGAGCTGTGCAGACACCGAGGACAGCAGTGCACAATGAAACAATCACAGAACTGTGCCAATTTGTGTGTCAGCTTCTTTAGAAAAATGTCATTATTACAGTTGGATCAGTCTGAATATCAAGTAACCGCAATCTACTTACCACCACCACCCGGCCATTCATTTTAAGTTTGGAAGGAGCATTGTTGAGTCTCAAGAGAGTGGTGTTATTACAGAGTTTGTGGCTATTCTAGTTTTCACATTAATCATTATTAAACCACTACTAAGCATTTACAGAAATACAGCTTTACTGCCACACACAATTTAATGTCACTCTTACTTAACAATACATAGTTATTGACTATATGTAGAAACATTAGGACATAACCTGTCTTGATTGCTTCCACCAGCGTGTCACTTTTCTCTCCCTCAAGTAGTTTATTATAGTATCCAGGGTTTTGTTCCATGTTGGCCTGCGCTCCACTTACAATCATCCAGATCAGCGCACGATGCTCATTGGGAATGCCTTTTCTGATATATCTCTTCACTGCAATGCAACAAACAAAAAGTTATTTTCTTCTGGAAACAAACAGGAAGTTGAGAGGTTCTAGGAGAACTCTTGACAAGCATTCATTGATTACAATGCTTCCTCCCTCCCTCCTCCACGTAAGAGGCCAAAAGTGAAGACAAACATTTACTTATTGAGTATGCAGCAAATTTCAGTGGCCAGAATATACTGTACTATACTCAGTGTCAAAATACAGCCACAAACACACACAAAACCCCAATCTCCCCGCCCACAAAACACACAATTAAGCAGGTGGTTTCCAGTGACTCCACAAATTCATCATAAAGCTGTCCTTTTCCACAGACTTAATGTATACATACTACAGGGAGAGTGAATTATGATCAGCTGAACACTATCCAATACATTAGAGTTTTAATTTCCCCCCCTCCCTTTTCATTGTGATGTTCTCTTGGATGGAGATTTGAAAATAAATGGTTTTTCCATTGATTTTTTTCTTTTTTCATTTGTCAAATATTGATTTTTCTTCTTTCCTTGTATTTCTAACAGGAGGTTGACATTGTGGTTTTTTGTTTGCTTGATTATGAATCAGTATCACTAAGGTGGTTAGCATGAATCTGGGATTAGGGTTTGGCAGTTCACTAGTGCGGCTGCAAAGCCCAGTAATAGAAACACTAGACCCTGCAAGTGCATATTTAGTCACTCAGGGCTAGTGGCTACTGTCTGAATGACCCTGTTGGAGAGCCAGGAGGAATGAGAGAGAAAGAATGGATTTTTTCACATGATAGCTGGAGAGGCTTTTGTTTTTATAAATCCAGACCAATTCCCCGCCACACACACACTCCAACCTCAGATTCTTACCACGTTAATGGGCATCAAATTATAGGTCTAAACTACATGCCAGTATCCTTTTAATATCTCTTCACCATGTCCTCTCTTATTAACACACACCTAAGCATGAGCAACAAGGATACAAGCTTACAGGAAGATTCAATAACACAGGAATAGCTAAAGTAATTGCCTCCTAGGAAAGGTATCTGAATACTCACAAACACCTGCTGCTCAGAAGTGGTATTCCTAAAATACCAGCCACGTCATTTAAAAGCCACTGTGAATCATGAAGCTCAAGAAATACTGTAGATATGTACTGCACTACCTAATTTCAAGTGATTAGCCCTGCCTGAGCCAAGAGGTATGTATATGTGAAAGAATCTATGCATGCCCCTAAAAGTGTACTCACTTGTTAGGTTGAGGATTATTTGGTTTTATCATAATGAATATTATGCCTTTTTCTTAAAAGGATTATTCCAAAAATGTACTCCCCCTTGTAACTGGTCTGCTCCTGGCATAACTATTTACTCTGAAAGCCTAGCCAGCATCAAACATAAATCTAAATCAAATGCAGGAAGCAGGGACAAGCCTTTGACTTTGGTATCCAGTACAAGGGGACAGCAGCCCTGCAGCTTAACATACTCTCATTACTCCTCAGTGTCACTGTCCTCATGACAACAAATGTCCTTAGGCTTTCAATGAGAAAGCCCAAGTATAAGGGATATACTGTTGACCACATACCCCCAAACTCAGTTACAAACAAGGCAAGTTCTTCTGCAAATATTAGCACTACACATCAGAGCCTTTTTACAGTGCTGCCTCCCTCATGTCATTATAATGCCTAACATAGTGGATTTTAAAATAAAGCAAGAACTGCCCACCATCATCCAAGAGAAACCCAGCCTACAGAGGTGATACAGGAGCTCTAAAAAGAAAGGTTAGTTATAATTTTCCAAAGTATAGTTTTGTTTTCTATAGTTGATAGCCTGCCTCCCAGTCACTTTCCTAAGAAAAACACAAGAACATTTCATAGAGTGGAATATCCTCCAATTACAATACTTGTAATGCTCCTTAAAAGAAGTTACATCTTGCATGATTCTTCCTCCCTCACCGGGCTCAGACTGCAAACTAATCCAAAGGTCCTGATCCCACAAAAGACTCCAGAAGAGCAAGCCCCTGAATCCATGCAATGCTCCATGGACTATCAAGGTTGATGGCACATTTGGTGTCATTTGCATGAACAGCAGTACATATAATCTCAGTTTAAACTGAGCCTGCCCACTTGTATAATAAATGAAAAAACCTTTAAACAAGGTATGTTGTCTGTATAACACTAGTGAAAAGATGCTGCCAACCTGAAATCTAGTCCATTTGTAATTTGGAATGTACAGCTGTATTTGGTTTAATAGGATTTTGAAAATTACTCTAGTTCACTTCTAAAATTATTAGAAGAAAAATTGAAACCATGTCCAAATACTTCACATCTGAGCATGCCATATCCAGTCTGGACAACAAGCTACAAAGTGGAAACACACAGGAGAAGCCTGTGCATTCATTCAGCCTTTGATATGACATTTCTGACAGATTACAAATTATAGAATCTGGTTTCACAAATATTCTGTATGTCCACAAACTGCAGACCCTTTTCCAACCCACAGCAGCTTAGTGCATTCGCATCAGAAGGCTGATAAGGTTTACTTTCTGCTACAAGTTGTTTCCAGCAGCAAGTAGGTTACTTGAATTTCTTACACAGGCACACTGTAGGTGGGAATTAAAGTAACTTTCAGTGGTCATGTAAGGCTCTCGTATTGCACCTCTGGTGCTTGTTGACCAGCTGTAAATGAATCAAAGCAGCAAGCTGACTTGCGACACTGTAAAGAAAGCACAGATTGCAACAGAACAGCTGGGGGGCAGGGGAGAAGAAGGGAGGAAGGAGAAAACTTGTCAGGTAATGGGAGTGTGAGTGAGAGAGAAAAAAGAGGAGCAAGAAGAAGAACCAAGGCTGGGGAAATGAAAGACAGCAGGACTGAAATAGCTAGGACAAGGTGAGGAACAAGGTAGAGGGATAGCAAATACTGGATGAAAAAAAGAGCAAATGGAATGATGATCAAAATTCATATGACCCATCTTTCTGGAACTCTGTGATCAAGGATAACAGGATATACAGTATAACAGTTGTTAAAGCACCCTAATTAGTTTTCTTTCAAGCAGAACAGAACTATGAATGTACACATGCCATGTCAGACACAAGGCATCTGCATGCAACAAATCAGCACATAAATATGCTGTATTTCCAAATTAATGAATTAGCATTACATCCCTTCTTCTTGTCAGTATGATAGGAATTAGGAGCCTGGGGGACATATGGGCCTGACGACATATGGGCGTGGAACTGCCGAGATATCATACATTAAATGGTCCTTTGAGGTCCAGTAGAACTACACTACACATTCTGAAAGGGTCTCAGATCTTCCCTGGGGAAGTAGAAAATTAGGGTGTGGGTTTTGGAGGTTCTCAGAGGAACTGTATGGAAGAACTGTAAGTTAAATACTCCTCACTCTGTTTTGCATTATGATCAGTTTGCCTTTGGAATAGACATTACAGGATCAGCAAATTCAGACTCCTAAAGCATCAGAGCAATGAAACCAAAAGGTGGGGGTCGGGAAGATGAAGGGTTCCGAGGATTAACAGACTGACATGCCACTGTTCCAATGGATGAATGATCCTGAAGGATAAGAATGTCCTCACAAACTGGCAACTATCCATATATGTTTGTGTCCAGTATGGGAATATACCACAGACATGGTGGGTCCTAGTACCAGTACCCTGGGGCAAGTGTTTAAATCAACACTTTTACAGAATAAAAGTAATCTGCCACTTTCCTCCTCCAGCGTTTCCAGCTTTAGCAATTTTGGGGTGTCACTGCACAATGGAGCATGGAAGATTTGTCATTATAATGTGCGTTTACAGTAACTCCAAACAGACTGCCTCAGCTCTGCTGTATTCCTTTATATTGATCATATTCTTTCTAAAGGTGTGTAAGAAAGTATACTGTAAGCAATTCTGATTATCTTTAGTAAAAAGTTAGTAACTGAAAAATTGATGCAACAGCCATCCAGGATCTCTCTATTGCCATCATGCTTCACGCCCTTCATCCACACATCAGATGTAATGGAACCCCTAATTCCAGAAACAATGGCAGAGATTTTACAAGTATGATGTAATGCTAACACTGTAGTAAGAGCTATTACTTTTGTTGCTGCATTAACTCCCCCCCCCCAAAACAAGTAGTAAGCGAAGCTTAGTGCTGAAGCACACCTCTGAGGTTTTAGGTGCAATTCAAGGGCTTGTCTACCCAGGGACACTCAGGAAAATTAGTCCAAATTAACTTTTTAAGTGGATTAGTTGAATTAAACTAAACCATATTAAGGCTACTTTAATGTTTGTGCTGGGCACCATTGTGAGAATTCCAAATAGGATCCCCAGAAAGGACATATTGGACACATCATTAAGTGCAAAGGGAAAAATTAAGAAGCTTACACAGAAAAATTTCACTCCCACAAGGAAAGGAAGAGAACTTGCAGCCTCACATGATTCCTTGCCCACAATACCTCCCTTTAATTACATTTCCCCCCTCCAGTTTCACACCCTAGACTTCCATACACTGGGCTATTGTAAGAGGTTTTCCTGCTTTTTTGAACTGGCAATTAAGAGTTCTGTTAACATCTTCTCAAATATTTGCACCTAGTTCTTCTGTTAATTTTACTTTCTCTGTTTTTAAATTTTGATGATTAAGTCTTAGCACATAATAGTGCTTTTTAGCCGTAAGACAACCCCCTTTTCACAGATGGCGGAAAAGGAGGCACTGAAAACTAAAGAAACTTGCAAAATGTCAGAGAACGAATCAATGGCTTGCCAAACCTGGGAGAAGAACTCAGATCTCCAGTTCCTTATACTTTCTGCTGCACCATGCAACTATCCTTTAATGAGGTCGCTTGAATACACAAATATGTAAGCAAATAGTAACAAAAAATCTGGTCTCTCACAGGTAGAATCCTTCTTGATTATAGATATAGTGACTAAAATATTATGATACACATCAAATAGGATTACTCCCTTGTGAGCTTTAAATCAAATTGATTATCCCTAGCACAACAGCACATTTGTTTGCGTATTATTACTGAATTCAGTCTGTTATTACTTAGAGCAGAAAAGACATTTAGTATTGTGTTCTCAAGTGCAAGCCAATTTAAATTTAAGTTCTATTCTCGACACTGATTTACATTCAGGTCCAATAAGATACAAACATATAACTTACCTTTTAAGCTTTTCCCTATCCCATTATTCCCCTTTAGAAGCTTTGACCATTTTATTGCTCTTCTAGTGAGTATCACCAGATATCTAGAAAAGAATTCTTCATACGACACATAATCAAAGTCTTCTGGCCTTTCAAATCCATATGGATCAACCCTACAATATAAAAAGTTATTGTACACAAAATTTCTCCACATGCAGATTTAAAAAGTATGCTTTAGTAAACTAAATTCTGGTGGCATTTCTGAAAAACAGTTATGGAAAAACAAAACAATGAACTGGAATGTATGTAATTTATGGTCAATGCCAGACTTCATTGCTTTTGGCAATAGAGAGATTCAGAGCCGAAGATCTATTTTGTAGACAATTGGCTTAAACTGTGACTAATTGGGGAGAGGTTTTCATAATACAGAAAAAATAGGCAATAACAAATGCAAAGAATATAGATTGCAAAGGTAAGAGTCTATGGTTCAAAGATGCAAAAAATTAGTTTTTCCACTAGTTCTATGCTAGTAATAACTGATTCAGTTACAAAGATGACCTTTAAAATGTGCTATGTTTTGTAACTTTTTGGCAATAACCTATTTTAAAAAAAAACATTCTGAAAAGTGACTACATAGTAATGGCCTCCATTTCCCCCTTCACCAGATCTACTCCATGTATGTGTGTGGCATCAGGTGTACTTATTTACAATAATTAGGGTTTTTTGTTTTTACAATTTTTTATTCCCATTAGCAATGAAGAACCAACACTGGCTATTGAAAAGTGAATTGGATATTATTTTGGCTCATATGTCAACTGAAGTAGTAATAGATCCCACCTGTGCAAAATACTTTGTGTGGAAGGACCATTACACTTGCCCCAGTGAAGTCAATGGGTCTTTGCCTGGGCACAGGGATCCACTCATGCAGAGCGGCTTGCAAGATATCAAGGCCTAAATTCCAACTGTGAGGGCAAATTCAGCTCTCAGTTACACAAGTCCAGCCTTCAATAATGACATATGGAATTGCACGGGTGTAACCATAGGGAGAATTTGACCCATTGAATCTTTTATTGGTGGTGATACATGAGTCAGAAGAAGCACTACTGGATGTTCAGACCCACTGAGTTTACAGGGCTGGCAGTTAGAAAAAAAGTCATCTTTCATTTGTATGCTGACCAAATTTGATGTGGAATCAGAGAGACGGATACAAACATTGAACCCTATAATACAGTTTTTAAAGTCAGAGTCACTAATCATTTAATCATGGTCTTATTCGGAAATTTTTTAATTTTATTTTTCATTAATTTTATAATTAAAGAAACCTTTCACACTCATACACACAGCATTAAGACAATTTAAGAAAGCATAACACTTCAACCCACTCATGTCATGTTTAGGATTCTGATAATAAAGATAGAGAACACAGATTCATTTCATAATTCAGTCTCACTGTTGGGAAGCAGGAAGGAGACAGGTTACAAAAATTATGACAATATTCTCCTCAACAGTTAGGTAATCCCACATCTACAGGCACTGTGCCTTATCCAAAGTCCTGGGTGGTCTTCTGATTTTACAAAATTTTCTTGTTTGTTGTTTAACAGAAGCTTGTATGTATGTCAAAGCTATTAATCTATTATTTTTAAGCGATTCTTTGTTCCAGTGCATCACTAATGGTTTTTTGGAAACGGAGAGAATGACACTGACAAACTTCCCTTCGGAATGTATTCATCCTCTCTAAACCCCCACGGCATGACACACTTCTAAGCTTTGTTTGACAGTAGTTAATATTCACATTTCTATATTTACTATCTCTAACCTTTCTAGCAACAGGTATATATCATTAATACAATTATACAAAACTGTTTTACATCTATTTATGGAGAATGTCTTGAGAAACAGATATTTAATTACTCATTATTAATCTTTCCAAAGTCATACTTCCATAGACTTTGCTTTGCCCCAAACCCTTCATTATTCCATGTAAGAAATGGATAGAAAAGATACCACTTTGAAGGCCCACTACCTAGAAAAAGTCTCTCTTTCCAAGGACTGAAAGTTGGGTTTCGTGGATCCTGCTTTTTTTTTTCCTTCTTCCAACTGAAGAAATGGTTTAAATATAAAAAATAAATAAGCAAATGATTAAAAAATATTTTGAATTGCTGCACCTCCTTTCAATTTTTATGGGCATTAAAGGTTATCTACCAAGAGAAAATCTTAACAGAACATATGCCCCTGTGTAAGAGGCTTTTGAATGTTAATCTCAGTTTTGTTTTTTTGTTGGTTTTGTGGGCGGGGGACTTTAGAGTCATTTAATCCAGTGAAGCGCCAATATATTGTGATATAGCCCTCCCTAAGAGAGAAAACCTCAAAAACATGGGCTTACCCAGCACAGTGAAAATGCTATTGCTAATTATTAAGGAAAATCCCAATGGTGCTGTCTAGCTGCAGCAACGGGAATGAGGGCAATTTTGATCAATAAGTAAAATTACAGCGAAAGTGCCATTTCTTTGGGGGAAAAACACCCACCAAACGCGCCCTTCAGCACAGAGCCAGCCTTTGCCAGCGTCCTCAGCTTTAACCCAGACTACGGAGGAGTCTCCCTCCAAACAGCAGTGAGCTGGGAGCCCGCCCGCCCGCGCTCCGGCTCCCTGCCTGCAGCACACCCGGCACCTACCCAAACACACCGGGGAGCGAAGTGCAGCGCTAGGGCGGGAGCGCTTAACAAGGAAACGAACCCCCCAGAAGCGGACCCCCGCCCTAGCCCGGGCATGTGTACCTGGGAATGCCGGCCCCAGGCTCCCGCGCGCCGCCTTCGCCCTCCTCCATGGCCGGGCAGCGCTGGGGGCTGCCCCGGCAGAGACGGTTCCGCGCCGCGCTGGCCCGGCGGCGGCAGCAGCACTAGCGGAGCGTGCGGACCTGAGCGGAGTTTCTCGCCGGGCCACTCCAGCGGGAGCGAGCCGAGAGCGAGCTCTCCTCACACAGGGCAGCGGCGGCGGCGGCAACAGCGCCTCCTCCGCCGCCGCCTCCTCGGGACCGGCCCCATAAGGAGCAGAGGCTCCAAAGTTCAGCCCCTCGGCGCCCCGGGCGCTCCTTCCTCCTCCCCCGCGAGAGCTGCCGTGACACACCGGAGAGACACGCGGGGCAGCGCTTAGCCTCAGCCCGCGGGCAGCTCCCGTGCCAGAGCCGGCTCGGCGCAGTGCCAAGGCAGCTGCCCACGGCCCGCCCGCCCCCACCTGGGCTGTCACCTGAGGCGCTGCTGCCCCCGGGAGCCCAGCGCCAAGTTGCGGAGGTTGCTGCTCCGGCAGCGCAGCTCGATGCAACCCCCTCGGGGCCGGGCCGCCTCCGGGGCAGAGCCCTTGTCTCCAGTGACTCCGCCTCACCTGCCCCTCCTCCACTGCTCTTTCCCTTACTCCCGACTCTCCGAGGGGCGGGATCCCGGGCCCCGCCCGCTGACTCCTGTGCAGCCGGCCGGGAATCAGCGGGCGGGCGCTGCAGCCTTTTCCCGCCCGCACTCGGGGCCCAGCCTCCCTTAGCAGGGTCGGGCTCGCGCCCTGGCGAAGAGGGGTCGGTGCCTGGCCGGTCCCCGCGCTGCAGCGGAGCTTCTCCCTTTGCAGCTGAGCTCCTGAGACCAGCCCCGCCTCTCTCGCTGCTGCGCGGCACTTGGCCAGCCTTGCACCCACCCCCACCTATGGCCCCATGCGGATCACGGGAGTTTGGCTGCAGATCCCGGTGGGAGCGGGCAGGATGATGCTCCCAGACTCTGGCACTTCACTGGCTCAGCAGCTGCAGGCTTCACCTTCCCAGGATGGCATAAAAGGTTGTTACAAAGAGGAGGGAGAAAAACTATTCTCCTTAACCTCTAAGGATAGGACAAGAGGTACTCCTAGAGGGAATTCTGTGCCAAAAAATTAAAAATGCGGTGCACAATATTTTAAAATTCTGCAAATATTTTGTCAAAATAACACTATATAATCACTAGTTTCAATTATTTTGATAATTTATTACAAAATACCTGTCATCAGCAACCCTACCCCTAGCCCACACGCTCTCACCCCCTACTCCTGCACCACCAGCCCAGACACTCACAGACCCTACCCTCCTACAGCCCAGGGATCCAGAGGGAGAAACAGCCTGATGCTGGGTCCCAGGCTTCCATGGCATTTCTTGTGTGTCACCACCTCCCTCCTTCAGGGCATGCTAAGAACTGCAGCTACTGGGTGTTGGGATAGTGCCAAATTGGTGTGACCACACTGAATGAATGGTGTGTAACTTGACATGACTTAAACATGGCTGAATGGCTGCAGAGGATCCTGGGAGCAGGTTCCCTTTAAGCAGAAGCAAATTTAATAAAGGACTGGTAAAGTCTGCATGTACGATCAATATTGAACCTATTGGTCAACAAATATGGGCCCATGCAAAAGTAAATATAAAGTTCCAGCATGGAATACAGGTCAACCTGGTTTTAGCAACCTTACAGCAAGTACATCATGCAGAGAGCCAGAGTGAATGATTGCTGAGTGAGTAAACGTGGGGTGGGGTGATGTTCATTTGGTACCACCACCTCCAACCCCTTCTAAAACACTAAATTAGGTAAAATTAGTAACAACATGCCCACTGGGCATACTTTTAAGACATGTGACTCCTTTGAGGAAAAAGCATATAAGAATCAAGCAAAGTAAATTACTGTGGTTAGGATTCCTTAACGAATGCTTGAAGAAGCAACACTGCTAGACAGAGTAGCCAAAACTCTGCTCTGCGGGCTTGAGTAGAACTGTGAACCAGAGGGGTCTCAAGGCAACCAAGGTCTTGCCCTGAGGGAATCTGAGACAGACCAGAGGGCTGAGGAGAACAGACTTGGAGAGAAGAAGGTGTCCATAGAATTGGTAACTACCTTCTGTTTGCCAAGCAGGAACTGTGTGAGGCTAGTGCAGGGCCGGTTTGTGAAAGAGAGGCTTGCTAAGAGGAAGGTATAGCTCTTAATGTATAGTTCTTAATGTCTAACCTAGGAGTTATGTGCTTAATGTAATCCTTTACCCCTTGTGTAATTCCTTCTCAATAAACTGCTGTGTATTGAAGATAATTATTGTGGACCTTTTTCACTGGTATGACAGTAATCCACCAGGAGCCAGAAAAGATCCATTTCAGGGGTAGTAGCACCCCCTGTTTTCAACACTGGGAACCTTCCAGTTCCTTCCCTTGCCCCCAGCTTTGTCTTCTATTTGCAAGTGGTGCCAACATCTCTGCAACCTGTTTTTTGGGGAAGAGGAGGAGGAAGGAAATTATGCACACCCAACATTAATTTCTGGAAAATTCTGCATTGCGCAGTGGTGCAGGATTCCCCCAGGAATAAAGAAGCAATGGGCTTAAATTTCAGCAAGAGAGGTTTAGGTTGGACATTAGGAAAAACTTCCTAATTGTCAGGGTTGTTAAACACTGGAATAAATTGCCCAGGGGGGTTGTGGAATCTTCATGATTGTCTAACTTGCTTTTAAAAATCTCCAAACACCTGCCAGGGATGGTCTAGATCAGTGGTTCTCAACCAGGGGTCTGGGACCCCCTGGGGGGCCGCAAGCAGGTTTCAGGGGGGCTGACAAGCAGGGCCAGCATTAGACTCACTGAGGCCCATGATAGAAAGATGAAGCCCCACCACTTGGTACTGAAGCCCTGAGCCCTGCCACCTGGGGCTGAAGCCAAAGCTTGAGCAATGTAGCTTCTGTGGCATGAGGCCCCAGGCAACTGCCCTGCTTGCTACCTCCTAATACAGGCCCTGGCTTTTATATGCAGAAAATCAGTTATTGTGGCACAGGTGGGCCGCAGAACTTTTATAGCATGTTGGGGGGGAGGAGAGTAATCAGAAAGAAAAAGCTTGAGAACCCCTGGTCTAGATAATACTTAGTCCTTCCATGAGGGCAAGGGACTGGACTAGATGACCTCTCAAGGTCTCTTCCAGTCCTATGATTCTGTGACTGGGACTTGCGCTGAGCCCAAGTAACAAGGGTTTGTAGGGCAAAGCAGGGGAGTTCTGCAGTGGGCCTTTTCTCCTCCCACTGGAGTGGAAGACAAAACTCTCACCAGCAGGCACCTGGTCCCTTTGTGCCATTTCCCTAAGGACTTTATGTTAAACCATCCTTATTTTTACCCCCCGCCTTCTGCCCCAGTACTGCTGCTCCCTGACTATCAGTGGCCAAGTTCCCAACATGCAGGATTGGGCCCTTTAGGAGATGCGTGAGCTCAGGATCATGTCTAAGGGGCTTATGTATTTTTCCCTGGTCACAGACGGAGATGAACTCTAAGTAACAGCCTTTCACTGATGCTAAAAGCAGAAACTCCTAAGCTGCCAGGGCAGTTTTAGATACTGTGCTCCGCATGGCCCACCCACACAGAACAATTTGCAGGATTGGTTCAGAATGCAGGCAGGTTTTAAAGATAGAGCAAAAGTGTAACCTGTATGGCAGAAATATCAATTGCATTTTACAAAGTAACCAAAACAGGTCTCTGATTTTTCATTTTTTTTTTTCTTTAAAAAAAAATTGTGTAATATTAATTTGATTTTTTTTGGTTCGGTTTAAAAACATGTATTGTTATTTTTGAAAATTTCTTTAGTTTATTAGTTGCAATGAATTCTTCTCCTCTCTTAGGTCTTAATCCTACAGTAGCTGCATAAGTCTTTCCAGGATCAGGGCCTAAGTGAATTGCACAAGGCCACACAATCCTGCCCTTGGTCACACTGGGGCAAACCTCTCAGCCCACAGAGAGCCCCACTGAAGTGGCTGTGGTTCAGCAGATGTGCAGATGTCTGTGTCTGGCCATACAGAGCCATTTGCAGGATCTAACCTTCAAGCATGTGACTAGTCCCATTAACTTCAGTGTGACTAGTCATATGAGTAAGTTACAGATCAGCATAAGCGTTTGCAGGATGGGGGTCATGTTTTAAAAAGTGGCCTCAATTTTGGGAGCCCAACGTTAGATACCTAAGACATGATATTCCAAGGGGCTGAGCAACCACAACTCTTGCTTACCTCAATAGCAGTATGGATATTCACCATCTCTGAATATCAAACATAGGTACCTATTTTAGCACCCAAAAACCAAGACATCAAAATTAGCCCCCAATCCTATAAAGCCTTCTGCATGCTAAAATCAATGGGCATAAGTTTTTGCAGGATCAGGGCTAAATCCTGTGGTAGAATAGGGAATAGAAGACAGACCTACTAAATCCCATCCTCTACTTTAACTACAAGTCAGTCCTCCCATCTTTTCACTATACTTTGTCTCACAGAACTAGTATGAATAGGTGTCATTTTGACAATATTTCAGATATATTTTGAATGTTAAACACGATTCATACATCCTCTAAAATTATTTTAAAGGATATTTCTTCTGCAAGAGAAATCTCTTTGAAATACTCACAAAAAAGGGAGAGAGATTTCTAGTGCTGTCTTAAATTCTATTCAAATAGAGGGAATTTGCCTCCAAATGAGTGAGACTTGGCACCTATATTGGTTTGGAGGGTTTTTTTTTTAACTCTAAGTCTGGTAACCTTTGTTTCTGCAGCTTGTGTTTTATTTTTCCCCTGAAGAGCTGACTGGCAGTAAAAGTCAATGTTTTATTATGCTGATATGATAATATTATTAGCTTAAGTTTTTATTTACTTATTTTCTACCATCATGTAACAGACTAAAGCCAGATAAAAATAATGACAGCAGCCAATGAGTTTTCCCTGTTTCCCAAACCCCTCTGTCATTGCAAAATCTGCAGCACACTGTTTCCTTAAAGAGGCGTTTTCCTTCCTTCTGTGACCTCGAGCAAACCAAGAACACACCCACTGCAATAACCAGTCACCTGAAACATACGTCTTAAGAAACTGTATGAGAGAACAGTAGCAGTGTAATGATATTCCTGCCTGTGCATTTTTAATCAAGTCCTGACTTTCCAGCAGGCAAGCTCTTAGAAAATTACAATTACTGCCAGAGAAACATCATCTAGTGGAGTCAGCAAGCAAGTGGTTGCTGAAGAGACTGGCTGATAGGATTTCACAAAGGAGATAAACAGCTGATCCCTCCCAGCATGATCCTCAAGGAGGCTGCCTCCTACATATGATCAAAGACAACATACTACACAGAAATATGGACATGGTTCAGCTCCAAAGGCATAAAAAGAAAGGGGGAGGGAGGGAAGCAGATGGTGTTATTCCTCTTAACTGCTTGCCTGAAAAATATAAAGTTTGCTGCTAGCCCAGCAAAACGTCCTTGACTTCGTGAACTCTGAAAATCTAGGAAATAGCTGTAAGGTTGTGCATAAGCAGGGTGTAACTTTACTCATGTGAGAGTAGTCCCTCCCACTGAAGTGAATAGAGAAAAGTTATGCACATGCTTGAGTATTTGCAGGATTGGAGATTTGCAGGCTTTGAAAGAGTTTAGGGACAAAGGGTAAAATGTTTAAAAGTGCCTAAATCCCATTTTTAGATGGCAAAGAGTATGTCTACAGTGCAGCTGCCTCCCTGCCTGGGTAGACAGACACATGCAAACTCTACTTGAAATAACATGCCAAAAATAGCAGTGTGGACTTTGTAGCACAGGCTAGCCACCTGAGTGTGGACCCAGGGTCTCGGGCAGGCTTGTACTCAGGTGGCTAGCCTGTGACATCACCTGTGCTGCAATGTCCAAACTGCTATTTTTAGCATGCTAACTTGAGCAGAGCTAGCATGTGTCTGTGTACCCGTGCTGGGAGGCTTGCTTCCAGCTGCTATGTAGATACACTGTTGGGCATTTAATAGCATAAAGATTGAGACTCCGAAAGAACAGATTTTCAAAAGGTATTTAAGCACCTTAAAACATAGATTGAAAATCCCATTAACTGCCTATCATCAGTTTTACTTTCTTGTTTGTGCATACAAGTAGAATGTTGTCATAATTTGGTTCACAGTAAGGAAGTGTTAAATCCAAAACCTGTTTTCCTTGAAGTTTAAAAAAAAAAAAAAAAAAAAAGGTTTTCTATTAGGTTTGAATACACCCTCCCGCATACTGTTTTTATTAAAGACACAGAGCATTTTTCCCAACATTTATGTATTCATTTATAGGTATTTCTATAGAATTCACCATAAGCTATTGGAGCACCTCACACAGATTAAAAAAAAAAATTTATCCTCGCAACATGTCCTTTGAAGTAGGGAAGTATTATTATCCCCATTTTATAGGTGGGGAAACTGAGAAAAAGACCATAGCCCTAATCATGTGAACTACTCAGATGCTAAAATTAAGCACATATGTTTGCAAGAATAGAATCACAGAAATGTTGGGGTATAAAGGACTTTGAGAGATCATCTAGTCCCGTCCCCTGCACTGAGGCAGGACAAGTAAATCTAAACCATTCCTGAAAGCTATTTGTCTAACTGTTCTTAAAAACCTCCAATGATGGTGATTCCATGGTCTCCCTTGGAAACCTATTCCAGAGTTTAACTAACTCTATAGTTGGAAATTTTTTCCTAATATCTAACCTAAATCTTCCTTGCTGCAGATTAAGCCCCTGCACCCACAAGCAGCCAAGCTCCCCGCCGTGCCCCCCACCTCACCTCCACCACTTCCTCCCCTGCCCCCTCGCCTCCTCCCTGAGCATGCCATGTCAGGGCCGCCCAGAGGATTCAGGGGGCCTGGGGCAAAACAATTTCGGGGGCCCCTTCCATAAAAAAAAGTTGCAATACTATGGAATACTATATTCTCGTGGGGGGCCCTGTGGAGCCCGGGGCAAATTGCCCCACTTACCCCCCCCCCCCAGCAGTCCTGCACCATGTTTCCACTCCTCCCCCTTCCTTCCCCTCCCAGCACTTGCCTCACATGTTGGCTTATATTTAATTTGCAAATCCCTAATACTTTTCAGCAGTACTACTGCCTAGCCAATTATTCCCCATTTTATAGTTGTGCATTTGAGTTTTTTTTTCCTTTCTGAGTGTAGGACTTTGCACTTGCCTTTACTGAATTTCATCTTATTGATTTAAAAAACAATTCTCCAGCTTCTCAGGGTTCTTTTGAATTCTAACCCGGCTCTCCAGAGTTCTTGCAACGCCTCCCATCTACATATTTTGTAAGCATACTCTCCACTCCATTATCCAAATCATTAATGGAAATATTGAATAATGCTGGACCCAGGACTGACCCTTGTGGTATCCCACTAGATATGCATTCCCAGTCTGACAGTGAATCATTGATAGCTACAGCACGCTGAGTAGTCTTTCAACCAATTATGCACCCACTTTCACAAGTCAGGGCAACTGCACCTATATTCCCCCTCTGTGGCCCACCAAAGGCACCCACTCTAGGCCTCAGCCGTTGCCTTTCCTCAGCTTGTCTCCACAAACACTTTGTGGCAAGTGGGGGTGTAAATCTGTCCTGTAGTAGCTTCCCACGCACTAAGTGTCCCTGTGGTGCCTGCTGTGGGCACAAAAAGCTCCCTAGTGCACTTTAATCTACTTTCATTTCAAAGCAGGGTAGATCAAAGCACACTGGGGAATTTGTGCGGCAGCAAGGCAAAGCTAACCGCAAAAAGCCAGATTCAAGCACTTTGCTTTCCTGGGCTTTCAGACCAGCAGAGCTTTGAGCATGGAGAAAAGGCAGTGCTTTTTGGCATCAGTTTACTAACGTGTATCCCCAAAGCTTTCATGTTGTTAGTAAATATGTTTGCTAAAATTTGTCCCACTTCTTCTGCCATGTGGAGCATTTGAAACCCTAGTTTCACTTTGGGTACTGGAAGATAGGAGGACAGACTTGCTAAAACATAGAAGAGATAAATTATGAAATTAAAAATGCATGAAAAGGGAAAATATATCTTTAAACACACTGTGTGGGAACAAGTTGATGTATGAAAGACTATTAGTAACATTTTCATTATTTGTATTACCAGGACCCCATTGTGCTAGGCACTGTACAAACAGAACAAAATGATTGTCCTTGTCCCTAAGAACTTACAATTTAAGACAAGAGACAACAGATGAATACAGACAGATGGCAAAATACAAAGAAACAATGAGAATGTATTGGTCAGCATGACAGGCAGTGGTCAGAGCCAAGGGTGAAAGTGGGCAGGTACGACATACTGGTAAGAAGCCGGTACTGGCCTGTACGCAGCCGAAGTTAAAGCATGCTGCAGCCCCTTTCTCCCCCCGTCGGCAGCCCTGCCCATAGGGATCTTACCAGCAGGGCTGCTGACAGGGGGGAGAGGAGCAAAAGGGGCAGTTGCCCCAGGGCTGGCCATTTAAAAGGGCCCAGGGCTCGCGGCAGCAGCTGGAGCCCCAGGCTCTTTTAAATTGCTGCCGGAGCCCCAGGAGACATGGGCCAGGCCACATGGATGGGCTGGCTGGGGGAGGCTGACTCCCAGCCCCACCTACTTCCACCCGAGGCCCTGCCCCTTCCGCCTGAGGCCCTAACCCTCATTACGTTTTTGTTGGCATCATGGCATAAAGTTTTAAGGAGGGTTTTGAAAGAGGATAACAAGGTGGCTTTGCAGATGTTTATGGGGAGCTCATCCAAGACTGAGAAACAGCATAGGAGGAAACACAAAAGTGCTTGTTTGAGAATTTAACAAGAGGGCAATGAAGTCTAACATCACTGGCAATTTAAAGGGGAGAGTCAAAATCTTGAAAGTGAAGGAGAGATGATACATAGGCCATGAAGGGCCTTGCAAGTGAAGACAAGTAACTTATGTTTGAGAAGGTGGAACCAGTGGAGGGATGCAAAGAGGAGGGATGACATGTTGCAAAGATCATCTTCCTAGCCCACCACTTTGAACAGCAATTTGAATGGATAGGAACAGGGCAACATACTCAGAAGAATCAAACAGGCCTGTCACCAAACCAGATCCAGAGAACAGAAGAGTGTGCTGTTTGCCAGGAGCAAGGATATAAGATGTGGACTTGAAGCTGAAGAGCATCCTGATGGGAGTGGGAAAAAAGCCACTGATTGTGCTGCATGTCAGAATGAATGACACTGCTAGATTCCCATTGGAATGGACCAAGAATGACTATGCTTGACTGGGTAAGACGCTTAAGGAAGTGGAAGCTCAAAGTGATTGTCAGCAGAATACTTCCAGTCCCTAAAGAAGGAGAGCGAAAGTATGACAAGGTAATGAAGATAACTAAAGGATTGGTGCTAATGGATTGGGACCATTGAAAGGCATTAATTGAAAAAAGACTCTTCTCAACTGATGGCCTTCACTTGAGTACCTGGGGTATTAATCTTCTGCTAACAAGGCTGGCATGATTGATAAGAAGGACTGTAAAGTAGGAGATGAGGGGAGAAGGCTGGGAGAGACTCTCGAAATCTCCACTTCTGACTTCAGTACACAGGAACAGGAAAATCAGCTAAATGAAGACACAACCGAGCATAACGAGCTAGAAAACTGGGTGAGGATCAAAAGAAACAACTGAAATGCTTGTACATGAATGCAAGAAGTCTGGACAATAAAATGGAGAAACTGGAACAACTGGTGCAAGAAGCCTAACCAGATATTGTAGGGATTACAGAAACATGGTGAAATAGCACTCAGGACTGGAATACATCTTATTGAAGGATATGCTGTTTAGAAGAGATAGAAATAAAGATAAGGGAGGTGGAGTTGTGCTGTATATCAAAGAAGCAGTAAACTCTAAAGAAATATGAAGTGATAGCATGGACAAAACAAAATCTGTTTGGGTCAAAAGTCACGTTGTGGAAGCAAATTAGGTTCTGTTGGGATAGTGTTATAGGTCTTCTATAGACCCCCCCTCCAGGGTCATCCCCGGATATGGATAGTGATCTCTTTATTATTAGAGAGAAATACTTTTGGGAATTGTCATAATGGGAGACTTTAACTTCCCGGATATTGAATGAAGAATAAATGCTACTAATACTGGCAGGGCCAAATTATTCCTCTATGGGATAGATAAAAGTTTTCTTCATCAAATTGTGTCTGAACCAACAAGAGGTGATGCAGTTTTATACTTGGTTTTATTAAGTAGTGAGATCATCCTAGAAGATATAACCATAGGAAACAAACTTGAATCAAGAGATCATAAATTGATTCCATTTACATTAAATGGAAGGATAATCAAAATCCAGTCAAACTACAGTTTTTATTTCAAGAGCACAGACCTTGGGAAATTAATGGAATTAGTTAAAGAAGTCAGCTGGACAAAAGAGCTCAGGAACTTAAATGTGGAGGAGACTTATAATTTCTTCAAATTAACAATATAAAAACTATCTGAAATTTCCATCCCAAGAAGGGGGAGGGGGAGAGAGTTGTAAGGAAAGGATCCACCTCAAAAAGGTTATTGAGAGTGGGCAGAGAGACTATAGGGAATGGAAAAGGGGGCTGATCAGCAAAGAAAGATACATCATGGAGATAAGGAAATATAGGAAAAAAGTGAGAATTGCTAAAAGTCAAGCCTAATTAGCTCTTGCCAAGGAAATTAAAATAATAGGTTTTTTAGTTTTATAAATAAGAGGATAAGGAAAGATGAGTTGGGGCCAGTGTGATGTTCCCCTCTGGTGTTATCCAGACCAGTGATCTGCTAGGTCACTCCAATCCTTGACTCTGGGAACCAGCCTTACCCTGCTCTGCTGTGAGAACCCCCACTCCTGGGCTGTTCACGCACAGCCTCTGGCATGTAAGCTGCTCCTTGGATTGTGTAACCGAATGACACTAGCCAATATCCCCGGTCCCAGACACAACCCTAGGAACCTCTGTTTTACAGTGTCCAGTTACGCCCACTGGACACTGCAAGCTTATACGAGTTCATCAATTTAACAAAGAAATTGATATGTACCAGGCTTGTTATCCCAAGGGGAGTCTCTGACATGCTTCAAACCAAATGCACTGCTTCATGTAGAATAAACAAACAAACAGATTTATTAACTATAAAAATAGATTTTAAGTGATTATAAGTCAAAACATAAGACAGATTTGGTCAAATGAAATGAAAGCAAAACACATTCTAAACTGATCTTAACACTTTCAATGCCATTACAAACTTAGATGCTTCTCATCACAGGCTGGCTGGTTGCTCTTCAGCCAGGCTCTCCCTTTAGATCAGCGCTTCAGTCGCTTGTTGTGGTGTCTGTAGATGTAGGTGGGTGGGAGAGAGAGCATAGCATAGCAAATGTCTCTCCCTTTTATCATGTCCTTTTCTTCCCTTCCCACCCCCCCAGTTCAGAGTCAGGTGAGCATTACCTCATCGCAGTTCCAAACTGACCAAAGGAAGGGGGGTGACTCCCTCAAGAGTCTAACAGATTCTTTTGCCACTGCCTAGGCCAGTATCCTTTGTTCCTGTGAAACTGGGCTGGGTTTGCCCATACCTGACCTGATGAGGTGTGAACTGCCTCTCTGCTCTTGGAGAGTTTTTGCCTGGGCTTATTTTAAGGCATGAGGATACATTTTCAGCCTCATAACTACATACATGAAATTATAACCTATAATCTTACTATAACATTACTGTAACAATTACTATAACATCACTATAACAATCATCCTCAGTGGATCATGAGCCTTCTGAAGACACCTGACATGACAACATTGCATTGGATACCACACAATCATTTTACAAGGATGAACATGGGGTGCTGGTTGTTCCCCCGAGGTACAGAGTGTCACAGCCATTATGCCATGAGAATGGGAAGGAGATTAAAGATAAAGTAGGTGTGGCCCCAAAACTAAATGAATACTTTGCCTCACTTTTCAGTAAAGATGACAATATGTAACATATGCATGAAGGCAGTATGGCTGATGGAAATGAGTCTCATGAAATGGAAATTACCACATCTGAGGTGAAAGAAAAACTTGAGGAGCTGAATGCACTCAAGTTGCGGTGACTGGATAATTTCCATCCCCGATTACTGAAAGAAGTGACACATGAGATTGCTAGTCTGATCAAAAGGATTTTTAATACATAGATTTTAATTATGGTACTAATCCGAATAGATTTATTATTTAAAATATGACTAGATAATAGCTAATGTTTATTTCTTTCTTAAAAATAAGTATAAGTGATCCAGGCAATTACAGAGTTGTTAGTCTGACCTCAGAAATATGCAATGTTTTAGAACAAATTGTGACAAAGAATAATTAAATTTATAGAAGTAAATAGTAAAGGGGATGTAATGCAACATGGGTTTACCAAAGGTAGATCATGCAAGACCAACCTGATTTCCTTCTCTGAGAAAATAACTGATTTTTTTAAATAAGTACAGTAGATGTAATGTACTTCAGTAAAGCACTTGACATGCTACCACATGGGAAATTATTTGTTAAATTAATTAAGATGGGGATTAATATGAGCATTGTAAGGAGGATAAGAAATTGGCTAAAGGGGAGAAGGCAACAGGTTGTGCTGAAAGATGAATTATCGGACTGGAGGGAGGTTATCAGTGGAGTTCCTCAGGGATTGGTTTTGGGACTAATCTTATGGCCATGGCACAAAAAGAAGCGTGCTAATGAAATTTGCTGAGGATGCAAAGTTGGGAGGCATTCTCAATACAGAGGAGGGTGGGAATATTACACAGGAAGATCTGGATGACCTTAAAGACGGGAGTGACAGAAATTGGATGAAATTCAATAGTACACAGTGCAAGGTTCATGCACTCTGGGTCTAAAGATAAGAATTTGTGCTACAAGACTTGGGGGGTGGGGTGGGGGGACTTATCAGTTAGAAGTGACAGAGGAAGAAAAAGACCTGGCTGTGTTGGTCGATGACTATGAGCCACCAGTGTGATGCGACTGTGAAAAAGGCAAATGTCATCCTAGGATGTACTAGGTGAGGCATTTCCAGTAAAGATAAAGTATTAATGCCATTATACAAGGCACTGGTAAGACTCATTTGGAATACAATTTGTATACAATTCTGGTCACCCATGTTCAAGAAAGATGAATTTAAACTGAACAGGTGCAGAGAAGGGCTAGTAGGATGATCAGGGGAATGGAAGAGCTATCTTATGAGAGGAGACTGGAAGAGCTTGACTTGTTTAGCAAAAAGAAGGCTGAGGGGATATGAGTGCTCTCTATAAATACTTTAGGGGGGTAAATACCAGGGAGAGGGTAGAGCTATGTAAGCTAAAGGACAATGTTGGCACAAGAACAAATGAATATAAACTGTCCAGGAACAAATTCAGGCTGGAAATCAGAAGGTTACTAACCATCAGAAGGGTGAGATTCTGAAACAGCCTCCCAAAGGGAGTTCTGGGGACACACAACTTAATTAGTTTTAAGAGAGGTGAACAAATTTGAGTGCAATTGTATGACAGGGTTGCTTGTGATGGCAGGGGACAGGGCTCAACAGTGCTGGGGCTCATTTCTCAATTATGTCTTATGTTCCTAAAAGTCATGATTCAGGATTTCAGGCAGCTATCGGCAGGGGTCAGGAAGGGATTCTGCCCCTCCCTCCCACAATCCATGTATTCTGGGAGGGTTTTTTAATCTCTTTTCTGAAGCATCAAGGAGGGCACAGCTGGAGATGGGTCATTGGGCAGGATGGGCCAGGGCTCTAAGGTGGCCCCGAACAGTCTCTCTGAGGTGCTTAGCTGGCTGGTTCTTACTCACATGCACAGGCTCTAACTGATCACCATATGTGGGATCAGGAAAGAATTTCCCCCCAGGTCAGATTGGCAGTGGCCTTGGAGGGTTTTCGCCTTTCTCTGCAATGTGTGGGTCACTTGACAGGATTATCTGGGTATATCTCATTTAATCATTTCCCTTCCATTGAGGGGCCTCGAGCACTGGTGCACCTTGTTCCCTCCTGTTCTCTTCTGTGGCATGTAATAGTTTAGTCTCCTGTGGGTTGTAATACTTTGGTCCTATTTCAGTTGTTGGGTTTAGTGTGTGGGTGCTGGGCAGTGTTGGTAGCCTTCGATATACAGGAGGTCAGAGGAGATGATCTACTGGTCCATTCGGACCTTAAACTCTCACTCTTTTTATCGAGGCCAGAGAAAAGAATGTTGCAGGAATTGAGACCAAAAAAAGAGAGCCTGTGAGACAGATATAGCATCCCATGCAAAATCTTTGGGGACCGTGTTTTGTGAAGTGTATGTATTGCTGTGAGCCAGGGATTATATGCAACTCCTCAGGGGATGGTTATGATAGCTCCTCCAGGGATGATTAAGGTGAATTACTTAGGTTGTAAACACCTCTAGGGAGGTACCATTCCTGGGGAGGCTTGCATATACAGATTCAAACTGAGATTTCCAGAAATCAATAAAGAAAGGGTTTTTTAAACTGACTCAGGGTCATCTTTCTTATCTAACTAATGGATGGACCTTCTGTCCAAGGGAGACCCAAACCTTGTGGAAGGGTCAGAAAGACTTTAACCTTATACGGTCCCATAAAACTAATGGGTGACCTCCAGTAAGCTTTTAGCATGTGTATAGCAACTTCTGTATATGGTTTCTCTGTAATGCTTTACTGTAAGAATATATGTGCTTGCTTAGAAAGAGCTGCGTGGTAACTTGTAACTGCTGGCAACAAACTGTTCATAGCCCTTGGAGAGAAAGCCACACAGAGGCGCTAGCCTTTAGCCTGGCTTACTGGGGATATCACAGTGAAAGGCAGGGAGCTCTACAGCTTTAAAACCCCCAGCCAGTAGGCAGTGGTACAAGGTACCCTGCCCAGAGATGGGCGATGGGCAGAGACATGACTTGAAACTCCTGGAGTGAACCACAGAGCAGGGATAGAATCATAGAACCATAGGGTAAGAAGGGACCACAAGAATCATCTAGTCAAAACCCCGGCTAAGATACATGATTTGTTGTGTCTAAACCATCCAAGACAGATGGCTATCCAGCCTCTTTCTGAAAAGAAAAGAGGTACAGCTGCCCTAAAACCATGACAGCCTGGACGAGAGTTTAGCTGTGTGGTTAGATAGGAAAGGAGGTATTTCATCTCAGGAGATATTATGCAGAAAGAATCAGGATTTGGACATAACATAGACATGAGGACCTAGAGAGAGAGATCGAAGTTACAGACCTGAGTGACAGCCAGGATGGTGGTGTTTACCATAGAGATCAAGAAAGGAAGTAGCAGAGAGGACTTGTGAGAGAAGATTAAAAGCTCTGGTTTTTGATTCTCCCCTATCCTTGCTGTTTGCTATTTATTTGTATTGTGGCACTTAGAGGTCCCAATGTGTTAGGGTATGTCTACACTAAGAAATTAGGTCAAATTTATAGAAGCCGGTTTTATAGAAATCGGTTGTATACAGTTGATTGTGTGTGTCCCCACATAAAATGCTCTAAGTGCATGAAGTCGGCGGACCGCGTCCACAGTACCGAGGCTAGCGTCAACTTCCGGAGCGTTGAACTATGGGTAGCTATCCCACAGTTCCCGCAGTCTCCGCTGCCCATTGGAATTCTGGGTTGAGATCCCAATGCCTGAATGATGCAAAACAGTGTCGCGGGGGGTTTTGGGTACATGTCATCAGGCACCTCTCCCTCAGTCAGAGCAACGGCAGACAATCGATTCGCGCCTTTTTACCTGGGTTACCTGTGCAGGCAACATACCACGCCAAGCATGGAGCCCGCTCAGCTCAGCTCAGCTCACCATCATCATATGTCCTCTGGGTGCCGGCAGACGTGGTACTGCATTGCTACACAGCAGCAGCTAATTGCCTTTTGGCAGTAGACGGTGCAGTATGACTGGTAGCCTTCATTGGCTATCTGGGTGCTGGCAGACGTGGGGCTGCATTGCACACAACAGCAGCCCCTTGCCTTTTGGTAGAAGAGGGTATATTACAACTGGTATCCGTCGTCATCGTACTGCAGTGGCTGTCAATCATGGGCACCTGGGCAGTCTCGACGATGATGGCTATCAGTTGTAGTATGCTATTTTCTGCCAAGCACCCAGTATTTTCTGCCAAGCACCCAGAAGATGCCGAGGGCTCAGTCATGCTGCACCGTCGTCTGCCAGCTTAAGATGTAAAAAATAGATTTGTTCTGTATTCATTTGCTTCCCCCTCCCTCCATGAAATCAACGGCCTACTAAACCCAGGGTTTTGAGTTTAATCTTTGGGGGGGGGCATTCTGTGTGACAGTTGTTTGTGTGTCTCCCTGATGCACAGCCACCTTTGTTGATTTTAATTCCCTGTACCTGTACGCCATGTCGTCACTCGCCCCTCCCTCCGTCCGTCAGATACTAGTTTCGCGCCTTTTTCAGACCAGACGCCATAGCACTGGGATCATGGAGCCCGCTCAGATCACCGCGGCAATTATGAGCACTATGAACACCACACGTATTGTACTGGAGTATATGCAGAGTGGGCAAATCTACTGTGGGGGCTGCTGTGATCCAAGTTGCCAGGGCAATGAAAGACCTGGTGATATCAAGGGTAGTGACTCTGGGAAACATGCAGGCCATAGTGGATGGTTTTGCTGAAATGGGATTCCCAAACTGTGGTGGGGCGATAGACGGAACCCATATCCCTATCTTGGCAACAGAGCACCAGGCCACCGACTACATAAACCGCAAGGGGTACTTTTCAATGCTGCTGCAAGCCCTGGTGGATCACAAGGGACGTTTCACCAACATCAACGTGGGATGGCCAGGAAAGGTACATGATGCTCGCGTCTTCAGGAACTCTGGTCTGTTTTGAAAGCTGGAGGAAGGGACTTTCTTCCCAGACCAGAAACTAACCACTGGGGATGTTGAAATGCCTATTGTTATCCTTGGGGACCCAGCCTACCCCTTAATGCCATGGCTCATGAAGCCGTACACAGGCAGCCTGGACAGTAGTCAGGACCTGTTCAACTACAGGCTGAGCAAGTGCCGAATGGTGGTGGAATGTGCATTTGGACATTTAAAAGCGCGCTGGCGCAGCTTACTGACTCGCTCAGACCTCAGCGAAAAGAATATCCCCATCGTTATTGCTGCTTGCTGTGCGCTCCACAATATCTGTGAGAGTAAGGGAGAGACATTTATGGCGGGGTGGGAGGTTGAGGCACATTGCCTGGCTGCTGATTACGCGCAGCCAGACACCAGGGCGGTTAGAAGAGCACAGCAGGGCGTGGTGCGCATCAGAGAAGCTTTGAAAACGAGTTTTGTGACTGGCCAGGCTACGGTGTGAGACTTCTGTTTGTTTCTCCTTGATGAACTCTCTGCCCCACCCCCCCACCCGGTTCACTCTACTTCCCTGTAAACCAAAAACCCCACCCTCCCCTCCCCCTTTGAGCACCGCTTGCAGAGGCAATACAGTCATTGTTACTTCACATTCATGCATTCTTTATTAATTCATCACACAACTAGGGGGATAATTGCCAAGGTAGCCCGGGATGAGTGGAGGAGGAGGGAAGGAAAAGGACACACTGCAGTTTAAAACTTTAACTCTTATTGAAGGCCAGCCTTCTGATGCTCGGGCAATCATCTGGAGTGGAGTGACTGGGTGGCCGGAGGCCCCCCACCGTGTTCTTGGGTGTCTCGGTAAGGAGGCTATGGAACTTGGGGAGGAGGGCTGTTGGTTACACAGGGGCTGTAGCGGCGGTCTCTGCTCCTGCTGCCTTTCCTGCAGCTCAACCATACGCTGGAGCATATCAGTTTGATGCTCCAGCAGCTGGAGCATCGACTCTTGCCTTCTGTCTGCAAGCTGACGCCACCTATCATCTTCAGCCCGCCACTTGCTCTGTTCATCCCACGATTCAGCCCGCCACCTCTCCTCTCGTTCATACTGTGCTTTTCTGTAGTCTGACATTGACTGCCTCCACTCATTCTGCTGTGCTCTTTCAGCGTGGGAGGACATCTGGAGCTCCGTGAACATGTCATCCCGAGTCCGCCGTTTTCTCCTTCTAATCTTCACTAGCCTCTGTGAAGGAAAAACAGTTGCAGCTGGTGGAGGAGAAGGGAGAGGTGGTTAAAAAAGACACATTTTAGAGAACAATGGGTACACTCTTTCACGTTAAATTTTGCTGTTCACAGTACACAGCACATGTGCTTTCGTTACAAGGTCGCATTTTTCCTCTTTTAGTGAGGGCCTGCCGGTTTGGTGTGAGAGATCACTCACGCAGTGCCAGGCAACAGATTTCAGCTTGCAGGCAGCCATGGTAAGCCACAGTCTTTTGGCTTTTTTCACCTTCATAACATGTGGGAATGGTTTCAAACTGTAGCGCCCTCATTTCCCATACCAAGCACCCGTTGGGTTGGCCATTTAAAATGGGTTTGCAATGTAAAAGGAGGGGCTGCGGTTCCCGGGTTAACATGCAGCACAAACCCAACTAACCTCCCTCCCCCCCCAACACCCAATTCTCTGGGATGATCACTTCACCCCTCCCCCCCACCGCGTGGCTAATAGCGGGGAACATTTCTGTTCAGCAGAGCAGGAACGGGCACCTCTGAATGTCCCCTTAATAAAATCACCCCATTTCAACCAGGTGACCGTGAATGATATCACTCTCCTGAGGATAACAAAGAGCGATAAGGAATGGATGTTGTCTGCATGCCAGCAAACACCGGGACCATACGCTGCCATGCTTTGTTATGCAATGATTCCAGACTACGTGCTACTGGCCTGGCGTGGTAAAGTGTCCTACCATGGTGGATGGGATAAGGCAGCCCTCCCCAGAAACCTTTTGCAAAGGCTTTGGGAGTACATGAAGGAGAGCTTTCTGGAGATGTCCCTGGAGGATTTCCGCTCCATCCCCATACACGTTAACAGACTTTTCCAGTAGCTGTACTGGCCGCGATTGCCAGAGCAAATTAATCATTAAACACGCTTGCTTTTAAACCATGTGTAATATTTACAAAGGTACACTCACCAGAGGTCCCCGGTGTGCCCTCAGGGTCTGGAAGCATGCCTTGGGTGAGTTCGGGGGTTACTGGCTCCAGGTCCAGGGTGATAAACATATCCTGGCTTTTGGGGAAACCGATTTCTCCGCATCCTTGCTGCTGTAAGCTATCCACATTATCTTCATCCTCCTCTTCCTTGTACCCCGAACCCTCTTCCCTGTGTGTTTCTCCAGTGAAGGAGTCATAGCACACGGTTGGAGTAGTGGTGGCTGCACCCCCTAGCATGGCATGCAGCTCCGCGTAGAAGCGGCATGTTTGTGGCTGTGCCCTGGACCTTCTGTTTGCCTCTCTGGCTTTGTGGTAGGCTTGCCTTAGCTCCTTAATTTTCACGCGGCACTGCTGTGCGTCCCTGTTATGGCCTCTGTCCTTCATGGCCTTGGAGACCTTTTCTAATATTTTGCCATTTCTTTTACTGCTACGGAGTTCAGCTAGCACTGATTCATCTCTCCATATGGCGAGCAGATCCCATACCTCCCGTTTGGTCCATGCTGGAGCTCTTTTGCGATCCTGGGACTTCATCACGGTTACCTGTGCTGATGAGCTCTGCGTGGTCACCTGTGCTCTCCACGCTGGGCAAACAGGAAATGAAATTCAAACGTTCGCGGGCTTTTCCTGTCTACCTGGTCAGTGCATGTGAGTTTGAGAGCGCTGACCAGAGGGGTCACAATGAAGCACTATGGGATAGCTCCCGGAAGCCAATAACGTCGAATTCCGTCCACACTACCCCAATTACGACCCGCTAAGGCCGATTTTATCGCTAATCCCCTCGTCGGAGGTGGAGTAAAGAAACCGGTTTAAAGGGCCCCTTAAGTCGAAAGAAAGGGCTTCATCGTGTGAACGTGTCCAGGCTTAATTCGATTTAACGCTGCTAAAGTCGACCTAAACTCGTAGTGTAGATAGGGTGACCAGATGTCCGGATTTTATAGGGACAGTCCCGTATTTGGGTCTTTTTCTTATATAGGCTCCTATTACCCCCCACCCCCGTCCTGATTTTTCACACTTGCTGTCTGGTCACCCTAAATGTAGACCAGGCCTAAGACAATGTACACATATCATTAGAAAAGACAGTCCCTGCCTCATAGAGTTTACAGTCTATAATGGCTGATGCCTGTATCCCTTATCCCATGCTAATTATTTTAATTAGCATTTAAATAGTGCTTTCCATCTTTCAAGCACTGATAGTGTGTTAAGTTTAAAAACAAAAGGTGAAGAAAGGCAATGTGTTGTACAGTAGCTGGAATAAATGCTCTGTGGCCTTGTCTATACTTGGTCAATAGAGGAATTAATGTTCAGCCTTCCTTGGTTGGAAGGACAACTGTCATGGCATAGAGGCTTGAGAGCATGAGGAGTAAAGGGACAAATAATGGAACCTTTAGGATTTCTTTTATGGGTCTGATCCAGTAAAGTGTTGAATTCATACTGATATCAATGGGAGATGAGGGCACTCAGCACTTCAGTGAGTGATACTTTCGTGTTCATATATGTGGAGCATCCCCTTATTAAATATAACAGTGTACACAGAATTAACAGCCCAGGAAGGGGGGTTAAGAGGGATTTAAGCTGGAGAGGGCCTCAGAGTCAGGAAACAGACAGCACTGAAGTCCCAGCTAAGTTATGGCAGCCTCCCAGGGCTACCCTAAGGGCCACAGAGCTGCCCAGAATCTCAGCAGCGCAGCATGCTGTGGCCCTGTCCCCAGAATGCCCCTCCTCCACCCTGCATGACCTCTGGGCCAGGGCTTTTGAGGGGGAAAAAGAAGAAACTTTACAGCTTAAGCCTTCGATAGTGCCTTTGTTGGGTGAATCCTCCCCTTCCTGGATATGGGGATTTTAAAGCCCCTTTATGCCATTCCCAACGTGGGAGATATGTATGTTATTTTGAATGAATATATCTCCATTTACCTGCCTGCTATTATTTGGCTAATAGCATGGAGTTTAATCAAAGGAGGCTGTTAAGGAGAAACAAGCAGGAAACAATAGCAGATAGGGTATCTCCAGGGAGAATACCAAGGTCCTTTAAGAACAATGGGTGAGCTTTTCATTGGGAAATACCTACTTGCCTGTCTCAAGCCAAGTTAAAAGGTCAATTTTTCCAAGGCCAGAGCCTAAGACCCAAAGAACACAAAGAGTATGTCTACACAGTAATAGTTGTGCATAGGCTAGCATACCGGAGCATAGGCGTGCGCATGTAATGCAGGGATGGGAAAATGGCCCCACTCTCCTGGCGTGGCAAGCCGCGGGTCCGCACTCCCAGGCTGGAGCGCCCGGCCAACCGCAGCAAGCTGCCGGCCCCTCCCCCGCCTTTCCTGGAGCCATGCCGCTGTGTGCACAGCGCTCTGAGGGCCGGGGCTGCGCGCTCCCACGGGGCAGTGTTTGGCTCCACGGGGAGGCAGACACGCTCCCCACTTATCTGGAGTCCTGCCGCCATGCGTGCAGCATTCTGAGTGGCGGGGCCGCCAGCTCCCGCAGGGCAGCATGTCTGGCTCTGCGCAGAGCAGAACATGCAGCTAGGACCCTCATGGTAAGGGGTCCGAGGCCAGGGGGGGTTGGATAAGGGGTGGGGGCAGTCAGGGGACAGGGAGCAGAGTGGGTTGGATAGGGGGTGGGATCCTGGGGGCATAGTTAGGGGTGGGGGGTCTCTGGAGGGGGCAGTCAGGGAGCAGAGAGGGTTGGATGGGGCATGGGAGTCCCGGGGTCTGTCAGGGGGCAGGGGGTGGATAGGGATCAGGGCAGTCAGGGGACAGGGAGCAAGGAGGGTCCTGGGGGGCAGTTAGGGTGGGGGGGTGTCTCTGGAGGAGGTGGTTAGGGGACAAGGAGCTGGGGGGGTTGGGGGTTCTGAGGGGGGCAGTCAGGGGGTGGGAAGTAGGAGGAAGTGGATGGGGGCAGGGCGGGGGTGAGGCTAGGGCAGGCTCCCTGGGTGCACACCCTAATGAAATGTGCTGCGCACGCCTATGTACCTGAGCTAGCTTGAATGCAGCCAGTGCAAGTAACAACAGCAGTGAAGACAACACAATGCGGACTTCAGAGCCAGCTAGCAAGCCAAATACACATTCAGGGTCCATGCCAGGCTTGTATTACCTGTGCTGTCTTCGCTGCTCCTCTTGTTATCCTCATTAGCTGGATTCAAGCTAGCTTGAATAAGCTAACCTGTGCTCAGTTTTTGCTATGTAGATATATCCTAAGCCATTAAAAACCCCTGCCTAGAGAGTAAAGTGGGTGGAGTGAGCAGCAGCTGTTGAGAGAGATATGCTGAAATGTGGCTGAGGCAGCTAGGCTTGTGAGGGAAGTGATAAGTTTCAGGCACAGTAAAGGGATGCAGACCTTTGGTAGTCCTAACTGTTTTCCTGTGCTTGGTGTGAGTCTTTGAGTGAACAGACTGTTTGAGTAGCTTTACATTAGGGGACCTGGAGCCAGTCCCCCCCTTGATTGGAGACAGTGTTTTTTAGAAGAGGTGTTTGACCCTGGGAGAAGGGATTATTAGACCCAGATGGGGTCTGGTGATTCCTATAAAGGGTTGAAAGAGCTCAATTGAAGGAGGAGCTGCTGGAAGCAGGTGGGCTTCTGTGGCTGACTGTGGAGGGAGAGAGATGCAAAGGGAAAGGCCTTTGGGCACCTGCAGCCTGCTTTGGTCGGTGGAATAGTTTTTGTTTGGGTGTTAGCTTGTGAGTCTTATGTCTGAAGAATACAATTGTGCCCTGAAGGGAAGGCCTGATCAGACTTTGGGCATGGCATCAGTACTTTCTAGCTGCGGGTGTGTGACAGGCCAGGAAACATGAAATAGGCACATGAAAAGCCTAATCTTGTGGCTACCAATTACAGCCAGGCCTGTCATGTGAACACAACTTGAAATGGGGAGGGGTGCTACACCAGGGTCTAGTTTAAGAGTGATAGAACTTTTTTGGTTCCTCATGGAGAGAGGTGAAGGTAGGAAAACATGTCATCTGAGGGGTGCACTTGAGCAGGACTGCAAGTCAGGCTAAGATTGTAGCCTGTAATCTAGTCTAAAGTGAGGTGAACCCTCGGGTTCCACTCTAGCTGATGTGTGGGTAGAGGCCTGTCTCTTGGAAAGAGTGCTCTGGGGAGAGATTACAGGTGCCACTTGCCCCTGAGTCATCACATCCAGGATTAAGGGGTTGGAGCAGGGTGGGTATGTCACCCTTGGAGTTTTCAAATGGCTATTTTTTTTTAATTCCATCTATAAGATGCGCTGGTTCTCAGTGAGTATTAAGCTCAATCCCCTCTTTGAATTTTTTTTTTTAAATAAAGAAACCATTATGATCCCAGAAAACATCTGAAAAATGTAACTAATGAGGGATACTATTTTAATTCATTGCTGGACATAGCCCAGTTAACAAAAGAGAACTTTATCAAGCTTCAAAAACATAAATCAATAAATAACAACTCGTGGCTGAGAAGCATGGCAATCCCATATCATCCCAAAGAGCTACTTTTCACAAAGCTGTAAGTGTCTGAAAACAGGGACTTTGTATGAAAATGAGCATAGCAGAGCCCTAGGGTTGCCAGCACAATGCTAGAATATATTAATAGCAGAAGTCTGTCTTCACTCATGCTAAACACCATAATTACAAAGCCTGCCTGCAGATCATATTACAGTAACCCAGTGACAAAGATGGAGATAACTTATGGCAAAGTCTACAACCAAAAGAAAATATGATCACTGCCTTGCTGAGCACGCATGAAAAGATGTTCCCTGCTGCTACCTGAATATCCTAGAGGACCCTAAATAACAAAAGGCAGGAAACTCTCTCCCTTCAGCTGGGGTAGCCTTGCACTAATTGCTGTATGACAAGAAATACTACAAGTCCATGGGTACAGCTAAACTTGCAGCTACTGGTGTGATTTCCAGCTCGTATAGACATTCATGCTAGCTGTCCTCCATCTAACAAGCTAAAAATAGTCATGTAGCCACAGTAGCATGGGCAGCTGTGAGCAGCGGCACGGGCTAGCTGCTCAGAGTACGTGCCCACCGGGTTTGGGTGGGGTTGTACTTGGTACAGATAGCCTGTACTGCTGCTCACCGCTACTGAGCTACACTACTATATTTAGCATGCTAGCTTGATGAGAGCTAGCACCAGTATCTCTATGCAAGCTGGGATTCCCGTTCCCAGCTCAATGTATAGTAAACTCAGACTGCACAGCCCAGTCACATAGAGGCAACTGTAGATCCCTACTCTGCAGCCTAAAAAGAATAGCTAAAGTTGTTCTATCATATGCTCCTGACATGAGCTGCTTAGATTGCAGAGAGCCTGCAAAACAGGGGTCTTTTATCTTCAGTAGTCCTTGCTGGTTATGTTTTTCATTTAAACTGATAGAACAATGTGTTATGTTTATGTAACTAACTGTGGCCAATGGGTCTGATCCAGAACCTGTTGAAGTTGATGGGACTCGAGTGACTTCAATGGGTTTTGATCAGACTACATGGGAAAGAGACACCAAGAAGCATATTTCACAATTTATATTTAATCAGCCTACTACAGCTTTCAGCCATACACTGCCAGCTTCATGCAATCAGGCCCATGAAGGTTAGTAGTTGGCAAGACAAGTTACAAGCCAGTGATCAGCACTGCAGGTGCCACTCCTTTGATTACTCGTGTGACTGGTAGCTCCGGGAATCAAAATATATTCCACCCCGTTAGTACACAAGGTAGCACCTGAGGTTGCTGCAATGCAACAGTTTGGAGAATCATTACCCATGGAATTCTGTGCAGAAACATTTTCCTGCTCAGTTGCCATCTTCTTGATGCACCACAAAAGAAGGTTTGGGACAATGTGATGATGTTGAAAACAGGACAGGGGAAGAGAAATGGTCCAATAGCACTCTAATGTGTTTCCCTTAGCTTCTCTAAAATAATGAGGCAAAAGTGAAATGATATTCAAATGTTTATTGCTTTAGGTTAAATTTGAGACCATTAGGAGACTCTACACAGAAAAGGGTTAATGGCCATTGCACACCAATCCACCTCATTATGGGGTTGAATTAACTAAGTTTTTATTAATTAACAAAAAACTGACAATTTAAGAGTCTAAGATGAGATTGCACTTTCCTCAAATACTGTATATATCTGTTGTTTGAATTGACAAAGTATTTTGTAAGTGTCAATTGATGACAGCTTGCTGAAAGTATTCAATATTTGAGTATTTAGTTGTGATGGGAGGCTTCAGTCACCTGATAATTTTTTCTTCCCTGATTGGACGAGTAGCTCCTGAAGTTTTGAATTTATCAAGGAGCGGTAACAGACAGGATTAGAGAATGCTAAAAGACATTTTCCTTTCTGGGCCCTACAAGCTTTGCCTGAAACATCATGCCTAGAAAAATTAGGCAACTATAAGATCTATTAACTGGGTGCAGAGTTTAAACTGAATTTTCTCTTGTCACATACCTGGATAATAACTCTGTTTTTGTGTGCAATCCGAGATGGAGTCAAATCTTTGTCTGGTTTTAATTGCTACGGCCCTGGCACAGAGGCAATTTGTTTTGGGAAATCTGTCTTCCTGCTGTCTTGACCAATATCCTATTAAATAAATAGGAGACCTAGTCCTCATCAGTCTTTTAAATAAAGTGATCACATGTAAAAACTGCAGGGTACTAGCAGTGAAGGGAGTAGTCAGATCCTTGTCTGTTTCATTTAATTGGCTCTGCTCCACCATTCTGATGAGTTCTGTGAACACTTTCTCCTGACCATGTCAAGCATCAATTCATACTATATGAAGCATTTCAGTAAAAAGTATGTTGAAATAATGAAGAACCACAGGTTGAATGAGGCTTACAAATATATATATATATATATATATATATATATATATATTGGCTAGCTGCCCATTCAAGGAGCACCATCCATGCTATGCACTAAATCAGGGGTCGGCAACCTCTGGCACGCGGCTTGCCAGGGTAAGCACCCTGGTGGGCCGGGCCAGTTTGTTTACCTGCCACGTTGGCAGGTTCGGCCGATCGCGGCTCCCACTGGCCGCAGTTCGCCGTCCCAGGCCAATGGGGGCAGCGGGAAGCGGCGCAGGCGAGGGATGTGCTGGCTGCGGCTTCCCGCCGCCCCCATTGGCCTGGGACGGCGAACCGCGGCCAGTGGGAGCTGTGATCAGCTGAACCTGCCGACGCGGCAGGTAAACAAACTGGCCCGGCCCACCAGGGTGCTTACCCTGGTGAGCTGGGTGCCAGAGGTTGCCAACCCCTGCACTAAATGAAATAGGTGTCCTGGGCAGAAAATAGTATATGATCATGTAATTGAAATGTAACAAGAGTGGTATTCCAGCAGGACCCCTTGTGGGTAGAGATGGCCCCATAGGCACCCCAGGCTCCATTTCCCCCTCATAAGGTGCCTCAAACTCCATCTTTACTGTTTAGTTCAATAGTGTCCTGAGTGCAGGCTAATTTATTAACATAAATGCTTCAAAGTCATGAAGTATAGTCCATCACCCTGGTGCAAAAGCCAAGCTCTTCTGTCACCTCCCTCTTCAATCAGAGTAGTGGGTTGCTAGGTTTCTCCTGTGTCCCCTAGACAAACTCAAAGACCCAACATGAGGTATAATATAAGCAGTATCCACCCACCCTGGGTTTAACAATGCAGAGTAACCAAGATCTACTCATTCTGGGCTTAAACTCTTAGTCCTCCCCTGGGTTCTTCCCAGCTCCCTGTTCCTTGTCTGGAACACCAGCCCATGGTACTGCTTCCCTGGACCTTTCTTCCAGGGCTCAAACTCCCCTCTGCTGCTGTCCTAACCCTAAGCTTTTTCCAACTCTTTTCTCCCAGCAGCTCTCCACTACTGCTCCCTGGGGGAAACTCTAGTAGCTCTCACTCAACCTTCCACAAGCTCCCCATTTCTGTCTCTCCCTTTCCCAGCTGCTACCTGACCTTTTATATAAGGCAGGTGTCTTCTTTCCAGTCCCAATGGAAGGCAATTAACTAGGCACAGGTTGACAGGGCCCACTCCTTCTTAAAGGGACATAGAGGGTGCATCATAATGCATACGCACAAGAGGGTTGAATCACCATTGCATTAGGAAATGCCTAAATTAATTTTTCTAATTTCTGAGTGCTTGACTTTGCAACCTTAATGTTCTTTAATGTAATTTTCTAGATATTTAAAAAACATAAAAATTGAAAGAACAAAAAAGTTACATCTTGTGGAACTATACTGACCCATCCACATGAGTCACCAACACAGTTGGGATCTTTAGATCCTCTAGTACTTGAGTTAACAGAGTAAACAGTAGCAGTAGAAGGTTATCATCTTCTGTGTGGCCCTGCCACCAGAGGCACAAGGAGTCCCAGACTTTCACCAGGGGTTTCACAGCTATAATTTGATAGACAGCAAATGAATGTTGAGACTCAGCCAGGAATAGTGGGTTCACCTCCAGATTCTGGAGGGAAGTATTCTTTAGTGGTTACAGATCTTCTGCACCTGTTCCCCCACAGATTCCCCAGGTCCCTTCTGCTCCCTCACCTTGCCAGCTCCTGTCCTTGTCCCTGCCCTCTACACTGCTGTTATCCCCCCATCTAACTTCTTCCCCATCTCATTCCTACTCCTACCCCTCCCCCCACCCCCTGCACTCCTATTCCTCATTGGCTCATGCCCCATCCACTCCCTTCACTCCTATCCACCCCAACTCTTCCCCAGGCCCCCCTGTGGTGGAATGCACCTCTGCATTCGCCACACACACACACACACACACACCCCTACCTACCTCTTTCCTGTCCTTCCCCCTGGCTCTGCCCTCCCCCAGCTTCTGCCCCACCTCCATCCCCCTACTGTCCTTCTCCTGTCCTTGTTTTCTGTCCCCCTTCCTGGCTTCTGCCCAGGTCCCTCCACATTAGGGTTACCATATCTGAACTTTCAAAAAAGAGGACACTCTATTGCAGGATAGTCCCGCCCCCTAGCCACACGCTCCCATTTCCCACCCCCTGACAGCACCCCCGGAACCTCCGACCCATCTAACCCGCCCTGCTCCCTGTCCCTGACTGTCCCAACCCCTGCCCCCCACCCCTGGCCCCCTGACAGCCCCCCAGAAGCCCTGACCCATCC
The DNA here is from genome assembly GCF_011386835.1 of Chrysemys picta bellii. NCBI lineage: Eukaryota > Metazoa > Chordata > Testudines > Emydidae > Chrysemys > Chrysemys picta. The sequence goes on along the minus strand of NC_088791.1, from coordinate 244,961,142 downwards.
AACCCCGCCCCCGCTCCCTGTCCCCTGACTGCCCCCCTTCTCCAACTCCCCGGCCCCCTTACCGTGCCGCTCGGCTTAGAGCAGGTGTCTGGCTCTGCGCCCCAAGGAGCGCCCCGCCCCACCCGAGCGCTGCCAAGCGGCGTGTGGAGGAGGGGGGAAGCGGGGGAGGGGCTCTGGCTGCCGCTGCCAGCCCCGCCGCCCTGTTCCCTCACAGGCGCACAGCCCCACCCCCCCAGCGCTGCCGGGTGGCGTGCTAAGGCTGCAGGGGATTGGGGGAGCCGGGAAGGGGCTTTGGCTGCCGAGACCCCAGTGCGAGTGGCGCTCGGCCGCCCTGTCAGCCGCTTTTCGGTCGATAAATAGCCGACCGGGGGGAAATCCCGGAAATTTTTAGAGTTTTAGAAATCCCCCCCAGACGGCTATTTAAAGAGCGAAAAGCCGGACATGTCCGAGGAAGTCCGGACGTATGGTAGCCCTACTCCACATGTTCCCTCCCCCATGCACCATCCTTGCCCCCCCCCCCCCGGACACAGGAATCCAGCTGCTCCTCCCTGCCAACCTGGGCACTGCTAGGGGAGCATAGAGAACACAACAGGGTCAGTCTCTCTGCTCTCCAGTCCAGTGCCTGGCACCACTGTGGCCCCTGGTAGACAAGAGGAGGAGCTGCAGGGAAAGCTCTGCCCAGCCTCTTCAGTCCTGGGGTGGAGCATGCTCAGTGGCAGGGGGTGGGGGCTGGAGCATGCTCAGTTAGTGTGACCAGATGTCCCAATATTATCAGGAACATCCCAATATTAGGGGCTTTTTCTTATATTGGACCCTATTACCCCATCCTGATTTTTCACACTTGCTATCTGGTCACCCTATGCTCAGTGCAGATGGAACCTTTGGCAAATTTATCTGCCAAACTCTAAAAAGTCTTTACCGAGTATGTACGAAATGAGGTTTTTCAGAGGCCATATTTGGGTGAATTTTCACAAGCACAGCAAAAGGCACATACCTGACACCAGGTTCTCTCACACACACCAAATTTCGAGACCCTGCTCTAAAGCATGAGGGTGTTGGAGCTTTTCAGCAAAACACTTAAGGCTTTTAAAAAAACCAAACAAACATGGGAAAAACAACATTTTCCCCTAACCTTGTTCTTGGAAACAACTGATCTATTTTCACTCAAACTTTTCTGGAAAAACTCAGCCTGATACAGACACCCAACATGGAAAATTTCAGTCTAAACAGTCATAGTCTGGCAAAGTTATAAGCAATTGAAAAAGTCTTATAATGAAAAGTGCTGGGCAACCTTAACCATTCAGGTCACTGCCTGTAATGCCACTCCTAGTGTAAACCTCATCTGTGTAAGCTTATAATTTGATTTCTATGAGCATTTGAGAGTAAATTTCCACCATCTGTATGTTCATGGAAAGCAACCCCAAAGGGGTACAAGTACAGACAAAGTGAATTCAATTTTAAATCTGAGCAAATGCTTATGGAAAATGTTTTGAGCTACTATTTAATTATTATTCACCAGCTCTATAACCAAGTCTTTGTGGATGGCTGTCTCTGAATCTGATGGGCAGTTAAAGAGTAGATCATTGAGCCCTTTTGTTTAAGGGTATGGAATTCAAATGTACTTTGTTTTGTATTGCAAAGCAGACAGCAGTAATGCCAGAAAGTAAAATCAACACTAGCTGGAAGTGGTTTTGACTGGTGTTTGTAACACCTGACTGGGGGTGATTGTGAGATTGTATTTTCATACCACAGAAGCAGTCTGACTGGGGTATTGAAACCAGAGTTGTGTTCTAGAGGTGTGAATCTGAATTACTAGCTTCACTGCTTTTGCCATCTAATCTCAGTAACACTGGAAGATTAAAGGAAACACAGAGAGGTGGAAAATGTTTTTCCCAATACGTTTTCTACTGCTGAACTACGGTTAAATGAAACTCACAATACAATGAAGTTTAGTTGTGTTCACGGGACTGGATGGTACCCCTCAGCTTTAAAGAGGTTGTGCTCTATGTAATGTACCCCAAGCTTGGATCAAAGAGCAAAGAATGATGTTTGGTTTAGTGGGCAGACTGGCTGTGTTCAGATTAACTAGTGGCCTTTTCACTGTGCTGTGGTATTTGGGGCATGAAACACAGACTTTTTAAAGCCCTCTGGCCAGGCAGTTTGGCTCTTTATTTCCCTCTCCTCCCCATTTTCTAAGGGTTTTAGGAGCCCCCTCATCCCACCCTAACTATGGAACATTTAGCTTACATTATGTCTAGACAGATAAATACAATGGTCTTTTAAACTCTCAATTATTTGTAATACTCACATGTAAGCTTGTAACTCAATCTTTCCCCAAACGTATTTGTTCCTGACCATTTGGCAAACATGCTGTTTTTCCTGTGTTTGGAATGTTAATGTAACTAACATGCCTTTATTGTTTCACACACAGCAACTTCAGCTGAAGCATTTTGCCAGAACACCTCTTGATTAGGGTTACCATACGTCCGGTTTTTCCTGGACATGTCCGGCTTTTCAGCAATCAAACCCCCGTCCGGGGGGAATTGCCAAAAAGCCGAACATGTCTGGGAAAATGCTGGCCGGGCACTTCCCCTCCCGCGGCAGCTCTGCTCCTCCCCTGACTCTTTGGCTCTGTTTAAGAGCCGAGCTGCCCGAGCGCTATGGGCTTCTGGCAGCCCCCTTGCCTCCGGACCCCAGCCACCGGCCGGGCACTTCCCCTCCCGGGCTCCGGCGGCGCAGGGTCCAGAGGCATGGGGGCTGCCCGAAGCCGGTAGCGCTCGGGCAGCTCGGCTCTTAAACAGAGCCGAAGAGTCAGGGGAGGAACAGAGCCTCCGGCCGCGGCAGCTCTGCTCCTCCCCTGACTCTCGGCTCTGTTTAAGAGCCAAGCGCTACGGGCTTTGGGCAGCCCCCATACCTCTGGACCCTGCGCCGCCGGAGCCCGGGAGGGGAAGTGCCCGGCCGGGGGCGCAGGGTCCGGAGGCATAGGGGCTGCCCGAAGCCCAAGCGCTACCGGCTTCACGGTTTGCCGGGCAGCCTCCAGACCCTGCGCCCCCGGCTGGGCGCTTCCCCTCCCGGACTCCAGCTGCGCTGGGGAAGCGCCGGCTGGGGGCGCAGGGTCTGGGGGCTGCCCGGCAAACCATGAAGCCGGTAGCGCTCGGGCAGCCCTTTTCGCAAGGCTGGGAGTGGGAGGGAGGAGGGGGCAGAGTTAGGGCGGGGTTGGGGCGGGGAAGGGGTGGAGTTGGGCGGGGCTAGGGTGAGAAATGGGCGGGGCCAGGGCCCCGTGGAGGGTCCTCTTTTTTAATTTGTTAAATATGGTAACCCTACTCTTGATATAATTACCGGATGTCAGCACAGCTCTGCTAAGAGTGTTAGGCCCTGACCCTGCAAACACTTAGGCAGATGCTTAACTTTACTACTGTGATTAGTTCTCGGACTTCAATAGTGCTATTCACAGCAGTAAAGCTAAGCCTGTGAGTAAATGTTTGGAGGACTGGGGCCATAGTTAATTTAAAGCCCAGCCTGTAGGTTTAAATCACATGTTCAGATATCAATTAATTGTGTGTTTTCATACTAATAATACTTTGCTTGGTAAACAGAATAATTACACTGCACACTTCCAATCTTTCTTGTATTGTCCCTCACAGCTAGGCTGATTTTTTTTTAATTAGATATTTATATCATAACACACATACAAGCCCAGATACATTCTGGCTTTCAGGTGCACATGCATATGTCAGGAAACTTGCAGATAGAAAGTAAAGGGTAGAGTACAAGGCAGGTGAAAACAGACCTTCTTGTGATATGATACATGGAGGATCATTCCAGGGCAGGGCAAATGGTTCAAAGGAGACACACTGCCAATTCTACACACCACCAATGCAATTTATGCTTCTGACAGGAATAAACTGGGATTTGAGGGTGGGAGAGATGAGAACATGGATGTACAATAACACCGCTTTTTTGTCAATGTATGGATTTGGGGCTATTCATTTATTGGCCCTGAATTTGGCCCATGGCTTTAATTACATATATCAACATGAGAACTGATAAGTCTAAAGCAGAATTAATGAATATAAGTAATTTAGTTTGTGTGCTCTGTCAGTGGAAACATCAGCAACAAAAAATCTGCTGCTTTGGATGATCCACAAAGATTTAATCCTTTGTGTCCACTACATCATAGGATCAAATGTAAGTCAGAGCAGACTTGTAACTCTAGCACTTATATGCAAGTTGAAAATACAGTGGCCAGATATGTGATGAGGACTATATAATTGCCTATAATCTGTAGAAAAAAATATGGTTTCTTCAAGGCTCCTTTTGGGTTTGTTCTGAAATCCCTTCAAAGTACTGATCGCATCAGAGTATTATGAACTTGTTCTGCGTACAGAACAATAGCTAGTGGTTTTAACTGCAGTTATTGCATTTTAGTATAGTGATGCAACGTCAGCAGTGGCTGTTGTGAATTCAATCCTGTGTGTAACAGATGGCTCAGGATCACCACAGTGTGGCAAACAGCTTTCACATTGCACTGTGCCTACTGTGAAGAAAGAACAAAATAGCAGAGCTGTAGTACATCCCACAGCAATGTGGCAGTGTCTCTCTCACTTCCATTTATGTTCTCATGTGGGAAAGTTACACTGGCCATTATAGTCCAGTTGGCACAGTACATTATTTGAAAATCTTACAGTTGTGTGAAAGTGTCCTTAAAAAGCTCATTTCAGAACAGACAACTCTAATTTATCATCACATGGGAAAAACTAATTAACAGGCAATACCTATATGGGAGTCAGGGACTATTTTTAACATATTGAGTATTATATTTTCCCCTCAGCAGGACCCTCTGGTATCTTATGCATGCTCATTTTCCTGTGTACAATATATTTCAGTGTTATTTTCCTGCACTGTCCACATATACTTGGAAGATTCCACTCAGAAAAGTATTTAATATCTCCAGTTTGTTGCTTTTTGAACAAAAATAATGTTACAGCAAATGAAATTTCAAGAACTGGCAGCAGATGATTACAAAGCTACTATGAATGTTGGCTTTTCAACAACAAGGGCTGGAGGAAAAAAGGAATAAAACTTTCCCTTTTGATTTGTTTCACTTACCTTAAATGACATCTAAAAGTGTATGTTCATAACAGGCCCCTGTGATCTCCTTGTGGCAGTCAGAGTTCAAGATACTCATTTAATCTTATGGTCCCTGCTATTCAAAAAGAGAAATGTATTTTTTCAGTATCAAAACTAGTGAGGAAACTGGCAAATAATAAGATCAGTCAAAACAGATCCCTCTTCAAAGAATTTAAGAATTACCTTGGAGGGACAGCACAGAAAGTAAATAATTGCATCAGAATTATAGCTGCTATAAATTGAACAGAGCTATTTTGAGACACCCTGTTGTACATAACATCCTACCAACAGCCAGCAGAGAGAACCAGGCTCTTAAGGCCAGAAACATCACATGCAGCTGCTGGAGATCAGCGGGTTCCAGGCATGTGTCTGCAGAGAGCTGACACATTATTCACTAATTTGTTCCTTGTCCTTATATCAAATTTCAATATGTTTTGCTCTTATTTTACTCCCCACCTTTCTTTTGCAGTTTATAAATATGTGGAGTTAGGGGCATCTAAAGTACAGGAGTCAATGAATAGGGTAAGAGGCACTTTCATGGGTAAGATTAGCTGGAGACAAGCAATGTAGTGTCAGCTCTAAACCAAAAGCATTAGGGTTTGGAGTGCATAATGCAGAAAAGGTGATAGACATGGGGGTGCATTGCTGTGGGTCAAAGAGATGAATGAAGGGGTCTGATCACCCAGGATTAATGAGAAATTAAAACCATTAAAGTCTAATGAGAAAAAGAATATTAGCATGATGGAGGAGGATGTTTTATTGGGGACTGCACCTTTAAGGGTTGAGCTTCCCAGACAGAGTCTGGGCAGGGTGCTGCAAAGCTCTTGTTGTTATGCATGTCAAATCTATTTTTGCTTACATAGTAACTTTTGACAACGGACCGCAGTTTAGTGGGCATGAGTTTGGGTTTGGACATTCTCTGCTAGTCCCCATTTTCCTCAGTCCAACAGGCTGCTGAAAAAATGGTGTTTATCTCTACTGAGAGGATGTGGAGTCAGTCTCTGATCCTTATTTAATACTGCTAAATTACAGACAGGCACAAGTGAAGCACGGGTTGTCACCTGATGACATTTCGTTCAACAGAAAACTGAAAACAAGAAAGCCTGCTATGCAGAAACTGACATCAGAGGCACTGGAGAGTAGTAGTAGAAAGAGTCAGAAAGGGCAACATAAAAAAAAAAAGTCTGATTGGGGATCATGGGAGCTCCTGCCACTTCATGAAAATGATTGTTTGTCTCAGTAATGGGAAACAATGGTTGTAAACAGCAGTGGTGTCTCAGGAGATAGCCCCACAGCCAGAAGCGATGCATGGGGAGGGGGTCAATTCCCCCCCCACACTGATTTGCTGCTGGGCATGTACTGAGCATGGTCTCACAGACTGAGCATGCTCAGTAACATCTGCTGAAGACTCTGCCCTCTCACTATTGGCAGCTACAGGTCATCTCTGCCTGCAGGCATATGGGGTTGTCTCCCCAGATGGACATATATTATGGAGGAATAGGCAATGCTGTCTCCAAATCCCAGAAGGGAAGGAGGATACAAGCACCGAGTTACCATTTTGCCTGCAATGGTCTCAGATAGGAATTAACTACAGCAGCGTGAGACAATGAAGCCCTAGACATGCAGTAACCAGAACAAGTGGCCTTACTGCCTCCTGAGAGCAGGAGGACAGGAGCAGTGCTGATGTTCATGGGGCGCGTGGGTCCAAGTGACCACACCCAGCACATCAGAGACTAAATGAACATTGTTAGCAAGTTTAGTTATTCGGTTGGTTGTAAATATTTGTAATTGTTATATTAATATTGGCTTTTTAAATGTTATTGGTATTAAGTGTTGGATTGAAAGGGAAGATGTGGTATTGGGGACTGTGCCTTTAAGGGCGGAGCTGCGCAGACAAAGAATCAGGGCAGGGTGTTTTAATTTTTTTTGTTCTTATGCACAGCTTGCTGGAACCAGACACAGAACAAAGAGTCTCTGTTACCTTAAGCCCTGAGTGATCACTGAACATCACGGAGTGGAAGGATGTATAGCATGACAGTACCACTGAACACACTCTTCTCCATGAGAGGGAAAATGAGAGATGGGCATAGGAACCACAAGTGACAGTAGTAGAGGACTCAGTACTTAGAAATATAGAGTGAAATTCATTTCACACTCACAAACTCTGAGCAATTAGACTTCATCCCATATTTATTAATATGAAATTAAGTGATTGGTCTTTATGCAAAATATGTGTCTTGTGTTCTGTTCAGTTATTTTGTGTGTGTGTGTTTTTATTAATAAACCATGCTATTCCATGGCAGGGGTAACATTTTGGGAATGTTATTGATAAATCTTCGTAACTGTTTAACCCTGAGAGAGACTCAGATCTCACCCCTGCCAATGGACATAAAAGCATATTAGCCGTGTAAAACAACGTTTTGCTCTCACTCAGGCATGCTCAGCTCCCATGAAATTCAAGAGGCAGTGCACAAGGGTATCAAAATACAGAACTAATGGAGTTCTCTCAGTTTCATATTCCTACTACAATTGCCAGCAGCAGTTTTCTTATTGCCATTTACTCTTAGCAAGCGTTTCGCTCACAAATCAGGAAGCAACTTTGCACAGTTCTCACAAGAAGCATTTTCATGATTAATAAAAGAACCTTGCTAGAGACTGGAATGGAGAAGGCGTTCTACTAATGGGGTAACTGACATACCAATAGAATGGAAAGCAGTAGCAGGTCAGAGAGAGCTTGCCTCTTTGGTATAAGCCTGTAGCAGAAAACCAGCAGAGGATGTCACTAGGCAGACGTGGTTGGGGAATGTCAAAAAGGACTTAAAGACGTGGTAGGGATTCGCTCCTTGAGCACAGCAGAATACCCTGCAGACCTTCTAACTAGAAAAAGGTCATGTGTGGCTCAATCCTGCAAGATGATGAGGGCCTGAGAGCCCCTGGGCCCAATTCTCCATTGCCAGAACCTTATGTAGTTATTTACATGTGTGCAGGGTGGGTGTCAGACATAGGCACCGACTTCCCCTCTGTCCCGTGGGTGCTCAACCCTGCCCCTGCACCATCCTCACCCTGCTCCAATTCCCCACCCCTCCCCTGAGCACACTGCGTCCCCACTCCTCCCCCTCCCTCCCAGAAAGTCCTAAGCGCCACCAAACAGCTGTTAAGCAGTGGGCAGGAAGCGCTGGGATGGGGAGGAGAAGGCGAGGACGGGGTGGGGGGAGCTTGGCTGCTGGTGGGTGCAGAGCACCCACTAATTTTTCCCCGTGGGTGCTCCAGCCCCCGCAGCACCCACACAGTCAGCGCCTATAGTGTCAGACATGACAGTTCTGATCTGACAGCGTATGCACATGTGTAACTGCACAAGGTGCAGGGGATCAGGCCCCTGGACAGCAATGGGAGTGGAGGGAGCTAATGCCCTTTCAAGATCAGGCCCATTAGGATGATTTGGCATGTAATGCTTTCAGAAGGGGGCATTCTTTGCCAGGTTCTACATCACTGCCCAGTGTAAGAGACACAAAGCACTTTGGATTAATGATGATCATTATTAGTGCTGAGACCCAATAGAGTGATTTCTGCTTTAGGAAGCAAAAAGGAAGACAAAATCCCTCAGTGATTTTCAGGATCAGGGGAGGTGTGTGAATTAACAAAGTGCAGGTTTGGGAGGAGGAGCAAGCAGGGCTGGTCAGACAGTGCTGCTAATCATATAACCCAAGGGCATTTCCCCAGGTGGCCTTAGTGTGTAGGGGCAATGTGGTGAAATTCTAGTGAGATAATTGTTGCTTCTGTTCCACTGCTGCAGAGTATCAAGTAGGGGCTGCTCATGCAGACTGAGCACTTCGGAAATATCTGAGCCAGGGGCAGTGGAAGCTTCCCAACAGTGGGCAGGGCCACCATCACCCAAACTGTCCCCACCCGCATCCCCTTCCCCTCCCCCAAACTACCCCCCTCACATTGCCCCTTCCTCCTGAGCAGGGCCGGCTCCAGGCACCAGCCCACCAAGCTTGTGCTTGGGGCGGCGCGGTGCGGCGCTCTGGCCACCGGGGAGAGCGGAGCCGCAGTGGGCTCGCTGCCCTCCCCCGGCGCTCTGGCCGCCGGGGAGAGCAGAGCCCCGGCCGGGCTCACCGCCGGGGAGAGCGGAGCCCCGGCCCGGCTCTTCACCCTCCTCCTGGCACTCTGGCTGCCGGGGAGAGCGGAGCCCCAGCCCGGCTCTTCGCCCTCCTCCCGGCACTCTGGCCGCCGGGGAGAGCGGAGCCCCAGCCCGGCTCTTCGCCCTCCTCCCGGCACTCTGGCCGCCGGGGAGAGCGGAGCCCCAGCCCGGCTCTTCGCCCTCCTCCCGGCACTCCGGCCAGTTGGGGAGAGCGGCCCGCGGCCGGGCTCGGCGCCCTCCCCTGCCGCGCTGGGTGGGGGGCGGCAGGAGGTTTTTTTGCCTTGGGCGGCAAAAAAGCCAGAGCCGGCCCTGCTCCTGAGGCCCTGCCCCTGTGCTGCTTCTTTCCCCCCCCCCGACCTCTTCTCTGCCCCCCCATCACTCACCTTATGGATGGTAAAAATGTCAGGGGGGGAGTAGGCCTGGCCCTCTGGCCCCCCCTGTTCTGGTGTCCCTGATCTGAGCCTCTAGGGGGAATCAAATGTCATCCCCTTCATCAGGGCTCAGAGTCCATAGCAGGTTTCTCCTCATCCTGTGCAACAGGCAACCTCTATCCACTGCTCCCCTAGCTCCCACCACAAACATCCACACCAATTATTTGTGATTATTAATAATTTGTATTGCAGTGGCACCCAGAGGCTCCAGTCAGAATGGTGGCCCCACCGTGCCAGGTGCCACAATCACATTCCCCTTCTTGTCCCTGCACTTGTGAGAATGAACCTCCCCAGCTGGCATGATATAGCCATTTGGAGCAAGTGCAGTGAAGAAAGGGGCGGGGGGGGGGGGAGGGGGAGGGAGGGAGGAGATAGAAATCACACACTGAATCTTGGGCCTGAGATCTAACCCTGGGTACTTCAGCACCATTCCAGAGCTCGGCACCCCATTTCTCCTGGGGATGGGTCAGGAGAGGACAGGATCAAAAGCCCATTGTACTATGAGGAGCGTGACATCACATACATTGGCCTCACCTCACTGGCCCAGCATCAGACTAGTTGATTTTTTGTTTCAGTAAACCACAGAACTGATGTTATGACTTCCTGAAGTTCATATTAGTGAAGTTCCTGATTTCCACTTCATTAAGAATTATTAATTGCAAAACATACCAGCAGTGCTCTCTTCAGAGTAAGCCCTTACTGAATTGTTTAGGCATGGCCATGAATAAAGAATTAAGTACCAGGGAAAAAGCCATTTAAGTACATAAGGGATTAAACTTTATATAATCTTTTCATGCAACATTTGTTTATCAGTTATCTACTGCGCTTGAGCAATTTTTTCTTACATGCCAACAGCCACTTCAGGAACATGGAAAATGCACCATCTACAGGCCACTGGGAACACCACAGGAAACTGTACCTCATTCTTTTTGCTGATACAGGCTAATACAGCTACCACTCTGAAACAGGAAAATGTGTGAGAAATGGTAAACCAAATTATTTGCTCAACAACTGTATGGAGAAACAGGGGCACCATTTCAGATGGGGGGGGGGGGAGAGAAGGAGGCAACTTTAACTGTTATTTCAGAGGCTACACTTCAGACAAGTAAATTTCAAAAATAACCAAACAACCACTACACTACTTTAAACCCTGTGGTATTGCAACCATTTGCATGAAGCACATGAATGATATTTTATTACACTCAAAGATTGTTTCATAGTACCCCACAACTGAAGTGTTTTTCATAGCAGCAGCTTTTGTATTCTTACTTTTCCATTGCATGAATGAGTGAAAATTCTACTAAATTTAGCTTTTTAAATCAATGAACCTCAGGTTTTTATTAAGGAGGTCAAAATATATTGTTCAAAAGTTTGTAGCAGTAAGATCAAAACTAAAAATGAAATAAGATGGACCATATTCTGGTCTCATTCATACAACTCCAAATTCAGAATAAGGGTTGAAACCCATACAATTACTCCAGATTTACAGCAGCACTATGGCGAGCAGAATTTGCCCTTCTGTGTGTGTGTTAGTTGCAATTTGTCAGAAACTGTGCTAGAGATGCTATGGATAGAGATTCCCTGGTAAAAGCCTTCCCTACATGGCACACTATATTGAAGAATTCATTTATCACATCTTACTGTAAATATTACAGTTTACCTAATTTACAGAGAAACACCAAGTATGTTCTAGTAAACTTCTGTAAAATAAAGATTGGAACAAACATTGCCTCCCAGTCAGATCAGAGTAGACCTTTGTGCAGGACCCACTGCAGCACTTTAAGCAGAGGCCTTTAAAGCACTGCTGTGGCAAAAGGACCCTGCTTAAAGAGCTGCTGGGGCAGCGCTTTAATGTCCCTGCCCCTTTTGCCCCCTCTGGGACACCGGTGGCGGGGGGAAGTGCAAAAGGAGCAGCTACCCCAGGGCCAGCTATTTTAAAGGGCCCAGGGCTCCAGCTGTTGCTACCGCACCAGCAGTTGGAGCCCTGGGCCCTTTAAATCACCACTCTACCGATGAGAGAAATTTTACTTTCACCCCTGGTAGGACCAGTTGCAATCCCTGAAGCACATTTGTCACACCGCACTCCAATAGAACTGTAAAGATCATTACAATTCCTCTTAGTGCTCTCACTAAGTCTAGAAATGAAGTTGAACTATAGAAAATGGGAGCCTGACTCAACTTACTCCAGCCCATGAAACTCACAAAACACTGAGTTTCAGTCTAGAATAAAGTTTCTAAAAGGGTTCTCAGAATTGTAAGATTGAATTACCTTAACTCTGTTATTTCCTGGTCTTTAGAGGTTTGAGTTATGCTGAATTAGTTGTTTTGGAAGGGCATGAGATATCACTGGAAAAACCTTGGCTTAGTGTTAACAGAGGTTGTTAGGATTCCTGGCCAGTGAATTATAATAGCACACACTAGATTTTTCAGTGTGTGACCCTTATACTGGTAGGTGGTATTAGAATGTCTGAGTGGTCTCAGTCATTGTGGTATTGACCTGTTCTGCTATCATCCAGTCACTGACAACTGACTCTGATGTGACCAATTAGTGGTGTCAGGTTAAATTCAAACCTGCATTTAATCCCATTAATTTCTAAAGCAAACAGTTGCGTCACTTCTCACAACCCTGACCAGCCTTCCCACAGCCTAAAGCTTCCCAGGTCTCAGACTGACTGTGGGTTGCCTGGCTGCAAATGTATAATCTCAATCTTCTCCCTCTCCTTTAAACCATAGAATTGTACAACACAAACTCTTCAAGGAGGATTATGAACTAACTACTCTTTTACAGTTTGTGATGGTTCCCTCCCCCCGAGATGCCACTTGGAAGTGTGGTACCCCTGAGCTCTCTGACCCACCAGCCTGAGCTCCCTCTCAGACTGTGCTGCTGTGACAAGCTACAAAGTCCTCCAGCCTGCACTTTCACCAGCACACATCCAGGTAGGGACACACCCAGCTGCAGTCACATGCAGGCTCTAACCTCCAGCCTCCCACCCCAGGACTCCAGAGCAGCACCATCCTGCCCTGGTCAAATCTGACCAGTATATAGGTTTAATACCCGGTTCACCTCTCCCTCAATGTGAAGAAGGCCATGCACACTTGTGGTAGCCAAGCTATTTTCCCCAGACACCTTAGTCAGTCAAACACACACTGGTTTAGAATAAAATATAAAATAAAAGTTTATTAACTACAAAAAGGTAGATTTTAAGTGATAGCAAACAGATCAAAGCAAATTATCTAGTAAATAAACAAATGCAAACTGATCTTAACATACAGTAACTCCTTGCTTAACATTGTAGTTATGTTCCTGAAAAATGCTACTTTAAGTGAAACAATGTTAAGCGAATCCAACTTCCCCATAAGATATAATGTAAGTAGGGGGGGTTAGGTTCCAGGGACTTTTCCGCCAGACAAAACATTATATTTATACATATGCACACACATATATACACAGTATAAGTTTTAAACAAACAATTTATTACTGTACACAGCAATGATGATTGTGAAGCTTGGTTGAGGCGGTGGAGTCAGAAGGTGGGATATTTCCCTGGGAATGCCTTACTGCTAAATGAGGAACTAGCCCTTGGCTGAGTCCTCAAGGGTTAACCCATTGTTTTTAATGTAGCCTCACACTTTATAAGGCAGCACGAATGGAGGGAGGGGAGACAGTGTGGCAGAGGGAGACAGAGACACTGTGTGAGAGAGAGATATGCACATTGCCCCTTTACGTAAGCTGACCCCACTCCAAGTACATTGCCTTTTTAAATTAGATTAGCAAGTTGAGACAGCAGCTGCTGCCAGCAAGCTCCCTCCAGCCTGAGCCCAATCGTGTCCCCCCACCCCCCACTCTGAAGATAATGTACAGAAGCAGGGGGACAGGAGCAGGAGGGAGGGGGTACACTGACATTAACACCCCTCTTCACCCCCCCCTGCACAGCAAGCAGGAGGCTCCCGGGAGCAGTTCCAAGGCCGAGGGCAGGAGCAGCACATGGCAGTGGGGGAGAGACAGCTGAACTGCCCGGCAATTGATAGCCTGCTGGGCGGCTGCCGCACAGGGAACTTAGAGGAGTGGAGAAACTGATAGGGGGGCTGCCGGTCCACCCTGGTTCCAAGCCCCCACCAGCTAGCTCCAACGGGCTGCTCTTTCTGCAAGCAATGGACAAAGCAGGCAGCTGTCAAACAACGTTATAAGGGAGCATTGCGCAACTTTAAATGAGCATGTTCTCTAATTGATCAGCAAGGTAACAACGAAACAACATTAACCAGGATGACTTTAAGCGAGGAGTTACTGTCCTAGACAGGTAGAATATGAATTAGCAAATTCTTACCCTGAGTGATAAACAAGCTGCCAGATTCTTAAGACACAAGCTGCCCTTGCTTTCCAGCTTGGGTTTCTCAGGTTTTCATACATAGGCTAGAAATCCCTTTAGCCTGGGACCATCACTTCCCCCAGTTCAGTCTTTGTTCCTTGGGTGTTTCCAGGTCTGTTGTTGTAGGGAGAGTGAGGTACCATCATGATATCATTTTCCCCTTTTATATCTTCTTCCCTCTTCCTGGAAAGCTCTATTGCTGTGACCTGGGTCACACAGTTCCCATTGTGTAGTGCTATCTCTGAGAGGTTTCTATTGTACACAGTTCCTGAGGTAAGCCTTGCTGCATGCATTTTCTTAATAAACCATTAACTTTCTTTGGCCTTTTTACTGTTGTACCTGAAAGGCTGCTTGTGGGTGTTTTCAACCTCATAACATGTTTCAGTAACACATACATGCCAAACTTCATAACTTCACATATGACGGTAGCACATACAATCCAATGAGATATTAAAGTCTAGTAGATCAAGACTTTTAGAATGATACCTCACAGTCACAAGGCATACTTTATGCAAAACAGATCCCAATTATATGACAGTGGTGAATAAGGGGGTACCAGGGTGTCACATGTATTAGAATGTATTTAAGAATAAAAGTAATTAAAAAACCTCACTGTTACCTTTAAGACAGATGACCACACAATCCCCTGCCCCCCCCTTACCCTCTCCTTTTCCTATACCTCCTTGTGTTGTCACTGTGACATGTTGCTGGGAACACCCAGAGTTGTGAGGCACCCTCTGCCTCACCAAGAGGTGAGCTTTGCTGGAGAGCAGACTGTGTGTCAGCTCCCTGCCACACCAGGTTGTCTTCCTCACCAGCAAACTCCTCAAGGCTCTCGCAGCCCAAACCTCACCTAGCAAGTAACAATCAGTGAAGTCCAGCCCCTGAGCCCCTCAGAGCTGTTTTACCCAAATGCACAGCCCCTAACACTATATATTCACAGAAGATGCTAAGTTTGCTGCTCTTTTAAAGAGTCAGTACATTAAAGCTTATTAACTTAACTAGGGTGAACATACCCTTCCCTTCCAATACAGCACTAAGTTGGTTTATAGCAAAAACCAAACAGGTTTATTAACACAAGGACATAGGTTAAGTGATACCAAGTAAAAAGGATAAGGAAGAAGTGGTAACAAGCAAATAAAGTGAAACCATGCATCTAAAAGACTAAAACTTAATCTAGCAAGGTACAGGCTTTGTTCAAGATATTTTTTCTCTCATACATAGTCTCTATCAGGTTTTACTGCCCAGTCCGGCCAAGATCCATCACAGAGATCAAATTGCTTGGTTCCTTTGTCGCCTAAGGTGAAGGATAAAGTTGAAGTCTCTCTATTCCATATATGCCCAAAGGGATTGTCTTGCAAATCAGGAAGGCCTCCTGGGGATTCAGTCTCCTGTGTCCAGGAGCCATGTTAATTCTCTGTCTCTGGAATTCAGGATCAGGATACTAGCCTCCCACCTTAGTTCAATTGCTCTGTTTGCTGCTAATGTATAACTTGAGATAAACCTACCTTCCGTTGTCTAGAGCAGCCCTGTTTATCACCTTTATGAAGGCTAGGCTGTCTGGTAACACACTAGAACTAATGTTCTAGTAACACCATACAGAGGGAAATCACATATAATATTAACACAGGCATTCTACCATGCTATTAATAATCAATGTGTTATTTTGCACCACTATTATTGCAGTAGTGTGTAGGGTGTGAATACAGGGTGCCTATGGTCACAATCACCTCCTCTACAAGCTACCTTCAGATTAAAAGAACCTAAATTCTTTAAGGTGTGGAACTCATATTTATCTGCATTCTAAAGCCATGTGCCCAATTTGGGTGTGTACAGACTCGCCACCGCAGCACCTCCTGCTGGTGCTCCAGAGTGCTCTCTGTGGGCGGTGTCTTGCCTGTTGTCTGCTCTACTCTGCTGTTTTGGACCCGTGTTGCTCCCCCACCCGGCGGTGTCCTCTTCAGGACACTGCCCGCTACTTCTTTCTCACCCCCCTTCCAGGGGTCACAGCAGTCCTTTGGCTTACACCCACCACAGGGGCCAACCACAACCCAAAGTCTAGTCCTTCACTTCAGGGGTAAGTTGCAGTCTGTATTGGCCATGCTCCTCGGTGGTCAGGTGCGGTGCAAGGGGGGGGGACCCAGACCCACCTGCTACTCTAGGTCCCAGCCCAGGGACCCTCTGGCAGCACCCATGTCCTGCCCTCCTTCTCTCCCCTCTACTGTTCTCACTCTGTAGGCTGCATTCCCTTGACCCTTGCACCTTCTCTGCCCTTTCTGGCAGGGGCCGGCAGCCTAGCAGGTAACAGGGCAGCACTCGCTCGCTCGCCCTCCACTCCCCTGAGCCTGCCCAGCACTGCTCTAGCTCAGGTGTTATCCCCAGGAGCCAGTCCTCCCTGGCTTGTCAGGGAGAGACTCCCCTTAGCTCTGCTGGGCAGCTCCTTATATCTGGGCTGCCCCAGCAGCTGCCTCCTGTCTGGCTCCTAACAAGCCTCACCCTAATCAGCTGCAGGTTTCCATAGACTCCCTGGCTGCTTCTGCACCACTCCCTGCTGGAGTGGGCCACCTGCACCACTACAGGGTGCTATATAATTAATACATAATTAAAACAATAATGAGCCCCCACTGCCCCAGATTTTCTCTCAAGGTAGAAGAGGAGCGAGTGAATACAGCTCATTGTAATGGGGATGTCCACTCTGCAGCCAAGAGATCCCATAACTTCTTGAGATCGTATAAGCTGCTCACACACTGTCAGTCTTTGATCAATTTTGGATAAGACGTTTATAGTCACAGCTCGCGTGATACATTAGAATGGACTCCCAGCTACACAACTTCCCTTCAAAAGCCCATCCATTCTTCATCTTCCACCTCTCTCCCCCTGCCTCCCTCAAATTCCCCCAATTCCTCTTCTGAGCCCAGCAATCACTACACTCCTGGAATCCATCAATTATCCCCCACCCACAAATTTCATTCCCCAGTATTTTATGGGACTGGTGTTTCTTATTTTCCCCTCTGTCCATTCATCATTTTTCAGGTGGTACCCCTCAGTCCAGCTAGTTTTTCCTGTGTTCTCTCTCACACACACACACACACACACACACACACACACACACACACACACACACACACAGCTTGTCTATGCCCCAATAAGCAGGTCACTTTTTATGCAGAAATGAGAAGGAGAGAATATTTTTTCTTATCTTTATTTAAAAAAAAAAGCCTAGGGCTGTTGATTTATCGCAGTTAACTCACGTGATTAACTCAAAAAAATAATCGTGATTAATCGTGGTTTTAATTGCACTGTTAAACAATAGAATGCCAATTGAAATTTATAAAATATTTTGGATGTTTTTCTACATTTTCATATATATTGTATTCTGTGTTGTAACTGAAATCAAAGTGTATATTTTTGATTATAAATATTTGTACTGTAAAATGATACACAAAAAGAAATAGTATTTTTCAATTCACCTCATACAAGTTCTGTAGTGCAATCTCTATCATGAAAATGCAACTTACAAATGTAGATTTTCTTTGTTACATAACTGCACTCAAAAACAAAACAATGTAAAACTTCAAAGCCTACAAGTCCACTCAGTCCTACTTCTTTTTCAATCACTAAGGGACAAACAAGTTTGTTTAAATTTACAGGAGATAATGCTGCCCTCTTCTTATTTACAATGTCACCAGAAAGTGAGAACAGGCATTTGCTTGGCACTTTTGTGGCCGACATTGCAAGGTATTTATGTCAGATATGCTAAACAGAAATCTTAAAAGAGCAACACTCTGATGCGGAAACTACAGAACCCGAACCACCAAAAAAGAAAAACAACCTTCTGCTGGTGGTATCTGACTCAGATAATGAAAATGAACATGCATCGGTCTGCACTGCTTTGGACTGTTATGGAGCAGAACCCGTCATCAGCATGGACCCATGTCCCCTGGAATGGAGATTGAAGCACGAAGGGACATATGAATCTTTAGTGCATCTGGCATGTAAATATCTTGCGATGCCGGCTACAACAGTGCCATCCAAATGCCTGTTCTCACTTTCAGGTGACATTGTAAACAAGAAGTGGGCAGTATTATCTCCTGCAAATGTAAACAAACTTGTTTGTTGAGCAATTGGCTGAATAAGAAGCAGAACTGAGTGGACTTGTAGACGCTAAAATTTTACATTGTTTTATTTTTGAATGCAGGTTTTTTTGTACATAATTCTACATTTGTAAGTTCAACTTTCATGATAAAGCAATTGCACTACAGTACTTGTATTAGGTGAATTGAAAAATACTTTTTCTTTTGTTTTTTTAAAGTGCAAATTTTTGTAATAAAAAATAAATATAAAGTGAGCACTGTACACTTTGTATTCTGTGTTGTAATTGAAATCAATATATTTGAAAATGTAGAAAATATCAAAACATATTTAAATAAATGGTATTCTATTAATGTTTAATAGTGCAATTAATTGCACAATTAATTGCGATTATTTTTTTTAATCGCTTGACAGCCCTAAAAAAAAAAAACTCAAAAAGATTGGTTTTTAGAAGATAGTTGTATGTTGTTTTGTGGAATCCTTGAATCTTTTGGAAAAGATCCAGAGACTGTGTGTGTGAAACCCAAAACTTTTTCAGGTTCCTTTAATTATTATGCAGCCAGGTAGGGTTATCAAACTTGCTAACTTTCCCTAGCATCATACTATCATAATTCTAATAATTTGTCACATTATTCTTGATTTCCAAAATGCCAATACATTATTTTAATAGTCACTTATCACTCCAGCATTAAGACATAACAAGAGATGTTTTCATGGCCTAATAATATTATTACAACATTAAGAGGTTGATCCTGCAAGTTGCTGAGGCCCAGATCCTCAAGGTTCCTAGTGTAAGCGGGGGAATGGTCCCGCTATTGTGGGGAACTTTCCTGGCTTCTGCACTACCCCGGTGAAGTGGGCTAGCAAAAGGATCTGAGTCCTCGTTCCCACTGTCTTTACCCAGAGGCCTCCCTGCCCTTGAGGGCTCCCCTTCCACTCTCCTGTCTGGCAGAGTCCTCGTAAATCCCGACAAGGCTGGGCCCAGGATTCCTGGGGGGCTCAACCCCCAACCCTGCTGTGGTCACCTAGGACAGGGGCTAGGGTATCCCCACTCCGGGGTACCATCTCTGCACTGGGCACCTCCCTGACCCACTGATTATTCCATACAATTTAAAGCAAATACAATTTGTTTAATTAACAATTAATCTAAAGAAAAGAATAAGGAAAAATGGGAAAGGTTAATGGAAAACACATCACCCCGCTCTGTGGCAGGGAACATCACAAACAGTGTCTCTGGACATCAGGGCACTTCGCAGTCTGTTCCTTGTAGGTCCCAGGCCTCCTTCTCAGGCCCTGGCTGTGCTGCAGGTATGCTGCGGGTTGGACACTTGCAATGGTGGTGGCCACACACCTCCGGGCTTCGAGTGGTGGGACCCTTCTTCCCAGCGTCAGCCCCCCGTCAGGTTACGGTCCCCCTCCCGGGCTGGCCTGCAAGGGCCCTTGGCTAGGGGTGTCTTTCTGCGCTGGGCCCTTTGCCCGAGGTCCCCCCTTGGCTGGCCCCATTTGCTCACCACACCTGGCTCTGTGGCTGCAGCTCTGCTCCCAGCACAGGATCTGCTCTCCCTGGGCTGCGTCTCTGGCTCTGTGGCTGCGGCTCTGGCCCCTCTGGATCTGGCATAGCTCTGCTCTCCAGCTCAGCATTGGCCCTTGCTCTCTCCTTAGCTCGGCCCCACTCTGTCTGACCCAGGCAATTCCAGCTCACACGGAGGACGGGAACCACCCGGGCCTCCTGACTCCCTGATTAGCCTGCCTGCCCTGTCAATCAGGCTGACCTGGAGCACTGGCCTCTCGCCATTGTTCCTGGGGACTGTCAGTCTCAGGGTCCTGATTTCCCATCGACCCTTCCCCTTTTAGTGCTGGGAGCTAGCCAACCAAAACACCCCCACTGAATGTTAGTAAGGGGCAACAGTCCCCTTACACTAGTTTCCATTGAAATGAATGGAAGTTACTAGCCTAAATACCTTTGAGGATCTGCATTAATGCTAAGGGGAGTTGAGGGTGCCAAGCCTCTCTTGGAAGCGCTTGGCACCTTGAGATACAGTATTATGTTCAGGACTGAAATGCATTATGCAGCCTTGATTGCTAGCTACTCATCCTGTGTTTATTAAGCACCATACACCTTTTCAGGTCTTTCTGCTATTCCAATATGGGTAACTAGTTTTGATTTTTAATCTTAAAAATTATTGTCTATATCTTTCTCTAGAGACTAGCTCGTCTCAGTGTTGACTGGTTTTAGGATGGCCGGAGACCAGTCAAGAGATTCGTCTCCCTACCCACATCTATCACCGGGGTTTAAGATCACCCAAAATAAAAAACGACAAGGGAGTGTAGGAGTAAAACGCAGGTATGTTTATTAGGAACAAGGTCAGTAAATGGGGTATGCTATAAAGGACTCTCAACACAGATAAACAAGGTAAACAGGTAAAGGTGACACTATATACTAACTGTGACCAAAAAGGGTTTACTCCCTTCCCAAAACAGGTCACAGGTAAGGGGTATGAAGGACTTAAAAGGTCTCTACCATTTCTTGCAGCTTGTGTCTGGAGCCTTTTGACCTCACGACACAGATCGGGTCTGGAACCGACCATGTGACTCAGCAGGGTGAGGAGTGGACCTCAGCCAACAGGTAGGTGGTAACTCTGCTTGATGTTGGTGATTCTTCTTCCTCCTCCCCTGAGTCCTCATGGGTGCAAGTAAGATCCAGATGAGAGGGTGGCAGCTAGCAGCTCACCCTTGCCTGCAAGTGTGTTAAACCCTCCCACAACCCTAAGGCGCGGTGCTCTGGCTTACGCACCTGAGTAGAACACACTGCTGTGTGATCCGGCGCTCTGCCACTCAGATGGGCAGCAGCTTCCCTCTGACGTGCTGACCCTTATATGCCCTGCCGTTACTGGGCAGATCACGTCACATGGTTTCCCGCCTTTCAGTAGAAAGGACGGGAAACTATACCTAAGGAGGGGGAAGAAGGGAAGCCAAGATGGATTCCTAGTTGTTGTCAGCAATTCAAGATGGCATGTGGATATTAACAACCAGAACAGAAATACAGAAATTCTCCCCCTACACCAGAAGGAGAGTGGAAATAAATGATTGGTTTATTCAGCTGTCAACAGTGTTGTCATTTTTTCTTCAGGGCACAAACACAGTTCCTATACTGCAACCTCAGCATTCAACAGTCAGTTACAAGTAGCCAGGCCGCTCACTATACAGATCGATTCCTGGCACAGCACGAAGACTGAGTTGCTCTTTTTCAAAGCCACAACTCTTGCATAATTTCTCCCCATGTTACAGATCCCATCTGCCCTGTGCAGCCCCGTTTGTGTCAGCCCTCATAGAAAATAGATAACAGTTTGTGTCTGATTAGATAGTTGCAGGCTTTGTTTGTCTTCATTTCTCATGCTTCTTCCTTGATGTTCTCATAAGGATTATTACAAGACGATTACTGAATGTGTCTTTATTGTTCTAATCTTCTTGCCACAAGCAAGCCTCAGTGGTACAGATAAGCAACCCAGATAATAAGCAAAGAATCATTATTAAGGAACATCTATGTTATCCATGACAGCAACCAGCTGTGATTTCCAGTTACAAACACTATCTATATACTGTATAATGTGTATCACGGAAAAGACTCTATAAAAGAAAACCTGATTTGAGACAATATATTGCCTAAATTGGCACTGGGCTTTTGTTGTGTTCTGAAGATATGTATGCAGTTCAGCTGGAATAAATTGGCAAGGCCTTGTTGGGAAGTTTGGCCCACAGACACCTGCACTGTGCCCTTTCTTTACACGAAGGAAAGATCTCAGTCACCAGGCCTAGAAATCCAGATCTTTTTATGAGCATTAAATTCACATGATTTAATTTTAAAGATTTATAGGGGCTCAAATATTCTGGCTTGATCCTGTAATCAGATTAAACACTGCTACTTCTTGGTAATGATCGGTGGCTTCTGAAGTGTCATGCAGTGTTATCTTGCTCAACTCACCCTAGGACCTGTTGGGAAATAGCAGATGGAAGCAGCTTCTCATCTCTTTCAGTTGCTTCTTGACTAAGTTCTCCCACCTTTCTGCCAGGACCAAGGTGAGCTCAGATTCCCTTCCATGCTCGGTGTAGTACTGGACAATGCAGCATGCACCCTGCGGGGGTGGGGGACGGGTGTTGTACTTTCTTGTGATGAAAATGCCCTGCCTTAGCCACACTTTGCAGACAGGATACTGCATTCCTGATTTGTTCCTATATGGCAGCTATCCCTATGTTTGCCTTCATTTTAAAATATTTTTCAAAGTGATCTGGGATGCTTCAGTTCTCGGCTGTGCAACATGAGACACGTTACAGGGGTTTGATTTTTAGAGAGCAGTTGCTTAGCACTTTATGAAAATCAGGCCCCTTTAAGATAGCTCAAGTTGGGCACCCAAAACCACTAGTCAAACTTGAACATATAACCCCTAATCTCTAAAACGCACATTTTTAGAGATGAACAATACAATACAACATTTATTTTCATGCACAGGTTTTATTATTTCTATAGACTCCCTCTGGTGGTAAGTTTCTGCAGTTCAGTTATACACATGTCATCAAAGCTCTGCTGTAGCTTTGCTGGCCGGCCAAGAAGCCTACCATTTTACATACTCCTCCAGGTACCTACAGTGCAATAAGATATAAGTAGTGGTAGAACCGACAAGGACAAACCAAGGAAAGCCATTTGAGGTGCATAATAGTTCAAAAATCCTACCAGGCCCTTCAGGTCATACAGCAACCATATTGGAAAGAGACCAGAGAAGAGCAACAAAAATTATAAAAGGTTTAAAAAACCTGACCTATTAGGAAATGGGTATGTTTAGTCTTGAGAAAAGAAGACTGAGGGGGGGGGACCGGATAACAGTCTTCAAATATGTGAAGGGCTGTTATAAAGAGGACAGTGATCAATTGTTCTTCTTGTCCACTGATGATAGGACAAGAAGTAATGGGCTTAATCTGCAACAAGGGAGATTTAGGTTAGATATTAGGAAAAACTTTCTAACTGTAAGGATAGTTAAGCTCTGGAATAGGCTTCCAAGAGAGATGGTAGAATCCCCACAATTGGAGGTTTTTAAGAATTGGCCAAACAGACACCTGTCAGGGATGGTGTAGATTTAATTGCTCCTGCTTCTTCGCAGGGGCGGGACTCGATGACTTCTTGAGGCCCCTTCCAGCCCTGCATTTCTATGATTCTATTATTCTTATTGCTAGCTCCACCTCCATTTACTTGCAGCATGCTATATAAATTAGACCACAAGATGGAGCTTTTTCACCGTGGCCAGTGGAGAGCTCCAGGATTTGACTGATAACCATCATTGGCCTAGAGAAGGGTGTTCTACTGAGTTACTGAAACAGCACATACCTCTTGGTATCTGTTGCTTGTAGAAGGGAGGGGGAGGGGAAATAAGCTGGATATGCATATTAGATTTTTATGTGTTTTTGCTCTAATGAGACTGGTTTACTATGTGCTCTTACACTATATGTAGTTTACTGATGCTAGATGCTGGGGCTTGCATGTGGATTTTATTATACTTTAAGACTACAGGGCATGAATGCTTTGTAGTAAGCTGGTGAAAAACAGTCTGGTTTAATCTTCTACTTACCACCATTCCCCTCACTAACCACCATGCGATCACTCTCATAGACTTTAAGGTCAGATGGGACCATCGTGATCATCTAGTCTGACCTCCTGCACATTGCAGTCCACAGAACCTCGTCCACCCACACCTGTAATAGACCCATAATCTCTGGCTGAGTTACTGAAGTCCTCAAATCATGGTTTAAAGACTTAAAGTTACAGAAAATCCACCATTCATACTAGTTTAAACCTGTGAGTGACCCATGCCCCAAACTGCAGAGGGGAAAATTCCTTCCGGACCCCAAATATGGCCATCAGTTAGACCCTGAGCATGTGAGCAAGACCCCTCAGACAGACACTTGGGAAAGAATTCTCTGTAGTACCTCAGAGCCCTCCTCATCTAGTGTCCTATCACTGGCTGCTGGAGAAATTTGCTGCTAGCAGTCGCAGATCAGCTACATGCCGTTGTAGGCAGTCTCATCATATCACCCCCTCCATACATTTATTAAGCTCAGTCTTGAAACAAATTAGGTTTTTGCCCCCACTGCTCCCCTTGGAAGACTGTTCCAGAACTTCACTCCTCTAATGGTTATAAACTGTTGTCTAATCGCAAGCCTAAACTTGTTGATGGCCAGTTTATAGCTATTTGTTCTGGGGTCCACATTGGCACTTAGCTTAAATAACTCCTCTCCCTTCCTGGTATTTATCCCTCTGATGTATTTATAGAGAGCAATCATATGTCCCCTCAGCCTTCTTTTGGTTAGGCTAAACAAACCAAGCTCTGAGTCTCCCCTCATAAGGTAGGTTTTCCATTCTTCAGATCATCTTAGTAGCCCTTTTCTGCACCTGTTCTACTTTAAATTTTTCTTTCTTAGACATGGGAGGCCAGAATTGCACACAGTATTCCAGATGAGGTCTCAGCAGTGTCTTGTGTAATGGTACTAATACTTCCCTGTCTCCACTGGAAATACCGCACCTGATGCATCCTAGGACCAGGGGTGCTGGAACAATTTGTATAGTGGGGGTGCTGAGAGCCATTGAACCAAACTTAAACCCTGTATATGATGGAAACTACTTCAAGGGAGGGGATGCAGCAGCACCTATGCCTAGGGCTGCATTAACCTTTTTCGCAATTGCATCTCACTGGCGGCTCATAGTCATCCTGCGACCAACCAATACACGCACGTCTTTCTCCTCCTCTGTCACTTCCAACTAAGTCCCCAGCTTATAGCAAAAATTCTTGTTGGTAGTCCCTAAATGCATGATCTTGCACTTTACACTATTTAATTTAATCCCATTCCTATTACTCCAGTTTTCAAGGTCGTCCAGATCTTCTTGTATGGTATTCCAGTCCTCCTCTCAAGCCTAATTCTTTTACTCCAAGTGCCCCAACCTCTAGTTTAAAGTCATGCTTCTTGACTGCCTTCTTTTTCATGACCCTCAATGTTCAATTAAAGCAAAGTTACAAGAACTCAAATCAATGCAAAATGCACCGGAGCATGAAAAAATTGTCATCATTTTTGCTTGGGGTCCTAGCAAAAATAACTGCATATACAAATGAGGAAGATGCTATTAACATTGGAAATTCTAAATAGAAACACATATGCAGGAATCGCTTTGCAGAAACCCTTTGCACTCTTATGTCTTTTCATTTGCAAGAAGGTTGTTGTGGTTTTGTGTATCTAGGTCTAAGTTGGGATTTTCAAAAGCAGCATAAGGAAATCAGACACCTAAATCCCATTTAATTCAATGAGGTCTGAGTACTTCATTCCCTTAGGTGAATATCTAATTCCCTTATGCCCTTTTAAAATCCCAGCCCTAGTGAACTATAGTAGAATATAAAACAATAACATTTTACTGTAGCAGTACTGCATATGATTACATTAATAATTCAAATATAGAAAAGTAAACATCAGATGTGCTAACAAAAATAGCAAAAAAAATAATTTACTTGTTTGGACAAGGTGAGCAGCAATTCAGAAAGGGTTAAGGGATTCCTGCCTACCATACGACTGGAGGCAACAAGGGAAAAAACCTCTGGGGCTTGTAGCCAGCAACTAAAAGTTGCTTTATTTTATGTCTTTTGTGTTCAAACAATAAATAGTGCCCTGAGCCAGGGGCCTTAAAGGGAGTTGGGTGTGGTGTTCGCTTTCCTTCCCAGGACAGTGATACAGCTCCCCCACCCCCCCCCCCACCCCCGTCCCGCCCAGCTTACACCTGGTTTTTGTTAAATACCTAGGCTCAGTTTTGACATTTCCTTAATAATTATTGATACTAAAACACGTGGTTTACTTTACTGGGCCATCACACATTAGTCTGTAGTTGGTGCAAGCGTCTGCAGTGTTTTAAGGTTACTTGTGGTAGATGACAGGGGTGCTGGAACAATTTTCATAGCGGGGGTGCCAAGAGCCATTGAACTAAACTGGAAACTCTGTATATAATGGAAACCACTTCAAGCTAGGGGGTGCGGCAGCACCCCCAGTGCCCCTAGTTCCAGCACCTATGGTAGATGATCAATTGATGTTAATGTATTTATCACTTTTCTAACCCATATAGATTGAGGCATACAGAAATGCAAAAATCACCCCTTAAAAATTTCTCTACCCCACTAATATCTGACTTGTACTGAAAGGAAAGTGTTCCAGAATACTGTGGTAGCGCTTCAGCAGCATCAAGAGAAGCAGACATGTAGGATATACACAGAGAGGGGTTGGGCTTCCTGGTACACATAGATAAAATTCCCTGTGCATTGCCCAAATAACACTTTATCAATTTCCAGACAGCTAGTAAAGGCTCCCTAATTCTGGTTGGTGATTTTTCCAACCATGTGAACTGCAGGTTTTTATTACAGAAAATAAATACTCATTTTTTATAAAAAAATCATCCCCACTTCAACCAGATCTAGCTGCAATTTTTAGAACCCAACTAGAGAACAGGCAAACAGAGAATTTGCTATTCTAGTTTGATGTGAATGTTTTTTAGGTTACAGGGCACTTTCAAACTAGGTCATGTAATACTGAATAATAATATCAATCATGCTTAGTTCAGTTCTAAGAAGCCTCCATGGCTGCTGGCTCAAAAAATCTCCATGGATGAAATTCCCCCCTGTGCAGAGGTCCAGTATTACACAACCCATAAATTCTACTTACTCCCAATTTTGTGGCTTTAAGGGGTGCACAGTGGGGTGCACAGTCCTTTTATCTGGCCCTCTGCATGGGGGGGGGGAGATAGGGGGAGAGGGGAAGATTTCACTCCATGAGCTTCTTGCTGCCAGGAAGGCTAATGCTATGTCTTCAAGGAAAAATTTAAAATATCACCTTCTTTAGCTATCAGGGAACACTGTGTTCCATGTCACCTCTCAAAGCAGTGTCCCCAGCCTGCCCAGCCCAGCTGTCATCTGTGTATCTGTGCTCTTTACACTGTCATCAAAGGGATTTGAATTTAGAAGGCTGCCAGTCTGCTCATGTCATCATTCTCTTGGCTGGAGTCATAGAGGAGCATTCTGCCAGTCTGGAAAACAAGCAACAGCCAGACCACTAAAATGTACTGCGTAGCTGCAGACAGTGTCTAACATATTCAAAGGAATGTGGTGCAGTGGACTGTGGGTAAAGAAGAGCTTATTTGCATAAACTCTGCCCCTTCTAAATTAGCTCTGCAATTTTCAGAAGCTTACTGCCTCTTAAAAGATTGGGGTTTTAATTGGCTTTTCAGGCAGGCTGACCTTGGCTGTCAAAGAGCCAGGATCTGTGTACGGATGGCGGTGGATAACATTTAATGAATCAAAGCCCTTAGGAAGTGCCCTTTAAAGAAAGGCCTTTTTAATTAGAAAAGGCTTCTCTCCACAGTGCTCAACTTATGAAAACAAGGCAGATACGCTGGCACATGTGAGAGTTGACTTTATTATATTAATATCTACCTACCTACCACAGGGTGTTATGTGGCATTAACGGCAAGATTCCATTTTGCAGCTACATTCTGTTCATCAGCTGGGCAGAAAGAAGCAAACATAACAAACCGATCCTGTCTACCAAAGCAAAGCCAGGGACACGCAAACTTTACGCAGAAGTTGCTATTATTGTCCATTCTGAACATCACATTCCACTGGCACATTTCAATGACATTGGCTGCTCATTATTATCAAGTTTCATATCGTACTACGGTAAACATTTGCTACACTTGACAGGAAAGCACGAGCACGATAAGACTTTCCAATGAGTAACTTTAATATCCATGGCAATGCCTGCCTTGGGCCTGTGTGCCCCTGATATGCCACAAAGGCAATTTAACCCCAATCCTGCAAAGTGCTGAATCCCTCCTGCACCATTCTCAGCAGCCTGTTTTCATTGACCTGCTCAGCACCTTACAGGACTGGGCCCTTTGTGAATACTTGTAGTTGCTGCATTATGGCCCTTTGTGAACACAGGAGTAGCTATAGCGTGACATGCATGAGGGAATAACCTATCTCTACAAACACATCTCAATACTGTACACAACCGAAAGTGTAAATATCTTGACAGAAGGTTCAATCAATATTTTCCCAATATTTATACCACAGAACATAAGCGCCCGATAGTAAATAATTTAACATATTGTCCTTTCAGGACTTTCCTGCAGATAAAGGAAGCATCTATCTTTCCGCACATTACCCGTGAAACATTATGCATGTTAGCAAGTATCAGCCTTTGCATTTACAGCTTTAAAGCTAGAACTTAAGTGGCCATTTTTGACCTAACGAAGCCTGACATTGTCTAAACTCATTCCTAGAAGGAGTAGTAACAGCGTTTTACTAAAATGAGTAAATACAAAGGAAAGTTCATCCTCAAAATACCCTAGTTACAAACAAAACCGAGCATTTATCAAGGAGAGATTGGAGCAGGATTAAATTGTTGATGGTCTCTCAGCCCCTCTCATAATAAATTGATGATTAATCTGATGATATATTTGCAGTGATCTTCTGGCCAGTGTTTAAGAAAGGGAAAAGAATCACACCCTAAGAAATACGCATCAATATCCATGCAATTACGAAGTGATAATTTAATGTCTTGAACATTGAAGGAAAAAAAGAAAGATCCGATGATACAAATAATTGAGGTTATTAGTTTACCTGTAGAGCTATCAGGTGTGATGCTTAAATGTATCACTTACTCTAACTATCATTGGTTTAAAAGATGAATTTAGGGGTCCTTCACTGTAACTTTCTGCTATGTATTTTGCGTGTGCTGCTGTTCTAGTGCAGTCCTGGAGTTCTGTTTTTTTGTCATTTCTTTGATCAGACCCTGGCCTCCTGGCCTTTCCTTCAGCAGCAACATTTTCATGCTTTGCTAAATCATTTGATGTTAGTTTACAGTACTTCTTAAAGCCATGCTGGGTTTTCCTCTGTTCTACAGGATTTTTATCATGTTTGGATACATCATTTGATAGGGGTAATTTTTGGTAGTTATCAATGTTATGCCAAGGATTCTCCTCTAATGTTGAATCACTTCGATGCTTCATGAGATCACTTGGCAATGAAGCTTGATACGTCTCAAAATCACACAAACTGTTTTTCTTTCCTGAACTATTAGTTTCATGCTTCTCCAGTTTACTTGAGGAAGGTAACCGGTATTTCTCAACTTTGAGATGTGGATTTTTCTTTTCTTTAGTACTAATTTCATGCTTCCTAAAATCATTTGCTATTGGTATTTGTTGCTTTTTCTCTACTGCAGTATTTTTTCCATGTGTCACCAATTTATTTGATGCGGTTAATTGGCACTTCTCAGAGCTATGATGTTTATTCTTCTCTTTCACAGTGTTAGTTTCATGCTTTCTAAAATCATTTGATATTGGTATTTGTTGCTTCTTCTCTACTGTGGTATTTTTTCCATGCTTGACCAATTTATTTGATGAGGTTAATTGGTACTTCTCAGAACTATGATGTTTATTCTTCTCTTCCACAGTTTCAGTTTCATGCTTCACAAAATCATCTGACAATGGTGTTTGTTGTTGCTTCTCTACCGTAACATTATTTTCTTGCTTCACCAATGAACTTGATGATGGTTTTTGATTCTTCTTAGGGTTACACAAGGTATCTCTCTCTACTGCACCTATCTTTCCATGCTTCTGTGGTGCATTTCTTGAAAGTAACTGGTACTCTTCAAAATTATGATGGGTACTTCTCTCTTGGACAGTTTTGCTTTCATGCTTCCCTATACTTCTTGATGATGGCTTTTGGTAATTTTTAAAGTTACTCTGGATATTTCTTGCCTCTGCAGCATTATTTTCATGTTTCATTGATTCACGGGATGAGAACAGTTGGTATCTCTCAGTATTACAACAGGTGTTTTCCTCTTCTGTTGTATCATATTCATTTTCCACTAAATCTCTTGATGGCATTTGGTATTTGATGCTACACAAGGTATTTCTTGGTCCTGGAGTGTTAATTTTATTCTTTGATAAGGGTAATTGGCATGTCTCAAAACTAGAAGAATTCTTCTCTTTTGCACTATTATCCTTATGCTTCATGAAATCACCCGATGTTGGTATTTGGCACATCTCAGAGTTACACAAGGTATTTCTCTCTGCTGCAGTAGCATTCTTCTCTACCATCGTATCATTTTCATGTTTCAAACCATCATCTGAAGACAGCATTTGGTACTCTTCATATTTATGTAAGTTATTTCTCTCACTTGCACTATTATTTTCATGAGTCACCATTTCATTTGAGGAAGGAAACTGGTTTTTCTCAAAGTTCTCATCTCTCATCTCATTTTCATAATTCAGAGTATCATTTGGAGTTGGCAGTTGGTCCTGCTCCAGATTACTCCAGGGTCTTGTTTTTACCACAGTATTATTTTCGTGCTTCTCTGATTCATTTGGTGAGGGTAGTCGGTACTTTTCACAGTTATTCAAGGGGATTCTCTCTACTGCGATATTATTTTCAGGCTTCAACAGTGCTTTTGATGAGGGTAATTGGGATTTCTCTACGTTACTCAAGGGACTTATCTCTTCTGCAGTATTATTTTCATGCTTCCCCAGTTCATTTGGTGAGAGTAACTGATTCTTCTCAAAAACATGATGGATATTCTTCTCTTTGGCTGTATTATTTTCATGGTTTATGACATCACTTGATGATGGTGGTGTCTGGTAATTCTCATGGTTATACATAGCATTCTTTGCTATAATATCACCTTTATGCTTTGCTGACTCATTTGAAGAAGGTAATTGGTACTTATCAGAATTATGACAAGCCTGCTTATCTTCTACACTATAGGTTTCATCTTTCACCAAATCTTTTGATGATGGGATCTGGGGCTTTTCAATAGCATGCCAGATTCTTTGTTCTGTAGCATTGTTTTCGTGCTTTGTTAAATAATTTGATGAGAATGATTGACATGTCTCAGAATTAGGCCAGGGATTCTCATCTGCAATGTCACTTTCATGCTTCATGAAATACTTTGATGGCATTTCATAAATCTCCAGATTACACAAGGTACTCCTTTCCCTGGCAGTATTGTTTTCCTGACTTGACATTTCATTTGATGAGGATAATTGGTCCTTCCCAAAATTCTCTTCTGGAATATAACACCTGTGCTTCATTAAATAACTTGACAATGGACCTTGGTCCTTTTCAAAATCAGAGCAGATATGCTTTCCTTCTACAATACCACTTTTTTCCTTCTTTGAATCATTTGTCTGATTCATAGTCGGATTTGATACGTTAATGCTGAAATTATCAATGTTATTTTGTTGGCCAAGCATTTGATGTGGTTGTGATTCCTGGGTTATTTGTTCAGTTTGCATTTGACAATCAGACAGCTTGTTTGGATTTATGGCTGGCTCCTCTTCTTGCTTAGCTGTGACTTTGCAATCATTTTTTCTAGAACTAGGAAATATTTCCTGTTTATAGTGAAATTTCTCTCTTTTTATAGCTGCTTTGGAATGTTTGCCTTTAAAATCTGATGCATTTTCTTGCCTTGGCATCAGCGGTGGCATTTTGTCAGTAACTGGTATTTTGACAATTAATTGCAGATCATCATTTGGAGGCACTACATTCTGAGATGCCTGAGCTACTGGGGAGCAAAACGATGGAATATTTTCCGATAGTTTCTCCTCCGGGAAACATTTTTGGCTTGCAAAGAGAGGATCTTTTTCTGACTCTGAGAACTCTATTTCTGTCTCCTTTGAACTGCATGCATTCACCGTTATTTTAGGAATACCAACCTCTTTAATATCCTGGGGACTGTGTGCACTGGATCCTTCAGCTATACCAGAATAGGGCAAGTTAGTAGACGGATTGTCTTCACTAACATATTGAGCAGTTTTATTATCCCCTAATGAAGATGTATCAAATCCAGCTAATGTGCTATTTCCCTTGTGAGATAGGGTGGGTTTAGATAAGGTAGGAATGCAGTCTGCAAGGGATTTATTTTTACAGAAAGTAGAAGAGCGGTCTAGATTAGGAAGAAAACCAGGTCCTTGGTTTGTGGAATCTATTTTAGTCTCTGCACTGTCCTTGTTGTCAGTCATGACCTTGGGCATTACACATTGTACAGTTTGCATCTGTCCTTTGTACTCTCTGTCTTGTGCCCTATTTTCTGGCATTTCATTCTTACCAGGCTTAATATCATGTTTGCTGTCAGAGTCACTCATCTCTACCATTTGAGTGCCATGATCAAAAGGCTGATTACTTTCAGTGTTGTTTGTCAACCAGCTCCAAGGATGGCTAATTTCAGTCACAACACTGAATCTAGGCATTGGAGCCGTCGTACACACTAAATACTGGGACTGAGGGCTATTTAGAACTGGGGCTGTCACAGTGTGTAGCACTGTGACCTCTGGTTTGTGAATAGGTGTTCTACTTGGGACCTTTGTATTATTTTTCTCACCTTTGCGCAACAGCAATGTTTTCGCCTCCGTGGCTGAACAAACAGAACTAGCCTGTTCAAACTTTTCCTTCAGTTTGGAGAAAACAGAATTCTTGCTGATAATTTTTGGCAAATTGCTGTTTGGCTCTTTCTTTTTCCAGACAGAAGCTTTCTCCTTAGTTTCTTTCTCCTCTGCAGCTAAAAATTTCTTCAGAATGTTTTTCACTGTATTTTTCCCACTCAGGCCATTCCACTTGACCCTCTCATTGGGCATTATCTTTTTGTTCTCTTCTAGTGCTTGACCACTTCCTTTTTTTTCCTTATTTTTGTCTAATTTGTTAACAGTGGCATTTAGACAGCCCCTGTTTACCCACTGCTTTTCTTTAATGATTAGCTTGCCAACTTCTCTTGTCTTTTTTATGTAAGGTTCACGATTGTTGTTCATGAACTTGGACTGCAAAAGCTGGAATCTTGTGGGGCGCTTGCTTTTGTTTGCACTTTGGCATTCAGGATTATAAATCACCTTGTTTCCTTTGCCTTCTGCCCATTTTGCCTTCTTCCTCGGTATCTGTGGGTCGCAGGCCGCGAGGTCTGTGATGTAAAGCAGCAGGCTGCTGAGGACAGCAAAAGCCCCTGGTTCTGTTGCCATCCTATTTAGTTTCTTCTTCAGCACCATGGGATCTATCAGCAGCTTATCATCGCAAAACTTTGTACATTTAGTGCTGTATAAAAGAAAATGAATGCTCTTTTGAAGTCATCAGTATTGCCTCTACTTCCTTACTCTGTTTTACTTTTATTTTATTAACAGATCCTTTCTTTTATAACAGAAATCTTCTAAAACTTGTTTTACAACTTAAATCAAGATAAACTTAGTATTATACACAAATAGAAATTGGTCTGTGGAAGTCCCTACAGCTGTACTGACAAGATCCACAACCAGTCACTTTCTTCTAATCTTATTCTTTTTAATTACATGTATAGTGCATTAAACAGAATATCTTAACTTACAGTTCTTAACTGGGTCATAGTTAGTTGCCTGTTAACAGCATGCACAATATTTTAGAATATTCATGAAGCATCCTGTGGTGTGTGTATGCAGGTTTTTAATAACAATCCTACATTGTGCAGCCTGCAATGTCTCCTGTGTTTTGTGACACTTGTTTAAACATTTGGGTAGCACTGGACAGTAACTGGGAAATACTCATGAGAATAAACAACACTAACAATGGTGAACAAAGCTCATCTGTGCCATTCCTCATTTTCTTTAAATTCTATTGTCCCCTGATACACAAATGTTACCAAACATTTCCACTCCTGCTAAACAATAAAGAAGATGAGAATACACTCAGTATGGAAATACAGCTGTGCCTCTGGGTTAACATAAAAACAAAATCTGAAGGCTGAAAAGTGTAGATCAGCCCCAGACTCAGGTTTCACTGTAGATACAATTTAGAAATTAGCAGGAACCTTTCCAGTTAACAAGGAGTCTAATCTAATCTGGGACATTTGGCATCTGGGAAATGCCCCCTTAAATCTATTTTCCAAAAGGATCACACCAATGACAAGTAGGACAGAACTAGCGAGAGAGCATTTTATATAATGACAGCCATGGCAATGTCACTTGACTACTGCACCCTTTCAGTATTTAACCTGGAGCAGGAAATCTGGCATGCTGTCTCTACAGTTCAGTTTGGAGAATTAGGCCTTCAGAGAGTTGAGGGTTTAAAAAATGGTGCTGATTGGTTACTAAATAAAATACAGAACTTAGTGCAAAAGCTGCAGAGTGAAGTCAATAACATAAGATAGTGCTCTGGAAAAAAACGCAAGAGGTGTCAGCTTTCTAGCACCCATGAGAAAATGGATTACTTCACTGTGCAGTAAAATAGTGTTGTGGATGGAGTCCAGCCAACACACCAGGCCAAGATTCAGCGTATTCATTTTTATGTCCTCCTCATTTATGAGCAGAAGCGGGACAACAAATTCTGTAAACTAAACCTGATGTGCACTAATAAGATGCATAAACAGAACAAAGAGAGGTTGCAAAACTGTTAAGATTTTATGTAGTATCAGTCTTCATAACTCTATTCTTATAGGGCCAGATCCTGCCACTCTTACTGACAGCAGGTTTGTACACCATTGATTTCAATGGGAAATTAAAACCAAACCTATGTAGTGATTTTAATAGGGCTACCTGCAGATTATGGTACTGCTCATTGTCAAAAAGTGTGGCAAAATCTGGCTTTCAGATGGCTACATTTCAAGTATTCAGAAGAGAAGGCACTTAAAAATTACATATAACAGCATGGGATTAAGCTGATGGATCTAATAGGTTCTATTTATAATGACCTTCTGGGTATTTTAAAAGACCAAAACAGATTTTAACAACTGGCTGATGTCTGTATAACAAACAACTAAGCTCTGGGTTTCAACTGTGAATGACTACATTTCACCATAGCACAGGTGCCCTCCGCATACACAGTGCATGGTAACACAGATTAAATACCCCTTCACGTAAGCAGTAACACACACAAGGACAGAAATATAATGAAGCCAGTTCTGATGTCATATTTGTTACAACTGGTGTTAATTTCAGAAGGATGCCCTCATTGGCTATCATTAGATTGCAGTTCCCCCTCCTATTATGGATAAGGGCATTTAAGGCAGGAGGAGATTAAGTAAAGTCACTCTTTTAAAAGCATATTTTTTTGGATTGCAATGGGCAGAGAAAGCCAAATGTTCAATGTGTTTCAATCAAGAGTTCTGGTGGATTTATAATTTTGAAAACTCCGTTATCATGACATTTGAGTTAATTGTTACCAGTTTAGTTTGAATTTTTTTGTGAAAATTAAGGGAAAAAAGAAACTCTCTCCCACTTGCTCTAGCCCTGCCCTATTTTTCTGTCTATCTGACCTCTGGCTGCAAGCTTGCCAGGGTAGGGGCTGTTCCTTATTCTCTCTAAAAAGTGCCTACCATACTGTGGACATTCCCATAAACATATAATAAAGAATGGGATCACCTAGCTTCCACTAACATCAATAGCAAAACCCCAATTGACTGCAATCGGAACAGAATCAGATCCTCTTGTTATTGGTTTGGAGTTCGTTAAAATAGAATTAGGTGGTAAAAGAAACAATAGTGATCTCTGTTAAGGGTTTACCCATAAGTCAAATCAATAGGATGTATTTTAGAGTATTTTCATTAGGGTGCATTTTCAGAAATATTACACTGTTTTATAGGTACACACCATTATTTTGTGTATGTCCTATATCCGAATGTCTGGTCTATATTTATCAGCTAGTAACAGAAGATGAACAAGAGCTACTCTACCTATTCAGGGCATCTGAAGTTTTTCCAAGATGATCTCACCCACAAACGAGCATTACAATGTATTTGTGAAAAAATCTGCTCTCTCGGATGATCATGTACCGTGAAATATAAATCCTGGGTTCTCTATATGAAGTTATTTCTCTAAAATAAACACAGATGTGTGGGGACCAGGGCCGGCTCCAGGCACCAGGCACCCAAGCATATGCTTGGGGCGGCACCTGGTAAGGGGTGGCGGGGGGAGTGCGGCACGGCATTCCGTGGGGGGGGGCGCTCCGGCGGCACGGCGCTGGGGGGGCGGGCTTCGGTTGCCCGGGGCTCGGCGAGGGGGCGGCGCGGGCGCGGCGCTGGAAGGGGGTTCCGGCGGCGCTCGGCGGGGGGCAGGGGCAGGCTCCGGCGGCGCGGTGCTGGGCGGGGGGGGAGGGGCAGTGCGGGGCTTGGCGCTCGGGGGGGGGTTCCGGCACGCGGGGCTCGGTGGGGGTGCAGCACGGGCGCGGCGCTGAAGGGGGGTTCCGGCAGCGCTCGGCAGGGGGCGGGGGCGGGCTCCGGCGGCGCGGCGCTCGGCGGGGGGGGCGTCGCGGGGCTCAGCGCTCGGCGGGGTTCCGGCGGCGCTCGGCGGGGGGGCGCCGTGGGGGGCGCCATGGGGGGCAGCGCTCTGGGGGGGGGTTCCGGCGGCACTCGGCGGGGGGGCGGCGTGGCGCTCGGCGGGGAGGGCTGGGGGGCGGCGCTTTTTTTTGCTGCTTGGGGCAGCAAAAAAGCTAGAGCCGGCCCTGGTGGGGACATGGGGGAATGCTGATACTATTGTCACAGCATTAAAAAACCCCAATGCATTTCCTAAGGGAGAGTCTACGGCACAAAGTCCTGCAGGGAAATCATGACCACATTGAATGGAAGTTTTGACCTGGATACCAATGGGGTCAAGATTTCATCCCTAATATTATCCCAACACCTGTCCTTCACTCCTTGGACTATAACCACCTGTCATTATAGCTGAGAGAAACTGGGCAGAATGGTCCCTTAGGGTTGTTGTGCATAGTGGGAGTCTGTTAACACCATTTCATAAACAGTCAGAGGGTTCTTTGTTGAGAAGTGCAAGGCACTACCCCAGGCTATGAGCTAGGCCAGGGAATGAGGTAATAGCATTCTGGAACTGGAACCTGGAACTCCCCCATGGCAGTGGGCAGCACTAACGCATACAGTAGAACATCAGAGTCATGAACACCTCGGGAATGGAGGTTGTTCATAACTCTGAACAAAACGCCACGGTTGTTCTTTCAAAAGTTTATAACTGAACATTGACTTAATACAATTTTGAAATTGTACTATGCAGAAGAAAAATGCTGCTTTCCCTTTATTTATTTTTTAGTAATTTATGTTTAACACAGTACTGTACTGTGTTTCTCTGTGTGTGTGTGTGTCTGCTGCTGCCTGATTGCATACTTTCGGTTCCAAATGAGGTGTGTGATTGACTGGTCAGTTCGTAACCCTGGTGTTTGTAACTCTGAGGTTCTACTGTACCAGGCTTCTCTTCCCTCCCTACAAAAGCCATTTTTAAAAATTATGCTGCCATCTGCCTTAGGAGATCTAGATGAGCTATTTTCTGGATATTTTTGTCCTAACTACATGATTTTAAATGTCAGAACAGGCTGATCACTTGTGTGTCCAGGTGATCTAAGACCAGTTTCAAAAGATCTTGTTCATTTGCTTATTTTAAATGAACCCCACCCACTCAGCAATAATATATTTTCAAGAGGCAAGCAGGCAATTTACTTATTTATGCATAGTTGTTTGCAGTGGTGTTATAGCTATGTTGGTCCCAGGACAGGAACGACACAAGGTGGGTGAAGTAATAGTTTTTATGGGATCAACTTGTGTTGGTGAGCTTTCGAGCTACACAGAGCTCTTCTTCAGGTCTGGGAAAGGTACTCAGAATGTTGCAGCTAAATACAAGGTGAGCATAAGGAGTTAACACATTGCAAGAAACCATTCAAAATGAAGTGGGCAATTAACACCTCTGCAGTCATAGGACAAAGGTAAGTTAATAGTTTACAGATTGTTGTAATAAGACATATACTTCATGTGTTAGTATATTTATGC
Organism: Chrysemys picta bellii; assembly: GCF_011386835.1. NCBI lineage: Eukaryota > Metazoa > Chordata > Testudines > Emydidae > Chrysemys > Chrysemys picta. The sequence continues at coordinate 244,923,124 of NC_088791.1, read as the reverse complement.
TTGTATCTGTAATTTTCACTCCATGCATCTGAAGAAGTGGGTTTTTTACCCATGAAAGCTTATGCCCAAATAAATCTGTTAGTCTTTACATTGCCACACAGCTACCCCTCTGATACAAGATAAATATTAGTATCTCTATTGTATCCATGATTTCTGGTGTCTATCAGAGTTATGAATTTAAGCTCCCAGGCTCGCCTCTTGAAGGTGTTGTATCAGTTTCCTTTGAGGGTGTAGACTGAGAGGTCAGATATGGAGTTATTATTTTATGACAAGAGTTCACTCATGGGTAATGTTTTTGTCTTTTATCATTTTTCTGTATGAGTTTATTTGAGAGTGTTGAGATTGTCTGGTTTCACCCCTATAGTGATTGCTAGGGCATTTGATGCACTAGATGAGGTATACCATATGTTGCAATAGGTACGTGTAGTACCCATGGATCTTGAAAGGTTCCTATGGGGGATATTGAACATTGTAGCAGTGGAAATATGGCTACAGGTTTTGCATCTGTTCTGGCAGGGTGTGGTGCCGCTCTGAGTTGGTGTGTCCTGGTCTGTGGGGAGCTTGCTTCTGACGATGAGTTTGGCAAAGTTGTGGGGTTGTTTGAAGGCCAGAAAAGGGGGTTTGGTAAAGATTTCTCTCAAGATGTGATCCCCATCAAGTTTGGGTTGTAATTGTTTGATGATACCTCATATGGCTTCCAGCGTGGGGTGATAGGTGACAGCTAGGGGTACATGGTCAGTGGACTTTTTTTCTGTATTGAAGCAGGTTCTCTCGGGAAATTAGGATGACCCATTCCATGATGTGATCTAGTTCTCTAGTGGAGTATCCTTATATGGTGAAGACGGTTTTATGTGTGTTAAAGTGTATATCTTGGACTTTCTCCTCAGAGCATATTCTGTGGTATTTGAGTGCCTAGCTGTAGAGGCCAGATTTCTAGGTGTGTTTGGGGTGGTTGCTGGATCTGTGGTGGTAAGTGTGGTGATTTGAGGGTTTCTTGTATATAGTTGTGTGTAAGGTTTCTTGCAACATGAGTTAACTCCTTATGCTTAACTATCTGTTCCACCTGGTCTTTAGCTGTGACACACTGATTACCTTTCCCGGACCTGAAGAAGAGCTCTGTATAAGCTCGAAAGTTTGTCTCTCTCACCAACAGAAGTTGGTCCAATAAAAGATATTACCTCCCCCACCTTGTCTCTCTTATTTATTCACAGGCACTTCTGTGACACTCATCACTGTAGTATCTGAGTACCAAAAGCCTGATACACTAACAGGCTGAAATGCAATCTAATCCCAGTGACTGGGTTAGCCCAGTGAAAGCCTTCATAGCAGACACTGTAATGTCACAGACCTGAGAACGGTCAGACCCTGTGCCTATGCGGGCAGAGGAGATGTGTTCAGCACCTGAGCAGGAAGAGCTGCTGGAGGTAGGCCAGGGAGAGGGAGCTCATACAAATACGTTTACTAACCCGATGAACAACCCCTGGATCCTGGCCCCTTCTTGCCTCTGTTCTGGGATTGTGGGGGTTTCTGGAGCCCTAGACCAGCAGTAGTGCCTATGCAGTCCTGCAGAGGGAGGGTAGTTTTCAACAAACATACACTTTAGAGGCTTGGGGAGCTCTCCTTTTTATCATCAGTAGGTGGGTGCTGGGCGTTGCCCTTCTTAGTGCTCTTCAGCCCATACTAAGCCATTCAGTCTCGCTGGCTGGCATGCAGTAGGAGCACCATGGTTTGCCAGCGCTGCAAGGGAAGGCTTGCATTAACAACAACAACAGTGTATCCAGGGGTTGTTAACAACAACAACACAGAACTTTCACAAAATATTCACAGTAGATTTTGTCAAAACCTTTTGTAAAAAGAAACAAACTAATTCTTGGCCCTCAACTACTTGGGTTTCCATTTAGGCATTATTATGCCAATGTATCTCAGAGAGGACTAGGCAAGCAGGGAGTGCAGAACAGGGGCAGTGCAGGTTCCCCCCATGCCGCCTTGCTGACATGGCAGGACTGCAGGGGTACAAATGGTTTCATTTTCTCGAAGAGGTGCTCAGCTTTTAAGAGGCCACGTAAAGCTGCATTAGACAGAGTGAAACTGTCATCCTAACTAAAGAAGGCTTCTACTTAGCTCCTTTGCATGACAAGTATTTCCCACTACACTGTTCCATTCTTCACCCCCTATACAGTATGCAGCCCTAGCCACCCTAGCCAGGGTCATCAAGTGAGGGCTACAATAGCTTCAGCCTGGGCAGCCAATCAGGACAAGTTGTTTTACTATGAGCTGCATGATTGGTCACCCCATTGACCCACATAAAACTCCCACTGCCTGGCTGAAGGTGGCTATAGGTGGGGGAGAGAGAACACTTGGCAGGAGCTATGCTGGTTCTCATGCCCACTTGCCCCTATTAGAAAGCTTTTCTTACCTGCTCACACAGCAATGTTCAGACAGACAGGCCTGGCCATATGGTTTGTGATTGCTACATGTGATTTAAGTTCTGATAAATTAGGTTATTTGTATCCTATTTGCACTAGCCGGTTGTATTTTCTTTTCTCTACACTGGGTAATGTTAAGTTATTGTCTGGTCAGGAGTAATCAGTGAGTTGGCTCTTGTTTCAGCACCTTTTTCTTAGTGCTAGCAGTTTTAATACATCGAGTGGAGAGAGGCTTCAATAGTAACGCTGGTTCAAAGTTTGTTGGGAAAGGTGGTTGGTGATTTGTTACTGGGAAATGAAGGTTACTCTGTACCACAAGATAAGCCCACTTATAGAAGTTTCCAGGAGTTGACTATCAGCAGCTCTAACTTAGTGTTAGTTGAATCTTGGTTTGAGTCAGACGGCCATGACAGGGGGGCAAAAAGACTGTTTTAGTCTTGGGACCACACATAGTATCTTGAGGGCACCTGTCTTTGCATGTAATTTGGTTCAAGGAATAGCCTACAGTAAGGGAAAGCAACAACAGTGTTCCTTTGCAGTAGTGGTTACTCTTATTCACGCTGATGTTTAAACCTTGTTATGTCTTTAATAAAGTGGTGGCCAATGGCCTATTTTCCCCTATAACTGTGGAAACAATGTTTTGTTAGTATTTGCCTACTTTATAGCTTCTGTCTATGTGAACCATCTTTGTAAAATTAGATTTGCTCTTCTGTCTCTGAAATTAAGTTTGATCATGAATGTAAGGCAAGATGAATAATGGGATAGCTTTGATACAATCTAGAAGAACAATATTGACAATTGTTAACTTAAAAAACACAGCAACCATATGTTTAGTTCAACCTTTCAAAGTCTAATGATGCGGCATGCTGTCTTTGTGTAATGATGATTTCTTTTCCGCTGGAGATTTTTTCCTGGGTAAAGGAAAAGTTAGATGTACAAGAGAAAATCGTACCTTATGAGAGCTACATTCTTCTCTCTTCTTAATTGCTGAATTTATTATGGGGAATGCTAGAGGCATCATAAACTAGAAAGAACGTTTTCAGAAAGTCTTGATGTTTCTTATATAAAGTCATATATTACAAACCAATATCCTTCTTTGTTTAAATGTTAACATATGCTCAAAATGAGAAAGCAGCACATAGCAAAGATGCAAAGAGAGCATGCTAAAACAAGAACTCAATGTTGTTCATTGTGTAGCCCACATTTTAATAAAGAGATTGGCGTGTGGACCATCTCCCCTACTAATCACAATGACATGGATCACCTGCTCCCCTTTCTATCATATAACATCCCGATGGCAATTGCTTATATGGAAAAGCAATAGGAAAGTATTTATGTATTTTTAGCTGCCTTTTTAAATGCAAGTCAGCAGGTGGAAATAGAGAGGAGAAAACAGGACCACGTGACCAGTCAGCTCTTTGTGGACCATTAGAATATTCTCTGTGGACCACAGTTTAAGAATCTTTGTGCTAAAACGTGGAATCAATCATATGGGGCTAAATTCTGCTCTCAAGTACTCCAGAATTAATATTAGTATAATTCCACTAATGGGAGTTATTCCAGATTTATGCCAGTATTACAGATCAGAATATGATTCACTAAGTTCTACTGTTAGTTTTATTCAGATCAGATACTAATTTTTAACTTGGCCATATAGTTAGTTGGTTTTCTGTTTTAAAAGCCAAAGTTACTGTTTTCTCTCCAGGCCTCTTTGTGAGGGAAATGTCAGTCACATGAAACACATCATAGCCTAGCTGGTGATGTACTACAACTCTTTAATGGCCTCAGCCAAAAATTCTGATACTGATACAGCAACATATAAGTAGGATCTAAAAATGAAGAAATGATGCTTATGACGAGCATAAGATTAATTTATTTACAAATATTTCAGCCAGTTAACTTTTTTAAAGAGTTTTGAAGAGTCTAGAGTGAAAAAAAACATAATAATGCAGAAATGTTAAACACAATAATGCTTCGCTGTACCTTGGAAGTGTTGCTAGTGTTGGCCTTTCCTTTCTGGAAGCTTCTCACATAACAATACATATACACCATAGTGCTGACAAAGGGTTAACATTTCATTAATGAATAATCTGTGACACATTAGGGTTGCAAGTATTACAGAGACATTAGATGTGAGGAGGAGGAAAGAGGGAGGTGGAAGAATTGTCAAAAGTTTAAAATCTACAGAGAACTAAACATCCTCACAAAAGGATCATACTATTAGTTCAGCAAAAAAGCATTAGTTTTGAAAATTAATTATATATGTGTACAAGAGACTACTGATAATAGCGTTTAGGGGTGGCATTAGCAAGGTAGGCAGAATTTTGATAATAAGAGGGGTTTAGTTATTTATATATTTTTTATTTAAAATAATCTCACTGACCTGAATTGTACTTTAAGAGCAAGTTCGATACTCAAAGTCCCTGCGTCTATGAAAAACTGAACATTTACAGTGTCCAGTTACTCCTGAATGACTCAGCTAACCGCACTTATACACATAGCCTTTTAGAACTAAACCTCACCAGCCTAGAACAGTGTTATTATAATTAGTCAGTTATCTACAGTGTTTGACAGAGTCTGTATAGAAAGAGAAAAATGGCAGAAACGGCTTTACTTTTCCTCTGTGGATCGTCGGTAAAGAGACTCGCCCAAGTATTCTAGCCTCTCCCTCAGTTCAAGATCCTGGTACAAGCCTTTGGGAACCTTGTTCAGGCCGTAAAGCAATCCATACAAGCAGCCGGCAATAGATCCAGTGGCTGCACTCTCACCTGTAAAATTAAACACAATTGTGTGCAGTTCTGTTGTTGTGAAAAATGCACTCTCCTTTGCAGATATATCACTACACAGAGAAGGAAGCTTTAAGCCACTACGGCAGAGATTTTTACTTATATGTGGTGTGCCAAAGAGACTCTCAGAACAGTAGCTCTAGGGAGTTCACCAACCAACTGGAATATCAAGCCTCCACCTTTGCCAGCAGTAACGGGTCATACTGCATAACGTACTCCTGGGGGAATTCTGCACCAACAAATTAAAAATTCTGCACACAATATTTTAAAATTCTGCATATTTTATTTGTTAAAATAATGCAAAATAATCATGCTGGTTTCAATTATTTTGGTAATTTATTTAAACTACAATACAATGGATGGAGAACGGGAGTGGGGAGCATTGGAGGAAATCTCAAAATCCCATCTGTCTAATAGTAATGTAGCTAGTATTGACCCTTTACTTCTAGTTTTGTCAACAAATATATGCAGCCATATGCTCAGTGTTACATCATAGGCAACTGAAGAGCAAGCAAGGGCTGGAGACTCAAACTCACAATTTATATTGGCTACTGACCATCTCCAGAAAGGTCAGCAGCAATCAGTTCATGGAGTACGTTTTGATAGGAAATTTTAAAAATTTAGACAAGTTCTATTCTCTAAAGCACCATAAGCATTTATAAAGCCACAGTGTCCTTTACAATAAGGCTCTCAGGGTGCAACAAACCATTGCAGCTACCCAGGGCTAGAAAGGAAGAGTAGCTACAGAAGAAACCACTAGGTTGCAAGATCTTTAGGGCAGGGAATGTATCTTACTATTGTAATTAATAATTAAAAATCACATAATGGCTGTGTGTATGTATCCATAGCATTGTGTGTTGAGATCCCGTTAACTCTCACAAAGCTAAGGAGGGATGGGCTGGGTCCGCACCTTAGACAGGGCGTCTTCATGGAATGCCTAGGTTGATTGTTGATGGCATCCTGCTGGGCTGAATCTGCAGTGTTGGTGATTCCGCATGAGGGTAGGGGGCAGGGCACAGTTATGTCGAAGGAGCTATCTTTGGCATGAGATGCAACACAAAGATATTAACCACTTGTGTTCCTTTAAAGACCACATGGTGGTTTTTATAAGAGTAAGGGTGTTAAACCAGTGTCCCAGACAAACTACTGCTCAAGTAATTACATACTACAGTACCTGCCTGAAAACTCCCTGCAGTTTTAATTGCATTCAGTATTCTTTTTCTTCCCCCATCTTATACACTTGTGTTGTTTTTCTGTGTGTGGTTCTATAGCAGCCATCCCAGACAGAGGTTGCTGTATATAAGTAGTGGTAAAGTGAACCATATACATTAATCTACTTCACAAGCATGTTGTGAGGCTTAATTCACTAATGTTTGTAAAGCACTTTCCGAGTCTTGAATGGCAGGTGCTATTGACATAATAACAACATTGATCATGTGAAATTGATAAGGAATCAATAATAGGCAATATGGCAGATTTGACTTAGTCAGCAGATTTACTGCTGAGATGCCTTTTTCGTGACTTAAAGGTTGCATCTCATAGAACAATGACCATTTTGCCATTTAAATTCTAGGGGATTGAAATACTTAACATTATAAAGGAACAACAGGATTACTCACCCCCATGGAACATTGCTCGGTTGCAAAGTTCTGTCCAGTCCCCACCACATCCTAACAGAGCATCGTATGCAATCATGGGAGCATCATGGCCTCTTCTTCCACCTCGTCCTTCAGAACTCCACCTCCTATAAGTCTAAAAGAATAGCTGTTGAGTTGGTCGCAAGGCATTGCAAGAGCTCACCACCTTTCACATGCAGAATGATATACTGTAAGACACTTTTACCCCAAGATGGTTGATAAGGACCTGCATTCAGGGGAAGCTCACTCCTATCTATTTGTGACATTTCATATGGAGCAGTGGAGGGGTGCCTCTGATCTTCTCATTTACAAATGCAACCACAATATTCATTTGAGATGATATTTTTTCAAAGCCTCTTACCACTGACAAATTCCCTGGTTCCTCTGCTGAATAGTCCCCCCAGAACCAGCCCTGCCTCTCAGAGACAGACAGAGGCTTTAATGCCAACAGTCATGTAGGCCAGAAGGAAACAAAATACTTGTAACTACTCTGCAGGCTGGATGAGGAGCAAAGGTCTCTAGGATTCAACTGAGCCAGGAATTTCAAGAAGCTCATCAAGTCAGAGTCTCATTTCACATCTTAAAAGTTCACACTCATAGAAATTAGAGGTGGAAAAGACTTATTAGGTTGTCTTGGTCTCCTCTCAGACAATGAGGAATTGTTCTCCAATCCCCCACCACATATTCTCAAATGTTTTGTCCAGTCCAGTTTTAAATGTCTTTACTGTGTCCTCTTCCAGATTTGTTCAAATGTCTCCACTTCTAGATATTTTATTTCAAATCATTCTTTCTCACCTTGTGCTGCCAGGCCTCCCTTCCTCTCAAAGACTGCTCAGAACAACAATATTGAAAATGATCTTCAAATACAAGAGGCAGAATACTTCCTCAGCAACAAAAACCCCTGGGCATTGTGCACTGGCCCATCAAACAGGCCCTAGAATAGGTGCATCCAGACTTTACCTTTTTTACCTGCCCCAATTTCCAAACCACATCCAAAGTGCATCTGTTATGCTTATACCAAAAACATCATTTTGATTAAAGATTGGCCCGCAAGCCAGTTTTTTATCCCCTTAACATATAAAATACAATATAGCAATCTGAGTTGTACTTCCTTCAACTAGGGCTGAATTTGGCCCTGAGCTTTATGGTGTCCCGAGGACTGTGTTGGAACTGCAAGCTATTGTGTTAAGAGCAGTGTTTGTGTATTTGTCTGTCTGTCCCTAGTCCCACATGCAGACTAGTGGGCTCTGCAGCAAAGAATGGGAGCATTCAGCAGAGTCAGTGTGCAGACTGCCAGCTAGAGTAAAGTGAGTGAGCTGTACCTCTCTGCTTAGGGAGCAGCCAGTTTTGTTTCTATGTTTTGGAGTTCTTGTGTGTTCTGAGAAATAAAGTAGTGTTACACTGCAGCCTTCCAGCTGGAGTATTATATATTTTATCTAACTTCTCTGTTTGTATGCTATGGAAATAACTTTAATTTAAGCTTTATATATTTATTTACTGTGCACCCACACATATACCAAAGGGGGAGGGGTCTCAGGCAGCATCACTTTCTCCTTACTTTAATGTTTGCAAACAATAGGCAGTGCCCATCTGCTTCTGCTGTCATCTTACACAAGTAGACTGTAAGGCCTTAGTTCTGCATCCCTTATTCATATGAAGTAGCATTGATTTACACATAAAGTCCCATTGGGATTACTTGCATCAGTGCTATTCTGGATCGGGCTGCAGACATATGTCTCAAGTATCCTTTACTTTGAAAGTTGTCACTCATTTTAGTCCTGACGATACCTCCAGATTTGGTGTCTCCTAGCTTTGTTGAAAATTGTTTACCTCAGAAATAAAGAATCTTGAAATTGAAACTATAGAAAGTTATTGACACTCGGGAATCAAACCCCAACATTTTAAGCTTCTTGTATGAACGCTTTTTCAGTCCCCCTCATTTTGGGTCTTTGTCACACATTGCTTCCAACATTTGAGTCTCGATAGCTTGAGAGCTATGATTGAAGAATCAAGTCTTAAAATGAGAGTGAGCTGTAGTGTCTGTCTATTTGTGCAGTTTATTTAACACACAGTTAAAGAGTCAAACTCATATTTACTGCAAGATGATTTGTTCTGATTGTGCCCACTGCCTGCTTCTTGTCCATACAGTCAGGTAGAGTTAACTTATCTTTCATTGCCCCAAATTTCTAGGTATCTAGACGTGGCAGTCAATTTTATAGAATGTACTGTATATTCCTTGTTAATCTGAAGATTATTTATTTTTACAAATAAAAATGGTCTTTGCAAATATATTCCCAATAAATAAAATCTGGCAATGTCTGCCTAATATTCAAAGCTTCTGTAGTTTTTGTGTGCATGCTTAAATGGGGGCTTTGCATGGACTGACAGATGCACACATGATTTTAGAGGCCTGTTTGAAAATTTAGCCCTGAACATTTCTCTTTATTGTTGCAATAGGGGAGGAGTTCCATCCGCAACTGACAAACTGAAAAGAATGCAGGGAAGAGCTCCAAAAAGGATCAAAGTGCAGTTCTACTTTGAAAAGAGGCTGTGAAAGTGGCACAGTGGGGGTTTCACGTGTTTCCCACTCAGGGACTGCAGATCCAATGTGCTCAGTTTACAAGTAAAAAGATGTATTTTCCAACTGTCAGTCCTGCAGACAGCCAAGGCGCTGCAAGTCAAGCAAGGGTCTTTCCTTCTTGTGCATCATCAATAACAAAAGCTCTACCTGCCAAAGTGGTCACACAGGTGTAAGTAGAATTTGGTCCTTGTAATTGGAATTTAGTCAACTATTCTGTTGATAAAGAATGAGGAGGAATGTTATTCAGCTCAGCCTCTCGTATAGTAGCTGTATTGACACTAGTAGGAGCAAAAACTAGTAAAAACGTATTGTCACTAAAGTAAGAAAATATGACTGAATACACACAGGGAGCAGAGCTATTAAGTGAGCAGGTGCCGTCTTATTATCTACTCTTGGTATTTCATTATCATCCATGGGCACCCTCTGTCATATATAAGAGCACCAAAAAGTTTACAGAGCACCCCAGGTTAGTCACTTTTCAGAACAGAACCATGCTCTAAGGCAGGGATGGCCAACCTGAGCCTGAGAAGGAGCCAGAATTTACTAATGTACATTGCCAAAGAGCCACAGTAATATGTCAGCAGCCCCCGCATCAGCTCCCCACCCCACCCCTGCTCCCAGCCCCTCCCATCCACCGGCAGCCCTGCTGATCAGCGCCTCCCCCTCCCACTGCACCTCCCGATCAGCTGTTTCGTGGCATGAAGGAGGCCGGGAGGGAGAGTGGGAGGAGCGATGGCACGGCAGGCTCAGGAGAGGGGCAGGAAGGGGTGGAGTGGGGGGCAGGGCCTGTGGCAGAGCCGCGGTTAAGCAGTGAGCATCCTCCTCCCCCCCCCCCCCGGCACATTGGAAAGTTGGCGCCTGTAGCTCCAGCCCTGGAGTCAGTACCTATACAAGGAGCCACATATTAACTTCTGAAGAGTCGCATGTGGCTCCGGAGCCACAGGTTGGCCACCCCTGCTCTAAAGGACTGGAAAAACTGATATATGGGGAAAGTTGAAAAGAATTTCATATTTATTGCCAGGCTGCTAAGTAAGTTGGAAACATGAGAACTATCTTCAAATACTGGAAAGTCGTAAACAAGAAGAGGAATTTATTTAGCTTGGTTCAAGGAGTAATAACTAAAAGTAATGGGATTAAATTAAAAACAATGTAGACTACAAAATAAAGTACCCTGGGAAGTGGTGAAACACCATCTCTTGAGATACTTAAAACAAGACTGAACAAAACCAGTGCAGGAATCAATTCTGTATTGACCAGGGAATGGACTAGGATGGGGATTTTCAAAGAGCCTTGAGAGAGTTAGGTGCCCAACTCCCATGGTAATTTCTATGAGAGCTGGTCATCCATTTCCTTTAGGGACCTTTGAAAATTCCAGCCTAGATCTCTGAGTAGGTCTTTTCCTTCTTTAATAGCCATGATTCACTGCAATTTGCTTCTCAATTTCACACTTCCCTAGATGTTTAAACATCTGGCCAGCTTGACTTCCCTGCTTATTGTATTTCTCCCTGCAATGGGTTATACTGGCCCTTTAAAGAAAAGAGAAATCATGTTGGGAGATGGGAGAGCAAGGTCCAGGCTACTCTGTTCCCCTTTCCTCCCGATTCCTCTTTTCCTTAAAGTGCCAATATACGCTGTTTCACTCCCATTCCATGACTATCGCTTAGAACCTTATTCCTGATTCAATTGTAACCATTTCTTGTATTAACTCACATGTTAAGTAAAGATGGAATAATGTTTCTTGTTAGTAAATAAGCAAAAAATCTTTTCAGAAGAACTCCCATCCTATGGGGCAGCAAAGACATTTAACAACCATCTCGGATTATCTCTCTGGAAATGTGTCTATTAGTAATGAAATTTTCTGAACTCTTCTTGAAGATACATTTGCACATTTTTACCTTTTCTCTCTCCTCGGCATCATAATTATCAGGAAAGATGGGTTTATTCTGATTATCGTCAGTGATTTCTCTCTCCTCCAAATAAAACTGCCATTTGGCTTCAAAGTAAAACCAGTGCTCCTGATATTCTGAATGCAAAACAAACTAATGGTGTAATATTTCATCTTGACAAGACTTTCAGGTGCACTTAAATAGCTTTTAAAGAAAGAACAAAACAGGGTTTTCCCAGTAAAACTTTGTATTCTACAGGAATATAACTTTAATAATTCACATACTCTCAAGCAGGATCAAACTGCATGTTCTATTTGATTATATCGATGGAACAAGTAATAGGAAGGCAGGAAAAATGAATATGAAAAGAAAGAAAGAAAATTAAAAATGGTAAGAACTGTAGAATTATCTTAAAAACATCCAACAAACTGGAAATACAGCATGATATGAGATTGAGACAGTGCAACCTTCATCTGAAACAAACACTATAAAGAAAAATGATAAATGTGAATTACTGGGGAGAAAAATTAGTCTATGCCTTTATTTGATGGTGTTCCTTTATAGCAAATCACGAATACCTAAAATGTTTATTTTTGTTTCATTGAGTTTCTTTAAAAGAAAACAATTTGGTGGGAGAGGCGTGCTTTTTTACCTTAGAAATATGAGGACTGTCAAGTCTTACCTTCCCTGGTTTTGCTGGAGGACTCAGAGATGTGGACTAGAAAGCTTTCTCCCAGTTGTTTGAATGAAACAGGTGTTGAAGATACCAAACAAAACACAAAATGTTTTACACAGCCTGAATATAAATCACTTTCCATCTCAATTATTCAGATTTTATATGTAAGATTTCTCTAGTGTCTTGAACCTACTAGTTCTTCAGTCATCCATAGAATCTTCCAGGAAAAACTGGTAAACAAAGACCAGAACTTGCAATACAAACAAAGCAGGAGGAGAAAACCTTCAGACCACCTTTATATATCACCTACTTTTTTCTCTGGTCAGTGAGAAAAAACAGTGAGTCTTGAAAACTGCAAACACACATGCTTAACTTTTTGTATATGAGTAGTCCCATTATCTTCAATGGGACTACTGATGTCCTTGATTCAGCAAAGCACTTAAATATCTTACCTTGCTTACCTTTTAAGCAAGTGCTTAAATCCAATCCTATTCGCTAAAACACTTAAACATGCACTTAAGTCTTATTGACTTCAATGGGCGTACTCATGTGTAAAGTCAAGCACATGCATATTTATTCGCAGGATTGAGACCATGAGGGGAAAGGTGGAAAAAAGGAATAGGAGGCAAAGATGACTAGGGTTAAGAATTCGAAAAGCAGTGAGATGGAGAAGGCTATTAAATAAGCCATTGGAATGTTGGCACTTCAGTCCAGAAGTATGATTGCAGGTGTGTTCAGCATCACTGCTGTTTCAAATTAAATACAAAATAAGTCTGAATTCTGTTTTCTAATAGCTTCCCCTTCAATAATGGTGACAATCAGGGTACTGACTTCCTGGGGAAGAAAAGAGGGTAGGAACCCAAACCAATAAGCAACTGAATCAAATGATTGTATATGATATGATTGTATTATGAAAGTGTATCAAGTAAGGTATCGTATAAAAACTGATGACATGCTGGTCATGAATATCACTGTGTGATGTCTGTACCCATGGTGTGTAAAGAGATAAGTACATGCTCTGGAAATATGTTCCTAAAATATGTTGTGGAGAGAGCTGATAAACAAGCCTGCCTTAGACAAAGGAATGTGGATTTACATGTCTGGATCAAGCTTTGTAAGCCAGAGGACAATGAAGGTACATTTACATGTAAGATAAACAAAGCCACCCAGCTAACTAGCAGAAAACACTGGGAGACAGAGTCTGCACCCCTCGCAATTTTTCCTGGCTCTTGAGGTAAAGACATTGCACTTTGGGGAAATATAAAAGGAGCCCAAAAAGACATTCTAGTTATCCATCACTTAGGGAAGAGGACAGCACCCTAAGATTTTGTGAAAGTGGGGTCCTCTGGCCTGGAGGGCTAGAGTTTCTGGTAGCCTGATTTAAGTGAGAAAACTGGTTAGGCAAAGATAACCTGCTAAAATAAAGTTTTAATCACTAGAAAGCATGTTTTATTTTGTTTTGTTTGCAGCCACACCTGCCTCCCTTTTCTCTTGCTTAGTATCACCTGAATCTCTGTTCTTTATTAATAAACGTATTCTTAGTTTTACTATAAACCATCTTAGTGCTGTTATTTTGAAGTAGAGTGAGTGCTTGGTGAACTTAACAGGCTGGTGTGTGCCCTGTCTCTTTGAAGGCAGCAAACTTAGTAATTTCTGTGAGTGTCCAGTGAGAGGGACTGGACACTGCAGAGAGACGTCTTTGGGGGAAATCGGGAACTGGGGTTCACTGATTGTTACCTGCAAGGCAAGGTTCAGACTGGCAGTCTCTAGGAGTTTGCTGGTGAGGCAGACAGACTGGTGTGGCAGGGACCTGACACACAGTCTAATCTCCAGCAAAGCTCACTTCCGGTTCTGGGTTCCTTGAGGAGAGTGAGACAAACACTCAGATCTGACAGAAAATTAGCGACTGTGCACACACAGTAGTCACTTTTCTAAATGAAGCAATTTGGTTCTTTCTTTTTCTTTCCTTTTTTTCCTCTTCCAAAAAGGCTAAGCAAGTGCTCCCCCTTAGGGATTAATATCCTGAAAATACTTCATCTTCATATATCAAAAAACAAAAGCTGTTTTTGTTTACTCTGGTATTTTCTACATGCTGGTAGCTCTCCCACCTCGCACTTCCCAGCAGAGGGGGTAAAAGTATAAAGTCTACAGCACTCCTGATGCTGCAGCAGTTGGCACAGATCCCTGGGGGGCAGGAGGGAATCCAAACCCCACTCCCCCATGGAGTTCCCTTACACCCACACTAGGACCCAGGTTCATAGAATCATAGAATATCAGGGTTGGAAGGGACCTCAGGAGGTCATCTAGTCCAACACCCTGCTCAAAGCAGGACCAATCCCCAACTAAATCATCCCAGACAGGGCTTTGTCAAGCCTGACCTTAAAAACCTCTAAGGAAGGAGATTCCACCACCTCCCTAGGCAACCCATTCCAGTGCTTCACCACCCTTCTAGTGAAAAAGTTTTTCCTAATATCCAACCTAAACCTCCCCCACTGCAACTTGAGACCATTGCTTCTTGTTCTGTCATCTGGTACCACTGAGAACAGTCTAGATCCATCCTCTTTGGAACCCCCTTTCAGGTAGTTGAAAGCAGCTATCAAATCCCCCCCCCCATTCTTCTCTTCTGCAGACTAAACAATCCCAGTTCCCTCAGCCTCTCCTCATAAGTCATGTGCTCCAGCCCCCTAATCATTTTTATTGCCCTCCGCTATACACTCTCCAATTTTTCCACATCCTTCTTGTAGTGTGGGGCCCAAAACTGGACACACTACTCCAGATGAGGCCTCACCAATGTCGAATAGAGGGGAATGATCACGTCCCTCGATCTGCTGGCAAAGGGCAGGATTTTGCCCAGGTGCAGGACCTGGAGGAGCCCAACACAGAGAGGGTCCAGTTGGCATTTGCTGACCTTGGCCATCCTTAACACCACCAGTGGTATCATGCTGAACACACCACGAGGTACTTTCATTCTGCTACAGGAAGCCCAAGCAGCAGTTGATTAGTATCTTAAAAGAAATTCTATGTTCGAAAAAGCAGAGTGAAAATGTCTACCTACATCTTAAAAAACATGAGAGTATTTTAAGAGAAAAAAAGTCCTGGTTTAAATAAATCACCACACACAATTGATTTGATCATCATGGGATTTTAAAACTGGCTTAAAAACTCAAAAGACCTAGCAATTATCTCTGCTTTTCTGTTGCACTCACCAGCATAGTACCCTGGTGCTAAAAACATAAATGATTTCCCCCCCCACAACACTGCTGTAAGGTAGGGAAGTATTATTATCCCCATTTTACAGATGGAGGTTGTGAGGAACAAAGAAGTTAAGTGATTTTCCCAGTCTGATGGAAAATCTGTAGCAAAGCCAGAAATTAAACCCACCCCTCCCAAAGTCCTGTGCCTGAACCACAAAACCATCCTTCCTGTCTTTTGGCCCAATTTTTCAACCCTTACTGGTGTTGAGTACTTACTTGCACTCCAGGAGTAGTCATACTGAAGTCAATGGACTACACATGAGAGTAAGTGTAACTTAGTGAGAGCAATGGACCTTTTGTGATTAAATGGGTCTCATTGTCTTTGTGACTGAAACAAAAATGGTTTTCTAAAAATGTAGGGCTCTGTTCAGCAGAAATTCTCTTCAGTGCATCTCAGCAGCCAAGGGTCTCGAGCCTGAGGTGGGAGATTTTTTTCCCCTTCCATAATAGCCCCAAGCTCCACAATGCCATTATTATACAGTGCATTCTTCAGGAGTCCCACATATCTTTACACATCTGTGGGTTCACCCTGGTGGAGTGACAGGATCCTTCTGTAAAGTCAGTCGAAGAGAGACCTATATATACTAATCCTGCACCTGCTGCTCTTAGGTCTAGTCTATAAAAAAAACCAAACAAGCTTAGAGCAGAAGAAGCTGCAGTAAAAGAATTCAGTGTGTTCCAGAAAAACTTCTTGCTTGTCCACAGTTTTTTGAGCTGCAACTTTATCTCGCAAATAAATCTTAGTTCTTGGATGCTCCAAGTAAAGATTTATATGTAGTCGAATCAACACATTCTCCAGGCCCCTATAACTCTTTAGAACAGATGGAAAAAACATTTCATAGGTAACATTTTTGGGGACACATCCAAGTGACTTTGGAAGTGAATTAAGTTAAATCAAATTAAGGACACTTTAATTCTGAACAAAAGCATCTACACAGGAATTTAATGTGGTTTAACTAATCCTCTTTCAATTCACTCATTTAGCTACTTACAATTAACTTTCCCAAGTGTCCTCCTGTAGACAAGCTCCTATAGACATTTGTTCACATTAGGATAACAATACTACAATACGGTGATCCTAGGCAAACAGGCACTAAAAAGCTGTTGTGTATAAGATGCATTAATATTATCTATCTCAGGAGTCCTATTTCACTCAACTGTTTTGAACAATGAGTACAACAGAACATATCCCAAATGTTTGCACGGAATAGCAGCAGCCAGATTTGAACCTACAGACAAAGGATGAATTAACTGTTCTCTAAATATATGCATCTCCAGCTGCATTATGGCTTCCACTGGCAAAATGAGGAGTGTCTACTGAATTTCTAATGGAAAAAGTTGTACTGATTGCTTGGGTCTCTTCTACTGTACCATTTGATGGAAGGCAGCTGAAACAGCTTAAATCTCAGCATACATGCTTTGCAAATGATTTGCTGACAAACATTCTTCCTACCTTGTAATGACATTGGAAGACTCCCTACAAAATAAATCTGTGCAGTTTAGCATTATAATTATTGTTTTGTCTGTTTATATAGTGCCATTAGTGTGCTAGGCAACTTGCAAGCCATATGAAAACAAGATCCCTACCCTGAAGAGTTTGCAGTCTAATGTGCAGACAATGTGGAAAGACAACATGTAAGCACAGGAGATGATGTGAACTAACAAAAGTGGCGCGATTGATCAGTGAAGTTTAATGGGTGTCTTTATAGGTGATTGGTTTTTTAAAAAAATAGTTTTCGTTTAGGAGTGTTACCTGCCATGTGTCGAATGGTCTTTTTGCAATATTCTTCAGCCATTGGGACCACCTTCATCATTTCCCTTCCCCACTGCACAAGTGGTTTTCCTTGTATTGCATATGATACAAACAGAGCTGTACAAAAGGACCCTAAAAAGCCTAGAATTAACATATAATATTAATAATTACTAACATGTAATCTACATTTCTACTGTAATAATAATAATAATAACAAAGACATCTTTGGCATAGCCTCAGTAAAATCATTACTAGCTGTGTCATATCTCTAGGATGGTTTAACAAATCCATCTGACCTATGTCTTTCTGTTTAACAGGCTGACACTTGGTATGTCAGGACTCTTGGCTGAAGCACACTGCTCACTGGATGACGACTTATTTCACATATGAGGGAGATTCTGTTCTCAGTGGTATAACATGACAGCAAATAATGCAGTCGTCCAATATAAATATCATGTGTTCATATGATACTTAAAATCTTTTAATTCAAGTCACATGGAACAACTGACATGGACCAAGTAATTCAGTTATACTCTAAATCACTTTGTTTACAAAATCATTCAGCTTGCAGACTGATCAAGATTTTAGATGTAATACTGTTTCTTGCTCATTTTACTCTGAGTAACTAAGTCGTTTCTTCATAGACGTTATGCACACTACTATGTTCTGTACTTCAGGTTTCTTCCTATTTTGTTTTGGGATCTAACTGCCCTCAATAGGAAGCTGTGCAAGTAGTCTATGCAGGGCCGCCCAGAGGGGGGAGGGGAGGGCAAGTGGGGCAATTTGCCCCAGGCCCCCACAAGAATATAGTATTCTATAGTATTGCAACTTTTTTTATGGAAGGGGCCCCCGAAATTGCTTTTCCTCAGGCCCCCTGAATCCTCTGGGCAGCCCTGAGTCTATGGTGTATATTTGCAGGTTGTGGATCACAGAATTTCACTGTGTTCAAGATAATATTTTCTTTTAAGAGACACTCGCAATATTGGCAGAGTTAGAAAATTACTTGATTGTTTTCTTATATCTACTTGTGAAATTTTTGAGCTTTTTTTCAAATACAGCAAAAAATACCGAGTGCAAACTTTAAAATAAAGCTAAGAAACCAGCTCAGTAATTGTAGACACTAAAGCCCCAAATGCAAAGCACTGGAACATATGCTTAACTTCAAGCACATGAGTCAATGGTACTGCTCACATGCTTAAAGTTAAGCACTGGCCTAAGTGTCTTGCTGGATCAGGGCCTTATTCCTTATAGGAACATCCCCAACATTTTGGCCATTCAATCTTTTTAGCACCTAAAGGTGTCGGACTATGCCATAATTCTGGTCATCATGGTCATCATGAAATATCCAGATAAAACAGTACAAAATGCAACTAGTTGCATTAAATTAGGAATACAATAATAAAGCACATATTTGATTTGTGATCTTAAATATTTGTTGGTGGCACTAGATTTATTAAATACAAAACTGTGCTATAGGAAAATAGGTTTGCTGATAGAGTAATGCTGGTCTTCAAGGAATTGTCAGGGGTAAAAAGTAAAGTATTTTACGAACTTACAGCTCCAAATGAAACCATTACACCTGCTCCATGTTGCTAAGGTGACCAGATAGCAAATGTAAAAAATTGGGATGGGGGTGGAGGGTAATAGGAGCCTATATAAGAAAAAGACCCAAAAATCGGGACTGTCCCTATAAAATCGGGACATCTGGTCACCCTACATATTGCAGTTCATTGTGTGTTTCTCTACTACTGTTTAAGTAGCACAGAAATATAAAAATGAACCTTCAGAACACAAACAAATGAATTTTTTTTATTTCTTCCTAAAACATGTGGATTTGGAAACATCTTGATGTCCAAATTTGCTTCTCTTCACATCTATAGCTAACATAATCTGATGGGGCAAGAGCCCATAACAGAAAAACAGTATCTTCTGAAGGATAAACCTATGTGTTCACAGGATCATCTGGATAAATGTGAAATGGTTACACAGTAATTTGAGCAGGATAGTAACATGCAAATTCTTCAGTCATTACAAGTGATGTTTAAGGGGGTCTTCCACCCTACAGCTGGAGGTGCTATGTATTGAACAAATACCTCATGGAAGGCAAGGCTCAAGCCAGGACTTAGGGATCTGCAGATACAGCAGTAGTTCAATCAAGTGAGCTAACAGGAGCTGTGCTAGTCTGTTCTAAATTGATAATCAGTCATACATATCACAGACAAATAATTTTATTTCAGTGGATGTTACCTGTAGGGTGATTATGAGTCATTCGTCCACATTCGATGCTCACTTCAATAAGAGTTTCTAGCCTCTCAGGCTTCCAGTATTTCATCCCTAAACACATGGCTTTTGTAGCGGCTCCGAATCCAGAACCTACATTAAAAAATGTTATGGGCTTTAAAAAGGAAATAATACACAAAATGTAGAATGCCATCGGAAACCAGCATATTTTGTTAATTCAAATAACATTTAGGGAACGGAGAGCTATCCCAGTCAAATTGTACCACAGTTTTCATAGCCTCACACATGGATTTTTGCCTCCACATGTGGGAACCTCATTACAATTGTCACTAAAAGTCCTGTAAGGAACACTGTAGGTGCACAAAAATAAGTGTTCTCCCTTTTCTCTCATTTAACTCAAAAACTTCTGCAATCATTGATCAGTCTTGGCTGACACCTGAGTTGCTTTGCTTTTTCCTGACGCCAATATTGAACGTAGTGGTAGGAGAAACAGACAAGCTAAAAAAACATAGTGGAAAGCAAATCTTTCAAATTGTTTGTTTATAGGGCCTGATTTTTCAGAGTACTTTTGTAGTATTGAATATGCTCAGCCACAGCTCCCATTACTTCAATGAGCACTCAGCACTTCTGCAAATTAGACCCCAGGAGTCTCAGATTGGGCACCCAGAATTTGAGGAACACACAATTAATAAACACTGTGAAAGTTCCAGTTTAAGTGATTTATCCAGCATAAACTAGCAAGCAGATTCATCAGCTTGGGGAGCACTAAAAAGGCCAAATGCTCAAGTTTAGTTCTATATTTTTTTCCTTGGGCGGGCTTTAACCAGAACATGCAAAAGGCTCAAAGTCATACACCACACATACTAAGAGACCTTTCCACTTTTTGCAGGCTGGAAAAGGAGAAGACATATAATTTTCCCTTCTGCTACTGTAAACACCCACACTAAAGCTTCCCTGACCACTGGTCTCTTCTGTCTGCAGCTCTTACCTAAGAGGCAGGAAACCTTATACCTTAAACACCACATCAGAATATATATGCACGCGCATGGGCAACATAAATTCTGGCATTTCCTAACTTTTGAGTGCTTTACTTTGCAACCTTAATGTTCTTCTAACATGGGGTTTTTTATATATAATTTCCTAAGTTCTAAAAAAAGCAAAGTCCATCATGTCGAATCATATTGACCCCATCACCAGATCTGAAACCTTTAGAACCACATGAAACTGTTTTACCACTTGAACTAGCAGATGACAGTAGTAGGTTGTAATCCTCTATGTGGACCAGCCACTAAAGGGGATAATCCAAACACTTTGCTGGTGAGTTTCATAGCTTTTTTCTAGACAAAAGCAATGCTGAGACTCAAATATGCTGGGTTCTCTTCCAGGTTCTGGAAGGGAATATATGCTCTAGTTGTTTTAGACTCTTTTGCTCTGTCCCATAGGGTTGTGCCCTTTTGTTCCAGTCCCCCTTTGCCCACCATTTCTGGTCCCCCTCTGTTTTTCACTTTTCTACATTCACATCAAGCTGTTTCTTTTTTCTCCTTCAAGCTGACATAGGCACCAGTCAGGGGAACATTGAGACCATGGGGGAGAGAGTCTCCTTCATCTCACTTCCATTCCCTAGAGCCATGATGGCCTCTAGCAGCTGAGTGGTATAACTGGAGGGAAAAAACCCCTCAGTGCCTGCATGCTCGGTGCAGAGAGAAACTTGGAGAATTTAGCTGCCAAACCCTAATAAGACTCTCCATTTGGGTTTTTGGCACACTGACAGCAAAAGGTACATCTTTGATACCAGGGTGACCCACCTGTCAAATTTTAAGTCTTTGGTCCAGAGCATGGAGGGCCCAGAGCTTCTCAATTAAATCGTTATGAGAATTTTTTTAACATCGGCAAAACAGCATATTTCCCCATAACCTCTTAGAAACAGATGAGCCATGTTTGTTGAAGCCTTAAAAAAAATTTAGCCCAAGGCAAATGCCCGGCATGGAAATTTTCAGCCTGAACTTTTAAAGTTTAGCAAAGTTCTGAGTCACTGAAAACAGGGTCTTACAATGGAAAACATTAGGCAACATTAACTACAAGTGTCACTGCCAGTTCAGCCTATAATACTAGAATCGCTTCATCCCTTCATCGTGCATCTGAAGAAGTAAGGTTTTTTACCCACGAAAGCTTATGCCCAAATAAATCTGTTAGTCTTTAAGGTGCCACCGGACTCCTTGTTGTTTTTGTGGATACAGACTAACACGGCTACCCCCGATACTTCATCCCTTAATGTAATTCAGCTGCCTATGAAAAATAATATGGCCATTATTTGACAGTGTACAGAAACAGTACACAACAGTTTATCACAAGAAGTGACTAGGATGACTGTATCCAGAGGAAATTGAGCACACAAAATTTATGTAGGTAGTATGTAGTTACCCACTCTGCAATTTGCCCCAGGACATGGAGGCCGACATAGCAACTTTTGCAAAAGTGAGACACTCTAGAATGACTACATGAAATCAAGAATTTGGTTCTAACCTCATCTGAAAGGTTAATCTGATCACCACACTTTCAGTTCTACTGGAATCTTCTAATCTCATTAAAAAACTTGGAGCCTTAGGTATAGGGAATCCCTCACCTCAATTAAATTGTGCTCTGCTCTCAAGATTAAAAAAAATCCTTCTTGAAATATACAGATTGGCATTTCTCAGAATAGTTTGGCAAAACACAAGATGGAGCAGTGGGGGCAAAAAACTTAACTGGCTTCAAGACCGAGCTTGATAAGTTTATGGAGGGGATGGTGTGATGAGACTGCCTACAATGGCATCTAGTTGATCTGTGACTGTTAACAGCAAATATCTTCAATGGCTAGTGATGGGACACAAGATGGGGAGCTCTGAGTTACTACAGAGAATTCTTTCCTAGGTATCTGACTGGTGGGTCTTGCCCACATGCTCAGGGTATAACTGATCACCATATTTGAGGTTGAGAAGGAATTTCCCTTTGGGTCAGATTGGCAGAGACCCTGGAGGTGTTTCGCCTTCCTCTGCAGCATGGGGCATGAGTCACTTGCAGGTTTAAACTAGTGTAGTGGTGGATTCTCTGTAACTTGAAGTCTTTAAACCAGGATTTGAGGACTTCAGTAACTCAGCCAGAGGTTAGGGGTCTATTACAGGAGTGGGTGGGCAAGGTCCAGTGGCCTGCGTTGTGCAGGAGGTCGGACTATCATGATGGTCCCTTCTGACCTTAAAATCTATAAGTTTTCATTTTAGAGAATTCTAGCTTAAGGCATCCTAACAACCATACTTCCAGGATGAGAAGGGGAAGAAGGGGAAGGCTGAGAAGAATAGATAAGAACCCAAAGAGCTAATTAAAGTATGTAACTGTGGTACTGTTTCTAGAGATATATATAGCTTTCTCAGGGCCACACATGCAGTCTCCCACTGACTGAATTTCCTCAGACTTGGCTTAAAATCAGCCAGAGCATGCATAATGCCCATGACAGGGGCATTGCCCAGCCCCTGACACACAGGAGGAGTAAATGGATTGGAGTTGCCAGGATTACTTTCCTCCCCTTCCAGCAGCTGTGTTGAGGGACTGAGCATGCGAGAGAGGAGCTATTCATGCTGAAGAGAGTTGGCTGCAGAAGGGCAACAATAAACAATGATGGCATTGCACTGCAGTGTTTTGGTCCTGATATTGCATCAATATTTGATGCTGTTGAGTGGTGTTGGTGCAGTGTCATATCACAGCGATACAGTATCATACCAACCCAGTGAGATGTCTAGATGCTGTAGTGCATTTTAGTGACTGTGACTATTTCATTTGATGATAAAGTGGCTCTCTGGTTTCTTCAACGTTAAACTGTATGGATAGGTGTGTGTATATTACTAAATGTATAGTTCATTTAACCTTGAAGAACTTGGAGAGTCACAAATTAAATAGTATCAGAGGGGTAGCCGTTTTAGTCTGAATCTGTAAAAAGCAACAGAGGGTCCTGTGGAAATCTCCAGAGGCAGGTATAAATCAGTATGGAGATTTATACCTGCCTCTGGAGATTTCCATTACTTGCATCTGAAGAAGTGAGGTTCTTACCCATGAAAGCTTATGCTCCCAATACTTCTGTTAGTCTTAAAGGTGCCACAGGACCCACAAATTAAATAGTCACAGAGAGCCTCAAATATAGATTATGTATATACACAAATCTCTCTGTGTGTGAGAGAGAACAATGCCAAAGGATGGTAGGATTATCAGTGAAGAAAAAATTGGTCTTGGGAGTTTAATGCTGTATCTACCTGAAAGAAGGTAATATAATAAGATAGAATATCAGGGTTGGAAGGGACCTCAGGAGGTCATCTAGTCCAACCCCCTGCTCAAAGCAGGACCAATCCTCAGACAGATTTTTTGCCCCAGATCCCTAAATGGCCCCCTCAAGGATTGAACTCACAACCCTGGCTCAAACCACTGAAAAGATCTTTCTTTTTCCTCCAAAGAAGAGTTACATTGAAAAGTTTATCTATCTATAGGGTGACCAGATGTCCCATTTTTAAAGGGACAGTCCCATATTTAAGCCCATCTGCAGATGTCCCGACTTTTTCTTAAAAATGGTCAAATTGTGTGGTATTTTCTGTCTCCCCCCATGAGTACTGGCAGGTCCTGCTGCTGGCCGGATCCCTGCTTGCCAGCCGCCCGCTCACTACCAGGGAGGGAGGGGGGGGTCCAGTGTCCAATGATGGGGGTGGTGTGCAAGGCTGGTGACTGGGCAAAGTGGCTGCTCCCCCTGCTGGGCCCTCAGCGCAGCCCCTGCTGCATGCCAGCTCTCGGCCAGCAGGGCCCTATCCCCCACCCTGTTTCTGGACAACACTGGCTGCACGCTGTGAGCTGCAATGGCTGGTGAGTGCGGGCAGGCACCAGGTAGCAGCTGGCTACATGTTGCCTCTGCTGCCCACGCATTGGTCCTTTACAGGCTCCCCCTCTCAATGTCCTTTCCCTCCTTTGCCCTTTCACCCCCCAAACCCCACTGCTTCTCTATATCCCCCTAGGCAGGATGTGTCCTGGTCCCAGCGCTGTGCGGAGAACCAACCCCTGGTCGGAGTACAAAGCTCACCAGTAGCCTGGCCATCAGGTTCCTTCCTTCCCCCACTGCCTCGGGCTGGGCCGGCGCCCCAGGAAAGCCCAAGAACCTCCAGCCCTCAGCACTGGCCAGGAGGAGCCGAGCCCTGCATGTGCCGAACCCCACACAGCACTGGTGTGGGGAAGCCTCTCTGCCCTCAGGTAAGCTCTGGAGTGGAGGAGGAGAAGCAATTTCCAGCCTGTTCATGTCCTAACCCCGCAGGCTCCACAGTAGCCCCCTGTGCAGGGGCTTAGCACCATCTTCACCTGCCCCCCAACCCTGGGTCCTGCCCCCAGGGAGCACAGGGCTGCTCTGTCCCCTAGGCACCTCCCCTGCTGAGCCACCTCTCTGGCTGGGTTCGCTGAAGCCCCTGCAGTCAGATTCCCTGGGCCCTGGTGCACAATGCATCCTTAGGGCTTAACCCCTTCCTGCCCGTGCTGTAGCTGAGGGACAGGAGGCAGCTGGGTTATGTCGGTGGCCAGCAGCAACCTGGAAGTGTTAGCTGCCTTTCAACACTGTGCGGGCAGGAAGGGACAAGCTGCTTCCAGACACAGGGGAGTGGGGAGGGAGGGAAGAGATGTGCTCTACAAAGACACAAGCCAGGTCATCCCTTCCCCCACCTCCCCTGTGGCTGGAAGCAGCTCCCATCCCTTCCCTCCCGCACAGTGCCGAAAGGCTGCTGCTGGCCACATCCTGGTGTGAACCCTGGCAAAAATCTGGTGGGAGAGGAGGCATGTGACCATGTTTGCCCCACCCATGTGTTGTCTTGGGAAGATGCAGCGCCAGGTATCAGGAGAGACGGTTCCATCCTGGGGCCCCAGCCAGGCATGGAGCATGGAGAGCGCCGGGCGGGGAGGGTCAGGTTGGTCAGTCACACACACCCCCACCCCCTGTGAGAGAGGAGTATGGGAGTGTGTATGTGTCACCTCTCCCCATGTGAACCCTAAAGCCTTAGAGATAAGAAGATAAATAAAAAGAATCCAACTACGCAGTATTTCTTTTTAACAGGGGCTCAGTCAACTTGATGTTAATTTGAACATTTGTACTGCATAGTTCTGATTGATTGCCACTGAACTCGCTTGAACACAAGTAATTTTACCAGGTGTCCCATATTCAGCATAGGGTAATATGGTCACCCTATCTATCTATCTCAACTGCAAGCTCAACAATTTGTAATTTACAATGGGATCATTAAAAAGATCAAAAACTAGAGAAACAAAAAATGGAAACGGTGGAAAATATTCCTTAAAATAAACATGAAATTCAAGGACAAAAATCTGGACCCAGAAGCATAAGGCTGAGAATAAAGTTTCTTTAAATAGATGTTAAGCAGGCCAGAGTTGATTTACAAAAGGACATAGTGCCCTACAAAAGGAATTTCTTACATATCACTTGCCATCTTTGGACAAACATAGCATTGTTACAGTACTAGTATCTTATTTGTGGCAGGGGGAAAATAATCTATTTCCAGATATTTAACTTTAAAATAAATGTGTTATTAACAATCAACATATAACAGACAGAAAATACTGTACCCTTTTCATTAAACGGTGTGTGCCAAGCTAGGAGATAGTTATCTGGTTTTAACTGTGAGCAACCTTCAATGGTAGCGGGGTCTGACCATTTCCCTGGAAGTTTGTCAATGATCTCAACATAGCGTTTTACCAAGTCACGATACAGGTCTTCTAAACACCAGTAATCTGTTCAGAATAAGGAATAAAGGACCATTATAATAAGTGGAAAAAGAAGAGGGGAATATTGAAAAATACAAAAAATAACTCAATCATGCATTTTTCAAATATTACTATTTTTCATTTCTAATTTATGTGAAGATTTGTTAACACAAATGAATATAAACACATTTATACAAACCATTAAAACAGTCCTGGAGAGGGTACATCTGCATCTATGTCCAAATTACAATCAATAATATAAACAAGCAAAAGCAGAAAACACTAGAGAGGACATATTTTTATTTATTTAGTTAGTTATTATTTTAATTCCCTCCAGTAACTGTTGCTTCAGGGTCCATTTAGGCCCTCATTGAACAAGGTACTTAAACATGTGCCTTGTTTTAAGGGCATGAGAAGTCCCTTTGACTTTAATGTGGCTATTCAAGTGCTTAAAGTTTATGTACATGCTTTAATACCTTGACAAACCAGAGCCTCTGAGTTTATATGTGGACACTAATCCAGTTCAAGACTGAATTACCCTGTTTAAAAAATTACCATTGACTAGTTTTTAATTCTACTGATTCATTGTAATTAAGCACAGGGGCAAATTAGTGGTTTTTAATATATTTTTATTAATTGTATATTTCATATAATTATTGATCATTTATTTAGATTTGCAGGCTCTTTGGTGCAGAGGTCTGTGTCTTCCTATATTTCTTCAGTGTCCAACACAACGAACTCTTGATCCTCAATGTGTGTTACCATGATATAAATTATGAGGAGGAGGAGGAGGATTAATAATAATAGTAAATCTCTATAATCTTAATTTTCTCAGCAAATGATTCTCTGAAACATGGTCATTAACTACATTTGCTTGTTAGTTATTTCTACTGTGCTGAAACCTGAGGTCTTTACTGGGAGCCCTTAGTCATGTTGAATAATACATTGCTTCTTCAGTAGGACTACTTGTTGGAGTAAGTTACTAAGAGCACCAGCACCACATCAGCTCATTCCAATTGGTCTTAAAAGAATGCACCTGGGCCCTTGAGGGAAGAGAGACCTGGTGAGTCAGGGCTGCCTGGGTCAGTCAGGAAAGGGCTGGTGAGGTCTGCCAGAGACTGGGACTGGGGCGGGGGAGGGAGCTGCAGGAGGTCCCTTTAGGAAGCTGTAGATGGTTCCTGGGGGAAGGCTGGAGAGCAACAAGAGGGGTTTGCTGGCTAACTTCCCCAAGCCAGACGGTCAGGGCTGGAGACCAGAGAGCAGCAGAGGGAAGTGCCTGCTGGCTCTATGCTGGAGAGCTGAAGCTGAGAGCCAGAGAGGGCTGAAGGCAGGGGAGCAGTTGATGCGCTTACCCACTGACATCTCCACACTGGAAAGCTGCATCCAGGGGAACTGTGAGAAAGCCAGAGGGACAGAGGGATGCTCCCCTGGTGAAGATGCACTCCCAGCAGAGAGACTGTGGGGATTCCTGCTGGGAAGAGCAGGGACGCACTCCAACTGGACAGGGCAGAGGGATGGAAAATGACTGATTGGAAGCCTCGGTGTGGTGGAAGATATCAAAGTGTTGTATGGAAAGACTCACAGCAGAGAAGCTGGTGGGCTGCTCACTGGGAAGAGTGCGGTTTTAAGGACAATGTACACGGGGTGTAGGAAATGGATTATGTTTGGGACTTTTGTTGGGGATTTTTTGAATGATGTTTCGGTAATAAACTGGCCCCAAGGAGAGCTGTTATTCAAGCAAGAGAGCCTGAAATTGAGTTACTGGGAACTCTGAATGGGGAAACTGAGGCAGGAATGCCTGTTGGGTGAGGCAGGATGGTGCTCTATGGCAGGAACAAACAGTGAAAATCACATGCCTCAGGCATCCTGTGGGAAAAGCTCATCTAATAATCCCTCTATTTCAGTCACTGGCCAGATCTTCAGAATAATGGAAGAGAGTCAATTTAAGGCAAGGCATGGAGGCTCATAATCCAGGGATGTTCTTTAAATGACCATATATGCAGTAAAACAAGGTTAAAAACAGCAGTTTCCCTTCTTCCATCTGTAGTATATCATATAAAACATACCCCTCACCCCACATGGAATCCCAGAGGAGCAAGGGCATCTTCAAGCCATCCCCACACCACCCACCACCACACCCCACCACACCATTTCAGACTTAGCCAGACGCCAGTTTATGTAGGTGGGAAACAAGAGGCAGAAACTTATCAGTTGGGTAGGCATATGCTTCTTGAAGATTATGAACTGCACATTAGCTACCTGGAGCTAATGGAATGGGCTTTTGCCATCAGAAACTGCATTAAGAACCAGGCCTGTTCTTGTATCCTTTTTAAAAGAACACTGTAGCACAAACTGCTTGGAGATGAAATCCCAGAAACTGGCAAATATTTGTCTACTACTATAAAAGCTGTCTTCAGTACCAAACCTCACTCTGGCCCAGAACATTCTGGGACCGCCGCAATAGTAGTTCCACGACAGGTTCTATATCTGGAGACTCACAGGGGAAGTTTTCAAGTTGGTATCTCAGCAGTTGAGCCCACTAGAGATAGACGCTTGTTTTTCTTCAAAACTGAAGCCTGATTATTTAAATGCTTGTTCATGTCAGGAAGGAAACCGCCTGATTGGTTTCAGTCATAATTGTATGGTATCTCCTGCTCTTGGTAATATCCAGACGTATCTTGATCCTCCTTCCATGCAATAAAGCATGCACTGAAAGAGCTCCTGGGATTGCTTCACCCTTTGTTCCTGGATGAGACTTTCTGCTTGGACGTTTGGCCAGATTCATGGGACCTAGGCTTTAGCTGAGTCGGTATGAGTACCAGCTGCCATTGCTGCTTGTTACATATCCTTTCTCAGATGCTCTGGCTGGCAAGATTGAGGTTCTGTGGTCATGCAGATGGAGAGGCTGACGGCTGTAGGAGATGTAGGTTTGAATTGTGGTTTTACCATCTATGCCTTTAACAGAAGTAATTAATGGGACTCAGATAGCACTTGAATGTTGAAACTCTATGCTTTGCCTTAACAAAGTGAAGAGTAAAAAGGAATCGTGATTTTTTTTTCCTTAGAGGGATGTTACCGGAAGAAAAAAATCAAGATTTTAAACACCAAAAAGTAGCTGTTTATGGAACAACTGAAAAGTAAAATGCTGATGACTGTTGTGGTGAATACATTAGAGAAGAAAAGGCACTTGTCTGTCACTTCCTAGCCTTTACTAAAATCCTGACTTCCTGGTATAATCTCTCTAGGGGAAAAAAATCACACATACATCTTGCTTTGTTGGAGAAGATGTGAAGGAGTATAAGAATAATACAGTAACATAACTGATAACAGTTACCATTCTTCATGATTCCCCATTCCCCACTCACTTGCTCTATGTCAGAAACATAGATGCTTGAATACTGCCATTATAATGGAAAAGACATGCAACATCAGTACTGGTTTTGTGTCCATTTGATGCAAATCTTTCAGCTTTTAGAATCACACTACAAACTATAGGCTCTATCCTGCCAACTGACTCACATGGCAGACCCTTCCACCCACATGGAGCTCACTAACTTCACTATGCCTGTGTGGGAACAAGAGACCACCAGCACTGAGCAGCTGAGCAGGTCCTTCCATTGTAAGGTCTTCACAACACAAACTACATCTGCTCTTGTGTTTATACAGTGTTTAGAGTAATGGGGCACACTCCCAGTTGGAACCTTTGGATGCTACCATAATATAAAAACACGCACACAAACGGTGAGGTGAAAGAAGAGGAAATAATGAAATGTTCTTGCAGCTACCACAAAGGATCACTATGTGTGTTGTTATTAACCAATATAGCGAATGGGATTTTTTTCCCCTGTTTTTACTTTTTTGGGATCAGGGGGTCTTTCAAATTTCTGATAAAGTCACAAGACTTCTCTTTTCCCCTTCTATGTACATACAGCCTTATGCTCCTCAGTCTGCATCAAGGCCACCATCTTGGATGAGGAAGACAGGAACCTTCAGATGTTGACAATGCTGCTCCGTAAGCTTCAAATGAGAGAAAACGGTCCATTTAGCAGCAGCTTCACATGAGAGAACTAAGTCACAGGTACAAGTAGTAGCTGAATGGGCCCAATAGACTTGATTCCATTTACTTTAGTTTTACTCCATTGATTTCAATGCTTTGACACCACTGTGAAATGAGAATCGGGTCCAATCTCTTTTATTTGCTTTCAGCCCACCATGGTGTTACAGACTGCTCTAGTTCTGTTTTTCTTCAGATAATATGATAAAAGTTCATTCGTCATGCTTGTGTTCTTCCTAGACATGTGGCTATGGGCTGAAAAGTCTTCACTAAAATTCCCCTCTCCAATCTGCAGCTGTCTCAGTAGTCCAGTCATGCATTTTGTTATAGATTCTCCAGTGAGTGTGTATGGCATTCAAAGTGCAGGATAAACACAGTCTGACATTGATCCTGGGCAAATGAGTGGAGTAGATGATATGGACCTCAATTAATAAATTAAAGGAGGGTAATGTAATTAAAACCAAGCAACATGGGTTTATGGGAAATAGATTCTGTCAAACTAATTCAGTATGTTTTTGGATGAGATTACAAGTTTGGTTGATAAAGGTAATAATGTTAATGTAACCTACTTAGACTTCTGCAAGGCATTTGACCTGGTATCACGTGACATTTTGGTTAAAAAACTAGAATGATAGACAATTAACATGGCACATATTAAATGGATTAAAAGCTGGCTGACTGATAGGTCTCAAAATGTAACTGTAAATGGGAAGTTGTCATTGAACGGGTGTGTTTCTAGTAAGGTCCCACAGGGATTGGTTCTTGGCCCTACGCTTTTTAATATTTTTTCAATGACCTGGAAGAAAACATAAAATCATCACTGATAAAGTTTGCAGATAACACAAATATTGGGGGAGTGGTAAGTAAGGAAGAGGACAGGTCACTGATACAGAGCAATCTGGGTTGCTTCATAAGATGGGTATAGGCAAACAATATGTATTTTAATAAGATTAAATGTAAATGTCTACATAGAATCATAGAATATAGGTCTGGAAGGGACCTCAGTAGGTCATCAAATCATCTCCTGCTCTGAGACAAGACTAAGTATCATCTCTCTAAACCATCCCAGACAGATATTTGTCTAACCTGTTCTTAAAAATCTCCAGAGATGGAGATTCCACAACCTCCCTAGGAAATGTATTCCAGTGCTTAACCACCCTGACAGGAAGTTTTTCCTAATGTCTAAACTAAATCTTCCATGCTGCAATTTGAGCCCATTATCTCTTGTCCTGTCCTCAAGTGAACAAAGGAGAACAGTTTATCACCCTCCTCTTTATAACAACCTATTACGTACTTGAGGACTGTTATCATGTTGCCCCTCAGTCTTTTCTTCTCCATACTAAAAGGGAATTTTTTCAATTTTTCCTCCTCCTCATGGTTTCTAGACCTTTAATAATTTTTGTTGCTCTATTCTTGACTTTCTCCAGTTTGTCCACATCTTTCCCAAAGTGTGGTGCCCAGAACTGGACACAGTATTACAGTCAAGGCCTTTTCAGTGCTGAGTAGAATGGAAGAAATACTTCTGTCTTGCTTCCAACATTCCTGCTAATACATCCCAGTATGATGTTTGCTTTTTTTGCAACAGTGTTACATTATTGACTCATATTTAGTTTGTGAGCCACTATAACCCCTAAATCCTTTTTTACAGTACTTCTTCCTAGGCAGTCATTTCCCATTTTATACTTGTGCAATTAATTACTCCTTCTTAAGTGTAGAACTTTGCATTTGTCCTAATTGAATTTTATCCTGGTTATTTCAGACCGTTCCTCCAGTTTGTCAAGATCATTTTGAATTCTAATCCCTTCCTCCAACGTGCTTGCAACCCCTCCCAGCTTGGTATCATCCGCAGCCTTTATAAGTGTACTCTCTATGCCATTATCCAAATAATTTACAAAGATATTGAACAGAACCAGACCCAGGACAGCTCCCTGTGGGACCTCACTTCTCTTCCACCTTGAGAACCATTGATAACTATTCTTTGAGTAGGTTTTCCAACCAGTTGTGCACCCACCTTATAGTAGGTTCATCTAGGCTGTGTTTCCCTAGTTTGCTTATGAGAAGATCATGTGAGACAGTATCAAAAGCCTTACTAAAGTTGAGATATATTACATTTATTACTTCCCCCTATCCACAAGTCCCCCATCCGTCAAAGAAGGATATTAGGTTGGGTTGACATGATTTGTTCTTGACAAATCCATGTTGACTTTTACTTTTCACCTTACGATCTTCTAGGTGCTTACAAATTGATTGTTTGATTATTTACTCCATTATCTTTCGAGGTACTGAAGTTAAGCTGACTGGTCAATAATTCCTTGTGTTGTCCTTATTCCCCTTTTTATAGATAGGTACTATATTTGCCCTGTCCAGTTCTTGGGTACCTCTTCTATCCTCCACAGGTTCTCAGAGATAATCGCTAATGACTCAGAGATCTCTTCAGCCAGTTTCTTAAGTATTCTAGGATGTATTTCATCAGGCCCTGCCAATCTGAAGATATCTAATTTGTCTAGTTCTTAAGTTGTTCTTTAGTCTCAGATCCTACCCGATTTACTCTGATGTTTGCTGTGTTAGTAATCCGATCATTGTTAACCTTTTTGATGAAAACTGAAACAAAAAAGGCATTTAACATCTCGGTCATTGCTGCATTTTCTATTGTTGTATTTCCCTGTGAGTAATAGGCCTACCCTTTCCTTGGTCTTCCTCTTGCTAATGTATTCGTAAATTTTTTTTTTTTTTTACCCTTTATGTCCCTAGCTAGTGTCATCTCATTTTGTGCCTTGACCATTCTAATTGGCCATCTAGGAACAAAAAATGTAGGCCATACTTGCATGGGAAGCAGTGACTGAAAAAGATTTGGGAGTCATGGTTGATTATCAGCTGCACATGAGCTCCAAGTGCGACGTTGTGGCCAAAAAGGCTAATACAATCCTTGGAAGCATAAATAGGGGAATCTTGAGTAGGAGTAGAGAGGTTAATTTTACCTCTGTATTTGGCACTGGTGCAACAAATGCTGGAATATTGCTTCCAGTTCTAGTGTTCACAATTCAAGAAGAATGTTGATTAAATTGGAGAGAGTTTGTGGAAGAGCCATGAGAATGGTTAAAGGATTAGAAAGTATGTTTTATAGTGATGGACTCAAGGAGCTCAATCTAAGTATCTTAACAAAGAGACGGTTAAGGAGCGACTTAATTACAGTCTAAAAGTACTTACATGGGGAACAAATATTTGATAATGGACTCTTCAATCTAGCAGAGGAAGATATGACACTATCCAGTGCTGGAAGTTGAAGCTAGACAAATTCAGACTGGAAATAAGGCAGGCATTTTTAACAGTGAGGGTGATTAACCATTAGAACAATTTACCCAACGTTGAGGTGGATTTTCCATCGCTGCCAAATTTTAAATCAAGATTGGATGTTTTTCTAAAAGATCTGGTCTAGGAATTATTTTGGGGAAGTTACAGTGTGTTCGTGGTGATTTGTTGTTTTTTAGGAATAGCTTTGCTTCTGTTGTATTTCAATAATAAAATTTACTATTACACTACAGCATAACGAACACGATTACAAGCAGGACTTGTCAGGCCTAGCAGATATCATTTATACTTTTATAGAGCTTCAGAAGCAGGAAACGTGATGTGCATTTAATCATTGACCATATTCAGAAATATGTTAGACTGACATCTTGTCCTTATCTTTAGTGTATTAGCTATCCCTCAAACCATTGGTTAGCCAGTAGCCAAACATGAAGTATCCAACATTCTCTTCAACTGATCTCTGGACACTAAATTTAGAACAGTTCAGCAGCAGGCAGATAAAACATGAAATATGAGCACAAGTGAAATTTCATTAACTTAAACTATACATACATGTATCTATACATGCTAATATTTAGTTATATATTATTACTTAATGTTAAGGGAAACAGACTAATTTTAAGAGAGAGATAAATATTTGCTTCATTTTGAATAAAAAGATCTCGCTAAACACTGTTACTATCTGCTTAATGATGTGTTTTTGATGACAAGGGCTTGCTAATCTTAAAAGCTTTGACTCATTGGGCAGAGAGTGGACATAAAAACCATTGCTTCCTATAGAAAAAATTAATACCTTAAGAAAATGCAGATGTATTTGTTCAGACTTGTGTGATTTTAGACGAGGATGCATATAAATAGCAGTGACTGTTGTAATATATTTTAGGTGAAAATATAGTAATTTAAAATGGCTCTCTGTAGATCAAAGATACACATTTTTCTAACCAGGTTACTACTCATGGTAGTAAGGTGGTCCAGTGACATCATGATGTACTATATAGTACAATGCTCAGAAACTCTATTAATGATTAGTCTATATGCATTTTTTTTTCTGCACAAGAGCTTCATTCTTTTAAATAGGTTTATTCCCAGAGGGCAGCACTGTTCCTTGAAGCTTAGGGCATAGAAAATATTTATTTAACCAACTTTTCACTTTGATAGGTACCAAGTGCCCCACTGTATTAGTATTTAATTTTTATTAGCTTTAAACCTAAGAAAAAAGTATGGGGAGACAGTCTAAACCTAAGAAATCAAACCTTGTTACTTTTTGTGGCTGTCAGAATATTACTTTCACCTGGGAGACAAGTTGCAGGCTTATATTTGTTATTCAGTAAAGCTGTGTCTTTAGACTCTGAATAGTCGCTCCCAAGCTCACTGCTCCCATATCATTTAGTGCCTATTTTAAGAAAGCTAGCAGCTCCACAGCTTTGTTCCTTCCCCATCTAGGTTCACTAGTCAGACGTTACTTACCTGTGATGACAGCCTCTGCTGTAGCCATGTGCATGAGGGTATTGTCACTCACTGGCCATTTGTCTCCAGACAGCACCAGGTTCTCAAGTCCTCCAATTTCCTTTAGTTCCTCTTGGATCTTTGCACCTAAAGCACTGTTTTCTCGGGTGAAATTTCGATAACCAAGAGCATCCCCTACCCCTGCCAGCAAGACAGCAGCCTTAAATTTCTCCATCACAAGGGACTTTGACTCTTCTTACTTTCCTTTTGTCTAAAGCAGCTACCGAGTCTTGATCTTTCTTTGTTCCTTTGCCTTCAGCTGAGCTCAACTGACACTTTATATTAGCCATTGTGTCACTGCACAGATCTCTCTGTATAAGGCAAGGCTTGCCTTTTCTGGCTTTGCAGGTGCCACCTCTTGTCCCAAATCCAATGAAGAGAAAATATTTCTTAATCCAAGTATATTTTACAGGGAGTTAGTTAATTGTAAAAACATGTGTGTACAACATACAAGTAGTGAAATGCAAAGATCAAAATCATTCCTGCAATGCAGCATAAAGCAAGCCCAGAAATACTTTGACTATCCAGTTTAAGTAACTCTACACCCAGATAAATAAATCTCTGGTAGGAGTGTTAATTTTTTTAATGGCTTGTAAATGAACATGTTTTTCTTTGGTTCTGTAATATATTAAAATTAGTTTCTCTTTGTGGAACTGATTAAGAAACAGAAGCACAGTCTGCTGTTACAAAAGGATGTACAGAGCCCCTCTGCAAATGCAATAGATTCAAGGTTCAAATTATGTAGAAAGAGCCCAGTAAAATTCAGTAGCTTTCACATTTCTAACTATATCCAATGGCAATGTTTTATTAT
This sequence comes from Chrysemys picta bellii, assembly GCF_011386835.1. Classification (NCBI taxonomy): domain Eukaryota; kingdom Metazoa; phylum Chordata; order Testudines; family Emydidae; genus Chrysemys; species Chrysemys picta. The sequence continues at coordinate 244,887,433 of NC_088791.1, read as the reverse complement.
CTGGAGGCACAGATGGGTTTGTTCCTGAATTTAGACAGGTAACCCAGAAAACACTGGCTCCAAATTAAGCTGGCTGATCCATTAAAAAAACCCACCACACACACACACACACACACACACACACACACACACACACACACACACACACACACACACACACACACACACACACACACACACACACACACTTTTTTGCTCTTCCCCTTTACAGTAGGAATGATTAACTAATTCATTGTGTCCTTGGATAAAATCAAGTAAAATAATAATTTATACCACACCTACTAGTATTCTCCTCTCTAGGAAGGAATGTACTTTTCATACCAGCATGTCCACAGGCTGCATTTTAGCTGTGACAGGAGATTAGCATCATATGTTTTGGAATGAATATTAAGTGATGATCATGGGGGCCTAGGAAAATTGTTTATCCAGAAAATGACCAACTTGATGGATAAACTTATATTTTGATAAACACTTTTGTACTCAGTGTTTGGTTCACTCTGTGCCTACATATATGACCAGCCCTTCTGTGGCATGATGTGGGGAGGGAGACTCCAGCCTTTGTACCCAATACCGTGCACCTGAGCACAACTATCCCTATCCACTCTGTCTACACTGCGATGAAAAAACACAGCACTGAGTCCCAGCCCACAGCATGACGGGAGTCAGGAAGTCCACAGACTCAATGAAGCCTATGGATGCCTGCTTGTCATCCAGCTGGCCTCTGTCAATGTCCCTGTGGCCTTCTGGCACAGTCACCCCTCCCTTACTAGTGGCTGATCCCCAGCACAGCACCACGCAAATGACAGGGCCCATCTTGTTCCCTGACAAGAGTGAGCAGCAGAAGGAGCACAGCAGCTCCTAGTAGAGTGGGTGGAGGGAACACAAATACCATCTATTGAGGGTCAACCCTCAAGGGAGGATGACAACCTCAGAAGTGGCAGCAATGCGGGAGGGTCAGGAATGGGAGCAGGATTGGGGACCCTGACAGCCATGCCACTGGGGGGTTGGCAGCACCATACCAGTTACAGAGGTTAAAGGGACAATGACAGTGGGCTGAGGTGCCACGATAGATTCAGCACTTGTGGCCGCTGTATTAGGTGTTAGGCTTGCTGGGTTGGGGCCCCTTCAAGCAGCTCTGGAAGTGACCACCCAGCCTCAGGAGGGGGCATCCAGGAGGCTCAAAACCTGGCTGTTCGGCACCAGCTTTTGCCACAATGGGCTTGGCAGCCTTGAGCTTGGTGCCATCTACAGTCAGGCAGGTGGAAAGGGCAGGGGGCATCCTCCTGTGCTGTAAGATGGGGGAGGGCAGGAGGAGGAGAGGGCACTGCAAGGGGCTTGGCACCTAGACCAAGGCCTGCTGGCAGAAAGTTGTCTTCCCCTGGGGCTAGAGAGGGCAGACCCATGGCCTCAAATCTCCTTGAAGATGGCCTCAAGGCCCTCCCCCACACTGCCAAGGAGGCATCCTCCCCATCAGCCACCAAGGTAAGCACCGCCTCAGCACTGAGTGGAGGGCCACCCTCCCAGGCCTCCTCCAGGAGAGGCGCGACAAGAGCAGAGTTGCCCCCCCTCCACTGCCAGAGCATCCCCGGTCAGCTCCACCCACTGGACCTTCTTAGTGGGGTGCAGAAGGTGGCCCAGCAGTGCCCCCCTGATGCTGTATGGGAGGCATTTTCCCCCTCTTTCAGGTCACAAATGAGGTGCTGGGCCCACAGCTTACATCTGTTGTGCTTACCGCCCCCCTCCCCAATTACAAGTACCCAGTCCTCATCGGTGTTGTCTGAGGGCGGGCCAGCGGGGGTAGACTCAGTGGGCAGGGCTGATAGGATGGGGATTAGAGGAAGCACGGATGGGACAACTGGGTGAGGGGCAGTCTCCACCTTGGATGGACCCACTCCCATGCTCCCTAACATTGCCTCAAGGGTGGGGTCCATGGTGGGGGACTTAAGGCTGGCGGTGGCACCGTCCCCAGAGTCCGAGCGGGGTTGTTAGCTGGGGAGGAGCAGGGACCAGGTGGGCAGAGTCACTGGTGCTGGCGGGGCCGGCGCTCTTCTAGGACACAGGGAGTGCCTTGCACTGCTCCTTCCCAGGCCAGGCGACAGTCCTTCTGGAGGTGCCGCAGAGCCTGGGAGAGGAAGCACCAAGCCTCCCAGGATGGATTTGATTTAAATCACTAATCAGGAAGACTCGATTTAATCATGAATTTTTACACAAAAAAGGTTTTTTTGGGTTATTATAACCTTAATACGTGTTCCTCACAACTCAGAGATAGATGTAGGTTTCATCTTTAGAAGGTACACACTATACATTTTTAAAGTGATTTATTTTGAAAAATTTCAGATTAGTTTTACAGCTATATCAGAAAATGAATAAATGGTTGGTTGGTTATTTCATTTACCAAAGGTAATTGAAGCAGATATTTATGAAGTCATTGGGAAGTGAACTATCTCCAATTCAACAGGTGAATCATTAATATTTGGAGAATTTTCTTGCCACGCTACATTAAGAGAACATCACCAGACAGACATTTAAATTGTTTTATTTAACTAAAACAACAACATTATGTGTTCTGGATATTTTTCTTCAACAGCAAACATATAATATTTTAACAAAACAAGCATACGAATTTTCTAATTTAGTTAAACATTGAAGTTTTTTAAAATCAGGTTTGTTTTTGTTAAAATTGTTTTTAACTAAAATAGTTAAATGAAATATTTAAAAAAAAAAAAAACAAATTAAATCGACTATGTCAGCCAGGTCAACATGAGAAACTTAAAATATTGGCTTCTGCAGCTAACTCAGTCGTCTTCACCTTCATAATCTGAAAGAAAAACAAGCTTTCCTGCTTTTTCAGGTCCCAAACTATTTCTCAATTTGGAATGAATTAGTCCAAAGGAAGAAAATATTATTTCGACACTGGCAGAAGAAGCTACTGCTGTTAAAAGTGAGATTATCACTTCAACAGTCTCTGAATCCAAGTGCTTAAGTGACTTTCACCAGTTCACTGTTGTGACTTTCTTTAAAACATCATCGGCAAACATATATTTCTTGAATGGTTTACCCTTAGTTCTGAAGTTTATTATAGTTGGCATTATGGAGGGATGATTGCTGGATGTCCATGTCATAGTCAACTCCTCTTCTTCAGCAGTTAAGGTTTGACCCTGGTACCGAGTATTGAGAATATTTGCAAGAAAATGACCTGGAGATAGTGCTTGTCCCATTTGTTTTTTAATGCTTGTAATTTAACTGTCATTTCATATTTCTCTTTTTAAAATCTCACTCACTTCCTTCCAAATTTCAACAGCGTCAGCAATAACACAGCTATTTCCCTGCCTTTTGTTCAAGGCTACAGAAATAGGCTGTACTCAGTGTGTGTTCAACATTTCTCTTAAGCCCAATGTTGAGAACCTTGGCTGTGACTGTCCCATCTATTTTTTTCACAGTTTTGTTCACAAACTGTCATCGGATTAAGCCAGTTCTTGATACAATGCTCAAAACAGTCCACTACTGAGTTCCATCGCACGTCTTGTGGGAGAGTGAGCTTGGTTCCTCCCATAACAATCACTTTGCAGCAGCTGCTCTGAAAAAAGTGGAAGTATTTTGCAATTTCAACATTAGCCTTTATTTCTGGAACACTGAAGTCTTTGGCAAGGAGTGCTTCAAATGAGCACTGCACCCGTATGTTATTAGCTTGGGATTCTCTTCACTCTCTTCTCAATAATTTCCTCCCATCTTGGATACATTTGCAGCATTGTCTGTGACCAAGCTGCATTACTAGACATTTGAATTTTTTTTCAGTTTGTTATAGCTTTTACTGCTACTTCTTGTAAGTATTCTGCTGTGTGTGCATTTCCTGATGTATCCATTGTTTCCTTCTTCTGTTGTCATACAAGCACATACAACAGGATGATTGTGGACATTGCTCCACCCATCAAGACTAGGTTAACAATTTTACCCTCTGCACCTTTTGCACACTGCTCTATTTCTTTTCATACACTTTATCCAGCAATTTGTTTGCGATATCTGCTCTGTTGGGTGGACTGTATCCTGGTCTTAATGACTGAACCATGTTAATGAAGTGTGGGTTCCCAATCATACGGAAGGGAGAGTTTGTTGCAAAAACAAACTGGGCAATTTTTTCATCAATTACCTCTTTTGTAATTCTGTGGTTCTTATCACAAACTTAACTATGGTTAGAGCATAAGCTTTCGTGGGTGAATGTAAAAAGCAACAGAGGGTCCTGTGGCACCTTTAAGACTAACAGAAGTATTGGAGCATAAGCTTTCGTGGGTGAATGCCCACTTCATCAGACGCAAGATGAAGTGGGCATTCACCCACGAAAGCTTATGCTCCAATACTTCTGTTAGTCTTAAAGGTGCCACAGGACCCTCTGTTGCTTTTTACAGATTCAGACTAACACGGCTACCCCTCTGATACTTAACTATGGTTGTTTCTGGATGATGGAGATTTTTTTTTTCTTTTTTGCTACAGGTGATATATTGTGGCTGTGTGACATACATGATGTGACTGAAACACTATCATTGGCATATTACTCTGAAACTATAGAAAATGATGGTGATCTTGAAGGTGGATAGTCTTCAGAATCCTGTATGTTGAGGATGGATTCTCCTAAACAAAATAAGTCAATGCAGTTATTTAATTATTATTACCATACTGCTCCTTTAGTATAACTCATTGCATTCACTGACATTCAGTACTACTTTAAAGGTGAAATTGTAAAAGGAAGATCTGCCTATTTCAGCTATTTATTTTTTTATCACAACTGCATCTAAAATGATAGTACCATAGAGTAACAACTATATTTTTTGCTCAAACCTGAGAATTCAAGAATAGTCCAGAAGAAAGACAGGCAGTCCTTAAGAAAGAAGTATGAAATAAAGGAAGTTTACCAACCTGAAGATCCTGCATGTTCAGACATGTTCCTTTCAATGCAGCTTCCTCCTGAGAAGGAACACTTATGATGTTTAGTGATTTTGGCAGTGAAGTCCCTGCCTGTGCCTTCTGCTGCCACCCTGCTGGGGGTGATGATGGTGCCAACAGAGGTGATTGGGGTAGCCGTAGGAATGAATGGGGAGAAAGTTGAGGTGGGCAATGACAGTGGCTGGGAATCCCCCTCCCTCAGTCTTCCCCCCAGAGATGAAGCCTCTGGAGCATCTGCCATTGAGGGCAAGTGATAGGAACAGCTAGGGGGAGGGAGCAGGGGGGAAGAGGATGTAAATAATAAAGGAAAGAGATGAGGAGGAAGGCTGCTAACCACTCCTCCCCACTAAGCCACATGGGGGTGGGAGGACACAAACACAAAATGGAGGGGTTAATCATGCAAATGAAGGGGAGAGGGGAATGCAGCAGTGTGCATGGCAAGGAAAATTGGCTTCTTCAGCTGCACTGGGAGTTTGGGGGTGTATATAAATGGGGGGAATGCACTGAATGAGAATCAAAGTGTGGGGGAGAACACACATATGGGTACATGTGGATGCACAGGACAAGTAGGGTTGGGTGAGGCAGGCAAACAGCAAGTGGGGGGTGGGCCAGATGCAGCAGCAACAGGACTCCGAGGCAGGCAACAAATCACAGGGGAGAGGGAATCACAAGGGGGAGCACCCAAATGGGGGGGAAGGAATGAAAAGCAAGGGAAGGAGGGCCTACAAAACAGGGAGATAGAGTACTGCGGGGGTGTGGGGGGGAAGAATCATACAAGTCAGGGAAGGAGCAGCAAACTACAAAGGGGAAAACCATGTGGGGGGGAGGAGAAGGGCAAACCACAAGGGGGAACCGTGCAAGAGTGAGGGGGGAAGGGAGGCAGCAAACTGCAAATGGGAACAATGTGAGATGAAGGGGAAGGGGAGACAGCAAACTGCAAAGGGAGAACAACATAAGATGGGGGCAGTGAACCGTAAGAGGGGGCTGGTGAACAGACTCGGTGTTGAATGACTCCCTCCCACACCCAGTATATACTTATCTGATTTTAAAAGCTTTGTGCAGGTCACTTTTAAGGGAGAGTCTTTTCCCACCACGGTGCTAGAGGTGAAACAAGTGGAAGCATGGATGGAGTACGGAATCATTCTTACATATTTACAGAGAAGGTGCAAGTAGCAGCTGGGGAAGGGGTCCACACATGAGTGTCTTATTCCCCTCCTCTCAGGAGGCTCTTCTACTGTTCCTGAGACATCCACTGTTCTCACTCCTTCAATAGTCTTCCTATTTAAAAAAAAATGAGCATCTTGGTTTTCTCCTCACGCCCTCCTCATTTCATTATGACCAAGAATGGCTCCTGTGGCAAAGGGGCAGCACATACTACTGCATTACTCTAGTCAGGTTTCTAGACCAGACCCATCTCCCTAGTATTCGAGTGCTGCCTTAGCACCAGCTTTAACAGAGTGTTCACCCTAACCTTGATGCTACTGGCACTGGATTAAATTTTTTACCTTGCTCCAAGACTGCTTCAGTGACAAAAAACAACAACAACCCTGGTTCACTTATTAAAATCATCAAGCTCCATATTCTCATTGTCATAAGTTACATGACTTCTTTAAAAAAGCAAAGTGTCTGCTACCCCCCATTAGTGCACTCTCATAGCAATTATTAAAAATTGTAGTATAACATGTCCTCATGATTTAAGGCTAGATGTATGTGAGATCAATACAAAGAGATAGGGGCCTAGACCTGCTCCCTAAGGAGTATAGGTGGTGTGCTGGAAAGAATGCCATTGGAAATCAAGATCTGTGAGCAGGTAGAGAATTGAGGCAGAACGAGTTGATGCTAGGAAGTTTATTTTGGAGTTCACAGCCTGGAACTGAGACAGATGTTTGGTCAACTACATTGTACCTTAATGATTCCATCACTGCAGTTAAACATTGCAAGAAGGATTTCTAAAACTTTTTGAAATCTGAGACTGCCCAGCTAAGCAAAATGGACAGAATTTTCTTTTAAGCTTAAATACTAAAAAAATCATTTTTGTTATATCTTTGTAATCTGCTGAATGACTGAATAAGAATACAAGGATCTAACAAATAATCTGAACTGTAAAAACACAAGATTTCCAAACCAGAAAAGAGACGAAAACCATACGCCAAACAATTTGTTAGTGTTTTTGATGCATTATATTGAAAGTCTATTTATTCTTTTTCTGTTACCACAAAATTTACAGATGTACAGCTTACTTAGCAGCAAGACTCTCATGAGGTGCATCGCATGAGTGAATGCCTGCAGGCTTGTTCTCCTTAACATGACACATGATAAATCACATTGATTTAGAACTATCAAGTACAAACTCCATGATTCATTTAAGATATTCTAACAAGTTAAACCAAACAAATTGGCACCAACTTTAAAAAAAATATACAGTGTGTCTAGGCACTAATACTGTACACAGTGAACAAACTAATGACAGATTTCTGTATAATTTTTCTATTATAAACAGGTCAGCCTAGATGTTATCAATATACTGGTTTACCTAAATGCCAAGTCATAGCCAGTCCCCTTTGAATAAGTTTGAACAAAGGACAAAAGCAATCAGTAAAGTAAAGTAATTATGTGAAAGCAAGAAATTTATCTTCAATGTGTGTCTGGCTTAACAGCTAAGGGGTATTGTTCTGTGCTATTACGTAAGAGGATCTAGGTTAAATTCCAGACACAACCTCAGAAGTGCAGAAGACCAGTAGCAACACGGAAGTGGGGTACTCCACCTAAGCAATAATGAATTGCACCCTACTGGCCAGCTAATTTCACGAACTGCACTGTGGGACTCTTGTCCAGTCTTCCTTACATGGAATCTGTTTTCCAGAAAGAGTCCTAATAGAAGTAAGGCTTAAAAGTGAGTGGATAAAGGTGCGTATGTCCAGGAAAACTGAAGATCCTCTGGAGCACTGAGCACCTCCTTCCTCTCAGAGTCAGAAGGGTAAAAGCAGACAAGCCCAACCTAGACGCAAGACTCAGCTGAATGATAACCTCAATATTTTAAAAATGTTTTCCCTTAGTAAAAATGAATTTTATCTAGTACATGAATTTAAAAAAAGGTGAAGGGGTGTCAATTAGATTGATTCTAGCAAGTGTTCAGCATGACCAAATGTTTCACAAGCTCTGCTGTAATGGAAGCTACCCAGTTGCCTATAATAGAACTATAGATTAAGCAATTCATGCTTAGTTTTAATGTACATAACTATATTTCAGGTCACAGTTGTCTGATAAAGGACTATGCTATTGCATTTGGTTGGATAAATATAGTTGAGGATATCAGAAAGTGTTAAACATTTCATATCTAATGGCTACAGACTATTCACCTATTTGGTTTTGTAAAAACAGTGTAATCCTTTTTGTTTTTCTTGCTTTAGCTGCATTTGATTTCTGTAGAATAATTTAAATTATGCATACAAATGTATTTCTAAGCAGAGGCTTCAGAGGTTAGTTAAAGTAAAATAGTGTTATTTCTTAGTTACTATAAATATTATATACTAATTGCCCATACAGATAGGAGAAAGTTTTCTAAGGACTGAGATACTGACATCTAGTGGATAAACTGTCAAGCAAGATGTGTTTACAAATGCTCAATACGGGTAAAACTAGACTAAGAATAATAAAAAATTTTTTGCCAATGGTTTATTTAGAACATGTCTGCTATGGAACTCGTTACAGAAAATTTCAGGATTCAGACAAATACGGATTCCCATCCCCACTTTTTAACAGCATACACAATTTAAATTCATACAAGTGGAAGAAAGAATGGAGGTAATATTTCCCTTGTCAACATGATATTTATGGAGAGATGCTTTATTATTGGAGGTTGTCTTCACATATTAGAAGTCAAGTACTTATTAAAAAGTCAAAATGTTGAGTTTTTTTTTTTAAATATGATGAGTCTTGCTGATCTTCATGACTGATGAAGCAAAATGGTACAACAGGCTATGAAATGTTTACATTATTGATATATAATATGATTTAAATATTAATCAATCAATAAATTACTTAGCTCAGAAGATTAGCTAATGCCTTTAAAGGTCTTGTGCCAATGCAGCTCTGACTAAAGGAAAGATCAATCATAGTTGTAAGTAATTAACAGCTCTTTGCTTTAACAAAAACTTTTACATTGATGACGACATACTCAGCAGGATGAGGTAGTGTTTACAAGAGCCCTGTATGTTAACATAATATGTTGAATACTTTCCAATGAAACCTCTCTCTCATATGCACTTTTTGTGCTTATGGATAGGGAAGACACTAGAGAAAGATAAGATTAATCCCTTGTGCTAACCCACAGCAGTCACCTGCGGAAAGGTACAGATCATGGGAAAACAGAGATGATTGACGAAACTGAGACTTGGTATAAACAGATACAACTCCACTGAAGTCAATGGTATTGCATGCACTTACACCATAAGAAGAGGTTAGTCACCCTGTGGAGTAACTATGGTTCTTTGAAAAAAGAAGAACAGGAGTACTTGTGGCACCTTAGAGACTAACAAATTTATTAGAGCATAAGCTTTCGTGGACTACAGCCCACTTCTTTGGATGCATATAGAATGGAACATATATTGAGGAGATATATATACACACATACAGAGAGCATAAACAGGTGGGAGTTGTCTTACCATTAATTGGCCTCTCAGAGTTGGTAAGACAACTCCCACCTGTTTATGCTCTCTGTATGTGTGTATATATATCTCCTCAATATATGTTCCATTCTATATGCATCCGAAGAAGTGGGCTGTAGTCCACGAAAGCTTATGCTCTAATAAATTTGTTAGTCTCTAAGGTGCCACAAGTACTCCTGTTCTTCTTTTTGCAGATACAGACTAACACGGCTGCTACTCTGAAACCTATGGTTCTTTGAGACATGCATCCCGATGGGTGCTCCATTTCAGGTGCTCATGCTCCTCTCGAGCCCTGGATGAGACATTTTCCATTGGCAGGGTCTCTGTTTGGCCTATGAATGTGTCTTGTGTATCCTTGCACCTCGCACTGAGGCGATGTAAGGCTGTGTGAATGAACCTCCCTCAGTTCCTTCTCCATCCAAATGTTCCAAAGAGAACAGTCCAAAGCAGAGGGGAAGGAGGGCAGGTAGTGGAGCACACACAGCAACCAACACACATCTCAAAGAACCACAGTTACTGCACAGGATGAGTAACCTCTTCTTCTTTGAGTAGTGTCCCTATGGGTACTGCACTTCCTGTGGAGATACTATTTGGGAGTCACCTGGAGCAGGGAGCTTCATAATTGAGTCCAGAACTGAAGACAGGACTGCATTACCAAGTGCTGCATCTGAACTGGAGGCATGGAACAAGGCTTAGCGTTGTATGCATTAAATGTATGTACTGAAGATACTGGAATGTTTTTGAGTAATGCCCTGGACGTTGTGATCTGGTAGAATGTGCTGTCACCTATGGGGAGGGAGGGTTTGAGCACCAGCTGCACCATAACAAGCGATAATACACCCAGAGATCCACCTCGACAATCTCTTGGCAGAAGTCATGGACCCCTTGGATTTGTCTGCAATGGAAACAAACTGTCTAGGTGACTTCTGAAATTGATTGGTCCTATCTAGATAGAAGGGCATTGGCCTCCTAATCGCTAAGGTATGAAAAGAAGTCTTCTGTTGTGACTTATGTGGTTTTAGAAAAAGCCAGAAGATAACTGGACTGGTTAAGATGAAAATCTGATAGTACCTTAGGTAAGAATTTAGGGTGTGGTGTAAAGAGACATTGTCCTTGAATAACTCCATAAAGCGTGAGGGAGGGTGTGCCATCAAGGCCCCAATTTCTCTGACCATTCGGGCCAACATGATAGCTACTAAACAGGCAGTCCTCCATGGATAAGTGAAGCAAAGAGCAGGTTGTCCTTGGTTCGAATGGAGGGCTTGAAAGACATTTAAGTACAAAGTTGAAGTTCCCAGTTGGAGTGGGGTCCCTAACTTGGGAAAGAATTTCCCCAAAACCTTAATAAATCTAAAGACACAGAGTGAGCAAATACAGAAAATCCTTCTACTGGAGGATGAAAAGCTGATATTGCAGCCAAATGAACCTTAAATGGAGCTAACTGATAAGTTTGATTTCTTTAAGTCCAACAGGTAGTCCAGAATAGCTGAAAGCAACAAGGATTCAGACATGAGTCAGTGGCACCGACACCAATGGTTGACTTTATTCCACTTCTGCAGGTTAATAATTTGGGTTGACTCCTTTCTACTATTCAGTAACATTTATTGTAGTTCCACAAAACAGGTAGATTCTAATCATACGAACGATTACGGAACCATGTTTGGAGGATCCTTAGGTTGGGATGAAGTAAATGACCCTTGTCTGGGGAGAGGAGATGAGGAATGATAAGAAGTTTGGTTGCTGTGTGGATGCACAGCTGACGCAGGTAAGGTTACCAAGTTTGTCTCGGCCTGGTTGGTACTATAAGGATAACGTGGACCTGGTCATGTCTGATCCTGTTCATTAGTCTCTGTATTTGCAGTGTTGAAGGAAATGCATAGAATAGACCCTTCATGCAAAATAGGAGAAAGGTGTCTTACAGAGACTGGTAGCTTAGACCCCCTCTTGAGAAAAACAGACTAAAATATTTCTTGTTCCTGGTGGCAGCCAAGAGGTCCACACCTGGTAGTTCCCAATTCTAGAATATACGGTTGTGGAAGTAGAGAAAAGAAAAAAAGGGAATTTGAATGCAGATATCTTGACTTCTAGGAATAAAGTAAGAGTCAGGCTAACACTAGCTCTAATAACATGAGATTTCAGGCAGAGCCTGGGTAAGTGGAAAGCGAGTGGAACAAAAAACTGTAAGAGATACTGTTTTTCAACCTTGTGTTAGATAAGAATGGAATACAGACTGTAGCAGGAACTGCTGAGAAAAGTAAGATATCAGAAGGAATATGTATAAACAAGATGCGGTTGTTGATCATTATGGTCTGTAACAAAAGGTATAAATGCTTGCCCTAGTTGTTTATCTAATGGAGGCCTGCCTAGGGAGGGGAATCCCTGCCTGTGTGTACTCTCCGTGCAATTGCAATTGCTTGTAATAAAACTGCCTCTGACTTGTTGCTTCAAACTCAGAGTGAGGACATTGTTTTCTTCCACAATTTTGGTGCCGTGACTCGGATGGCAATGCCCGGCTGAGACAGCGACAACTACTACGGACCGTTCCCCTTTGAACCCCAAGGCTCTAGTGAAGAGGTAAGAGACCTTTTGAAATCTCTACTGGGGTATCGGAAAAGGACTGCCCATGGGGCCGTCTGTCCCTTTGGGGCTTACGCCATCCGAACTTATTGTTTTTGCAACAAGATCAGATGCAGAGTGGTTCTGAGGAATTTGTTGCCGTCCTTGCTAAGGTCATCGGCTGTGGTGTTCTGAACTCCAGGGAGGTAAACGGCTGAAATTTTGATCTGTTGTCACAATTATTGTTGGAGTTGGGTGAACAATAGGAGTGCCTACATCGACGCTGAGTTGATATTTTCAGCAGTTTAGGGAGTTCTTTACATGAAGAGGGACCGTGACCTGCTTGTCCAAACTGTCTCTGGATGGTGAATAGATTGTTCTGAGCCAGCCCCGGAAGCAGCAGTGTCGTAGTCTTGCATGATTGGTCATGAAAGCACAAGCTACCATATAACCCAGAAGCTGTAGAAAGTTTCTTTCTGAGGATTAAAGTCTCCCTTCAATGGTCCTGATTAGATGTAATAAGTTAAGAATCTTTCCATGGGAAGGTATGCCATGGCTGCCATTGAATTCAAATACACTGTATGAACTGTATTCTCTGTACAGGGATCCGAGTGGATTTTCTTACGTTGAGCTGAAGACCTAATTCCTGGAAAAGAGAAAATGACGTCCGAGCAAGTGACAGTACTACTTTGTAAGCCTGACTCTTGAGCAGCCAGTCGTTGAGGTATGGGAGGACTAAAATAGTTTCTTGACGAAGATAAACAGCCACTACCATGAGGACCTTTGAGAACACCCTTCGGATCAAGGAAAGGCCGGAGGGAAATATTCTGTACTGAAAATGTTCCTGGCCTATAGTAAAACGTAGATATTTTCTGTTAAATGGGTATATCACTATATGGAAGTTGATTTTCAGCCCTGGACCAAAAAGACACCTATTGCCTGCCTCTGATATAGGGATTATCACTGCCAGAGTCACCATCCTGAACTTATGAGACTTTACAAATTTGTTTAGTAGTCTTAGATCCAAAAATTGGTCTCCACCCTCTATCCTTCTTTAGCACACGGAAATATCTCAAATAGAATCCCCTACTCCTATGAGGAGCTGGGACTGGCTCTGTTGCTCCTAATTGAAGGAGACAATCTATTTCTTGCCTCAGTAAGGGCTTGTGAGAGGGAGGGATGGATAAAAAATGGACAGTGTAGCCTGGTGTTATGACCTTTATGATCCATTTGTCTGTAGTGATCCACCTCCAAGCATGCTAGAAAGGGAAAAGCAGTCTTCAAAAGGGGGGAAGATGGGCAAAGTGTTGCAAGGTGCTGAATCAGAAGTGTGGAAGGATTCAAACCCTTGGCCGACTTGTCAAAATTGTTGTTTCAATGATGACTTGGAACTTTTGGAAGAAGGAGTAGCCGCCTTTTTTCTCTGGAACTTATGTCTCTTCCTGGGGGGTTTTGTGGATCTGTGAAATCCAACTAAGATGGGCAAGATCTCTGGGCTGTTTGAATCTTCTTTCATCAGAATAGATATATATCTATATATATTCATCCAGAGATCTTAAAACAGCCATAGAGTCTTTCAGTGTGTGAAGAGACTCGTCTGTGGTTTCTGCAAACAGCTTTCAACCATCAAAGGGGAGGCATTCAACAGTGTTCTGAACCTCTCTCAGAAACTCAGAGTTGGAGCCATGATGCCCTGCGCATAACTACCACCACAGAGATGGAGCTGGCATTGGTGTATGTGGCATCCAAGAATGCTTGAGTAGAAGTTCTAGCTAATAATTGACCCTCTGCAATGATGGCATGAAATTGTTCCCTCTCTTCCTGTGGAAAATCAATAAAAAGACTGTAAATTTATTACGGTTTGTGAAATTATTTGTCCATGACCACCTGATAGTTTGCGATCTGAAACTGCAGAGTTGAGGAAGAATAGGACTTCCATCCAAAGAGGTCTAAAAGCTTTTGCCCTTGTCATATGGGGTAGACTGAGTAGTGTTGCTTACCCAACTCATTCACCACATCCACCACCAGAGAATTAGGTGGAGGATGGGAGAATAAAAATTCAAAATCCTGATAACCACTCGTTTGCAATTTGGTGGAATGTTAGCAGATGTTTGCCAAATTGTCTTTGCTGGGTCCAGGAATACCTCATTAATGGGTAGTGCAACTCTAGTGAGTGTTGCAGATTGCAAAATGTCAAGCAATTTATGTTGAAAATCCTTGACCTCTTTGAGTGGTATTTGAAGAGTACTGGCTACTCATTTTATAAGGTCCTGAAATGGCAGGAAATCATCAACCATGGATGGTGGTGGAGGTATGACTGTCACATCTGAAGATGATAAAGAGATAGGCGTGAGGGGTGGCTTCTTCATCTGCCCTAGCCTCCTGTTCTTCAAACGTTTCTTTGTGTTGGGGACCTGGTTGGGGAGTAGAGGATTGAACATCTCTAACCTTCCAATGTGTCAGAGATGGTTATCTGGCAAGTTGCTATCAGTACTCATCCCAGGGATCCCAGTATGGCCATAGGGGGGAACCAAATGGGAGAGAAAGTGCCATCCAGGATTGGTCCCACAATCCTTGGTGTCAAGCATGAGGATCTTCCCTATGGGAGTCAAAGAACTGATTTCTATACGGATGTGCAATAGAACCCTGGATGAGACTGAAGAAAGTCTTCCTCCTCCTTGAGTATCCTCCAATGGGGGAGCACAAGTGGAAAAGGGTGGAGAATCCAGCAGTACCAGAGAGCAATGGTAGTCCAGAGACTGGGATCTTGATACCAAGAAGCATTTAGTACCCATGAGCAGTGGAGATTCTGGTCCTTCAGCCATTGATAAGTCCTTTGAGTATCTGAATTCCTGTGGTATCAAGTGATCGGTACCGCCATGGCAGTGTGCTTGGCAATCAAAGCAGACCAAAGTAGGGACTGGTGGTGTTACAAACTTCGGTTGTGTGATACTGAGGGTCCCAACTGGGGAGGTGCCAACGATAAAGCCATGCTCAATGGTAATGGGCTGGAGAAGCGCTTATCCTTGTCCTCCTTGTCCCATGTAGTCAGTCAGAGCTGTGTTTCTCCTTAGAACTCTGGGACTCTTTGGACTCACTGGTACTGAAGGAGTCTTTCACCTCTGAGGTATGGAGCCGAGAGGCTGAGGCTTCTGATACCATGGACTTACTGGGGGACCAAGATCTTTTGAGAGCAGTCTCCTTATGATGGGAGCCAGTGCTTGGCCTTTCTAGGGGAGATCTCTGCCGAGGTCCAAGGGGCACTGGATCTGTCCGGAGATAGATTTCCAAAGCAGGGATATCCTGACATGACTCTCTAAAGCAGGTCGAAGGGAGCGCTCCATCAGCACCAGCCTCAACTGGTTCTTCCTTGCCCTGGATTTAAGGGCCAGGCACAAGTCACACTTCTGGGAGACATGCGACTCTCCCAAGCGGTGGACTTAGAGTGGCTGCAGCTGACTGGGAGATGTTTGAATCCTGTAGAGCTAGGTACGCCAGGAGAGAAAGGCGTCCCAGAGGGAGGGAGAGGCACAAAGTTAATCCTCATGCTACTTATCTACTAACAACTATTTAATGCTAACACTAAACTATAAACAAGAAGTTAGCTGAGGCACGCTTCAGGCAGACACAATAGTGGTCTATCTCAGGCCCAGGTGGAACTGAAAACCAACTGAGGGTCGTTCGCCTGCACAACCCTATATAGCCTTGGTGTGAGGTTAAAGATGTATAGGATACTTGTGTGGGCCAAACGAACACAGCTAAGGGAAAATCTCCAATCAAGGATTTAAGGCGCATTTGAACCTGAAGTGGAGCACCCATAGGGACCCTATTCAAAGAAGAACTATTACCTGTTTTATAAAATATTTAGAACAACAAGAAGCAAGAGGCTTCATAACGCAGAGAAAAAAAATCAACCCCCTGCCAAAGGTTTTCAAGAAGGGGAGTTAAGAGATATAACCACAGTATAGACAATGTTTCTTTATTTTCCCCCTTCCTTTTTGGGGTTGAGATCATATCAGGAACTGCATGCACAGAATACTTCATTTAAATGGAACCTAGCTATTTTACGGTAAATTGAAGGCTACTAAAATCCTCAAATCTCACGAATTCATTATTTACAAAGTAAATGGAAAATGTAAAGTTGAAGAAAAATTGAATTATGTTTACCAATTAATTATAAAAATGTGTCTTTGGTTGTTTAAGGGTCTATTTAAAAAAAGTAAAAATGACTAATCAACACTGTAAATAATTCTATTCAAACCAGTCTTGGAGTCAAAACAATGTAGAGCAGTCCTTGTGCAGCAATGCTACTGATAGCTAACATAACCACACACACATCAGATGAACACTGTGATGAAGAAGTTAATCTTACAAGGGGAAAAAAACAGACATGGTCTGTACATTTTTGAGAGCTTAAAAATATAAATCTAGAATCCTGGCACCAAGAAAAAAAAGTGTCAGTAAGTTTTTTGTTACAAGTTTATATTAGGGCAGATACTTACACAGAGCTGACTTGTATAAAAATACAACATACTACATAAGTTTTATTTAGGGATTTAATTTATATACCACAAATACTGCTTTTAATATAAGTACAATATAATACAGTTTTAATTATGTAACTGCTGGTGTTCATCTTGGATCATGAACTGAATGGCATGCCGTGCTGTCAAAACTTTAAAATGGCCTCTAGTTAAACTTCCCCAAATTATAAAATCATGCAAAATCTACATCCTATATGATACAACCAGCACAATAATTGAAGCCAATATCCTATGAACAACCTGGGCTATCTTGAGTTTCTTCTTGCTGTGTCCATTAGTCAGCCATCATTTTCTTTAGGCGGAAAGGAGCAATTTCAAGTTTTGTCAGTGGCATCTTGCCACGACCACTGAAACCAGTGACGGTGTGCACAGTTATTGACGAAAAGGTCTTCATTACCTGATAGAGTTCAGACTGCAAACTTAGTCCATTTGGAAGTGTCTGTGGTTAGGAGGTTTTACGCTTTACTCCTGTGACTACTGGTCGTGCATATTCCACAAAATCATCTATGAGAACAGGCCATGCTCCTAAAGAGAAGTCAAACAATGTAAAAAGTCGTAAAACCTAAAATAAATCTATTTAGTCTTTAAACACAAGGGATACCAACTTCACAGCATGATCTATATCTTAGTCATTGGACTGGATATAACAAGGTGATGGCATGGGCAATCTTTCACAAAGAAAACATGCCTAACTAATAAAAGAAAACATTAAAGCATGTTCTCTCTGAGCTATACTCTGAGCGAAAACTATTTGAATGTTGTATCATAATTCATATTATGAGATGTTTATAATAAACTTGAGGTGAAAGCAAGATTATGGTACTCCTATTAGAAACATTCATATAATGGGAACTATTCACATACATGAAGATACTCAACATGTGTACGTGTTTGTAGATTTGGGGCCACAGTATAATATATGTTAGAAAGAACACAAAAATGCAGATATTTGTCCTTAATATTTTTTACTAGAAGAGATAAGGTTTAGTTTTTATTATTAGATATTTACATCGATTATGAACAAATATTTTCATAAACTTAATTTTCACTTCCAGACTTCTATACACTATTAAAAAGCTATTTTGTGTAGATAGTTTTCTAAGTTTAATAGCCTTAATTTAAAGCTAATAAGGATTTTTGTACAAGAATACACAGTATTATTGTGGCTCCTGTAACATAACATGTTAGCTAGCATGTACTGTACCAGTGCAGTTAAGGACTGCTTACTTTCATCTGCATGTTAAAACAAAATCCTGTTCTGCCTACTTACAGGCAACATTCTCGGCAACAAATATGATCTAGTATATTTGTAGCTCTGCTCCCAAAAGTATACATTTTAAAACATTGGGTATAAGTTGTGGTTTGGAGTTTATTCACAGCATTATTTCAATTTTGCTAAATCCAATTTTTAAAAATATTAAAATTCATATTAATTACCTTCTTCATCATAGTTTGACATATCATCTGCAATCATATTTCCAAAGTCTAACAGAAGATTCCAAGTATCTTTTGGGATTGATCTTTTATGGTGTTCCTATGTAATATAGAAACAAATTATATTGTTTAAGATACAGGTTGTTTTCAAATGCTGCAGTTGCTTTAAATTCATATTTTACTAAAAAGAAATCTTACAGTGTTATATACTAACACCATCCTATAGAATCCTCTTTACTAACATTGAAAGCTTTCTAAGAAAACTACAAAATAAAAATATTTCTAAAAAAGGTAACTGTATAGAGCACATTTACTACTATTGATTTATTTCTCCTGATCTACTCACATCAATTTACTAATTATTATTATTATTTTAAGAACAGTGACTGTTAGGGTCAAGCACTCAGACAAGCACCCAGCCAAAGTCCAGATCCCTACTCCCCATTTGCAGTCCCGGTTGCTTCAGCAGGGGATCAGACTGTATTTCCTAACTTCCTCCACAGTTTGGACAGCTGCAAGATCAGCTCCACTTCTGGCCAGCAGGCGGAAAATGGTGTCACCAGATGACATGAGGAATCAAAAAACTGGTGTGTAGGTGGGTACAGAGGGTACAGGCTGAGACAGGCATAAGGTTGCTGGAGAGAGGCCAGAGATTGTGGGTGAAAACAGTCAATGGCAAAGGGGAAAAACCCAGTCACAGGTGGGCAGCAGGCTGGATATACCACCAAAAAACATAGGGAGGTCTTATAAAGGAACCAAAACAAACCTCTGGTGTTTCCATATGTATGTGAGTCCCTATTAGATCATGAGCATTTTAAAAAATGCTACCCCTTTCCACTGCCTCACACAAGCTTTTAGTGGAGTAGTAGCAGAGAAATATCTATAACAAATATGTTTAAAAAACAAGTGTATTCTTTGGGTTTTGCACTGGGACTCACAGGTCAAAGCACCTCAAGATTTAAGACAGCAGCCCCCAAATTTTGGAGGGCCATGCCCCCCTTTACCCTTATTAATACCCCCTCCCCCGGGGGAGGGGGACGCAGACAGGAGTAAGGGGATCAAGAGCGGGGCCAGGGACCAAGCTGCAGTTCTCATAGACTCATACACTTTAAGGTCAGAAGGGACCATTATGATCATCTAGTCTGACCTCCCGCATGATGCAGGCCACAAAAGCTGACCCACCCACTCCTGGAATAATTCTCTCCCTTGACTCAGCTGCTGAAGTCCTGAAATCATGATTTAAAGACTTCAAGTCGCAGAGAATCCTCCAGCAAGCGACCCCTGCCCCATGCTGCGGAGGAAGACGAAAAACCTCCAGGGCCTCTGCCAATCTACCCTGGAGGAAAATTCCTTCCCGACCCCAAATATGGCAATCAGCTGAACCCCGAGCATGCGGGCAAGATTCTCCAGCCAGACCCTCCGGAAAAAGTTCTCTGTAGTAACTTTTAATATCCCATCATTGACCATTGTTACTAATTACCAGAGATGGCACGTTATTGACCTATTGACTAAAATCACGTTATCCCATCAAACCATCCCCTCCATAAACTTATCAAGCTTAATCTTAAAGCCAGAGAGGTCTTTCGCCCCCACTGTTTCCCTCGGAAGGCTGTTCCAGAACTTCACCCCTCTGATGGTTAGAAACCTTCGTCTAATTTCAAGCCTAAACTTCCCGATGGCCAGTTTATATCCATTTGTTTTCGTGTCCACATTAGTACTGAGCTGAAATAATTCCTCTCCCTCTCTGGTATTTATCCCTCTGATATATTTAAAGAGAGCAATCATATCCCCCCTCAGCCTTCTTTTGGTTAAGGTAAACAAACCGAGCTCCTTGAGTCTCCTTTCATATGACAGGTTTTCCATTCCTCGGATCATCCTAGTGGCCCTTCTCTGTACCCGTTCCAGTTTGAATTCATCCTTTTTAAAAATGGGAGACCAGAACTGCACACAGTACTCCAAATGAGGTCTCACCAGTGCCTTGTATAACGGAACCAGCACCTCCTTATCCCTACTAGAAATACCTCGCCTAATGCATCCCAAGACCGCATTAGCTTTTTTCACGGCCACGTCACATTGCCGACTCAGTCATCCTGCGATCAACCAGGACTCCGAGGTCCTTCTCCTCTTCCGTTACTTCCAACCGATGCGTCCCCAGCTTATAACTAAAATTCTTGTTAGTCATCCCTAAATGCATAACCTTACACTTCTCACTATTAAATTTCATCCTATTACTATTACTCCAGTTTACAAGGTCATCCAAATCTCCCTGCAGGATATCCCGATCCTTCTCCGAATTGGCAATACCTCCCAACTTTGTGTCATCCGCAAACTTTATCAGCACACTCCTACATTCGGTTCCGAGGTCAGTAATAAATAGATTAAATAAAATCAGACCCAAAACCAAACCTTGAGGAACTCCACTGGTAACCTCCCTCCAACCTGACAGTTCACCTTTCAGTACGACCCGCTGCAGTCTCCCCTTTAACCAGTTCTTTATCCACCTCTGGATTTTCATATCGATCCCCATCTTTTCCAATTTATCCAATAATTCCTCATGCGGTACCGTATCAAACGCTTTGCTGAAATCGAGGTATATTAGATCCACCGCATTTCCTTTATCTAAAAAATCTGTTATTTTCTCAAAGAAGGAGATCAGGTTGGTTTGGCACGATCTACCTTTCATAAAACCGTGTTGTAATTTGTCCCAATTGCCATTGACCTCAAGGTCCTTAACTACTTTCTCCTTCAAAATTTTTTCCAAGACCTTGCATATTACAGATGTTAAACTAACAGGCCTGTAGTTACTCGGGTCACTTTTTTTCCCCTTCTTGAAAATAGGAACCAGATTAGCTATTCTCCAGTCAAACGGTACCACCCCCGAGTTTAGCGACTCATTAAAAATTATCGCTAACGGGCTTGCAATTTCTCGTGCCATTTCCTTTAATATTCTCGGATGAAGATCATCAGGTCCGCCCGATTTAGTCCCATTAAGCTGTTCGAGTTTGGCTTCTACCTTGGATACGGTAATGTCAACCCCCCCTCCTTTATTCCCATCCGTCACGCTGCCACTATTCCTAAGCCCTTCATTAGCCTCATTAAAGACCGATGCAAAATATTCGTTTAGACATTGTGCCATGCCTAGATTATCCTTAATCTCCACTCCATCTACAGTCTTAAGTGGTCCCACTTCTTCTTTCTTTGTTTTCTTCCTATTTATATGGCTATAAAACCTCTTACTATTGGTTTTAATTCCCCTCGCAAGGTCCAACTCTACACGGCTTTTGGCCTTTCTCACTCCATCTCTACATGCTCTGACCTCTATAAGGTAGGTTTCTTTGCTGATCCCTCCCATCTTCCACTCCTTGTACGCTTTCTGTTTTTTCTTAATCACCCCTCTGAGACGCTCGCTCATCCAGCTCGGTCTAAATCTCCTGCCCACGAACTGTTTTCCCTTTCTCGGGATACAGGCCTCCGATAGCTCCTGCAACTTCAACTTGAAATAATCCCAGGCGCCTTCCGCCTTTAGATCCATAAATATGTTCGTCCAATCCACTTCCCTAACTAGTCGCCTTAATTTATTAAAGTTAGCCCTTTTGAAATCGTAAACCTTAGTCTCAGATTTAATTCTGTTAATCCTTCCATTTAGTTTAAACTGAATTAGCTCATGATCACTCGAGCCAAGGTTGTCCCCTACAACCATTTCCTCAATGAGGTCCTCACTACTCACCAAAACCAAATCTAAAATGGTATCCCCCCCTCATCGGTTCAGCAACTACTTGATGAAGGAATTCATCAGCTATCACGTCTAGGAAAATCTGAGCCCTATTATTCTTACTAGCATTTGTTCCCCAATCTATATCCGGGAAGTTAAAGTCTCCCATGATTACACAGTTCCTATTAGTATTTACTTCCCTAAAAACATTAAAGAGTTCTCTGTCCATATCCAGGCTAGATCCCGGCGGTCTATAGCACACCCCAAGCACTAACCCAGTTCTGCTCCCGGCTCTATTCCTGCCCCAGCCTCAGCCGCCAGACCACAGTCGGGCCCCCAGCCAGATGCAGAGCTGCACCAAGGCTGGGGATGGGACCACGACTGGGGGTGGGATTGGAACAGAGCTGTTGGTGGGGAGGGGGCTGGCCTGGATCCGTCATGTGCCCCTCCCCCCGAAAGACCTGCCGTGCCCCCCTAGGTGGGCAGGCCCCACACTTTTGGGACCTCTGATTAAAGCATACAGTTGATTTACACGGACACTAACTCTTTTGGTTTATAAACTAACAGATTTGATTAAAACTTGTATTTGATATGACTTAAAATAATTACTTGCATCGTTACAGAGAACATCCTCCTGCTACATTACTTCTGGGAAACGGAAAATAATTCAATAAAGTGGCTATGTGATGGGCAGATAAGGCCCCACACTGGCAAAGAGGGTTAATGAGAGCCTGTGGACCCAATTGGCCTGGCCCCGCTACACCTGCAGGGGAGAGGAGAGACCTGGCCCAGTTCAGGGCTGCTCAGGAAGGAGAGCAGAGTGCTACTTCTGATGCAAGGGAAGTCTGAGCTAGCTCGCCATCTGGACAAGACCCTGCTAGAAGGGATGACTAGACCTTGGGGGGGGGGGGCTTATAATTCTGGCTTATACTAACTTTTGAATGTTTGACTTTACAACCTTAATGATCTTTTAATGTAGGTGTCTTTGTGTGATTTCCTAGGTTTAAACAGAAACTTCATCATGCAGCATCATATTAACACCCACATGGCTCATCAGTAGGGTTGGAATCGTTAGATTCACAGCACAGACCTCACTCACTTGAACTAACAGATAGTAGCAGAGTGAGCCAGTTTCAGGATCTGGTCTATGTACAACTTCTGAATTCTGATTAATTTTATAAAATTGTCTCAATGAATACCTCAGTGTACATGAATCTGCCATCAGCTATTAGAGCTGGGTCATGTATTAATGGGCCATTAATCTGAATGGCTCCCATTCAAATGAGAAGACCTTAAAACAATGGGATGGCTGATGTCTAGGAGATCCAGTTAGATTCAACTTGTCTTCACGGACAGAAGAGAGGAGCAGTGAAATTTTCCCAGAGGGGAACAAAGAGGCTGAGATCTCATAACAGCCCTTTAAAAGTGGAGAGGGACTTGGACAGGGAGGAACAAAAAAGGACGGGCTTTGGAAGTATGAGGAGACCTGTTGACTTGGGGACCAACCAAAGCTGAAGAAAGCAGATTGAGGAGATCACAGAGGGACTCCATGATTTGGAGAAGCCATAAGCTGGACAAGTACAGTCCAGTAAAGGGGACCTGGAACCCTGAATGGACACTGACCCAAATCCCAAGGAAAGTTCAAGAACAGTGAGGAAACTGAGGCATGGAACAACATACAGGGGTTAAATTTTGCATGTCTCTCTCTCTCTCATGTTGTCTAAAATAAAGTGATTGTTTTTAGAAATCTTTCTGCAAAATCTGTGTCTGTTGGATACAACTATCATGTCTCCTGAAGGTTTAAACTGTAAACCAGAGTGCCCACAGAGGAAGCTCTGGGAAAGGATGCACTTAAGCTCCCAGGATGATTTATGGGCTCAGTACTAGTCCTGGAGGCCTACGGCAGCTGGGCTGCAGGGTTCCACTTCAAGGAATGGAATTAAACAGATTAAACAGTCTGTGCCCAGAAAATGTGCTGGAGCGGCCAGAGTCAGTTCTGAAGCCTTCCCAGTGATCAAGAGGAGCTTAACAGCACACAGGCCCAGCGTATGAGTTAAAATATAGCAGCCTGGTGAGTGTCCAGCAGGGAGAGCTTGACCACGGCTGTGACACAAGTTGTCATCCTCTCTGTGGTCCAGCACTAGGGGAGGATGGGACATGTTGCTATGTGGGTTCCTCAGCTATTTGCTGACAGCAGAGAAATGGTGAGACTCAAGAATCTTGGGTTCCATTCCAGGCTCTGGAGGAGAGTATTCTCTAGTGCAGTGGCTCTCGACCTTTCCAGAGTACTGTCCCCCTTTCAGGAGTCTGATTTGTCTTGTGTACCCCCAAGTTCCACCGCACTTAAAAATTACTTGCTTACAAAATCAGACATAAAAATACAAAAGTATCACAGCACACTGTTACTGACAAATTGCTTATATTCTCATTTTTACCATATAATTATAAAATAAATCAACTGGAATATAAATATTGTACTTACAGGGGTTGACAAAGTCCCTTTCTTTTTTTTAAAGGCAACAGCCAAAATAAAATGTAAATGATGCAAAGAAAGATAAAAGGGGCTTCAAAAGAAGCTAAAATTAACAATTCTAAGAGAATTAACGATCTGCAAAAGGACAGATCTAGCTCTGTCTCTAGCCAGGGGCAGTTGAGAAGGAACTGAGGACGGATTGCCTGCGCATGGCTAGCATTGTTCCCCACTAGCCACAACGCATGCACGGGCAGGACTACTACCAAAAGTTCTCCGATCAGCAGCGCAGGGATGCAGACACACCTATAGTGGAGCACCCATAGGGACAATTACTCAAAGAAAAAACAAGGAGGAGTCCTTGTGGCACCTTAGAGACTAACAAATGTATTTGGGCATAAGCTTTCGTGAGCTACAACCCATTCATCAGATGCATGGAGAGAAATACAGTAGGCAGGTATAAATATACAGCACATGAAAAGATGAGAGTTGCCTTACCAAGTGGGGGGGTCCGTGCTAATGAGGCCAATTCAATTAGGGTTGATGTGGCCCATTCCCAACAGTTGACAGGAAGGTTCAAGGATCAACAGAGGGAAAATTATTTTTTGTAGTGACCCAGCCACTCCTCGTCTTTATTCAGGCCTAATTTGATGATGTCAAGTTTGCAAGAATCGTATGTTTTCAATATAAACATTTTCCATGCTAAGTATATGGAAATTTCATGTAAATGAAGTAAAGTAGATGATAAGTCAGATGCTTAATGACAATATTTTGGGCTTTGTTTCTAAAGCCTAATTTGTACGACTTTTATTCCACCACCTACAGAAGTGTACTGATACTAGACTTATATTTTTAAATACCGTAACTGTCACATTTAGTTAATGATTGCTCTCTACAAAAGGAGCCAACCTAATCACTCAAACAGAAAAAATCCACTCCATTTTTTACTTTAAAATAATGACTCCCAACCTCTCAAGTCAGCCACAATACTGAAATTTAAAAATAGGATATTGTATGCATAAATATCACAAAGATGGATCATTTTAGCTTGGTACAAAACACACTTGTGATAAGAACTATGTGCCTGAGGATAGACAGGATGTGGCCTCAATCTACAATTTAGGAAGTCAGATTGTATCTTCAGCCTTCACAAAGAGAGAGTACAGGGTCAAATGGTTCCTAGACTAGGGAGTCCTGCTCCTTAAGGGCCAAGAGGCCTGGGTCTAGCCAGACCTGTTCAATCAGCTCCCCCCACCCCTTTGCCATAATTAGCTGCCTCCCAGCGTAAGCTGGCTTAACTAATTGGAGTCATTTGACAGACTGATAAATATCAGGGCCTCATAAAAGGGCAGAGAGAACTCAGTGTGAAGGAAGAACTACAGGAAGCAAGTTGGTCTCCTGTGTAAGGGTACGTCTACACTTACCGGAGGGTCCGGCGGCAGGCGATCGATGTTCTGGGATCGATTTATCGCGTCTGGTTTAGACGCGATAAATCGATCCTGGATCGATCCCGGAAGTGCTCGCTGTCGACGCCGGTACTCCAGCTCGGCGAGAGGAGTACGCGGCATCGACGGGGGAGCCTCCCTGCCGCGTCTGGACCCGCGGTAAGTTCGGACTAAGGTACTTCGAATTCAGCTACGTTATTAACGTAGCTGAATTTGCGTACCTTAGTCCGAAGTGGGGGGTTAGTGGGGACCAGGCCTAAGACCCTGAAGTAAGTTCTGGAAGGACTCCAGGGAAGAAGGGGCAGATCTCTATCCCAGAGCATAGAAGAGGGAAAGGTAGCCCAGAGAGGCTGAGACTGGACTGTGAGAGGGAGTCATAAGAAACACTCTGGGAGTTAACACTCTATCCCAGAGCAAAGAGATGTAAAGGGAGCTCAGAAGTTGTTATGAAGAGGAGCTCTGAGCCACATGAACTTCTGGGAGACAGAAAACCCTGGTAAGTGGAAACTGAGAGAGTGTGTTTGCAGCATCATGCTAGCTAGCGGGGGGGTGGGGGGTGAGTGGGGGTGCTGCTAGACAGGCATACCTTATGAAACTGCCTCTAGGTATCATTTCCCTTTCCCCAGTGAGAGAAATTATAGAGAGGATTCATTTAGCGCCCATTAATGTTCCACATCAGTTCTCGTAAAGCAAAGATGCTGAAAAAGAAACTGCTGTCTTTCACTGTACTCGTCTTTTTTTTTTTTGGTGTGCGCGCACAGTGGGAACACAATCTTACAAGCTGTGGGATTCGCCTTAGTTTCGTGCATTAACACATACAGGAACAGAAAAATATACTTACCAACAAAAATTTATTCCAAAGATCTAAAAATTTAAACCTTCCCGATAAGACTAAATTCCAATATGCAATTGCCATTTCTAAATCTGCAAAAAACAAGACAAAAATCACATATTACAGTGCTTTATACACAGTAAATTCTCAGAGTTAAAAAGCTCTCTTGATTCAGCTCTCAGTTTTGATTTTACCCATACATCTCACTATACAAAGTTACTGGCTAGTTTTTAAATCTTTTTATGATTAATGTTCTTAAGACCCAGTTAAAACTGCCTGCGAGTTGAGATGTAGAAGGCTAGGATATTGTGACTATGTACCATGGAGACAAGATGTATTTGTTAAGTGTGGATCTGGAGTGCTCAACAGTTAAATAGGTCATATTACTGCGCGCGACTTTGCTTGGTTACTTTTAACTTGTAACAAAAGCCTTTTCAAAAACTCACATTTTGAAGTACTAGTTCACTGTGAAGTTATGTATAATCAAAGCAGCCTGGTTTGATTACTATTGAAGATAGCAATTCAATAGTAATAATGGCATATGGAACGACGTAGGCATAAAGGAATCCCACTTACATACAGAGGATGATAAAAGGAGGGACAAAACCTTGAAGTTATCATTGAGCATGCTAATGTATCTTTTACCTATATAGCTAGCACTCAGTGATTATCAGTAACCCTAGCTAAACCATAATTTGTAAAAGGTAGACATGCATAAAGCAATTCACATGAAGAAAATGGTATTGCCTTAACATTAATGTTTGGATTTAAATCCACAAAAATCAAGATATTCAGCTCAAAAGATGCCGGATGCCTTTTCTCCTTGCCCATTTTGAGTGTTAGATTGGCATTTCTTAGGGCTTTTAAGGGGAAAAAAAAAGCCTTCAGTCATCTGGAGCACAATATTTCTGCAGCAACCCTCATGACAGTATAGCTTTTCTACAAGTCACTTATAACAAGAAGGCCTATACCCAATATTAAAGACCTATGTCACGATTTATCAAAAGCAACTAGTGATTTCGGGTGCCTCACTTTTGGTGTACTCAACTTGAGATACATTCAAAGTTGGGTGTAAATGTTTTAAGGAATTTGGGTATCCAAAAAAGGTGAGGTATCTAAAAATAAAAACTCTTGAAAATCTGGGCCGTGGACTACAGTAGTTAGTTGCTTAAGTGAATCATGGCAAGAATAAAGCAAATTTTAATATCACGGAAACTTCAGAATTTAGCAAAGTAACCAAAGTGTTAAATGAGTGACTGTCCTTTGCTTAGTTCACCAGGGATGGGGGGGATGACACATTCAGATGGAACTCGAACAGGGGATTTTTGGATCCAAAAGTAGTTATGCTTGTTAAGTTGTGACATTCCACTAACTTTTATTAGTAGTAGTGCCTTTTTTTCAAATATCTACTGAGAGAGAGAGAGAGAGAGAGAGATTAGTTTTAATCATAAATTACAGTGTACTTGTCCAGGAGTCCTAGCCCATAAGGAATTATCCAGAAGTTCTGGCTGAAAACATAGGTTTATGATGGAAGTGTTACCTTGCCCATACCCCTCTACTCTACAGTATACTTAATCAGAACATTTATGTGGATATGTGACCTAATTTTGTTCTACAGCAACATTAATTATCCAAGACCAGCATTAAAAAACTCAGAATTTAGTCTACCCCCTCCAGCAGAAGCAATCTGTAATGCAGGGCATGCATATGGAAGAGCGGAGGATTTAGAGGTTGGGGGGGGAAAGGATGCTTTCTTGAAGACCTATATTCATTCCCAACTGCCCATGACGCCTAGACTCCACTATTAGTGACCCTTGCAGATGTGTATGTTTCTGTACAAACAGGAGAATGAAGTAAAAGCCTCTAGCAAATTACACACACATATTCAGTGTAAGATATATGGGTATACAGAAATGAAGCTTTTAGAGAAAGTACTGATAAGGTATAAAGAGAATGTCCTCATCTCCACCAAGTTACAAGTTACAGCAGAGGAACATAACTTTAACATTTCAGATTTGGTTATTACAGCTCTGTCATGTCACAGTTCAAAAGCAACTGTTTGGACTGAAGACAATTCATAAGTTTGAAAGGGAAGTTGTGGATGTATTTGGTACATTGTTAAAGCAGGCTGTATTTACATATACGTGTGTGTATACTAATATACAAACAACTGCATTAAAGTTGTGAAGAGAAGCACTAAAAAGTCAGGAATTGACAAAGGTTAAGGTGCCCGATCACCTTCATCTCTGTCCTCTTGACTGTATGCACAATAGTCATATTATATCATCATGCACTGTTTTCCGCAGGATTCCTGCCTTGTTCAGTGCTGCAGAAGAATGGTGCTCAGCGAATGAAACAGCTGGTTCAGAATTTTTTCTATCCTTACTGTTGTTATCCCCCATTTTCAAACCTGGAACTACTATATTTCCAGATAGAAAAATCTGTGGCAGAGCCCATATTTCCTACATCTCAGTCCAGTGCTCTGATCACAAAGCTATTCTTCCTCTTCCTGCAGACTCCTCTCATTTGCTACACATCATGCTACAACAATCACTAAGGCTGAGGTGCTGCGGACCGAAGGCCCATACACTAAAGAATCCTGCTTCATTTTCTATCTGAAATGCACAACGAATGAGTAAAGGGACCTGTGCGAGGAGGTGTGTGTGGGGGGAGTTTGTCATAAAAAACTATTGTCATACATTCATAAGAGGGGACTAAGTTAAGACTGAGCTGGTTCAGCCTATAACTCTGACTGGCTTTAGGAAAACAAACAAAAAGTCTTGCTAGGTAAGGTGCCTTCTTTTCCCAAGGCATTTTGTTTGCAACCTAACGTATTGAATATCTTATGTTCTTTAGAGATTAAGGTAACACTTAATATAACAAAAGTTTTAAAGAAAAAGCATAAACTCTGATAGCGCATTTCCAACCTTCGCCGTGTGATGATCTGGCACTCCTCTCCTCATTTTATGGACATGATTGTCCACGATCATGCAATACATTAACTTATTGTAAGAAAAATTATGACAGTATTTAAAACACACAAAGACAGACATTTATTTGGAAACAGTTAACACATAATATAGTCAGAACAAAAATGACATTAGTACAAGGGGATATTATACACAACTATTTTATTCCACTACTCGTCTGTACTTAATATTGAATGAATAGAAATGGAAATAGGAAGGAACTAATGTGAATAATATTATGGTTTCTATGATTCATTATGAGTTGACTAGTTTTGGCAATGGTCACTTAGCTCATAATTATGAAATGTTACCCTTTCCAACATCTACCTTCCAACACCACCATATGACATTTTACATTGAAATGCACATTACAGGAAAGCACTACTTTTCTGAGAGAAAAGTTTTAAAATATTAGATTAAATACACCTGTTACGAGGAAGGGGTGGGAGGAAAGTATTGCAAAGGAAATTAAAAGGACGCAAGAGATAGAAGTTCTCTGTGGCTTTATTTGATTTGTTATAGCATCTATATTTAAATAGAACGTCTCAATTATGAGTATGTTTATTGTTAAAATGAACTTGATTATTTCAAGATTGTATTTAAGTTTAATATGGTGAAAAAGTTTTGGGGAATGCTAAATGTTATTCTAACATTAATACTATACTTTGAGAATTCTCTGTGTGTATGTGCAAGCAATCTCTTGCACAGTAGGCAACAAAAATATGGGACAGGCTTGATATAATAATGTACAATAAGCATACTTCTCATGCAGAAGGTGGAACTACACATTCATATTTCTAAATTCTCCTTTATGTAGTGATTTCTGAGACAGATAGCAAAGAGAAAAATTCATAACGGGTAGTAAAGTTAGCATTAATGATTATCAGGGGTGTTGTATGTAAGACACAGGAGGCAACTGTCCCACTCCACTCGTCACTGCAGTACTGTGTCCAGTTCTGGGCACCACCCGTTAGGAAAGAAGTGGACAAATTAGGAAGAGTCCATTTATCAAAATGATAAAAGATTTAGAAACCCTGACCTATCAAAAAAGGTTAAAAAAAAACTGGGCATTTTTAGTCTTGAGAAAAGAAGACTGAGACCTGGTCACAGTCTTCAAGGGAGATTTAGGTTAGATATTAGGAAAAATATAAAATATGCTAAATTTTCTAAATATAAAAAAGGGTAGTTAAACTCTGGAATAGAGTTCCAGGTGAGGTTGTATAATCTTCATCATTGCAAGTTTTTAACAACCGTAAGGATAAACAACTGTCAGGGATGATCTAGGTTTAGTTGGCCCTGCCACAGCGCAAGGGGCTGGACTTGATGACTTCTCAAGATCCCTTCCAGCCCTACAGTTCTAAGATTCCTCAGTCCCAGCACTGCAAAAATCAAGATCTTCAAAAGTCATAAAATTCCAAAAATTAAGTTTGTTCCTGCAGTGTTAACTTGGCCACATTGCATATCCTATACATTTTATACTGTATAGTAATAATTACATTAAAAATTACATTAAGAGAGAACATAGGAATAGCAAAAAAATCAAATTCATGGGGGAGAAACACAAATCTTAGGACTTTCCTCACTTAAGTGTCCGATTTTTCAAACAATGTTGCATTAATGCTTTTTTTTTTTTTCTTTTTTCTGTTTTTGCATTTAATCTCTATTCTCCCCCCCCCTCCACCTTATTAAAAAAAAAAAGGTAGAAGTGAGATATGGAATTATTTGGGAATTTTACATTCTATCAGCCTCATCAGAGCTTCTAAACTCGATGGACCTAGCTTCCAGTTTAACTGTGCCAGTAAACTAAAGGACTACTGGGCATCATTAGCATTTTTCCTTAATGCACTGCAAAACTCAAAGAAAAACTCCACTGCAAATAAGCAAGATTGGTCAATTTACATGCTCGTAACTTTAAAACCACTGAAATAACAGCTTTTTTGAAGTCTCAGTGAAACCTACAAGACGAGAACTTTGCATGTTGTAGTTTCAGATATTTAAAGAAGTTTTCAGTATGCAAAAACTTTTAATCAGAAAATTTGGAAAAAAGTCTTTTTGTACTTGAATAACTCAAAATTGGCTGACCTGATTTTTCTCCATTGGGCTGAGAATCCAAGCATGGAAAAAACTTCACATCAAAAAGGAATTTATTGGATAAAGTTATGAGCAACTGAAACATGGGGATAGGAATGGAATTTGGAGCTCAACTTCAGTGATAACAGCTGCTACCCATACCTTCAATAATACACATACCATGCATACACTACCTGCTTATGACATTAGGGAGATCTTGAGTTAGGCCTATTTCTTCAAACATGTTTGGCTACTTAAAAAAAAAACATTACCTCTTAACGGAATACAAAGTTGCCAAAAGCTGCAGGGGGAGGTCATACAACCACTACAATGAATTTGAAGTACTTATAAGTTATGAGACTACTTAGGCCATAGGTGTTTTATGTCCTGCAAGAACATTCCCTGTGTGGGCTTAGATTCAGTGTGTAGGTCTTGGAATTATTTACTTTAACATTGTACAGACATAAAAGCATCTTCATAAATAAGATGAAATCACCTTAGGAACCACTTTAGGAAAAGGATAGATAAAAAGACAGAAAATATCCTAATGCCACTAAAAGAACAGGAGTACTTGTAGCACCTTAGAGACTAACAAATGTATTTGAGCATAAGCTTTCGTGGGCTACAGCCCACTTCATCAGATGCATAGAATGGAACATATGGTAAGAAGATTATATACACAGACACACATTCAGAGAACATGAAAAGGTGGAAGATGCCACACCAACTCTAAGAGGCTAATTAAGAAAGATGAGCTATTATCAGCTGGAGAAAAAAAAATGTTTGTAGTGATAATCAAGATGGCCCATTCCAGATACTTAACATGGGGAAATAGATCCAATTTGTGTAATGACCCAGCCACTCCCAGTCTCTATTCAAGCCCAAGTTAATGGTATCTAGTTCGCAAATTAATTCTAGTTCAGCAGTTTCTCATTGGAGTCTGTTTTTGAAGCTTTTCTGTTGCAAAATTACCACCTTTAAGTCTGTTACTGAGTGACCAGAGAGGTTGAAGTGTTCTCCTACTTTTTTTGAATGTCATGATTCTGATGTCAGATTTGTGTCAATTTATTCTTTTGCGTAGAGACTGTCCAGTTTGGCCAATGTACATGGCAGAGGGGCATTGCTGGCACATGATGGCATATATCACATTGGTAGATATGCAGGTGAAAGAGCCCCTGATGGGACGGCTGATGTGATTAGGTCCTATGATGGTGTCACTTGAATAGATATGTGGACAGAGTTGGCATCGGGCTTTGTTGCAAGGACAGGTTCCTGGGTTAGTGTTTTTGTTGTGTGGTTGCTGGTGAGTATTTGCTTCAGTTTGGGGGACTGTCTGTAAGCGAGGACTGGTCTGTCTCCCAAGATCTGTGAGAGTGAGGGATTGTCTTCCAGGATAGGTTTTAGATCTTTGATGATGTGCTGGAGAGGTTTTAGTTGGGGGCTGAATGTGACGGCTAGTGGCGTTCTGTTATTTTCTTTGTTGGGCCTGTCCTGTAGTAGGTGACTTCTGGGTATTCTTCTGGCTCTGTTAATCTGTTTTTTCACTTCAGCAGGTGGGTATTGTAGTTTTAAGAATGCTTGATAGAGATCTTGTAGGTGTTTGTCTCTGTCTGAGGGTTTGGAGCAAATGCGGTTGCATCTTAGAGCTTGGCTGTGGACAATGGATCGTGTGGTGTATCCTGAATGGAAGCTGGAAGCATGTAGGTAAGTATAATGGTCAGTAGGTTTCCAATATAGGGTGGTGTTTATGTGACCATCGCTTATTAGCACAGTAGCATCCAGAAAATGGACCGCTTGTGTGGATTGGTCCAGGCTGAGGTTGATGGTGGGATGGAAATCGTTGAAATCAAGGTGGAATTCCTCAAGGGCTTCTTTTCCATGGGTCCAGATGATGAAGATGTCATCAATGTAACGCAAGCAGAGTAGGGGCATTAGGGGACGAGAGCTAAGGAAGCGTTGTTCTAAGTCAGCCATAAAGATGTTGGCATACTGTGGGGTCATGTGGGTAGCGATAGCAGTGCTGCTGATTTGAAGGTATATATTATCCCCAAATGTGAAATAGTTGGGGGTGAAGACAAAGTCACAAAGTTCAGCCACCAGGTTTGCCGTGACATTATCAGGGATACTGTTCCTGATAGCTTGTAGTCCATCTTTGTGTGGAATGTTGGTGTAGAGGGTTTCTACATCCATAGTGGCCAGGATGGTGTTTTCTGGAAGATCACCGATGGATTGTAGTTTCCTCAGGAAGTCAGTGGTGTCTCAAAAATAGCTGGGAGTGCTGGTAGCGTAGGGCCTGAGGAGAGAGTCCACATAGCCAGACAATCCTGCTGTTAGGGTGCCAATGCCTGAGATGATGGGGCGTCCAGGATTTCCAGGTTTATGGATCTTGGGTAGCAAATAGAATACCCGTGGTCGGGGTTCTAGGCATGTGTCTGTACAGATCTGTTCCTGTGCTTTTTCAGGGAGTTTCTTGAGCAGATGGTGTAGTTTCCTTTGGTAATCCTCAATGGGATCAGAGGATAATGGCCTGTAGAATGTGGAGATAGAGAGCTGCCTGGTAGTCTCTTGTTCATATTCAACTTATTCATGATGACGACAGCACCTCCTTTGTCAGCCTTTTTGATTATGATGTCAGAGTTGTTCTTGAGGCTGTTGATGGCGTTGTGTTCAGCAAGGCTGAGGTTATGGGGCAAGTGATGCTGCTTTTCCACAATTTCAGCCCGTGCACGATGACGGAAGCAATCTATGTAGAAGTCCAGTCTGTTGTTTCGACCTTCAGGAGGAGTCCATGCAGAATCCTTCTTTTTGTAGTTCTGGTAGGAAGGATTCTGTGGGTTAGTATGTTGTTCAGAGGTGTGTTGGAAATATTCTTTGAGTAGGAGACGTCAAATCCCTGGTACACCCACACCTTGAATAGTGCGTGCAGTTCTGGTCACCCCATCTCAAAAAAGATATATTAAGAATTGGAAAAAGTACAGAGAAGGGCAACAAAAATGACCAGGGGTATAGAAGAGTTCCCATATGAGGAGAGATTAAAAAGACTGGGACTGTTCATCTTAGAAAATGGATGACGGAGGGGAGGGGCATGGAGAGGAATACAATAAAAGTCTATAAAACCATGAATAGTGTGGAGAAAGTGAATGCGGAAGTGTTATTTACCCCTTCACATAACACACAAACCAGGGATCGCCCAATGAAATTAACAGGCAGCAGGTTTAAAACAAACATAAGGAAGTATTTTTTTACACAATAAACAGTCAACCTGTGGAACTCATTGCCAGGGGGTGTTGTGAAAGCCAAAACTATAACTGAGTTCAAAACAGAATTAGATAAGTTCATGGAAGACAGGTTCATCAATGGATATTAGCAACCCCGTGCTCTGGGTGTCCCTAAACCTCTGACTGCCAGAAGCTGGGACTGGACAACATGGGATGGACCACTTGACAACTGTCCTGTTAATTCCTTCTGAAGCATCTCGCACTGGCCACTGTTGGAAGACAGTATACTGAGCTAGATGGACCATCGGGTCTCATCCAGTATAGCCATTCTTATGTTCTTATTTACATAGTCTCCCCCATATTATATTCTGAGGGTGAAAGTCTTATAGGTGAAAAAGACAGAACAAGAAGAACACATCTCTGGAAATAGCTTTTCATCTAAATTAGAAACTCCAGAATTTTAGAATAATTCTAGTATAAATAAATGTACAGGTCTTTTTGGTTATGGTATAGAACAGCTGCTCAATGGTTCGCTAGCGTATGGCAAATTACACTGTTAAGATACAGAGAAACAGTTGGTAAAATTAAAGTAGGCTGCAAAGCATATGCATTCTTGTTTTGGACTTGTTGATGGTTTGATCGCATTGGCCTGAACCTAATGTAAAAATCTGCAACAGCATCATGACCAACCAGGAATGAAGGATGAAAGGCATGGTCACAGGGCTCTTAAAAACACCTCTCCCATAGCCAAATCCATATAGCATCTTAAATAGCTCATCTAAATAGATATCTGGGAAGAATGGAATCTAGAGGAGTAACTAAGGGCAATAGATTAACAATAAAAAATCCCACAGGAAGTGTAAGGACTCACTTTTGCCTGAGACAATTTTGTGAGAACTAATAAGAAGAAATAATACTCCTAATTTTTAAACATCTGGATGTAGCAAGTTATGCGTCCTATATAATACAATCACACATTATCTCAGGCATTAGAAGGCTAATTTTACACTAAAGATATTAGTTGCAGGCACTTAGTTCCTAATACATAATTATGAGAGAGGAGGTAATAGATTCAGCCCTTGTAAGGGTTGGTACCCTAAAAGCTTTGAGAGACAGAACTGTATCAAGGAATCCAAGAGCAGAGGAATTTTTATGCTCTTAATGCCAACAGTTGTGCCCCCCACAATAAACTGATTTTCAGGCTATTTTAAAGGGGTAGTT
The DNA here is from genome assembly GCF_011386835.1 of Chrysemys picta bellii. NCBI lineage: Eukaryota > Metazoa > Chordata > Testudines > Emydidae > Chrysemys > Chrysemys picta. Next base: position 244,851,357 of record NC_088791.1, on the reverse strand, counting down.
AACCATGTTCTTGGAAGTCTGAACTAAGAGGTAGCTCACAAATCAAGAGTCAGCAGTTTGAGAAACTGCAAGCATTCTCTATCAGTGTTAACCTCTTCTGTCAAATATGTAGCCAATGATTTTAGTTTATTGTTCATTTACTGTGTGGTTATGATTAACTAACATGTTATGTCATATATAATCATTGTATGCTAAATAGAGTTAAATTGTAGGATTATAGAAGTATAAGATTGATCAGTAGTTAGAAGGGATAATTATATATTAGGTATCTAAGTAAGTAGGGCTGAAACACAAGGTCTGTAGGCTGAGGCCTGCAAGATTTTAGCTTAGCTATTTTAGGCCTTGGAGATAAGAAATGCTTGACATAAGTAAGTGACCACAGAATGACTCTATGCCACAAGATTACGGGAAAAGATATACCAATGGGTGATATTGCGAAAAATTAACAGTAAAGTAATGTTTAGCTTACAAGATGCCCAGTAATCTCATTTTTCTAACACATGCCCTAACCAGCATGATATGTGTAAATGCTAATAAGGTATAGACAAAAATCACATTATAAAAAGGGGCTGCCCAGAGCAGGAAAATTGAGCTCCCTATGGGAAACTCCAGCAGGAACCATCCATCTACTGATGATCAATCCATGAGAAACCCTAACACTATTAAGGATGTGAGTATAACCATATTTGTAACTTGGGTAATGATAACTTTAATAAAACTTGTAAAACAGACTAGATCTTGTACTTGTGAATGTATGTGTGGTCACTACCCTTGGTCTGTGTGTGTTCCTAGATACTCTAAATCTGAAGCAAGTAGCACAGGTGACTTTCACTCTAAGCTTGAAACTGTAGCGACCAGAGCCAAACCCACAGTGATGTAATACCATATTACAAAATTCACTTTAAATAAAATAAAAGGATACAAATGCTGCACTTTATACAACCACCTCAGTGGTAATTATAACTATATAATGTGAATATTCATTTAAACAAAATCTGATAATTCCATAAAGATACAGAAACCTGATTATGTTGTGGAGACAGTCTCCTCATGAGCCCTTTGTTTATAAACACTCAAAAATGTATTAATATCTGCAGGGCATGCTCATCAGTTGCCATCCATGAATTTAAGATCTTTTTTTCTTTTGGGACAAAGTTAATATTACATGAAATGGCAAGAGAAAGAAAAATATTTAAAAAATGTTATAAAAATAAAGGCCAGTATACTTTCACTAATTATGCTGGGTTTTCACAATCAGACACAGGAAAAGAACCCCATGACATTTGCCATAGTTTATAAAAGTTAATCACCATCTTCACAGAATTATAGTACTGGAAGGGACCTGAAGAGGTCTTCTAGTTCATTCCGCTGCACTCATGGCAGGACTAAGTATTATCTAGACCAATGGCTCCCAAACTTGTTCCGCCGCTTGTGCAGGGAAAGCCCGTGGTGGGCCGGGACGGTTTGTTTACCTGCCGCGTCCGCGGGTTCGGCCGATTGCGGCTCCCAGTGGCCGCGGTTCGCTGCTCCAGGCCAATGGGAGCTGCTGGAAGCGGCACGGGCCAAGGGACATACTGGCCGCCGCTTCCAGCAGCTCCCATTGGCCTGGAGCAGCGAACCGCGGCCACTGGGAGCCGCAATCGGCCGAACCCGCGGACGCGGCAGGTAAACAAACCGGCCCGGCCCGCCACGGGCTTTCCCTGCACAAGCGGCAGAACAAGTTTGGGAACCACTGATCTAGACCATCCCTGACCGGTATTTGTCTAACCCCCTCTTAAAAACCTCCAATGACAGAGATTCCACAACCTCCCTAGACAATTTATTCCAGTGCTTAACTACCCTGACAGTTAGGAAGTTTTTCCTAATGTCCAACCTAAACCTCCCTTGCTGCAATTTAAGCCCATTGCTTCTTGTCCTATTCTTAGTGGTTAAGGAGAACAATTTTTCTACCTCCTCCTTGTAACGACTTTTTATATACTTGAAAACTGTTATGTCCCCCCTCAGACTCTCTTCTCCACATTAAACAAACCCATTTTTTTCCAATATTCCCTCATAGGTCATGTTTTCTAGATCTTTACTCATTTTTGTTGCTCTTCTCTGGACTTACTCCAATTTGTCCACAGCTTTCCTGAAATGTTGCACCCAAAAATGGACACAGTTCTGCAGTTGAGGCCTTATCAGTATGGAGTAGAATGGAAGAATTACTTCTCGTGTCTTGCTTACAATACTCCTCCTAATACATGCCAGAATGTTTGCTTTTTTTGCAACAGTATTACACTGTTGACTCATATTTAGCTTATGAGCCTATGACCCTTAAAAATATAAAAATATATTTAAAATATCCCTTTGGTGCAGCCTCTTCCTCCCTGGGCAAGCAGGGGATGGAAGTGCTACCAAATTAGCACAATCAACATGGGGAGAGAAAAACAGGACATTATATTGTAGTGACATTCTATGGTTTACCCAGCAGCAATACCAGTGGGCTGTCCACAAAGCTATATGCCCAACCCATTCTTGACTAGATGGACAATGTAACAAGAGACCGGGATGTGAGAAATATGCAATACATTAAAATACTAACATACTGTGCTTTTCAATCCACAGATCACAATGTGCTTTGATAAAGGTGGGCAAGCACTATTAACCCCATTTTAGGGCTTGACTGAACCCCCACTGCAGTTAATGGAAAGGCTCCACTGATTTCGGTTGGCATTCTCCTTACAGAAGAGGAAAACGAGATGTGATTTGTTCAAGTTTGCAAATAGATATAGGAAATAAAGGACTTGCATGAAGCACATTCACAAAGTTTACAAAACATGGTGGCACGAAGTTGGTTGCAGAGCTACTTCCTTTGCTTCCTCCTAAAACCAGAGTTTAAGGTTAATATGAACTACTACGACTTGCGGTGCAGGAGGAGAGCTTTAGGACTGCAGGAGGCATTGGCCATGGGGAAAAGTCCCACCTATCTTGAACCACTTAACAAAAGTGCTCTTTATGTAGCAGTGTTCAATTTTACAGCTGTTTCCTTTTCAGAGAATAAAAACAAACAAACAAAAAAACAATTACAACTTAAATTACTAACGTTAAAACTAAAAGAAGAGGAGGAAGTAAAGGCAGTAATACTGCTCTTAAAAAAGAAAAAAAAAAAAAAACCCTGACAGGTGCACTCACCTTCTTTGAGAATCTTTAAATCATTTAGAAAAATCTTTGAGTCTGAATACTTCTTGCTGGCAAGCTAATTAAGCTCCTAACACCATAAATGGTACATTCTTCCCCATCTTTATTTTATGGCTGTAAAACAACTAGACTACTGTTATTACAGCTCTGTCTTTTGAGATTAATTGGCTAACCTGGTAATTGCATTTTTTTCCTCTTCTATTGCAGCTTAATCTTCTTACTGATTCTGTAAAGCTTTGCTACTTTAAATAAGCGTCACTATTATGAAGACCTTTTAGTTTATTTGTGTTATGCTTGCTACAAGCTACAGTGCCCACAGTACAAAAGTAATACTCTTTATGCATGGACTACTTTCCCTGACCTCTTCTATATTTATAGAAAGTGGTCTTATAATTGGAAGTGCGTGGGCAACCTTAAGTATAATTGGTGCTACCTGCTCTGCCTATAAATAGACACAAAAATATCTATGTTAAAAGAATGTTAAGGTTGCACCATCAAGAAGTTTAGAGTTAAGAAATGCCAGAATTAAGACAGAATTATCAGACACAAATGAACACAATATGTTGGGGAAAAGTCAACACGGCTTTTCTAACGGGAAATCTAAAGGGAGGGAAGAGAGGGGTGTCAACAAAGATATGGACAAGGTGATCCAGTGGATATAGTGTACTTTCAGAAAGCTTTTGACAAGGACCCTCATTAAAAGCTCTTATGCAAAGTAAGCAGTGATGGGTAGGGCCCTACCAAATTCATGGTCTATTTTGGTTAATTTCACAGTCATAGGATTTTAAAAATCGTAAATTTCATGATTTCAGCTATTTAAAACTGAAATTTCATGGTGGTGTAATTGTAGGGGTCCTGACCCAAAAAGGAGTTGTGTGTTGGGGGTGTCACAAGGTTATTGTAGTGGGGGTTGCGGTACTGCTACCCTTACTTCTGCGTTGCTGCTGGCAGCAATGCTGCCTTCAGACCTGGAAAGCTGGAGAATGTCAGCTGAAGGCAGCACTGCCACCAGCAGCAGCGCAGAAGTAAGGGTGGCATGGCATGGTATTATCACCCTTACTTCTGTGCTGCTGTTGGTGGGATGCCACCTTCAGAGCTGGGCGCCCGGCCACCAGCCGCCGCTCTCTGGCCACCCAACTCTGAAGGCAGCGCAGAAGTAAGAGAGGCCCCCACAAAATAACCTTGCTACCCCCCTGCAACTCCCTTTTGGGTGAGAACCCCCAATTTGAGAAATGCTGGTCTTCCCCATGAAATCCATATAATATAGGGTAAAAGCACACAAAACACTGGATTTCACAGGGGGAGACCAGATTTCGTGGTGCATGACACGTTTTTCATGGCCGTGAATTTGGCCCTAGTCATGGGATAAGAGGGAAGTTCCTCACATGGATCAGTAACTAGTTAAGAGCTAGGAAACAAAGTGGAGGAATAAATGGTCTGTTTTTACAAAGGAGATCTGGAAAAAAGGTTGAAACAGTGAGATGGCAAAGTTTGCAGATGATGCTAAATTACTCAAGACAGTTAAGTCCAAAGCTGACTGTGAAGAGTTACTAAGGAATTCCACAAAACGGAGTGATTGGCCAACAAAATGGCAGATGAAATTCAACGTTCACATACAAAATGATGGGGTCTAAATTAGCTTTTACTGTCAAGAAAGAGCTTGGAGTCACTGTGGATAGTTCTCTGAAAACATCTGCTAATCATGCAGCGGCAGTCAAAAAAGCTAACAGAATGTTAGGGATAGATAAAAAGACAGAAAATATCATACCACCACTATATAAATCCATGGTAAACCCAACAACTTGAATATTGTGTGCAGTTCTGGTTGCCCCATCTCAAAAAGATATATTAGAATTGGAAAAAGTACAGAGAACAGCAACAAAAATTATTAGGGGCATGGAACAGCTTTCATGTGAGGAGAGATTAAAAAGACTGGGACTGTTCAGCTTAGAAAAGAGTCTAAGGGGGAATATGGTAAAGGTCTATCAAATCATGAATGGTGTGGAAAAAGTGAATGCAGAAGTGTTATTTACCTCCTTCACGTAACACATGAACCAGGGGTCACCCAATGAAATTAACAGGCAGCAGTTTAAAACAAACAAAAGGAAGTACTTTTTCACAAAATACACAGTCAACTTGTGGAACTCATTGTCAGGTGATACTGTGAAGGCCAAAAGTTTAACTGAATTCAAAAAAGAATGAGAAGTTCATGAAGGATAGGTCCATCCAAGCCAATATGATCAGGGATACAACCCATGCTCTGGGTGTCCCAAAAGGATGCGACTTCCTCTTCCCCTGCAAGGAGTGGCTGGGGATGTGTCAGATCAACCCCCAGAAACCTCCCCCAGCTGCAAGAAGTTCAGCATGCTCCCCTGCTTCCTGCCCCCATCACTCCTCCGCTGCGGGGGGAGGGGTCACTGTACAGGGAGCTGCTCCTCCATCCGCCCAACTCCTATGCATCTGGACTTCCCATACCCAGACACTCCTGCCAACCCTCATCCCATATACCCAGAACCGCCCTAGCCCTCTATACCCAAACCCCACCCCATTGAACCTCAACCCCTGCATCTGGAGCCCCCTGCACCCAGACCCACTGCCTCCAGACTCCCACCCCTGCACCCAGCTCACTCCCCTCACCGAACTCACGGCACTCAAACCCCTACCCTGATGCCCCACCCCTAGCCCCTACATCCAGACCCCCAGGCCACTGACACCCAATTAGATGTGCCCAGACCCCCACCCCACCAAGCTCCACTCCCCCAGCTCCCAGACCCCCCTGCTGAGACCTCCACTGAGCCCCAACCACTTTCACCTGGAAGCCCCTGCAGAATCTCATTGCACCTGCACCTGGAACCTCCTCAACGAGCCTCTGTGCATCTAGATCCCCTCACACCTAGACCCCCCACTGAGCTGCCTGCACACAGATTGTCCCACACAGAATCCTCTTACCCCACACCTGGATCCCCCCACACTGAGCCCCTGCACACTTGTATCCTGCCTGGATGAGCCTGCCTGTCCCACTCCTGGTGTGCCTGGTGCAGAGGAGCAGGGCCCCAGGGTGTCTGTGGGGCAGACCCAGGCCTTGTGCTGTGTCAGGGTTGGGTGCAGCCTCACCACTGAGTCCGTGGCCCCGGGGTGAGGACACTGCAGGGTGATCTCCCACCTTCGTGCAGCCAGTGGCCTGTGTTCCCCACTGCTATGCTGGAGCCTCTGCATTTATATATTGACAAATAAAACTTGCAGAGTTTTAGAATATTGTACGCAGAATTTTTAATTGGTGGGGGGGGGGGTGCAGAATGCCCTCAGGAGTAGCTTATGCATTATGATTCAATCTTTAATTACATGATCACATATTATTTTTACACCTACAAAATAAAGGGCAGCATGGGATTTCCTCAACCATATCAGAAAATTCTAAAGACATATTCCTAAGAAGCTACAACTTCATCAAGAACATGACTATAGCATAGATTTAGCTAGTTTGAGAAAGCAGCAGGGAGGAGGAGAGAATGTTAGCACCTCATTCTGGACTGTCTTTTCCCACTACTTCTGAACTTATTCTAGGACTATGAAAGAAAGAGAATAACAATCATACCATGCAACATATCCAGCTTCACAACACAGTCAGCCTCAAAACATCGGAGTCAGAAAGTCACTCCTATGGCTAAGTGTCATACATGGAAGCATATTGCATCATTCAGTATCCTTACAAGTAAAGGGTCTGCACACATAAGCAAGATATGTCTCCACAGCAAAAAACAAACAAACAAACCCTGCAACAGCAAGTCTCAGAACCTGGGCCAACTAACTTGGGTTCATGGTAGCATGGGGCTAAAAATAACAGCGTAGACATTAGGTGGACCCGAGACCCTCTTCCCTCGCCAGATTTCCGAGTTTGGGATCAAGCCTGAGGCCAAATGTCTACACTGCTATTTTTAGCCTCGCAGGATGAGCCTGAGTCAGTTAACCCGGGCTCTCTGACTTGCTGCCATGGTTTTTTTGTTTTTGTTTTTTGCTATGTAAATGTACCTTAAGCTTGCAATGTATTCAAACTGTTGGGTGTTATTTTTTCCGGCAATGTGCCCTGGATTGCTCTACTTCGGTCTTTTTCCTTGTGTTCCCTGACTGTAACTTCATGTGAGATGACATTTCTTTCTCCTACAGCTCAAACAAAAGCTTCACAGTATAGTCACATCTATTTTTTGCTTCAATTAGTCTTTCTGACAAACTGCAGTAAAATCTGGCTCATGTGCCTGTAAAGAACAGGATTTTCTCAGCATAAGTCAACTGATTATGTGCAAGATGTGATGAGCTACTGAATCCCTCCTTTGCCCGTCCACTTTTGATTAATCATAATACTTGACTTTAAACTATAAGCTTGCTCATGATAGATGTGGAAAAAAGAACCCTTTGCTCCATCTTGCAGGCAGAAATAAAACTCTCCATATTGCCAGGCAAGATTCACCACCAGTATGGTCCACCCCAGAAACCTGTCTGCCAGATTCTCAAAGACTAATAGAAAAATTTACCTAAACAAAAGACCAAAGAAGCATAAGAGAAATGAACAATCATGGAACTACCCACTTTCAGGACTAAATACAGAATCTATTGATTCAATTTAGCTTTCCCCTCAATAATTTCTTCACCCACATACAGAATATACCCACTCTCTTCTCACAAACAACCTCTAAACTAACTCCCCTATAGGTTTGTAAGGAAGATTGTTATTTCTATTTTTAAATACTTGGTAGGTTCACAGAGTACCTAGATAGAGCAAGCATTTATCTTATTAGTCTGGCAAACACTGTAAAAGACAAAGAAAGTACAAAACATATATGCTGTTGCTTTTTCAATACTAGTAGTTCAAAATCTGGGTCACTAACTGTACAAAGATGATTCCCCCTCACACCAATGTTGAAGTAATCTTTCAGAGAGTTGCAGACCCCAACAGTCTACTCAGAGATTACTACTATGGAAGCTAAAGATGCTGCTGCAATTAAAAAGAAAAGCTTGTAATACCATCTACTTATGGAGGATGCAACCTCCTTGGAGTCCTCATCCAAAGATGATCTATCTCCTAATCAAGGATACCTTTGAAACATGAACCTGAATGCCCTTCTCACAATCAGATTTCTCTTACTCATTCCTGGTAAAGTGGCAGAATGAAGAAAGGACACCCCCTTCAACCAGGTGTACAGGTGAAGAGATTTTTAGCAGAGCCACAAAGACCAATCTGACCACTGTTTCCTGGTGGGAAATGGAGGGATTGCTAGAGGGAATGACTGAAAGTTTCTCCACTCTTCTGGAACAAAAACTGTCCATAGGAAAATAGTCCTGAGCACAGGCAAACTCTCAAACATTAGAGCTTAGAGCTCAAAAGTAGGATCCATTAGGATGTTCAGGACAAGCTTCAGGTCCAAGGAAGAAAGAGGGGGCCAAGGCCTCATTCTGAACCTTGCTGCTGTATCTATGATCCTGACCATACTTGGGTGTAAATTGACCAAGGAACAATTAAGCCTGTCCCTTTGAACAACTGTGTCATCCAAGAGCCAAGACGCAAATCTTTATTCAGCCCACCCTTGACAAGAGCCAGAATGCCTGGAGCACAGGTGAGATTAACCTCTCTAGTCCTATACCAAGCAAACCTCCAACTTCCAGACTCAGTAATAAGATAATGAGGTGTAGATTAAACATAGGCAGAACCATGGTGAATCCCAAAGTCTGAAAAAAATCACTCTAAAAAAAGGTCTTGTCAAGTTTTCCTGGTGAACTAGACCTTGACAAAACAAATCCCACCTGGAAGATACAGGAAGCATTCAAATGAAATTTAACAATTCTAAACACCACAGCTGCGAGGTCTAGGATGGAGCCATTAAGATGGCTATGGCAAGAGGCCTTGCAGCCCTTTGCAGAAACCTGCCCACAGCTGAGAGAGGGCATCAGCTCTAAGGGCCAGAAAGTCCCTGGAGCTGACATAGTAGTCCCTGATCTCTGCTCTCCCAGGCAATCACCAGGTCTACTTGAGAGTGCTCCATTTCATGCAGACCTCCTAAAGAAGTTCCACTCTCCAGAGCAAATTTGATAGATTTGGTGTTCAGGTCCCCAGTAATATGAATCAGTGAGAGGGAGATAAGGATTTTTTTCCCCCAGTTCACAGAATGCAGAACTCAGTCATTGTGCCTCTGCTCTGTCTTCCCTACAACTCAGTGGTCCAAAATATCAGATTGACCCACATGTGGGAATACCTTTACAGCCACTGGGAGAAGGCTGCTATGGGTTCCTCCCCTTCTCCCATGACTCCTTTAGGTAGAGAAACATCTACAGGTAAAGCCTCTCCAACACCTGCCCCAAGACAGAAGGCTCAAGACTTAGCAAATATACTGAAATCTGGGCCTGAGAAAGTTGGTCTGTTCCCTTATAATACCAGCAAGAACTTTAAGAGATTCAATTCCCAAAGTACTGACCCCAAAAGGAAATATTAGGCTCTAGAAGAAAGACCTGGGTGTTGTCCTTTATCAGTTATACTTCTAATGAAGAGTATGTTACCTGGGTGAAGTAGATGCTAGTTCAGCCCCATTTTAGGTAGAGGAGGACTTTTGTGCCTGCCTCTAAGAAAGCTAGGAACTCTGTACTGATACACAGGTAGTGTTTTCTTGAATATGGATGGCATAGTATACTTCTGCTTCGTGATCAGAAAAAAAATAGCACCTGTTGTACCAAAAGGGAAATAAGCTCCCTTTGTGTGCCATATCTTCACCTGTACCAAAACCTCTTCAGTTTAATTAAACTGTAGTTATGGGATTGATGCAGAATTTTCCGAGTGAGGTTCTTTGGCTTGTGTTATGCAGGAGGTCAGACTAGATCATAGTGGTCTGTTCTGGTGTTAAAAAAAAATCTATGATTCAAACATGAACTCCAGGATTGAAGTATGTCATACAGATGAAAGTGTGATTTGAATGAAAAGGGAAGCAGAGATCATCACTGTACCACAGTGACTGTCCATAAACTCTAATGTGGTGGAAGTGGTTGGCTTGGCTCTGCAGAAACACCATAAGGAAAGGCTCCAAATGTTTTTGGTAAGAGACGTGGGAAAATGGGGCTTGTAAACTCGTGAGACAATTCCTGCGTCTTTTGTTAATATGACATGACTAGTCATTAGGCCACCCACAAAGAGATAACTCCATATGGAGATGTGGTAGATAGATAAAAACAAACCAGTTATCTAAAAAGAAAACCCATTAAAATAGCCATGTGAAGAGTGAGAAGAGGATAAAAAAAAAGAAAAAGAAAAAGCCAATTAAAAGCTTTACTGTGTCAGACTGAGTCATTTATATTTGCTACAACAGGAAGTAACCTGTATTTCTCAGCTGATACTGACACACTTACAGGGTGCCGACAGCATACATTTTACTGGAATTTCTTATTTCTATCTACTGGTATGGGGCTATATACTGTACTTAGTGACCACACTGACCTAGGGAACACAGAAGAAAACACTGTTTCGAACAGCTTTGAATAAACTAATAATAACTTTAGATTATAAAAAAGAAAATTTTGCAGGCCAGTCAATAATGAAGATTAGTTTTTAAATCAATCTTAAGATAATGGAACATTTAAAAAGAAAATCCAACGCTTGCATCCTACAGTTTCTATGGATAGGCCTGCTCTTAGACTAAATTCCAAGAACTTAAGCATTACTTGCTACACTGAGAGCTCAGTCCTGCCTTTATCCTAAACTTTGTACAAAGAGCGGTTGTGTATGGATATATACAATATTTAATTTTTTTAGATACATCTGGAATATTTAATGACATGAACCAGTGGATGAAAATTCTCAACAGCATATAGCCTTCTTAGCAGAATTTCACATCCAAAGAGCATTAAAAAAAACAACTGTCACATGGTGCAAATTTGCTGCAATTTACCATCACAAGCAACCCTGCCAAACTTAATAGGGAAGGCACTGACAAGACCAAAGGGCTCACATCCAAAAGAATGAGGTTGTCAATCAGGACCTCAAGTTTTTGCTTTTATTTTTACATTTGTTTTTAAACACAGTTAAAGGCATCTAAAGCGCCTGATACCTTTTTGTCTATTATAAATCTAAATAAAAAAACTGATGGCCGTGGGAGAGAATCTTTATAGTTGCAAAGGTAACCTTCGGAAAGTGAACCAATGCACCACTTCCAGAGCCTGCAGACATCCACTAAGGCCTAAGTCTACACTTAAAATTTAAGTATCAGAGGAGTAGCCGTGTTAGTCTGGATGTGTAAAAAGCGACAAAGAGTCCTGTGGCACCTTATAGACTAATAGACGTATCGGAGCATAAGCTTTCGTGGGTGAATACCCACTTCGTCAGATGCATGTGGGTATTCACCCACGAAAGCTTATGCTCCAATACGTCTGTTAGTCTATAAGGTGCCACAGGACTCTTTGCCACTTAAAATTTAGGTTGTCATAGCTACAGTGCTCAGGGCTGTGAAAAATCCATACCTCTGACCACTGTAGCTATGCTGACCTAACCCCTTGTGTAGACAAAGCTAGGTCAATCCAAGAATATTTCTGTTGATCTAGCTATTGTTGCTCAGGGAGGAAGTATTCCTACAGCGACACAATAAAACCCTTCCATCACTGTATACTGTCTCTACACTATGGGGTTATACTAGAATAGGTTATTTTGAACTCTACTCCTGTCCTTTGAGGGTTTGCAACCCCTCCCATCTTGGTGTCATCTGCAAATTTTATAAGTAGGGCTGTCAATTAATCTCAGTTAACTCACGCGATTAACTCAAAAAAAATTAATCGCGATTAATCGCAGTTTTAATTGCCCTGTTAAATAAGAGACTACCAATTGAAATGTATTAAGTATTTTGGATGCTTTTCTACATTTTCATATGTATCTTGTATTCTGTGTTGTAATTGAAATCAAAGTGTATATTTTGATTACAAATATTTGCACTGTAAAAATGATGAACAAAAGAAACAGTATTTTTCAATTCACCTCATACAAGTACTGTAGTGCAATCTCTTTGTCCTGAAAGTGCAACTTACAAATGTAGAATTTTTTGTTATATAGCTGCACTCAAAAACAAAACAATGTAAAACTTTAGAGTCTACAAGTCCACTCAGTCCTACTTCTTTTTCAGCCAATCGCTAAGACAAATAAGTTTGTTTACATTTATAGGAGATATTGCAGCCTGCTTCTCACTTTCAGGTGACATTGTAAATAAGAACAGGAATTTGCAGGGCACTTTTGTAGCCAGCATTGCAAGATATTTGTGTGTCTGATATGCTAAACATTCGTATGCCCCTTCATGCTTCGGCCACCATTCCAGAGGACATGCTTCCATGCTGATGACGCTTGTTAAAAAATAATGCGTTAATTAAATGAGTGACTAAACTCCTTGGGGGAGAATTGTATGTCTCCTGCTTTGTTTTCCTTGCATTCTGCCATATATTTCATGTTATAGCAGTCTTGGATGATGATAGGGTGACCAGATGTCCCGATTTTATAGGGACAGTCCTGATTTTTGGGTCTTTTTCTTATATAGGCTCCTATTACCCCCCACTCCCTTGTCCCGATTTTTCACACTTGCTGTCTGGTCACCCTAGATGATGACCCAGACATGTTGTTCATTTTAAGAATACTTTCACTTCAGATTTCACAAAACATAAAGAAGCACTCGACCCAAGATTTCAGAATGTGAAGTGCCTTCCAAAATCTGAGAGACACAAGGTAGGGAGCATGCTTTCAGAAGTCTTAAAGGAGCAACACTCCGATGCAGAAACTACAGAACCCAAACCACCAAAAAAGAAAATCAACCTTCTGCTGGTAGCATCGGACTCAGAAAATGAAAATGAACATGCATCGGTCCACACTGGTTTGGATGTTTTTTGAGCAGAACCCATCATCAACATGTCCGCTGGAATGGTGGTTGAAGTATGTGCATCTGGCACGTAAATATCTTGCGATGCTGGCTACAACAGTGCCATGAGAACACCTATTCTCACTTTCAGGTCACACTGTAAACAAGAAGTGGACAGCATTATTTCCTGCAAATGTAAACAAACTTGTTTGTCTGGGACCTGGTCTACGCTAGGAGGTTATGTCGAATTTAGCAGCGTTAAATCGAATTAACCCTGCACCCATCCACACAACGAAGCTATTTAGTTCGACAGGTCTCTTAAATTCCATTTCTGTACTCCTCCCCAACGAGGTGAGTAGCGCTAAATTCGACATGGCCATGTCGAATTAGGGTAGGTGTGGATGGAAATCGACGCTAATAGCTCCGGGAGCTATCCCACAGTGTACCACTCTGTTGACGCTCTGGACAGCAGTCCGAGCTCCGATGGTCTGATTAGCCACACAGGAAAAGCCCCGGGAAAATTTGAATTCCTTTTCCTGTCTGGGCAGTTTGAATCTCATTTCCTGTTTGGACATCGTGGCGAGCTCAGCAGCACTGGCAACGATGCAGAGTTCTCCAGCAGAGGTGACCATGCAATCTCAGAATAGGAAGAGTGCCCCAGCATGGACTGATCGGGAAGTCTTGGATCTGATCGCTGTGTGGGGCGATGAGTCCGTGCTTTTGGAGCTGCGATCGAAAAGTCTCCTTTCTCCTCAGACTAGATAAATTGGGGTATCAGAAAACTGCTCAATTCCTTTTTTCTTTTGTGCCACATACACAAGTATATCCATTGCTGTAATTCTGATTGTGGTACCTTTCCTATTTATTGGTACAGATTTAGGTAAATGTCTTCTGTAATATATTTTAAATATATTGGTTCCTCTTTTGCATTTAAGCCAACTAAAACAGCAAGTGGCTTGTAATATACTCGTTCTTTAGGTATTCCAAGAAGTCAGATATTATGCAAACTAAACTTGTGTTTGATAAGTTTTGCTCTGTCTCAAAGCACTACGATTTTTAATAAATGGTGTGCAAGACTTCATGCATTTTAGAACATAAACCTTTAACTGTTGAGCTTTAGACTGATTCCAGTTGCTTAGAAGCCCTCACAATAAGATGTTGGCTGCAGAGCTTTGTCAGATACTTAAGCTGCATGATGGTATCTTGTCTGTATGACAGTGGCATGAAAAAAATATTTGGTAAGAGGGACAATACCTAAAGGAAAATAAAGCTGATAAAACTCATCATAGTTGAATAAAACCTCTGAAGCCAGTGGGGAAGGCAAGAACCAGATACTCAAATTAAAACCAAGGAAAGAATGAACAAACCTCTCCGCCAAGATTGAAAACTGTTTTTGCTTCTATTCTTGTCCGTCTTCACTCTCCTTCCCCTTAAGCTATTTTTACTATGAAAAAGTGTCTCTTAACATCCACGCCAATTTCAAAGTGATACACAATTAAAATGTCTGGAAGAAGTGACTACTTTCTCCCAAATACTGTGCATATAGCAAAAGAGATGATGACAATATTATTACATTGATGAATATACAATAAATGTTTTGTTAGCCCTTATGTTAGCTGGTTTTACCAAGCTGTCGTCTGCTCCATGGATAAATTCCTTTAGTATCTGTTGGACAAAGACTTACAAATTTATTGAATACCAAAGGTTTGATTCTTTATCTACTTATAAACTAGGTAAACACCCTTGACTTGACAAAAGTCATAAGGAAACAGCAGGTGAGAAAAGATATATTTACAGTACTGCATCAGGCAGTGAGTAAAGAATACCAGTTGTTATACTGACAACAACCGCAAGGTATGGGTTGGGATGAACTGTCAAACAGAGTCTTGTTAAGAGAACAGTAAAAAAAACGATACTGAATGCTGATATCTACTTACTAACTTGGAGCTGATCCTACGTATTGTGCCAAATTGGATCAAAATAAAAAGTGATATCAAAGCAGGCCTACTTTAGCGTCAGCCTACATATTTCACCTTTGTGTAAAGTTTTTGTTCAGGATAGTGGGGTTTCCAAGGTTTTGCCTCCACTCTGGGATTAATAGAGCAGCAAAAGTTTAGTTAGTGCTGAACAAAACAAGGAAGACAATGTGGTATTCACGCCAGAGCAGCTTACAGTCTAAGTATCACCTTTAATACTAGTTATAGGTTTGTGTTAATTTTTCTAAGGACCTTCTTGCCGTGTGTACCTATACACTGAATTTATTTAAATTCATAGAGTAGATATGATGTCAAACGTGGTAGGAAACCTAGCTAATTTACCTCACCCAAGGCAGTAATAAAGAAAAGATTAAATGTGGGGGAGGAGGCAAAGAAATCATTAAGTGAACTTTACTATAGTCATTATTTGCAACTTGTGACTAGTATATTATTGAAAGCACATGAATCAAGCTTCTCTTCTTGGTTTTCATACTCACCTAAACCTTTTTGTCCAGGGTTTTTAGCAAAGGTAAAGGTAAACTGATAAAAATCTTTGAACTTTATCGGATCCTTTAGCTCTTGTTCCAATCTTGGCAATAGAGCTTTTAGCTTGTCTGTGGTGTCACACCTGCCGCAGAAGAGATGACAATATTTGTTTATAAAGCATACATAAACCATTTTAGAAAAGAAGTTTATAAATATTTATTACAAACCCACAAATGAGTAACATTATTGTAAGATTCAACTACAAAGTATCACTTTGGTTTACTTTACTAAACATTTAAGGGCCCTAAGCAGAAACAAGGTTATATACAAGCACCAAAAGTATACAGACGAGTAAGATTGAGCCATTTAGTTCAGGGACTTTTTTTCCCCACAGATTTCAACAGCAGAATGGACCATCATCATCTAGTTTGACCTCCTGCAAAATAGTGCAGAGATTCTTGTATCCAGCCCAGAACTGCTGGTTGAGCTAAGAGCACAGCTTTTAGAAAGATGTACCATCTTCGTTTTAAAGACTCCAAGTGAGGGAGAATCTCCCACATCCCTAGGTAAGTTGTTTCAATGGTTGATTACCCTGACTGTAAAAATTTTACACCTTATTTCTAGTCTGAACTTGTCTAGCTTCAGCTTCAAGCCACTGGGGATCTCAAAATGCCTTGAAGGGTGATGTAATGTATGGGAATAAGTAACAGCTTCCCCAACTGTGTTGCTGTGGATATCGTAAGTTACAAGTTGCAGTTTATTTTATTTCTTGGTTGTTGTTAATACTTAAGACTACTTTTGTGAGCATGTTTGTTTGTGCATTAGTGTGAATTGACGGGTATGTGAATGTGTGCGTGTGCGCACACCTCAGACTGCAGATTAGAGCTGATCAAAAAACTTTAATTGGTTGAGCTGATGGACTAATGAATGTTCTTCTATCTTAAACAGACCACCAGAATCAAGTAAAATTTAAATACAACTAATTGCAATCCCATTGAACTGTAATGTACTGTTTCTTTATTACTTTTATTGCTGTTACACAAAATTTGAGGCTTTTTAAATTTATGAAACCACCCACCGTAGTCTAAGTACACCATATGGGAATCTGTACTACATGTTAAGCTTGTGACCAATGATAACTTTAGAAGACTTTTCAACCACTAAACTGTATCATCCACAGTGTCACGTTCCTTAATCAAAAGCCAGGAAAAAGATGAGTCCTCCACCATGACTTGAATGCCGACGGATTGGCAGACCAAGGTGGAAGCAAATTTCAGAACTGAGACCCTTCTGCTTAAAGACAATAATATTGAGGCATTGCCAGCTAAATTACCCAATTTGACCTCAGCTGACTCAGCGTCATATGGGAAGAATAAGGGTTTCTCAGGTAGCGAGGACACAAACCAAAAGACAGATTTACTGGATGTAGCCAATACTATGAATTGAATCTGGAAACAAATGAAGAACAACAGAGGAGTTGGAAGCACATCTTGAATGGGGGAGGGGGAAACAGAGGGATAGGAGAAGGAAGAGATCATCCCGGCTCCTATCTGCTCCCCAGCCCAATCCTGGGTACTGCTCCAGCCTATCTGGGTTCTGCTGTCACCTCTGCCTCCACATGCGTGCACACAATTACTACCTCTCCACTGATGGAGGTGTGCCCTGCCCCCAGCCATTGCTTGAGATGAGGGGTTGGCCAGAATCTGATTGACTCTCAGCTCCCAAGCAATCAGCCAATAGGAAGGGAGCAGCTGCAGCTGGATTGCACTGGGCAGAGTCAGAGGGGAAGCAGAGCTGAGCAAGGATAGAAACATAGATAATTTCCTGCAACATTTCTATTGCGGGAACTGTTGTGATAATTTGGCCTACACATTTACCTTAATTGAGAATTCAATGTAAAAAGTACATGAGAGTTCAGAAGATGTCATGATAATTTATAACAACAAATGTTGATGGGAAAAGGTATGGAAGAGAGACAGAGAGAATTAGTCCAAACAAAAAGGCTACAGATATAACTCAAGGACTGTGTTAAGATTATTCTTGATAAACAAGAAAGTGTGGAACCAGAAATAAGTGAACCAAAATTGGTATGTCAGAAATTAGGTCTGACTGGTGGACAAAATGATGGGACAGGCTATATTGCCCATCGCTCCTTTTCTGGGCCCTTAAAGAACGAGACTATGTAGAGAAAAACACGCTACTAGAGCAAGCTTCATTACCATGGCTGCCACCCCTACCATCTTCTGAGGTCCTACGCTTTGTCATCCTGATCCTGAGAGATGTTCTGACCAGAGGAGGTCAGAGGGAGGGACCCAAATGACATTGGGATTCAGCTGGAGCCGGTAGAGCTGACAACCACCACCTGGGATGAAATAGGATCAGACTAACAACAGCTCCAGCTCATCTCAACTAACCTCTTCTCTTTCCCCCAAAAGGATAGTTATTACCATCTTTGATACCTTCTTAGAGACTGTTAAACAACAGGGGTTTTCCTTCTAAAAGCTTTCTCCAGCTAAAGAGAAAGGGAACAAGAGATTCTGTTAAAACGAAAGCCTTATTTAATACTTTAGATTTAAAATGCTTGAACTGTTTTTCTTTTTTTCTTTTATCTTTAATAGAAAGTTTAAAGAATTTTTAATGGTGTGTTTGCCATGGTACTAAATAGGCTGTGGTCTATGTATAACAAACCCCAAATCTTGTTTAACACTGTTTAATGTTGGACAGTGACTGGGTTATGTTAACACCTTTGGCCAACATATATTACACAACAGGGCACTGGCCATCACTGCCTTTCACCTCCATGCCACCCTCTTCCCGTGGTTCCACCTCCCCTTGGCAACAATATAGTTTTCAGAGAATTACCTTAATAAATTTATTCCAGCTAAAATTGCCAGCAGGCAGACAGCTTCATTTTTTTTTAATCAGCTGAAACTTCAAGAATAACTTTATTAGAGCACATTGATGAAATCTATTTTGAAGGTGAAAGACATGGGTAGTCATGGCAAAGATCACGTCTTGGAGAAATGGTCACAATTGCCTTATGTAGTGCAGCTAAAATAACATCTTTGACTTCCAATACACTCTGATAATGAGCAATCAGAGATTCAAACACTTCTTTACATCAAGAACTTCTTGTCTGAAGGGTAGGTCAACTCCCTAAATAATGGAGACAGATGCCATACTCTAGAGACTTTCTGGCAGTATCGTTTTGTCTGGATCAAGCCTCAATCATTTTCCTTTCATCTAATTCCTAATCTATGCCTACTGTTAGGAAAGCAAAGAGAAGGCAGCACCTGGGTTCAGCAAGAAAGGTGTCAAACCACCTATGATCAGCATATCAATGGCCAGACCATGAGACTATTGGTCACCTACACACACAGAGCCTCACATATGTGTTGGGCAGAATTCTGTCTAAAACAGCTCTCAGCGCAGAAGAGCAATACCACCAGGAAGAGGTGAAACCACTAAAGTCTGCTGGCAGGTTTAAAAAGAATCAGCATGAACACCTACTGCTGCCCAATGTTAGATAATCAAGCAATTATCTTAACAGTCTCTAGCCAAAAGCAAGAATGAAAGGGATAAAATAAATAAGAGGACTTCATATGACAAAGTTTTTTCATTCCCTTTTTTCCATATCCATTCCTTACCCAAAAAGGAAAGCTTAGAAAGAGGTTAGGAATTGACGAGATCACAAGCAACAAATGGTTTCTTGAGCAGGGGCCTAATAAACACTTGTGTTTTACAGAAGTTGGCACCTTATTAGTATCTTCCTGCAGTACAACAATCTCAAACCAACCTAAATTTTATTAGCAACAAGAGAAATGGGGTCAAGTCACAGACCAAAGCTCTTCACGCACCTCTACAACAATCTGAATTAATGGAACTCAATGTGATCCTTCTGGGAGTGGATCAGTCAACATGAGAAGAATGTATTTGATACATCTTTTCCATGAAACAGGTGTGTGTGTGAGCTATCAAGTGATTAATCGTGTTGTTAAACAATAATATAATACCATTTATTAAAATGTTTTTGGATGTTTTCTACATTTTCAAATATATTGATTTCAATTACAACACAGAATACAAAGTGTTCAGTGTTCACTTTATATTTATTTTTATTTGAAATATTTGCATTAACAAAAATAAAATAGTATTTTTCGATTCAATTTTTCAAGTACCATAGTGCAATCTTATCAGGAAAGTTGAACTTACAAATGTAGAATTATATACAGAAAATAATTGCATTAAAAAATAATACAATGTAAAACTTTAGAGCCTGGAAGTCCACTAAGTCCTACTTCAGACAATCGCTCAGACAAACAAGTTTGGTTACAATTTGCAGGAGATCATGCTGACCACTACTTGTTTAAAATGTCACCTGAACGTGAGAACAGGTATTCGCATGGCACTGTTGTAGCCAGCGTCAGGGGCGGCTCTAGGCACCAGCAAAACAAGCAGGTGCTTGGGGCGGCAAATTACCAAGGGCGGCACAATGCTGGAGCCCCAGCTCTGACCTGAGACAGCGTCCTGGGCTGGATCCTAACCGCCCTGTTGTTCCCTGACCGGGTGCCGCCGGGGCTGTGCGGCGGGGCAGGGGGAGCCAGCTCAGTGGAGAGTGTGTCCCTGTTGCTCTCCCACGGGCAGTGGCCAGCCCTCCTCAGGCAGGAGCTGGTAGCATGGCCCTGCCCCGGTCGCGGAGCACAGGGGGTGGCGGTGGAACATGGTGGCCGGGTGGGCCGTTCCTCCAGCGCCGGCTGCGGGCTCCTCCTCAGCTTGTCCCCGCCTCCGCCTCCTCCTCCTCCTCCCCCCTGCGCCGCCTCCGGCCCGGGGAGGGGAGCGGCAGCCCGGGCTGAGCTGAACTTCTGCCGCTGCTCAGGCCGAGCCCGCAGCTGGCTCGGAAGGTCCTGGGGAGTGGGAGGCCCGGGCACACTGCCCTGCAGTCACCAGCCACCGGCTGCTCTGCCTCGGACCCCGGCAGCCGAACCCCGCAGCAGCCCCAGCTCGCTACACGTGAGAGCTACAGGCGGTGCCCCCCGCACCCCTCCAGCCTGCTGGCTCTGTCCCCGGCCACGCCGCAGGGTGACCGCCCGGGACTCTGGGGTGTTGCTGAGGCTGCCCCAAGCCAGGCTTCCTGGGATCCGCTGCCCCTCCAGCCACAGGGGCCCTAGGCCAGTGTGGGAGCCGGGCTGCAGCCCTGCTTTCAGAGCCTCCTCCCCTCCCCGCGCTGCATAGCAAGACGTGGGACCGTGGGCAGGGCTGCTACAGCCATTTCAGACTGGGATTGGTGCCAGGGGAGCGGGGGTGATTGTGCCTTGGCTGGAGAGACCAAGCAGCCCCCCAATGCCCGCTGCTTGCTCCTGCTGGCATGGGGCTGCGACGCCCAGCTTTGGAGGGCAGTGCCAAGCCCCTGGGCATGCTCGCGGGGAAGGAGAGATAGGAGGCAGAGCTGTTTGGTGTCTCCCACGCAGCTCCAAGTCCCTCTGGCTACTCGGCAGCGACAGCCGCCAGCAGCATGACTGGGTCCGACACGCACAGACCATATGAGCCCTGGAGTCGGCGCTGACATCCTGCTTATGCCAAGGCCTCCGGCGCAGAGGCAGCCCTAGCTCTGCCCAGGCAGACACAGCCCAGGTCACTCCATGGTCGGCCCAGTGAGTAAATGAGTACACTAGTAGGAAATTGTTTTATTTCACTAACAACAACAAAAAAAAATGAAAACAGAATTTGTAATTTTAAAACAGTCAAAAACAAAACAAACAAAACAAACCATTGGAAAGTGCAAACGTGTAAAAGCCAAAAAAAAGGGGGCGGGAGGCAGCCAATTTTTTTTTTTGCTTGGGGCGGCAAAAAACCTAGAGCCGGCCCTGGCCAGCGTCACAAGATATTTGCATGCCAGATGAGCTAAAGATTCATATGTCCCTTCATGCTTCAACCACCATTCCAGAGGACATGCTTCCATGCTGATGATGGTTCTGCTCGATAACAATCCACAGCAGAGTGGACCGATGCATGTTCATTTTCATCATCTGAATCAGACGTCACCAGCAGAAGGCTAATTTCCTTTTTTGGTGGTTTGGGTTCTGTAATTTCCGCATCTGAGTGTTGCTCTTTTAAGACTTGTAAAAGTATGCTCCACACCTCGCTCCTCTCAGATTTTGGACGGCACTTCAGATTCTTAAACCTTGGGTTGAGTGCTGTAGCTATTTTTAGAAATCTCACATTGGTACCTTCTTTGCATTTTGTCAAATCTGCTGTGAAAGTGTTCTTAAAACGAACATGTGCTGGGTCATCCAAGACTGCTGTAACATGAAATATATGGCAGAATGTGGACAATTCTCCCCCAAGGAGTTCAGTAATAAATTTAATTAATGCATTATTTTTTTAAACAAGCGTCATCAGAATGGAAGCATGTCCTCTGAAATGGTGGCTGAAGCATGAAGAGGCATAAAAATGTTTCGCATATCTGGCACATAAATACCTTGCAACGCCGGCTACAAAAGTGCCATGCGAATACCTGTTCTTATTTACAATGTCACCTGAAAGTGAGAAGCAGGCAGCAGTGTCTCCTGTAAATTTAAACAAACTTGCTTGTCTTAGTAACTGGCTGAACACGAAGAAGGACTGAATGGACTTGTAGGCTCTAAAGTTTTACATTGTTTTATTTTTGAGTCTAGTTATGTAACAAAAAAAATCTACATTTGTAAGTTACACTTTCATAAGAAAGAGATTGCACTACAGTACTTGTATGAGGTGAACAGAAAAATACTATTTCTTTTATTTATCATCTTTATAGTGCAAATATTTGTAATAAAAAATAAATAATAGAAAGTGAGCACTGTACACTTTGTATTCTGTGTGGTAATAGAAATCAATATATTTGAAAATGTAAAAAAACCCATCCAAAATATTAAATAAATTTCAATAGGTATTCTATTATTTAACAGTGCGACGAATCACGATTAATTTTTTTGAGTAAATCGCGTGAGTTAACTGCAATTAATCCACAGCCCTAATATATAATTCCTGTCAGTGATAAATGCAGTGCTCTACACTGGGGGCTGGGCTGAGGCTCTGAGGCATCCCCGCGCCAGAGCGCGGTCAGGGAGAGCCGCATGGGCAGCTGGGGAGAGCCTGCACGAAGTTGCGGCCGAGGGCAGGTGGAGGGTCTGGGCAGGGAGCCTGGGGACATGGTTGGGGGCTATTTGCAGTCCCCTCCCACCCTGCACCGTGGGCAGGTCTGCCGCAGCTCCCCACAGCTCCCTGGCTTGGCTCCATGCTGGCCTGGCTGGGGGGGGGGGGAGACCTATGGAACTGCCCAGGGGCTCCGCCCAGGGCAGGTGGAGGGTCCGCCATGACTCCCCACAGCTGCCCGCCCAGCTCTTACGGTGGCTGGGCTGCAGCTCTGAGCCGCTTCCCTCCCCAGCTGGAGCCAGGTTGGGAGAGACACGCTGGCAGCTGTGGGGAGCCACGGCAGACCCTCCATCTGCCCTGGCCGGTGGGCCCGAGCAACCCCCCGCCCAGTATCCAGCCCCCGACCCAGGGCAGGCGGCGGAACCCAGGCTCCCCACAGGTACCGGCATGGCTCTCCCTGACCTGGCTTTGGCCAGGGAGGTGCCTCAGAGGCAGAGCCCAGCCACAATAAGAGCCAGGCGGACAGCTGTGCGGAGCTGCAGCAGACCCTCCACCTGTCCTGGGCTGGGGGCCTGAGCAGCCCCCGGCCCATGTCTCTGCCCCCCACTCAGTGTCTCTGCTTTCCAGCCCTTCCACCCAGCATCCCTGCCCCCACAGCCACTCTGCCCTGGGCAGGTGGAGAGACCCAGGCTCCCCACAGTTGCCAGTATGGCTTTCCCCAACCCGGCTCTGGCTAGGACAGCTTGGAGGCGCAGCCCAGCCACGGTAAGAGCCAGGCAGGCAGCTGTGGTGTGCCGCAGCGGACCTTCCACCTGCCCTGGGCATGGGGCCCAAGCAGGTGGTCCTCACAGCTGCTCGCCCAGCTCTTACCATCAGAGCCCTGCGTGGATACAAAATTTTATCCGCATCCGCGCTATCTGCAGAAATGGTCCACAGATATAAAGTGGATACCTGTGGTTTTGCAGGGCTCTAACCATTTCCACTACTGTTGCCATAACTTCAACCCCAGATACCTCAACTCTCACAGGTTCTCAGAATACTAATATAACCAATACAGAGAACATCTAGAAAGATGGAGCTTATGTACTGCACAATTAGCAAACAAACATTTAGAGACAGCTAAGGTTGCAGTAAGATAAATCCCACCCATATAAAACCTTAAAAGTAGGATGGATAAAAATTAGTGATAAAAAATCAGATTTTTTTTGTTTAAATTATATACAGACTTTTTAAGTAAACCATTTAAAATAGATAACTTATGCTAAGGCCTAACCTTTTACAAATTATTAATATCATTTACATTAAATACAAAAATAATATTAAGCAGTACATTTTTGCTGCCATATTTTAAAGAAAGTCAGTCCACTGAATTGGTGGAAGTCATGGGCTAAGCCTCTGGAATCAGAGTTTGCTGAAGTGCTAAACTAGCTTTTGACAGCAGTGCAGAGAGAATATTTTCTCTATTTCAGTTTATTCACCTACTTCAGTTCAATGACAAGTTCATTTAAAGTTGAGAAACCAATTGGGAGTTAAAAAAGAAGGAAAGCTTGCTATCCTCTTCCAATCTATGAATAAAAGCTAGGTGTAAGAGGATGAGGTCTACTAGTTCTAAAATTTTGAAGGACATAGTGGCCAGAAACAATCAATCAGTTCAATTCATTAATTACAGATAATACTTCCCTTCTTTAATAAATCAGTGGTTTTCAAACTGTGGGTGGTGACGCAGTACTGGGTTGCGGAACGTAAGGCACTGGGTCGCGGTGGCTCTGGTCAGCACTGCTGACCGGGCTGTTAAAAATCCCATTGGCAGTGCTCCCCGGCGAGGGCAGGCTAGTTCCTACCTATTCTGACACTGTGCTGTACCCTGGAAGCAGCCAGCAGTAGTTCCGGTTCCTAGGTGGGGGGCAGCATGGGGCTCTGTGCACTGCCCTTGCCCTGAGAACTGGCCATTGGGAGCTGGGGGTGGGGGGGAGGGGCAGTGCCTGCAGGTGAGAGCCGTGTGGCGCCGCTTGTGAACCTCTGCCTAGGAGCCGGACCTGCTGCTGGCCGCTTCCAGGACGCAGCGCGGTTCGCGGTGCCAGGACAGGCAGCAGCCTGCCTTAGCACCCCCGCTGCTCTGCTGACTGGGAGCTGCCTGAGGTAACTCCATGCCCCAATTCCCTGCCCCAGCCCTGAGCCCCCCAAAACCTGGAGCCCCTTCTTGCACCCCAAACCCTTCATCCCCAAGCCCTGCTCCAGAGCCTGCAGCCCCAGCCCAGAGCCCTAAACCCCTCCCGTACCCTAACCCCCTACCCCAGCCCAGGACCCCTTCCCACACCCTGAACCCCTCATTCCCAGCCCCACCCCACAACCTATCCCTCTTCTTCAGCTGGGTCGCCAGAAAAAAAGTTTGAAAACCACTGATCTAGCACATTGAAGGTAGTTTTATTTAATTTTTTTTAAATCCTGTTTTTGTGCATTTTAATTGAAATTGAGTATCCACCCAAATAGAGGCTGAGACAAATCACAAGTAAAAAAATTAATCATCATCAAGTAAATAAGAAATATATCATTCACCATTTTCCAACAGAATAAAAAAGTGAACATTAAGAATCTGAATAAATGCAAGTTAAGCAATGCAACTGCTTAAATAAATGTGCACAGATATAGTGAATCTACCTGATTAGCAAAAAGCAGCACAAATTTAGTGAAAAGGCTCTATTTAGTTCCAAATCAACTTGTTTTAATGGTTACCAGCCAATAAGAATAAACCTTTCTTTAAGAAAATAACTGAAGTAAAAATGCAAAACACAATTAAAATAGATTATTTAAACCAAGGTTCCTACTTGCTGATTTAAATAGTTTTGATTTAAATCAATCCTTCCTGCTTAGAAAAATGGAAAAAACGTACACATTCTTTCCCACCTTCATATTGCTACAACCGTTTCCCTAAGGCTTTCACTTCCACTTTTCAACTGACAGCCAAAAGCAATATATACCCCCTACTTCATCAAATATGCACTCAACACAAAGCCTTAACAGTGACCTCATATGCTTTTATATCAACAGATTAAAACATCTGACTATCACACATTCTATGCATCTGGGAAATTATTTTGCCTTAGCCCTACTGAGGTCAATGTTAAGGTTTTGCATTGAAGTGCCAGTTTTAAGCCTGGACACATATTTTTGTGAACCTGCAAGGGTGATGGCTGCCATCTTGGCCAAAACCAGGCATTGAACAGATGACCTCCAGAACTAAAAGCATGCTTGTGCTAAAAAGCCAGGCTCTCAGAGTTGTCACAGACTTGCATCCATAGGTCAACATACACACTGACCAATGGGTGACACAAGCAAAATGTGTAATAAATTACTGAAATGTGAAATGTATATTTTGGCAATTCACGTCATAGTTTACAAATCATAGTTTTCAAAAGTACAAAATTGGTGGTAAAGTGGTCACATGAATCCTGGATTCTATCATTGGTTCTGGGAGGCGTGTGGTGTATAGCAGTTACAGATAGGATTATGAAAACTGATTTAGTCACTCAAAGGCAGTGAATAAGACTGGGTTTTGTCATGTTGGAGACCTAGGTTCTATGCCTGTAATGACTTTGCATAAGCCCTACTAACTTGAAAGGGGAGAGGTAAGAAGAAGCGTGTTCAGTAGCTCTTCCCTTTCTCCCAGGCTGGGGTTCATAGTTTCAATCAATAATATGGGGATTTAAACAAAAGTTAGCAGAGATGAGATTTCAACTCCTGAACTATTTACTTCCATTACTGGGCATCCCTAAAGCAATCAGACAGGAAGAGCAGGCTAATTAGAAAGGATCATTACTGCCATGACTATCTAAGTCAGTAATTATGGGAAAGGAAATCAAGAAAAAGTGCATGATGCTTCAGTGAAATTTTGGTAAAACTCAGATGCACACATTATGCAAATGAGGTATAATCACAGTCAGAAGTGTAGCTTCTTAAAACTCTTTGCTTATTTTACTATAGTTAGCTTTGCAGAAGCAACACAGTCATGAAAGCATGAGCTGGAGTGTACTGTAGCTTATTTAGCTTCAAAATTGTCAGCTAAATTTGAGTTGTAGAAATTTCATCCCACTGGAACATTCAGCTACTACAGTGATAGATGCTTCTGAAATGAAAACAGTTACTAGTAGTGCTGAGAGAAACTGCAGGAATACAGCTCAATTTAGAATTCCTGGTTTAGTGAGACAAATCATTTAAATTTGCAGTTTGAGCAAATCAGCAATGGAAGCCACTCAGTAAAAAATGAATATGGAACCACACAATACCACTTTTCACAAAATCATTTTTCAGACTATATAACAAATTTACCTAATTGGAGTGGCAATATAGTATAGTGGAAAGGTCACTGAACTGGGAGTCAAAAGACCTGGATTCTATTCCCAGCCATGCCAATGACTTGCTATGTAATCTTCAGCAAGTCATTTCACCTCTGTTTCTGTTTACATTTTGCTTACGCTGTAAGCTCTCTGGGGACAGGTATTGTCTTTTTATTATGTGTTTGCACAGTGCCTACCATAATGGGGCTCTGGTCCATGACTGGGGTTCCTAGGTGCTACCTTATACAAATAACTACAGCTGGAGTTCTTAAGTTTAATATCACGGAAATATTTATTTTAATCTAATTAGACCATTAGCAGATATTTAGAATGTTGCTATTGCCGCATTCTAGCAAAAATACTAACTTCTGGGATTCATGGTCCATAAAGGTGGAATAAAGAGAGAACACTTCACAGAACTTGGTACAGCAACTATCATACAAATAAAAGGGAAAGACATATGGTGAAGGAAAAACTAAGAGGAAACTGAAATATAGAAGTATTTTCCTACTAGCTATGGTGAGTGAGGAAACGGCAAAGAATCAGACAAATTAAGAGGAGATGTGAAGAAAAGACATTATTAAGATAAATACCCAGAACAAGTGAACAAAAATGCACAAACAAACTTAGAAGAAAGTGACAGGGGGAATGTAGACTGGAGAAGTGGAGACTGGAGAGTAAGTCAATTCAGTCTAAATTAAGGATAGCACGGAGCAAATCCATGGAATGTTTTAAAAGCTTGACGTCTGATCCAGCTTTCCATTGACTTCAGTCGGAGTTGGCTCAGGCCCTAAAAAGTTTTTAACTACGAAGAAAACTGATACACTCACCCCAACTCTGTCATGCCATCTACAAATTCCTTTTTACTGAATTCACATTGAGTGGCTGCCCTGAACTTCCATGCTATGACCAAGACGCTGATACTGGCAGGGTCCAGGCTTAAATCATCACAAAACTGCTGAATTCCATCAATACCAATTTTATTTTCATCCTGTGGGTCTGCAGTCAAAAATATAAAAAGTATTACAAAACATATTAAAAACTTTCCTACAGACTAATGATCTGAACAGTTTTGATATGCTGCAGTGCAGAAGCTATTGTACGAGTACTTCTCAAATATATTCATTCTTAATTAGGACATCAATTTGAAATCTAGTCTATTTCAAAAAGTGAGTTAAAAGGTATATCTTCCAAAGACCCCCTGCCAATTTTTGTGGTTTTTTAAATTATTTTTAAAAATAATGATTACCCCTTAGATATTTTCCCCTTCTCCCCATTGCTGTGTGAAAGCCCCACAAAAACAATAGGTGGAACTGCCTAACTATAGGGAAGAAATACTGAAATTGATTATACTCAGAGTGCTATAATATGCACAAGTAGATAAGGCATTTGCTGGTTAGAACACTACAACAGGTGAAGGAGAAACACCAAATTTAGCTACAGATTCTTTTTCCTGGTAGTGATGTATGAGAAGAGAAGAACTTAAATCTCAGAGCCCAGGATTAATTTGGGAGGCTGGAAGTGAGGGGGTATTTTTTTTGTTAGTTTGTTTTAAATACTTGCAAAGTGACCAAATCAATGAGACACAATGTTTATTTAGTGCCTAGCACAACAGGCCTCAACCTAGATGAGACCACTCAGCACCACTGTGACGTACATAACTGTTTAATAATAAGTGGTTACCACTTAGGATAGAACCACACATTGTAATTGCCAGTGTCAGTTTATGTCACAACCATAATTATAAAAATTTAATATGGAAAACTAAATCTAACAAAAAACCCCAAACAAACAAAACCCCCAAACAAATCCTTCATGAAAATTATATTGGATTTTTAATTAGTCTGACCCTAAGAAATGATTAAAAAGAAGCAGTTACTGTACTGTTTCTGGGTAGATAACTCATCATAGTTAGTACAGTACAGGCATGGCAACTATTTTATTTTGCTATAGAACAGCAATTACACTATAATGCAGGATTCTCTTAAAAATGTACGATGGTTACACACAAGTAGTAACTTCAAAGTTACCCTTCTATTTTTCATATACAATATGTACTACTCAAAATACAGAACTGTTTTCCCCAAATTTAAATGCAACAAGTCATAAGTTTTTCTTTAATTACAATAGCTTACTATATTACAGCTACAGTTAAAATGCAACTGAAATATTCTTTTAAGTTTGATATTTTGGATAACTAATTGGTATAGACTTCAACTGTTCAGTCCTTTATTAGACCCTGATCCTGCAATCTGATCAGACTGCAAGATCAGGGCCTTAAAATGCAGCTTCATTTTAACATCGCTTTGGTTTCCCAGAGGTTTCTGAATGACTAAAGATTAAAAGTAGCCAATAATTAAATAAGGACTTGATGCAGCAGTTACTACTTGCTTATCTTTCTCCCGGGTGTAATTCCACTGAAATTGATGGAACTAAGTGTTGGAGGAAAGAGTAAAGCTATCTAGTGTGTTGTAAGGATCAGGCTCCAAGAGAATATCTTGATTTATTAAGTTTTAAAATTATTCTTATAATATTTCCAGTGAAATTTTGTCTCCAGTGAAGCCAATGGTAAAACTCCCACTGGCTTCAAAGAAGACAAGATCCCACTCTTAGTGTTATTATTCACAATACACCTCTACCTCGATATAACGCTGTCCTCGGGAGCCAAAAAATCTTACTGCGTTATAGGTGAAACCACATTATATCGAACTTGGTTTGATCTGCTTGAGTGCGCAGCCTCGCCCCTCCAGGGGCGCTGCTTTACCGCATTAGATTTGAATTTGTGTTATATCAGGTTGCATTATATCAGGGTAGAGGTGTATCTGGGCAACTGAGGGAATAATAAAAACGAACATGCATTGATTTGATTTGGATGTTACTCACTAAAAAAGCAAAAAACACAAACGATAGTACAGTTGGACAATGAAAGATGTGTCATCTCACATTTCAAACATGATGCCATCTACACATTTTTCTTTAGGTTCTATAAACAAACCCTTTCTAAGGGCTTAAAAAGGAACTTTGGCCAGGCAGCTAAGGTACAAAGTTTAGTTTCTGTTTAACAAAAAAAAAAAAAAAAAAAGATGTTTAAAAATACTAATATGAATAGAAACTCTTTCATGATAAATTTTTCCCTTATTAATTTATCTGAAAATTTGTTTAGATTTACATATATCCTTACAGCCTTTTCAGTCCTAACAATGTTGCAATATTGTGTTGATGCATGAAAACAACAAAACTGACTAGACTATTTTCTTTCAACAAACTGAAATGAAGTAGAAAAGTAAACAGCACAAATAATGAAAGCTAAATAAGATTCATAAAATTCCTTCAGTATTCAAGTATAGGTAACCGTTCAGAATGTAAATATTTATATATTTTTAACCTCAGCTTCCTTTAAAATTGGCAAACAAAAGCCAAGGACTGATATAAATAAAAGCAAAATTAAACCAAGTAAGTGGTTTAGTAAACTTCTACAAGTACACACAAATGTTCCAGTTTTGCCTCAATCTCTGTGCTCATACAACTCAATGCAACCTTATGTTTTTAAAATGAAATTTTGAAGATCATCTGTCTGTAATATGGAACAAGCCTTTATGGTGTTTAAAACCTTTCAAAATAGTGTAGTTATTAATATGAAAGAGACTAATGTACATACAAAGCAATTCTGGCAAAAATCATAACCATATAGTAGGTTTAAAAAGGATTCAGACTAGACAAAAGTCTGGTCAAATATCCATTTAAAAAAATGTCTAGATGAAGATTTAGATTTAAGCAACAGATAGTAATGATTCAGAGCTGCTTCATTCTATTCAATAAACATTTACATGCATTAATATAAAATATTAACATTTCAAAAGGAGCTCTTACACTGGATCACGTCAATTCTTACACTTCCATGGCCATTTTTTCCCCTTTTATTTTTCCTCTTCTTTTAAACACTACCATAAAATAAAAAAGAAATGGAAAATAAAACACAACTCCACCTTTAATTCACTTCCTTGTGAGTATGTTTTTCCTAGCATATCTAAACAGCAGGTGATCTGGCATATCATTTATGATGTAATATGCAAGCACAAAGGGTAAATTAAGGATGGAGTTTCAACCTTAATTCTGAGTTTCCTTGCTTAATACTGTTATCAGACCCTTTCTTGTAGCTGAAAGTGTTCTTGTGGTTTAAAATAAAAGATTACCCCCTTTTATCTCAACTATACTTAAACATTTAATAGAGAAATTACAGCCATAATTTTACCATGCAAAGTAACATCACATACGAAAATTCCTTAACAGATTTCATGGACAAGAGATCAAATACTGTGCATAATGTGCTTGTACAGAGCCATGGTCAAGTCCATAAGTAACTGATCTTAGTCTATTTTTTTTTCTAACTTCATATGCAGTCCTTCCTATTGTTAAGGTGATTTATACTTTATAAAACAAAATTTTGGACTTCCATAGGGAACATAAGACATGCAAGAAGAAGAAGGAAAAAAAACAGCCTTACATTCCAGAGAGTCTCCTATTACAGCTACATACAGATAGAAAATTAAAAGTAGGATATTGCATTAGCAGTCTTAAAAGATGTTATCAGTGGCAAAAATTTAAAGTAGAAACGTAATTGAAATGAAATAGTTAAAAGAGTGATCCTTACCTTTGTACCGGTTATACAATTGTTCTAATTTCTTTCTGTCTATTGAATTTTTCATGGATTCTTTGTAGTACAAGTCTGGGTTCTGGAAGTAGTTGTCTGTTGCCACTTCTAGTTTCCACTCATTCTGCATTAAGCAATATATAGCAGTCCTTTCACCAGCCTGGGTAAATGCCATAAACTGGCGGACCTTGTCCTTCTGAGACGATTTAAGCTTATGCTTTGGGATGCAAAAGAAGCAGGAAAGCCAATGAAGCTAATCCAGAAGTTTGTTTCAGCATTCTACTACTAATACCTATCTTTTAAAGGGGTTTAGTTTTCTTGGTGTGTGACAAGTTTCACTTCAGAATTAAAGGAAGACAAAGCCTTGCTCTTCTGCAGTTAAAAAGACAGCACTTCTGGAAACTGAAATGACAGCATCTGTATGTACATTTTAGTCGCAAATATTCTGGCAACAATAAATTCAAATTTGTGTTCCTGCTCACGTAAACAAAATTGTTTTGTATGAAAATTGTTTGATCTCCAGGTATTCAGAATTATTTGATTAAAAACTCTAAAATACTACTGTTATGACAATTGGGTCTATTCGCTGAAAAAAAGTCTATTATTAATGATAAAATATGTTTCAAAGGTATGAGTCATACAAAAATCAGAGATTCTGTAAATAAAGGCCTTGAGAAATATCTAAAAAGTTTAACAGTTGACTTAAGATTTTTCCTAATTAATTTCTAGTGCTAGTGAACAATAGTGTTTTCCAGTTGATTATTTAAGGCAATTAAAGTTACAAAGCACTTTTCAATTTTAACACTGGGAACTTGTTCACTGTTGCTTTCAGAAAAAGTGAGCTCAAAAGGAAATAAAACTGATAAAGAAGCCAAGCAAGAGATTCACTCAATATTATGAGTTTACAAAAAGTTTTTGTAAATCTAATCAAAAGCTTTAATATGTTCTGACAATAAAAGAGATGTTTATATTAACCAATGTAATTGGTTACTTTTATTCAGTAGAAAATAGGGTTTATAGGAACCATGAAATGTTTTTCTCAATGGCAATGAGTTGCGGCAAACCATAGCTCTATGTTCCCAGTGGATACTTCTGGAGAATACAGGAGTTGGAGGAAAGAGGTTTGAAAGAGGGCAAAAATCTGCTACCAATGTGTTTTACCATTATTCTCTGTTGTACATAAAGTAACTTAAAAAAAAAAAATCAAACTCTCTTTGGGTTTCAATACATCTTTTTTACTCATCATAGTTAGTACAGTACAAGTTATGTTTCTGGGTAGATAACTAAGTTATCTGGGTAAACACTTCATAATTTGCTCACCCTAGTATTTAACAACAGTGTAAAGTGACCCATTGACTTGCTAATACCTAATTATTAGAACAAGCTTTTATAATGTATTCTACTGCACACAGGGCCGGCTCTGGCTTTTTGGCCACTCCAAGCAAAAAAACAAAAACAAAAAACGGGGTGGCCAGAACGGCAAAGCAAAAAAAAACCTGCGGCGCAGCTGGAGCGCGGGTGCAGGGGGACTGGCTGGAGGGAAAGGGAGTGGACGGGAGAGAGAGAGAAGGGGGCAACCAGGGCTACAACAGCGGCGCTGCCACACGGCCCCTCCCGCTGCGCCACCTCCTGCCGCCTGCCGCAAGGGCTCCGCTCCGGTCGGCGGGGAGGGAAGGAAGAGGACTGCCCTGCAGGGCACTCTGGTTCTCCATGCCGCCGCTCCCTACAGGGCGGCCGGAGCGGAACAAGAACAACAACAACAAGCTGCTGTGCCGCCCTAGGATTGGGCAGAATGCCGCCTCCAACAATCTGCCGCCCCAAGCACCAGCTTGCTCAGCTGGTGCCGGCCCTGACTGCACATCACTGTTTCATGTTCAATGTGACACTACAGTTTAAATATACATACATCTTCTACTCCACCCTTAACTCTTTTATACACTCTACATATAGTCATATCATTAAAAGATTATTGCAGATGATATAAGACAAGAAGTGCATCATATGCACAAGAAAGGGACTTTGTTCTTTCCTTCATAAATTTATTTTCTAAATATTGAAAAAATACAAAAAAGAATACTCATAAAATGGGAACAACTTTATAGCCACAGAAATAATTGCAATTGATTTTTCAAAGGAAATGTTAAATTATCTTTGTTGTTTCCCTACTGGAGATATTGTGTACATCTATTTATATTTTAAAAAATCCTAAATTTTTCTTGAAGTAGAAATATAAGAAATTTTTCTACAATAAAATCTTGTACATTTAAACAAGAGTCTTTCTAAGTTACAATTAATTTAGTGTTGGGTGACTTCATGATAGGAATCTGTAATATAACTTTTAGTTGTCATGGTTGTTAGAGACAACGTGGGTGAGGTAATATCTTTTATTAGACCAACTTCTGGTGGCGAAAGATACAAGCTTTCACCACTAGAAGTTGATCCAATAAAAAAATATTACCTCACCCACCTTGTCTCTCTTGTAGCCATGTTGTCCCAGGATATTACACGCAAACTACAAGTTATGTCATATATATAAGGTCTATGAACTTCAAGTAACCTGTCTCTTTTCTGCTTCAAAAGGACAGAGATAGTAAAGATGATCATTCACTTCACCTTTCTGCCAATGCAGAATTGTTCTCCAAAACACAGTTTAAGTCCCATTTAAATTACATACATGAACAGATTCTTTATTTTTAAAAAAGATACATAGAAATCATTTTTTCTAGCATGTCTTCTTTCTAAATGATCGCAACATAGTATGTATATTTTGTAATAGGTCACAATGAGGTGAAATACTTTATGTACTCTGACTTGAAAAGTACAATCTGCCACATCACCACCAAAATTCTAAAAATTGTTAAAATATATCACCTATTTAAAACAGATGTTGCAAGCTGAGGCCTAATTCGGACTCTTTCCGAAATAGCTTTGATCACCTTTTAATTAATTGTAAATTCCTGTTACTTTTCTGGGATTTCCAATTATGTTCTTGCACAGCAGTGATAGGGCCTTGGAATGTTGCTCAGTGGGACATAAACCTGCTTTCTTTTGCATGAACATATATTTCCCCTATAATCAGTCAAATATTTATTCCAATAACAATCTATATATGCATTTCTATTTTGCCAATCATAATCACATCGAGGTGCCCAAATACAATTTAAGCTTTGGTATTAACCTGATAGGAGTTTCCCAGTGCAA
The DNA here is from genome assembly GCF_011386835.1 of Chrysemys picta bellii. Lineage (NCBI taxonomy): Eukaryota > Metazoa > Chordata > Testudines > Emydidae > Chrysemys > Chrysemys picta. The sequence goes on along the minus strand of NC_088791.1, from coordinate 244,816,535 downwards.
TGGATTTGTACTCGCTAGGCTGACTTTTTTTGGGGACTGTGGTGGGCTAGAAGAAAATTTGCCAGCTTAACTAGTGGCGCCTCCCCTGAGGAAAATGACAATACCCTTCTTTGACAACAATTTATGGAGTCACGGTTGTGATTTCACAGTTAGAGCTGAAAGAGGGTTTCCAATTTCCATATTATGGATGATTATTCATTCTCGTCTAACTTTCTTTCCTTAAAAAACAACAACACTGAGCAAGTCCGTGAGGAACGAGAGTGGCGCAACCACTCCAAGTGATGGGAGGGGGGGGGGGGAGTTTCCCTGGAGCTCCCTAAACCACCTTCCCCAAGCTCAGCACAGACACGTGCAGCACAAATGCAAGACACCCCATAAGCCGACTTAAATCCTCCCTTCCCCCCGACCCCAGCAGGGAGCTCCTCGCTGCTTCCCAAGGCCCTGCAAACTCCCAACCCCCGAAACCTGTGCAGCCCAATTCCGCTGGGGGCGGCGGCCTGGGCCGGACCCCACCCTCCCAAAAGACGGACACCGGGACAGGGGGGGAAAGGAGGGACTCGGCTCCAGCCTCCTGCCTTGGAAGCCCAAAGCCCAAAAAAGGGCAAGTACGTGCCGCTGCTCCCAGACTCAGCTCCCAAAATACCCACAGCGTCGCTCCACCCCCCTCCATGGGACCCTCCCGGCCGGGCGCCTCACGCCGCGGGCTCTGCCCCCAGCTCCCCGGGACCCTCACTACCCCCCCCCCCCCGGCCCTGGCGGGGCCCTCCCTCTCCGCGCTTCTGTCCCTCTCCCTCCGGCCCCCCGCCCGGTGACCTTCCCTCCGCCGACCCCGCAGCAGGAAACACGGCTCCGCGCTGGCAGGGGCGGCGGGCGCTGTCCCCCCACGGCGCCCCCTCCGGGCAGGGCCGCGGCGCCGGGATCGGGAGAAAGGGGGGTGGGGGCATTTTCCCACCTACCATCTTATCCCCGGCGCTTTGACCAACTTCACTGCCCAGCGCCGCCGCCTCCTGCGCAGGCGCGCACCGGTTCTCCTCAGCCACCTATCGCTGAGCGGCGCCGGCAAGCGGGCCCTGGGTCCCGGCCGCCTCTCTGGGAGCAGCAGTCCCCGCCTCGTCGCCGCGCCACAGGCACTGGAAAGTCGGCGCCCGACTGGAGGGGCACAGGGGACTACATCTCCCATGATGCACCGGGCTGACGAGCCGGAGACTGTTACCCACCGTGCACCGCGCCGGCGAGTCGGGACTACATCTCCCAGAGAGCACTGCGCGCAAAAGGGGGTGGCAGTTTGCTGACAGGGCGATCTAGGAACTACAAATCCCATGTGATATTGCGCTTAAAGGAGCCGCATCTGCACTCAGCAACCGGTACAAAGGGAGGTAGCGGCTTGGCAGCTGGCGATGTCGTCATTTTTCACCAGGGGGCTGTTGAGTCAGGCGCCCAATAGGAGCAGGGATAACGGCACGCGGCACCACCCCGGCTCCCTGGGAGTGGCCTCCCCCGTTGGCTCGCCCGCCCGCGGCTCCTCCCGCTGCAGGTGAGCCGGGCGGATGGAGGCAGCGGCAGCCGGAGCCTAAAGCGGCCACCTCGCCCCAACCGGGCCTCGAGAGCCCGCGGCACCCGGATTGGCCGCCGCCCTGAGGTAGGAGCGGGCCGGGCCGGGCCGGTTACTCCTGCGCCGGGAGGGCGGAAGGGGGGTGACCCGGATCCTGCAGCTGCGAGCGGGTTCCCCGCTCTTACGGGGCACCGGGCCGAGTCACTCGCAAGTGACAGCGAAAAGCGGGGCTGCTGGGCCGGGACAGGTGGGGGCATCCCGCCCTGGAGAGACTTCGAGACGCACAGCCCATGTTCCTGCTGCGACCCCCTCCCGGGTCAGCTCCCCCACCCCGGAGAGGCCGTGAGACGACTCAGAGCGCAGCTTCTCCCCCTCCGTGGGGAGAGACCGTGACACACAGCGCAGCCCCCCTATCCCCAAGAAACCGTGAGACCTACACATAGAGACACCATGAGGGAGACAGCACAGCTCCCCTACCCCAGAGAGACCGTGACACACACACAACAGCTCTGCCCCCCCCCCGCCGCACCCCAGTCCTGAGCCTCCTCCCAGAACCCTGTACCCCCTCCTGCATCCCAACCCCCTGCCCCAGCCCTGACCCCTTCCCAGACTTTGCACCCGTCATCTCCTTCTGCATCCCAACACTCTGTCCTAGTGTGGAGCCTCCTCCCACACTGTGAACACCCTGGCCCCAGCCGAGAGCCTTCACCCCCTCCTGAACCCTAAATCCCTGCCCCAGCCTGGTGAAAATGAGTGAGGGAGAGCAAGTGATGGGAGGGGGAGATGGAGTGAGCAGGGTGGGGTTTTGGGGAAAGGGCAGGGTAGATCTTGGGTTGCCCTTACATTCAAAAAGTGATCCTGTGCAAAAAGGGTTGGAGACCACTGTTGTAATGGAAAACCACAAACTTTTGCTCCTTTCCTTATCTCTAGATAGAGTGAAACTGTATAGGACATGGCAAAATCTCTTTCAGATATATCCAGAAGGGAAAAGTTGTCCTCTTCACACATGTGCGGGAATAGATTTATAACAAAACCAGCCAAATCCTCCCCAAACACTGGTTTAAAATCTGTTCCCAGTGAAACAGTTTGTTATGCTACCTATCCCGGTATGTCCCCCACACATCCCAGTCTCCTCCAGAATTAGTGATACTTGATAGCTTTGTCTCTTCAGAAGTTCACATTCCTTAATGGGATGATTTCTCCTGTTCACTCCCATATGGGCAACTTAAGCCCTGACCTTGTAAACACTTATGCATATGTTTAATTTTACTACTAAACATGGCCACTGTTGGAGACAGGATACTGGACTAGCTGTACTGTTTCCAGTATGGTTGTTCTTATGTTCTTGACTGAACATCAACAGTTTCTTCTTATAATTTTGGCTGGATTGTTATAGGATCTTCTCGGCACTGTAGAGGGTCTTCTCTGTCCTACCTTAGTCTTTCATTACTTACATTCAAATAAAACTCGTAATTAAATTCCACACTATATGCTACGATTAAGACATTATAGTTGATGAATTAAATATTCAAAATTAAGGCAATGCTCCTTTTTTCATATGACTTAAAATATGGTGTCTCAGTATAATAAGATTTACAAATTCAGTTGGTAATATTTATTTTTAAATAAAGCAAGGGAATTCCATACAAAGGACTATGGTTAATGTAACTTTAGTTTTGAGAATCTAAACACTCAGATCATGAAAGGCAGAGTAAAGTTTGAATGCTTATTCCATTCCCTTTGCGTATGCCTCAAAATATAGGATTTCTTCATGTTTTTAAAACTATTTTTCTGATGTTTTCTAAATTTTTGAGGGGGAAAGCTACCCTGCAGTGAATTGTAACATGAAATTTCAGAGTAGCTTATTTTAGTAGTATAGACTGTTGAGAGTTAGGCTTATAACTGGGTGATAAACTGAACCTTAACTATGGAGTAGCTACTATCATTCCACTGCAGTGTATTAACTGATCAGTAATTTATATTGTGCTTTTTAAAAAAAAAAAAAATCCCTGTCATTAGCTCTTTGAAAAATCTTCTAACATATTTGGTTCATCCTACCTCCATGGTGGGTTGGCCTATGAATTTCAAATCCATTTTGTTGGCTATGATGCCCCATTAATGTGTGTGGCTTGGTATTTTTGTTTGGTTTTGGTGTTTTTTGTGTTTGAGGTGTTAGTGAAAGTACTACAAAGATATATTAAGTAGGAAGGGAAAGAGCTAGTGAAGGTCTCATTAGAGCAATGATATAAGTCCCTGTTCAGAAAAGAATTCCTATTCAGGATAGCACTTAAGCATAGGCTTAACTTTTAGCCTGTGCACAAGTATCTTTGACTTAATGCTTACTTGCTGTCCTGAAACAATGCCATAAAGAAAAGGCCATGGACTAGTGGGCAGGGTCTTTTGGGGGAGAGGTGGTTGTGACACTTCCTAGGGTTGTAAGGCACCTCACTATCACCTGCCCTTAACGTGAGGAAGCCTTGTCTGTGCCTGCAATGGGTCAGCTCCCCAACTGCAGTGGCCATGGGCAACACAGGCACTTACCTCTAGGCCTAGCAGGCCCTGCTGTTGCTTTACTGCAGAGGCCTCCAAAGTGTGGGGTGTGCCCCCATAGGAAGGTATGAAGGACCATCTGGGGGGGCGCAGCGGGATCCAGGCCAGTCTGCACAGAGACTGGGAGGGAGCATCACCCATCCCCTCCTAGCCACCAGTTCTGCTGTTATCTGGGACCAGGATTGGGGGGCAAGGCTGGGAGTGGAATTGCACCTGGCCACAGGCCTAGCTGCCAGCCCCCACCACAGCCCGGCTGCGCCCTAGACCCACGCCCAGCGGCAGCCCCGGCCTTGGTCCCCTTACCCATGTCTGTGTCCACATCTTCCCCTGCCCCATCACAGCCCCGGCTCGGGGAAGGCAAGACAGGGGTAAGAGGGTGTGACCCTCAAAAGTTTGGGGACCACTGCTTTACAGGTTAGTGATTGGCACACTTCAACATTTGAGCCCCCCGCCCCCAGGCATCTCCCTAGCATGTCCAGCCCCTGGTCCACTGGACACTTCAGTATTCACAGATTTGCTGCTTCCAAAGTAACGGTACACCCCAGCTATCCAGTTCCACCCCCGGTCATGTTTCTGCTTAACACACCGCAGTTAAATGTGTTTATAATGAAATCAAGTATTACGTTTATTTAAGAAAGCACAGAGTCAAATAGTAGCAAGTAGAAGTACTGGAAACAAATGGTTATGTATAAAATAAAATCATAACACACGTTAGAGCCTAGATTTCATAAACAAGGTACTCTTCTGTCTTGTAAAGTATTGCTCACCCAAAATCTTCACAGCTAGGATGGCTGTGACCCTCCTTTCATGACACACTCTGTTTGTCTCCTAGGTGAAAGACCCGATATGTCTCTTTCATTGCCAGATATACCAAAACAATCCTTCATCTTTACTCATAAACAGAGCACCCCTCTGCTGTTCCTGTAGGTTTCCTCTCTTGTAGATTTCACAGTCTCTTATTTAGACCCCAGCTAAGTATGCAAATAGCATACAGTGTGAGGCATACAATACCCATCTCTCCATCTGGCCATTTTGAGTATCTGTAACCTCCTGCCTGAAAGGGACATTTCTGAGGTTTATCACCTCCTGGTGACTTGCCATAACTCCAAGAGTTTAAGAGCATAATTTTCAGTATAGATACATAACTCCTTTAAATTTTATCTGTACATACATTTCACAATGATTGTGACAAGAATGGCCATACTGGGTCAGACCAATTATCCATCTAGCACAGTATCCTGTCTTCTGACAGTGACCAATTCCTCTGAAGCACCTGGGAATGAACAGAACAGGTAATCATTAAATGATCCATCCCTTGTTGTCCACTCCCAGATTCTGGCAGTGAGAGGCTAGGGACACTCAGAGCATGGGTGTGATGTTCCCCTCTGGTATTATCTGGACTGGTGATCTGCTAGGTCACTCCAATCCTTGACTCTGGGAGCCAGCCTTACCCTGCTCTGAGAACCCCCACTCCTGGGCTGTTCACACACATCCTCTGGCATGTAAGCTGCTCCCAGCTACTTGCAACCGAATGACGCTAGCCAATATCTCAGACACAATCCTACAACCCTCTGTCTTGCAGTGTCAGTTATGCCCGCTGGACACTGCAAGCTTATATGAGTTTGACATTTTAACAAAGAAATGGATATATACCAGGCTTGCTATCCCAAGGGGAGTCTCTGACATACTTCTACCTGAAACAGTGCATTTGGTTTGAATAAACAAATTTATTAACTATAAAAGAGATTTTAAGTGATTATAAGTCCATGCACAACAAGTCGGATTTGGTCAAATGAAATAAAGCAAAATGCATTCTAAGCTGATCTTAACACTTTCAATGTCTTTACAAATTTAGATGCTTCTCACCACAGGCTGGCTGGTTGCCCTTCAGCCAGGCTCTCCCCTTTGATCAGTGCTTCAGGCACTTGGTGTGGTGTCTGTAGATGTAGGTGGAAGAGAGAGAGTGAGAGCATAGCATAGCAAATGTCTTTCCCTTTTATCATGTCCTTTTCTTCCCTCTTGGCTTAGTGCCCCCCCCACGCCCTTCAGAGTCAGGTGAGCATCACCTCATCGCAGTCCCAAACTGACCAAAGGAAGCAGGGTGACTGACTTGAGAGTCCAACAGATCCTTTGTTGCTGCCTAGACCAGTGTCCTTTGTTCCTGTGAGGCTGGGCTGAGTTTGTCTCATACCTGCCCTGATGAGGTGTGAACTGCCCTTCTGCTCTTGGAGAGTTTTTTTTGCCTGGGCTTGCTTTAAGCCATGAGGACACGTTTTCAGCCTCATAACTATATACATGAAATAACAACCTATAACATTACTATAACAATGCTCAGCGCATCATGAGTCTTCCAAAGACACCGACATGACAAACTTTGCATTGGATACCACACAACCATTTTATAAGGATGAACATGGGGGTGTAGGGTGTTTGGTGAGCTATTGGGGCCCTACTGAATTCACAGCCATGAAAAATGCATCATGGACCATGAAATCTGGTCTCCCCTTGTGAAATCTAGTCTTTTGAGTGCTTTTACCCTATACTATACAGATTTCACAGGGGAGACCAGCATTTCTCAAATTGGGGGTCCTGACCCAAAAGGGAATTGCAGGGGGGTCATGGTATTGCCACCCTTACTTCTATGCTGCCTTCAGAGTTGAGTGGAGAGCAGCAGCTCTTGGCTGAGCGCACAGGCCTGAAGACAGTGCCCTGGCAGCAGCAGTGCAGAAGTAAGGGTGGAAATACCATACCATGCCATCCTTACTTCTGTGCTGCTGCTGGTGGCGACTCTGCCTTCAGAGCTGGGCTCCTGGCCAGCAGCTGCCACTCTCCAGCTGCCCAGCTCTGAAGGCAGTGCCGCCACCAGCAGCTGCACAGCAGTAAGGGTAGCAGCACTGCAACCCCCCCCCCTACCATAACTTTGTGACATCCCACCCCCCCAACTCCCTTTTGGGTCAGGACTCCTACAATTAAAATACCATGACATTTCAGATTCAAATAGCTGAAATCATGAAATTTATTATATTAAAATTGTATGACTGTGAAATTGACCAAAATGGACCATGAATTTGGTAGGACCCTAGATATTATGAATATATCTGACCCAGAGGATCCCTGTAAAACCCTATGCCCCTCCTGTGCCCTCTGTCAGTTGACAACAAGAGATTGCTGAGTCACAGTGGGTCACTCCTTTCCAGTTCAGGGAAGAAACAGAATTTGGATCTGAAAAGCAATAGACACTGGGAAACAGATCATTTTGCTTACATAGAAGGTCTTTCTGCCTACTAGTGTCTTTAAGTTAAGGAGTTGGGATTTTCCCTCCCCCTCTTTTTCTTGACTTAAGCAAACCACCCTTTGTTTGCTGTTCTGCTCTTTATTCTTTGGACCCGGTCTTGAGGGTTTATAGTGAGCAATTAAGGAATGTAGGCAGTGTTAAATGGCTGGATCTCTTAACTGTTCAATTCCAGACCAACGTTTTAAATGTATTAGAGAGACAAGGTGGGTGTGGTAGTATCTTTTATTGGACCAACTTCTGTTGGTGAGAGATACAAACTTTCGAGTCACACACAGCTCTTCTTCTGACCTGAAGAAAAGCTCTGTCTTGCTCGAAAACTTCTCTCTCTCTCACCAACAGAAGTTGGTCCAATAAAAGATATTGCCTCCCCCACCATGTCTCTCTAATATCCTTGGACTGATACAACTACATCATTTGAAATGTATAGCAGGGTTTTTTTAAGTATATATTTTGGAGAGGTGTTAGCTGGACTCCATTACTTTCATAGGTTATGGCTACACTAAAGAGCTTACAGCGGCACAGCTTAATTGCTCCAGCCCCTGCGAGCGGTGGTAGCTGTGTCAGTAGGAGAAGTTTTCCCCACTGACATAGCGCTGTCCACACCAGTGCTTAAATTGGCATAAGTTATGTCATGGAGGAGGGTGGCTAATTCACACCCCTGAGTGACATAATTTAAGTCGAGTTAAACTGTAGTATAGCCTTAGCCATAGTAATTCTTTCCACTAATTTTTTGTTTTTGTTTTTTCTTTTGGAATATAATACCCAGGTCCACCCACCAATTTTAAGACCCTTCATTGGCTTCTTCTCTTCCTATTAATCAAATCAAGTTTCTCATCCTTGTTTTCAAAGTGCTTCACAGCTCAGGTCCTTCCTACATCTCCACTCATCTCTATTCACTCACTCAAGACACATGTCTACCTATGCTCTTCATGTCCTCTTACTCTCAAACTCCTCTTTGTGCCATATTTCGTGATGCTGCTACCTGGAGCCCCCACTCCCTGACTCACTATATTACATCCACAGCTATTCATCTTTCAAGCTCCTTAAACATTTGTCTTCCAAATGGTCTTTAAACTCTAGTCCTATTGGCAATCTTTCTCTGGTTTAAAAACAGAATAAAAAAAAATGACAAACAGATTTTTGTGTGTGTGTGTGTGTGTGTAATATATATATATATATATATATATATATATATATATATATATATATATATATATATATATATATATATATAAATATAAAACATAAACATTCATTTCACAGGCTCTGACCGTGTTAATTATTTGAACAACAATTTTGGTTTTGTGATTTTAATCATCTCAGATCTGCTGCTGCATGCAAGGTCAGCGTCTAATATTAGGACATCTATACTGTTGGGAGTGAAGGCATGCTTTCGGCCAGATAGAAGCTTGCTGTGATTTAACAGCTTAAGCTTAGGTAGAACTGTGCATGTGTAAAGACATTGCAGAGTAATTATGTTTAGTATTATGCTTGTGTAAGGAAAATGCAGTGTAATAGTTTTGGGGAAAAAATGTAGCTACAAAGCTAGAAAAAATTGGTTTGCACTAACACAAAACCTATACTGACAGGACAAGAGAGTTAACATAAAAATAAACTAATACATAGATATACCCTCCTTGCCTTCCTTCCCTCAAAATATAAAGAAGTTAGTCTAAACAATGGAAAGCTGAAATTATATATTCTCCGGTGTTGGGGGTGACTGTGTGGTGAAACTATCCTAATGAGCTTCCCACTTGTAAGTAAATAAGAATTTCTTACTAAGTGTTTTGCCTAACAAACATTTTTTAAACCAGTCTGTTGAGTAGTAAATCTCTCGGTCAAATGTATACAGGGCCGGCTCCAGGCACCAGCCCACCAAGCTTGTGCTTGGGGCGGCACCTGGAGGGGGGCAGTGCGGTGCTCCAGCTCCGGCCGCCGGGGAGAGCAGGGCCACGGCCGGGGCTCGCCGCCCTCCCCCCCGGCACTCTGGCCGCCGGTGGGAGAGTGGAGCCCCGGCCGGGGCTCGCTGCCCTCCTCCCGGGGCTCCGGCCGCCCTCCCCTGCCATGCTGGGGGGGGCGGCCGGTGGCTTTTTTGCCTGGGGCGGCAAAAAAGCCAGAGCCGGCCCTGAATGTATACATTGGCTTATATCTCAAACCCCCATCTTTCTTCAAGAGGCCAGTTGCAGCAAAGGTCCCTGTGGCATGATCTAAAAGTTGACAAATCTAAGCTATTTTAGAACAGGGATAGGAGTGAATTCCAGCAGCTTAGGGCCCTTATGAAGAGCACTGTGCCAGCCCTTCCTCCTCTCTCTTATATCTAGTGACCTAACATCATCAACTCTGCTCATTGTAACTGGCAGTATATCATGAGTAGAGAGCTAGTGTCTCAGTTGGACTGATCAACTTATTTGTGCTTGTAATCTTTCTTGACTACGGTTATTGCTCCAAAGTTCAAAATTGCAGCTAAATATTAAGGCAAATATTTACCTGTTCTACTGAAAATTTGCTCAAATTTAAATTAAATTCTGCAATTCTAGAATGGCAAATACATAATTTTATTTATTTTTTAAGGAAATCCAAGTCCTTTATTGCGTACCATGTTTGCACATAATTTCTGAACTAATGGAGACTATGCACATCCTTTGTCCATTATTTGAAATCCTACCATAGTTAGTCAAAATTATGTGTCTTTAACACTATCTTTTTAAATATTTTGAATTATTTATTATCCGCACTAGGAGATTTTCCTCAGAAAACCACTGAAAAATGATGTTGAGAGATACTGGGATAGCTTAGGGAAATTAGTCCAAGTCCGATTCAAGCTGGAAATGACAAAAAATCAGGAAAATCTCATTGCTATCTGTCCTATGTGAAATGAGATTACAATATAAATCATGCTTGCAAAATTCTCTTTGAGGCAAAGAGTTTGTTTTTCTGTATCTTCTATAAAGCAGCTATTATACCTTGAGGTGCTATCCATAATTTGACAATGACATATATTTTTGTTTAAATGTAGGCTTGAAAAGCACAGATGGTTCATGGATATTGTAAACGGAGCAAACTTGCATACTAGTAACTAAATATAACCCTTATCTTAACAGCTTAACAAATAAGTTTAAAAAAACACGTGCACATATCATTCAAAAGAAGCATGAGTGACCAGTGTGGTACTGCTAAGCTTTACAGCTTGATGGATTTAAAACAAGTTATTATGTTTTGGAAAACAGGTAGTCCAGGAAAACAAAAAATGTTAGTCAAAACCACCAAATCTTTCTGGTTTAGTATCTATTGATCAAGGGAGAACACACACTTTTTATTAGACTTCATTTGAAACTTTTTTTTAAAATTGGATTTGATCCAGTGGCCCAATACTGAACCATGTTTGACAGCTAATGTGTATTATCTTTCAGCACAACATGTGTATTCGAAATGCAAAGAGCATATTATAGAAGGCTTTGGACTGTTCCTGGTTGTATACAGTAATACAATGAAGGCAATTGAATTTAATTCCCTATGGATATTGATTTCACTACTTTGCTGCCAGTTATTGAACACTGCAGAGCACGAAGATGTAGTAAAGCATGCAATAAAGCTGCATCGTGGGAAAGGTGCTGCTGTCACACAGAGAAAACAATGGGTCTTAGAAAATTGCAGAAAGCTATCTGGGCTCCTTCGCCAAAAGAACGTAGTTCTCAACAAACTAAAAAATGCAATAAGATCAGTGGAGAAGGACTTGGGGCTGTCAGATGAAGAGAAACTTTTTCAGGTGCACACATTTGAAATTTTCCAAAAGGAGCTGAATGAAAGTGAAAACTCAGTCTTTCAAGCAATCCATGGACTCCAAAGAGCCCTTCAAGGTGATTACAAAGATGTTGTAAACATGAAAGAAAGTAGTAGACAGCGATTGGAGGCCTTGAGAGAAGCTGCAATAAAGGTAGTACTTTCCAATTTTACTAATGCATTACGGAGGGTAATATGGTGAAGGTTTCATAGGGATCTCTAATTATTAAAAAGAGGTTTAAATTATTTTGTTTTGTATGAAAAATATGGATCTACACCAAATTTCAACACTTATTCCTAGTGTAAAGATGGAATTTTGAGCAAAGCTAGTAGTAAATCTGTTCTCTTCAGGTAAGTTAGAAGTAATGTAGTAGTTACAGGGAGTTTCCTTATTGAACTTTAGAGAAGGTTAATAATTATATAAAAAACAATCTAATGAGAACCCCTTTAACTCCCAACTCCAGCATTACTTCAGAAGGCAAAGAAATATGAGAGGTGAGACTATTCATATACTTCAGCAGTAATAAAGCATTTTTGTCATAACTGCACTTCTTTGTGTCAAGACAAGCCAACTGAGATTGCCTTCTTTATAAAACAATCACTTTAAAGCACAGAAGCGTGATAGTGAAGCATGAGTGTTTCACTGACTATTGTGGCTCTACAGACTCACCTTGATCTGTTAGGGTTCACCAAAGGGTACGTCTATGCTTAGCCGCTGGCTAAGCAATCTATCTTCTGGGATCGATTTATCGTGAGTTTGGAGGGCCCATTTTCTTCTCTCCTATCTTGTAAACATCAGAACATTTCTGATTATATTTTCTACAATAATAGATGGAGAGGGGGCAAGGAAAACAACCCCATGAGCCAGGTCACAACTCCACTGTCACAAATTTGGGGCAGTTGAGAGTGGTAGGGTCAAACCTGAGCAGTGCTGCAACCCTTGAGGTGGCAATGCCCAGAGCAGAGAGTCAAGTCCAGCCAGCCACACAGCACAGGAGCTGCAGGAACCGCCACTGTGGGATGAGTGTTAGGCAGGACTCAATCCCCCCTGGGGAGCAGGATCCGACTGAAACCACTTCAGGGCAGGGCGGCAACCAGAGTGGGGCAGTCGTCCAGGGTGTGCGGTGGGGCCAGGGCTTGGGGAGGGAGCATCCCCTGTTTCGGTGTCTGGAGTGCCTCACTGCTAAGAGTGCCAAACTCAGGTCAGACTGTCAGAAATCAGGGCAGACACCCCAAATTGGTGGTATAGTCCTTCTGGATCATTATATTAGTTTTACCATGGAGCCACAGACCAGTCCCCTTTAGGCTCTCCCTGCCCTTACTTTACCATTCACACAGATTGGACTTTATGATGAAAGGTTATTAAAAACCAAAATTCACCACCCATTAGGTTTCCAGACTCAAAAGGCCAGTCACTTACCCCAGGTCAAAATATGCTCCAGATCTCACCAAAGGCAATGCTGTAGCCAATCCTTTAGTTTACTAAAGATTTATTAATTAGGAAAAAGCAAGGAGAGTTATAGCAAGTTTAAAGCAAATAAAATACATTACGAGTGAATTTAGGGTTTGTAGGTTCAAAATAAAAGCAGTGATGTAGCAATCTGCCAGTCTCATTGTCTCTTCACAAATTCTCTCAGGGTTTTTCCAAAGTGGTTTTGGGGAACTCTGTCTTGTATCTAGAAAGCTACCAGACACATCCAAAAAGATAAGAGATGGCAGGATCATTCCCAGCATCCAGTATTTATAGTTGAAAATAGCCTGCCAAGTGTTTTTAGCACAGCATGTGTCCCTAGATTTCCCTTTGAGCACACAACGCCCATGCTTTGAAGTCAATGTTCCTCCTTGCTGAGCAACTTTAGACACGTGAGTATAGATAAATGGGAACAATGTGATAGCCAAAACCATTTAGCTTTCATGCAGTTTTACACATCAAATGAAGCCACAACTAATCACGAACACACATTATTGTTCCAGGATTAATTAAGTATACTGACAGCAATCACAGGTAAAATTAGCATAAATGTAATTAATGGGGCATGTGCCATGTAAACACAGTGTGGCAATATCTTCCTTTGTTCTATTCTAACAAGTGGATACAATAACATTAGTATTTCTTCTGATCTAGGGTTATTCACTGTAGTGTATGCTTAATAGCAAATAAGCAACAGGATATTGCCAAAATTAACAGATCAGATTTTACAAGTGGGTGCTTCGCATGTTACAATGCCTCTTGACATTCCTCTGAGGTTCACAGACAGGTGAACTGCCTATTTCTTTTAATCTAAGCTGGTTTGCCTGCATCACAACCTCCAGCTTCTGACTCACCTTAGCAGGCCACCCAGCATGACTGGGTTGTAGGGGGAGGGCGCAACCAAAAAACCTGGGGGCAGGGTGGGCACATGAACCTGTGTACCCCCCCCCCCCCCACGTCACATCTAGTAGGGGATGCAAATACGCTTGCTTGCCCCGGGTGCTAAAATGCCTAGTTATGGCTCTGCCCCAGGGCCTCTATCCCCAGACTATTTAATGGATCGCGACAGGCCATGAATATTTATAAATGGGCCCTGAGCCCAAAAAGTTTGAGGACCACTGGCATAGATGATGCAAAAGACTGAGGTATCCAAGAAGGAGGTGCAAGGGGTGATGTGAACAGAGGGTAGGTGTAAGCTGAGACACTCATGGAGCAGTCTGTGCTCTAAACACAGGGAATGAGGGGTGCGGAAAGTTTGGCAGAGAGTACTTTGAACACCGTGTTCTCCAACTAAGCCCCACCGCATGCCTCCATGCCACTGCTTCATGGGAGTTCAGGAGATGGTCTCTGCAGCATCTAGCTTTCTGAAGCTGTGGCAATCCTTATGAAATTAACATGAGTTTTTTTTTTTGACAATTTCACTGCTGTACAAAACTTTAAGTGGGGAAAAATGCAGATTCACATCAACCAAACCATCTTGTGAATTGTTCTAGTTTAAAAAAGAAATGAATTGAGAAAATCAAAATGTTTCTTTGACATTTTAAAAATTAAACTTTATTTTTTGTTTCAAAATGACTTATTTAGAAATTGTCTCTGGTTTTATTACAAAAAAAAACCTAAAAACATAAAGCTCAGTTGAAATGACACCTTTCATCTGACTCTAAAAGATTTTTTTTTAAAGTTATTTGGAACTATCAGCAAACCACACATTGTTTTTTTTCCTACGGATCTAGTTCCAAATAGCAGCTGTGAAGCTAATAAGAATCTTACACATTTCACTCTCCTGCTGCTTTGTAAAGGTACTAGTAGCAAAAGAGGTACTGGAGAGATCTGTCTGCAGACTTGGGAATAAATCACTGCATTGGATTACATTTTAGTCACATTTTGAAGATTCTTTGGAACTATAAGATCTAGAAACTGTGAGGGGGGAGGGGGGGAAAAGAGAGAGAGAGAGCTTAGAACTTAGATTCTGCTGAAATGGAGGGTGTTCCCCTTGTGTGTGTCATGTCAGTCTTCTTACTCACCTGCGACAAGTAGATTATTTTAAACCTCCATTTTTTTATATTTGTAAAACATTAGCATGGTGATTTAACAATCTTATATAAAGCAGCATAATGAGAGATGACACTGGAAAATGGTGGTTGAAAAGAGAGGGAAGTAGATTTTAAGATTACTTGTTTGCACATTATTTGTTTTGTTCTAGTTTATTTGTATTAAGTATGTTAATTCCTTAGTTAATATTGATGTGTTCACAGGAAGCACCTTTTCACTTTCCCAGTGGGATGTTAGGTGCAAAAGCCAAAACTCTGGATGTCTGTGGCCTACTGTCTTCACCTCTTACTCCTTAATAGGCTGAGGCATATAGCTTCTAGCTCCTGAGTGTCATATCCGTTTCATATTGTTGTTTCTTGAAAAAGATGTTTGTTATTCACAAAGGGGAGCCAAAAACAAAGGATGGGGGAGGGTGCAATATTGGAGGCCTCTTATGTCTTCCATTCTTCCACCTTTTACTCCTCCTTACAGCAGAGAAGCTCTAGAGCAGTGGTCCCCAACCTTTTTGTGGCCAATAGCACATTCATGTTTTCAGAAGTGTGGCGCCTGCCACAAATTTTTCAAGGCTTATTTTGTATTTGTGCATTAAATAATACAAAAAACATTATATTTAATATTACATAACGTATGAATCCATAAGATAAAAGTAATTTTTAAATGTAAAATGTATTAATTAAATTATTCAGCAATTACTCTTTCACCTTACCATGTGAATTTGCTCTTTTATCTACCTATATGATATTTATTTTTTAAGAAGTCCTTAATTTTTCTTAAACTGTTTTCATCTTATTTAAAAAAAGTAAAATTATTTTTTGATTGGACAGTTTTTTGGAAAAATTTAGACTAGCTGTAGCAGAAAGTGAGGATAGTAATGTTTCAGTCCTATATATAAAACATTGTTGAACTGCTGGTCCAAATATAATTTATTATTCTTTCTTTAACATAGCCAGTTATGGTTAATTAAAAAATACTCTTTGTATTGTTACTTGTATCTGGATTTCAATAAACAAACAAATATGAAAAAAAGTTAAACACAAGTTAATCATACATACTCATCAGCACTTAATGGAAAATAGGTATCATTAATTCACATGGTTTTTCTAATAAAGTCAGTGTGATTTTTGGCACTGCATTTCTTCAGCCAATTTTTCGTAGTTGGGAGAGTAGGATGATATTCCCATTCGTAAGCAATCGTCAAGATGGGCATCTGTAAGCCGAGATCTGTATTTTGATTTTATGATGTTCATTGTTGAAAACAGAACTTTGCATAGATAAGTGGAACCAAAATAAGATTTTTATTTTGTATGCTACATTTTTTTTTTTAAGGCAGGAAACTTTTTTTCGGTCAACCAGATTGCAAAAGTTTTCATCTGTTGCGCAGGATTTTAGAACAATATCATTCTGAAGGTCCAAAATCTCCAGTTCCATATCTTCTTTTCTTACTTGAATGAGACTCGCAATTGATGTAGCCATTTCTGTTACTTCTATTTGGCAAGTAAAAAAGAGCCAACTACAGGCTCAACGATGGTGAACTACTGAAATCTCTTTTCAAATTGTTCCAGAAGTGTTTGAATGTGGATAACAAATGGTGATGGGTTAAAATCACGGTCACATACCATTTTCTTCATACTTGGGAAATGTACGAGAGACGTTGTCTTCATATGTGACATCCACAAGATCAGTTTTGCTTTGAATGATTTTACAGAATCTATCATTTGAGCCACATGTTTGTCGTTTCCCTGGAGCTCAAGATTTAAAATGTTCAATTTGTCAGTGATGTCGGCAAGAAAAGCCAAATCCATTAAGCAGCTGGAGTCTTCTAGTTGCTCGAAGTTCTGATTTGTGGACTTTGGAAATTCTTTGATCTCTTCAACTAGGCTTAAAAAACGTGTAAGAACTTTACCTTTGCTCAGCCATCATACTTCTGTGTGCAAGATAAGATCAGATTGTTTATCATCAACATCTTCCAACAGGGCCTTAAAAAGTCGGTGTTGCAAAGGTTTTGCTTGAATAGAGTTAATTATTTTAATAACGACATTCATGACGTGTTGAAAAGAGAACTGACGCACAAAGCTTCTTGGTGGATAATGTAATAAGACATAAAGTTCGGAAAGGATTAATTCTTCTTGCAGAGTGCAATGAATCCATTGGCACTGCCCGTCATTGCTGGTGCCCCATCCGTGGTGATCGCAGACAGCTTGTGTAGTGGCATACTAATTGATGTGTGTGATTTGAATAAATTATAGATGTCCTCATCCTTTGTTCACCCCTTCATAGGCAATACTTTTAGTAACTCTTCTTTTACGGTGAAGTCACTAAATACCATCCTCACCATAACTGCCAACTGCACTGTATCCGATATATCTGTCAACTCATTGAACTGCAGTGAAAACCAGTCACACATTTCCAAGTCATCCTTTAGCTGAGTTTGCATGTCACTTGAAATTGCATGTATCCTCCTCGTAACTGTGTTGTTTGATAACTACAAGTCTTGTGTTGCTGACAAAATATCACGCTTGTTAAGAAATCCTTGAAACAGGCAATCAGCACCAGTCAAAAATGCTTCCTTCAACAATTCACCATCTTGAAAGGGTTTTTTCTTCTTTGCGAGCAGATGAGCAATTTTAAAGGAAGCAATAGTAGCACTTTTAGACTTTACCACTTGTCTAGTGAAAACAGATTGCTGGGCAAATAGGTTTGATTTGAGTTGATTGATTTTTCTTCTTTCTCAACTCAGATTTAAGTGGATGGCTAATGTCAAAAGAGCCGTGATTAGTTTGGAAATGGCGTTCGTTATGTTTTTTCGGCACTGCAACAGTACCACCACACAATAAGCAAACACATTTTTCCCTTTATTTTCAATAAAACAATAGGATTTTTCCCACTCTGCGTTGAAATACGTATGTTGTCTTTTATTTGAACCACTAATTTTTGGGGCAAAATGTTTAAAAAAAAAAAAAAAAAAAATCGCAAAGCACAAGAAAACAGCAGTATCAGTGCAGCAGAAGAATACTCGCATATAGGGCTGGCTCCAGGTACAGCAGAGCAAGCACCTGCCTGGGGCGGCATTCCGTCCATTCTTGGGGTGGCAGAGTTCGAGTGGGTTTTTGGTTTTTTTGCGCTTTGGCACTTTGGGCAGCGGCCGTCCTAGCCGCTGCTTTTTTTGCGGTTCTGGTCAGCGCAGAGAGAAGCCACGGCCCTGCGCCTGCCGGGGACAGAAAACACCGGTGCCTGCAGCCCCGGAGTTCTGTCCCCGGCAGGCACGGGGCCGCGGCTTCTCTCCCCTGCTGGGCACTACTTTTCACACCATGTCACTAGGCGGGCGCACATAAATGCCCTGGCGGGCACCATGGCACCCACAGGCACCGCGTTGGGGACCACTGCTCTAGAGGATGGAGAAGTGACCAAAAGTTCCATTTCTCTTTCAGTAACTTCAGATTTACCAGGCACCTACTAGCCAGATGCTGATACAAAAAACAAAGCTGCCAAGCATTGTCCAGCGACATATTCTGATAGTAACTCTACCACTCTCCCCTTTCCTAATAGCAGAGGGTGGGTTCTCAGCGGGGGATTGCCCTTAAATCTTGCTGGTTGGTCCCATTCTTGGTACCCACACACTCAAGGGCACTCACCTTTACCCAGTTCCTAAGGCACAAGGCATAACCTGGCTGATTTAGGCACCCCCACCCTTACCCAGTTCTTAGGGCTCTGGGCATATTCTTCTGTGGGTTTGCAGGATCTTTTTACCAGTGAAAGAGCCTTACATAGTAATATTCTTATCGTCTATTTATTAACAATTAAAAAGCAAAATACACATGCTAAGCATACAATGCTATGCTCACCAATCCTGATCATGCAGGCAGACTTTCCCTGTTGGCCAGGCAAGGTCGGTCTCATCTGGGTTCTGGCTGCTGCACGTCACAGTTGTGCAGAGGATTCTTAGCAGCTCTGATTTTAGGCGGTCTCTTGGGGGGTGAGTTCTTCTTCTTTGAGGTCTTTCCTCCTTTTCCTTTCTTTTTCCTTCCCAGCTGGTGGTCGTCTTCTTGGACCTCAGTTTATATAGTGAAACTTGAGTTCTGCTTAGTTATACCTTAACATAATTTTATTTGCCGGGTGTAGTGTATTAAATTGCTCCCCATAGGAATGTGCTACTTAAGGTGTACTACTTACAGCTGCCAGTCCTGATGCTCTCAGTGGCATGGTAAGGAGACTGGGAACAGGGGTGGTTGAATAGGCGTGGGAGTCGTGGGGGGCCTGTCGGGGTCAGGGGTGTGGATAGGGGTAGGGACAGTCAGGGACAGGGAGCAGGGGGGTTGGATGGGTGGAGGGTTCTGAGGAGGGCAGTCAGGGGGCGGGAGGTTCCGAGAGGGGGTGGTCAGGGGACAAGGAGTTGGGGGGGGGGGGGGGGAGGAGTCAGGGGTTATAAGGGGGGCAGTGAGGGGGCGGATAGGGGGCGGGCTGTTTGGAGAGGCACAGCCTTACACTACACACGGGTAGGGATTACATTTCTCCCCGTAGGAATGTGCTTCTTATGGTGTACTACTTACGGCTGCCAGTTCTGGTGCTCCGCAAGTAGCACATTCCTACAGGGAGAAATTTAATATACTACAGCGGTGGACAGAACCCCAGACTGGTGACGGGCTCTGGTCTGGGGTTCCGTCCGCCAGCTCCTGCCAGCCGGGGTCCCGGCTGCCGACCCTGCTCAGCCCAGGCCAGCAGCGGGCTGAGCGGGGGCGGCGGCTGGGACCCTGGCTGGCAGCAGTGTGCCAGTAAAAATCGGCTCGTGTGCTGCCTTTGGCACGCATGCAGCGGGTGGCCGACCCCTGGTTCAGTGTAGCTAATCCCTGTTTTCAGTTTATAGCCTTATTTACTTTACCACAGTTGATCTCTAACTTGTTTTTTCTCCAGTTTGCCCTGACCTAGGGGAGGAGCTGGCATGAATTGCTCCTCTTGTAAGGAAAAATTACCTGGATGCTAAAGGCATCCTATATTCATCTCACTGTCCAAGGAGAGTGTCTGTGCATCAGATTTAGAATTGCTGGGAGAGGTTTTTACCCTTCAAGCGGTGCTTTCTAGCAGAGATCTATAAAGGGTTGGGAAGCATGCAGTCTCCCAGGAAAAATAGGAAAGTGCAAATATTCTTGACCAGGGGACTACACAGAAGAGCTAAAGCTATTGACATTTGGCCTGGCCATATTTGCTATTAAATTCCCCCCCAACTCCACTTATTCTAGGAACATTGTCAGAGATCTTTCTGGCAAATGGTAAGTTTCATCATGCCAGTGAGACTGTGGGTTCTGGCAATTCTAAACCTGTTAATAAACAAATCTGCACACCAAGGCCAGGGTTTTCATCACAACGTGGAGTCTTTGACTGGAAAGAGTTTTAAAGGGATAATCTGAAATGACAGGGTTGCTCTGAACAGATTGTTGTCACTAAATGGGATGGACTTGTCTTCTGCATCAAGGGGAGAACAATGTTATCTATAGAAGAAAGAACCGCTCATGTCTCGTGCTACATGCAATACAATTTTTTTATGCTTGGTCTTGGTGTTAGGTCCATTAAGGTCCAGATAGTGGCTGTCATTAGTGTTTTGGATCCAAATAAAAGCAGAAGCCTGTCATCACATTCTATTTTCTAAATACTTATATGCTCTCGCTAAATTACTGCATCTCAGTCTCTTAAAAATGTTTGTTTCCCTGTACCACCTTCATTCTCTTCCCTATCCCAAAGAAACTCAACGTAATATTTTGTGCTCTGACCGAGAGGACGGATTAAAAATCAACAATTCTTTTGGAAAAAACCCAATTTTTTAAATTTAAACTGGATTTTTTTATTTTATTTAAATTATAACAAATTCAGATTTAATTTTAAACATTTATTTTTAAAAAGAAAACTTAATACAAAATATGTTAAGGCCTAAACTTAGTAACATTTCTTAAAACTTTTATTTAAAAATAAATATGCTGAATCCATGAGCCTTTATCAAAAACATTGAGTTAAAGGCTACTTTTCTATATGAAGAATCAGGAGAAAAACATCTAGCTTTTGAAGTCAAGCTTTATAAATCTGGCACAATAGGTCAGCCTATCATTTTGAATAGACTTAGGTGAGGAGGAACTTAAGCTTCAGTCATTTTCACTTACGCATATTTGAAATTTTTCTCAAGGCTGACTTGAAATATTAATTCACTGGCTATGGCTAATCCTACTGTTTTAATAAATCTTTTATTTGTAAATGTGCTGCATGTTGTGATAACTTTAAATGTTTTGGATAAATCTCTTATTTTGTTTAATAAAAATAAATTGGATATACTATTGTGTTTTTAATTAAATTCCAGTTACCATCCTAATGCACCTTGACACAAATCATGAGAAAAAGTTAATTGCTTAATAAGCAATATATCATTTACCATTTTCTAACCTACTAAAATGTACAGTTAATAAGAATATGAAAATATTAAGCAATAGAATTGCTTAAATAAAACATATATAGTTATAATGTACCCTCCTAGGTAACAGAAAGATGCACTAGATTTGGTAAAAAGACTCTAGTTGTAAATTAAGATGTTTTAATGGTTATATCAGTCAATGAGAATGCACCTTTCTTTATAAAATTACAAGTACAAATAGAAAAGTTGATTAAAATCAATTATTTAAATCAAGGCTTTCCAGTTGGTGATTTAAATGGCCTTGATTGAAATCACTCCACCCTGTTGACAGAGCATCCTTTAAATCTCTTGCTTCAGTAACTACTTCTCTATTAAGGGTTGCAATCTTAGGGCTTGGCTACACTTGCAAGTTAGAGCGCATTAAATCAGCCACGGGTGCCCTAACTCCTGAGGTGTCCACACTGGCAAGGCACTTGGAGTGTCTGGACTCTGCAGCTGGAGCGCTCCTGGTAATCCACCTCCACGAGAAGCATAAAGCTTGCTGCACCCTGACTGAAACGCCCGGGAGTCAGTGTGGAGGACATGTTGCATTACTGCGCTGTGATTGGCCTCCGGAAACGTCCCATAATCCCCTGAAGTCAAGTGGCCACTTTGGTCATTGTTTTGAACTCTGCTGCCGGCATGCAGATATCCCCTTTCAAAGCTCCATTTCTGACAGCTGGCATGCTTATCTGCTCCGGGACAAAGCAAACCATTACTGTGGAATGCTGCTGTGGCTGTGTGTGTGTGTGTGTGTGTGGGAGAGAGAGACGGGGGGCGGGAAGGGGGTGTCTGCTGTTGTCTGAACTTACAAAACAGCATGCTGACACACTCTCTGCCCCCCAAAACACACTGTCTCTCCCCCCACATACACACAACCCATTCCCTGTTGCACTCCATCCTTTCCCTCCCCCCGCCCCCCAATTTGAAAAGCACGCTTCAGCCACTTGCACACAGGGATAGCTACCACAATGCACTGCTCTTTGTGGCATTGCAAGAGCTGCTAATGTAGAGTTACCACATTTCAATCCTGTAAAAAGAGGACACTCCACGGTGCTCCTTCCCTGCCCCAACTCCGCCCCCAGGGTGACCAGAGCAAAAAAAAAAAAAAAACGGCAGCAGAGGGAGGCCCGGGAGATGCAGGGAGAGCGTGGGGCAGGAGTGAGTCAGTCTGGCCTGGCCCCGAGCGCAGGCAGGACTCGGGCGCGGTACCTGGAGGGAGAGATGGGGGGCGGCCCGCGGGGCCAGGCAGCGCCTGTTCCTTCTTTCTACCTGGGCAGCTGGACGCGGGAGTAGCTGCTGCAGCTGCCACTGCTGCGGGGGGAGGAAGCGGCCAAGCACGTGGCGCTCGGCGGCTGCAGCTCTGGCGCCTTGGCCCGGGCCCGCTGTGGGGACCCAGCAGCGCACACGCTGCGCCCAGCTCCTGGCCAGTAGCGTCTGGTGCAATCCCGCGGGCGGCCCCAGGGCGGAGGCATCGGCAGCCCCATTTGTTCCTCTGCGGGACCCGAGCGGGACTGGGGGGCTGGGGCCTGCTGCCCGCACTCCAGGGCCGCCTGCAGGATTGCACCAGCTGGGTCCCCGCAGCAGGCTCGGGCTCAGGGGGTTCACGCCCCGGGCGCCAGAGCCACAGTTGCCGAGCACCACATGCTTGGCCACTTCCCCCCCGCAGCAGTGGGAGCTGCAGCAGCGGCTGCTTCCGAGTCCGGCTGCCCAGGTGGGGAGAATGAACAGCCGCCGCCTGGCCCGGAAAGTTGGAGCCCAGGGAGGAGGCGGTCCCCTTACCATGCCTCCCTATTTTCCCAGACATGTCCTGCTTTTTGTAAATTCCTCTCGGATGGGGATTTGAGGACCAAAAAGCTGGACATGTCCGGGGAAAAAACAGACGTATGGTAACCCTAGCTAATGTGGCTGTGACAGTGTACCCCATAAGGCTTTATGGGGAGGGGGTGCTTATAAATGTATGGATGACATAGCTGGAATATGTTTTGTGCGGCCTGTGCCATGTAACATATCTCCGTAAAGGTTATGGTCTACTATATCTATTCATCCAATTTGTACATATATATCATTTTCTACTCGAGGTTAAGAATATGGGCTATATGCTTGCCTGATTTTTAAGTAAGCTTTGTGAGGCATTTGGTCAGCTTCTTTAGGAAGGAATGCGCCAGGTTAAGTACCTGATCAAGAAACACTTGGGGAACAATGCATCTTGGAATGCTGCAATCCACATGAGAAGTCTTCCTGGAGACATGCAAGATGCCATGTGGACAATGGCGTCGGCCTGCAAAGACTGAGTCATGCAGGGGCATGTGACTTGCCCAGGTGACTCCAAAACTCCATCTTGGAGCTGGACTTTGCAGAGGAGGGAGGAGGGGGGTCTCCACCCACAAGAGAGAGTCTATTTAAACCCAGGGGAGACCCCTCCATTTTGTCTTCAGCTGGCTAAAGAAGGAGCCTCTCCACCCCCCCCCAGGATACTTGAAGGAGACTGAAACAAAGGACAGTAACTACAGGGGGTGTGAGTGATTGCTGGACCCAGGCTAAAAGGAGCTTAGCCTGTAAAAGGGAGCACTCTGGAACTGGTGAGGAAATTATCTGTATTCAGTTTGATTAGGCATAGATCTGTGCATTTTATTTTATTTTGCTTGGTGACTTACTTTGTTCTGTCTGTTACTACTTTGAACCACTTAAATCTTACTGTCTGTATTTAATAAAATCACTTTTTATTCAGTAATTTACTCGGAGTATGTATTAATACCTGAGGGAGCAAACAACTGTGCATATCTCTCTATCAGTGTTATAGAGGGCGAACAATTTATGAGTTTGCCCTGCATAAGCTTTATGCAGGGTAAAACGGATTTATCTGGGTTTAGACCCCACTGGGAGTTGGGCATCTGAGTGCTAAAGACAAGCACTCTACTGTGAGCTGTTTTCAGGTAAACTTGCAGCTTTGGGACAAGTGATTCAGACCCTGGATCTGTGTCTGGAGCCAAACAGGAGTGTCTGGCTCAGCAAGACAGGGTGCTGGAGTCCTGAGCTGGCAGGGAAAACAGAAGCAGGGGTAGTCTTTGCACATAGGGTGGCAGCTCCCAAGGGGGTTTCTGTGATCCAACCCGTCACAGTGGCCACGCCACTGCGCTTGCAGCTGACGGTGTAAACACACAGCAGCGTTTCCCCTGCTGTGGTCTCCGAAGGCTGGTTTAACTCCCAGCGCTCTACATCTGCAAGTGTAGCCAAGCCCTTAGTAGTTATAACCTTGACCAGGAGCCTATTTATGCTGGTGCACTGTCAATAGATAATATTGCACCTTCCATTGTTCTGCTATCCTTTCTGCACCTGAAATTCCAGAGAAGGAGAAACTGCTAAAATTTGACAGTGAAGCCGTAACAGTTATATTTGTAATGTACTGAATCACAAGATGTCAGCACTTTGTTTTTCCTTGCATCTGAAGTGCAGGTACCAAAAGACTTCAGACTAAGGGTAGGTCTATACTTACCTCCGGGTCTGTCGGTAAGCAATCGATCTTCTGGGATCGATTTATCGCGCCTTGTCTAGACGCGATAAATTGATCCTGGATCGATCCCGGAAGTGCTCGCTGTTGACGCCGGTACTCCTGCTCCGCGAGAGGAGTACGCGGAGTCGATGGGGGAGCCTCCCTGCCGCGTCTGGACCGCTGTAAGTTCGAACTAAGGTACTTCGACTTCAGCTACGTTATTCACGTAGCTGAAGTTGCGTATCTTAGTTCGAAGTGGGGGGTTAGTGTGGACCAGACCTTAATACATAAGACATTGAACTGGAAAGGTGCACAAGAAATCCGGCATTTAATTGCCTTCTGACATCAGGGCACATAATACAGCAGTGTCTTTTTATACAGAGTGAGCAGGAACCTCAACCATTTATGCAAGACAGCTACTTGATTGTTGATCTCTGCTTTTTCCAAGTGCTATAAATTGGATCTCTGGTTGGTATCTGATACTTTATTTAGCAGAGGGATCTCTAGGTCACAGCCAAACCAAACACAGGCTTACCTTTTTGTTTCATCTTGTTCTCTATTTAAAATGCTTTTTCTCAGTGTAAATACTTTTTCTGATTAGCTAAGGGTTAGCAGATGCATCTTTGAAAAAGAAATGTTTTCTTACCTGCTAATTTCTGTTGTTTGAAAGCATGCTTATAAATCTCATCTTCCTTTTTCTGAGCTCACTTGACATGTTCATGTTTTTTCTGTTTATGGTTGCACAATTGTGGTCTTTTATTAACAATTTCCTGATTTTATATAGAGGTTTATAAAACTTCGAGCATATTTTCCATTATATTTGTTTGCTTGGTAATAGCTAGTGAAGTCATACTTTTTACTTCACTATGCTCTAACTTCCTTGCTAAAGTATATTTTGTCAATTGTACTTGGCATTGGAATTAATATATCTTCTAGCGAGTTTCTTATGGTGTCCCCTCTGGTCCTCAGCTTTCCAACTGCTTTTAAATGTTGTAAAACAACAGAGGAACCCATCTGTAAGAACTGGTGGATGAGTCTGTTCAAGTAACAAATAAAAGGTAGAAAAACAACTGTGAAGTCTTAGTAGAATTATTTTCATAACATTTGCTATGAAGTTCTAATTCTTGTAAAATGTTTTGTTTCAAAAATAGTATAAATATATGTTAATAAGGTGAAATGTTGTCCTGTTCAAAGATCAAATAAAAACTCCATTGTTATTTGCTGTAAAATCCAACAGGAGGAAACCGAGTATGTTGAACTTTTAGCAGCAGAAAAACATCAGGTTGAAGCCCTTAAGAACATGCAGCATCAAAATAAAAGCCTGTCCATGCTAGATGAAATTCTTGAAGATGTTAGGAAAGCAGCCGATAGGCTGGAAGAGGAAATAGAAGAACATGCCTTTGATGACAACAAATCAGTAAGTGACATTGTAGAAATCATTCTGCTTTTTAATTCATATACTTTCATTTTTAGATCTAACAAAGCATTGCATTGATGCTACTTTTGTCAGATGTAATAAATAGTGGTGGTAATTTAGTGACAACTTTAAAATATTTGACCTTATTGCGTATCTTTCATGTCCCCTGATTCCCACAGAAGAAATTGCTTATTTAGAGCTATTTTGACTGCTTTCCAGGAAGCAGGTTCTCTCAGCCATCTCCCTTATCACTAATATTTTTTGTCTCTTAAATATGGTTGCCACTTTTAACTACACCTCTACCCCGATATAACGCGGCCCTATATAACATAATTTGGATATAACGCGGTAAAGCAGCGCTGTGGGGGGGGGCGGGGCTGCGTACTCCGGTGGATCAAAGCAAGTTTGATATAACGCGGTTTCACCTATAACTCGGTAAGATTTTTTTGGCTCCCGAGGACAGCGTTATATCGGGGTAGAGGTGTATTATGTTGTGGAACAAACTTGCACATCATGATGTTGACATAACTGTTCAGGGTCCTCTAGCCCCATGTTATTTGGGGTCTCTAGGCTCTCAAAATACAGGCTCACCCTGTTAAAATTAGCCTCCATTTTTATTTCTGATTTTTTTTCTCTCCATTTTTGTTGAGAATATAATGGGAGAAGGAGAACCCTTGAAATTAGGTTTCACAGTCTGAAAAAAGCAATAGCGTGCAAGGTAAGGGCATGAAACACCTCTGTTGCGTTTCCAGTGGCTTTTTTCCACTTGGACTTCATCTGCTTTCAGTCTCTTGGACTACTTCCAATGGCTCTGTGGGTGTGGGAGACTGGGGGAAAGAAACAATCCCCAGGTTAACCTTGTGTGTGTGTTGGAGGAGGGAACACATCCATTTCTCCATGCCTTCCATCAGCCTTCCTTAGGACTGACTGGAGAGGCTCTATTATCTGAACATAAGGTCGCAGCTTTTTGGCCTTGGCTTCTACTCTTGGAAGTTCTGGTGGGAAAGGCTTTTGTTGGCTTGCAGTTCCTGGTGCAAGGTCTGTGCAGTTCATGAGTTCTGTTATGGGGGACTGGAAGTTGTCCTTTAGGAGGGAGCCAGGGCCTCTCTAGGCCTCTTTCATGGTGGCCTCCTGCTGGGAAGCAACTAGCTGTTATGTTTTTCTCTACTCTAGGCTGGCCCATCCTTGTAGATGGGGGGTCATGGTTAGCAGGGGCACCAGTGACCAGGGAGTAGTTGGCAATAGCACTGTGTTCTGTTACCCCTGCTAGTAGTGGTACAGCCTAATGGCGTCAGGCTGTGTGGAAGGAGGCCAGGTTTGTCTGCAGACCCCTTCCTGCTTATTGGCAAGAGGTTGAATGGCTGCTTTTTCTCCAATGATTTCTTTTCTCTTTTCCTCCCTGTGCTCCTGCTAGTGGGGGAGAAGGAATCAAGTACCAGTCGGAGGCCTTCTCAGGTCCCCACTTCAGTTTAGCAAGAAGCATTCAGTATTTTCTTGTAATTTTTCTTAAACTAAAACATGTAACTATACCAGCTTGGGCTACAAACCAGACTTTTGTAAGGAAAAGAGCACTATTAACAGAGACTCAGTAATCTAAACATAAGTTTTTATCAAAAATATAACCAACTAGCATAACACAATAGGGATGGTATCCCTAGCCTCTGTTTGCCAGAAGGGAATGGGCAACGGGAAGAATCACTTGATTACCTGTTCTGTTCATTCCCTCTGGAGCATCTGGCATTGGCCATTGTTGGAAGACCGGATAATGAGCTAGATGGACCTGTGGTCTGACCCAGTATGGCCATTCTTATGTTCTTATAAAAAGGAAAGAAAAATAATTCTGTTAAGCCTCTTATGCAAGATAACAGCAATCGCACATAAAACAGGCAAATAGGACTTTGTCATGTGCAATCCACATACAATAAATACTCCTTTAGGAGACAAAATCTAGAAGTAGCCCTTGGCCCATTAGATGTTCAGAGTCCTCAACACTCACTTTTAATTAATAACACCTAGCGCTTATATAGCACCTTTCATCTGTAAATCTCAAAGCGCTTTAGAAAGATCAGTATTATCCCCATTTTACATATGGGGAAACTGAGGTACAGGGCAAGTGATGTGACTTGCCCATGGTCACTCAGCAGATCAATGGCAGAGCCAGGAATAGAACCTTGTCTCCTAAATTCCAGTCTGATGCATTATATACTAGGCCATACTGCCTCCCTTCCAACACTGACGTCACTCTGGTGCCATACATGCCTGCCCCCATCAGTGTCTGTATTCCCTAAATTCCTAATTGTATTAACTTTATTACAACAAACCCTCAATAGCTAATCAGTATTTGAACTTGTTTATATGTTTGTTATATAAAAAGCAGATTGTGTAAAAATATCAGTCTGAGACTTGAATATCTACTTTTCTACTGAGAAATGCTTTCTTTCTGCCAGGTGAGAGGTGTTAACTTTGAAGCAGTTTTAAGAGTGGAAGAAGATGAAGCAGACTCCAAGAGAAATATTTCAAAAAGAAAAGTGGAAGATGACCTGGGTCTTAGTATGCTTATTGATTCCCAAAACAATCAGTATATACTTACCAAGCCCAGGGATTCAACCATCCCTCGTGCTGATCACCATTTCATAAAGGTAAATTGTTATACATCTATTTAGAGTATTGTCTATTGTGATCTAGAAATGGAAAAGTTCTCAAATTCCACCCTTCTTCCCTTATCAAAAACTTAGTTTTGGGCTTAACTTGATCTTCCTGAAGATAAGGAAAAGAATGTGTTTTACATGTTCAGAACACTATTATCAGCCCTTAACTTTTTAAAATCAAATCTTTAAAAAAAAAAAAATTAAAACATTTCTTCAGACAAGGCAAAAACACTAGTCTTCTTTCAGCCCTTTGTACTGTTCATACTAAGACTAGTTTAAAATCAAAATTTTCGGCAATCTAATAATACCAGTCTGGAAAACTTCTATCAGTTATTCTCATCATGTGAGTTTCTAGCAGAACCACCAGTCAACATGCACCAGATGTTTTGGTGTAAAGGATTCTTGGTCTTGCCCTGTCTCTCCCAAACACACATTTCTTGTGTTTCCTCCCTCGTAGTGAGTCATTTCCCTTTCATCAGGAATGTGAACCATTGCCTAAAAGGGTCTTAGAGCATTCTCTTGTTCCAGGACCTTCAATCTTCAGATCAGTTTGCAGTTCCAATGAATCTGTGGTGGTGCTGCAGAATCTTTTGCAAGACGTACGAAACTCTGTTCTGTCTGTTCACTTTCCGGTAGGAGACATAAAACTTCCTTTGTTTTTCTCTAGCTAAATTATTAGAAGAAAGAAATGGGCAAAGAAAGGTGCAAAGGTTATCTGATTTAGAACTTGTAGTATGAAAGCCTGGGACCGCCTCCTTTTTGGGATGTGAGAGGGGAGCCCTGGATAGAATTAGAGATGCAAACCTGTAGTCTTTTCTATACTTTTTCACCAGACCAACACTTAATATATCTACTGAGATGTTTTTGCCACATTTTTGGCCAGTTTTGAGATCAGTTGTCTGAAGACTTTGCTACATGAACCCCCGCCATTCTCTCCTGTAAGGGACATATTCCAGACTGATGAATCCAGAAATTGCAGAAGTTAGAATGTTTATATGTAAATGAGTTTCTGTATTTTGGATAATGCCAGTTTGGAAGGTCTCTCATTAGTATTGCAGATATTTAATTCTTTGATATACATGGTTCATTAGCATTCTTGTTGTTCATTTTGAATTTTTTTACTACAGTTGGTTGGTTTTTAATTTTGGAGTATGAGCTACTTCTGACTGATACTTTTTATTATTATGGATTTAGCTCTTCCTTTAATATTTCCTTGTATTTCTCTCTTATGGAAGCTTCATTTGGGAAGGTCAAGAGAGACATGGCAGGATTAAAAGTCCTTAGAGCCAAAACTTTTGGCATATCACTGACTGATCTGTGTGTCAGATCTTTCTTTCTGACTTGTGTGCTGAGAGCAGCTTTCCAGAGTTGTGTCTAATATACAGAAACCTCAATTACAGGTTAAAAAAAATTACTTTTTTAATCATCTCAATTGCAAAAACAGGCAATGTCTATTAAATTTACAAAACACAACTCTGTTCCTCAGTTTCTTAATCTGTAAGTGGTGGTGGTGATGCTTACTACGTAAGAGTTTTGAGGCTCAATTCATTCATATCTGTAACATGTTTTGAACTCTGTGGATGGAAGATATTATATTATATAAATGTATTTTTACATTGCCACTAAACTTTAAGGTTGGGAATAGCCCTTAATTTCACCACAACTTCCTCATGACTTTTATATTAATATATTAATCAATTTTATACACTAGGATATTGTGACCATAGGAATGTTATCTTTGCCATGTGGCTGGCTGTGCACAATGATAGGATTGCCAACCATGTTTGGGTACATCATTTGTGGAATACTCTTGGGACCATCAGGATTAAACAGCATTAAGGTAAGAGAGTGAGAGTCTTGTATTTATTTTTTTTTGTTATGCCTGCCTTCATTTTTAGGGTTGCTTTAACAATTTTTTTAAAGTTTTACAGTATTGCCAACTTCCATTGTTCAAAAATCATGAGAGGCCCCAGAAAATCATAGGATTTTCAAGAGACTACGTCTGGTGTTTATTTGCCTTCTGATTTCGGATCCTTTAGCATTCATTCATGTTTTCAAGTTTTTCTCCATCCCCATGAAGGATAGAAACTTTCTATTTTTAAATGAAAGAAAGGGAGTTTTCGCTAGGCTAATTACATTGAGAAATTGTTTCCCTGTGGAGTTGGAATAAAACTCTACTTTTCCGTATTATAATTGCTCCTACTCAGGAGCTCTCCTGTGATCTATGCAGTATTGTAGCCATGTTGGTCCCTGGATATTAGCAAGACAAGGTGGATGAAGTAATATCTTTTATTGGACCAACTTCTGTTGGTGAGAGAGACAAGCTTTTGAGCTTATGTAGAGCTCTTCTTCAAGTCTTCTCCTGTGATCTGTCATCTTTCTCCAGAGTAAGATAGTGTGAAATAATTCTTAGGTTAGTGAATTTTATTTATTTATGCTATCGCCTCTGAGTTTGAGAAGGATGTGGCCTGTAGGAGGAGGGGAGAGGCAGGCTACATTCTAGTCTGGGGAGGCAGAGAGAACATCTCTCAGTTCCCCTAATCAATGGTGGTGTTTTATTCCATTTTCTATCTACCTCTCTTGCTCTGAATCTTCTAACGGTTGAGAAGTATTAAGTGGTGATGCTGTTGCTACGGGAAGAGAGGCATCTGCCATCTCCACTTTGCTGTCACTGTGTCATTTTCTCCCTGCAATGAAAGGCAAAGAGGTGGCAGAGTGATCACAGAGATACAACCACAGCGCTTCTGAATAGCAGAGAGAAGAACACCAACTTGAGTCTATTGGAATGAATTATAGGCAGAGAAAATATTCAGCACTACAAAGCACTATAGTAGCTAGGCGGAGGCTCCCTCCCTTATGAAGACATCAGAGAAATGTGTCCCCTGAGGTGTGATTTAGGACTGCCTTTGGCTTCATGTACATTTAGCTCAGGAGACATCAATCCATATTCAATAAGTGCAATTAATAGGCATTTATTTACAAATTTACCAAGTTCAGCCCTTTCAGAATCTCTAATTTAAATTTAAATCTGTCAGAATTATTGCCAAAAACACCTTACATTTATTTGCCAAAAACACAAGAGAAAAAAAACACTGTGTGAAATTCTTGTCTATGTAAACAGGAGTTCTAGGCCTGTTTCCCCTGCTATAAAATGGGAAATTAGTTGAGTAAAAATTGATCTATGAAACTGTAATCAAAAGATCTCAAAGTGCTTTACAAACACTGAAGAAGTATTTAATGCAAACCACACAAGGATTGTTATGAATTCCTTTTGTAGACAAAATACATTGAACATTTTTAGAATTCAAAACTTTATAGATGAAAATTAACTTATGGGTGGTAGTTTCAAAAGTACTTGGCATTGGCTTAACTCTGCTCCCATTGACTTCAGTGACCATTTACATTTTCAGAACACAACGTGTCCACTGAATAATGGCATTGGTCTCTTCACCTTTAAATTAATTTTAATGCAATTAGTCATGCACTTGTCAGGTTCTAACAAAATTATATTAGTGCATTTATTTATAATCACTGTCAAATACTGACGGCTGATAATGTTACAGGTGGGATTTTCAGCAATGCTCAGCATTGGCCTCTGCAAACTTGAGTGCTTTGAAATCTTTCTTTGCTTTCTGCATAGCCACAGAATAAAATCTTTAAAAAAATGTATTTTGTAATCAGACTCAGCATAAAATTTGTCACTGACTGTCTAGTTGTCTCCCTCTTGCTTCATCTGTCTCAGGCAATCTGTAAACTGTGAGGACAAAGCAGAAGGGGGGGAGTTTAGGGACCATTGTAGCAATAGCAGAGAACAGAAGATTGTTTTAAGTCCCACCAAACTATCGATAAAATGATCTGTTGGAGGAACAACAAACTTGTCTTAAACTCAAGTTTTCAACTTCCTTCATGCATTCCTAGAAGAATACAAACAAAAATGGCTGAAATGAGTTTTGTCAATCTTAGCAAAAGTCCACTTGCAGACTTAGCATGCAAAACTTCAGTTTCCAAGAGAGATTTTTGCCCAATAAGTGAGGGATTGAAAATTGGAGAGAAGGTAAGTAAATGAATATGTAATTTAAAAAATAAAAGTCTATGTACTTACAGTTGACACATGCTCAAAAATTTGACTGTTTAGTGATAAAGATGTTTTAGAACAGATCAGGGGTCCGCTGTAATTTTCATAGTGTGCAACACCTATTAATAGAGAGGTTCTCTTGCAGAATACTACCTATGTGCGATTGCGCAGGCTATCACCCCCGTTGTTCCCAGTCACATAACATGCCAATATCACTTTTCAAAGTAACTGCTGTCGTTGCTGCAAGGAAGTATTTATGTATTTTTAGCTGTTTAGTGTGAAATGTTCAGTCACCTATTGAAAAAAACTAATACCTACTTTTGCTCTTCATTTAATCTCTTCCTACCATCTGTTCTATTTTTCTCTCCCCTTGCTGCACCCTGTACATGCATCTCTGCCACCTGGTCCCCTTGTTTTGGCCTGCACCTGCTTCCCTAATGGTTGGTTTCCTTCTCCTCTGGAAATGTTCTCCAGCTGCTTCATTATTTTTTTCTACTCCTCGGGACATTTGTCTCCTAATGGTGACTGGTGGCTCCAATTCCTGAAGGCAGTTCTTGTTCCCTTTTCACCACTCTTTATGTAGCAACAGCCCCTAAAAAGAGGCAGGTTCCTTCTTGTTTGTAAGTCATCTTTGTAAAAGAGAGTCTGGTCACCTTCAGAAATAGTTGTGAACAAAGAGAGCCAGCACCATATGACTACCAGTAAGTGCTCCAAAGACCACAATGTGGGTACTGCCTATCTAAAATAGTAATGTAGATGTGATTATACACCTCTACCCCGATATAATGTGACCCGATATAACATGAATTCAAATATAATGCGGTAAAACAGTGCTCCGAGGGGGGCAGGGCTGCGCACTCCGGCGGATCAAAGCAAGTTCGATATAACGCGGTTTCACCTATAACGCGGTACGCTTTTTTGGCTCCCGAGGACAGCGTTATATCGGGGTAGAGGTGTATTATATTATAGTAAGCAGACTAGTACACTGAACATTTTATATTCTTATTTTGCAGTCTATTGTACAAGTGGAAACACTAGGAGAGTTTGGTGTGTTCTTCACTCTGTTCCTAGTTGGTCTGGAGTTTTCCCCTGAAAGGCTAAGAAAGGTATTTGTGTATAAAACTTCTGCATTTCAGGATTTGATTGGTGATGTTGAAGTTATCAATTATATTTCAGCATTTAAAAGCCTGTCTACAATATATCTTAATGTAGTTTGACCATGATTTTTAAAAGTAAGAGAAATATCTCTGGTTCTTTCTTCAGGTACTGAGAGTGAAGGAGGAGATAGAATGCAAAAAATGTTATCCTAGTGCCTATTTTAATATCTGTCTTGATTTTCACAGAACAGTTCATGATTTCTAGGAAATTAAAACACACATTTACTGCAGGGAAATCCAAATATATTATATTGTGATGTTGAATCCAGTTGTAGAGGTGTAGACATCACAATGTTGTGAAGCAGGCATGTGTCCTGCAAGGCATAGTTAATGTATTAAACGCCACATGATGGATTTACAACATAAAGTGAACTGGATGAAATGTGTTGTTAGAGCCTGTTGGCCCTTGATTAGACATGTATCTTAGTATATCCTAATTTATATGTTGAGACAGTCAGACTTCAGCAAAAAAGGGACAAATATGTTAAAGAAAAGTTGACTTGTTAATGTAGAGAGTCAGGAACTGCAGCTGGTTTTATGATATAAGGTTAAGATACATTAATTTTAATTGGAAATATATTGTTACAAAATTATTAAAACGAGCACAATAATACAAATAACAGTAATAGTTAAAAAGACACATTTTGCATGGCTTATGTTTGTTTTAGATTGATGGTTCAAAGTCAGTGAGATCACATAAAAGGAGATCTATTTTATTGATATGTGGACAATGATATGGGTACCTCAGTTTAATTATATAAATTATATTCACTAGACACTCATAAATTACAGATGTTAAAGATGAAGGCCTATTAAACCGTATACTAGTCCATACTTTGTCATTGCTGGATTGAGTTGTACCTGCTACAATATATTTTGTAGTGTTTTGTCCTGTCTAGTTTTAAATAATTTTGGGGGGTGGGGTTTCTCTTAAAAAGCATGGTAGTTCTCATATTTGGGAGGTTTTTCCTGATATTTAACTTTTTTTTCCCTTTTCTTTATTTTATCCCATTACTCCTAGCATCATGCTAAATAATTCCTCTGCCTACGTGGTGTTCGTATAGTT
Organism: Chrysemys picta bellii; assembly: GCF_011386835.1. Lineage (NCBI taxonomy): Eukaryota > Metazoa > Chordata > Testudines > Emydidae > Chrysemys > Chrysemys picta. The sequence continues at coordinate 244,781,549 of NC_088791.1, read as the reverse complement.
CAGTTTGTCAACAATTACCAAGTCAAGCCATCTATCCCTTTAATTTTCATTTCTCTTCTCTGAACTCCCTCCAGTTTGTCTAATACATCTAATGAGGTACCCAGCACTGGACATAGTCTACCAGGTGCTGTCTCAGCAGAGCTGTGCAGTGAGGGGCTATTACTTCCATGTGATTTGGGGCTGTAAAGTTATACCATAGATCTCTTTTACTACTCACTTGCATTGAAAACCAATGTAACATTCATCAATGAGAGAATAACCCTCAGGTTATACAATACAAATCTAACTGTGTGTTATCCTCAAGGTGTGGAAGATATCTTTGCAAGGACCCTGTTATATGACACTTATGATGATTGCTTTTGGCTTACTATGGGGACATTTACTACAGATTAGACCAACACAGAGTGTCTTCATTTCTACTTGTTTATCCTTATCCAGCACACCCCTAGTATCCAGATTCCTTGTAGGGAGTGCTCGAGGAGATAAAGAAGGTAGGTGCAATTTAGATATGGATTGTCCCAATGACAGCACTGATTAAAAATGTCTGTAATAAATTCTCAAAATGGTTGAGCATCATACTAGTGACATGAGACAAAATAGAAAAAAGAGCATTGCTGTTATTATGTAATGTACTAACTTGATGGGGAGCCAAGAATATTATTTTGATAATACCGAGCATTGGTGCTTGCTTGTTTTTGTATGGTTTGAACTGGCCCTCTTCCTCAAAAATATAAGAATCTTGATAGATAATAGCATCATGTATTTAGATATTTAGCATCGTGTATAAGGTGTCGTGTTCTCTTTTATGACATCCCTCTGTAATGGAGTCCCACGTTGATTTTAACGCTTTTAGCCACAGGTGATTTTCATGTTTATGATAAATTGCCAGATTAAGACTGCTACGACCAATCTGCCATGAGGGCAGAAAGGCCTGACCCAGTAACCTGCACCTTCTTTCTGCAGTCTGAGGCCTGCTAATGTACTCTTTCCCCCAAATACTTTTAGCTTCATATAGGTGGATGGTGCTACAGCATGATCAGTGAATAGTTTTTGGTTAAATAAATATCTAAGAAAATTATGAATGGAAATTTCAGGGCTCTGAGTCTGAAAGGTTTCCTTAAATTATGCACTTATTCTGCATTTTCTAGTTTTTTCCTTTTAGAAGAAATGCACTCCCATTGCTACGCACTTCATGTAGTGTAATTCTACTCTGTGACTGTAAAAATGCCAATGTGTAAATTCCATGTTTAATTATTTGCTCAGTTTACAAATGAAAAGATTCTTTTTGGTTTTGTTTTCAAACTGCCAGCCCTACAAGTCAACCTGGATTCTCTGAGTCAAAATTTGTTGTTTACTTCTCATTTATTATTTCTAAGGCTATGTTTATGTCATGGAGGTCATGGAAGCCGGGACTTCCAGAGACCTCCATGACCTTTTCTGCTTCAACCTCTGGGTCTGTGGGACTGGAGCTGGCAGCTAGTGGGGCCCCGGCAGGGTTCCAGTAACAGGCGACAGCCTCCTCAGGGGGCCCTCCTCAGAGTTTCAGCAACTGGGGACAGCCTTGTGGAGGGTTGGGGGCCGGGGGAGAACCATGCAGCTCCTAGCCACCACGGTGGCAGGGGAAACTATGGAGCTGCATCAGCAAAAGTCAGACAGGTCACAGCTTCCATGAATTTTTGTTTATTGCCCGTGACCTGTCCATGACTTTTTTTACTAAAAATAACCACGACAAAATCTTAGCCTTAATCATTACCAGTAATAAAGGTTCTTCAAGTCAAATGATTACTCCTCTGAGAATTCTACGCCACTGTGTCTCCACAGAATTCATGTCGCCCCCAATTTTTTTTTTTTTGTGTGTGTGTGTCCCGGCAGAAAAGTGACTTTTTAACAAGGAAGCAAAGGGAAGCTGCAAGAGTGGTCACGTACCCCTCCCCAGCAGCACGGGCACGTCACTTCACTGCTGGCTGCTTCGGGTGCCTGAAGTAAATCACCATGGCGGGGAGGGGAGTGGCAGGGCTGGGGATGCTCCAGCCAGTAGCTCCTACCCTGCACCTGGCTCAGCTGCTAGCCCTGTCTAGGCTCGGGGCAGGGAAGGATGGGACATCCTCTTCCTTGCAAGGAGCGGCTGGGTCTGGGTCAGACCATCCCCAGAAACCTTCCCGGGCTGCAGGAAGCTCTGCACACACACTCCGCTTCCTGCCCCCATCGCTGTTCAGCCATGGGGTGAGGGGTCACTATATAGGGAGTTGTTCCCTCGTCCGCTCAACTCCTGTGCATCCAGACCCCCTGCCAAGCCTCACCCCTCCGCACCCAGAATCCCTGTACCGAGCCCTCCACCTGAATCCCCCCTGCCAAGCCTCACCCCTCCGCACCCAGAACCCCTGTACCGAGCCCTCCACCTGAATCCCCCATGCCAAGCCTCACTTCCTACTTTCAGAGCCCACCTGCACCCAGACCCCCCACCAAGCCCCATTACCCTGCACCCAGACCCCCACCCTTGGACCCAAGCCACCTCCTGCTGAGCTCCCTGCACTCAAACCCCTATCCTGATGAATCCCATCCCCCTGCACCTGGACCACCCCAATGAGTCCCTTACACCTGGACCCCCCTCCCCCGAACCTGACACACCCAGACCCCTCCTTCTGATCCCCAACCAACTTCACCTTGACCCCCTGGAGAGTCCCATTACCCCTGCACCAGGAACCCTCAATAAGCCTCTGTGCATCCAGACCCCCCCATACCTGGACACCAAACTGAGCTGCTCCCACCACACTAAGCCCCTCCACACTTGGATTTTGCCGGGCTCAGCCTGCCTGCCCACACCTGTGCATCTTGCGCAGAGGGGCAGGGCTCCCGGGGTGTTTCTGGGGCAGGCCCAGGCCTTGCGCTGTGTCAAGGTCAGGTGCAGCCTCACTGCTGAGTCCATGTCCTGGGACTGAGGGCTGGGGGGGAAGAGTTGCAGGGTGATTGCCCACCTCCATGTACCCAGTGGCCTGTGCTCCCCACTGCCATTTTGGAGCCTCCATATTTATTTATTGACCAATAAAATTTGCAGAATTTTAAAATATTGTGTGCAGAATTTTTTTAATTTTTTTGGTGCAGAACCTCACTGACAACTGTGCAACCTGTTGTGCTTCTTCGAGTGCTTGCACGTGTCCATTCCAATGTAGGTGTGTGCATGCCCTGAGCACAGTTGCTGGGATTTTTTTCCCCTATTAGTATCCATCGGGTTGGCTTGAGTGTCCTCTGGTGCTACGCGCTCATATCACTGGTATAAAGGGCCCTGCTGACACCACTCCCCCGAGTTTTTCTTAGGCAGGAAGAAGTACCGCAGATCTTTGCTGACATTGAGGAAGTGACGGAGGCTCCTTGGCTGTCATAGCCTCTTTGTCATCCTCCCCAGACAAGGCAGTGGTGGCAGCAGGGATGTCCCTACCACAAGGCATTCCAGGATTTGTTAACGTGGGAAGCCTCAAACTTGGGAATACAAGCAGAGGTGGTCAAGGAGACAATACATAGTCTCTTAGATATTTTGGCGGCGGTCCCCTCTAGAGTGGCTCTACCACTTAACGAGGCCATTATGGACCCAGTCAGGGCACTGTGACAAATCCCTACCTCCCTCCATCCCTCCTGCAGTGAAACATACAGAACAGAAATATTTTGTACCAGCTAAAGGGTACAAGTTCCTTTCCTTGCACTCTCCCCCAGGGTCCCTGGTTGTGGTGGCTGCCAATTAAAGGGATTGACAGAGTGAAGCAGGGTCCATGTCCAAAGCGAAAAGACCCAAAGAAATTGGACCTTTTTGTTCAGAAGGCCTACTCCACGGGCTTCTACAACTAGCACAGCGAACCAGCAAGCCTCGCTAGGCTGTTATGATTTTAATATGTGGGAGTTTGTGCTAAAATTTAAGGACTTGCTCTCCCAGGCATCTAGGCAAGAATTCTCATCCTTTGTCGAGGAAGGGAAGATTCCACAGCCAGATCAATGGCCACAGCTGTAACCATGCACAGGAGCTTGTGGTTGCAGTCCTCAGGGTTTCTGCATGAGGTGCAACAAATCCTTCAAAACCTCCCCTTTGAAGGGTCATGCTCTTTTCAGAGCAAATGGACACTAGACTAGATAGCCTTAAAGACTCTAAGGTGACCTTGAAATCTTTGATCTGTATACCATGCCCTTAAAGCTGAAAAGAGAGAGAGAGAAGGAAGGAAAAAGAAAGAACTTTCTCCCAGCAGGCAGCTGACCTACCAGGAAATGTTTGTTCCTACTGTAGGTGGATCTGTGGTTCTAAGATAGGGCTCCTGAATCATCTCAGGACCCATATGTATATCTGTGGTAGAGAATCAAGGGATTGCCGATGATATCCCGGCTGTATCCAGAAAGCACAACAGGCCCCAACAGACTGGCCTCTACTTTGCCCAGCCAGCAAGGCAAGATCAACAGAGGAGGAAGAGCAGGAGGTTCAGACGAAGGCCCCCTCCACCAACCTCCTCAGCAGGGCCAATACAGATTGGCTCCAAACACTTGGGGAACTTGAAGCATTTGTTTTGGTGAGACGCTCAAAGTCGACATTACAATCCCCTCAACACTGGATCCCGCTGCCCCTTTGTTTTCCAACCAACTCTTGCGCTTCTTCGATGCCTGGACCCACATTACCTCGGATCATTGGGTTCCAAGCACAGTAGAAATCCAGTTTTTGTCTACTCCAACTTTCCACCCCCTTTCCCTATCCATTTTCAGGGACCCTTCTCATGAGCAACTGTTGGAACAAGAAGTCCAATCCCTCCTTTTGGTGGGAGCCATGGAAGAGTTTCCGTTCCACCTAAGAGGAAAGGTGTTCTATTCCTGTTACTTTCTAATCCTGAAAGCCAAGGGTGGTTTCAGACCAATCCTAGACCTGCATTGTCTCAAGTGCTATCTCAAGAACTTAGTTCCACATGGTCTCCTGGGTGTCCATCATTCCCTTTCTGGATTCAAGGGATTGGTATGCCGCCCTCGATCTCAAGGACACATACTTCCACATATCGATTTTCTGAAGTCACAGACGATTCCTAAGATTTGTCGTGAACCAAGTTCATTACCAGTCTGCGGTTCTTCCATTTGGCCTGTCCATCACCCCATGGGTCTTCACCAAATGTATGGCAGCAGTGCCAGCTTTTCTCAGAAAAAAGGGAGTTCATGTATTCCCTTATCTCAACAACTGGCTGGTCCAGAGCTCAAGTGAATCTGACATCAGTCTCATCCAGTCGACCTTCCAACCACTAGGCCTACTGGTAAACGACCAGAAATCCACCCTTATTCCTGTTCATCGGTGTAGTTCTCAACTCCGTGCAGGCAAGGGCCATTCTTCCGGATGATCACGTTCGTTCAATTACAGCCCTGATAAGATCCCTCCAGGCCTATCTGATCACGACTGCATGAAAGAGTCTGTCTTCTGGGACACATGGCTTCATGCACATATGTAGTGCAACACATGAGGCTATGTCTCTGATCTCTACAGGTCTGGTTGGCTGCAGTATAGTCTCCCTCACGTCATCACCTGGACATGGTGCTCACTGTTCCCGCTCAGGTCCTTGATTCACTGACATGGTGGCTGAACCACTGCATGGTATGTGCGGGGGTACCTGTTTTGCTGCCTCAACTGTCAATATCTCTAGTATCCGACGTATCAGCCCTCTTAGGGTCCCTCATGACTCAGGGCGTCTGGTCTCAAGAAGAGCTTTCCCTCCATATCAATGTCAGGGAACTCCAGGCGGTCCACCTGTCTGGTGTTCCTATCCCACATTACAAACAAGATCATTTTGGTTCTCAAAGACAACATGATGGCCATGTTATACACCAACAGACAGGGCAGAGCGCACCCTTCCCCCTTGTGTCAGGAAGCAATCCGGCTGTGGGAGCTCTGTATTGCACACTCAATCAGTTTAGAAGCGTCCTACCTTCCAGGAATGCAGAACCAGTTGGCAGATCACCTCAGCAGGTCTTTCTCCTCTCTCCACAAGTGGTCCCTCCAACCGAACCTCACAAAGGACATCTTCCAACCATGGGGAACTCCCCTTATATATCTGTTTGCTACCCACAACAACAAGAAATGCCATCAGTTTCTGCTCCCTGGGAAGCCACAATCCAGGGTCTCTTACAGACACATTCCTGTTATCATGGATAAATCACCTGTTTTATGCATTCCCTCCTACCCCACTGATTCTGAAGGTTCTGACGAAGATCAAGTGGGACCGAGCGCAGGTCATTCTCCTGAACCCGGCATGGCACAGGCAACATTGGCTCACCTCCCTCTGAGGCCTTTCGGTGGAGACCCTGCTACTGCTTCCACTCCACCCAGATCTGATCTCTCAAGAGCACGGTTGCCTGCTCAATCTGAACCTAAGGTCTCTTCATCTGATGGCCTGGAAATTCTATGGCTGAATCCTGAGGCACAAGCTTGCTCGGAGCAGGTCCATAGAGTACTACTGGGCTGTGGAAAACCCCCCACCAGGGCCACCTACCTTGCAAAATGGAAGCTGTTCTCCAGCTGGTCTTACCAACAGGGAATTCCACCTACGCAGCCCTCTCTGCAGCTCATTTTGGAGTACCTTCTACTGCTGAAACAAGGTCTGTCCCTCTCTTCAGTTTAAGGTTCACCTAGCAGCCATTTCATCTTTTCATCCCAAGGTCAACAACCAGTCCATTTTTTTTCACTCAAGATGGTTATCCATTTTCCCAAAGGCCTGGAGAAGGTATGCCCCCAGGTTAGAAAACTTATTCCTCCCTGAGATCTAAACCTTGTCTTGTCGAAACTCACAGGTCCACCATTTGAGCCGTTAGCAACCTGCTTGTTGTTGCACCTCTCCTGGAAAGTGGTTGTCTTAGTGGCCATCACTTTGGCCAGAAGGGTTTCAGAAATCTGGGCCCTTACATTGGAATCCCCATATACAATCTTCTTAATGGATAAGGTTCAGCTGCATCCACACCTGTCGTTCTTCCCAAAGGTGGTTTTGCAATTCCCCTGCAGTCAAGCAATCTTCCTATCAGTATTCTACTCTAAATGGCATGTGAACAGAGAGGAGCAGCGCCTACAGTCCTTGGATGTTAGATGGGTTCTGGCTTTCTACATACAAAGAACCAAACTGTTCCACAGATCAACTCAGCTGTTCATAGCAATAGCAGAGAGAATGAAGGGTCTTCCCATTTCTGCCCAGAGAATTTCATCCTGGATTATTTCATGCATCCAGACATCTCACCCCCTGCTAATCTCATTCCATAAGATCACAGCCCTCCTCAGCTGCCTTCCTAGCTAAGTCCCTATTCAGGACATCTACAGAGCAGCAACCTGGTTGTCGGTGCATATGGCATCACCCAGCAGGCTAGAGATGATGCCAACTTCAGTCACGCAGTCTTGCAGTCAGTCTGTCCTAGAACTCCAAGCCCACTTCCTGTACAACTGCTTGTGAGTTACCTACATTGGAATGGACACGTGAAAGCCTCAAAGAAGAAAAAATAGTTACTAACCTTTCTGTAACTATTCTTCAAGGTATGTTGCACATGTCCATTCCAAAACCCACTCTCCTACCCCTCTGTTGGAGTCAGTCGATAAGAAGAAACTGAGGTGGAGCAGGGTCAGCAGGGTCCTTTTACTGACGCTATGAGCATATAGCACCAGTGGGTGCTGGAGCCAATCTGACGTATGCCAGTAGGGGAAAAAATTCCAATAACTGTGCTCAGGGCATACACATGCCTACATTAGAATGGACATGTGCAACACATCTGGAAGAACAACAGTTTACAGAAAGGTTAGTATGGTTATTTATCAATGGGTTTGTGTAGATGTAACCGATCAGAAATTAACAAATAATTCTGATACAGAAGAAGTAATAGAATGCAGCTCAATCTCTTAGTTGTATTGGCTCCACGGTGCTAACAGGACTGAAAAGCAACCTTATTTTTATCACTAAAGAAGCAGGTATGATTCTGAATGCACATATGGAATAGATATGGAAAGTCAGAAGAATTTTACCTGAACACATTTCAGAGGAGAAATGTACCTTATGTAACGGCTCCTTTTCCCCCCCAATATTTTTGCCTCCATAAGTTTTTTTGCCCACCTCCTTTCTTCTTCCCCAAAGGTCTATTGTAATTAAGAAAGAAACTGCACTTCTCCTTAATGGACACTGACTTAGGTTTATTCACACCCCATTGCATGAAACTTAAAAGAAATATTTTATGCATGCTATGTCTATTCATAAGGCTTCTGTGTCTATCATTCTACAGCAGGGGTCTCAAACTCAATTTGCCTTAGGGCCAGTGCCAGTCCTCAAATCCTTCCAGTGGGCCAATAATGTCACTGAAGATGGTGTTCAGAAAAGAAAACGTTTTATTTTGAATTTCTTAGAAATAATAAAGCTGTCATACAACTTTCTACAATTCTTCACCTGTTAGAGAGTTTTTAGTGTTTGCCAGACACCTGGCAACGCTTTAGTTCTAACAGTATGTTGATGTTTGGCCTCAGTAACTGAGCAGTTGAAACCTTCAGGATTGCAGCAAGGTGTGCATCAGATAGTTGTGTTTGGTATTTTGACTTGTTTATATTCATTGTGGGGAAAAAAGTGATGCTGCCTCCATGGCTGATTCTGCCGGGCAACTAATGATGATATCTCTTGTCCTGCTCCCCCAGCCAATGGGAGCTATGGGGGTGGCGCCTACAGTGGACATTGTCTGCAGCGTGTCTGCCTGTGTCTCTCCTCCCATCTCGCCTCCGAGGGCCGTAGATGGCCCGCGGGCCGGGAGTTTGAGACCCCTGTTCTACAGCATCTTAGTTTACAAAATAGAAATGATATACCCAATAACTAATCAGCTGGCTTTAACAAAAACTTATTTTTAATCCATGATAAAAGCTTCCTGTAAATGGCTTATAATTATTTCCATATTTAGATTGCCATAGTTGATTTAAAAAATATAAAGTATAACACTGTATTCTGTATCTTCAGTCAATGAAGAAGTCTCTAGATATACGGTTACTACTAACATTGTTACAGATACCATTAAATGTTTCATCTGCATCAAGCTACATTTTTATCCGCTTCTTTTTCTGACAAACAGGTGATATTGATTACAGTAGTGTACTACTTGGTATGCTGGTAATGCAGGATGTACAGCTTGGTTTATTTATAGCTGTTATGCCAACCCTTATTCAAGCAGGAGCCAGCACATACTCCAGGTAAAGAGGTTTTAAAAATGTATTTATTACTTTATTGGTCTCTGAAGAGGGCCTCATTGTTTTGTGGCATATAGAATTTGCCCACCCATAAGCTTATGGATCTGTGTATGACTGTGACAAAACTATATTTAGAATTTTTAACGTTGGTTTCTCAAAACATGGTCATCCAATGCCATGCGTGCCCTTATATTATTGATATGTATCATATTAAATCAGAACACCTCACCCCAATACTTAACTTTTTTCCATCATTTGTTTTTTTACGTGATTTGTGTCATAAAATTAAACGCCTTCCATACCATCTCATTATATCCCATAATCATCCTACTGAAATATAAGCCCGAGTAAATTTATTGAGCCATATGCTGTGTCCTGAAGGTCAGCCAATACAGGCTGTGTTGGACCATATTGGGAGGAGATTCTAGACTTTAGCAGGAATTACTGGGTGCTCTGCATTTTTGATAATTAGGACACGTATTGAGTTGCCTAAATATGAATTTAGGAAGCTAACTAGCAACCCATTTTTGAAAACCTTTACCATTAGATTTTTCACTTGGGGGAAACTGGTTTAAAGGCAAGAGAACAGGTAAAATAACATTTTTTTTCTTTTTTTCTTTTCTAGCATTGTCATGGAAATACTGAGAATACTGATACTGATTGGCCAAATTCTCTTTTCTCTGGCTGCTGTTTTTCTTATATGTCTTGTTATAAAGACTTATCTCATAGGACCATATTATCGCAAGTTGCATGCGGAGAGTAAAGGGAATAAAGAAATCCTCATTTTAGGAATATCTGCTTTCGTCTTTCTTATGTTAACGGTAATCTTTTAAAATAATAAAACATTTTTACATATCTTTGATGTACAGATTAATATGACATCAGTACCAAAAATACTGACACATTTAACCTTTATTACATATTTTCACAGTTCTGTAATTGGTATTTTAAAACCAAAACTCAAATGCATGGAGGATCAAAGCATCTAGCACATTTTAAGTTCTACTGCAATATAAGTGATAAGTAGTAATTGATTAGGAGTTACAGGTCAATAATTTTATGTAACCTAAATAAAATCAGGTTGAATTTCAGCAGATAATTTTAAAGTAAAACTGTTTGTGTAGATTATCATATTAGTGTGTGGTGCAAGTAAAGGTCTGTTAGTCCTCGTTGTGTGCCCCAATTTTCTGAAGGTTTAAAATCCTATTTTCCAGTGCAGAAAACTGCTTTTTTTTTGTTTTGGGTTCTTTGAGGTGTTTTTATTTTTATTTTTAATTAATTTGAAAAATAATTTGAGGAGGGGTTTTGAGTTACTGAAATCAAGTAAACTTTTTTCCTGTTATGTTTGTTTTTAACATTATTGGCTTACCAAATTTAGTCTTTACTACAGATTATTTGTTTCTTTTTGTGGGGGGACTTTTTTTAACCAGACTTTTTTCTTTAAAGGCTATAATGGATCCTTGAAGCCACTGTAGTTTTTTAGGACACATACACAAATTAAATTGTAATAAGCTCTTGATAAATCTTAGAGGTATATTTCTCTTGTCCCAGTGTCCCTCCATTAATTTAATGCTTCATATTCCACTCATCCAGTAGAGCAGACTGTTTGAGAACAGAAAGTGGCTATCACCTATAATATTTTACGAACTGTGGGTTTGAAATAGCTCTGATATGGATTTGCAGAATCTGTTCATGCTCTGAATTTCTGCTGGTGTTACCATGCTTTAGATCATTGTTTCAGTTCTCCAAGTTTATGCTTTAGGACTAATAGTACAAGACAGAAGCAGAGTATGAAAGTGATGATAAAAGTGAGAGGAGCTTGTGGACGTGCTGTTTGTATTGTGAGCTTTTTAAAGCAAAATGTGGCACTAAGACATTTTATAGGGAACAGAAGCAGGACCAAGATGGAGTAATGAAAACAATTAAGTTCAGCAAAATGTCCGTAGAAGCTTTCAGATACATCCTGAGAAAATCTTGTCATTAAGACTTTGTCTACACTTGCGGCGCTGTGTAGGATACATGTAGCTACATGCCACAGTGAAAGGAAAGGCAGGTTGTGTCCACATTTGTAAGTGTGGTGTGTATCTACATGTGGCAGTGAAGGGCTCATGCAACTCTCTGCTGCCAGTGTCTTTCCTGCAATGTGGAAAGGCTCCAGCAGGGTGGAGGCAATGGGACACTACATTGCCAAATATAGCAGTGTAGACATGGGAGGCGCTGCTTGGCCATGTAGAGAGCCATGTAGTGGGGTACTCTACTCTATTTGCCGAGCCATGCCTCACCATCTACACTGCTAGCTGGGTATGCATTGTCTGTGTTGTACACACCATCCTAAGTGGAGACGTACCTTGAGAAAGGACTTGGGTATGCATGCCACTTTTTGCTAAGGGAGTACATCTTTTAATCTTTATAATTTAGGACATGTAAGAGACTAACAGGAGAAGCATTTCACAATTTATAGACTTCTGTGTAATTTAGAAAAATGCCATTGCTGTAGAAGTGCTTGAGACTCCAATCCTTTTCTAAACAAGCGCAGCAGATTCTTAGGTCATATAAGTAAGAGAAGAAACAACTTATTCATAGTTTCTTATAGATTTCCATTAACAAGCAGACATAATTTCTGTGAAGCACTCTTAATGGAAAGGCAATAGAGAAACTTAAAGCAAAGTGTATAGTGGTGACTTTAGAAATCTGCTTAATCACGCAAAAATAAGTTGATTTCTATAGTAAGGGGTCGTATTTTATTTGAAATGGGCCTCCACTAGAAACATTAACATAAATTGTGCCTATCAGAAGTATTAGTAAAAGAGGAGTAGCACAACATATACACAAGGATGTGTATTAGTGGGTTTAAGCCATAAAAGAAAGTGGAGTCCTTTTTTAATACTTAAAGTGGAGAATGCAAATGTATACTATTGCTTTGAGTACTTTTGAATGAAAACTGACAGTTTTATTTCAAATATTTTTATTAATGTATCAAAAAGAAAGTCATTATAGAAATATATCAGATGTAGCATATTGACAGATCAGGTTTGAGGCTGGAGGGAGATGACAGGTGTACCTCAAAATTCAGGTCTATTCTGAAAAATGGCTGTGAAAATGGCATTGTGTGTGGGTCTATCTTTGTTTCTTAATTATCTCCCCACTTAACCGTACTCAAGTTAGAGGAAAAAACATCCTTTTACTTGTAACTGACAGCCTCACAATCTCAGTCTGGATTCTGAGAGTCAATTTGGAATCTTTCCACCATGTGTATTATCACCACTAATAAAGGCTCAGCAGATCAAATTAGGCCTTTGCGTAAGACCTCTGTCCAGATGATATTCATCCTTCCAGTAGTGGCATCTGTTTTCCTAATCTCTCACAAATATTTTTATTGCAGTTACCTTCAAATGTCATCACACTCCCCAGATAGCAGAACCCATCTACCTGTCCGATTTCTTTTCCATCCATGTACACTTTTGCATCTGTTGTCCAGTTTCCTACCTTTATAATCTTGATTTTCTCTGCATTTACTTTCAATCCAATTTTTGCTGCTTGCTATATAATGGGTAAAAGACCTCTCAGGAAGAATCAAAGTGTCACAGCTAATGCCCATCAGGGACTTTTCTGGACAGCTATTGAAAACACATGAAGAGCAAGCCAGATGATAGAATATTTCCTTTCCATATTAAACTATCTAAAGCTGATGCTCATGCACAGGTTCAAGAGAAATGCCAATGCTAAATTAGAAATTGAAGAGGGACCAATAACACCGAATGAAATTAAACAGCCATCAAAATCCTCAAACAAGGGAAAGCTCCTGGGTTTGACAGAATTCAAACAGAGGTACCACAGGTGGGAGGTGAAATTCTGATTGAGCAGCTAACAAAACTTAAACAAAATATGAGTGAAAGAACCAGTGACACAAGACTGGAAAGATGGTATCATTGTGGCATTGCCAACAGAGTGATCTTACTCAATGCACAAATAGGGGAAATACTGTATTGCTATCAATCCTGGGCAAAGGATTGGCTACTGTTATGCTGAGTAGAATGTAGAAGGCAGTGGATGAAATATTACGACAACAGGCAGGGGTCCATGTGGGTAGATCATATTGTGAACAGATATTCACTCTTTGACAGATCATCGAAAAAAGCTACCTCTTGGCAGAAATCCATCTCAACTTCCTTGACTTTAAGAAAGTGATTGATAGCAACCACAGAGAGACCCCTGGTCCATGGAATATTGCTAGAAGCTATGGGATACCAGGCAAGCTGATTAAAATAATGAGTTTTGATGATGGAAGTAGATGCACAGTAAGATTGGTTACAGGCTTGTGTGAGTGGTTCAGTATTGTGGCTGGTGTTAGACAAAGGTGTGTGTTATCATCAACACTCTTTGCATTAGCAATACACAGGATGATGCTGCAGGCACAAAAAGCATTGCAGATGGGACAAAATGAGTTAGCGACACGAGTTACACAACATTAACTTTGCCAGTGACATTACTTTACTAAATAAGATGTGGAACGGAATGATTGCCCATCAGAGGTAGAACAGGAAGCAGCATCAATTGGATTGGAAATTGAATTAGAAATATTAGGATTGTCAAATCTTGTCAACCCCTTTTTGCTATAGGACTTCTTGAATGACTGTGTTGTTTGAGAGCTTTCTCAATTCTTTAATTAAAGGGATTACGAAAGAGCTTTTATCTCAGGTTTCAGAGTAGCAGCTGTGTTAGTCTGTATCCGCAAAAAGAAGAACAGGAGTACTTGTGGCACCTTAGAGACTAACAAATTTATTAGAGCATAAGCTTTCGTGGACTACAGCCCACTTCTTCTATGCATCCGAAGAAGTGGGCTGTAGTCCACGAAAGCTTATGCTCTAATAAATTTGTTAGTCTCTAAGCTTTTATCTCGTATATTTTACTTAAATAGGTATGCTGTAGATTTTAATTGAAAAAACTCATATTTAGGGATACAAGAGAACTGGTAGGCACAGTTGAACAAAGATGAATACAAGGTTTCTGGCTAGGATTCTAACATTGATCTTTAAATAATCCTCATTCTTGCCTTTTCTCTCCTCTCTCTTTCCTTTGCCCCCCTCCTGGCCATTCACATTAAGACATTAATTTGTGTCATATTTGACAGTTGCATGTTTTTGTTTGAAGGCGTGAGTGAAATGAGTGCTTTAATAGAAACACTTTCAATAGGGTAGTTTTGGTCAGATGAAGAATTTTGGTTTATTACGGTTTTATAAGGTTGTTTGATGAAATTACAGTTGTCAATGTTTGAAAACTTTTCCAGGGGCAAGTCCCCAAGTAAGCTGGGAGTCTGGAAGCTGCCGGGCCTTCATCTGCTACAGAGTTGTATAGACATTCTGGTGAATTTTAGTTTTTTAAAATAGATTATTATCAGGAGTTCAAAACTTAAACTCTGTTTTGTGATATGTATTTTTTCCAGTAATACTGAAAACCTTAAAAGGTTTGAGCTCACTGTAGCAAGCCTTGATGGTGGGAGGTTGGCATTGCAGAAAACACGTTGCAAGTGCCACAGTTGTGACTGCAAGCTCCTGGGACTTGTTTGCAAAACATAACAGTCCCATCCCTCCTGCGCCATCCCACTGCAGCCTCAGAGGTGGGAGGGATAGTCTGGGCCAGCAGGAAGAAAAGCTCCCCCTTCTCCACCCCCACTTGGGATTAATGTAGGACCAGTTTTTTTGGACCTTGTTATGGGCATAATACTGGTTGCCTTTTTGAGGCTGGGGAAAAAATTCCCTCCAATTGGCCTACGCAATGTTTGTGTTTGTTTGTCACTTTCCTCTCCAAGCCCAGGGACCTTGTGTGTAGATTAGGTTGCAAAATTAATTTTGTTGCAGTTTGCAGGCGTTCAGTTCAGGTTATCGTTCAGTGGGGGTCTAATTTCCTGATGAACTGGAATTGGAAGCGGATTAGGAGACGGCATCTCCTAGAGAAGGTGGGAAATGGGGATGGGGCTCCTAATGACTGATAAATCAAGGAGACAATGCCTTCTTTCCTACCAGCTTAACCCTCTGATGGGGAAAGGGGGCGGGTGATGGAGTCCCAGCAGCATTGCTGGGATCAGGTTAATGGGGTGGGGACACAGACAGCAGCTCTCCACCAGGTGCTATAGATTACAAAGGAAGGATGACCTGGACTGGATGAGTTATTACCAGATAGATCCCAGATGCATTACTTAATAAAGTTTGTGGTCTGGTTAAATCCCATTACTTGTATTTTTTCCTACAGTGTTGCTACTGTATGTGTAATACTAATACTGTAGGTTTTCCCATGATGGAATAGTAGTAAATATTTTGTGGGGTGAGGGTTTTATAATACTACTTTCATTCTGGGGCAGTGGTTCTCAAACTTTCCAGACTACTGTACCCCTTTCAGGAGTCTGATTTGTCTTGCTTACCCCAAGTTTCACCTCACTTAAAAACTACTTGCTTACAAAATCAGACATAAAAATACGAAGTGTCACAGCCACACTGTTACTGAAAAATTACTTAATTTCTCATTTTTACCGTATAATTATAAAATAAAACAATTGGAATATAAATGTTGTACTTACATTTCAGTGTGTAGTATATAGAGCAGTATAAACAAGTCGTCGTATGAAATTTTAGTTTCTACTGCCTTTGCTAGTGTTTTTTATGTAGCCTGTTGTAAAACTAGGCAAACATCTAGATGGATTAATGTACCCCCTGAAAGACCTCTGAGTACCCTCTCGGGTACGTGAACCACTGGTCTGGGGAGTAGACAAGTGAATGATAAAGCCACCATTTTCAGCTGACATGAGTTTTATGCGCTGTTTTACCTTCTCCTGCAGTAAATGGATAGATTGAGGCTTTTATGTTGGAGGGGAAAAACAGGGTATTGTTTTATATTATTGTATATAATTTCTAGTTGGTTACTGTGTTTATGCATTGTTGACTTGTGGATGGTATTTCTCTCTTATATTTTATTTTAAGTTGTTACCTCGCTGAACAGTGATTTCTCATGACACCACAGTAGCGTGAAAATCTAGTTGAGGAGATTAAGAAAGAATTTACAAACGCTGAATTAACCATCCCAAATTCAAATAATTAAAATGTAAACAATAATTATTTTGACACACAGCTCTTTGAATAACTTGACACATGAGCATGTGTCATATCTTAGTAGCAAAGGCATGTTTCAGATATGTGCTGAAAATGCTGTTCTTAAAGTATGTGTACTCCCTACAGTGCTTTCTTTTATAAATAATTTTTTAAAAATAATTTCTGTAAAATTTCTTTGACTCATATATTCCATCACATCCACCATCTTGTGTTTTCTTCTCTGTCAATGTGGTTTGAAGCTTTAACACTTCTCATAATTTTAAATTCCTGGTAAGAGCAGTCCATATTTTGAAAATAAAATTTAATTTAATTCTTAAAATATGGGGTATCCACATGTGATATGGCAGCCTACATAGGCTACAATTTTCTTTTATTAATTTGATTACTGGTAAATAACTATATTGTGTGATAGACCAATCCATATGATTAAATGTTTTGGAATTGCGTCAAAATTCTGGACACAATGGAGTTGTTTGATCAGCAGTCATTCATTAATACTGACAAATACTCAGGTCTGTTTTAACTTTATTTGTGGATTCCAGTTCATAGTAAATAAGACATTCTAGGCAGTGCATATCTTGGGGATTATTGCTTTCCTCCATTGATTATAGTTTCTTGGGTTTAGGCCTCTAACTTTATACTGCAACACCATCCCAGGCATAAATGTACTGTGTAACACGTTATTGCTTAATCTAAATTAGGATGGAAATTGATTGTCAGTTTAATGTATTCCCTCAATATATATGACATTGTCTTTCAGTAAAATGTCTGCCTGCAGCAGCAGGATTTTAAATACCAGTTATATTTATATATTTTATTTTTGAATACTTTTATATGTGATAAAAAGTTCTGCTCACTATTTAAACACTCAGAGCATTGTCTTCATTTTGCATGGTGCAATTTCCTTGTTTTTGTAAGCTTAAATTGGACTCTTGACAAACATTTTCGTTCCATTTCCTTTTTAATGCCATGGATCATAAACAGACAAGCAGTAACAGAAGAGCAATGTAACATCTTTCAAGTATGATAGGCTCTACTTCAGCAGAGCACTTACGTATACATGCTTAAATTCAGCCCTATTCAGCAAAGCACTTAAGCGTGTTCTTAAATCCCATTAACAACGGAATTTAAGCAAGTAATCTTGTCCCAGATTATAAATTCAGACTATTTATCCTTGTTTAACAATTTGCTGGTTTAAATTAGTTTAATTAGGTGAAATCCAATCTCTGTTGAAATCAATGGGAGTCAGTGGGACTAGATGTTATTCCTGGAGCATGATACAAGAAGTCTTAAAGTGCAGGATGGAAAATTTACAATTGTTTCTAGAGGGTGTCTCTAGTTTAGTTTATTAATAATCTAGATTACCACAGTAAATACATTACTGTAGAACAGGGGTCGGCAACGTTTGGCACGCGGCTCGCCAGGGTAAGCACCCTGGCGGGCCGGGCCAGTTTTAGTTACCTGCTGACGCGGCAGGTTCGGCCGATCGCGGCCCCCTCTGGCCATGGTTCGCCGTCCCGGGCCAATGGGGGCGGCGACGAGAAGCCGCGGCCAGCACAGCGCTCGCCCGCGCTGCTTCTCGCCGCCCCCATTGGCCTGGGACGGCGAACCGCGGCCAGTGGGGGCCGTGATCGGCCGAACCTGCTGAGTCAGCAGGTAAATAAAACTGGCCCGGCCCGCCAGGGTGCTTACCCTGGCGAGCCGCGTGCCGAACGTTGCTGACCCCTGCTGTAGAATAATATATTGAAGTAAATCTTATAAATTCCTTTCATTGTTGAAATTGTATTGAGATGCAGTAAGTAATACATTAAATCCCAAAGCAGTATTTTTGTAGTCTATAACTGTAAACTTTGATAATAATTGATGACAGACCGAGAATAGGAATAAACTTTTCTTTCTTCTTTAACAGATCACAGAGCTATTGGATGTTTCAATGGAATTGGGATGCTTCTTAGCGGGAGCACTGATCTCTTCTCAGGGTCACATGGTTACCGAAGAGATTATGTCCTGTATTGAACCAATACGTGACTTTCTTGCCATCATTTTCTTTGCATCTATAGGTAACTTTTTTAGAAAATTCATTAAAAGTGTCAGACTGCAAGTCTACCTTGAAGTGTGGGTGGAGGGGCGGGAGGGTTTACGGGCTTTTTATTTTGTAAAAATATTAAGCAAAGTATTCACTAACTACATTAACTTACTAATGTTTTATTTTTAAATACAGCATTGAAATATTTTATGGATGTGTAAATTAAATCTGTAATGTTAACTCTGGCCTCTTATTGGCATTTAAAAATGCAAATTCTTGAGTAAGCGTTAAATCTCTCAATTAAATTGGACGTGTTTTACACATGGAGCTAAAATGCTTTCAGTTAAAACAGTTTAAAAACAAAACAAAACACACTACTCATCTGTGTTTATTCCCTGCTTTGGATATTTTGTATTATACTAAAAGTAATTTATGCTGATTAGTCAGATTGTTGAATAGGCGATTCTTAAAATAAATTGATTTTTAGGGGGAGGGTGAATTTGGCAGGCTAATGTAAAACTTTTGGGTATGTACAAGTGACTGGGTTGGAATATTCATAGCTAAAGGATCTCAGCTGAACTGTTAAACTACCAAGGGACATTTCAAGACACAGAGAGCCTCAAGCCATTCCACATCCTACTTGGTATGACCAAGCGTGGGTGCATCCCCTCCCATTCCCTTGTTGCCACCCTTAGTGGACATATTGGGAACCTTGGGCTGCATATCATCAGCAGGTCTCCAAGGCATCTAGCTCCCAGATTCAGTGCCAGAGTCTGCGCTCTTCTGTTCCTTCCACCCCTCCATCTCAGTCCCCACCATAGGAGGAGTTATTTGAAGAACAAGAAAAAAGAGCTAATGAGGCTACCCCTTAAACAAATATTTATTTGTCCTCCTCTGATGAGGCATTTATCTCACCCCCACAGATGATTTCAGACAATTTCAGGACCTGATGAACAGTCACTGACACTCTCCATATTCACTTGGAAGAAGTCCAAGAGTTCCAACATAGACTATTGGATTTTCTTCATACTCCCTCTTCTACTCAAGTAGCCTTGTCCATAATGGAGGCTTTTCTAGAGCCCACAAAAAAAATTTGGCAAATCCCTGACACAGTGCCACCAAATTGTAAGAGGGCAGATACAAAAATACTACATTCCTGCTAGAGGTTGGCATTTTTCTTCACACATCCAGCCCCCAACTCTTTGGCTGTGGATGCTGTGAATGAATGCAACAGACATCATTAAAAATGACCCTCCCTACTCCATGATAAAGATCTAAAGTATTTGGACCACTGTGATTGCAAGAGCTACTCATCTGCCTCTGTGTAGTTCAGCATTGCTAATTATCAGGTGCTCCTTGCTAAATATAACCACATTAAGTATAGCAAGTTTAACTCATTTATTGAACATCCCCCTCACAGGATAGTTTAAGGCCATCTTCACTGAAGACCATCTCCTAGCAATAACTTCTTTACAAGTTTCCCTCAAAGTAGCTGATATGGCAGCTCACTCCATCTCCACAGCTGTTATCATGTGGTGAGCCTCATGGCTGCAGCCTTCTGGAATCTTAAGGGAGTAATACAGTGGAAGGCTTTCCCTTTGGTGGGCTCAGCAAGTCCATAGATGAGTCCTTACACTCTCTGAAGGAATCAAGGGCTACCCTTTGTTCACTGAAGTTCTGTATACCTGCAGGCAAGAGAAGATTCAATAGGTCACAAAGGGCTCAAAGATCTCACACATCCCAATTTTCTACTGACCATGGATCCTCAGAACTTCCTAGAAAGAAACTTAGACTGCAGAAAAGAAAAGCCTTGGCTACTTTGATAGCAACAACTCAGCCATCCTTGTTAGCCAAGCATACATTTTGATAACTTTGTTGGGGGGTTATGAACATTCCCACTATTTGCATCTCACATTGCATCATCCTACCATGACCTGCCCACCTTTTGGTGATCATCTCTCTTTTTCTCACTTCATGGGAGTAGATTACTTCCAATAGATAAGTTTTGGAGGTTATAACATGAGGCTACTCCATCCATTTCAAGTCCATATCCTCGTCCCATCCCCTTCCTTGTCCCTTTCAGGAACCCATCTCAAACTTCTGTGGAGACCAGAGGTTTTGTCCAGTCTGCATATAGAAACTGAGGAGCTAGATCCCACCCAGCACAAAAGGAAAGTGTTCTAGTCCAAATATTTTCTGGTTCCCAAAAAGAAGGGCAGATGGAGACTGGTCTAGATCTCAGGATACTAAATGCCTCCATCAAGGAGCAAAAGGTCAGGATGGTGATACTTGCAGCTATTGTACCATTTCTAAATCTGGGGGACTGGTTTGCAACCCTCGATATACAAGACACATACTTTCATATTGCAATACATCGTTCTCATAAGATGTTTCTATGTTGTGTCATAAGTCAAGAGCACTTTAAATGTCAAGTGCTCCCCTTCAGGCTTCCTACTGCCCTCAGGATATTTACAAAGATTACAGTGGTAGTTGCCACCAAATTTCATTAATGGGGAGTAGTTGTTTTCCCCTAGTTTGATGATTTGGCTACTTGAAGGATGTTCTTACACCAAGGTTCAAGTCGCCATCAGGAAAGCTGTGACTCTGTTCAACATGCTAGGGATTCATTTTAATACTGAGAAGTTCTCTCTCTCACCAGTTCAGCTACTAGAATTTGTAGGGGCCATTCTGGATGCTACAAATCCAGACCTTACCTACCAAAGGTACTATATTAACAAATTTGGTTATGCAAGTACAGATGAGTCCTCAGATAACTGCCAGGACTTCTCTGCAGCTCCTCAGCCACATGGCAGCATGTACCTTTGCCACATCACATGCCAGGTTACAACTCTGCTGCTCCCAGGCCTGTCCAACAGACAAAGATTGAACAAGTTGCTCTCCGTTCCTCATCACGTACCCTTGACTGGTGGAAGAATCCCAGCAAAGTCCCCTTCACCCATCCACCTCCCACCATCACTATTGTTTCTGATGCATCCCTTCTAGGATGGGGAGCTCATCTTCAAGAGCACACTATTCAGGGCAGGTGAAGCTCCCAGGAATCTTTTAACCTTCTGGCACTCAGGGCGATCAGAGGTGCCTGTCAACACTTCCTTTGTATGATCAAAAGGACAATCTGTCAGAATGTCAGACAATGGGACCAGTATATATTACTTAAATTCTCTGGGGAAGCGAGATCCCCTTCCCTTTGTGCAGAAGCAATAAAGCTATGGAACTGTTGTGTAGACCATCACATCCTTATTTCAACTGTTTGCGTACCTGGCCTCCAGAATGCCGCCACCACCAAGAGACAATTTTGCTCAAGAGGCGGTCTAGGTTGTCATTCCTTGGGAGATGCCTTTCACATCTCCTGGTCAAAGAACTTGTTCTATGTGGTCTTCCAACACCTCTAATCCTCCGAGTCCTACACAAGATTAAACAGGACAAAGCCAAAGTTACTGTGATTGTGCTGAGTTGGCTGAGGCAGGCATGGTTTCTTTACCTAATTTGTCTCTCATCTCACCCTGCTATCAATCTTCTGTTAATGCCCGATCTTCTCACTCAGGACTTGGGAAATATTCTTCATCCCAACCTGAACATTCTATGAATCAAAGCTTGGTGGCTGGTTGCTTCTTGGGAATAGAATTCTCCTATTCTATAGAGGTTCAACAGGTACTGTTGAATACCAGAAAATAATCAACTAGAAAAACTTCTCTGCAGAAATGAAAAGATTTTTACCATTGAGGTATGCAACAACAACTGTCTCCTGCCAACTCTCCCCTCTTGCAGATTATAGAGAAGTTTTTCAGTTTAAAGAACACAGGCCTTTCTCTGAGTTCTGTTAACATTCACCTAACAGCCATCAGTGGGTTTCATTCTCCTGTGGAAGTGTGTTTGGTGTTAGCTCATCCTGCAACTTCAAAGTTCCTCAGAGGGTTATCTAATACGTTTCCACAGGTCGGGAAGCCCACCATAGCATGGGATTTGAATTTGATCCTCAACACTCAGTTCAAGCCACTGGCCACTTGCTTGCTTTTATAGTTATCCATGAAAACAACTTTCCTGGTGACTATCTGCTTGCTCACATAGTTGGTGAGCAAGAGGATTGATGGCTGATCCTTCCTACAGAGTTTTCTTTAAAGGCAAAGTATTTCTCTGACCACATCCCTGGTTCTTAACACTGGTGACCTTGTGTTTTCATATTAATGTACAAGTTTTTCATCCTAAACCTCATTGGTTCAGGGAGGAAGCCGCTCTTCACCTTTTATTAGCCTTTTATTTGGACAGGACTCGATCCTTTCATGCCTCTCCTAGATTATTTATCTTTTTCACAGACACAGTTAAAGGGATACCTGTGTTCACCCAAAGATATTCCAAATGGGTTTCTAGTTGAATTCTCTCCTTCTGCAAGGCTGCTAATGTCCAGCGCCCTCTATAGCCCATCCTACCAGATCTCAGTCCATTTCTGTACCCCTACTAAAAAAAAATTACCTATTGTAAAAATTTGCAAATCTGCCACATGGGCCTCCATCCACACTTTCTCAAAGTACTATGTCTTAGTGCATGTATCTCAGGCAGATGCCGCCGTTGGAATTGCTGCCTTCCAAACAATCTTAGACCCTGCTCCAAAACACCCACCTTCTTTTGAGGAATACTGCTCATAAGGCACCTGAAGTGGAGCACATGTAAGGACATAACTCAAAAAAAAGAAAAGGTTACTTACTTTGTACAGTACCTGGAGTTTTTCAAGATGTTTGTTCATATGGATGCTCCACTACCTGCACTCCTTCCCCCCTGCTTCAGAATCTTTTTTACGTGGGATTGAGAAGGAACCAAGTGCAGTTTGTCCATCGCAGCCCTATATGCCTTTGTACTCCTGAGGGAATTCTGTGCCAAAAAATTAAAAATTCTGTGCACAGTATTTTCAGATTCTGCAAAATTCTGCATATTTTATTTGTCAAAATAACACAATATAATCACACCAGTTTCAATTATTTTTGGTCATTTATTTCAAAATACCTGTCAGCAAGTATGTCTGTAACAATACAGACAACAAAAAAGATTCAGGAACTGTTTTTTGACAAATAGATTCCTTACTAGACATATTAATACAGAACTCTGAGTAATTAATTTAAACTACAATACAGAACCATATTTCCTGCACCCCTCGGAAGCAGTGCAAAGGCTTGGGGGAGTCAGGGGTAATGGAGGAGCTGAGGGAGAGGGAAGTAAATTACTGGGAAGGAGCCTGGGTGTCAACTTGGAGGGTTGTTAGGTATGTGTGTGGGAAAAATATGGAACAGGTTTTTTTGTGGGGCAGGGAAGGATTATTAGCTTCCCACATGCAGGCTTGGCTGACCCCAGCCTCTCCCATTCAGTCAAGCACATCTGTCCCTGTCCCCATGTGTTCCTGCACACCCATGTGTCCCTCCCCCCCACTCAGACATCCACTCCCCCATCCATGTGTCCCTGTACCACCTCCCCTGTCCCCATGTGTCTCTGTGCCCCCATTCAGCCACCCCCCGTCCCTATGTGGCTCTGCAGCGCTTCCCCCATCACCATGTGGCCCTGTGCCTCCACTCCCATTCAGCCCCTGCCCCATTCTGTCCTCCCCCACTAGCCCTTATGCGCCCCTGTCTCCTGATCTGATCTGAAGACGCTATGAAGAAGGCGGGTTCTTTGTCTTTCCTAGCTGTCTGGGAGCTGCTGCTGTGTCCTATCACCATAGTGCCCTCTGGTGGGCAAAATGCGGAACTGCAGCAACATTTTGGCAGAAGCTTTTTTCTGCACCAAAAAAATAAAAATATGTGCATCTCATTAATTATGCACATATGCAGTAGCTCAGAATTCTCCCAGGAGTAACCCCTGGTACAAAGCATGAGGATAGCTCAGGTGTGTGTGCATGGACCAAACGAGCATTGCTATCACCTACCAAAAAATCTCTGATCAAAAGGGCCTGGGGCATATGCACACCTAAAGAAGAACACGCATAGGGACAAACGTTTGAAGAACTCCAGTTACTTTACAAGTTAAGAAATCTTTCCTAATCTTGTAGCTTTCCCCCCAGAACAACCAACTAAACAAAAGCAAAAGAAATCACAATTATCTTGTAACATAACTATGTTGTTCCAGTGATTTCCACAGATGTATTTAAGAGAAACTATTAAAAAGAAAACCAGTCAGGATTTCATCATCCTATGTTTGTTTAGAAATGTACATGTAAATGTTCTTGTGTTATATTCACTATTACTGGAAAATGATATGGTAAAGCAATAATATTTGTAACCCATTCTTGGTTTCTTTTACAGGTCTTCATGTTTTCCCCACCTTTGTAATATATGAACTCACAGTCTTGCTATTTCTTACATTATCAGTGGTAATAATGAAGGTATATATTTTTTTCTTTATCCTTTGATAACATAGGTATTTTAAGTGCTGCATGCCATATAATACACATAATATTTAAACATACATGCTTAAATATAGAATTGTCATTTTGGCAAAGATTTCTTCTGAATACTGTGTGTGTCTGTGAGATATAGTAAATATTTTTATTATAATAATTAATAATACCTAGTACTTTTCATCAGTAGATCTCAAAGCATTTCACAGTATTTGATGTATTTATCCTTGCAACACCTCTGTGAACTAGGGAAATATGTAAAGTGTTATTACTGAAGAATGTATTTAATATCAATTTTGCTATATATTCTGTAATTTTTACTTAGTGTTATATTTTGATGTGAGACTCCAGTATTTAATGGGACTTTTTAACATTAAAGGGGGCAGTTAAATTTAGATTGACATCCATGTGTCTAGTTTTTGTGGGATGTATGCAAGCATTATCAAATACTTTCGCTATACCAAATTCTGTACTCCTTTTAGACTGTATAAAGGACAGCTGCTAGTGAACAGTCTGATTTAAGTGTTTAAATGCATAGTAACTGTTGAACAGCACAATAGTCTTCTGAAACAATACACGGTAATAGAATACCTGGTATAACTGTTATTGTATTGATTACAGAGAGCATGCTGTTTTAGCTACCATATTTCTAAAAACAAACTGTTTTCTAAAGTTTGTTTTGGCAGTGCTTGTCCTTTCTCTGATTCTTCCAAAGAGCAGCCAGTATATCAAATGGATTGTCTCAGCAGGGCTGGCACAAGTCAGTGAGTTTTCTTTTGTTCTGGGAAGTAGAGCACGCAGAGCAGGTATCATTTCTCGAGAGGTGAGCTATTTATAGATATCCCCTTCATTTTTAGTAACTGAGTAGTTGATTGGGTTTTGATACTATATTGTATCTGAAACATACAGAGTAAATTGGTAATCTTTTGGTATCATCTTGCACACGCTGACTAAATGAAATAGGCCTGCATAAATCAGAAGATATTTGATGCATGCAAGTCTTTCATAAATATAACTTATCTAAATAATTTATTTATCATTCATATAATTTCATATTGGGCATCCATATTTTTAAAATATGGCTTTCCCTTTTGGGTAACTTGTTTTAATTTAGCACAGTCTTTAATTCTATAAAGAATTAACAGCTATAAAGTTTTGTACTTGATGGAGAATTTCTGATGACACCCAAATTATTAAAGCTAAGATTGAAGACCCTTTAAAATATCGTAGAGATATATGTAACTGATAGTTATTGAAAAGGACTAATGAAATAACAGTGGGCTACAGAGAATGTGGACAGGAGACGTACTAGTTTCCCAAACATATCTGTCAGCATGCCTTAATCTTGATTTACAAAACCTGTCGGCTTAAATCCTTTAAGCAAAAATGGCCAGCTTTCCCATAAGTTATGAAAACATGCACTACAGTGAGACCATCAGATGCATTTTCAAGCTATTAGAACCTTGTTCTCTAGAGGGAAAGCTTGTTGTATGAGCTGTAATGGCAATTTATTCCAGTGCATAGCCACCCTGACAGTTTGGAAGTTTTTCCTAATATCCAACCTAAACTTGCTGCAATTCAAGCCCACTGCTTCTTGTCCTATCCTCAGAGATTAAGGAGAACAATTTTTCATCTCATCCTTGTAACAACCTTTTATGTACTTGAAAACTTATCTCCCCCCTCAGTCTTCTCTTCTCCAGACTAAACAAACCCAATTTTTTGAATCTTTCCTCAGAAGTCATTAGTTCTAGACTTTTAATCATTTTTGTTGCTCTTCTCTGGAATTTCTCCAATTTTTTCATATCTTTCCTGAAATATGGCACCCAGAACTGGACACAATGCTCCAATTGAGCATGGAATGCAGTGGAAGAATTACTTCTTGTGTCTTCCTTATAACACTCTTACTGATACATCCCAGAATGTTTGCTTTTTTTGCAACACTGTTACACTGCTGACTCATATTTAGCTTGTGATCCACTTTAACCCCAGATCCCTTTCGGCAGTACTCCTTCCTACGCAGTCATTTCCCGTTTTGTATGTGTGCAATTGAGCGTTCCTTCCTAAGTGGAGTACTTTGCATTTGTCCTTATTGAATTTCATCCTATTTACTTCAGACCATTTCTCCAGTTTGTCCAGATCATTTTGAATTTTAATCCTATTCTCCAAAGCACTTGGTATCGTCTGCAAACTTTATACGTGTACGCTCTCTGCCATTATCTAAATAATTTATAAAGATATTGAACCGAACCGAACCTAGGTCCAATCCCTGCCAGACCCCACTCGATATGCCCTTCCAGCTTGAGTGTGAACCACTAATATCTACTCTCTGAGAATGGTTTTCCAACCAGTTATGCACCCACCTTTAGAGTAGCTCCATCTAGGCTATATTTCCCATAGTTTTTTTTTTATGAGACGGTCATGCAAGCTCAAAAGCTTTACTTAAGTCAAGGTATAGCACTTAAATTTCCAAAAATAAATTATCAATTTTTAAAGACTTAAACAGCTTTTTTCTGATTTTTGAATTAAAAGTAACTATTTTAAACTTTTCAGGATGTACAGTCATCTAGTTATGCCTTTTAGAATGAATGTAAGCACTCAGGGTATGGATTATGGCTTGATTTTTATCTGTAAAATAGCTAGCACACTTTGGTGTTAATTAACGTCAAATATAGAATTTTTGAGTGTAGTTGGTACTTGGCCTTTGGTCTTGTCCCTTATTGAATCCCATGGATTGCATTTTTAAAATTGTCCTGTAAATATACCAATAATTATTTGCATTTCAGTACTTAATATGTGTATACATTTGCATGTGCAATTGCAGGCACAGAGTTAGAGGCCAATCTGAGGCCTCTATGAAAAGTGGTCCAGAAATTTCCTAATTGGCATACCTCATTAACCTTCCCACACCTTCCTTAGTTTATTGAATAACTATGAATATGAACTGTAGAGAAGTAATGCCATTCTGATCTCCAATTTTCAGGTATATCTCCTTATTTTGAGTGTAACTACTCTAAGCCTTTTGCTTGCCCCAGCACTGTGGAGGGCTGCAACTATGAAATGTGTACCAAGACCAGAAAGACGATCAAGTATCTGACAAGACTTGTGTTGTGAGATGCTACCGGTGTGGTGCTTCTGCTTTCTCCTGTTGATATCACTCGGCTGCGTGCGTGTGTTCCCTCTGTGTGCTGCCCCAGCTCTGCAGATAGCTGACACAGCAAACCGGACGAGAACCCCCAATAACCACAGAGTCTAGTAAGGTACAAAGGCACCTCGGCCAGGTTTATTGCGACCCTGACACAATTTCAGTTCCCCATAGATTACTTAGTCTACCAGGCATACTGCTAGAAAGTGCCGCTCGGCAATGGACTCAGCTCAGTGGCGGGACTTTCCACTGCCCCCTCAGCCGGACAAAGACACCACCCCAGGGACACATTCTTATACACAGGTACAAACAAGTTACACATCACTCCTGACGTATTGAGGTGCAACCCCTCTACGTAGCAAGGTACAACCCCTCTATGCAGTAAGGTGCTGCCTCGCACCTTGTACCTGTTGGTTCGATCAAAACAACTCTATCCATCATTTTACCCTTTTGCCCCTGTCATTGGGATGGGTCGGTCTGTTCCCTGTTATCTGTGGAATGTTCTGGTATAGTGTATCTTGGTACCATGTTTATACTATAACTATGCTAAATGAATATGTATTTCTGCAACATCAGCCCTTTCCTTGCCAACTTCTGTGAGCAGGGCCTGCCTCTTGCTCACAGCTTAACTTTGCTTCATATTAGCAAAGTCTTGACCATTACTTTAGTTCAGGCCTCATACTGGGCCTTCATTAGGCCTTCACTTACTACATTGCCTTTACTTACTACAACTTGTACGGAAATAATAAATTTTCTTTGGAAAGAATCTCCTCATTGCTCATTGTGTTTCTATGCAGCTAGAAAACAGGAGGTTTTGATATTCCTCTAAACATGCACTTGGTTCTGAGCCTTATACTGATTTTAAGAAACAAAACACTACATAAAAAAAGGTTGGTATTTTAATGATTGCACAGCTTTTACAAAACTTTGTCACATATTAGAATCGGCCAGAATAACTTTTGATTTTGATCCAATCAGTTACACAGAGTAGAAATTATTTTTTTAAATATTGCATCATGCAATCGCCTTGAATATTTTGCCTGTATGTGCCTTTTTATTACATTGATTTTCATCCTCTACTGTTCATTCATCACAAAATTTTGTTTAAAAAAAAAAAAGAGAGAAAGAGGGGAAGGAAAAAAAAGAAAATTCAAGTTATTTTATGGTGCCCATGGTACCTTCTTAAAATAACTCTTGAGAAAGTTCGTTGTACATTCAAGAGTTAATATGCTGGTCTGACATCAGTCACAAACCATATATACAGTAGTGTGTAAACTCTAGCCCTTTAAGGCAGAGATGGGGTTTAACAACTCTAGCTTTCAGCTATTTTAAGCATTAAAATATATATCCCCAAGTGATACAGCCAGTATTGTATTATATTGTACTCTTGATTTTTGTTATGCCTCTTAAAGCAGATGTTATGTATTTGCTTAGGATTGTAACTTTAATTCATTTTAATTTGTTCTCATATTTATTGACTACATTTGTGACTAAAAGTTAACTGTGATCACATGGTGTCCTGACTTTTAAATTGTTTTTAAGACTGACACCAATTATCAACATCTCCTGTTATTGATTATTGTTATACTGATTGTTTACACTTTTAAAATTAATTTAGACCAAAATAAAATAGTAGAAAAAGAGCCTAAATATTTCAGAACTGAAAACAGATATGAAAACATTTCAGTGACTCTCTAAAAGTTCTTTAGGATGAATGTAGATAACTTATTCTACATTAAAAATGATTTTGTGTAAATTATGTTGCACAAAAGAAGGGACAATTTGGATATGTTTTGAGAACATGCATAACTCAAAACTTTAAATTTATACTGAATAAAATGCAAACTTCTTAGTGATATATTAATATAAAAATGTTTTTAATTTGTGGTGTTATATGTATGTGCTTCTGTTTTAACAAATTCTTATAATTTAGTCTGTGTAGTAGAGTAAACCTTGTGAAAGCCCGCTCTTTAAATGTCATAGAATGAGCTAACAGAATGTAGTTTACTCTGACAAACTATGAAGATTTAGCTTGTGATTTTTTCTATTTAAAAAAACCACGTTTTTATTAAAATAGAAATGTAATTTGTCAACATTTTACATCTAGTATTACACTGCCATATGAAATACCGTTTTTGTGAGTCAAAAATAGAAAAATGCACATTAAATATGTATTGTAGAATTTCTTAACTTGCTAATGAAATCTAAAAAAATCTACCACCTGAAGAACTGTTCAATTAATAAACATACCATCTTTAACAGAAAAACTTTGAAGACTCTTTATTTTTTCTTTAATTTCAGCTATAGTTTTCAGTTGCAAATCAGCATTTGACATTCAAATTACAAAAGTACAGTAACTCCTCACTTAACATTGTAGTTATGTTCCTGAAAAATACAACTTTAAGTGAAACGATGTTAAACGAATCCAATTTTCCCATAAGATTTAATGTAAATGCAGGGGGTTAGGTTCCAAAGAAATTTTTGGGGAGCAGACAAAAGGCATTATATACTGTACAGTACTGTACTGTGGTTGGGAAGTGCCCCTGGCTTACCCCACACAGACACAGCCTGCTGCAGGCAAGGACGCTAGGAAGCACCTTTGCAGCAGCATCGGCAACTTCCCTGGAGAAGAACAGGTGCTGACTTTGCTGGGGAATGCTCCAGGCCTGCCTCTTCCTGTCCCTGCTCCACTCCAGGCCCACCTCTTCCCACCCCCACTTCACCTCCTCTCCAGAGCAGCTGCATCTCCGCTCCTCCCCTGCCCTCCCAGAAAGTCCTAGGCACTTAGGACTTTCTGGGAGGGCGGGAGAGGAGCGGAGACGCCGCGCTTCCCCACTCTTACCCCTACTTCCCAGAAAGTCCTAAGCGCCGCCAAACAGCGGTGGGGAAGCGCTGAGAGAGAGGGGGAGGAGGCGGAGAAGAGGAACTTGTGCAATGCTCCCTGGTAAAGTCGCTGCTCTTCCACAGAATCTTACAAGCAGTGGACAGAGCAGGCAGCCAAATGACGGTGTAAGGGAGCATTGCACAACTTTAAAGGAGCATGTTCCCTAATTGAGCAGCGACGTAACTTTGAAGCAACGTTAAGCGGGAGGACATTAAGTGAGGAGTTACTGTAATTGAAATAGACTGGCAGCATTACCATACATTTGTTTAAAATAATTTACCATTCTTTGAGTGCTTGTCTATATGTATTTCACTTCTGGTGTGCATGCGCTTGAAATTGGAATTCTGGTTCGTAGTGTCCATTGGGCCTCGCCTGCACTATCCCACCAACCTGAGGGCATAAAAGGTGGAACAAGGCCAATGACCAGGGCTGTGAGATGGAAAAGAGAGAGCAGTGCCCGTATGTTGTACTTGTGCTTCTTCAGGAGAAATTGTATAGTTATCTTTAGTTTGGGCTAATTAGTGTGGGAATATTTATGTAAGCTTTAGTTGTGTGAATTTTTTATTTTTTTTAACTTTTCTTCGCCTGATACTAGGTCTTCAGTCTCATGGCTGATAAAAAATCCCTCATTTTTAAATACGGTTTATGTGAAGCGGCTGTTCCTTTCAATGATGGACACTCAATGCTTATTTTGTCTTGGTGAGCAGCATATCATCAAGAAATGTATTTTGTCATTTTGTTTTTAAAACAGACTTTATACTTGTATAAAGGTTTTCCTTTTAAATAAGTCTATGGGGCTTTCCTGAGACCAAGACAGGCAGGATTCATCTGACTCCTAGCAGTTCTCTTTAAAAAAAAAAAAATGCCCTGGCAGCTACTGCCACTGCCTCAAGTTCTAAGGCTCCTGCTTCTTTACTGAAGCATTCCTCTGCTGCACCTTCTGTCATTCCTTCCTGAGCGGTCTCAGCCAAAATTCCCTCTAAATTCTTTTTGTACTGAGTGGGCTACGAATTCCACTGAGTACTACTTTTTTTGGAAGGGGCAAAGCGTAGAGGGTATTGGTGGGTGTGGTGAGAAGTATGCAGGGGCGCTTGCCCCCAGGGTGGCTTTTTCCCCATTATCACACACAAGTCCCTGTCCTCACCATTTGCAAGAGCCCAGAGGGAAGCAATTCACTCTGCAACAGCACTTTATGGAGCCGGGGGAGGGGGGGGGGGGGAAAGAGGGAGCGCAAGAGAGGTGTTCTTGAGTAACATGGGTGGGTTTACTTAAGAGGGGATAAGGTAAATGGGAAGAAAAGGGGGGGTAAAGGGAACAGGAGAGGAGGGTGTAAGAGGGACAGGTATGGAATGAAGCTAAGTTGAAGAGAGCGATGGTGGTGGGGGAGGATGGCGCAAACAGCCAATTAGCATGGGGCAGAGAAAATCCAGTCAAAACTGGAAAGTTCTCAATGTCTGAAGTCTCTGCTTTGGCTGCTTCTGCTCTTCCAGTTGAAGTTTCTGGCTGGCTTCTCTCTGCAGTTGTCTCCCAAGCCCACCTTGGGCGGGGGGAAGGGAAGCACCACCTTCATCCTAGTGTCCCCAGAGTGGCAATCCTGTGGAATTGGATATCCTATCAAGTAACAATTTCAGTCCTTCATCTACCAGGGTTACAAAATGTGTTAGCAGACTGCTAAACCAATAATGGTTAGTAAAGCGCCCCCTCACCCTGACATTGTTCAACCAATGGGGATTCCCGGACATAGAGTTCAGTTTGCAGCTGAAAAGAACATGAACTGCAAAAAAATCTGTTCCACAGGGGGTCAAGTAGATGCATTCTTCATATCATGGTCTATGGGGTTGCTGTATATATAACAAGCAATTCCTGTCATACCAAGAGTTTTAAAGAAAATCAAGCCAGATCTGTGCTGATGATCCTCTTAGCTCTGGCTTGGCCCAGGCAATCCTACAGCTAATGAAATTTCTTCTCCAAGTGATTGCATGTGTCACAGAACCTATCAAGCATTTCCTTCTAGCTACTCACAAGGACTGCTGTGAGGGGAATCCAAGCCTCCGTTGCTCTGGATCCATCTACATCCCCTGGGTATTATAAGCTCCTGGAGCCCGAATGGAGTCCAGCCACTGCCCCAAACTTGGTGTCCCTTGGCATACTCTTAGACTGAGTCTGAGCACTATCACCCCATCCTGAAAGCTAGCAGCTGCTATCCCCCAGTCTCTCTAGGTGCAGTGGTACCATTCAAATTCCCTTGTACTTAAACCACCCTCTCCCAGAACTCCATCCAAAAGCTGTGAAGCTTCTGATTACAGTTAAACACTGTCAGGGCACACAGAACTCGTGAAGCAACTAACACACACTTTGCCCAGAATCCAACATGTTAATGCTCTTTTATACTTAATCATACAATGCACAGGGAAGCACCGATCATACAATACAGTAAACACTATACAAAAAAACCCTACCTCAGTTTCCTCATCACTGAAGGGTATTTTTTGGGCTGGGATCTGAGTCATTTGGGTTGTCCAGAGTCCTTAGGGGCATCTGGGTTCAGGAAAATGGGCAGGGACACTACTGACACATGAGACTGCTTTATGCTGGGAGACCTTGGTCTCTCCTGCACAATTCTTTCCTCTTCCTCCTGTCTGGCTCCCTCTGTTCCTATGTGGCTTGCTATTTAACCCTCTCTGGCTTCCTTTGTTCTATCTTTTGAGTAACTTTCTACAGCTTCTTCCTTCCTCCCTCCCTCCTTTCAGAGGAGTCAGCTAAACTGGTTTTCTAGGGATGCAGCTCACCCATTGTTCCTAGGTGTTTGCACCTGAATAGGCTCATTGAGTCTTAAGCACCATCTCGCATACCCTGGTCTATGCTACAAACTTGCGTTGGTCAGGGGTGTGGACAATCCACACCCCTGAACGACACAGTTATATCAACCTAACTCCTGGTGTAGACAGCGCTATGTTGACAGGAAGGTTTCTCCCGTGGACATAGCTATTGCCTCTGGGAGGTGGAGTACCTACGCCAATGGGAGAAGCTCCTGTTGGCATAGGCAGTGTCTTCAGCAAGCACTACAAAGACGCAGTGCATCAGTGCAACTGCATTGCTGTAACTAGTGTTGACAAGTCCTGTATCTCTGTCTGGTGTGTTCCTGCTACAGGACCTGCCAGCAATGGTGGATCCACATGCATATAGGCACTCATGATACAGCAATTTTTTATAATATAACTTCATAATATCAACCAGAATTCGTAAGTTGTACAGATGTGACCCCAATTAATCACAACTTGTCCATTCCACATTAGGTGTGTGTGCACCCAGTGCACTGAAGATGAAGATTTTCTCATAGTGGTATCCTTCAGGGCAGTGCATGCACCCTGTGTCTGGTCATGCTCCTGTCCAACGATATAAAGAGCAGAGCTTCCATGATTCTACTTCAATTCGTTCTCATCACCCATGGTCAGTAGTTGTTGTGTAACTGCATACAGAATGCCACAATTCCGTTTTCTCTACTGATAACTTTACTCTTTTGTAACTAGTTAATTCTTAGTATTAGATAATACTGTATGCGATACTCACATTTACAACATTTTTGTGTTTTCTTTTTTGCTTGTTTTCCTCGGGTGTCTGATGCCTCGTATCAGGACCAAGCAATGCATAAATCTTTGGGTTTCAAGCACTGCTCTGTCTGAAGGATAACTGTGCCTTTCAGTGAGCCCCATTCCCACTGTTTTAAATGTTTGGGGGAGAGAATTATATCAGAAAGAAGTGCCATATTTGTACAGCATTCAAGAAGAGAATCCAGACATCAAGAGAAGCAAGACTGAGATTTTTTTTGATGGAAAGTGTATTATGATCCTTTTTGGAGCCGAGACATTTGGTACAGGCAGGTGCGGATGTTGCCCCTTATTGAAGTGTGTTTTGTTCCCCTCTGGTGTTATCTGGACAGTGATCTGCTAGGCCACTCCAATCCTGGATTCTGAGAGCCAACCTTACCCTGCTCTGCTATGTGAACCCCCACTTCTGGGCTGTTCACACACCGCCTCTGGCATGTAAGCTGCTCCTTGGATTGTGCAACTGAATGACACTAGCCAATATCTCAGTTCCCAGACACAACCCTAGGAACCTCCATTTTGCGTTGTCCAGTTATGCCCGCTGGACACTGCAAGCTTATGAGTTTGTCAATTTAACAAAGAAATTGATATGTACCAGGCTTGTTATCCCAAGGGGAGTCTCTGAAACGCTTCAAACCAAACATGCTGCTTCAAGTAGAATAAATAAATAGATTTATTAACTATAAAGATAGATTTTAAGTGATTATAAGTCAAAGCATAACAAGTCAGATTTGGTCAAATGAAATAAAAGCAAAACACATTCTTAGCTGATCTTAACACTTTCAATGTCCTTACAGACTTAGATGCTTCTCACCACAGGCTGGCTGGTTGCTCTTCAGCCAGGCTCTCCCCTTTAATCAGTGCTTCAGTCGCTTGGTGTGGTGTCTGTAGATGTAGGTGGAAGAGAGAGGAAGAGCATGGCAAATGTCTCTCCCTTTCATCATGTCCTTTCTTCCCTCTTGCCTTTGCCCCCACCTTCAGATTCAGGTGAGCATTACCTCATCGCAGTTCCAAACTGACCAAAGAAAAGGGGGGTGACTCCCTCGAGAGTCTAACAGATTCTTTTGCTGCTGTCTAGGCCAGCATCCATTGTTCCTGTGAGGCTGGACTGCGTTTGTCCCATATGTGCCCTGATGAGGTGTGAACTGCCTCTCTGCTCTTGAAGAGTTTTTGCCTGGGCTTATTTTAAGCCACGAAGATATATTTTCAGCCTCATAACTACATATATGAAATTATAACCTGTAACATTACTGTAACAATCACTATAACAACCATGTTCAGTGCATCATGTGCCTTCTGAAGACACCCAACATGACAAACTTTGCATTGGATACCACACAATCATTTTACAAGGATGAACATGGGGGTGTAGGGTGTTCCCTTGAGATCCAGCATGTCACAGAGTGCACCTCCTTATCTCTCTGACTGTCCTTGTCAAGCAGAGCTGGGAAGAAGACAATCTTATCCATGATCAAGAAGCACAAGTTCTCAGAACTTCCTCGGGCTTCAGAGTCTAAGAAGACTTCTTCTACAAAGAAGTCTTGGTCTCCCTCAGCTGTGGAGCTGATTGGGCACTGAAGTTCAAGCTCCAGCTCAATGCTCCCCAATACCATGGACTACTGATTCTTATTTGTTGGAATTGTCGACTCCACTGCCATCTTTTGGTGACATTGAGAGCAACACCATCATCAGTTTCTACTGTGGCCTCAATTTCAGCTTCAGTACACATTGCAGTGCAACGACCATTGTCAACATCGGTGATGCCAGAGGCATATAAGGCTGCCAAAGACATTTTGTGCCTCTCAGTGCCAGGTTAACCATTACTGCAAAAGGATGTGGACATTTTGGCACCAACACATTCCTTGGTGCAGATGCCGGCAATGTTGTTGGTACCAGTGGTAGTGCATATGGTTGCAGATCTGGTACCATAATCTCCCCTTTCCATACCATTGATGGGGAAGAAGCTCTCCAATTCAGTCACATGGTAGGCAGATGGTACCGATAGCTAGAAAGCCACAAATGCTATCTCCTGTACTGATGTCTATGCCGTCTCAAATAAGTCCACCCAGTACCATGCCTCCCTGGCCACTGGACTATTCTTACTTTTCACTGGAGTCACAGGTGGGATCACATACCTCCTATTAATATTACAGGTGGTCCAAGGTCTCTCACTCCCCTTCTTCTTCAGATACTCTCTCTCAGGCTTGCCATAGGTGTTCTAACAGGAACAGATACAGAGACAGGTCTTCTTGGGGTAGATATAATAGGCCCCCTACGCCCTATCAGGTTACACAATGACCCCATTGGAATCCATGGGGTATGCCTTCATCTGCAAGATCAGCCTCTCCAATGCCACATAGGTCTAGGTCACCTATGAGGGAATCAGCTGTATTTGGTACCAATCCCCATACCAGCTCTGGTACCGCCCCAGACTGGATCTCTTGGACACTCACGAACAATAAGCACAGGCTGAAATTACTCTGCCTCCTTTAAATTATTTCATCTTCCCTGATTAAGGCTATACTATCAGAATCTTCATCCTCGATTCCTCATGACTATGAAACATATCAGGAACTGCTAAAAAGGGTAGCAAATTCTCTGGGCATAAAAGTGGAGTTAGTTCAAGAAAATCCACAAAAATCCACATATTCCACACCTCAGCTCTAGGTAGGATAGCTGTGATGTTTTGGGGATAACCCAGACCAGTAAAGGGTTCTGTCACCCCCTGCCCTGTAACCTTGGGTGGCCTTAAAACTATGCTGTTATGGTTCAGAATCCTGACACCAGTAGCCAGCCCACAAGCGTAAAGGTCTCATGCTGGCTTCCGCCAGCCTGGTCACTCCTTGCAGGGTGACCCCAACAGTCCCGAGTCTCCCCAAATCCATCTACCCTGACTTCTTAACTACCAGATACTTGACTTTTCCCCTCTGGTTCATCATCCCCAAACATGTGAAACCTGCTCCCAGTTACCAGTTCACTTTGGCACATACACTCCATACAGTTTGCACAACAGAGACCACTTGGGGTAAAAATAAACAAAAGGTTTATTTAATAGTATGACACTGACAGACCAGCCAACCTGGGTATGACCCATAACAACTTAACAAGAGGCACTGAAATGTAATCAAGACAATCTACTTATATGTGAATTTCAAACAGATGTACTAGACCAGCAATCATTAACCCATTTATTTGTAGTAACAGAAATCAAGGGTAAATGCTAAGTGTAACTGTCTATATTTACCTATATCTTGTTATAAGTTTAACAATATAACCAGATTAGCTTGTAGATGCTAATTCCCTTTCATGTCTTAATTGCCATGTATTATGCATGCAGATGGTTCAGTTAACCTCAAGATCAAAGGTGTAAGTTACTGCAGGAAATTAATAATATTATTTACATTGTCTTCAGCTTAACTATCTATGCTATAATGAAATACCGGCTAA
Source organism: Chrysemys picta bellii (assembly GCF_011386835.1). Lineage (NCBI taxonomy): Eukaryota > Metazoa > Chordata > Testudines > Emydidae > Chrysemys > Chrysemys picta. The sequence continues at coordinate 244,743,737 of NC_088791.1, read as the reverse complement.
TTGCCTTATGTGAATGAATGCAACTCGTTTACCTGTTCGTGCATAGAAAATAGAAGATTAGCTTCAAAGCAACAGTCCACAGACAACATGCACTGCTCATTCTTCCTTGGGGGAAGGTCCTGCTGTGACATGAGGTTTGTCAGCTTGCTAGAGAGCTATAAAGGAAAGCCCAGGCCTGATCCTGCCATCTCTAGTCTGCTTAAACTTTGAACAGGGAAAGTATCAGTTGCAGGTTGAAGATCTTCCACATAATGATTTGGTATAACCTGGAAAATGCATGGAAAGGCTTGAACAGACTCTGCACCGCCTATTGGACTATAACTCTTTAAATTGATTCCAGAAAGACTTTTACAAATCAGCAGCCTCACCATCTCTGCTATGAAACTCACCTAAGTACTTTACACATATTTGTATGTATATTGATTTTTTAACCATTTGCAACTCTTTTCTTTTTCCTATTATTAAACCTTTAATTTTAGTTACTAAAGAATTGGCATCAGTGTGATTATTGGGTAAGATCTGAGACTCATATTGACCTGGGGATAAGTGTCTGGTCCTTTGGGATTGGTGAACCTCACATATGATGAATCAGGTTTTCAATAACCCCTCACTATATTAGATTTGGCTGTCTAGATGGGAGTCAAGGGCTGGAATGCTTAAAGGGAACTGTATTTGGCTTCTTGTTTACTGGTGTGGTATTACAGAATCTGTTTTGTTACTGGTTTGGTGAATCTAATAATAGAATAAACCATCAGTTTTGGGAATTGTCTGCCCTATTCCTTGCAGTCTGCCCTGAGTGTAGCATTCTCAGTGTGGCCTATCCAGGCACCTGGTCACAAACAGAAAAATCACTGATTCAAAGATGAAATAGCAGGGGAAGCAAACACATACAGTTTACACAGGAAATAAACATAAAGATGCAACTTTAGGCTATACACATCTACATTAGATAAATTCCCTTTTCTAATACAAGTTACCTATTGCCTTTGAACAGTTTGGCAGCATACCCCACTGCCATAGAGGGGATACTGCGTTCACAAACAGTCCCCTGCCTTTGAGACCGTCCCTCAGTTTTGGAAGACTTTCATTTCAAAACCCTTCCCTTTTAACAGGGTTTACAGTTTATTTTCCTTTCTCTCAGACTATGGTAATTCATGGTTTTTCAGAGCAAGTGGGAAATTCCCTCAACTTGATAGGCAGGGTCTCAGTGTCTTCTCATTAACTGTAATGGTACATTATTTGTCTTTTCCTGGCTTGTCCTATGGATTGTTAGTTGCATCTGGTTTTCTGTAAAGACCTGGCTTGGGAGGAGTCCCTCCTCCCTGCTGTGATGTATATTTTAAATTGTAGTACAAGTAATGAGCATAGTATTCTATATACATAAATACATATAGATTCACAACAGTCTCTATACATATTTTATAATGACCATCAAGTTCAGAACATTACAAGCTTTCATTAAAGCCTTTTTCTCAACATATTTTATACACAGTAACATTGCATACAAATAGTTGATTCGATTGCTTACTCTTTGGGGTTCAGACCCTCTGTTCTCCACTTGGGGTGCTGGATTCTGATTGTGTCTGTAGCATTACCCATTAATGAGCCTTATTATACTGGAATCTATAAAATTTCTACAACAGACTCCATCATCATGCCTCGTATGGCTAAGAGAACAGGGTGCAGATACCAGGTCTCATCAGAGGATCATGAACACTTTTATTCTCCCCTGACCCCCAAGATCTTTGATGCTCACTGCAGTGAATGAAAAGACTTAAGAGGGGCATTCAAAGTCTATCCCAAGGATAAAGACTTGAAAAAGTTGGACATATTTAGTAGAAAGACTTATTTAACTTCAGGGTTACAAATTTGTAGAGCCAACCATCAAGCACTGTTGGATAGGTACGATTTCTTCAACTGGCATGCAATGTCCAAATTCCTGGATAGAATACCAGAGGAATCCAAGGAGGAGTTCCAGGAAACATCTATATAGGTCATTTGGTGGTGAGAACATCCTTCCAAGTAGCCCTTGACATGGCAGATTCAGCAGCCAGAATGATGGTAATTGCAGTCACTAAGTGACACTCATCTTGGTTGCAATTTTCCTGTATGCCTATGGAAGTCCAAAAAACAATAAAGATCTACCTTTTGAGAAAACTAACCCCTTTTCTGGGAAGACAGACGAAGCCCTGCATTCCCTCAAGGATTCTAGGGCTACTCATACCCCTTTGGGCATCTACATTCCATCTTCAAAGAGGAAACAATACCATTCTCAGTTCCAACAGAAGCAGACATTCTATCCCCCAAGACAGCCTGAACAAGCTAAAAGGTGGGGTGAGTCTCAAAGGAGCCCACCACCTCCTCCTTCTGCATTGGCTTTGTCTATACATCCATCCACCCTGAAGCAGTCTATTTGATTCTTTGGTCAAGGTCAGCATATCAATCTATTCAGGTCCCATCCCATCTCCTAGAACTGGAAGGGACCTTGAAAGGTCATCGAGTCCAGCCCCCCTGCCTTCACTAGCAGGACCAAGTACTGATTTTGCCCCAGATCCCTAAGTGGCCTCCTCAAGGATTAAACTCACAATCCTGGGTTTAGCAGGCCAATGCTCAAACCACTGAGCTATCCCTCCCCCCTAGTTTCACGGATGCAAATGCTCATTATCAATGTATAGTCCTCCCCTTTGGCCTGTCATCAGCCCCCTGGGTTTTCACGAAATGGGTGACAGTAGTGGTTGCTGACTTCAGAAGGATTGATTTGAGGCTTCTCCAAGCAACAGACAGAGGACATCATCAGATAAATCCAGTGCCATAGGCCTGATAATCAACAAGGTCAAGTCAATCCTATAATACAGATGATCGAGTTTAGTGGTGTGGAAGTAGAGCAAGAACAGACAGGGATTTGAAGGGGATTTCAATGTCTAAATAGTCTCTTCTGTGAGCAAGAGTCAGGCCAGCTGTTAGCCTAATAACGTGAGACCTGTAGAAGCGAGGAATGTGTGAGGCAAATGGGAAAGAACTGTGTGAGAAGTTGTTGTGACCTTGTGTAGATAAATATGGACTGTAGACTAGAGTCTAAATAGATGTGAAAAATAAGATATTAGGATGACCTATGTATAAACAAAATGCAGCTGTTGCTCATTATTATATGTAACAAAAGGTATAAATGCTTGCTGTAATTGTTTACCTGTAGAGAGACTTGCCTAGGAGGGGGAAACCCTGTGTCCTAGTGTGCACTCTCCCTCTATGCCAGGAGTCGGCAATGTTCGGCACGCGGCTTGCCAGGGTAAGCACCCTGGCGGGCCGGGCCAGTTTTATTTACCTGCTGACGTGGCAGGTTCGGCCGATCACGGCCCCCACTGGCCGCGGTTCGCCGTCCCGGGCCAATGGGGGCGGCGGGAAGCGGCGCGGGCGAGCAATGTGCTGGCCGCGGCTTCTCGCCGCCCCCATTGGCCCGGGACAGCGAACCGCGGCCAGTGGGGGCCACGATCGGCCAAACCTGCAGCGTCAGCAGGTAACTAAAGCTGTACCGGTCCACCAGGGTGCTTACCCTGGCGAGCCGCGTGCCGAACGTTGCCGACCCCTGCTCTATGCAATTGCTTAAGAATAAAGTATCTGACTTTGCTGCACCCAACCAAAGAGAGTGAGAACTCTGTTTTTCTCCAACACTGGGATTGTTCTCAGTTCAAATACAACAACAGCTTATTTGCCCCAGTCCAGGTTGGAAGAGATTCTGGGCTTATGCAATGCCCTCCAGGCCCACCCTCTGACTCATAGACTCATAGACTTTAAGGTCAGAAGGGACCATTATGATCATCTGGTCTGACCCCCTGCATGCTGCAGGCCACAAAACCGTCCCTACCCCTTCCCTTGACTCTGCTGTTGAAGTCCCCAAATCCTGTGGCTTAGTGACTTCAATTGGCAGAGAACCCTCCTGCTAGCGATCCCTGCCCCATGCTGCGGAGGAAGGCGAAAAACCTCCAGGGCCTCTGCCAATCTACCCTGGAGGAAAATTCCTTCCCGACCCCAAATATGGCGATGAAAGTAAGAAACTGCCTAAGACTACTAGGACATATGACAGTTTGCACACATGTACTCAGCATGCCATACTCCACCTCCTGTGTATGTAGGGGTAGTTTAAAGTCTGTATCATTCATCAAGACACCTGCTGGACATGCTGATTCATGTACCAGCAAGATTTCTTTTTTCCTTGAACTAGTGGATCCAGCCAACATGTGCAGAGGAGTTGCTTGCTTGCCTCCCTGAGGTAGCAGATTGCTCTCTGGTGGTCCAAAATATTTTACTGAACAGCTGAAAACCTTCCACAGGATACATTACTTTGTAAAATGAACATGTTTCTCCATCTGGTCTTAGCAATGAGGCATCCTTTCCCTGCAGACTCAACTCCAGGACATGCTGGAATATTTGCTGTATCTGAACAAAGTCTCTCAGTTCCCTGAGGGTTCTCCTGGCTGCAGTTTCAGTTTTCCACGCTCTGATAGGGGGTAGATTGGTGTTTTCTAATCCCATGACTATTACATTTTTAAAGGGTATAGATAGACTTTATCCACCTTTCACCTCAACCAAACCTCTCTTCCTCAAGACACATAATCATGAGTCAGGGCTTCTCCTTTTACAGGGTGAAAGGAGGGTTTCGGGGCTCCAGCATGTATGTGTGTGTGTGTGTGTGGAGGGGGGCAGCGGGCTTGCCTCCACAAAGCAGGGGTTCACCCCACCGCCTATGGAAAATAGGATTGTCCACTGTGGGGCCACTGCTTTGGTGCTTCTCCTTTGTGGAGATCTATTTGGCATCAGATGAATCCACCCGTAAAAAAAAAAATGCTCCTAGCTGCACTGAGGTCCTTTTTATTTCAGCCTCTTGTTTAGAAGGTCTACTTCATCCAATTAGCTGTAGATCCACATCATTGTCTTTGAGTGCTAAGGAACTGTTGCTTGGCAGAGTCATTGACTTTGCTGATGTTGGCACAGGGTACTTCAGCGATGACTGGGTTAATTGGGGGTAGGGAGCTTAATCTGCTCTTATATGGGTGAGAACTCAATTCGAGAGCTCACTATCCTTTGCTGACATAGAATTTAGTTTCAAGGTCTTACCCTTTGAAGCAATCTGTGCCTGCATCACTTGGACCTTCAGAGTCTAACTGGAATGCCACAAGTTGGGATATTTCTTCAGTGCATGAAGTGACATCATTCTGCAGGCAAATCAGGCATTTCTGCATAGTGTGGTCAACTCTTGAGGTAGATGATGCAAAGAAAAGAGGCTATTTTGTACATAGTTTTGTCACACTGACAAACATACTTGAAAGAAAATTGAGTGGCAAAGCATAGAAAAAGCCAACACTAAAAGATTTCTGGCACCATGAACACCAACCAGGTGCTGATGCTCCAAAATACCTGAGAAATGCAAAGCACGGGAGCAGTCTGAGTCAGGCATTAGTGTGCTGAGAAACAGCCAATACTCTTGCTCTGAAGCAAGCATTTAAGCTCTGGGGCAGATACCATAGTGGTAAGAAAAACCCACCCAGGTGTGGACATGCCAAAGCATGGGAGCTGGAGAATTTAGGGGAAAAAAAGCATTGCCTAAACACTGGCAGGCATAAAGCACAACAGAAAAACAAGTGCCAAACCTCCTCAGAGCACACTAGGATAGTTCATCCAATTACCTCACAAGTACTTTATGCAACTGCACTGGACTGCCTGGAAGGTATGACTAATATGGTAAGGTTACATAACAAGTGTCAATAGAATAGCGGTTCTCACACTGTGGGTTGGGACCCCAAAGTGGATTGGGACATCATTTCAATGGGGTTGCCAGGGCTGGCTTAGAGTTGCTGGGGCCTGGAGCCAAATCCAAAGCCCGAGCCCAACCTCAGGCTTCAACCCTGGGTGTCAGGACTAGGTTACAGGACCCCTGCTTAGGGCTGACGCCCTTGGGCTTTGCCTCCCTCCCCCCCCGCCCCTCCGACTGCCTGGGGTGGTGGGGCTCAGGCTTCGGTCCCCCCTTCTGGGGTTGTGTAGTAATTTTTGTTGTCAGTAGGGGATCGCAGTGCAATGAAATTTGAGAATCCCTGCAATAGAAGAATTTGAGCAACAAAGAAATATTTTCTCCAAATGGTACTGCTTTGCTGACTGTGATCAATAAAGAACTGACTCAAACATTTGGAGAGAAGCAGGATGGCATGCCATAGCTGGTAGTAGACTTGTGTCATACTCCATCCTACTATTGCTGCCCTCAATGGTCTAAAAGCCTTTAGAGCTAGGTCTCTTTTCCCGGTCTGCACAGATGTTATCTCTACATATTTTTTTCCTTACCTATTCTTTCTTTGTAAGGGGATAAATCAGTCACCAATTATTCTCAGTCCAAAAATAATCTCTAGCATATTTTTTCCTCTTTGCTTTTAAGCTGTCACTTGCTGCTTAAATAATAGCTGCCTCCCTCTTGCACAAAAACCTAAAACACTTTTAAAAGAAAAGTCTTTGCACTTAAAACCTTGATTTTTACATTTTTGAAAGCAGTTTTATGTATAATCTCACTTTTCTAGTCACTGCTTCATCCTTCTAGATTTGAAGATTCAAAGGATGCTCCATTTTGCAAAAAGGTCAGAGTAGTGTATCCTGATGAAATCATGGTTCTCTACATTTTAAAAACCTAGCATGGTGGAGAAGAAAAAGGAATCTTAAAAGACCACACACCATGCTATAAAACTTACTGTGCAGTACAATTCTGAAAGGTTTCAGAGTAGCAGCCGTGTTAGTCTGTATCCGCAAAAAGAAGAACAGGAGGACTTGTGGCACCTTAGAGACTAACAAATTTATTAGAGCATAAGCTTTCGTGGACTACAGCCCACTTCTTCGGATGCATCCGAAGAAGTGGGCTGTAGTCCACGAAAGCTTATGCTCTAATAAATTTGTTAGTCTCTAAGGTGCCACAAGTCCTCCTGTTCTTCTTTTTGCAGTACAATTCTGTCATAGCTGTCATGAGTATAGTACCTCACTGTGTCTTCTTCAACCAGCAGAGCTTGCAGAGGAGCAAATTTGCCCTCTAATTAAACTACTTTAAAATTACATATTTAAAATGGGGCACTCTAAGTGCCCCTGCCCTGATAATGGTAAGGCAGTGAGTGAGGAGGAAGCATTATTCAGAGGTTGGCTAGGGCTGGTTACTAAAATGCTGTTGCAATGGGTGCAGAGCCTGTACATGAGACAACACTCTCATGATTTGTTTTGACAGTGAGCTCTGCCATTAGTGTGCCCAGCAATATCCTTATGGCAACAGAAGGGAAAAATGTTCTGCTAGTGAATCTCGGGCTAGGCCCTGCTAAGACATCTGAAGATCCAGCACCTGGGCAAGGTGCCCACCGCCTGCAGCCAGGGGTGAAGGGGACATGGACTGAGTGCCCCAACCCAGCCATACTCAGCAGAGGTGAGTTATGGTACAGTTTTGCTCTCTTCTTCCCTTGCTTAACGCCCATAGGTGGGAGGTAGGCAGCTCAGTGCTCACACAGGCCGAGCCACCCCCTCGAGTAACGCCACGTGCCACAGCGCAACTGCTGTTTATCACTGACTAACCGCCAGGTCTCGCGCCCATGCTTCCCGCGCACTTGCTCCTAGAGGAGGGCGGGGAGACCATGGGCGCGAAAAAGCCGCGCATGCGCTTTTCACGGACGGCGGGTGGAGGGACCACTAGTCTCTCCGAGTGTGCCCTGTGTGAGGCACGTTACACCTTGTGACGTCAGCGCGCAGCGTCACGCGGGTGGGACGTACAAAAGTGTAAGTTTCAATTTTTTTTTTCTACCAACGGAAAAAATTTTCTAGGGCCGCATCCGCGTGCCGGAGCCGGGGAGGGGCGGCTGCGCCCCCGCCCCCACACACAGGGAGCCCTCCGAGGGAAGGGGGGGAGCCTGCGCAGGTGTGCGGGGAGCGGGGGCAGGAGGGACACACTGGGGGGGCTGGAAGGGAGGGACGCGGGGACAGGGAAGAGTGAGACTGACACGTGTGGGGGGGAGGGCGGGAGCGAGATCCCCCGATTGGGGCTGGGGCCAATGACAGCCTAGGAGCCCCCTCCCCCCCACATTGGAGGCCCGTGAGCTGCACATGTGCAGTCGGCGCCCCCCGCCGTGCCTCCGCAGAGCGGCGCTGTGGGGGCGGGCGGGGGACGGAGGGAGCCTGCTGTCCGCCGGCGGCCGCTCAGGTGCAGGCACCGTTCGGCATGTGGGAGGTGCTGCTGCGCCGGAGGATGGGTTTGGGCGGGACGTGGGGAGGGGGCGCGGGATCTGCCGGGGGGGGGAGATACCCCCTACTGGGGGAGGGGGGAAGATGGTGCCTGCGGCCCCTGAGTCAGCCGAGCCCAGTGCCTCGCGCGGCCCCGCGCCAGCTTGGGCGGGCTGGTGGGCCCCCGGGGGGGGGGGGGTCTGAGGCGCTGTTGGGGCTGTGAGGAGCCTCAGAGGCGCCGCGTCCTCCCTCACCTCCCGTCGCAGCTGCGGCCCGTCTGGCTGCGCCCGCCGCCGGGTACGGGGGGCTGTCGGGGGGCTGGCCCCGGAGGCCTAGTGCCTATGGCGAAGCTGACAGGTCGCCCCCACTCCCATGCAGAGGCCTGGCCTTGGGGGGACGGGGGTGTCGCGTAGTATTGCAGAAGGTGCAGCTGGACCGTGACCGGCCCGGTGTGGGCTTAGGCTGCCGGCGCAGGCCGCCTGCCGTCCTGCTGGGCTCCTCCGTGTATGTTTGGGGTGGGGAGGCCTCTGGAGCTAGGGTGCGAATTGTGACAGCTTCCCCTGCAGGGAGGTCGTTCCCCCGTGGGGGTTGTGAGGCTGATCGCCGAGAGTAAGTTGATGATGCCAGGAAACTTTTTAAATATTGTGAGACACGTTCTAAAGTAGAGGAATATCTGCTTGTAGTTAATAAATTACATTTTACAGACTTCTGAAATTCACTATTATAGCTGATGTTGTCTTGACTTTCTTTTTAGAAAATAACATCGCTGTTCCTGTTTCCTTCTGTGGGCATCAAGCATTTAAGTGCCTTGATTTCTAGGCATTGGTAACATGGCAAAAGATGTGAGTATATTTGTTTCATATTATGTGGAAGGATGAGTAATAGAATATTTCCATGTTTTTGCTAATAAAAATAAAGCAGGCCATACAACCCACAGATGGCATTAAGGGATATGAAGACCTGCTTTTTGTATCTTATTTAAAACAGGGTTTGCAGTACATCTGTCACTGTTTTTGCATAGAAAGTTTAGAATAGAATTATTAACTCTTGTACTATAAAAAGGCTTAAGATTTGAGAGAATCTGCAGACATTTGTTCTGTGCAACAAAACAAAAAGCCACCATCTTGCTGAAAAGCATTTGTGATGCAGGCATTTTGTGTACTTGTGGTAGAGATTATGAAAACTGCTTTTCATTGTTGTGCTGGGCTTTAAAAAAAACCCCAAATAATGAAATTATTGTTCAATCTGAGTATTTTCAGTCAAGTACCTTTCATTAAGTTACCTGTTTGTTGATAAAACAGGTACATCAGGAGCACCACTGTCAGTGTTGCCCTGCAATTCAACCCTGTTTAGGGGTGAGAGGGTCCTTCAGTCTCCATGCCCATTCTTTTTTCCTTCTTCTCTTCTGAGGCAGACAAAATAAACCTAGTGAATGCCAACAGGAATTGGCCTAGGACAACTATTTTTTTTCCCACATAGTCCATCAAATTCAAGCCACTACCACTCACCTCTAGGTTAATAAAAGAGGTCTATCTCTTGAGCCATCTATTCTTACAGTTCCCTTTTTAATACCTCTGTAACTATCCAAAAAAATACTGTCTTATATTTAAATTTAAACAAACTTCTGTTCACTAATAGTCCTCATTTAATATCATTAGGCTTTCATAGTTACATGTTACATTGCTAGTAAAGTACTCTGATATTCTGGTTTGCCTATTGATATGTTTTTTGCATATTTTCAAAAAAGAAAACCAAAAAGAAAAACAGCATTTAAAAAAAGGTTTTAGATTACGGCCTAAGGTTTGATGTGAGAAGGTATTGCAACCTTTCAAACAGTGAGAGACAGATAGAACTTAAGTAATCCTTGGTTTAAAGAATTAATATTGTAGAGCACTGATGTGGTTTAAAAAACACTTAAAAAAAACAAACAAACCCTAATGATTGGGGCAGCAACCAGATAGAAAAACAGTCAGTCAGGGGTTGCCAGGAAAAGACAAAGGAAGTGAATTATGTTAAAGATAGCTAAAGGTCTTATGGGTGGGAGGAAAGAAAGTAGGCCCATTGAGAGGATGAAATAAAAGATGTTTAAAAGTGACAGAGATACTTAAGACCTTTTGTTTAAATCCCTCCTAGGCTATGTCTACACTACAGACCTTGCAGCTGTACTGCTGCAAGGTCTCCTATGTAGCTGCTCTACACTAGCAAGAGAACAGGAGTACTTGTGGCACTTTAGAGACTAACAAATTTATTAGAGCATAAGCTTTCATGGACTACAGCCCACTTCTTCGGATGCCCACTTCTTCATATGCATCCGAAGAAGTGGGCTGTAGTCCACGAAAGCTTATGCTCTAATAAATTTGTTAGTCTCTAAGGTTCCACAAGTACTCCTGTTCTTTTTGCGGATACAGACTAACACGGCTGTTACTCTGAAACTAGCAAGAGAGCATCTCCTGCCAACATAGCACTATCCACACCGGTGCTTTTATCGGCAAAACGTATGTCGGTCAGAGGTGACGGTTTTTTCACATCCCTGACCGACAAGTTTTGCTGACCAAAAACAAAAGTGTGTGAGGGAGAATTTAGAAAACTAGGAAATGAGGAAGAACTTAATGAGTATTGATGAAGAGCATGTAAGGAGAGTACATGGGGAACAAAAGTGTATGCCACTCATCCAGTTCAGCTGATGTGGACCATAAGATATTAGGATACCTTGCAAACTTAATGTATAGTTCAATGCAGTGGTTCTCAAACTTTTGTACTGGTGACCCTTTTCATATAGCAAGCCTCTGAGTGCAACCCACCTAATAAATTAAAAGCACTTTTTTATATATTTAACACCATTATAAATGCTGGAGGCAAAGCGGGGTTTAGGGTGGAGGCTGACAGCTCGTGATCCCCCAGGTAATAACCTTGTGACCCCCTGAGGGGTGCCGACCCCCAGTTTCAGAACCACTGGTTTAGTAGTAGACAACTGGTGTGGTACTAATTGCTTTTTGCCAGTTTTCAAAAAGGGAAAGAAGAGTGAACCTGATAATTACTGTTTAAAGCCTAACTTCTGTCCTTAGTGAAATAATGGAACAAATTACAAGGGGGGGATCCCTAATTTTTTAGGCCTTGATCCTGCAAAAACTTGCACATGCTTAACTTCGTGTGTGCATAATCCTGTAGACTTCAGTAGAACAGTTCATGTGTGTAAAAATTAAGTATGTGAATAATTCAGCAGGAGTGGGACCTTACTGAATAATTTGCACTGTGAACAGTAAGCATTATAAATGTATAAAGAATATTTCTTTCCAAACAAAATCTATTCCTTTTTTTAAAAAATTATAAAATTAATAGCTAAACAGGGGGATTAAAGAAATAATATTTGGATTTTACTAAAACATTTGGTAAATCTTCCAAAATCTTTATTTGGAAATTTTAGTGACGTGGATATAGTGTCATGTAGACTGAAAATTGGCCAGAGGATTGTGAACAACTGATAATGGTAAATGGCAAAGTATTGAGTTTGGGGAATGTACTAATGGATTTTTTTCTAATGGATAAGGCCCAAAAGCTATTGCAAAGTCTGTGGTAGCTCCAGTCATGAATAACCTCTTCATTGAAGAAGAGGGAATAAAGAGGACATCACAGTTAATATTATATATAGAAGAGGTCCCAGAGTTGTTTGGTTTTTTTTTTTTAAACAGTGTGTACATGTTCTCATCTACAGTACTCCCATGAGTCCTGTTGATCTTAAACCAAATTAGACCCAGCCATGCTTGGGGAATCCCAGAAACCTCAGCTCAGTCACCACTCCTGTTTTTAATGGCTGACTGCCTTTGTTACTGTCACTTTAGAACATAAGAACGGCCCTATTGGGTCATACCAAAGGTCCATCAAGCCCAGTATCCTGTCTTCTGACAGTGGCCTATGCCAGGTGCCCCAGAGGGAAGAACAGAACAGGTAATCATCAAGTGATGCATCCCTTGTCGTCCAGTCCCAGCTTCTGGCAAAACAGAGGCTAGGGACTCTGTCCCTGCCCATCCTGGCTAATAGCCATTAATGGACCTATCCTCCATGAACTTACCTAGTTCTTTTTTGAACCCTGTTATGGTCTTGAGCTTCACAACATCCTCTGGTAAGGAATTCCACAAGTTGACTCTGCATTGTGTGGAAAAAATACTTACTTTTGTTTGTTTTAAACCTGTGTAGTTCGTGTGTTATGAGAGGGAGTAAATAACAGTTCCTTATTTACTTTCTCCACACTAGTCATGATTTTATAGACCCCTATCATATCCCCCTTTGTTTTCTCTTTTTCAAGCTGAAAAGTCACAATTTTATTAATCTCTCCTCATATGGAAGCCATTCCATACTCCTAATCATTTTTGTTGCTCTTTTCTGAACCTTTTCCAAGTCAATATATTTTTTTTGAGACTGGGCGATGGCATCTGCACGCAATATTCAAAATGTGGGTGTACCATGGATTTATATAGAGGCAATATGATATTTGCTGTCTTATCTATCCCTTTCTTAATAATTCCCAACAGTCTGTTCGCTTTTTTACTGCCGCTACACGTTGAGTGTACGTTTTCAGAGAACTATCCACAATTAATTCAAAATCTTTCTTGAGTGGTAACAGCTAATTTAGATGTGCATAATTTTATATGTATGGTTGGGATTGTTTTCCAATGTGCATTACCTTGCATTTATCAACATTGAATTTCATCTGTCATTTTGCTGCCCAGTGACCCAGTTTTGTGAGATCCTTTTGTAGCTCTTTGCAGTCTGCTTGAATATCTCTCTTGAGTAGTTTTGTATCCTCTGCAAATTTTGCCACCTTACTGTTTACCCCTTTCTCCAGATTATTTATGAAATAAATATTTATTAAATAGGACTGGTCCCAGTACAGATTGCTGGAGGACATCACTATTAACCTCTCTCCATTCTGAAAACTGACCATTCATTCCTACCCTTTGTTTCCTATCTTTTAACCAGTTATCAATCCATGAGAGGACCTTCCCTCCTATCTTAAGAGCCTTTAGTGAGGGACCTTGTCAAAGGCTTTCTGAAAATCTTAGTACACTATATCCACTGGATCCCCCTTATCCACATGCTTGTTGACCCCCTCAAAGAATTCTAGTGATTGGTGAGGCATGATTTCCCGTTACAAAAACCATGTTGACCCTTCCCCAACAAATTATGTTCATCTATGTGTCTGACAATTCTGTTCTTTGCTATAGTTTCAACCAGTTTGCCTGGTACTGAAGTCAGGCTTACCCGCCTGTAATTGCTGGGATCACCTCTGAAGCCCTTTTAAAAATTGGCGTAACATTAGGTATCCTCCAGTCATTTGGTACAGAAGCTGATTTAAATATTAGGTTACAAACTACAGTTAGTAGTTCACCAATTTCACATTTGAGTTCCTTCAGAACTCTTTGGTGAATACCATCTGGTCCTTGGCACTTATTACTTTTTAGTTTATCAATTTGTTCCTAAACCTCCTCTCGTGACACCTCAGTCTGCAACTGTTCCTCAGATTTGTCACCTAAAAAGATTGGCTCAGTTTTGAGAATTTCCTCACATCCTCAGCCATGAAGACCGCTGGAAATAATTCATTTAGTTTCTCAGCAACTGCCTTATTGTTCTTGAGAGCTCCTTTAGAATCTCGATTGTCCAGTGGCCCCACTGGATATTTAGCAGGCTTCCTGCTTCTGATGTACTTTTATTACTTTTTGAGTCTTTGGCTAATTGTTATTCAAATTCTTTTTTGGCCTTCCTAATTATATTTTTATAATTTTGTCAGAGTTTATGCTCCTTTCTATTTTCCTCACTAGGATTTAACTTCCACTTTTTAAAGGATGCCTTTTTGTCTCTCGCTGCTTCTTTTACTTGGTTGTTTAGCCATGGTGGCACTTTTTTGGTTAACTTACATTTAAGTTGAACCTTTATTATGGTGTCTTTAAAAGGCTTCCATGCAGCTTGCAGGGATTTCACTTTTGACACTGTACCTTCTAATTTCTGTTTAACTAACTTCCTCATTTTTGTGTAGTCGCCCTTTCTGAAATTAAATGCTACAGTGTTGGACTGTTGTGATGTTTTCCCTGCCACAGGGATGTTAAATTTAATTATATTATGGTCACTATTACCAAGTGGTCCAGCTATAATCATTTCTTGGACCAGATCCTGTGCTGCACTTAGGACTACATCAAGAATTTCCTCTCCTGTTGTGGGTTCCAGGACTAGCTGCTCCAAGAAGTAGTCATTTAAGGTGTCGAGAAACTTAATCTCTGCATCCCGTCCTGAGGTAACATGTACCCAGGCAATGTGGGGATCGTTGAAACCCCCCATTATTATTGAGTTTTTTATATTTATAGCTTCTCTAATCTCCCTGCGCATTTCACAGTCACTATCACCATCCTGTGCAGGTGGTTGGTAATAATATATGGAGCTATACCTATCTCATAGAGCTGGAAGGGACCCTGAAAGGTCATCGAGTCCAGCCCCCTGCCTTCACTAGCAGGACCAAGTACTGATTTTGCCCCAGATCCCTAAGTGGTCCCCTCTTTTACTTTTGTACTGGTGACCCTTTTCACAACCCTGGGTTTAGCAGGCCAATGCTCAAGCCACTGAGCTATCCCTCCTCCCTACTGCTATATTCTTATTATTAGAGTATGGAATTACTATCCATAAATATTCTGTGGTACAGTTTGGTTCATTTAAGATTTTTACTTCATATGATTTTTTTGTACATATAGTGCCAGTCCCCCACCAGCACAACTTGTTCTGTTCTTCTGATCTATTTTGTACCCTGGTACTACTGTGTCCCATTGATTATCCTCATTCCACCAAGTTTCTGTGATGCCTATTATATCAATATCCTCATTTGATATGTGGCACTGTAGTTCACCCATCTTATTATTTAGACTTCTAGCATTTATATATAAGCACTTTAAAAACTTGTCACTTTTTAGCTGTCTGCCATTACATGATGTAATTGAATGGGCCTCTTTTTCACTTGACTGTTTCTCATCAGATCCTACCTGTATTTTATCATTGTCCATCCTCTCCTCCTTACTAGGACTTAGAGAATCTCCATTAATACATCCTCCCCTAAGAGATGTCTCTGTCCAAACCATGTGCTTCTTTATACCTGTCGGCTTTCCCCCAGCCCTTAGTTTAAAAACTGCTGTGACCTTTTAAATTTTAAGTGTCAGCAATCTGGTTCCATTTTGGTTTAGGTGGAGCCCATCCTTCCTGAATAGGCTCCCCTTTCCCAAAAGTTTCCCCAGTTCCTAATAAATCTAAACCCCTCTTCCCTACACCATTGTTTCATCCATGCATTGAGACCCTGCAGTTCTAAGTATCTAACTGGCCCTGTGGGTGGAACTGGAAGCATTTCAGATAATACTACCATGGAGGCCCTGGACTTCAATCTCTTACCTAGCAGCCTAAATTTGGCCTCCCAGACCTCTCTCCTATCCTTCCTTATGTCATTGGCACTTACATGTACCACAACCATCAGCTCCTCTCCAGCACTACACATAAGTCTATCTAGATGTTTCGAGAGATCCGCAACCTTTGCGCCAGGCAGGCAAGTCACCATGCAGTTCTCCTGGTCATCGCAAACCCAGCTATCTATGTTGCTAATGATCAAATTCCCCCAATAACTATTACCTATCTCTTCCCGATAACTGGAGTTCCCTCCCCTGGAGAGGTATCCTCAGTGCGAGAGGATACCACAACATCATCTGGAAGGAGTCCCAGCTATGGGATTGTTTCCCTCTGCCCCAGTTGGATGCTCTTGTTCCCTGAGACTTTCTTCCTCCTCAACAGTACAGAGGATGTCAGACTGGGGATGGGACCATTCTACTGTGCCCGGAAAGTCTCATCTATGTACCTCTGTCTCCCTTAGCTCCTCCGTTTCAGCCACTCTGATCTCCAACGCCTGCATATGGTCTGTGGGGGCCAGGAGCTCCCTACACTGAATGCACACATATGCCATCTGCCCATATGGCAGGTAATCGTATATGCTGCATTGGTGCAATAAACTGGATAGCCCCCACTCTGTCGTTGGACTTTTGCTTGCATTCTCTTTTTACTCCTGCAGCTCATTCCCTTGTTAATGTTTTGTTTTTATCAACGGGTTTTTTTGGCATTAAGTTTAAAGAAGGTTAAGTGTATCTAGCCCCTCCTCCCCCCCTCGCATTCTCCCTCTAAACTCCCTTGCAAAACTCCCCTGTTAGCTGCTCCTGTTCGCTAGCTCTTCTTGTCGCTTAGGAGTGGGCTTTTTAAAGGTTTCCAGCTGTCCTCCCAACTGCCATGGGATCTTCTTCTCTAGGTTGACCTATCACCCTTCATTCAGGAACCATAAGAGCTACAGCAGATTCTCCCTTAGCAGATATAACATTCTATCCTCTGTTGACCTATTAAGTCAGCAGATCCATCACACTATAGTGAGGTCTAGCAAGATTAATAGGGTGCAGTTAAGAAAGGGGAATACTTAGGAATCTTTGTCCTTGAATATACTTACTGTGAGCATTATCAAGCTGTCCAATATTTTCCTAAGGGAAGTGGTGAAATTTCCATCTTTTGGGACACTTAAAACTAGACTGGACCCAACACTAATATGGGGAGTCAGGAATAATTGTGCATTGGTGGGAAGATAATTAGTAACCTAATAGCCATCTCCTATCTCTAATCCAATACCAGGAGAAAGTGTTGGTCACTTGTATATTGGAATTGATGTCTGAAAATAGAAAAGGGAATGCTATTCATCATAAATGGTTCAAAAATATAATAGTTTAGCAGTTCTTAAACAGTTTGGTGAAGAGCCAACTGGCAGAATGTTGCTAGTGCTCCCCATTTTCATTTACTTTAATTGCAGAGAAAACCCTGGAGGCCTGCAAAAGCAGTAGGAAAACAGAGGTGGTTTGTGTCTGGCTCTCTGTTAGGAGTAACTGCTACCTAGGAGGAAGAGAAGAAACCAGAGCTGCTCTCAAGAATTAGAACCATTAGTTGGCGAGGAATGCTCAAAGGAGAGGAGGAGTAATACAGCCATGCAATGTGCCTAGGGGAGAAGGGGACCAGGTAGAAGGAATTCATGTATGAGGACAAAACACTTACTGCATTAAACAGTCAAATATGCATAATTGCTTTCTTCATATCAATTTCCATGTAGGCAATTGCTATAGTTGTCACAGGGATACTCTGCAATTCTCACATGGACCAACTCGTTCCAGATAGTCTTTAGTAAAACTCTGTCCATGCTATGAGAATTTGCAAAACCTTGGACTGATGGATTTCTCAAAGTTTTATTTTACGTTGTGTGTTCTACCAACATCTTATTTTTTTACTTGAAAATATTTTGGCAAAATTATTCTTGATCTCTAGATTGAAGTATTTTATATTTATTCTAGATAGGCAGATACTTCTGAAGTATTTTAATTAACAGTATTTTAGTGTTTTATGTATTTTTAGTATTTTAGTTACTGAATGAGACACCCTACACCTGACTGAGCAGGTGGACCCTTGTGACCATATGGAGCCCTATTGATTCCCTGTACAGAATTCTGCCACATGGAGCTTGTTGCGGGTTCAATGCCTGATATTACTTCCCCAGATATCTAAAGATGCAGGGGTGAGAGTAGTATATTTTCTCCCTTTTAAGGGAGATGTTCAAAAGAAACTTGAATAAATGATTTCATTCCAATTCACTTATTTTTTATGATCTCGTCCGTAAATATGTTGGCCAAAGAAAATATTTTAAAATGTACACTTGAAAATGAAAAGGTTCAGAGAAGGGCAACAAAAATGATTAGGGGTTTGAAACAGCTTCTGTATGAGGAGAGATTAATAAGACTGGGACTTTTCAGTTTGGAAAAGAGATGACTAAGGGGAGATAAGATAGAGGTCTATAAAATCATGACTGGTGTGGAGAAAGTAAATAAAGAGGTGTTATTTACTCCTTCTCTTAACACAAGAACCAGGGGCCACCAAACTAAATTAATTGGCAGCAAGTTTAAAACAAAGAAAAGGAAGTATTTTTTCACACAACGCACAGTCAACCTCTGGAACTCTTCGCCAGAGGATGTTGTGAAGGCCAAGACTATAACAGTTCAAAAAAAAGATATAGCCATTGATGGACCCATCCTCCATGAATTTAAGCCAGGATGGGCAGGGATGGTATTCCTAGCCTCTGTTTGCCAGAAGCTGCGAATGGGCGACAGGGGATGGATCATTTGATGATTGCCTGTTCTGTTCATTCCCTCGGGCACGTGGCATTGGCCACTGTTGGAAGACAGGATACTGGGCTAGATGGACCTTTGGTCTGACCCAGTATGGCCGTTCTTATGAAATGCTGAGGAGTGGTTTCCTGCATTGCTGTTTAAGGCCCTAATCCTGTGATAAGATCAGTGTGAGTGGACCCTGGCACTTTTACAGGGCACCACTGAAGTCAGTAGGGTTTTGCATGGGCAAGAGCTCGCTTGCACAAATTTGACTGTAGTGTCAAGGCCCATGGCTATTTTTTGAGTGAAGATGCCTTGTTTGTAAAAAGATAGCAAGATCACAGGTCAGAATTCAGATTCATGTGTTCTCTTTGCAGAAAAGCGTTGGCAGTTGTGGTAACTGATATAATCACGCAGCCTTAGGAATAAAGTAAATAGCTTCTAATGTTTGAGGACTATTTGCCATGCATTGTAGCATCATTCCATGGGTAGATGGTACTGAAAATACCTGACACAAGACTGCTGAGCTTGTTTAGAAAAAGGTGTATTTTGTATACCACTCAGACCTATTTGATGAAGCCTACTGGTAAAGAAATACATTCAATGTATATCAATAACAAGCTCATTATTTTATGCAGACTGCCATGTCATATGAGATCTGTGAAACCAATGCATGTGCAACAGTTTGTTTTTGAACAAAATCTTCATTATGAATACCTTGAATATTTATATCTGTATGAACTAGATTTACTCCATTATCTTCAAGTTTAATTGGTTTCTCATGCATTGCAGTTCTGTAATTAAAATAATGTGAAGTTTATGCTTTGATAGTTTTCCATATGGTACTTCTAAATTAACTTTGAACTTATATCTGTTGTCTGAATCCAAAGGTTACAACTGGGCTAAAATTTAAAAAGTCAAAATGACACTAACATGATGGAAATGAGGGCTGTATGTGCTCTTTATGATGCACAAAGAGGTCCTAAAAAGAATTTTATATGCATTTTTTTCCTGCCTGTTTTTTCTTTACATATCGGAACATCTAGTCTGATGTCCCCCTCACCCCTTTTTTTTGTTTGTTTGTTGGAGATTTCCAGTACATATTGAGAGCTTTAATTGAAGAGGTTGAAAATTCAGTCTCTAACAAACAGATCTTGTTCGAGTTGTTTATGGACACTGTTTTGTTAACACTTACTTGACTCAAAGTTTAAAAAAATCTGAATTAAAATCATTCACCCTGAATCATTTTTTCACTTGTTCTCCTGTTGTTCACTACATTTTTCAAGAAAGCGTATACAAGACCTGAAATTTCTAATGTAAAAAAAAAAAGGAAAACATTGCACATACACCCTTTTTGGATGGAGTCAGGAGGGAGATAACCTTTTATTATCATAAATGAGGAAACAAGCAAAATCCCAATTATTTTCTCTTTTTGAAGTCGCCTCTAACGGACCAAGGAAAAATGCCTGCTAAAAAAGTCACCTGCCAGTTCTGGAACTTATCTGCGTAGCTGTAGTCTTTTTTTTTTTTGCCACAGTCTCGGTTCTTTAAAATGTTTATCTTCATTAATAATAATTAATAATAGCGTATTTCAGTATATAGTGATGGACGTCTGGCGTATGTCTTCAGTTTTACCTGTGTTAGGAACACAGTGGTACTTACTAGCATGCTAAACAAGATAACAGCTTTTAATGGCTAGTTATAATAGTCATGTTAATGCATCACAAATTTTAGTTATGTATTTGCTTGATTGTGGATGATTTATTATTAGGATGACCATATGTCCGTCCCATTTTGGTTTGGGCAGTCCCTTTATTAAGCCCCGTCCCAGCTGTCCTGACTTTTTGGCAAAAGTGGGCATTTGTCCCATTTGCTCTTGCCAACTTGGTCAGTTGTCAAAAAGTGGGGTGTGGAGGAAAGTGTGTGTGGAGGGAGGGGGGTAAGCAGTGACACCAGGGGGCAGGCAGGGCTCGGGTGAGCAGCGACACGCCCAAGCCTCACACAGGGGCACAAGCAGGGCTTGGGCAAGTGGCTCGGGCCAACCCCTTGCGATGTCCCGTTTTTTTCCATTTTGGGAAATCTGGTCAACCTATTTATTATGTTTGTGTGAAGTGGGAGAGGTTGTTTACTGTTTTGTAAGCAGTTTAATGTGTTGCATTAAGTTTGTCATGTGCCTAGATACCATGTTGATAGGCACATAATTATTTCAGAATAATATTTTATAAACCTTATAGGCATTTAAAGAATACATTGGTAAGGATTTAGGTGAGGTGAAATGGCTTTTAAATGAATAATGTTCAACACTTAACTGCTAAAATATTGTATTAGTACAGGCACAGTTAAACTATTCTAATAATTTTGTTGAAAGAACAAATATCTATTTTGTTCAGGTCTAGGGCAGTAAGTACCAAGAGCTTTTTACTGGACATGATTGTTGCTACTGCTGCCCTGATAGCTTGTCCATTGGCATAGCATACTGTAATATGGGAGTTCTGGTGCAGGCGAAAAGACTAGATTACTTTCTCTGTACGTTAGTGTGCCTGGTGTTCTGTGCATGTGAAGTATCTGGGATGACCATGACTTGAGTTGCTCTCTATTTGAAAAGCAGGTTGCAGTTACTTTTGGAGGATGCTGTCTGTTCGAGCAACAAGGCCTGAGACTATCAACTGTCAGCTCCACAGTGTACTTCTGGGGGAATTCTGTGCATGTGCATAATTAATGAGCTATGCATACTTCTAATTTTTTGCACATAAAAAAGCTTCTGCCAAAATGTTGCTGCAGTTCTGCCTTTCACTGTGGTGATAGAACATAGCAGCAGTTCCCAGCTGGCTAGGGAAGAGAAAAAACCTGTCGTCTTCACAGCTCCTGTCAGGCCAGGTCAGGAGATAGGCTATGGGAAGGCAGATGGCATGAGGCTGCTAGGGGGTTGGACAGGGGCTCATAAGGGCTAGTGGGGGAGGACAGACTGAGGCAGGGGCTGAATGGGAGTGGAAGTACAGGGCCACATGGTGATGGGGGAGGGAGGTGCAGGGCCACATAGGCACAGGGGGTGGCTGAATGGGGGCACAGAAACATATGGGGATGTGGGTGCAGGGACACACAGAGAGGAGGTGGCTGGGTGGGGGCACAGGGACATATGGGGAGGGGGTACAAGGACCCATAGGGACAGGGTAGTGGCTGGGTGGGTGCACAGAGCCACATGGGGATGGGGAGAGGGGTGCAGGGCCACATGGGGATGCGGGGAGTGGATGTCTGAGTGGAGGTGGAGGGACATGTGGACGGGCTGCAAGGACACGTGGGGGTACAGGAACACATGGGGATGGGCGGAAGTGCCTGACTGAATGGGAGAGGCTAGGGGCCAGCCAGGGTCTGCATGAGGGAAGCTCCCTAACAATCCCTCATCCCCCCCCCCCCCCCCAAACAAAAACAACACTTATTCCATACTTTTCCCACCCATACCTAACAACCCTCCAAGTTGACACCCAGGCTCCTTCCCAGCAATTTACTTCCCTCTCCCTGAGCTCCTCCGTTACCCCTGACTCCCCCAAGCCTTTGAATTGCTTCTGAGAAGTGCGGGAAATACGGTTCTGTATTGTAGTTTAAATGAATTATTAATACAGAATTCTGAGTAATATGCCTAGTTAGGAATCTATTTGTCAAAAAACATTTCCTGAATACTTGCTGACAGGTATTTTGAAATAAATGACTAAGAAAAGTTAAAACTGGTGTGATTATATTGTTGTTTTGACAAATAAAATATGCAGAATTTGAAAATATTGTGCGCATAATTTTTTAATTTTTTTGTTGCAGAATTTTTAATTTTTTGGCACAGAATTCCCCCAGGAATGACAATGTAGTAGTGGCAAAGGAGTGAAATTTGGAGAAGCAGCCCAGTATAATGAGTTAATGAAACTCTTGTCACTCCTGCTATTCATACTTGCTTAGACTAGCAAACCAAGTGCTTAAGTCACTTGCAGGATATTGAGTTCTTTATGTAGTCTTGGGTGAATGCAGGAGATTCTATGCTCAGTTGTCTGCTCCCTACAAGAGAAGAAAACTATTGGTATTGGCAACTTGTCCAGCAGAGAGATCTGTTATTGGCCACTGGCCCACATGTATCTTAAGATATTTTTAGGTTCTAAGAGGTTGTTGACCTCTTAGAAATATGATTTGCACTGCATTTTAGCTATGGACTCTTAGATGTTTTCTTTGGTGAAAGAAAGAGACAAGGCAGTAATTTAACTTGTGTGAGCTATGGACAGTATAATCTTTGCTGTTGCTGAGCAGAGTGATTTCAGTGGAAACAAAAGTAAGTTTCAGAGCTATTAGATAATACAAGTGTGCAGAGTCACTGACTTTCTGGTTTCCTCAGGGGTGCTTGACCTTTGCCCCGCCTCTTTCTGCCCTCACCCTGCCTCTTTCCAAGCATTTAGATGACACAGTTGTGCAGAGGCAACGACTTTCTGGTTTTCTCAAGGGTGCTTGATCCCTGCTCCACCCAAGGCCTTGCTGCCACTCCACCCCTTCCTCCAAGGCCCTAGCCCTGCCAGTTTTTGCCCCCGAGTACACACTGCCCTCGCTCCGCCTCTTCCTGCTCCCGCTCCTTCCCCTCCCATCCAGCGCCTCCTGCATGCTGCTGAACAGCTGATCACTGGCAGGCGGGAGGTGCTGGGAGAGACGGAGAGGAGCTGATCAGCGGGGCTGCTGGTTGGTGCTGAGCACCCACTAATTTTTCCCCATGGGTGCTCTAGCTCTGGAGCACCCACAGAGTCAGCGCCTATGCAAATATTGCTCAAAAGGTGGGGATAAGTAGCAAGATGTAATCAAAGCAATAAGCTTACCTTTCTGCAGATCTAAACTATAAGTACAGTTAAGTACTGCCTCAAGAATAGTCTAAAAGACCAAAGTTCTAGGCGGTATCATGGCCCTAGATTCTTACTTACAGAAAAATTGACTCATTTTTGTGATGTTCTAGAAGTCGAGCTTCAGTCAACTCAGCTATAAAAAGCTATCTGAAAAGTTGTCTGATTTTCTTTTATTTATTTATTCATTTATTTAACTCAACTAACCAGGAAACTGCACATGTGCAAAGGAGATCTGATTGACAGCAATTTATTGAGCTTGACTAACTCCTGATGGTATATGGGAGTTTTAATTGCAGCCTTTCTACACCAGCTGGAGCATCTATGTTTGGAAAGGAGAACTTATGCCTGAAAAAGGGCTGTTGGTTTGCACTTCTTCAGTCCCTGGGGATTCCACCGGGGAGGGGTGGGGGTAGCTTTAATTTAAATTTGAAGCTCCATAGGAGTGTTGCTGGCCTGGGTGGATTTGATTTAAATCACTAGTCAGGAAGACTCTATTTAATCATGGATTTCTGCATAAAAGTGCATTCTTGTTTGGTGGTTTATAACCTTAATACATATTCTTCACAACTCAGAGATAGATGTAGGTTTCATTTTTACAAGGTACACACTCTACATTTTTAAAGTGATCTATTTTGAAAACTTTTCAGATTAGTTTTACAGCTATATCAGAAAATGAATGATTGTTTAGTTATTTCATAAATATCTGCTTCAATTACCTTTGGTAAATGAAGTCATTGGGCGGTGAACTATCTGCAATTCAACGAAGGCTGATCATTAATATTTGGAAGATTTTCTTGCCATGCTGTGCTGTATTAGGAGGAGAACATCACCAGACGGACATTTAAATTGTTTTATTTAACTAAAACAACAGTGTTATATATTCTGGATATTTTTCTTCAACAGCAAAGATATAATATTTTAACAAAACAAGCATATGAATTTTTGAATTTAAACATTCATGTTTTTTAAAATCACATTTGTTTTTGTTAAAATTATTTTTAACTAAAATAGTTAAATGAAATATTAAAAATAAATCGGTGTCAGCCAGGTCAACATGAGAAACTTAAAATATTGGCCTCTGCAGCTAACTCAGTCGTCTTCACCTTCATTTTCCTGTTTGTTCATAATCTGGAAAAGAAAAACAAGCTTTCCTGCTTTTTCAGGTCCCAAACAATTTCTCAGTTTGGAATGAATTAGTCCAAAGGAAGAAAATATTCTTTCTGCACTGGCAGAAGAAGCTACTGCTGTTAAAAGTGAGATTATCACTTCAACAGCCTCTGAATCAAAGTGCTTAAGTGACTTCCATCAGTTCACTGGTGTGACTTTCTTTAAAACATCATCGGCAAACATATATTTCTTGAATGGTTCACCCTTAGCTCTGAAGTTTATTATAGTTGGCATTATGGAGGGATGATTGCTGGATGTCCATGTCATAGCCAGCTCCTCTTCTTCAGGAGTTAAGGTTTGACCCTGATACTGAGTATTGAGAATATTTGCAAGAAAATGACCTGGAGATATTGCTTGTCCTATACATTTGTTTAATGCTTGTAATTTAACTCTGTCATTGCATACTTCTCTTTTTAAGATCTCACTCAATTCCTTCCAAATTTCAACAGCATCAGCAATAAAACAGCTATTTCCCTGCATTTTGTTCAAAGCTACAGAAATAGGCTTCAGAGTACTCGGTGTCTGTTCAACATTTCTCTTAAGCCCAATGTTGAGAACTTTGGCTGTGATAGTGTAATCTATTTTTTCACTCTTTTGTTCGCA
Source organism: Chrysemys picta bellii (assembly GCF_011386835.1). NCBI lineage: Eukaryota > Metazoa > Chordata > Testudines > Emydidae > Chrysemys > Chrysemys picta. Next base: position 244,718,665 of record NC_088791.1, on the reverse strand, counting down.
AACGGTCATCGAATTAGGCAAGTTCTTGATATAGTGCTCAAAACAGTCCATTACTGAATTCCATCACACATCTTGTGGAAGAGTTAGCTTGGTTCCTCTCACTTTTTTCAGAACAGCTGCTGCAAAGTGGTTATGGAAGTACTTTTCAATTTCAACAACATTAGCCTTTATTTGTGGGACACTGAAGTCTTTGGCTAGGAGGTGCATCAAATGAGCACTGCAACTGTATGTTATTAGCTTGGGACTCTTCTAAATTTATTCTCAACTTGGATACATTTGCAGCATTGTCAGTGACCAAGCTGCGTACTAGATATTTGAATTTTTTCCCCACAGTTTGTTATAGCTTTTACTGCTGCTACTTGTAAGTATTCTGCTTTGTGTGCATTTCCTGATGTATCAATTGTTTCTGTAAGGAAGACATTCCTTTCTTCTGCTGTCATACAAGCACATACAACAGGATCACTGTGGATATTGCTCCACCCATCAAGACTCAGGTTAACAATTTTACCCTCTAGACCTTTTGCACACTGCTCAATTTCTCTTTCATACACTTTATCCAGCAAAAACAACAAGGAGTCCGGTGGCACCTTAAAGACTAACAGATTTATTTGGGCATAAGCTTTCGTGGGTAAAAACCTCACTTCTTCGGATGCATCCCAAATAAATCTGTTAGTCTTTAAGGTGCCACCCGACTCCTTGTTGTTTTTGTAGATGCAGACTAATACGGCTACCCCCTGATACTTTATCCAGCAATTTGTTTGCGATATCTGCTCTGTTGGGTGGACTGTATCCTGGTCTTAATGACTGAACCATGTTAATGAAGTGTGGGTTCCCAATCATACGGAAAGGAGAGTTTGTTGCATGAAGAAACGGGGCAATTTTTTCATCAGTGGCTTCTTTGTGATAAGAAACAGCAGATTACAAACTTACCTGTGGTGGTTTCCGGATGATGGAGATTTTTTTTCTTTTTGCTACTGGTGAGATACTGTGGCTATGTGACATACATGATATGACTGAAACACTATCTTTGGCAGATAACTCTGAAACTATAGAAAATGATGGTGATCTTGAAGGTGGATAGTCTTCAGAATCCTGTATGTTGAGGATGGATTCTCCTAAACAAAATAAGTCAATGCAGTTGTTTAATTATTATTACCATACTGCTCCTTTAGTATTACTTGTTGCATTCACTGACACTCAGTACTACTTTAAAGGTGAAATTGTAAAAGGAAGATCTGCTATCACAACTGCATCTAAAATGATAGTACCGTAGAGTAACGACTATATTTTTATCTCAAACATGAGAATTCAAGAATGGTCCAGAAGGAAGACAGGCAGTCCTTAAGAAAGAAGTATGAAATAAAAATGTTTACCAACCTGAAGGTCCTGCATGTTCAGACACGTTCCTTTCATCATCATCAACGCAGCTTCCTCCTGAGAAGGAACACTTCTCATGATGTTGTTTCATTCGGGCAACCCGGCCTTGCATTTCTTTGTTGCACTGTTTGCATTTTTCATGCATGCCTGTCTTACCCACAGGTAGAGGAACTTCATTAAAATATTCCCAAACTGGGTCTCTCTTTACGGCCTGCTGCCAATACAGGTTTTCCCTTCTAGTGAGAGAATGGCATGGTAGATCTCAAATCAATGAAAGCTACACTCAGAAAGACCTCAAGACTTCTGAAATATGCTGCTCAAACAGTTTCACTTTTGTTTCTGTTGCCTGTCCCTCCCTTCTCGCATTTATCTCCAGACTTCTTCTCCTTGTCTAGATCTATTGTGCCCACAACAATCTATTAATTTAACTTTTTGAAACTGCACTTTTAGAGAGAGGTAAGGGATTGACTCGGTGTACACAAATTTGCAGAGGGGCAAGAGGGTTGAGTTAAGTTAGTTAGCTAGTTAAATAACTAACTAAACATTTTTGCTGTTAACAAGCATGTTATCTCTAGAGACACAAATCCAGAGTTTGAGAACTGCAAAACTAAGCATCTCTGTTGGTATCTTCTAGACTGACCACTGAGTCTTATTCGGTAGATAGAAAGTTTAACCTAAATAATCTATACAGAAGCCTCTGGAACCCCATAAGATTAGGTCCCCTAATCCATAAACTATTGGTACTCATCTACAAAATGTTCTTACACATTCCATGAATATATTGTCTCATACTATAGAATTAGAATTTATAATCCCTATTCCATGATAAGACTTTATAGCTCAAAGATGTAGCTTAATGACAACTATCTTTAGATAGGTTTTTTCCTCAAGAAGCATTTTATCAAAACAATCAGATTTAAATAAAAAAAAAATCATTTTTTTTAAAATGATTTTTATCTACCTTGTTGCTGGCAGAGGCTGTGCAGGAGAAGAGATGATACAGTATTTTGTGTGCTGTTACCAAGCCACCCTACTGGTCTTCTCAGTCCACTATTTGGACTTGTGAACGGAGACTTCAAGCCCTTTTGGTCAGAGCATGGTGTGCATCCAGCTTGCATCTTTCCCTTCCTAATACAAACTTTCTGCCATCAGGGGCTAGTAGCCTCAATTCTGCTGTAACAATGAGGAGTTAGTAGCAACCTGTGACTCAGTCTAAAGTCCACGTCCTGGCCAGATGAGGTAGACACACCATCCCTTACAAGGGCAGTTGATGACATCAGGGCATTCTAAGATCTCATGTCGCAGATCAAAGACACTGGATGATGAAAGCACAGTGTTCCAGGAAAAGTCCAAAAGTTCTACGGCATACTGAGCTCTACAACCCCTGACAGGAGCACCCTCCCTATCAACAATGGTATCGGGAGCTGGCAAAGGGACTTTGGTAGACACTGCCACTCTTTTTTCTACTGGTTGGATGTGGGAGGAAGAGTTATGAAGTTCCTCCAAAGACACTACCTTCCTGTTGAAGATACAAGCTACAGGACATAAGAGGGCCAGATGGAGGTGAGAGAACTGTGTTATAGATGGCCGTGGCTGTGTCCAACATGGCCATGACATCAGTTAGCCATCTCTGTCAAGATGAGACTGGCCTCGTAGCTGCCAGCATCTGGCATACCAAATTACTGTAGAGGACCTAGCCTTTGAAGGGATGGAGGTTTTTAGCAGTAGAAAGGATGAAACACTCCATTCAGCTGAAGACTTAAAGGTCTGCTGAGAAGAAGGCTCTGCAGGTTTTCTCTCTTCCCTAGCTGTCTGGGAGCTGCTGCTGTGTTCTATCACCACAGTGCCCTCTGTTGGGGGGGGGGAAAGGTGGAACTGCAGCAACTTTTCAGCAGAAGCTTTTTTTCTGCGTGAAAAACTAAAAATATGCACGGCTCATTGATTATTCATTCATGCAGTGGTGCAGAATTCCCCCAGGAGTAAATAGGATTATAAGGGATAGTCAGTGTTGATTTTTGTCAAGAACAAATCACCCCAAACCAACTTGATTTCCTTCTTTGATAGGATTATTGATCTAGTGGAGGAGGGGAAGCAGTAGACATGACATACCTTGATTTTAGTAAAGCTCTTGATATAGATCTCCCTGACAGTCTTATAAGCTAACTAGCGAAATGTGGTCTAGATTAAATTACTGTAAGGTGGATGCACAACTGGTTGAAAGACCATATTCAAAAAGTAGTTACCAATGGTTTGTGTCAAATTGGCAAGGTGTGTCTAATGCGGTCCTCTAGGGGGTGAGTCCTGGGTTCGAAACTATTCAGTAAGGCTAAGTTTACATCATGGAATCTGTGACTTCCATGACATTTTCCACTTCCACCCCAGGGTGGCGGGGCTGGAGCTTTCAACCGGCAGGGGCCCTGGAGTTCCCAGCTGCCTCAGGAGGTGGGGTCCCCGGCAGCTCGCTCACAGCTGCTGCGTGCACCAGCGGACCCTGGAGCTCCTAGTCATTGCAGTGACTGGAGCGCTGAGCCCCCACAGGGGGTGCTCCCAGCAAATCCTCGCTGCCGCAGGTGCCAAGTGGGTCCCCCCAGCTCCTAGATGTCATGGGTGCCGCCTCCCCCTGCAGCTCCCTGGCGCTGCTCTTCTCCTTCTCCCTCCCCCCCTCCTCAGCTCCCAGTTGCCATTCTTCAACAAAAAAAACCTTCAAAAACAGACTTCAAAGAGAAACTGCAGAGCTACAATTCATTTGCAAACTTAACACCATCAATTTGGGCTTGAATAGGGACTGGGAGTGGCTGGCTCACTACAAAAGCAATTTCCCCTCTCTTGGTATTGACACCTCCTCATGAATTATTGGGAGTGGACCACATCCCCCTTGACTGAATTGGCCTTCTACATTGGTTCTCCACTTGTAAGGTAATTCCCTTCTCTTCATGTGCCAATATATATTTGTCTGTATCTGTAATTTTCACTCCATGCATCTGAAGTGGGGTTTTTTACCCATGAAAGCTTATGCCCAAATAAATCTGTCTTTAAGGTGCCAGCAGACTCCTTGTTGTTTTTGTCCTTTTCTACCAACTGTTGCCAGGTGGGGCCTGGCTACTAACCTGTTTAGCAGTTAATAAGTTCAGGAAATTGAGTTTTATTGATCATTAAGAGGAAGCACATATATGTATACTTATGATATTTATTCTTAACTCAAGGCTTATTATAAGTTTACTGACAATTTTATAAGCATATTCTGGATAATGATGTAGAAATTTGTTGTTTTTCTGTCTCCCTGCTTTGTTTTTTTGTGGGATGGTCTTCGTGATTTTTTTTCTGTGGATTATGTCACCGGTGTAGTTGTTAGTAGGCTATTTAAGTATTTTAAACAGACATTTTCCACAAAATTTTATTTACTACATACTTAGCCATTTTGTGGTGGAGATACAATAGTTATTTAGTTGCAGTTTTAATTTGGAAACCTGGGTTGGAGAAGTCTTAACAAATTACATAAGACCTTTTAAAATTAATAGTAAAGAACTTACAGCTTTCTACATATATTGTAAATGTAATTTTTTTTATTTTCTTTACTAGGCTGGACTAATTGAAGCCAATGGAGAGCTTAAGGTTTTTATAGACCAAAACCTTAGTCCCGGAAAAGGTAAGAAAATACTTTGTCAGAAAGATACTTTCAGGTTTGGCCTTGGATATACTTAAATGTGTTACGGGCAATAGAAGACCTTGACAACTGCTTCCTTAGCACAGTTTTTTATAAAGCTTTTCTTATAGCTCATTTTTATACTCTAGTTAACCAGTTCTGCAGATCTACTATGGCTACAATTGTGTGAAGTTCATTGGTGGTTCAGCTGGCATTCCATAGGTGGCCAGTCATTAGTGTAGCTGCACTGGTATAGACATCTAGCATAGACAGGCAAAGGTGCTGTAAGCCATGATTTGCACCAGTTCATTTTATCAGTTGGAGAAAATGGATTAGTTCAAATCGCTGTTTAAATTGTCTTTGCCTGTCTAGGCTAAGCGCTTGCCACTCAGCATGGCTACAGTAGTGGTTGGCTGTCAATATCTACAGGGGATTTGTCCAAGTTACAGCCAAGGCCTGAGATAGTGTTCTTCCTGACTAGGTAATTCAGTTAGGTAATCGCTGCATTGTCTAAGTCTTCACTACTGCAGTGATCTAAACATTTTTGTACTCTAATAGGCTGTAGAATTCTATTTCTGTGTGACACATGATCTCAGATACTAAACTCCCAAAACTGATGCAATGTTATGTGCTGAATGCTTCAACTAGCAAAGGCAAGAGAAACACACAGCTTATAACTTATCAGGAAATTTGATTCCCTTATTTTCCCCCCTGATTCTCTGAGGTAGATTCTCTCTGTAACCCTTCCATTTGTACTCTGCTTGTCAACAGGACTATAAAGCTAGACTGGTGAGTGTAGGTGTTGAGCATTAATTGTAATGTATGGATTCATAGTTCCCCCCCCCCCCCTATTTTTATATCCTGGAAAACAAAACAAGGGCTTGTCTTTGATTTAATTATTTATTTTTTAAAATATCCCTATATACTCCTATCGTGCTGGGCTGGTCCTAGTGGCTTTTCTTGGTAGATGTGATATTTCCAGCAGAATGTACTCTGGGCTGTTGACATGAAGCAAAAAGAGTTAGCAATCTGTGTATCTAGGTAGGTGAGACTTTCTTCTGCCATGACCCTCCACCCCCAAAATTGAAGTGAGTAATACACTGAATGCTTCATTTACTTTTCAGTTCACTTAGCACATAACGCCCAGAGTTGGTATATTTTTCTTGATATTTGTGAATCATTTTTAAAAAGTAGACTAAGGAGAAGTTTATTTTGAGTTTCAGGGCAACTGAAAAGTGACTGGAAAATAAGTAGGGCTTCATTTCAGTGCCTTAAATGTAAATCAGTATAGAATTTTCTCTGTTTAAGTAGTTTTAAATAAAGTTTGTGCTAGCCCTGCAGACTCTGCCTGCTGTCTGAAAATCAAGCTTTGTTCTTTCTGGCTTGTGTGTTGCCACCAATAAGGTTCGGCAGTCCAAATTGTGCCCTCAGTTATCCTGTGCATTATCCTCAATGGGGTTACAGATGTAATTGAATGTGAAACTTTCCCTGTTATTGGAACTTGTTTAATAGCTCTTTTTAGAGAGGAGCTAGAATAGAATCCAGCAAACTTGATCATTGTTATATAGACTCTACAGTGTTAACAGGAGTTTAAAGAAGTAAATATTTTTGTCACTAAAATATCCAGGTACATCTTAAGATCTGCTGACAAAGGAGGTGTCAATTTTACATGGCTGCGTTTTTGACAGTACACCTCTACCTCGATATAATGCTGTCCTCGGGAGCCAAAAATCTTACCGCGTTATAGGTGAAACCACATTATAGCGAACTTGCTTTGATCCACCGGAGTGCGCAGCCCTGCCCCCCCCCCCCCCGAGCACTGCTTTACCGTGTTGTATCCGAATTTGTGTTATATCGGGGTAGAGGTGTATCTGTACCTTATGGTTTGGTAGGTATTTTTTAAAACAGGCATTTCAAATCAAACTGTATATGATGTACTGAAGAAGAGTTTGTTTTCATTGACTATCTAATCTATAAATTGCGTATCATTATATAAGAGCCCCATCCAGCTCCCACTAAAGATGATGGAAAGACTCCCATGGATTTCAGTGAGCAGGAATCAGTCCTCAGTGTTGGATTAAAAACATTGAGAGATGCCTATTGGGCTGTAATATCTCTATCCTTGTTTGTGTTTATTATGTGTTGCTACTTTTGAGCGTGTTATCAGATTTTCCTCCATTCTGGTTCCATGAGGAATGTGATGATGAAAAGGTGTACCCAGAGTCTGCTGTTGAAAGCTTTACCTCCTGATCCCTCAAATTTGATCAAATTTAGCATGCAAAATTTATTGTAGTTACCATGAAGTTCTTGAAGGATGTCTTTGAGAAAACATGAACCTATGACAGTGAGCCTTTGGGCATGGGCTCTGTGTTGTATAAGATGTGGACACTACCCAGGCTGGGAAAAGTCCTGTTGTTCAGAAGTCCAGGACAAGTAGGAACTACTTTCTACCTCCTCATGAAAAAGTGTCCAGTTTCCTCCGTTCTAAGGTGCAGCAACATAGATCTGCCAGTCAGATGGGGCGAGTAGCTGGAGGGTTCAGGGGGCTGAGATGGCTTAATGGTAAGGAAGAGAGAAGATAGAGCAGAGCAATAGAACCTTCTAAACTATAGACCACGGTTAGATAGTTCAAAGGCAGTTGTCTTTGCCAGAACACAAGTGATAGTTTCAGTTGCCAACCAAGGCTGAGTGGGTAAAATTGGCTACAGTTTGATTGTCTGCTGTGAAACAGTTTGATTTGATTTTGGGCTTTCTCTAGTATTTTGTTACAGCTGACTTTATAAAAAAAAAAAAATTGAAAAATGACTGGAATACATCAAACTATCATTGGAATTTTGATGGCTGATCCAGTGACAAGTCTGTAGCTGAACAAGAATTGGTACACATCAAATTCTGCTACAGCTGATCATATTGCACAGAAAACTGCTTTAGGAGTTGCAGGTAACAAGATTGAATAACTCAAGTCAAAACTAGTTGCTCTGAATTCAGATTGTGTAGCGGTGAATATGAACTGTTTAAGTGGTATGGAGGCCAACTTTAAACAAGAAACTATTCATGTTTGTGCACTGCATCAACGATAAATTTGAAACTTGATATTCAGGATCTCAAGAGATTATCTAAACAGTTGAAATGTATTTTGAAAGATCTTTTCAGATCTTATTATTTAAGTCCCAGAAGACCTCTTCAGTTGGTGTTGCCTTTGATGCAACAGTGAGCTATTTTGGAATATTTTCAGTATAAACTGAGTTACTAGTCAGGCCAAAGCATAAAAAAAAAGATCAAAAATTATATTTTGCCTGTCACCAGTTTGAATCGTATTGCAAAAAACTGAATGAAGGAGTGATGTAGTTCAAGTTATAAGCATTCTTAAGGATAATTTATGAATAAGTCTATCATGGAAATACAATTGTAATCACCATTGCAGCTGAAAACTCTGAGCCTCTCCTTGAGACACAGAAAATCTCTAGTTTGGGGCTTTGCAAAGGCTAGAAAATGCTTGATGGAGCTTGCAGCAGTGGAAGGCAATATTGCTGTTTATGTCCAAAAAAGTTCTCCTTAGGCTTGACAGTTTTGAACATCTGGATCTTCAGAGGCACAGTTGTCAAAATACCAGATCTATATGTTTGGCATTTATGTGTTCAATAGCAGATTCATCATGTTACAACAAGCAATATTCATGTGGCTTCAGTACTTTGGCTCCATAAAATGGCTTATTCTTTGAAGGCCTCTGTGCATTCACACTCATGGGATATGGTGCCTCTGATGTTGTGCTGTGCAGCTGTATAGAAAAGCAGTGTCTGCTGAGTGCAAAGGGCAGGAGCACTCTTGTGCTAGGATGATGTCATCAGCTCCATCTGTATATGGGAGTGCATTCCCCCCCCCCCCCCCCACGCCTCAGTTCCTTCTTTGCTGCCACGAGAGCTAATGGAAATACCTTTTCTGTTCATGAGACTAGTTAGGAACTATTCAAAGAAAACAAGCTGTTGTTAGTGTTAGGTTACTTGGGACAATTAGCCTTGGGTTATCCCCAAAATCATGGCAGGTCCTGAACCCCATAGAGGGTTCAAAAGAGATGCAACCCACTCAGCTATCTTCTCTGAGCCAGAGATGTGTTTGGTGTCTTCTGTGCCTGGGAGAATTGCACATAGTATCTCAGTGCACAATTTTGCCATGCTTTTATTCCTTGACTGAGGAATGAGAGGCATCTCAGGGTGCAAGTTCATTTTACTTTGGTAAGCTTCCAGTTGGACCATCCTGCTACTCCTATGGGAGGTTTGAGTTCTGGTTCTTTGCCCAGGTCTTCTGTAAAGACACGGGAGACACATCAAGCTGCTCCTGACTTGTCTCCCTTGTTGTCGAGCCTGAGGTCTAGGTCCCCACGGCCAGTGCCTACAGTGGCCAAGCTTCCTATCCTGTACTGTCTGGAGCTGTAGACTTCACCTGGGCAGTCTGCACTGGCACTAAAGCCTGTATCTGCATCGAAGACTCCTTTAGTGCCATTAGTCAACTCTGTGACCAAAAAACAGTTTTCCGGATCTCTGTGTAATCCTGCTCTGAGGAAAATGAAAAGAAAGTATTCAAACTCAGAGTCCGAGGAGGAGGCAGCATTGTTTTCCTTCTCTGCCACCGGCATGTTTCCTTTAGGGACTCTTCCCAGAAGAGGGCTGGACAGTGCAGAACACATGTTTTGGGAAAATTCGGAACTGGGAGTGTGTTGGGGTCACCCTGCAAGTAGTAACCAAAGCTGGTGAAAGCCAAGGTGTGACTGGAGTGTTGCTGACAGGCTGCTGGGATCAGAGCTACTGGACCAAGACTACAGCTATACAGACGCTCAGGGTGGACCATGCTGGTGGACCATTTGAGTAGCCCAGGTGGGGAGCTACAACAGCAAAGCATAGCGAGGTAACCAAGGTTGCAGGGCAGGCAGTGACACAACCCCTCACTGATCTAGATTGCACCCTGGAATGTGAGAATAAACTTTCCCCTTTGAGGAATTCCCACTGAAGCTGTTGGCTGTGTCTCAGCTGCTTGACTCTGTAACATCCTGGAGGAACACTGAATCCCTTCAGTACCAGTGTTACTCTGGGTTTTCTGAACCCAAAGCACTGGTAACTTAATTGTTTCTCTCCAGATGGTGTCAGGAATAAATCAGTGGGGACACAGCTCTTCTGTCTTAGATACAAGCCAGAGTTCTTTTACCTAGAACTACTTTATTAGGTCTCAAGCACATACACGTATATGCTATAGCAATAGGTTCAGAGCATCCCAAACGTTATAGGTGATGCTTTCAAGTGATCTCCAGCCGGGCTTCCAGGGGGCCCTCCTTTCATCCAGCTGATGGGGAGTTTAGGTGTTGGCTCCTTGTCCTAATAAAAACTCCCTCAGACTGCTCCAAAGTCTTTTGCTTAATCTTTTATCGTTAACTTAAACAAAGCACATAACTCCTAGTGTGTCAATATAATAACCCCTAGTAGGTCACCAATTCTCCTAGTTTCAGCACATTACTTATTCTCTCTTGTCAAAGCATTTCTAATCATAACAATAAAACTTGTATGTTGGGGCACTTAAAACCAAGGTCAGCTGTCCAAACGTTCCTTCCACTCTCATGGTACATTAACTCTGTTCCATCCTCCTAGTCGGATTAGCAAAACTGTAATCATGCAGCTATTTGGGCTTGCCTCTCAAAGCCCTAATGATGATTCCTGGCTACGTGTTGTTTGGTTTTATGCTAGTAGTGGCTGGACACACAAAATGACTGAGTGCAGTAATGTCAAGTTTAATTCTCCCATAACACCAGCTGTGCATGTTCTGCCAGCCTGCTGCAGAGAGCTCAGTTTCTTTCCATTGGCATGGAAAGACATGCAGAGCCCTCTTCAGTTACTCGTGTGGTCCTACATAGAGAAGTCCATGACGAATCTCTTAAATGCCACCAAACCCAGTACCACACCAGTGCTGACATCAGCATTGATACCCCTCCTGCCACCAGAGATGCTAGCATGGAGAATTTGCCTGGTGCCAATCCTACCCCAGGTGCCATTTTCTTTGAGAGTGCATGTCTGCGCTGTATGCCCAGCACTGTCAGTGGAGTCATTAATACCGGTACCAGAGGCTCTGCCTCTGCAGGAAGAGAGGCCAGGTATATGTTGATCGGATGGAAACTCCCTCCACTGATTGTGGAGACCAATGCTGCCTTACCTGAGCACCAGATGGAGGTTTCCTTTCTGTTTTCTGGATGAACAAAAACAATTCCGAGAGCTGATTGGGAAGATGGTGAATACTATCCAACTATAAACTGGCCTTTCAGAAACTGATTCATCTGACCTAGAATCATAGGAATTTTGGGGTGGAAGAGACCTTGAATCCAGTCCCCTGCACTGAGGCAGGACCAAGTTAACCTAGACCAGGGATCGGCAACCTTTGGCACATGGCTCACCAGGGTAAGCACTCTGGTGGGCCTGGCTGGTTTGTTTACCTGCCACGTCGGCAGTTTCAGCCGATCGCGGCTCCCACTGGCTGCGGTTCGCTGCTCCAGGCCAATGAGGGCTGCGGGAAGCGTCAGCCAGCACATCCCTCGTCCCACGCCACTTTCTGCATTACCTTGGAGCTGCGAACCGCAGCCAGTGGGAGCCGCGATCGGCGGAAACTGCCGACGGGGCAGGTAAACAAACCGGCCCGGCCAGCCAGGGTGCTTACCCTGGTGAGCCACATGCCAAAGTTGCCAATCCCTGACCTGAACCATGGCTGACAGTAGTTTATGTAACCTGTTCTTAAAAACCTCCAATGATGGAGATTCCATAGCCTCCCTATTCCAGAGTTTAACTACCTTTATAATTAGAATGTTTTCCTAATCTCTAACCTAAATCTTCCTTGCTGCAGATTAAGCCCATTACAACTTGCCCTACCTTCGGTGAACATGAACAATCGACCAGTCTTCTTTATAACAGCCCTTAACTTGTTTGAAAACTATCAGGTCTCCACTCAGTCTTCTTTTCTCAAGAAACATGTCCAGTTTTCTAACCTTTCCTTGTAGGTCTGGTTTTCTAAACCTTTTATCATTGTTGCTGTCCTCTGGTCTTTCCAGTTTGTCCATATCTTTCTTAAAGTGTGGCACCCAGAACTGGACACAGTACTCCTGCTGAGGCCCCACCAGTGCTGAGTAGATCGGGACGGTCACCTGCCTTATTTGACATATGACAGCCCTTTTAATATATCTCAGAATGATACTGGCCTTTTTTGCAACTGCATCATATTGTTCATTTGTGTTCAATTTATGATCCACTGTAACTCCCATATCATTTTCTGTGGTACTACCACCTAGCCAGTTATTCCCAATTTTGTAGTTGTGCATTTGATTTTTCTTTCCTATGTAAAGTACTTTGCACTTGTCTTTATTGAATTTCATCTTGGTGATTTCAGACCAAGACTCTAATTCGTCATGTCTGTTTGAATTCTAATCTTATCCTCCAAAGCGCAAGCAACCCCTCCCAGCTTGGTGTCATCTGCCAATTTTATAAACTTACTCTCCACTCCATTATCCAAGCCACTAATGAAAATATTGAGTGATACTGGACCTAGGACTGACCCCTTAGATACACTCTCACAGTTTGACAGCGAACAATTAATAGCTACTCTGAGTATGGTCTTTCAACCAGTTCTGCAGTCACCATTATAGTAATTTCATTTAAGCCATTTCCTTCTATATTTCTCATTTCATAATGTCAAAGTCGCATTCCCCATCGTTTCAGGATTTTTTTTAACTAAATGAAGGGCATTTGTCTATTCCCTGCCTTCTCCCCAACTCTTAGCACTCTTGGATGTAGCTACTCTGCCTATTGGGGGTGGTTTAATTGGAGGTGGTCTCCTATTGGCATAGAGCACCTGGGGCTCTGCTGTCAACCGGCATCCCGAGGCGCCTGGGTTCCCCGGCGGCTGGTCCCATGTCCACCAGGATCCCCGGCTGCCGGGAGGCAACAGGGTGGCAGCCGGGCGGAGTTTAAACTCTTACATCCCTACTTGCAACCCCCTCCCCCAATCCCCATCTTCACCTCTGCCTTGGAATTTTCTATTTCCAGACACTATAGACTAGGGAAAAGAAACTGAGATGGGAGAGTACACTTTCTTATAGATTGATCTGATGGTGTCATCTTAGTGGAAGAGTGTCCTTGAGCTCCCTTTCCCCTGCATTGGACACTGCTCTTCTACATGATTCCACAGCTCATAGACAGAGGCACCATATCCTTTTAATGTGACTGCATAGAGACAACTCTTGAAGAACAACATTTACTCGTAAGTCCTTTTTTATTAATGATTGTTTTATCCAACTGTTGTGGTTATGCAGGCTAGAGGTGGTCTTTGGTCAACAAGTTGGGCCATTGTGACATTAGAAGTAATGCAACCATTCACCGGGCTTCCTTTAAAGCCAACTTGAATGCAACAGTTCTGTTGATTTGTAACAACTCTTGTAGGAGGGAGATTGGAAATGTGTCAAAAGTTCACTGGTAGATTACTTAGCCCAACTGTAACTGCTCTCTAAAGATTCTGTGACAGCATGCTATCTTAAGCAGTGGTGGCAGAAAGATTTCCCATGACACTTAGGCCTTGGTTTCACTGTGCATTGAGACAGCGCTACCAGGGTAACTTGGGCAAAAGTGCAGGGGAGCCCTTGCAGCATAGAGACATTGGGACTCAGGGAATAGGCTTTCAGTGTTCCCCCTTCACCTACCACAGGGCTCACTAACACTGTCTAAACAAATAATTCAATTGCGAATAAAAGGGTAGCTTCATCAGTGGGCTTTCACCTGCTTTGTGTGGTGCTGGCAATTCAAAGCATCTGTAAACTCAGCTTAATTGGCTGGTATGTTCTTACAGCTTTGTACTGCTTTGTTGTACGGTGAATCTGGCCTTAAAAGTTAAAAACTTAAAAAAAAAAAAAAAAAAAAAAAAAAAAAAGTTGATACAATCGGTCAGAAACATTGCATGGTATAATTCAGTGGGTTTCTTGTTTAATGTTCATGTATGAAACTGTAATTAAAAAATAAAGTTCCTAGACATTCAAACAGTTAAAATGGAATTAAGGTTGAGAATATGTATAAATTTAAGAATAAAAAAGAGGAATACTATAATTCTTCCAAAACCAAACATTATGAGATTTAAGTTTGCATTTAAAAGAAATCCAAACATGTTAAGGTAAGAAATGTACTGTAACTGCTCTGTAGTAATGTGATGAGGAGCAAACTAAACTGATTTTTAGAAAAGACAGATTTTATCTTGGACCACAAACACTAAACTGGTAACATGAAATTGCTTGAATTAATCTATAGCAGTGGTTCCCAAACTGGGGTTCGCGAAATGTTACAGGGGGTTCTCTGGGAAAAATTCCCTAATGGCGGACAGAGCTGTCCCTAGGAACCCTGGGCAGCCCAGATCTCCTAGGCTTCCAAGAGCTAAGCAGATCAAAGCAAGCATCTCTATCACACTGAGGAGATTTAAACTTCAAGACTCCTTGTAAGAAATGGAAAGGGAGGTGGATATTTTTTGCTGTTTTTAAAATTAAATAGGCAGCAGGTATTGTTTTTAAAATTATTATGAAGAACAAGTTTAAGCTTTGTTGTAATGCGCATTGTTTGCCTGGACTGCTCAAGACCTGAATTCTTGTGTAGGAGGAACTCTTTGAGTTTGCTTCTTAAATACCTTCATGCTGTTTCACATCTGATACTCCTTGATGAAACCTAGGAGCCTGGTCTTATAACAGGCTTATTCAAAGTGACACAACCTACGAAAGTGAGAGCTCAGAAGTGTGTTGCCGTTTTCATAATGTACTAAAAATACTGTCACGATACATAATTAAATAATAAATAGTGTGTAATAAGCATGTCAAAAAAACAAATTTTATATTTCCAAGATCGCTGCTTTTATAATTTATACTCGGGTCACGGAGAATATCCCTGGAAATATTAATTTTTAGGAGGGGGTTTGCGAGACTTGACATTTTAATGAAAGGGGTTCACAGGTAGTTAAAGTTTGGGAACCACTGATCTACAGGCTATCGAGGGAAAGTGGCTCTTAAGATTTGAAACAGGCACTTGCAGCTGCTATACCAGTAGGTGGCAGTATTGGTATACAACTAGAAAATATTTTATAAACAAGAAGGTCCTTAAAACGTATTTTAAATGGAACAAAAACTATATTTCTAGTTACACTATAACCAGGGTCTTCCTAGTATGTAAATCCTATTTGTGAGCCACAAAATATCATTTTGCTTAATTTTAGTAAATTTTAGTGCGTGGACTTTGACTAGAAATGGTCAATTACTAAATTTTTCATGTATGGAATTATTTAACTGTAAGCCCCCTTCAGCTCCCACCCTAGTGAATATGCACATTCTCTGGAAGAAGGGAGAAAGTACTTCAATTTCCCCCCTCCCCCCCCCAAATACTCCTGTTACAACTATTTCATGGAGAGGGAAAACATGATACAGTAACAGAAGGTTGAAACCTTCATTTAATCAAAACAAGATATTCTGCTAATATCCAGAAGCTTTTAAATACTTTTTATATTTTATTTTTCTTTAGCATTCATGAATGGTGTGTGTTTGACAGCTATTGAGACTAAAGTCCCTCTCTATAACAGAATTGATAAATCACATAGCAGAAGTTTGTGTCTTTCCAATGTGGCGAAAATGCCTCAGCCCTTACTAGGTGGTAATGCCTGTAAAGAAGAGAATGTCATATTTAGCATTTGGGAGAGGATCAGACTCTTGCAAAAATGAATAAATCAGGCTTACCTGCCATCTATGCCTTTTAAGGAGATACGGGTCTCTTCCCCCATCCTACACATATGAAAGATTCTTTGCTATTGACTTGTCCAGAAAACATCCGGAGAGGGGATCCCATTTGTTCCCTTGGGTCATGATAGGAAAGGATGCTTCAAATTTAAGATGGGGAAGCTCCTTTGAAGCACTGACTAGTTAGAAAATATCTTTATTTTTATACTAAGGAAGGTGCTCAAACATAACTTTTTCTCCATTTGAATAATCTTTTCCTCAGGAAAACAAATCTGTATATAAATATCTTGAACTGAGGGCCATAAAACTGGCCCTCAAAACATTTTTCCCTCAGGTCGGTGAGAAATTGGGTCAAATTCTTACCGACAAAATGGTTACCATGTACCAAGTGAACAGTAGGAGGAAGCCCAGTCTCCCTTGGTAATCCATTGGTAGAAGTGGAGCCTCTAGAACAGATTCCTTTGGCCATTCACCTAATGGAGGGTAAATTTAAAACAAAAAAACAACCAACCAACACCAAACCTCCGTGGAAAGGTGCTGACCAGTATATCTGGTCATTTAAAAACTTAGGTGGCACATTTGAGTTTTGCCTTTTGGGTCAACTACAAGTCAGGATGCTGTATCTGCTATTCTGCTTGAGAGCATCAAGGGGGACACAGTCTGTGACAGACATCTCTTGAACTGGGATGAAGCCTTCTCTCTGATCCCCAATGTCCTTGGGAATGTTTGTCAAGACTGTCAGCATGATTGATCACACTAGCCTGGATGCAATATACCTAGTGCTCAGATCTGCGGGTTCTTTTATCTTTCGTCAGGACCTGTTGCAGTAGTATGGCAAAGTAGCCTATGGAGTGTTAAGATCTCTTTACCACAGAGAATGGCTCATAGATTTCTATAGTAGTGACTGACACTTCTTTGAAGAGATCAAGAGACTCCTGTTGGAATCCAATAAGCCCTCAACAAGAAGCACTGTTGCCAAGTAGAATTAATTCAAAAGATTTTTTCAAATGGGCTGGATCCCTTCTCTCATCTGGTTCCAACTCTTCTGGAATTTCTACTCTTTAATGTTGAAGCTCTCTTTAGCATCTGTGATGGCATCTAGTGGCCTTTCTACTTACCTTGTTTCTTTTAGAGGAAACTGTTTTGCCCCATCCTCTGGTGAAGCAGTTGATGAGACCTTTCAGAACTTGTACCCTCTGATCAAAGAGCCTGCTGACCCTTGATACTTAGGCCTTGTTTACACTGGCAAGTTTCTGTGCAGTAAAGCAGCTTTCTGCGCTGTAACTCCTGAGGTCTACGCACTGCCAAGCCACTTAGTGCACAGAAACTGCCCAGTTGTAGCGCTTTAAAAAAACCACCCCAACAAGAGGCATACCGCTTTCTGAACTGGGACTACACTGCTGCGGTGCCAGTGTAGACACTATGGTCGATTTACAGCGCTGCGTTTCGCTTCCGGGAGGTGTCCAACAATGCCTGTTCTCGCCTCTCTGGTCGTCGGTTTGAACTCTACTGCCCTGCCCTGCGGTGACCAACAGTCATCCCTACCCGTAAATTCCTTTTCATTTTGAAAGTCCCCTTCCTGTTTGCTTGGTGATGCGTGCAGTGGTCTCAGTGCCTCTTTCCAGGTGGCCATGCCTGCTCCACGCACCAGACGATCCCTCGCTTGGAGCAATGCCGAGCTGCTGGACCTCATCAGCATTTGGGGAGAGGAGGCTGTCCAGTTCCAGATGTAGGGATTATGATACCTACGGACAAATTTCACAATGAATGACAGAAAGGGGACGTGACCGGGACATATTGCAGTGCAGGGTCAAAGTAAAGGAGCTGCAGAACTCCTACCCACGGGAGGCAAACCGCCACTTCGGTGCTGCTCCCAGGAGCTGCTGGTTCTACAAAGAGCTGGACGTGATACTCGGCAGGGACCCCACTGTGGATACTTCAGTGGCTCGCATGCTAGTCGAAAGTGGACCAAGCCAGGAGGAGGAAATCTTGGATGAGGATGTGGAGGAGTAGGGGAACCCAGAGGCAGAGGGTGACTCGGAGGTCAGAGATGCATGCAGCCAGGAGCTCTTTTCTACCCCGGAGGAGGCTAGCTAGTCACAGCTGTTGGATGTTGGCAAAGCACGAACAGGAGAGAAGGCCCCTAGTAAGTGGCTTTGATTTTTGGGAATCGCTGAAGCGAGTTATTTGGTGCAAGAGGGTTACAGAAAGCAGGCTTGTTTCCCATCACATGCCTAGTCTGAGCGGTGGAACAGACTGTTGATTGACTCCCTCACTTCACAGGAATCACCCTCAGATCTCCACGTAACTCTTGTGGAGATACTGGGCAATTCGCTGCCCCAGGTTCTTCAGCGGAGCTGCTTTGTTACTTGCCCCATTAACTGTAACTTTCCCACGCCACTGTGTCATCGGGGGGGACCATTGCTGCACACAGGCAAGCCGCATAGGGGCCAGGGCGGAAGCGGCAGTCTTGGAGGAGACTCTCCCTTGATTCACTGCTCACCCTCAGCAGCAAGATATCTTCCATAATGAACACAGCCTGTGGAAAGTGTGGGGACAGGAATGATTATCAGGCCCCCCCTGCAATCCAGGGGATTATCAGGCCCCTCTCCCCAAGAGCCATGTGCCCAGTGTACAGCAGGGTCCAGGAACAGTGATTTACCCTGCCCCTGTGACTACTCACCATTTTGGGGGTCTTGTGCTCATGTGTGCTTGCCTGAGGTCAGCCAGTTAGTGTAAGTACTGGTGGTGTTTCAAATCAGTGTGCTCTGTGCTGCAAACAATACTGCTTCTGTAAAATGTTGCCTTTAAACTTCAAGAGACGACCGTGGGAGCCCAGCCTCCCTTCTTGTTATCGGCGGCTGAACGGCTGCGCAGAATTAGAAAGCGGCCAAGAAGAACTAAGGTGTACTTTCTGTGTGATGTTATGATGCGCTCTGCTACAGAGGAACAGGAATTGAAGGAGTGGCGGGACAGCAAGAAGAGAGACCGAAAGGAGAACACAGCATGCCAGAATGAAGCCATGGAGCGGCTCTTAAAGGTTATGGAGCGCCAAGCAGACAAGCTCCAGGCGATACTAACTCTTCAAACCGAGCAGCTCCGCACCCACCCACCCTCCCCTACAACCGCTGTCGCAAAATGCTTTCCCATGCTCCCCCCCCCAGACGCCGCCAACACACTCTTATCAACCTCCTGGCTCCAGTCTACACCCTCGGCATTACACTCCTTCCTCCCCCCTCGTAGTCCAATAATGCGGACTCTCATTACTCACTGCACTCAACACCCATCCCTCTGCAGTTTGGCCCTGCTGAAGTACAGTACCCGCTGCATTTTACTCCAAAGGAGAAGGTTGGATATGGTCCCGGGACATACAGAAATCTTTAGCCATCCCAGGGCCCCTCCTCCTTCTGGGACCTTCCCTTCTCCCATCCCCTTCATAGCTGATGGGTTTTTTTTAGTTTGACTCTCTCCTCCGGTGGTTGTTTATTAATAAAGAATTGTGTTGGTTTGAAAGCAATCTTTATTATTGAAAGTAAAAAGAGCCTTGCAAAGCAACATACAATTGTTAAACCCACATATTGCATTGTCTGCACCAATCACCACCTAGCATTACAAGCACTGCACTCCTGACATAGCAATAAATATTAGTGCCTTTCAGCTTCAAATTGCTGCCTCAAGGCATCCCTGATCCTTATGGCCCTGCGCTGCGCCCCTTTAATAGCCCTGATCTCTGGCTGTTCAAACTCAACCTCCAGGTGCTGAGCCTCTGCAGTCCAGCCCTGAGTGAAACTTTCACCCTTCCTTTCACAAATATAATGGAGCATACAGCACACGGGTATAAGCATAGGAATATTGTCATCGGCCAGGTCCAGCTTCCCATAGAGGCAGCGCCAGTGGGCTTTTAAACGGCCAAAAGCACACTCAACAGTCATTCTGCACTTGCTCAGCCTGTTGTTGAACTGCTCCTTGCTGCTATCAAGTTGCCCTGTGTATGGCTTCATAATCCATGGCATTAAGGGATAAGCGGGGTCTCCCAGGATCACAATAGGCATTTCGACTTCCCCTACGGTGATCTGTTCAGAGAAGAAAGTCCCTGCTTGCAGCTTCCTGAACAGGCCAGTGTTCTGAAAGATGCGTGCGTCATGCACCTTTCCGGATCAGCCTGCATTAATGTCTGTGAAATGCCCACAAGTGCCTGGAGAACCAATGAGAAATACCCCTTGTGATTAATGTAATCGGTGGCTAAGTGGTCTGGTGCCAGAATTGGAATATGCGTGCTGTCTATTGCCCCTCCGCAGTTAGGGAAGCCTATTTATGCAAAGCCATCTACAATGTCACACTGCCCAGAGTTAGTCTTTCGGAGCAGGATGCGATTAATGGCCCTGCAGACTTCCATCAACATGAGTTCAACTGTCGACTTTCCCACTCCAAGCTGGTTAGCGACCGATCGGTAGCAGTCTGGTGTAGCCAGCTTCCACAATGCAATTGCCACGTGCTTCTCCAGCGGCAGGGCAGCTCATTCTCATGTCCTTGTGCCACAGGGCTGGGGAGAGCTCATCACACAGTCCCATGAATGTGGCTTTCCTCATCTGAAAGTTCTGCAGTCACTGCTCGTCATCCCAGACGTGCATCACGATGTGATTCCCACTGCTCAGTGCTTGTTTCCCAAGCCCAAAAGCGGTGTTCCACTGTGGTCAGCACCTCCGTGAATGCCACAAGCAATCTTGTGTCGTAGATCAATGTTGTACTCCTCTTGGCTTTGTAGTTTAAGGAATAACTCCACTGCCACTCATGATGTATTAGTGAGAGCGAGCAGCATACTGGTCCACAGTTCGGGATCCATTTCTGCAGCCCGAAGAGGCAGGGTGCGCAGTACACAAACCATTGAAAGATGGCTCCAAATGCGGACAGAAGCACAGGGATTGCTGGGATGCGAAGCAATGCATCACGAGGTCTTGGGACAGGACCCAGGATGCCATGCAACTCCCTCCACTTTCCCACCGCTCTTAGCGATAAAAGGGAAGGAGGTGGTCTGTAAGATGGCTGCCCCAAGTGCACCACTCCGAATACTGCTGCAAGTGCCGCAAGTGTGAACATGCGCTTGCGCAGGCAGCTGATTGTGTGAACACACAACAGCGGTTTCCCTTCAACACTCTTTGAGTAATGCTGTAACTCTGCCAGTGTAGGCATACCCTTACTTTGAGATATTGCACTCTCTTCCATCTCTCACTGAAAGTTTCTTGGTAGCCCTCACCTCTGCCAGGAGGGTGTCCAAAGTACAGACCTTGATGGTCAATGCACCTTGTGCTATCTTCCAAAAAGAGGAGGAGGTAAGGATGTCACAAAAGCTCTTAATTTCATTTGAGTTGATGTTCACTAGGGCAAGCAGGGTACATGTTTTTGGATATAAAGCCATCGTTAGCTATTTAGATAGGACCAAAGCCTTTGGGAAATCTAAAAGACTCTCTTGTTTTAGGGGAGGAAAAACAAGAGCTAGGGCATCTCGCCTCATTAGCACAAGTGAATTAGGCTGTGCAAGTGTTTGCAAAGCCCTTTTGCCAGAACACTGTAGAGCACCTTACCTTACTGTTGAGGGAGAATGGCAATGTCCATGGCATCTCTCTGTAATGTGCCTTTATACATTCTTCCACCTCATCCAGAGTGGCCCTCCCTATTAATGAGTAGGGCCCTACCAAATTCACGGTCCATTTTGCTAAATGTCACGGTCATAGGACTTTAAAAAAAATCTTAAATTTCAGTTTCAGATATTTAAATCTGAAATTCCTCTGTGTAGTAACTGAGGGTGTCCCGACCCTAAAGTGGGTTGTTGGAGTGGGGGGTTAAAAGGTTATTGTAAGGGGGGCTTGCGGTATTGCCACCCTTACTTCTGTGCTGCTGCTGATGGCAGCACTGCCTTCAGAGCTGGGCAGCCAGAGAGTGGCAGCTGCTGGATAGGAGCCCAGCTCTGAAGACAGCACTGCTGCCAGCAGTAGCACAGAAGTAAGGGTGGCATGATGTGATATTGCCACTCTCTTCTGTGTTGTTGCTGGTGGCAGTGCTGCCTTCAGAGCTGGGCTCCCAGGCAGCAGCTGGAGAGCATCCTGCTGCTTGGGGAGGTTTCCGGAGGTGGGTACGACCCATGCAGGGGAAGAGGAAGTCCTGTCCCTCATCAGCTGGAGCCCAGTGCACAGGAAAAGCCTCCCGGCTGGGGCACCCTCAGCCCTGCCCCTCCCTGGCTGCAGGCCCCTGCTCAGAAGTTAAAGGGCCTGTAGCTGTGCAGGGGAGGGAAAGAGGGTGATCACCGTATCCTGGGTGGTTGCCCACATTGCCCTCCCGCCCTGCCCCCTCAAAGTGACAACCCCCCCCACTATGCCACCCCCACTTCTGTGCTGTTGCTGGCGGTGGCGCTGCCTTAGGAGGTGGATTCCTGGCCAGCAGCTGCCACACTCTAGCTGCCCAGCTCTGAAGGCAACGCAGAAGTAAGGATGGCACTACCCTGACCCTCCCCCCCCCCCCCCCCCCCCCCCACTAGCCAGATTTCACAGGGGAGGCCTGATTTCGCCTTCTGTGATGCATTTTTCACAGCTAATTTGTTAGGGCCCTATAAATGAAGCACTCCTGGCAGACCCATGTGTCGGTCCCACCAACAGGCAAGCAGGCCGACAAAAAAATATTACATGCCAGCTAAAGACACGGAATTCCTCGTCTTCCATTTGCTTCTCAATTCACTTATTGTGGATGCAGTCAATTCAGAGGGGCACCACACCAGTTTAAATCTATCCCTTTATGAGTGGGACTAGAAGCACTTGAACCTTTATGGCCAGAAAGCATGTTCCTTGGCCACTCTTCAGTTCTGCATTGCAAACTATGACGCTTTAATGGCAAAATACAACTATCAGAACTATGTGAAATTCAGTTTTTATTGAGCAGCTTCCTGATTCTGATAAAGAGCAATTCAAGGCTACAGTCAACGAAGGCCAATTGTTGGCTAAGACATTTTTCCAAATCTGCACTTGATGCAGCTGCGGCATCACACGGCGGCACGTTCGATTTCAACTGCCATTGTGATGAAACGGGTCTTGTGGCTTCATCTATCCAGCTTTCCAAATGAGTGTGGAGGACCTACTTTTTGAAGGGACAAAGCTATTCTCTGATAAGACCTGATGCCTCCCTTCACATGTTAAAAGATTCCAGGACCATTTTTCAATCCCTCGGGATCTGTGCACCTGGGTACAAAGGAAAGTATAGCCATAGCCACCGTTCAAACCTCACTCATCACAATATATATCTCAGACATCATATGAACCCCAGAGGAAGAAGTCCAGGTTCCCCAGACTGAAAACGTCAGGATCTCAGCCCATTTCCTCTGAACCTTCCACCTTAAAGCAGCAATTTTCACAGGTTGGTCAAAGTGCCTGTTGAACAGGGATTCTCAAACTGGGGGTCGGGACCGCTCAAGGGTTAGATCAGTGTATACTGCCACCACCAAATCGTTTAAACAACCGTTTGAGTCATTTGGGAACTCTGTCTTCCCCCCCAAAAAATATCTCCCTCCCAAGTACTATAACCCTTCCCTGGGTAGCCTTGAGAGACTTCTCCACCAATTTCCTGGTGAACACCGATCCAAACCCCTTGGATCTTAAAACAAGGAAAAATCAATCAGGTTTTAAAGAAAAGACTTAATTAAAGCAAAAGGGTGAAAGGAATACCTCTGAGATTAGCATGCAAGCTATTCTCACAGACAACAGATTCAAAAATACAGCGGATTTTCCGCTGGGCAAAAAAACTTAAAGTACACAAAAGAAAACCCAATTTGATTCCCCCCCATTGCAAAAAGAAGTCACAAAAGGAAATAAACATAAGCTAATTTATTCCTTCTCTAATACTCACTACCTTGCTTGATTCCTGGATCTTTTCACTCTGGCACAGAACTTAAAGAAGAGAACAAAGGAAAAACTTCCCTCCTTCCTCTTGAGACATCTTGTCCCCCCCCCATTGGTTCCTCTGGTCAGGTGTCAGCTAGGCTAGGTGAACTTCTTAACCCTTTGTAGGTAAAAGAGGCATTAACCCATAACTGTCTGTTTATAACACATGGGGTTTGTGAGCTGTCAGCCTCCACCCCAAATCCCACTTTGCCTCCCGTATTTATAATGGTGTTAAATATATTAAAAAGTGTTCTTAATTTATAAGGGGGGTTGCACTCAGAGGCTTGCTATGTAAGAGGGGTCACCAGTAAAAAAGTTTGAGAGCCACTGAACATTCCCTTCATTGTTATCTCATACCGGAAAACCTTACCCATCATTTTGGAGACTGTCTCACCCCATACCACCTAGGCACGGAGAATCTCCGACAAATTGGTTGCTGGAGATCATCTGAGATGGGTACTCCATCCATTTCACCTCCCTGCCACCTCCCAAACAGCCTTCCCTATCCCTCTTCAGGGACCCTTCTCACAAGAGCCAGCTACGTCAAGACATAAATCATCTGCTCAGCATAGAGCCAGTGCCCATACATCTAAGAGGCAACGTTTTCTACTATCGCTACTTCCTGATACCGAAGAAAAAGGGGGGGTTGGAGACCCAAACTAGACTTCAGAGCACTCAACAAATTTATCAAGGTTCAGAATTTCAAGATGGTCTCTTTATCAACTATTATTCCAGCATTAGAGAAAAGAGAGAGATCAAGGGCCGAGAGCCAATAAGAAGTGTACTTCCACATTTCAATTCTACTGAGCCAGAGGTTACCTTAGGTTCACGCTAGGCCAAGACCACTACCAGTACAGAGTACTCCCTTTCAGCCTCCCGTCGTCCCTCAGTATTCTCCAAGATCCTCTCAGTAGTGGCAGCCCAAAGCCTGGCTCCATGGTTACAACACATAGACACCTTGCTTTCAAGAGGTACAGGAGGTGTTATTGCACAGTAGGAAAGGAGCTACTTGTTGTACTTACCTATAAAAATGGAAAAAAGATTTCAAATCTGGTGCCAGCCCAAAGGCATTGCCCTGAATACAGCCACCCTACCAGTAGTCCCAGACTATCTCTTGTATCTCAAGAAGTTGGGGCTCTCTGTTAGCTCACTAAAAGTCCACTTAACAGCAATTGCAGCCTTCCACCAGCAGGTAGAAGGATACTCAATTCTCTCACCTGACTACAAAGAGGCTTCTCAAGGGCATAGCGAACCTCTTTCTCCAACCCAGACTTTCCATCTCACAGTGCGATCTCAGACTAGTGTTAAAAGGTCTAACTAGACTGTTATTTGAACCCATGGCCACTTGTTCCTTAACTCACCTTTCCATGAAGACAGTGTGTTCTTGGTTGTCATGACCTCGGCGAGACGGGTAAGGGAGCTAGCTGCTCTGATGCTATATCCGAAGTTCACGCCCAAGGTGAAATTCACATTTCTTATGGACCAGTTTCCATCTTCTCATTCTAAAGCTCATCAGAATAATAGAGAAGCCATCCTGCATATGCGTGACATGAGGAGAGCATTGGTCTTCTATTTGGACAGGACAACAGGTTTTTTTAGAAAATACTGAGCCTCTTCCTCTCTATTGCAGATAGGTCAGAAGGTGCTGCGATTTCAGCTCAAAGACTCTCCAAATGGGTCTTGAACTATATGCATCTGGTAACAGAGCTCGATTTACCATCCCCATCTTCAATATGCACACACTCTACAAGATTGGTCTCCTCTTCCGTCGCCTTCTCCAGGGGTATCCATATATCAGAAGTCTGTAGAGCGACTTCCTGGGCATCTGCACACACCTTTGCAGTACACTGTGCCATCCTGGGGGACTCTGCTGCAGACACCAGATTCGGTACCACAGTACTATCATCTATAACAGACCCGATTCTGAAGTCTCAGCCTCCCGTGATGGATGC
Source organism: Chrysemys picta bellii (assembly GCF_011386835.1). NCBI lineage: Eukaryota > Metazoa > Chordata > Testudines > Emydidae > Chrysemys > Chrysemys picta. The sequence goes on along the minus strand of NC_088791.1, from coordinate 244,692,985 downwards.
TGCTTGGGAGTCACCTACAGTGAATGCTACTCGAAGTTATTTGCCTCATGCAGTAATGATGGTTCTTCGAGATGTGTCCCGATGGGTGTTCGATAGCCCACCCTTCTACTTACTGACAAGAATCCTGGACTGTGTGGTAGAGAAGGAACTGAGGAGGGGTTGACTACACAAGCTGGATAGCCTCGTGGCACGCAAAGAGTGGCATATACTTGGTCTGAACAGACACTGCTACCAGAGTTCTCCGATCAGTGTAGGGACGCAGGCACACCTGCAGTGGAGCACTTACAGTGGAGCACCCATAGGGGGACACATCTCGAAGAACCATCCTTACTGCACAAGGTGAGTAACTTCTTCTTTTTTACCAATTGCATTTTTAATACAGTGGACCCAAAAGGTAATACACTTAATTCAATCAGGTTTACCTTAATTTAATGAAGTTCATACTGGATATTGCAGGAAATTCTCTTTCGCAATGTCTAAACTGGTTCTGGGCTTATAGTTTCATGTGTCACCTTAGCCTATCTGCTTTTATATACCAGCAGCCTCCTTTGGAAGATCAGCTGATATATTAGTACATGTATAGAGCATAGTTGACTCTATTAGCTACATAGCATGTTGTGCTTCATAGAAAAAGAAATATCAAACCCTAATGTTCTGTCTGGACTGAATCCTTCTTGCCTTAGATAAGTAGCCACATGGGTTGGCCATATGTAAGGCAGTCAGCCCTACTTGGCTCTGAGAGGTGTAATTTGTCTCTCTTCTCAGCCACCTTTCTGCCTTTGTTTCTGCAGTTCCCTCGTTTGGGCCACCACTTCTTACTGCTCTTTACCTATCTAGACTGGCCCCTAACTCCCACAAAATCTCACTTAATCCAGTGTCCACCTAGAGCCTCCCATTTGCTGTTCCAGCATCCACTTTCCTTCAGCTAGTTCTCCCAACTCCACCCACCATCTGTGGTTCCACTGGAATTTCAGGTGAGGGTTGTGGGTTTTTTGGTAATGCCCTAATCCATGAACTAATTTGTGTCTGATCTCTGATTTATTGATATTGTTGGTGGTATTGGTTTTACTTTGTCAGGTGTGTGGGGCTGACTCTTAGGCTGGGTCTACACTACCCGCCTGAATCGGCGGGTAGAAATCGACCTCTCGGGATCAACGGGACGCGACAATCGATCCCCGAATCGACGCTCTTACTCCACCAGCGGAGGTGGGAGTAAGCGCCGTCGACGGGAAGCCGCAGAGGTCGATTTTGCCGCCGTCCCTACAGCGGGGTAAGTCGGCTGCGATACGTCAAATTCAGCTACGCTATTCGCGTAGCTGAATTTGCGTATCTTAAATCGACCTCCCCCTGTAGTGTAGATGTAGCCTTATACTCTCTTTTCCTCCCCTTCTGTCCCACAGACAGAATGACCAAAAGAATAATTGAAGTAGACTCTGGGAGTTTACCTTAGAAACAAAATCGATACCCCCCCAAATTCTCTAGCCCCCCCCAACTACACTGTGGCTTACTGCATAAATTATATAAAAACGTATACAGTACCATGCAGTTAGGCTAAAATACTAGACTATATGTGTGTCCCTCCCTTGATCCATACCAAGAATTTTGGTACAGATGGTATGTGGGTCCCACAGTGAATACTGGTACATCAGTAGCTCAAGTGAGTGCTACATGATTCAAGTATTTTTGGATATGTTGTGCTGTTTGTAAGGATTGATGGTGCAAACAGTATTTATCTGCATTATTTCCCCCTGCAATAGTGTACTCTCACCTTAGACAAGTCCCAGTGAAAATTTTGACACTGATGGAAGAGCAGCCTAATAGTGGGGGCAAGTCATTTTGGAGTGGGAAAATCCAATGTGGGGGCCATTGTCATGCAAGTGTGCAGGGCCACTAATCCATGTCCTGCTGTGCAGAACTGAGACTTTTGGCAGCGTGCAGGATGTAATGGATGGTTTTGCAGTTATGTGGTTGTATCAAAACGTCAAGTCAGCTGTCATCCTATTCCTTGGTTTTAAGTGCCTAGAAAGATCATGCCTCTGAGGATATTCCTTGATGCCACCTGTTTTTGGGTACTTCCTTGCAGCATCAGCCATTTCTATAGCTGTGTCACTGTCCTCTTTTTCTGTAGTTTCTAGAAGGGAATGCTCACCACTCTCCCGTTATACATGTCTCACTACCATACCTTGAGTAGATTTACGCCTTTGCTCCTCTGATGGCTTGAAACCTTTGCCTAATTTCAAGCCACATTTATTTATTGACAAATAAAATATGCAGAATTTTAAAATATTGTGTGCATAATTTTTAATTTTTGGCAAATAATTCCCTCAGGAGTAGAGGAGGGAACTGCTCGGTTGCATGAAAATGTGTGTAGGGCAAAGGCACTGAATACTGGCACCATTTTCCGTAGTTGGTGGTGGTTGCTGATAGCTCACTCCTGAGGTAACAAAGGAACAGAGAGAGAGCACACAGCTACTGCTGGGGTCCTGAATCATTCCGGCCCTGTATGCCACTGTTTACTGCAATGGTGCCAGCTAAAGTTATTGCCACCTGGCATGGGAAAGTGTTTTCTTACCATGGAGGAAGCAATAAGGCTGCCATCCCTACTAGATACCTTCAGGAGAGGGTTGTGGTGTACCTCCATGGAAGTTTCACCATGATCTCTCAAGAAGATTCAAGGGGCATCCCAGTGTAGTGTGATCATATTTGCCAGAGGGAAAATGGGACACCACGCGCGGCTCACTTGAGCCCGGCCCCGCTGTGTGGGGTGCTGGTTTGTTCCCTCTCCCCCACCCCTCCCAGACATGGGGCTGTCCTGTGCCCTGCTCCCTTTCCCCTCTTGCCCCCAGGGCTGGCCCACGCCCTGCCTCTCCCCCCGCACAGGGCTCTCATCTGAGCTCTGCTGCCCCTCCCTGCATGGGGCTGGCATTTCTTCTTGCCCGAGCCCTGTTGCCCTTCCCAATGCGGGACTGGCATCACTGTGTCAACTGAGTCCTGCCTCTCCCCCCCCCATGCATCTGGGATCATTGCTCACCCGAATCCTCCTCCTCCCCCAACCCCCCATGTGGCTGGTGTCACTGATCACTGGAGCCCTGTGCCCTGCAGGTCTGGAGTTGCCACTCTCCCCCTGCAAGTTCCTCTGTGCCCCTCGTGCGTGCCCTGATTTTTTGTGAAGTGGGCATTTGTCCCATTTGCTCTTGCCAACTGACTATCACTTTTGCCAAAAAAGTCAGGACAGGTGGGACGGCTTAAAAAAGGGACTGTCCCAGCCAAAGTGGGACTTATGGTCACCCTATCGCTGTGTATGCAAACAAACTGCTCTGCATGCCCCTCCCCCACCTAACTATATAGGTGATTGAAAAGCAGATAACTCTGCCTCTGTTCGTTGTACGTATTGTAGCATGGGTAAATTAATGAAAAGTTGATGAATGTCTGACTAAGTTGGGGGTGCCATCACTGTAATTGGAAACTTATTTACATACTTACTACGGTTCTTTCCCCTGCATCAGGCTAGCCCATGCTCAACTGCAGGGACTGGCTGGACTTCAGTGGAGTCAAAATCCGGTTCTGACTTGCAGCACAGCTGGATACTCTGATTGCTTGTCCCCCATGCTGCTGCTGCTCCTCCTCGCTGTTCATGGCATGGGTCTGTTACTTGGCCTCCTCAGAGGTACCCATGGTGGTAATGGGGTCTCTGCCAAGTATGGCATACAACTCTTCATAAAACTGGCAGGTCTGGAGCTCGGCACCAGATCAGTTGTTGGCCTCTCTGGCATTCCTGTCACAGTTCCTTGGCTTTCACGCGGCACCGATGCTGATATCTGTCGTACCCCTTCTCTTGCATTCCCCCCCCCCAAGCAGTCTGTTCGTAGATGTTGATGTTTCTGTGGCTGGCTTGGAGCTGTTCCAGCACTGCCTCTTCTCCCCAAAGCCCTGGAGATCCAATATCTCCTGTCTCCTCCATGCCGGAGCATTCCTGGAGCATGTAATCAGCATGGTCAGCTGGGCAGTTACAATGATGGAGAACGGATAGAGGTGTGCTCACCAAGCTGGACAATCAGGAAAAGTCATTTCAAAAATTTGTGGGAGTTTTAGGGTGAGTGTGAGGGGTGATTCAGGTCTGTGTGACCCCTGGACAGTAGAGTTAACAATTGTGATCAGAGTGGTAAGTGTCAGACATTGTGGGACAGCTGCTGCAGGACTATTAGGGTCAACATAAGTAATGTAGTGTCTACATTTGCTGTGTTGACTTCCGTACGTTGACCATGGCTCAATGCTGTTTGGGGAGCTGGTGTTACTATGTATGTGCAACAGGACACTTGCATTGGTGGGAGACAAATTTAAGTGTAGACATGCACATAAGGTGGCTTACGTCGATCTAACTTTGTAGTGTAGAGCAGGCCTTTGCCTGCCCTGAGAACAAACTGTCCTCCCTTTCCTCGCCCCCCACTGGGTAGCCATGTGAAATACAGAGGAAACTGAGGCACACATAGGATTCATAAAAATATTACAGAAAATGTGTGCTTCGTCACACTCTTGCTGCTGCCTCGTTAGCTGTCAGTCTTCCCTATTAAACCCCTGTCAACAAGGGGAGGGAATGGGAACACTACAAAAACCCTCCCCATAATTCCCATTTTCAGTTCTGTTGGCTAGGTCCTGTGCCACTGCGTATGGACAAGAGGTTGTATTCATCAATTACCCTACAAATGCAGAGTCATGTACCAGACATGCTAGCCAAATACAACTTCCTGAACTAGGATAGAGTGGCTCTTTATAAATAATCAGCTATTTTGAAGATGCTATGAAGGGAGTTTGAGGTCATAACTAAGTATCAACACATCTAATGTCAGGCCACTTAAACATTGCAGAAAGATTGTGACAACACCCATTATTGCGCAGAGATTTGCATGATTGAAAGGATTTGGTCTTTGGAAAGGTCTGTCATTTGATAGGCCAGATTTATTTAGTAGGAAGGCAGATGTAGTTCTGCAGAAACTGAAGACCTTCTTTGAAATCTCTAGGCTCTGTACTTGCAGAAGAGACCTAATGCCACCTTTTGGTCCCAGAGACCAAGATCTTTCCAGGAGTTCTGCTCCCAGAGTCCTGCTTGGAAACCGCTGATATCTTTAAAACAGAAGGACGGGTTCTAACAGTCTTTGTCCACTTCTTTGTCTAAGCATCAGTTTTGATGGGCAGGTTGAGAATCTTGAACTGGCTTAGTTTGTGATTACTTTCCCAAAAGGGTAAAGGGACTCCTTTTTTCCTTGTGACATGTGCTGGAATTCCTTCATATCTCTCCTCCACACCCTCGCTCTCCCCAAAAATTCTTCTTTCAGGGATCTCTCTACAAGTTTGTGGCTCCCGTTTGGAGAGAAGATAAAGCATAGGTCCATCAACAATACAGGGGTTATGCATTACACTCTTGTTAATACTCTCTCTCAAAAAAAGCAGTAATGGCCAGTAATGTAAATTGGACATTTTAATGGAGTGGTAGAAATTCCATATAGGGATATTGGTAATCATCATTTCTTTCTTGTGTCTACAAAATCGGCTTTTGTAATTCTTTACTGCAATTCACCCTACTTATTGGAAAGTCTCATTGGTTGGTTTGTTGGTTTCCCAAATGTTACTATTTATTGGATCCTAGAAAGACAAGGTGGGTGAGGTAATATCTCTTACTGGACCAATTTCTGATTGTGAGAGAGACAACAGAAGTTGGACCAATAAAAGATATTACCTCATCTACCTTGACTCTCTAATATCCTGGAACTGACAGAGCAACAACTACACTGCATATTATTGGATCCTGTCATTTGGTTTCTCCATAACCCTTAAGAGTTTTCACCAGATGCTTGGCAGTAATGGCAACCCATATAAGAATACTTGAGTATTCATGTATGTCAATACTAAGACTGATAGGTAAGACTTTCTCCTTTCAGAGGTTCTGCAGAGAGGCGCGGCTCGGCCAAGGAAGTCTTTAGGGTGTGGTCGGGGGGGGGGCGGGGGAGAAGAGGCGAGAAAGTTTCACGCGCCCCTGGGCGGGACTCACCAGCTGCCGAGCGACCTCGGAGGAAGCCATGACACTGCGGGAGGGGAGAGGTGCGCGGGAAGCTCCAGGGGGGCTGGAGTCTCGGACGTGAGCGGGGAGTGGATGGTCGGTCCCTGCCCCCTCCCCCCCCCCCGCCTCATTGGATCTGTGCTTACCTGGCTGCCCAGGTGCCTCTGATGAGTGACCTCCTCCTCCCCCACAGCTCCAAGACGCCCAGCTCCTGCTGGTTCCCGCTGAGTCCAGCGCAACCTAGGAGCCGGCTCCGCACAGGGAACGGAGACCAAGCAGCCGGTACATCCCCTGCGGGCGGCGAATCTCAGGGGGCACTTTGCACCCCACCGTCCGGAGAGCTGGAGCAGCAGAAGCACCTGTGCCCAGGCAGCGGCAGCGCCTCCTCCCGTCCCTCACTTTCTTCTCCCGCGCTCCGAGCCGGGCGCCTTGCTGCAGCCCCTCCATGTCGTGAAGCCACCGGCACTCTGCCTAGTGCCGGAATGTCTTGAGCTGCTGCCACAGCAGCTTCCCCCCCTCCCGTCGCTGAGCTGAGCCGTGCAGGGACCCAGAGCTCCGGCAGCTCCCAGACACCCTGCACCGTTCACGCCCACCGGCAGCCTCGTCTAGGGATTCTTTATTATAGGGGCGCCTGCTGGAGCTGAAGTTTACGAGCACAGTTCTCTATATACACAAACATACATACAGGGTATAGTTATGGATTTATGTATCAAATGATTATTAAGTTTAAAACAGACTTTCGTGAAAGACCTTACTCGGCATAGTTATAGCATAATAATGTTGCATACAATCAGTTAATTCAACTGCTTATTCTTTGCGGCTCAAATCCCCTGTTCTCCCCTTGAGGTGTCTGAATTGTCACAGATGTTCCTACCTCTCCTAAAGGGCTCCATTCAGATTTTAATGGCCAACACAGTTGGAAGGTAATTGTGTGTTTATAGCAACTGGCAGGACAGAGTTCCTCCAGGTGAAGAACAGCTCAGATGAACTTTCTTGCCTTGAAACACAGTATCACATGTGGATCAGTTCTGCTGAAGGGTCTGGAGGAGTCAGATTTCAGACACATTCCTTTGGAATGGAGCCAGGCATTCCTTTATGTAGTCTCTCAGATTCATCAGATTCTTACGATTTTGTAGAATATCAGACCTTGCCCTGGTCTACACTGCAGAGTTAGGTTGGCGCAAGACAGCTTCCTTTGACCTAACTCTGCAAGCGTCTATGCTAAATGTAACTTTTGCCGATGTAACTTGCCCCCTACGCTGATCTAATAACTCCACCTCCGTGAGAAGCGTAGCGCTTAGGTTGACACAGTGTCAGTGTAGACACTGTGTTGCTTACATTGATTGTTGCTGCCTTTCAGAAGCTGCCCCAAAATGCCCCACACTGAATTCAATCGGTGAAAGCGCTCCTGGTGAGGACGTGCACCCTGGACACAAGGAGCATAGTGTGGACATACAAAAGCAATTTAATTAGTGAGGTGGGTGCACATCAATGTAACTTAAGTCAACATAATTTTGTAGTGTAGGCAGACCCTGTATCAAGCACAGCTCATAGCACTGTTTGGGCTTGTCCGATGTTGTGTTTTTTGATTTTTTTGTTACTGTGTCCTGGTGGACCTGGTAGTGGATTGTCCATTCCCTCTGCCAAGTCTAATGCAGTGGTTCTCAAACTTTTGTACTGGTGACCCCTTTCACATAGCAAGCCTGAGTGCGACCCCCCCCCCCCCCCGTATAAATTAAAAACACTTTTTTATACATTTAACACCATTATAAATGCTGGAGGAAAAGCAGGGTTTAGGTTGGAGGCTGACAACTTGTGATCCCCCATGTAATAACCTCGCGACCCCCTGAGGGGTCCCGACCCCCAGTTTGAGAACTCCTGGTTCAGTGGATCTGGTCCAGATGCAGGCGAGGTCTCAGTCCAAGTTCCATGAATTTGATAGCCTGGATGCGGCTGGTCGAGCAGCTTGGAGTGGGATTACTGTTAGAAGTCTGAAAAGGAAATCTACAATAAATCTATTTTTCTGTGAAATGGAAGGGATGGTTCCATCTCATCAAGACTGGAAGATTCTGACCTTTCGTCATACTTTTTGTTCTCTCTTTTGTATTTTTGTGTGTGTGTGTGTATTTTTAAACAATCTGGGTTCTTCCTCAGTTGGAAGTGTTCGCCTGGTTCAGATATTAATGGCTGATCTATGTCCAGTGTTCTGTAAGGATAAGGTGGTGCTGCACCCACATCAAGTTCTTGTCAGAAGAGGTTTCCAATTTCTAGTCTACTGGTATTCTTTCCCAAGCCCCATTCGTGACTAGGGAGGCTAGACCACATGGTTTATATATGAAAAGGGCACTTACCGGGTGCAAATTGTGCAATGTAACTGTTACCTGTTGTTGAGTTATGCAAGGCTGCTGCCTAGACTTATCCACAGTTTTACACGTTACTCCCTAGATCTCTTCGATGGTATATATCCTATTTAGAGGGATTCTGGCAATCATTCAGTCAAGTCTTCTCAGAACCCCGTCATCTTTGGGTTTAGGGACCGCTTGCTAATCTACAGGAATGGGGATCCACATGCTCTTGGAGATGGGAGTTTACATAGTAATTGTAACATTTCAATATGATTGTTTGCATGGATTCATTTACCCAGTCCTCCTTCCGTACTGTTTTGGAGTCTTATAATAGATTCTTAATTTTTTAATAGTAATGAAGTGACCGGAGACAAGTGTGCCTCTTTATATATTTTCATTGGTAAAAGGTCTTGTACCCAGTGACCAGACTGATGTAGTGGAGGGTTTGAGAAACCAAATTAGTAATAAGTAGAATTCCTTTTTAAACTCAAAATATGTAATGTTCTTGATTTTTTTCAGCAAAGTTGACTTAGGAAAAAATTATTTCTGCTCCATACATCTGTTGTTGAAAAATATTGTGCAATTGGTGCATATACAGCCTAGTTCATACTAATGGAACTATTTGGAAGTAGAAAGATGTTTGAGTGTGGAGTAGGTGGGCTAACCATAGTGACATTGTCGTATGCTTCATTTGGGAGAGCCAAACTGAAGAGTGAACTTTCTCCCTTTCTGATGCCCATATGAGTATGTTGTGCTAATATTCTTTTTCTCCAGCTAGAGTGCCAGCCTTTGCAGTTTGACCTGGGTTTTGGTGAGAATGGGGAAGAGCTATTTTCAAAATATTCCTAGTAATAGACATGATACAATAGTAATGCGTGATAAGTAATGTTTATTTACCTCTCTTCCCACTGCTAACTATCTGTAACTTTTCTTCTCTAAAGTGGGCACCTGGTGGTACACCACTTGTAATGGACAAGAGGGCATTCCTCCTTCATCTTCAAAGCACAGAGGCTCCTCTCTTTTTAAACAAAACAAAAAAACCTCTCTAGCTCCACAATGTAGCAGTAGCAGGTGGAGCTGTTCAGAGAACTGATTGCTCCTCTCACTCCCCAGCCATATGCCCAAGTTCAGAAAACAAACATTAAATTCTGATTAATAAGCCTTTATGGCAGATGAATCATTTCCACCAGAATATTTTTCTTGTATCTACTTGTCCATTTATTATACAAAAAATGGAAACGAAGACTTACAACAAAGCAAGATTCCAAGGGGACATCAAGATTTTTCAGTCTCTCTGCAGCAGTGCTCTATAAGGGTAAAAGGGATTATTTTCCTTTCAGAAGCAACATAAGGATCAAGTTAGCAGAATCCCTTGAAATTCCCAGACTCTTGGGTAGTTTCTAGATTTGAGTGGGAAGTCCATGAGCTATCCAGAATATTCAGGTGCTAGAAGGCAAGACTACTGAGATTGCAGGGCAATAGCCTCATGCTGTAGATCTGGGAGTTTGAAGGTATGTGGAATAGAAGTTTTCCTCTGTCCTGGAGATTCAGGGATGCTGAACTGGCACGTGTATGCATCCAAAAGACTGAGTTTCTGGGCCACTAAATTCCCACTAATGTCAAGTGTTCAGTGCTACTCAGTATAGGTAACACGGTGGATACAGGCAGAATTGCACATGGGCACAGTTTCCTTGTAGAAATTTCTTCTTAGGATTTCCATTGTCCTATCAGAAAGGCTTGGACTCCATGCAGAAATGAGCTAGTACTGTCAGTTGTAGACAGAACCAGTATTGGGTGAAACCTGTATGTTCTCTTTCCTACCAGGATTGGTCTTGAATAAACACCCACAAAATCTTCAGGAAAAGGAGTAATTGCTTCACTGCTTGTTTACAAGTCCAGTGGAGCTCGGGTGGGGTGATGCTATGATGGATGAAGTAAAATTTATGTGGAGACCTTCTCAGTTTTGAAAGTCCATTTGACTAATGTTTAATTTTTTTAAATTTTTATTTAGAAAGCATACTTAGAACAGTTTTATTTCAAAGTGGGGAGGGTTTGCAAGGGGAGAGAATGGTACAGTGCCCTCCCCCTTCTTTCTCTTTCTTTTTTTACCCTTTTGGAGTGCTGCTTTGGTCATTGTACAAAAAGACATCTTATTGAATGCTTGAACTAGTCACATCAGATATGGTAGAGCAGTGAATTACCCAGTCTCACAGTTGTAAAGTTTCTGCTGTTTCTTAAGCTACAGCTATTGCCCCAGTCTCAGACCTGCCCTTTTAAGAGACAGGGAATTGTCTTATGGAAGCAGGGGATGATGATAAGGGGAGAAGAGCAGAGCTTGGCATGAGCAGTGATGCTTGAAGCCCTAATGTTTTATGAGGTTTTAAAGCCTTGCTGAAGTGGTTCTCAACAAAAAATGGTGTGCATCAGCAGGCTGCAACATGGATGAGACCAGGCTGCTGAGTCACTATGGGGGAGATGGGGAACAGTGTTAAATAAGTGGGGAGATGGCAGGCTAAGCCATGCACAAACCTGCATCTGGAGGAGCTGAGAGAATGTAATCAAGCTGCCTTGATTTGATGGTAATTGGTCTCAAATATGGGGAATCTGAGACATTTGAGTGGGGTTTTTTTTGTTAAACAGATGTTTTGGTTTAAGAGGTTGTGAAAGTCAGAGCTGCCCTCAGTGAAAAGGGGGCTGAGAGAGCCAGCAAGAGGGCAGGAGTTCAAGATACAACAAGGACTGGCTGAGGCCTGTCCTGGAACAGTTGGGACCAAAAATCAAACAAAAACCTGGTTGTTGTGGCAATCGGAGGCCTGATCTACAGTTTAAATTTTGGTTAACATAGCTACATTCTTCAGGTGATATGAAGGTTCCATACACTTGAACATTGTAGTTATGTTGACCTAATCCCCAGCGTAGACTCAGCTATGTCGATGGAAGAATGCTTCAATTGACCTACCTACTATCACTTGGAGAGGTGGTGTTCCTACAGTGACAGAAAACCCCCTTCTGTCGCTGTAGGCTGCATTTACGTAACAGGGTTATTCCAGCATAGCTACAGCGCTGTAGCTATGTCACTGTGTATATAGTCCCTGTAACATATACATGGCCTGAAAGGGTTGGGATGAGGAGAGTGTCCTGCCCCATAGATTTTTCTTGTCCTTCTGACTTACTCTTGAAGACAAGGACACCATATTTCACCCCAGTCAGCTGAAAATAAATAAATAAAACAGCCAAGGACCTCTGGGTTGTTGCTCCCAAAATGCCAGGTATCAACCACATAACTGCCTTAAGCACTTGAAGGATTGCCTGCATATTGTTGCTGTTGCAGCAACGGCTGACTCCAATGTTTCACCTTAGCCTGAAGCACTGACTAGCTAGGAATATATGGCTTGGAGATTATGCAAAGCTAGTTTCTGCTGCTGAATTTCTGCCCTAAATAGCTAATGGCTTGGCTACTACCTTGTTGTTGAGTGGGGGGAGGCACTACAAAATTGCACAGCTGAGCAGGAAGGAGCCCCTTTAATTTTAGCTGGGCTTGCTACACTGCTGAGCTTTTTCTCTTCAAATACCAAATTCTTGCGGGCTCCTGTTCTCAAAAATCCCCTCCCTGCTGGGGAAGGGAGGGGGAGAAAGGGACATATTAAGGATAGAGAAAAATGGAAAAAGCTTTCTGCCTGGAGGGAGAGTCTTAGAAGAACCTTTTGCTTCTCTGAGCAGAGATGAGACACTGCCATGTTGAGGCAGTCAGTTCTATGAACAACTCCACCAGTTGGTACTACATTGTGAGCTAGGAGAGAGTGGGTTTTGGGGTATTTTGTTTTTTAAAAGATCGGAAGATTTTATGGATCATGGAGCATCAATTGTCCACAGCAGAGAAAGATTGGGAGGGCATACTGGGAATCTTAATTTTCTGTGTGTTTGTAAGCAGGAAGGAAAAACATATTGCACTAATATACTTGTATATACTTTCATACGTAGGGTATCTTTATATACATCTTCAGAAATTTGTTTTTTTATGCTTGTTTAGATGCCTATTGAAAACTAGTTTTCACTGAATTTTATGTGCTTTGATATTAATATGAATTTAGATTTACTGAAAGCAACAAAGCTGACCTGGAAATTTGTATTTATATTTGTTTTAGGGGTTGTTTCATTAGTGGCTGTTCATCCTTCTACAGTAAATACACTTGGAAAACAGCTCCTGCCAAAAACGTTTGGACAGTCTAATGTCAACATTGCACAGCAAGTGGTAAGGAGACTTTAAATTTTTGTGTTTTACCTTTGATTTTACATACTATGAATCTAACTGTGGTTCAGCGTAAATGCATCATATAAAGTATCAGTTATTATTTCTATGTAGAATGTACCATCTCACTTTTCTGTATGGTAAGGGCTGTTTAGTATGACTTTAAATTGTACTCGGAACACTAGTCTTGATAACGTTGTTTTTGTGGGGAGAGGGAGCACACGTTGGGCTAATCGTGCAGGTTATTGACAAAAACTACATCAACCCTCAACTCTTCAGGCTACTGAATATTCAAATTCCTCTACTGTCTGTTGGTCTTTCTGTGATAAATCTGTGACACTTTCAAAACACACCAACCTGAAACTTTATATAAAAGCCAATTTGCAAATATGTTATCAAGATCAAAATTGGAAAATCAATGGGATTTTTATGGGATTTTTTGGCCATATTTTAAAAAATGATTATTTCAGACATTTCTGCTGAAAAGCATATTGTAATTTTTAAAAAAGCAAAATGTGTATAGACTGGATAACTTAAGAAGCTAGTGCAGGGGTAGGCAACCTATGGCACGTGTGCCAAAGGCAGCACGCGAGCTGATTCTCAGTTGCACTCACACTGCCCGGTTCCTGGCCACCGGTCCGAGGGGCTCTGCATTTTATTTTCATTTTAAATGAAGCTTCTTAAACATTTTGAAAACCTCATTTACTTTACATACAACAATAGTTTAGTTATATATTATAGACTTAGAAAGAGACCTTCTAAAAATGTTAAAATGTATTACTGGCATGCGAAACCTTAAATTAGAGTGAATAAATGAAGACTCGGCACACCACTTCTGAAAGGTTTCCGACCCCTGAGCTAGTGATGGGATAAAAAGGTTGTCTCTAGAATGCAAGTTCCAAGTGCAATCCATATTACTGCAATAGCAAACAAAACTCTTCATTTGGTGAGCCATATGACATGAACTGATATTCTTATTCTGTTACATAGGGAGAAGTGTTATAGTTGGCTTCTCTGTAGAGAACAACTTTTGCCAAGGATTTTAATTTGCATAGAAACTGAATTATATTCTTATCTGTAAAAGTGGTCAAGGTTGTTACATTTGCAAGACAGTGAGGGCACAGCTGCTGCCTTTACTGTACTGTTCTCTGGGGGAAAACTTCAACTTAGCATCTTTCATAAGCATTTTATTTTATAAAAGAAAAAATAGGGTCCATAGTATAAAATCATTTGAATTTGTGTGTGCGTGCATGGTTTAATGTGGATTGATTTTCAGTATATAAACAGAGCTAAGAGAATTGGTGGGGAGGGGAACTGAGTAAGAGGTGGTGGTATTGCTGAGAGAATTCTAGAATCTACAGAGTTTTACATGCAAGCACTGCACTTCTTTAACTATACTTGTGTAGTTAAGAGAGTTCAACAATCACCCCGCTCCCCCCCAGTTTAGACTGTACAGTTATACCAATATAGCTAATAGGCTAAACTGATTTGACTGCATCCCCACAGTAGGGATGTGGTAATCCACAGAAGTTGCATTTGTATAACTATTTCAGTTAGGGGTATGATGATTATTATTTTTTAAATAGTTACATAGGTACAAAGTCTTTGTGTAGACCTATCCTAAGACAGTTCAGCTTCAGACAGTTCTCAAGAGTCCCCTCTGAGGTTGTGGACTACTACCTAATGAAATGTTTACATGACTGCAGACTATTTTATTGCATTGCTGTTCCTGTTATGAATTAAATCAGCTATTGATTTGATGTCACAGTGTAGTCGTATGAGGTAATAACTGAGTAAAAATTGGTCCTTTGTATGGGGCAAGTGTTGAAGCAGATATTTATGAAGTCATTGGGAGGTGAACTATCTCCAATTCAACAAGTTAATCATTAATACTTGGAGGATTTTCTTGCCCTGCTGTATTAGGAGGAGAACATCACCAGACAGACACTTAAATTATTTTATTTAATTAAAACAGCAACGTTATGTATTCTAGATTTTTTCTTCAACAGCAAACATATAATATTTTAACAAAATAAGCATAAGATTTTTTTTGAATTTAGTTAAACATTCAAGTTTTTTAAAATCAGGTTTGTTTTTGTTAAAATTGTTTTTAACTAAAATAGTTAAATGAAATATTTAAAAAAAAATTTAATCGACTGTCAGCCAGGTCAACATGAGAAACTTAAAATAAAACCTCAAGACTTCTGGAATATGCTGCTCAAACAGTTTCACTTTTGTTTCTATTGCCTGTCCCTCCCTTCCCACATTTATCTCCAGACTTTTTCTCCTTGTCCAGATCGATTGTGCCCACAACAATCTTCTATTAATTTAACTTTTTGAAACTGCACTTTTAGAGAGAGGTAAGGGATTGACTCTGTGTACACAAATTTGCAGAGGGGCAAGAGGGTTGAGGTAGGTTAGTTAGCTAATTAGATAACTAACTAAACATTTTTGCTGTTAACAAGCATGTTATCTATAGAGACCCAAATCCACAGTTTGAGAACTGCAAAACTAAGCATCTCTTATGGTATCTTCTAGACTGAGCACTGAGTCTTAATTGGTAGATAGAAAGATTAACCTAAATAATCTATACAGAAGCCCCTGGAACCCCATAAGATTGGGTCCCTAATCCGTGAACTATTGGAACTTCTTTACAAAACATTCCATTAATATATTGTGTCATACTATATAATTAGAATTTATAATCCCTATTGCATGATGATATCTTTGAGCTATAATGTATCTTAATTACAACTATCTTTAGATAGGTTTTTTCCTCAAAAAGCATTTTATCAAAAAAATCTTTTTATTTGATTTTTTAAAATCATTGATTTTTATCCACCCTGAAAATAACTCTAAATAATACCTCTGAATTTGAAAAAAAAAAAAAAAAGTTTTGGTTTTGACCCTCATTTTCTTCTCTGTAACACATGAAATATTTTCTTTGAAATAGATACAAGCAACTATAAAACATGGCTGTATTTTAAAAATGTATTTACACTTAGGGTATCTCTACACTACAAAATTAGGTCGAATTTATAGAAGTCGTTTTTTAAAAATCGTTTTTATACAGTCGATCATGTGTGTCCCCACACAAAATGCTCTAAGTGCATTAAGTCGGCGGACTGCATCCACAGTACCGAGGCTAGCGTCAACTTCTGGAGCGTTGCACTGTGGGTAGCTATCCCACAGTCTCCGCCGCCCATTGGAATTCTGGGTTGAGATCCCAATGTCTGATGGGGCAAAAACAGTATCACAGGTGATTCTGGGTACATGTCGTCAGCTCCCCCCTCCGTGAAAGCAACGGCACACAATCGTTTTGCGCCTTTTTTCCTGGGTTACCTGTGCAGACGCCAAACCATGGCAAGCATGGAGCCCGCTCGCCTCACCGTCACCGTATGTCTCCTGGGTGCTGGCAGACGTGGGACTGCATTGCTACACAACAGCAGCTCACTGCCTTTTGGCAGCAGACGGTGCATTACGACTGGTAGCCATCGTCGTCATGTTCCTGGGTGCTCTTTTAGCCGACCTCGGTCCGTCGGGTGCCTGGGCAGACATGAGAATGACTCAGCCAGGTCATTCCCATCTTCTGCCGAGCACCCAGGAGATGACGATGGCTAGCAGTCGAACTGCACCATCTGCTGCCAGCCTGAAGATGTAAAAGATAGATGGAGTGGATCAAAACAAGAAATAGACCCGATTTGTTTTGTATTCATTTGCTTCCTCCCTCCGTGAAATCAACGGCCTGCTAAACCTAGGGTTTTGAGTTCAATTCTTGAGGGGGCCATTCTGTGTGACAGTTGTTTGTGTTTCTCCTTGATGCAAAGCCACCCCCTTTGTTGATTTTAATTCCCTGTAAGCCATGTAGTCAGTCGCCCCTCCCTCAGTCAGAGCAACGGCAGACAATCGTTTCGCGCCTTTTTGCAGCCCAGATGCCATAGCATTGGGATCATGGAGCCCGCTCAGATCACCGTGGCAATTATGAGCACTATAAGCACCACACACATTATCCTGTAGTATATGCAGAACCAGAACCTGCCAAAGCAAAACCAGGCGAGGAGGCGACGGCAGCGCAGTGATGAGGACATAGACATGGACATAGACTTCTCACAAAGTACGGGCCCCAGCAATGTGCACATCATGGTGTTACTGGGGCAGGTTCATGCCGTGGAACACCGATTCTGGGCCCGGGAAACAAGCACAGACTGGTGGGACCGCATAGTGTTGCAGGTCTGGGACGATTCCCAGTGGCTGCGAAACTTTCGCATGCGTAAGGGCACTTTCATGGAACTTTGTGACTTGCTTTTCCCTGCCCTGAAACGCCAGAATACCAAGATGAGAGCAGCCCTCACAGTTGAGAAGCGAGTGGCAGTAGCTCTGTGGAAGCTTGCAACGCCAGACAGCTACTAGTCAGTTGGGCATCAATTTGGAGTGGGCAAATCTACTGTGGGGGCTGCTGTGATCCAAGTAGCCAACACAGTCAAAGAGCTGCTGATATCAAGGGTAGTGACTCTGGGAAATGTGCAGGTCATAGTGGATGACTTGCTGCAATGGGATTCCCTAACTGTGGTGGGGCGATAGACGGAACTCATATCTCTATTTTGGCACCGGAGCACCAAGCCAGCGAGTACATAAACCGCAAGGGGTACTTTTCAATGCTGCTGCAAGCACTTGTGGATCACAAGGGACGTTTCACCAACATCAACGTGGGATGGCCAGAGTGATGCTCACGTCTTCAGGAACTCTGGTCTGTTTCAAAAGCTGCAGGAAGGGACTTTCTTCCCAGACCAGAAAATAACCGTTGGGGATGTTGAAATGCCTATAGTTATCCTTGGGGACCCAGCCTACCCCTTAATGCCATGGCTCATGAAGCCATACACAGGCAGCCTGGACAGTAGTTAGGAGCTGTTCAACTATAGGCTGAGCAAATGCAGAATGGTGGTACAATGTGCATTTGGACGTTTAAAAGCACGCTGGTGCAGTTTACTGACTCGGATAGACCTCAGCGAAACCAATATTCCCATTGTTATTATTGCTTGCTGTGCGCTCCACAATATCTGTGAGACTAAGGGGGAGACATTTATGGCAGGGTGGGAGGTTGAGGCAAATTGCCTGGCCGCTGATTACGCGCAGCCAGACACCAGGGCGGTTAGAAGAGTACAGGAGGGCGCTCCATCCCCATGCACGTTAACAGACTTTTCCAGTAGCTGTACTGGCTGCGAATGCCAGGGCACATTAATAATTAAACACGCTTGCTTTTAAACCATGTGTAATATTTACAAAGGTACACTCACCAGAGGTCCCTTCTCCGCTTTCAGGGTCCGGGAGCACGCCTTGGGTGGGTTCGGGGGTTACTGGCTTCAGATCCAGGTTGAAAAACGTATCTTGGCTGTTGGGGAAAGCGGTTTCTCCGCTTCCTTGCTGTGAGCTATCTTCAATCTCTTCATCATCATCTTCCTTGTCCCCAAAACCCGCTTCCGTGTTGCGTGATTCTCCATTGACGGAGTCAAAGCACAGGGTTGGGGTACTGGTGACTGCACCCCCTAGCATGGCATGCAGCTCATCATAGAGGCGGCATGTTCAGGGCTCTGATCCGGAGCAGCCATTTGCCTCTCTGTTTTTTTGGTAGGCTTGCCTTAGCTCCTTAATTTTCACACGGCACTGCTTTGGCCTCTGTCCTTCATGCCCTTTGAGACTTTTTCTAATGTTTTGGCATTTCATTTACTGGAACAGAGTTCAGCTAGCACGGATTTGTCTCCCCATACGGCAAGCAGATCCCGTACCTCCCGTTTGGTCCATGCTGGAGCTCTTTTGCAATCCTGGGACTCCATCATGGTCATCTCTGCTAATGAGATCGGCACTCACCTGCACCTTGCCATGCTGGCCAAACAGGAAATGAGATTCAAAAGTTCGCGGGCCTTTTCCTGTCTACCTGGCCAGTGAATCTGAGTTGAGAGCGCTGTCCAGAGCGGTCACAATGGAGCACTCTGGGATAGCTCCTGGAGGCCAATACCGTCGAATTGCATCCACACTACCCCAAATTCGACCCGGCAAGGCCGATTTCAGCGCTAATCCCCTCGTTGGAGGTGGAGTAAAGAAATCGATTTAAAGAGCCCTTTAAGTCGAAAAAAGGAGCTTCATCGTGTGGACGGGTCCAGGCTTAAATTGAGGTAACGCTGCTAAATTCGACCTAAAATCATAGTGTAGACAAGGCCTTAGGTTATAGTCATTCAGGTGGAGTGATCTAACCGACGTAATATGGAGTCTTAACAGGATAATTTTGCTCAGTGAAAGAGTACCGTGGCACATAAGAGGAGTGCTACAGACCTTGTGAATATTTAATAGTACTGAAAATGAATCTCTGATATAGAACAAGTCAGAAAATACTTTATATATACACTACTATACACACAAAATAATCATGAAATTAAAGGGCTTGTGCCTTCCTTTGATGTTTAAATAAGGCCTACAACTTTTTTAAAAGGCTGTCTTTTACACTAGAATATCAGGTACCAAATAGGAAGGAAGAGTCTATGGTGACTGGAGAACTAATGAAATAGGAATGTTGCAAGACCCAAGAGTGTGAAAATTGGGCAGTTTGGTGGGGAGGGGATTAAACACAACTCACTTTTCCAGTGTAGATCAAGCTTTTGAACTTTCAGACTCCTCAATTATACCTGCTGCTGCTGCTGACATTGCCTGAGGAAGCTATGAAATGCAACAGAAGTGCTAGGGCTGTTTGAGGAGGAAAGGTGTATTAGTTGACATGCAACCCTTTTATGCCCCTTCTTCTCTCAGCAACAGCTAGCAGGATTGTTGGCAGAGGGTGGGGGATGAAGAACAGGTGACCTTCCACAACAGATAAACTTCTGGAGTATGTGGGGAAGGTAATGGGGGGTGGGAGGAAAGAATTCAATGCTTTCCAGCAGTTGAAAGGGAGCACAGCTGATATGAGAGATGGAAGCCCTGTTTAAGGTATAGGGACAACACCCTGGTAGGAATCCCAGCAACTTCCCCCTTCTAAGCCTTTAGGGGCTGCAGAGAAAATGGGCTTGGCTTCTCACCAGGGCTTTTGCTAGTAGGCTCCCTGATAATTGTTCATATGGACATCTGGTTAGTAGGTTTAGTCCTGCCCGGTAGGCGATGGGGAAAATCTTTCAAGCTCTGTGACCTTAGTTAATAACACTTGTACTGCCAAAACGTCACATCAGGCTAACTCCACTTAAATATGATTTTAGGTGGCTATTGTTCAAACTTAATTCAGAAACAATGTTGTGGGGTAGGTATAGCTTACTGCTGGGGGAATTCTGTGCCAACGCGCATGTGCAGAAAATGTGCCCCCCACAGATTTCTTTGCTTCCCTGCAGAACGTGATGGGGAAGTAAAGGAAAGTATGAATCAACAGTGTGCCCTTGTTGCCAAGAAGGCTAACGGCATGTGGGGCTGTTTAAGTAGGGGCATTGCCAGCAGATTGAGGGATGTGATCATTCCCCTCTATTCGACATTGGTGAGGCCTCATCTGGAGTAGTGTGTCCAGTTTTGGGCCCCACACAAGAAGGATGTGGAAAAATTGGAAAGAGTCCAGTGGAGGGCAACAAAAATGGTTAGGGGGCTGGAACACGTGACTTAGGAGGAGAGGCTGAGAGAACTGGGATTGTTTAGTCTGCGGAAGAGAAGAATGAGGGGGGATTTGATAGCTGCTTTCAACTACCTGAAGGGGGGTTCCAAAGAGGATGGATCTAGACTGTTCTCAGTGGTAGCAGATGACAGAACAAGGAGTAATGGTCTCAAGTTGCAGTGGGGGAGGTTTAGGTTGGATATTAGGAAAAACTTTTTCACTAGGAGGGTGGTGAATCACTGGAATGGGTTACCTAGGAAGGTGATGGAATCTCCTTCCTTTAGAGGTTTTTAAGGTCAGGTTTGACAAAGCCCTGTCTGGGATGATTTAGTTGGGAATTGGTCCTGCTTTGAGCAGGGGGTTGGACTAGGTGACCTCCTGAGGTCCCTTCCAATCCTGATATTCTATGATTCTATGGAAGCTGGGGGAGGAGGCTGGGGATGCCTATGGGCATAGTGGGGGGAGAGGTATTGTCCACCAAACAGAGGCAGACCGTGGGGGGGCTGGGAGGGGGCGGACGTACATCGGTTCATGTGCCACTTCTCCTGCCCCCCCCCCCCCCTTTCTGCACATGCAGAGCTGCCCGGCTCAAAGAGTGTGCCGCTCTGCTCCACAGCTGAATGTCTCCTCCTGGGTCCTAGTGCTTTCAGTAAGCTGGGAGCCATCCTGTTTTCTGTACAGCAGTGAGTGCCCGCAGTGGGACAGGGTAAAGGGGGGGAGGGGAGAAGCAGTGGGGAAGGAAGGTGGGGTGGGATGGGGAGAGGATGGGACTGTGGGGAAGGGGGAGAGGATGGGAAAGAGAAGGGGATAGGGGAATTGGGGGTGAGGGAGGGAGCGGGGGTGAGGGAGGGAGCAGGAGTCTGGCTTGCAGCATCCCCTGTGTAGCAGCTGCAGTTGGAACTCCCCTGTTAAGCAGGCCCATGAAACTTCCACCCTGATGAGCCCCACCTCCCCTTCATATGGACCACCCCGCTGAGGCCTGTACACCCAGATTCCCCCCTGCTGAGCTCCAACCATCTTCACCTGGACCCTCTGCAGAGTCCCATTGCCCCTGGAACCTCCCAATGACACCCTGTGCATCCAGATCTCCCACTGAGCTGCCCACACCCAGATTGCCCACACCTGGATCCACCCACACCAAGCCCCTCTACACTTAGATCCTGCTGGGCTGAGCGTGCCTGCCCACACCTGGTGTGTCTAGCACAGAGGGGCAGGGCCCTGGGGTGTTTCTGGGGCAGGCCCAACCCTTACGCTGTGTCAGGGTTGGGTACAGCCTTGCTGCTGAGTCCCTGTCCCAGGGGCTGAGGGCTGCAGGGTGATCTCCCACCTTCATGCAGCCAGTGGCCTGTGCTCCCCACTGCCATGCTGGAGCTACCACATTTATTTATTGACCAATAAAATTTGAAGACTTTTAAAATATTGTGCAGAGAATTTTTATTTTTTTGGCACAGAATTCCCTCAGGAGTCGTATAGCTAGGGGCCTGTATTGTGGCACACTGGACCTAAATTCTGTGGCAACATCTGACTTCTGCAGCTTATCAGCACTTAATTCTGTGTCATGTTGAAAGTCCTGGTCCGATTTCAAGTAACGTAAGAGGTGCTTATTAAATTAAATATGAAACAAAATAATTCCTTGTATTGTGTATTTGAATAATGAATTGAATATGAATTTCAAATCTGGAATATGTTTCATCTTCAGCTGCTCTTAAACTTTCAATTTTCATAGTGCTATAGAATTTTGTATTGACACTAATCTATTG
Source organism: Chrysemys picta bellii (assembly GCF_011386835.1). Lineage (NCBI taxonomy): Eukaryota > Metazoa > Chordata > Testudines > Emydidae > Chrysemys > Chrysemys picta. Next base: position 244,670,958 of record NC_088791.1, on the reverse strand, counting down.
AAATTGGACTGGGGAAGAAGCTTGAGGCAGCTGGGTAGAAGGATACTGAGGCATTTGATGCCCAGAAAAATATAGTGTGTGTGGGGGGGTGTTGAGGTTTTTAGCTTTCAGGTTTAATTTAATGCCTCTTTTGGGGAGGTAGATGCAATTTAGATGAATAGACTTTTTTCTGCAAAATCAGGAAGGCTATTCTGTATCGGTTTGTTTTAGAGGTTTTTCTTCATAACTATAAGCTTTAGAAAGTTATATTGTTATGCAATATTAGATGTGAAACACAATCCTACAGCACAGGTGAGGGTTACTGCATTATCCAGTTCTACAACTGTAGAGAAAACAGGGTTCCATATATACACTGCAAAAATTGGCTCTATTCATGGTAAACCTGATTGATCTGAAGCGGACTGGAAGAGTGACTTTTACTTTTACCCGAGTCCAAAGCTGTCTATGTTGGTTTTGTTTTTGATGCAGTAGCAGGAAGGAGAGAGAATCAGAAGAGATGATGTGGCTGTTATTTGCAGTAGGCGCTACTTTTTATGCCTACTTACCAGAGGAGTTAGTGGCTTTAGAGTTCGTTTTTGTTTGTTTTCTATTATAAGCTTAGTTTATCCTTTCCTCTTTAAATTTTGCTGACTTACTAGTGTTAAGTTGTTGAGTCTTGCTTTGACTTTTGTCAGGTTTGTGCCAAATTTTGATCATAAATCAAGAAAGCAAATGAGGTTGATCAAAGGAAGGGAAAATAAAAACTTGTCACCTGAACATACAGTAGTCTAGGCCAATATGTACAAAACCCATGTACAACTGCTAGGGTTTTTTTAGTAGTATGGTATTTTATTTATCTCATAGAGAGAGGTGGAAATAAAGAAATGGCTCCAGAAAGGTGGGGGAAATGCATCTGAATAATGTGGGAGTCTTCTGACTGTATTCCAAATTATTTTGTTTTAACTGTAGGTTATTGGTACACCTCAGAGACCTTCAGCGCCAAATACTATCCTGGTAGGAAGTCCACATACACCCAATTCACACTTTGTATCACAGAACCAGACTGCAGACTCTTCGCCTTGGTCTGCTGGGTGAGCAAAATTCTGTTAAGTTACAAGGGTTTAATAGAATTGTTTGGAAATTTTGTCCTAAAGTTTTTTTTTTTTTTTTTTAATTGATGTGCTCTGTAAGTACGCTGATATGAAGGAGGGGTTCAGCTTAGATTTAATTTAAGAGATATCTAAATTTGTTTAATACCTAGAGTAGAGAGATAATAAGAACACCTTTTCACTTCAGTGTAGCAAAAGTCAGATTTCTGAGGAAACAAACGGACGCGTAGTGTTCTGCTGTCATATTTACACGAAGATAGTGGCTCTTAAAAGAACAAGCGAAATCAACTGAGATTTTTCATCCTCTTGTACTGTCAGATAAAATATAAATGGAATTTAGTGTTTCAAACCAAATATGCATAATTCTGCAGACAATTTTAAATGAGAAGAATAAGATCGTAGCTCAACTTGAAGAAAGCAAAAAGAAGAACAGGAGTACTTGTGGCACCAGATTTAACATAAACTTGCTTTGGGGGTTTATTACACACAAGATTGTTTTGAAGGACCCATTGATGAATGTAGTTGCTTTAAAGTTAACATTTATTGGTGTGTCTGTTGTTTTTTTGGGCTAGGAAATATTTATATTAGGGGATTATGGAGTTGTATTGTTCCTAAAGTATTTAAGCACGCATATATGCAGAAATTGAAAGCTATTCCATTTGCTGACTTTCAAATTTACATTTTATTGTAACAAAATATTTCTTAGTTACCCAGACAATTTTTCATTTAAAATGTATGCTGAGAACTTAACTATCATATTTTTCTAAATGCTTATGCAATAATACTGAAAGTGCTGTAGGAAGCATCTACCCTAGGTTTGAAGCGTTCATAGTAAAGCTGTATTCCATGACCATTCAAATCCATATTTTGGTTATTCTGTAATGTTGAATACAATATCAGATTGAGTCTAACATACTTGACTATTTTAACTTTCCTGAATGTCAAATTATATATGCTCTAGAAAAATAAATTTTAGCTGCTGTAGTTCTCAGGGTTTCTAGTTTTAGCCCTTCCTCCCCCCCCCCCCCCCCCACTTGAAGATGTTAATGTTAATTGGAATGTTTTTTCTTTACTGTCCTCCTTTTCAGAAGAAACTTCTTTACCACTAATTTTTACATCTTCTAAATGTAATCATCCAAATTCATCTCTGATATTGAAACTAGCAGAGTTACAGCAGGGATGAATTTAGCTCAATGTGTTTCATATTCAAGATAATACCAAGAATTAGTTGTAAATTGAATCAAATCCATGATTCAGGCAAATAACTTTGATTGTCCTGTTTTAGGAGTATAATGCCCTCTTTGCTGATTAAAAATTGTAAGGGTTATATTTCAGAACAATATGTGTTTATCTGGCAAACCAGAAAACTTTGGAATATTGATCGGTTACTTTAAAATGTATTTTTCTAGGAAGCGCAACAAAAAAGGAGAGAAGAATGGCAAGGGTTTGCGACACTTCTCTATGAAGGTTTGTGAGAAGGTACAGAGAAAAGGAACCACTTCATACAATGAGGTGGCGGATGAGTTGGTTGCAGAGTTTAGTACCACGGATAATCATATTTCACCAAATGAATCAGTAAGTATGTTGCTGGGTTACATGCCACTTGAGTGGGGAAAAGATGTAACTTTTTTTATTTTTCCTAATGCTAAATGAAACAGTTGAGATACTAGCTGAGTTTACCTATCTACTGTAATACATTTTCAAACGTTTTTGTCACAGGTGTGTTTTTGATTAATTCATTGTATCTACAGCAGGCTTATGACCAGAAGAATATTAGACGACGTGTCTACGATGCCTTAAATGTCCTTATGGCTATGAACATTATCTCTAAGGAGAAGAAGGAAATCAAATGGATTGGTCTACCTACTAACTCGGCTCAGGAATGTCAGAATTTAGAGGTATATATGTGGGAAATACAGTAGTCGGTATCTTTGTTTGGATAAATCTAAAAGATTTTTAATGTTATCTAATCCTATTGGAATATGGTCTTTTGAGCTAGCAATACAGAATCATTGGGTGTCTGAGTCCCTTTGGACAAGTGTGGCTTGGAGATTGCAATATCAGGATGTTCAATCCACTTTACCTCCTTCCCTCTACCCCATCCCTGCTTCCCATCTCTCTTTGAGACTCTCCTCACAAGCACCTGCTAAGGTAGGATGGTGACTCTCTTCTGACCATAGGATCTGTAGAACCAGTTCCTGTTCAGCACAGAGGAAAGGGGTTCTATTAAGGTATAGTAACTCCTCACTTAATGTTGTCCCAGTTAACGTTGTTTCGTTGTCACGTTGCTGATCAGTTAGAGAACATGTTCATTCAAAGTTGCGCAGTTCTCCCTTATAACATTGAATGGCAGCAGTCTGCTTTGTCCGCTGCTTGCAGAAAGAGCAGCCCATTGGAGCTAGCTGGTGGGGGCTTGGAACCAGGGTGGTCTGGCAGCCCTGCATCAGCTCACCGTTCCGCTATATTCCCTTTGTGGCAACCGCCAAGCAGGCTATCAATCAGGGTGGATTTGATTTAAATCACTAGTCAGGAAGACTCAATTCAATCCTGGATTTCTACATAAAAGTGCATTCTTGTTTGTTGTTATAACCTTAATACATATTCTTCACAACTCAGAGGTATATGAGATTTCATTTTTAGAAGGTACACACTATCCATTTTTAAAGAGATTTATTTTGAAAACTTTTCAGATTAGTTTTACAGCTATATCAGAAAATGAATGATTGTTGGGTTATTATCTTTACCAAAGGTAATTGAAGCAGATATTTATGAAGTCATTGGGAAGTGATCTCCAATTCAACAGAGGCTAATCATTAATATTGGGAGGATTTTTTTGTCATTCTGTATTAGGAGGAGAACATTACCAGACAGACATTTAAATTGTTTTATTTAATTAAAACAACAATGTTATGTATTCTGGATTTTTTTCTTTAACAACAACCACATAATATTTTAACAAAACACAAATATGAATTTTTGAATTTAGTTAAACATTCACATTTTTAAAATCAGGTTTGTTTTTGTTTAAATTGTTTAACTAAAATAGTTAAATGAAATATTAACAAAAAATTTAATCGACTCAGGCAGGTCAACATGAGAACCTGTATTTTTCTGCAACATGGGAATTCAAGAATAGTCCATATCTCAGCATGTACCTTCTGTGTATTCTGGTTGTTGTGTAATGTGGAAATGGGTAAAGACATTTTTTTAACTTCCAAACAAAACACAAAATCGCCTCTAGACTGAGCCTAACCATGGAAAAATTCAGCCCAGGAGAGTAGCTTTTTCCAGGAAGATTTGAATATTTGGAAATAGGGATTATCACGTGAATTCTGTTGTAATTTTAGTTATAACTGAACTTACCCAGGTACCTTTTATAATAAATGTGGGTTTTTTATAAACTTGTAAAATTGCACTGCCTAATGCACAAACAGTACTGTCCTGTATCAATGGAAAATGTGTAGCTTCACCCTTGAAAAATAAATGTTTCCAAAACAGGCCAAGTATTGTATACATGGATATAGGATTTTCTGAAAATTTTACCCTAAACCCCATTTTCTAAAGCATCTTACTCATTTAGGCCCTCATCCCCATCAATGGGATTGTGGCTTGTAAGTGCCTACATTCCTTTTGAAGATGAGATTTAGGCTTCTAAGTCAGTTAGGCATTGCAATGCTGAGTGCAGCAACTCCTGAATACCTTTAAAAATCTGGGCCTTAAGCTAAATCCTCTTGACTGCTAGGCACTATTGAAATTATCTATAGTGTATATACTCACTGGAGGTTCAGTTGTTTTGACACCTGTGATTTCATAACACACAATTTGCTGTAATAAGTAAGGTCTTTGGCTTGAAATAATCTTGCAAATAGTTTAACTGTGTTAGTATGGTAGGGTTACTATTCGTCCGGATTCTGCTGGACATGTCCAGCTTTTTTGAGTTAAAAATAGCGTCCGGGGGGAATTTGTAAATGTCCAGATTTCCCCCCCATGCAGAGCGCGCGCGGCTGACAGGGCAGCCGGCCGGATCGTGTCACTCGCACAGGGCTCTGATAGCCAGAGCCCCTCCTCCACTTCCCCCTCCTCTCTCCTGCAACTTGAGACCACTCCCCTCCTCTCTCTCTCTCTCCCTCCCTGCATTCTCAGATCGCCGGCTGGCCGTTTGCCTCGGGCCTCCGGCAGTCTGGAGCTCCTCCCCCTACTTCCCCCTCCCTTGCTGCCGAGCACGCTCCTCTGCAGCACTCTGTTCTGAGCAGCATGGTAAGGGGGCCAGGGGGTCGGAGAAGGGGCAGGATGGTTCTGGAGGGGGCAGTCAAGAGACAGGGAGCAGGGTTGGATGGGTCGGGAGTTCGGGGGGGGGGCTGTCAGGGGGTGGGGAGTGGTTGGATGGGGCGTGGGAGTCCCTGGTGTCTGTCTGGGGGTGGGGGTCTCAGGAGGGGGCAGTCAGGGGACAGGTAGGGGATAGGGTCCTAGGGGGCCAGTTAGGATGGGGGGAAGGTCTCAGGATGGGGCAGTCAGGGGACAAGGGGGGGGGGGAGGGTTGGAGATCCTGAGGGGGGCAGGAAGTGGAAGGGGCAGAGGCGGGGCTAGGGCAGGACGGGGGCAGGGCTAGGGCGGGGCTCCTCCCGTCCTCTTTTTTGATTGTTGAAATATGGTAACCCTATAGTATGGAAATATCTGAATTAAACTGTCAAATCACACCACATGAAATTTTACTTTCACTAGCTTAGTCTCAGGCTCAAAACTTAAATTTATGGAATTTACTATCTTTTTGTATGTGATTTAATATAATGCCAACTCCCTAGTTTTCCAGTTGATATAAAAACTTTTGTTTTTTGAGACCACGCACTAAAAAGCAGTATAAAAATTTATTAAAATTCAGTGGATGGCATTTTAATGCCAAATGTTTTCATCATAAAATATATTTGAATATGAAATACTGTTAAAATAAAACCCCTTTTCTTTCTGAAGGTGGAGAGACAGAGAAGACTTGAAAGAATAAAGCAAAAACAGTCTCAGCTACAAGAACTTATTCTACAGGTACAGTCAAGGTACTCTTGTCTGTAGGGCAAGGTAACTTGTATTTGTATACCAGTTTTCTTACACACATTAAAAACAAAAGATCTAGCAGGAGATTGAAGAATACACACGCAATGTGAATTTAGCACTGTAGCCAAGACTGTTGTGCTGTAGGAGAAGTTGACAAGAACCCAGTGTTCCGTGTTAAATTCCATGCCAGCTTCAAGTGCATTTAAACTAAGGTTTTGTTGACAATGACAATATAAGCTGTACTTTTATTCCTTGAATTTTGACATTCAATTCAGATCTCCAATTTGAAATGTTTTTTAATTTTACAGCTGTTCAGATTTGTATATTTTATTTTTAAGGAGTACTGGCATTTTGTTTTCTGTGATTCGTGACCTGAGAATACAGCCATGCCACCAAATTTGTCTGCCAAATATATTACACTAGAAAATTAAGTTTTGAGTCCTCATGTTTGGAAAAATAACTTTCGGTATGTGAACCAATTCCATGTTGAAACACTAGCTCTAAAAGATGTGAGATACATCCCTGTTCATCTCAGTGGAGTAACTCTGAAATGTAATTAGGTGAATTTAAAAGCCAAATTTAAACTTCATTGCTGATCACTTTAGCAGAAAAATCTAGCTAATGTTCTTCGAGTAGTGTTCCTATGGGTGCTCCACCGCATGTGCAGGCCTAATGGATGCTGCTACCAAAGTTTTCCAATCAGCAGCGCTGGGGCACAAGCACACCTACAGTGGAGCACCCATAGGGACATGCATCTCAAAGGGTACGTCTACACTTACCGGAGGGTCCGGCGGCAGGCAATCGATGTTCTGGGATTGATCCCGGAAGTGCTCGCCGTCGACGCCGGTACTCCAGCTCGGCGAGAGGAGTACGCAGCATCGACGGGGGAGCCTCCCTGCCGCGTCTGGACCCGCGGTAAGTTCGGACTAAGGTATTTCGAATTCATCTACGTTATTAACGTAGCTGAATTTGCGTACCTTAGTCCGAAGTGGGGACCAGCCCAAAGAACCATCATTACCTCACAAGGTGTGTAACTACTACTTCTATTTACTATTGTAGGTGGCAGGAAGGAGGAGTTAGTATGGAGTCTGGTGTGTCAGGAATTGGGAGTTCAAATTTATTTTCTTTAAAGAAGTTTTACCACCACGCCTCCTACGTTGTCAGAAGCCACAACTGCCCCCAGTAGTGGTTAAAATCTCCAGTTTTCTCCAAACTTTTATGCATTTTTTCAGTGCATAATTCTGTGACACCTTTACAAATTAAAATCTGAGGGCATTCTGAACGTGGTTTGTCTTTGTGTGCACTTACAGTTGCAAATATTGTTAGTAGGCGTGATCTGGTTTGTAGTGTAGACATAACTTTAGGCTAAAGGTTCAGAAAGAAAACTGACTATTGTCACAAATGCTGGTGTGGGCTGGTTGGAAAATAGAAGCTTTCTGTGGAAAATTTAGTTTAGTCGAAAATCTAATTTTCTAATGGAAGATTTTCAGCCAGCCCTAGTGTTGGGTTATGGCAGAGTTTCTCAAATGAATTGCACCGTGACCCCCTTCTGACAACAAAAATGACTACATGACCCCAGGAGGGGAGAGAGAAGCCTGAGCCCACCAAAGCCCCACCACCCTGGGCAGGGGACCAAAGCCAAAACCTGAGCCCCGTCACCCAGGGCTGAAGCCCTTTGGCTTTGGCCCCAGGCATTGGGGCTCAAGCTTTGGCCCTGGGCCCTAACAAGTCTAATGCCAGCCCCTGGCGACCCCATTACAATGGGGCTGCAACCCACTTTGGGGTCCTGATCCACAGTTTGAGATCTGCTGGGTTATGGTATCCTTGACTTGTGTTCAATGTTTAGTAACATTAAAGAAGTGGAGGAACATTTACATGATAAATGTCTGCTTCTTAAGTTTCAAAATATTTTCATTAAAGTAAACTGGTTAATTCCAAATGTATTTTTGTATTTTGTATATTTCAGTAATTTACAAGTTTGGAAAAAGTTGACAGTGTCAAGTTGATAGGACTTAAGTATTTCTTTTAAATACTTAGATTCCTAGTTCTGCTTTAGTTTCTTCAGAGACACCACAAATATACATTTTAATAAGAGAATAACAAAGAAGGAATAATTGTTGAATATGTGTAGTTTTGTAAGCCACTATTACTTTTTGCAGCAAATTGCCTTCAAGAACCTAGTTCAACGAAATCGTCAAACAGAACAACAGGCAAACCGACCACCGCCTTCCAATTCTGTCATACATCTGCCATTTATCATTGTGAACACCAGCAAGAAGACCGTGATCGATTGTAGTATTTCAAATGACAAGTAGGTTGTTCATGAATTTTTTCATCAGAAGCAGGAAGCCTGCTAAACAGTCAGTGGGGCCACTGGACTATCAAGGTGCTAAAGGAACACTCACGGAAGATAAGGTCGTTGCGGAGACGCTAAATGAATTCTTTGCATCAGTCTTCACTGCAGAGGATGTGAGGGAGATTCCTATACCTGAGCCATTCTTTTTAGGTGACAAATCTGAGGAACTGTCCCAGATTGAGGTGTCAGTAGAGGAGGTTTTGGAACAAATTGATACATTAAAGAGTAATAAGTCACAAGGATCAGATGGTATTCACCCAAGAGTTCTGAAGGAACTCAAATATGAAATTGCAGAACTACTACCTGTGGTATGTAACTTATCATTAAAATCAGCTTCTGTACCAGATAACTGGAGGATAGCTAATGTGATACCAATTTTTAAAAAAAGCTCCGGAGGTGAACCTGGCATTTGCAGGACGGTAAGCCTAACTTCAGTACCAGGCAAATTGGTTGAAACTATGGTAAAGAACATAATTATCAGATACACAGATGAACACAGTTTGCTGGGGAAGAACGAACACAGCTTTTATAAAAGGAAATCATGCCTCACCAATATGTTAGAATTCTTTGAGGGGGTTAACAAACATGTGGACAATGGTGATCCAGAGGGAATAGTGTACTTAGGCTTTCAGAAAGCCTGTGACAAGGTCCCTCATCAAAGGCTCTTAAGGAAACTTAGCAGTCACAGGATATGGTCATGTTGTGGATCAGTAACTGGTTAAAAGACAGGAGACAAAGGGTAGGAATAAATGGTCAGTTTTCACAGTGCAGAGAGGTAAATAGTAGAGTCCTCCAAGGAGCTGTACTGGGACTAGTGCTGTTCAACATACTCATAAATGACCTGGAAAAAAAGGTAAATATTGCGGTGGCAGAGTTTGCAGATGATAAAAAATTACTCAAGATAGCTAAGTCCAAACCAGACTACAAGGAGTTACAAAGGGATCTCACAAAATAGTGACTGGACAACAAAGTGTCAGATGAAATTCAGTGTTGATAAATACAAAGTAATGCATAGTGAAAAACACAATCCCAACTGTACATTCAAAATGATGGGGTCGAAATTAGTTGTTACCACACAAGAAAGAGATCTTGGAGTCATTATGGAGTCTCTGAAAACATCAGCTCAGTCTGCAGTAGCAGTCAAAAAAGCGAACAGTGTTAGGAACCATTAGGAAAGAGAGAGAGAAAACAAGACAGTAAAGATCATAACACCTCTATAAAAATCTGTGCTATGCCAACATCTAGAATATTGTGTGCAGATCTGGTTCCCCCCATCTCAAATAAGATATATTAGAAACTGAAAATGTACAGAGAAGTGCAACAAAAATGATTAGGGTATGGAACAGCTTCCATATGAAAAGAGATTAAAAAGACTGGGACTGTTCAGCTTGGGAAAGAAACTAATGAGGGGAGATGATGGAGGTCCATAAAATCATAAATGGTGTGGAGAAAGTGAATAAGGAAGTGTTATTTGCCCCTTCACAAAATCAAGTCCCCGATGAAATTAATAGGAGGTATAAAACAAACAAATGGAAGTACTTCTTCATATAACACAGTAAACCTGTGGAACTTGTTGCCAGGGGATGTTTTAAAGGCCAAAACTATAACTGGATTAAAAAAAGAATTAGATAAGTTCATGGATGATAGGTAAAGCTATGTTTTAGTCATGGGTATTTTTAATAAAAGTCATGGACAGGTCATGGGCAATAAACATGGGCGACATCCCTCAGCTCCTAGGCGGAGGCGCAGCCACACAGCTCTGTGCGCTGCCTCCCCCCAAGCACCAGCTTCTATTGGTCAGGAACCACGGCCAATGGGAGCTGCGGGGGTGGTGCTTGCAGGCAGAGGCAGCACACAAAGCCCCCCTGGCTACACCTCCACCTAGGAGCTGAAGGATGTCGTCACTTCTGGGGAGCACCCCCAAGGTAAGTGCCGTCCAGAGCCCTCTCCTACGCCCCAGCTATGAGTCCCCTCCCACACCCAAACTCCTGCTGCTGCTGTGGGAGGGGGGTGCAGTGGCCCGAGACCGTCCAGTCAGTGGCCAGTGCAAAAGTCCCAGAAAGTAATCTCCATGACAAACTCGCAGCTTTAATCATAGGTTCATCAATGGCTATTAGCCAAGATGATCAGGGGTGCAACCCCATGCTCTGGGTGTCCATAAACCTCTCATATTCAGAAGCTGGGAGTGGATGACAGGGATCACTTGATGATTGCCCTGTTCTTATTCCCTTTGAAGCATCTGGCATTGGCCACTGTTGAAAGATGGGCTACTGAGCTAGGTGGACCATTGGTCTGATCTAGTATGGTCATTCTTGTGTTCTTATGGGTTTGCAGCTAAATCTCCTGTTAATGGTTTGGGCAACATGCAACATTTTCATTATTTGTTTCTTATATAGTTAACAAAGGTATGAATTTTGAGACATTGGAATTGCTCACTAGAACAAAATATGAAGGCTACATATGTTGTAATGGCCATGTTTTCATTTTCTTGAAGTACCACACTCTGTTGGAAATGTTTTGGAAAAATTAGTGCAAGTAATTCAAGCTGATTGAATTTCTCGCCTCCAGGTTTGAATATCTATTTAATTTTGACAATACTTTTGAAATTCATGATGATATAGAAGTACTAAAGCGAATGGGAATGGCTTGTGGGCTAGAATCTGGAAGCTGTTCAGCAGAGGACCTAAAAATTGCACGGAGTTTGGTTCCTAAAGCTCTGGAACCATATGTGACAGGTTAGTTACTCAAAGTAAGATACTTCTGCTGTTTTTCTCTTTGAAATAGGACTTGAGGAAAAACTGGTTGAACTAGAATTCTGACTTGACCCATCTATAAAATGTTCAGTTGGCTAACTTTTCATTAGCCAACAGTGTAGATATTTAACTTATTCTTAAATGTGTATGTTTGTTATAGTAGGATGTAAGTGGTAAGAACAAGACTGATATTTTTTCCTTTTTCAAGTGGTTTTCCTTATGCGTACTACACTTCAGGATGCACATGCGCCCAGGTCTGAAGATTTTTCTCTAGCAGGGTCTGTCTGGTCATCGTGTGTGCCCTCACTCTCCTGCTCCTCACTCGAGAAGATAAAGGGAGCTGCCGGACTACTGCTGTCTTAATTCTTTCTTCCATTGATGGTTGTGGATGGAGCTTCACAGTTTGTGCCGACTTCTTCAGCTTCTCTTCGTAAATAGTTAAAAAAAAATTCTATAGTGTTACAGCAGAGTGACAGCTGTGCTATATAGTTTAAAGTCTATTTATTCTAGGGGTTCTAAAAGCCCTAGTTAATGAGATTGCCTTGAAATTTGTTATGCTTCGTAGAGGTAGGGGTACAGTCAGTGACTGAAATTTGGGGTCACCTGACCAATGGGTTCCAGAGATACAGCACTAAGGGGGGGAAAACAGCTTGTTAAAAATTGACATATTCTAAAAATAGACAGTGTTTTTTGCTCACAAATAGAGATCGAACTAGGGCTCAGATCATTGCACCAGGTACTCAGATGCTCAAAGGTTACCCCAACAGAATGCATGGCACCCACCACCCTTTTGGGGGAAATCAAATTAAAATGTTACTTGAAAAAGTTTGCTTCTCCAGTTAGGCATGCTAAGGTTCTCATACCTAATGGTTTATGCTAAACAAGTACACAGAGAGAGGCTATCTGGAAAACTACCTCTACATAGAATCACAGAAATGTATGAGTGGAAGGGATCTCAATAGGTCATCCAGTCCAGTCCCCTGCACTGAGGCAAGACTAAGAATTATCTAGACCAGTGATGGGCAACCTGCGGCCCATCAGGGTAATCCGCTGGCAGGCCGCCAGACTGTTTACATTTGCACGGCGCCTGCAGCTCCCAGTGGCTGCAATTCGCTGTTCCTGATGAATGAGAGCTGCGGGAAGCGGTGTGGGCCGCAGGTTGCCCATCACTGATCTAGACCATCCCTGACAAGTGTTTGTCTAACCTGTTCTTAAAAACCTCCAATTAGGGAGATTGTGGAATCTCCGTAAATAATTTGTTCCAATGTTTAACTACCCTTACCGTTAAGAAGTTTTTTGTAATGTCTAACCTAAATCTACCTTGCTGCAATTTGAGCCCGTTACCTCTCGTCCTGTGCTCAGTGTATAAGGAGAACAATTTATTACCCTCATCTTCATAACAACCTATTACCTACTTGAAGACTGTTATGTCACCACTCAGTCTTCTCTTCTCCAGGCTAAACAAACCTTTTTTTTCTTCCCCTCAATCTTTCCTCATAGGTCTCATTTTCTAAACCTTTAATCATTTTTTTTTCCTCTACTCTCAGCTTCCTCCAATTTGTCTACATCTTTCCCGAAGTGTGGTGCCCAGAACTGGACGCAATACTCCAGTTGAGGCCTTATCAGTGCTGAGTAGAGTAAAATAATTACTTCTTTTATCTTGCTTCCAAGACTCCTGCTAATACAGCCCGGAATGTTTACTTTTTGGAAGCAGTATTATATTGCCGACTCCTTTAGTTTGTGATCCACAATAAACCCCAGATCCTTTTCTGCAGTACTCCTTCACAGGCAGTCATTTCCCATTTTCTATTTGTGCAGTTAATTATTCCTTCATAAGTGTAGTACCTTGCATTTGTCCTTACTGAATTTCATCCTATTTATTTCATACCATTTCTCCAGTTTGTTGAGATAATTTTGAATTTTAATCCTGTCCTCCAACCCCTCCCAGCTTGGTATCATCGCCAAACTTATAAGTGTACTCTCTATGGTGGTATTCAAATCATTTATAAAGATCTTGAATTGAACAGACCCAGGACAGATCCCTGTGGGACAACATTCAATATGCCTTCCAGCTTGATTGAGAACTATGGATAACTACTCTGAGTACACTTTTCCATCCAGCTGTGCACCCATCTTATGGTAGGTTTCTCTAGGCTGTATTTTCCTAGTTTGCTTATGAGAAGGTCATGTGGGACTGTATCAGAAGCCTTACTAAAGTAGAGAGATGGCCCATCTACTGCTTCCCCCCCATCCACAAGGTTTGTTACCCTGTCAAAGAAGGATGTTAGATTGGTTTGACATTTGTTCTGGACAAATCCATATTTACTATTTCTTCTCATCTTATTATCTTGTAGGTGCTTACAAATTGATTGTTTTGATTGTTTTCTTCATTATCTTTCTGGGTACCAAAGTTAAGCTGATTAGGTCTGTGGTTCTATGGGTTATCCTTATTTACCTTTTATAGAAAGGTATTATATTTGCCCCTTTTCAGTCCTCTGGAATCTCTTTTGTCCATCACCAGTTCTCAAAAATAATCACTAGCAGCTTAGAGATCTTTCTCCAGCCAGTTCCTTAAGTATTCTAGGATGTATTTCATCAGGCCCTGCTGTCTTTGAAGACCTCTTACTTGTTCTTTCTCTGTTTTAACCTCCGATCCTACCTGATTTACATTAATGTTCATTATGGTAGTCGTCCAATCACTGCTAACCTTTTTGTTGAAAACTGAAACAAAAAAGGCATTTTTTTTTTTTTTCAGCCATTGCTGTGTTTTTCTGTGACTGTCTTTCCCTCCTCATAGAGTAATGGGCCTACCGTGTCCTTGGTATTCCTCTTGCTTCTAATGTATTTGTAAAATGTTTTCTTGGTACCCTTTGTCCCTAGCTAATTTAATCTCATTCTGTGCCTTGGCCTTTCTAATTTTGTGCCTACGTGCTTAGTTGTTGTTTTTTTTATATTCGTCCTTAATAATTTGACCTAATTTCCAGTTTTTGTACGACTCTCTTGAGTTTCAGGTCATTGAAGATCTCCTGGTTTAAGCCAAAGTTGTCTCTCACTATACTTTATCTTTCCTACATGCTGGAATAGTTTGCTCTTGTTCCCTTAATAATGTCTCTGTAAAAAAAAAAAAAAAAAACCTAATTCTCCTGAACTGTGTTTTTCCCATTAGACTTGCTTCCAACAGGATCTTACCTACCAATTCTGAGTTTGCTAAAATCTGCTGTCTTTATTCTGCTGTTTTCCCTCGTACCATTTCTTAGAATCATGAACTCATCATTTCTTGGTCACTTTCACCGAAGCTGCCTTCCACCTTCAAATCTGCAATCAGTTACTCCCTGTTTGTCAGGATCAGATCTATGACAGCCTCTCCCTTGGTCGCTTTCCCCACCTTCTGTAATAAAAAGTTGTCTCCAGTGCATTCCAAGAACATGTTGGATAATCTGTGTCCTGTTGTGTTGTTTTCCCAACAGATGTCTGGGTAGTTGAAGTCCCCCATCATCATCAAGTCCTGTGCTTTGGATGATTTTGTTAGTTGTTTAAAAAAGGGCTTATCCACCTCATTATTTTTTTTTTTTTTTTTTTCTGGTTAGGTGGTCTACAGTGGACTCCTACCAGGACATCACTCTTGTTTTTTACCCCTTTTATCCTTACTCAGAGACTTTCAACAGGTTTGCCTCCCACTTCTATCTTGACCTCAGTGCAAGTGTATACATTTTTGATATACAAAGCAACACCAACTCCTCTTTTTTCCCATGCTTGTCTTTACTGAACAAGCTGTACCCTTCTGTACCAATGTTCCAGTTATGTGAATTATCCCACCAAATCTCTGATGCTAATTATGCTGTAAGTGATTATTCACTTAATATTTCTAGTTCTTCCTGTTTATTTCCCCTCACATCATAGGATTTAGGTGGCTCCAAGGGTATGATGATGATATTGAATCTGAGCATCGTGTCAGGCACTGAGAGTTCAAATCCAACTCAGGGCAGACATTTGAAATTTAAAAAGCCCCAGACATACTGCTCCAATCTTTCTTTGTCAAGGGGGGAATTTTGTTTTGGGGAAATGAAATCTGAGTACAGCAGAATATTTGAAGGCACTGAAGCTATTTTTTAAAAAGAAAATAAACTACAAATGCTTGCTGGGGGAGGGTGACTAACAGTGGAAAAGTATGTGGGAATAGGAGGAGAAGAGGGATTGGGGGATCAGGTGATGGGGGAGGGAAGTGGTAGGACATTGATATGGCGGGGTGAGTGAGGTGCCTGTTAGCCCCACAGTCCCCTTCCAGGTGTGTACCACAATCTGGGAGCCCCCAGGCCATCTACAGATGTGTTATGACTCCCCCTCCCCCTTTCCTGCCCCTTTACGTGAGCCAGGTTTTAGAAGGGGCTCACCTATCGGGCCGTGGATCTGAGCCCTTCTTCCTCCCGCTATCTGAGCTGAAATCTGAGGTTCCTGGTCCCTGGGAATGTCTCAGTCCTGTTCTCTGCCCCACTGTGTGCGCCAGGCTCTGGGTGGGCCCTGCCATGTATTGTGACCTTCTCCCTCCCCCCCCTTGCACCCCAATGTGAGCCAGGTTCCAAGGAGGCATGCCTTTCTGTTAGCTTCCAAGCCCCTCCCCCACATATGAGCCAGAATCTGGGGAAGCCCTTCCCCTCTGGGTGGTGAGCTTACAATAGGCATGTTTGGAGCAGGCACCAAAAACGCACTGTTGAGATTGGTGTGAAGTGCTGAGAACAGGTATGCCTGACACATCAGAAACTCTCCAGCTCTGGGGAGCAGGGAAACACAACTCCCATGCCACATGAATGTGCCAGTTCACAGGTGTCAGGGTTGTGTCAGGTTGTGTTCTTTCATCTGAGAACATCTCATTAAGCTGAATAGGCTACTTAACATCTCTTTGAGCCCTTTAAGCTGATGATGAAGGTGTAGAGCTCCTCCCTTCCATTCTCCCTCTAATTTTATAATGGAGGGCAGCTCTGCTCTACCTAAGGCTTTGTCTACACTGCCACTTTACAGCACTGCAACTTTCTCAAAAAAAACACCCCCCCCTGAGTACTGCAAGTTTCAGCGCTGTAAAGTGGCAGTGTAGATAGTGCACCAGTGCTGAGAGTCACTCCCTTCGTGGGGGTGGGTTTTTTTTTTTACAGCGCTGGGAGAGCTCTCTCCCAGCACTGGTGCCACAGCTACACAGCCATGTTAAAGTGCTGCCACGGCAGCGCTTTAACGTTGCTAGTGAAGACATACCCTAAGGTAGAGAAGTCCTTCCTGTTGAAAGAATGACTGTTTTTAGAGCATTAAAATATATGTGCAAGCATGGCATGTCTTAAATTGCTTTATGCTTCATGGGCATAGGTGCTGACTTCCCTTCTTTCCTGTGGGTGCTCAACTCCCCCTGCCTCCGACCCCACCCCCATTCCAACCCCTTCCCCAAAGTCCCTGCCCCAACTCTGTCCCCTCCCTGCCTCTATTCCAATTCCTTCCCCAGATCCTGGCCCCGCCTCTTCCTTGCCTCTTCCCCTGAGCGTGCCACATTCCTGCTCCTCCCTCCCCCTCCCTCCCGGAGCGTGCTACTGCTGCCAAACAGCTGTTTGGTGGCGGCTGGGAGGTAGGCGGAGGAGCAGGGACGCGGTGCACTCGGGAGGAGGAGGCGGGGCGGGGGTGAGGGGAGCTCGGCTGCCGTTGGGTGCAGAGCACCCATCAGTTTTTTCCCCGTGGGAGCTCCAGTGCTCATGGGAGTTTAGGAGAGTAGGGTTAGTGATCCAAATGTGGGGTCATTTGAGCAAGGGGTTCCTGAGATATAGCCTCTCCCCTAACCCCTAGCATTCCATTAAGCTCACAGGTTCTAGCAACTTTGAAGTTTGAAATCCACTGTGGGCAGAGGTCTGGGCATGAACTGTTAAGGTTTTATTTTAGAGAAATGTAATCTGAGTGTACAGAAGAGTATTCAGAAGGCCATGAAACTATTTTTGAAAAAATAAATTATACTTCTTCAAGGTGTGTCCCTTTGGGTGCTCCACTTTGAGTGTCTTGGAACTCTGCACTTGTAATCTGAGATTTGTAGTAGCAGTGTCCTGGTTGTCCGCACATGTGCAGCAGCCATCTCCAAGTGGCTACTTGGTGTGCGCAGCCAACCATCCCCCAGTTCCTTCTTTACTGCCTTTAGCTTGTCGGAGCAACAGCAGTGCCTCTCTAACTTCAGATAGCTTAATATTTTCTGTTTTTCCTAAATTTTACCTTTCCCTCATCCTGCTGCCCCGGCAGTCCCCCAGCTTGAAAAACAAGAGAAAAATAATGGGCTTATCCTGTTTCACTCTCCAAAACAAGTACTCTCTGAGGCATGCCCGGCTCTCCTGGCTTTAAATTATGCCTGACCTGCAGACTTTCGATACCTATTTCTGATGGCCACGCACAGTGTGTCTCCTGCCTCGGTGAGACACATATTGCTCAAAAGTGTCCCCATTGCAAGAAATTAACTGCTCGGACAAGGAAGGCCAGGGATCTTCAGCTTAAACTCCTGATTATGGAGAAATCCCTCAAGCCAGCCTCCGACCCTGAGTTCAGGATGCCTCCTGGGCAGCAGTCGCCAGCGGCAGCGTCTGACAGGGTTCTACCTCTAAAACGGCTGCTAACCAGCCTGCTCCCAAAAAGGCTACTAAAGAGCGGTCTCACTCTTCCCCTCCCTCGCCCCCCCAACCCCCAAACAAGATTTGCCGAAAAGAAAGCGATCTTCCAGTGGAAAATCTGCCACAGTACCGAGAGCCTCGGACCACGAGGCATCAGGAATGTCCAGTACCAAGATTTCCAGATGAGCTATGGACCCGGTGCGGCCAAGGTATGCGCCCTAAAGCAAAACGTCCCAGCTCGGAACCAATGGAGCCGAAGCAAACCTCGTCACCGAGTAGTGCTGTGGCTCCACCTGCTACACCTGCACAACACAGCAAATGATCGACACTGACAGCTCGTGCTCTAATTCCTAGTCAGAGCACGCTGCCGACACCAGGAACTCCTCTATTCGGTACCAATGGTACCTCAGCGAGGCCGGGACCAAGCAAAATGACAACTCCTGGTGGCTCAGCACCTCCCCTCTCCAGTGATGAGGAAGAGGCTGAGGGAGGCATATACACCCCTTGCCACTCCTCCCTTAAACCTGGACCCTCTCATCACCAACCACCTGTGGAACTGTGTGGCTGGCAGACTCAACACTGGCTACCGCCTCCTATTTCTTTTCCACCAAATTGACCTTACTGGGACCCATGGGCTATTTATAGGGCCCAGAACCTCAGGCTTTCCAACCCACCAAGATCCAGAACAACACAGTCCCCTTCACCAATGGACCCAGCACTCTGAGGCACAGTATTAAGAGGCTGAAGAGCCTGAGGATGCAGCTGAAGGTGGTACACTGCCACCCACACATTTTGTCTTCATCTCTGGATGAAACAATAACGCCCCCACCACCCATGGTGGGAGATTATTTTCCAGGATCTCTTTAAAAGGGTAACCAAATCCCTGGATATTTCAGTATCAGAACTACCAGAGGCCCAACATAGTCACAGACATACTTCAGGCATCCTCAACAGCAAAGATAGAGCTGACTATTAATGCTGCCATAATGGACTCTGCGAAAACAATCTGTCAGACCCCACCAGCGCAATAGCCCCTCCCTCTTGCAGGACAAAAAATATTATGTGCCAGCTAAAGGGGCTGAGTTTCTATTTAACCACCCCACACCAAATTCGCTTATGGTAGAGATGGTCAATCAAAGGGGAAAACAACGTCAGTCCAAAACCACCCCTTATGATAAGGTGAGGAAAAGACTGGACCTTTTCAGGCAGAAAGCCTATTCTTCTGCTACGCTACAATTCCACATAGCAAACTACTCGGCCCTGCTGGCCAAAAACACACACAACCTCTTTTCTAAAATGTCAACCTTTGTTGACCATGTACCAGATGACAAGCAAACATTTCTGAAGGGTGTCTCATCGCCAGGACAGCTCTCCAGTCCTCCCTTGGCTCTGTAGACACAGCAGCACGATCCATCTCAATATCTGTAGTCATGTGCCGGGCATCCTGGCTCCACGTCTCCGGGTTCCCAAGGGAGGTTCAATCCACTGTCGAGGATCTGCCCTTTGAGGGCCAAAAATTGTTTGCAGAAAGCACCAACGTGTCCTTATACACTTTAAAAGACTCTTGAGCCACCTTGAAAATTCTGCAAATAAAAAGAAACAAGGCAGGTTTTACAACCAAAGATTCCGGCTGCAAATAAAAAGAAACAAGGCAGGTTTTACAACCAAAGATTCCGGCTGCCCCATACTCCTAGCCTCAAAGACACTACGACCAAGATGAAAGCAGAGACAGACGAGATGCCAGCAGAACCAAGATCAATCTTCCACGTCTCACCCATCCACCTCCAGACAATCATTTTGAAGGTGTGGTTGAGGGCATGAGACCTCTTTACTTTGGGAACTAGATCCGGTCTCCAAACCATTCAGAGACCACCTGTCATCCTATTACCCAGCCTGGAACAACATCACTACGGACAAATGGGTGCTGGAAATCATCCAGAAGGCTTACTCCATCCCCTTTATTTCTATTCCACCTGTCCACCACCCCCTTCCCCATCCCTCTTCAGAGACCCCTCTCATGAACACCTGTTACAGCAGGAAGTAAACCATCTTGTTCTATTAGGTGCCATCGAACCCATACCAGCTCAACACATAGGGAGAGGGTTTTACTCTCATTACTTTTTTACTCAGAAATAGATTGGCAGGTGGAGACCTATCCTGGACTTATGAAAGCTCAACAAATTCGTGAGAACAGAACGTTTCAAAGTGGTGACTATCTACAATAATTCTGGCATTAGAGAAAGGAGATCAGCTTGCGGCCCTTGACCTTCAAGATGCTTATTTTCACATTCCTTAGGGTGAATCTCAGGAATCTTCTATGTGCCAGGTGAATGGTAATCAGCATTTCCAATACAGAGTGCTAACCTTCAGCTTGTCAACTGCCCCAAGGGTCTTTTCCAAAGTTTCTAGCTGTCGTTGCAGTTCATCTCCGCAGACAGTGATTTTTTCCATACGTAGACAACTTTTCTACAAGCAACAGCGCAACAGGCAGCACTGAACGCCACTCACACCACGATAACCTGGTTCATGCACCTTGGGTTACAAATAAATAATCCGATATCCACAATGGTTCTTGCCCAACAATTAGAATTTATAGGAGCTCACCTCAGTTGTCTCGCAGCAATAGCGAGGTTCCCCCACACTGTTTCCTCACCTTAATCCATCTAATTGCAACAGTGGTGGACAGTCCACAAATATCCACCAGAACATGCTTACAACTCTTGGAGCACGTGGCTGTAATGTTTGTTGTAAAATATGAGAGGCTTCACATGAGACCTACAAGCCTGGCTCCAAACTGTCTTGTATACCACACAGACATTCTCTCAACACACTGCTCATGATGCCCCGCAGGGCAAAGGACTCGCTCACATGGTGGGCACAACCACAGAATATTTGTTCAGGTTTCCTCTTTCAACAGAAAGATCCAACCATAACGATCACGACAGATGCTTCCCTTGTGGGTTGGGAGGCACACTTATGCGACAATACCATCCAGGGTCGCTGGTCCCCAGCAGGGTCCAATCTCGATATCAATATACTGGAGCTAAGGGTAGTCCGAAATGCATGTCGGCATTTTTCTTCCCTTGATTCAGAACAAAACCATCCAGATTGTCACAGACAATATAGCATGCATGTTCTATATAAACTGCCAAGGGGGAGCTCAGTCATACCCCCTCTGTACAGAGTCAATACATCTCTGAAACTGGTGCGTCACCAATAACAGACATTTTGGCGTCCTGTGTACCAAGGTGTCAGAACACAACAGCGGACCACCTAAGCAGAGATTTCTCTCCAACACACGAGTGGGAGATAGATACTGGAACCCTAACAACCATATTCCAGCTGTGGGGGTTCCCCACTATAGACCTATTTGCAACAGCTCGGAATACCAAATGCCCACAATACTGCTCCTGAGCCAGGCTGGAACACCACTCCCTGGGAGACGCTCTCCTTGTAAAGTGGGAAGCCCCACTGTTGTATACATTCCCTCTGATCCCACTACTGGGTCGGGTCATTCACAAGATCAAACAGGACAA
This sequence comes from Chrysemys picta bellii, assembly GCF_011386835.1. Classification (NCBI taxonomy): domain Eukaryota; kingdom Metazoa; phylum Chordata; order Testudines; family Emydidae; genus Chrysemys; species Chrysemys picta. The sequence continues at coordinate 244,649,556 of NC_088791.1, read as the reverse complement.
ATCCAGGGTCACTTACGTTGCACCCACATGGCCCAGGCAAACATGATTCCCGTACCTGAGACAGATGGCAGTGGAACCACCCCAAATTCTTCCTGTAGTACCTCACCTGCTGACATAGGATGCTGGATGTGTCTGCCATCCTCACCTTGCAGTACTTCGTCTCAAGGCCTGCTACTCGGTGGCTAATGGGGGCCAAGAAGGACTGTTCCAAGGAAGTGAAAGACATACTATTGAACAGCCATAGACTGAGCACAAGAAAGACATATATACATAAGTGGAAACGATTCTGCACTTGGTGCCAGGACAAACAAATTGTTCCACAGTCGTCCCCATTACCCAGAATCCTTGATTATATATTAACACTTAAGAAATTGGGTCTATTTACCAGCTCACTCAGAAGGCATCTCTCTGCCATCACCTCCTTCCATGACAAGGTGGACAGAGTCACTATCTTCACTCATCCCTTGACCCCCATGTGGAATCTCAGCTTTGTGCTCTACAGTCTCATGGGCAAATTGTTTGAACCCCTCGCAACTTGTTCCTCGTTGCACTTGTTTGGGAAGATGGCCTTCCTCATTTCTATCACATCAGCAAGACGAGTGGGAGAAGTAGGTGTCCTAATGGCACACCCACCTTATACTACATTCTTTACAGGCAAAGTGGTCCTAAGGCCGCACCCTAAGTTCCTACCTAAAGTTTCCTCCCCATTTCATTGAAATCAACCCATCTGCCTACCTATATTTTTCCTGAAGCCACATGCTGACAATAGGGAGGCCGCCTTTCACACACTAGACCTCTGCAGAGTACTAGCTTTCTACCTAGACAGAACAAAAACATTCAGAAAATCCTTTCACCTCTTCGTGTCTACAACTGAACATTCGAAGGGTCAAACAATCTCGAAATGGAGACTATCCAAAAGGATATCTGACTGTATCCATTTGTGTTACCAAAACAGCAATCTGTCAGATCCATCGCGAGTCCGCACACACTCCACCAGAGCGTTATCTGCATCTGTGGCCTTTCTCAATGTGTCCATGATGGACATTTGCAAAGCTGCTACCTGGGCATCTGGCCACAGCTTTACTAAACACTATGCTTTAGAATAACAATCAGCTGCAGACGCTCAGTTTGAACTCATGGTGTTATCCACCGTAAATAAACTAACTCTGAAGCCCCTCCCTTCTACTGAGGGGCACTGCTCAACAGTCACCTAAAGTGGAGCATCCACACTCCTCGAAGAAGAAGAAAAGGTTACTCACCTTGTGTAGTAACTGAGGTTCTTCGAGATGGTGGTTCCTGTGGGTGCTCCACTACCCCACACCCCTTTCCTCCCCTCTACTTCAGAGTTCCATATTGATGTTCTGGGGTAGAGAATGAACTGGGGGACAGTTGGCTGTACATGCCAAGTAGCCACTCAGAGCGGTGCGAGACCAACTGTGGCACTGCTACTACAAATCTTCAATTACAAGCGCAGGGTGCCAAGACACCTAAAGTGGAGCACCCACAAGGACAACCATCTCAAAGAACCTCAGTTACTGCACAAGGTGAGTAACCTTATGTGAATGCTCACTGGGAGGATGAGGGCAGGGGTGATTGGGGTGCAAGAGTAGTTGGTAATAGGGGATGAGGGGTTTTGGGTCTGCAGCGAAGGATGGGGGTATTATGGGAAGGGGAGTAAATAGAAAAGTGTGCTGGGGAGGGAAGAAGGGGGTTGGGGAACTAGGGTTAAGAGGGAAGGTAATAGGGATTAGGAAGAACTGGAGAGGTTGAAGAATGTGAGGGATATCTGAAGAATTTGGCAATTTAGGAGTGAGAAGGCCCTGTCAGCCCTAAATTTTCCCATTCCCATGTGTGTGCTGGGATCTGGTGGAGCCCTATCCCTCTGCGGGGGTCTGAGTCCCTCTCCTGCTCATTGTGTGTTCTGGAATCTGGGGGGACCCTGTTCTTCTTGGATTATCTAAAACCCTTTTTCCTGTCCTTTCATGTGAGCTGGCATCTGAGATGGAGGGAATGAAGGTAACACAAATGTAAACCTCTGAAATGTAGAAAATGAACAGTGAAGATGCATATTGCCCCTGTGTGGGCCGGGAGGCTGGCCAGTGTGTGTGTGTGTGTGGGGGGGGGGGGGTGTCATTTGGAGGAGGGGCTGTCTGGGTGCCTTGGATCATGGCTGGGGAAGCCTGGCTGAAGCAGGGAACGAGGGGCCCAACTCAGTGTGTAGCTCAGGCTACATAACCAAGATAGTGTGCAACCTTCCAGGATTCTGCTGCCTGTAATATGTGTACCTAGCAGCATAGGGCAGGAGACCGCAAGGATCAGCATTTTACATGTGAATGGCTTCTGCATTGCCCTCTAATGTCTTAATGGGAAGTGAAGAGGAGGGGGAGCTGGAAACGTTGACAGGAACGGTGGGCTAGGGGAAAGAGAGACACCACTTTTCTCTCACATGCTTAAGGTTATTGTAACAACCACATACTAAAACGATCAAGGTTTTGGCACGTACACCACAGATAAGCTTTCTCTCACCAGCCCTTTTAGTAGCTACACATGTGCAAACATTTCAAAGTATGACCATTATCCTTACTCTACTGGAGGGGTGGAGGAGCACTGAGGAATCACACAGGAGTTGAGTGGACAGTGGAAAGACCACTGACCTGAAACTGTTCTCAGCTCTGTCACTGTCCTGCTGAGTGACCTTGGGTAAGTCACTTCACCTCTCTATGCCTCAGTTTCCAATCTGTAATATGGGATAGTGATAGGAAGTTCTTTTATCTATTGCTTAAAAGCACTATATAGAAGCTAGGTCTTTTATTAACTATCCCCAGTAGCATATCAACTGCAAACCTAGGTGAGAACTACAACTGTCTAAGTGACCACTAACCCTACCAACAAACATTTCTCTCGTGTTCAAAAAGTTAGGAAATTACTTTGTCAATGCAGTACTTTGTTAATGCAGAGTTCAGCTAATACAAATACATCCCAATCTAGTACAAAATAAAATGGCCTGACAAAACAATGAATAAGAATGTTTTGTCCAACAGGAATAAAGGACAGTAACAAACAGATGTCATGAAATACATAAGGTGGTATGTTTTAATCTATAAATGATGGGCTACTTCACCTTAATTCTTTGTGTGGCTTGGAGGACAGCAGAAATTCTCACTGCTGACTGAGCTGTTTCTTGCAATAGGGCACTCGTGTTAGCATATCTGTAATCACAGATCCAAGGGGGCTAGGACTGTGCCTTGATGACAGTAAACCTGGCCTTTGCCACTAAATCGTGCCTATGTTCTTTCATTTTAAGTAACATGGAAGTTTGCTGAATAAGCAGGCTCCATTATCTGCTGCTAATAATAATCAAGGACAGATGCTCTGGACAGATTGAACAGTGTTACTAAGGCAATGATGTTCTGGTCTTCAGCGTTTAACAACACCGGGTGACACTATTGAAGCTGCTGAACCAGCTATCTGTGCAGAGGTGGACAGTGCACTAAAAGAACACACACACGCAAGCCAACTGATGACAACTCCCATTCTGCCTTTTCACTGTAATGGACAGGTGCTTCTTGTCCTTGTCCTTTGCTCAAACATGGAGCTAACTACCCCAACAAAATACCACACTTGTAACATTTAATAACCATTTCATACCCATTTACAACCCCTTCACACTTGCACACAGAATATTACCTGAACCTATAATTTCCACTACCCACTATTAAATCCACAGATTGCTGTTTCACCCACCTCAACGCTGGCATCCATGGCAAGAAGACCCTGCTACTGACACAATCTACACAATTCTCTGTTGAAATGATATAGATTGGAAGCTCAAGGTACACTTGCAATTCTTTTGTTTGATAACATACATGGGAGACAGACCCAGATCTCCTATCATAATCACAGCTCTTCCAAGCTACTCCAACTTACTCCTTTACCATTTGATGCAGCTATAACCTAGTGAATGCAGCTGGAGTGCATGCACAGATGATTCCGAGTGACTATTGCCAGCTAAATACCTTTTGCAATTTAGTTAGGTAGGAGATAGTTTTAGGGGTACACTTCCATTTTGGACCCGCACCTTTCCTCATGGGCAAGAAGTGATCTCTGTATGAACCCCTCCCCCTCCAAACAATCAGAAGAAAAAAACCATTTGTTCTTGCTGCAGTTGTGGGAGAGTAGCCAAGGATCCCCAGCTTTAAAAGCTGCATCAAGTGCCTCAAACCCTTCCTGCTCAGATTACCACACTTATCTACTGCCTGGAGGAAACCCACGTCCCTTCCAGGTGCAGTGTGCAGGATGTTCCTGAGTAGGACCAAACAGTTGAGAGGAGTTTCAACTCTCAGGTTCCTCATGGAGAAGTCCACAAAGGCAGGAACAACACCTGTATATCATCCTGAAGAAGGTAGGAGTGGCACCTCTTTTTGGTCCCAGGTGATTCTATGATCTTCAGTACCAAGAGACTTTGGAAAGTAAAGCCAGGACAGATGGGGGAAGAGAGATAAGTGTTCCCACAAGGACAAGAGGGAAGTTTCCAGCTTCAAGCCCTCTGAGAAGAGGTAGAAATCCCCATACTGTACTGAATCATTGGAAACTTCATACTCTGGAGTGAAACTGTCCAGTACTTGGAAGAATTGGACCATGACTACTTTGAAGGAGAAGAGAGCTGTACTTCCAGTGCTGGGATTGGTACTCGACACCAAAATCTGTCATGTCAACACTGCCAGGTCTGGCGCCCCTGTTGGTGACTTGGCTTACAGAAACAACTCCGTTTGACCCCAGTTTTTTTCTCGACTCCAAGTCACATCTTTGTGCTCCAAGAACTGGATTCATCATTACTTTCCAACCCCAGCGCCCAATATTGAGACTTCAGCCAGTACTGAACTCCCTGCGGTACCTCTCTCTGTCCCTGTCTTCGAGTAGGGACCAGACTGTTGCTGGTACCATGGAGTGGAGGCAGATTATCACCATCTTCTTCAGCACTGAGGGTTCACCCACTGAATCCAGGCCTCAAATTCTTGGTGTTGGAAGAGCATTATGGCAGACACCCATCCCTGGGCTATATACCCCAAGGGGTCCTTGTGTGATTTGAGCCTAGGTGGAATATTGGGAGTCTCCACTCCCATTTGAGAGAGTATTCTCCCTACTTTTCCTGTTACTCAGCACCATGGCCTTGCACCAAGGAGGTATGATATCCTACAATAACAATATTGGGGAGCTCCAGGGAGGAGGAAGAGCATCCTCAGCTTCTTTAAGATATGTAACTATTTAATTCCAGGAGTTATGTAAGAAGGTGCCAGACTCACTAGAAACTCCACTAAAAGAGGTCCAGGAAGCCCCATCCAGACTGCTGGATATCCTTCATAGGTCTAAGTAGAGTGGTGCTTCCTATTAAGGAGACAATCCTTGAATCCACCAAGATACTTTGGTAGGTGTCTGCTCTGGTTCTACTAAGAAGTAGGGTCAAAAGTGGTATTTCATACCTGTGAAAAGGTTGGAGTACCTATTCTGTCTCCCACCTCCCAACTCAATGGTGGTGTTCAGCAGCCACTGAGTGTAGCAGACAGAAAGAAGCCAGGTCTACACTGAATGGGAAAGAAGCAAAGAGACTTGACCTCTCTGGGAGACAGGTATATTCCTTGGCCTCTCTGCAGTTTTGCATCTCAAACTGTCAAAGGTTGATGGCCAAGTACAATTTTGCCATGTATGACAAATTAGCAGGCTTCGCTGATAAGGTGCCTCGGGCTGTTTAGAGGCCTGTTCCAGGCCCTGACTGACAAGGAAAAGCAGGTGACAAAATCGGCCCTTCAGACAGCCTAAGACATGGCAGCTAGGTCTATGCGATTACTATGGTAATGAAATGCTCATCATGGCTCACCTTGGGAATCCTGAAGGAAGTACAAACAGGTGGAGGACCTTCCATTTGAGCATGATCAGCTGTTCAGTGTGAAGTTGGATGAGTCTCTTCACTCATTGAAAGACTCCCAAGCTACACTTTGATCATGGGGTATTTACACATCTGCAATTAAAGGAAAACCCAGTAAGCTGCAGTTTAAACAACCAGTCCCACCAGCTTTTTCTCACCAGCAGCAGTATCAACTGCCATGCAAGCATCAAAGAATGCATAGAAGGGTGCCCAGGGACAATCTTTCTTTTTTCTTTTTACAATCTTTTCCAGCCAGCACTTTGATGGGACCTCTTGAGAGCTGTGCATCAACTGTCTCACCACACCTGATAAACCCTTCTGGTACTTCTCCTCCCTTTGCAGGCCGACTTGCCAACTTCCTATCTGCCTGGACGCAAATCACAATGGACAGATGGGTGCTAGAAGTCATCTCTTCAGGATACACCATCCGGTTCTGGGTGCCATTCAATTTCCCCACCTCCAATGAAAATTTTGATCATGGGTGCATCCCACTTAGTTTGGGGAGCACTTGTGGAAGAGCAGGTTGCTTAAGGGAAGTATCAGGAGTCTATGCTTCACATCATGTTGAAAATGAGAGGAGTCAGACTGGCCTGCAAGAAATTCCTCCCTCACATCCGTGGCAAGTCAGTCCAGGTGTTGTTGGACAGCATAATGGCAGTTTATTATATCAACAAGCAGAGAGAAGCAGCTCTGGTGCAGTCTCATGCAGATTACCCTGACTGATGTCCATTTGTCTGGCATCCAGAACACTCTGAACTACTCTTAAAGCAAACATTTCTCCACAGAATGAGATTGGGATCACTGTACGGGGAGCTGCTCCCCCATCCGTCCAACCCCTGTGCATCTGGACCTCCTGGGTGAGGCTTGGCAGGGGCGTCTGGGTATAGAACACCCTTAGTCCTCCATATCTGAACCCCACCCCATTGAAACTCAGCCCCTCCAATTGGAGCCCCATGCACCCAGACCCCCTGCCTTCAGACTCCCACCCCTGCACCCAGATGACCCCCACTCAGCTCCCTGTACTTAAACCCCCACCCGCTGCACCACCCTGAGCCCCCACATCCAGACCCCATGCCACTGACCCCCAATTAGCTGCACCCTGACCCCCACTCCCACAGCACCCAGACCCCCACACAGACCCCTCCACTGAGCCCCAACCACTTTCACCTGGAAGCCCCTGCAGAGTCCCATTGCTCCTGCACCTGGAACCTCCCCCCCCCCCCCCCCCGAGCCTCTGTGCATTCAGATCCCCCCACACACCTAGATTACCCACTGAGCTGCCTGCAGAATCCTCTCACCTCACACCTGGATCCCCCCACACTGAGCCCCACGACACTTGGATCCGGCTTGGTTGAGCCTGCTTGCCCCACACCTGGTGCGCCTGGCGCAGAGGATCAGGGCCCCAGGGTGTTTCTGGGGCAGCCCAAGGCCTTGTGCTGTGTCAGGGTAGGGTGCAGCCTCACCACTGAGTCCTTGTCTCTAGGGTGAGGGGGGTGGGGAGGCTGCAGGGTGATCTCCCATCTTTGTGCAGCCAGGGGCCTGTGCTCCCCACTGCCATGCTGGAGCCTCTGCAGTTATTTATTGACAAATAAAATGTGCAGAATTTTAAAATATTGAGCTCAGAATTTTTAATTTTTTGGTGCGGAATGCCCTCGGAGTAAGCTCCCTACGAAGGTAGCATTTTTGGTCACTATCATGTCGGCCAGAAAAATTGGGGAGTTAAGGGTGCTCATGGCAGTTCTCCTTTATACAATCTTCCACAAAGATATGGTAACCATGAAACTTCATCCAAAGGTATATTCTATGGGAATTAATAGACATTAACCAAAGTATTGACTTAGTGGTGTGCTATCCTAAACACCAGTCTAGCAGGGAACTGGTGTGTCACTCACTGGATGTGCATAATGCAACAGAGGGTCCTGTGGCATCTTTAAGACTAACAGAAGTACTTGCATCTGAAGAAGTGAGGTTCTTACCCACGGAAGCTTATGCTCCCAATACTTCTGTTAGTCTTAAAGGTGCCACAGGACCCTCTGTTTCTTTTTACAGATTCAGACTAACATGGCTACCCCTCTGATACTTGGATGTGCATAGATCTCTTGCCTTTTAGCTGTAAAGGACATTTTGAAAGTCTCTTAGGCTCTTTATATCACTTGCAGAATGAATGGAAGGAGGGGCCATTTCCTCCCAGGGGCTGTCAAAATGGATTTTGGGATGCATCCTACTCTGCTACATGATGAACAGTGTCCCTTTGAAGGCAGTGTAAGAGCACATTTGACTAACGCTCAGAAAACATTGGTAACATCCCTTAGAGACATCCTATTACTGATGTCTGCAGAGCAGCAACTTGGAGTTTCATACGCATAGTTCTAGACGCTATGCACTGATGCAAGTAGCTGCCTGTGGTGCTTCTTTGGGCAGCCAGTTCTGCAATCTGTTGCATTATATTGCCCCATGCACCCTCATTGAGAGAGACACTGCTTGTGAATCATGTGAAGTACCCTATGCATAGGGACAATCACTCAAAAAAATATGGGTTACTCATTTTGTAGTAACTTGTTTTTCAAGATGTGTAGTCCTTATGTGTAATGTACTACTCAACCTTTGCCTTCACTGCCTGGTTTTCCCCCAGTGTGAATAGCAGTAGAGAAGGAACTAAGAGGGCAGTGGTCCAGCACCGCCCTTTATCCCCTCAGTGAGGAGAGCGAGGGCACATGCACACACCAGACAGGCACTGCTTGGGCAAAATCTCCAGTCCTGGGCTCATGGAGCGCATGCGCAGCCTGAAGTGCACTACATATAGGGACAACACATCTTGAGGAATTAAAGTGACCACAACATGAGTAACTCATCCTTTTAATTTTATTAATGATAATTTTTGTTGAGGAAAACTTAAGGCAATATTCAGTTGATTCAATTACAAATGGGAAACATCTGGTAACTACAAATGTCATTACTGGTTGATTATTTTTTGTTGCCATGATTGTTACTTCTACCATCTGAGAAGGAAAAAAAGTCTCAATGTGTAGCATTCAAATAGGAAGTATGTTAATACATTTTGGAGTCTGATAGTTCTCTGCAGCTCTCTGATTTCCTTCTCCCTTATCCCCACTAATGGTGCCATTTTGGGTGTGGTGCTTGAGAAAATGTCTGTGTGAGTGAATGTATTTTTCAAAGTTGGAAGACCTCTTTTCCTTTTTCTCTCTCTTCTCCCCCCAACCCCAAGCTGCAATCAGAGTGAATATTTTGATTGTTTATGCAATTATATTAATTTTAGACAGCTGCTTGGGCATAATTTTAAAGCCTGCCTGAATTTGACTAGACCACAGCCAATCTGAACCCTAGCCCCCAAGTGTGTTGAGTTGTTTTCATACCTGATCCAAATACTAATAGTCAGCTTTGTCGGGTTTGTGTCAGATTGCAAAGGTCTATTCACCAACCCAGACTCCATTTTCTTTACTTTGTTTCCTTCAGTGGAACTGGGGGGGACAAATTACCCACCCTGCTCCAGCCCAGTGAGTCAGTTCCCCACTCCTTTGGGCCACTGCCTCATCCTTCGGTCTTGGCCTGGCTGCTCCCCACATCCTGTATCTGTCATCTATCTCCAGCCACCTTCTGCGCGTGGGGTTGGTGTGGTGACAGCTGAATGCCCCATTCCAGCCAGCCACCATCACTTCACTGCCAGGTCTGTGCTGTGGAGTGAGTGTGCTGACAAGTCTCTGCATTTCTTATTCTGCAGTGTACAAATGCAGGAAGGTGCCAGTGTTGGGCAGGAGTGGGGTATACAATCATCACTGCACCAAAGCCACAAACAGGAGGTGGTGATGAGAGACTACTGGACCTGAGCCCAAAAGTGTCAGGCTGTCTTCAATTCAACCTGAACCCAACACTTGTAGTCAAGTCCCATTGAGTTTGTCAGGTGTTTGTATGTGGTATTGTTGAATGTATTTTAGAAGTATATACTTTTTTTGTTTTACAGAAATGGCTCAGGGATCAATCAGCAGTGTATATGTAACAACGTCATCAGGTTCCACTTCAGAGGTCACTAGATTTTCTGCCAGGTAAGTTAATACATAAATTAGCTTTAGCCTGTATTCCATGAGCTGTTCTGTCTCTAGTTCTGCTTCAGCTACATGGTACACCTGGTGTATCAGATTTTTTTTTTAAGGTAATTCTGAGAGAGGTATTATTTTTGCTATAATTACTGTTATTTCTTACCAGTGCCCATCTACCTCTTGGTGAGCAAATGGACCATCACTTGAAGTAGTACGGCAGCTGCCTCCTTTTGACATCTTCATATAAGTGAATTGTGGTTAATATATGATGAGCTAAGCAGTAACCTGTCACAAACGGGGGAAATAAATTAGCTAGAGTAGGATTAGAATAAAATAGTTTAGGTTTTAAGTTTAGAGAAGGACTTTTTTTGCATCACAAAGATACTATCTGGGCAGGATTCTCGTTTGGTCATGGCTTCCTAGCACGAGGTAGGAAGAACTTAATTTCTTTGCTCATTGACAGCAACAGTAGTGGGCAGTTACCCTCTTTATGCACCACTGTAGACATTTACCCGCTCTGAGCTTGCCCATTCCCCCTCTTTCTTGCTCATGTTATGGGTATTAGCTTAGTTTTTGTTGCCTCTTGCAGCAAACATGCTATATTTAAGACACCTATGCAAGAGCTCTAGGTGGCCTTACATTTAATTTTTACAATAGAGTAATACACCAAGCAACATTAAAAAGCAAATATTGAAAAGGGACAAATTAACTCAATGTAGCCAGCAATTAGATACAAAAGTGTCATTTCTAACCCCCATTGTCTCGACGATTGTTCAGCCTTCTCCAAAAGCTCTATCAAATAAATGACTTTTGTTGCACACACAGAAGGTCACCGGATTTGGGTTGTTTTGGACGAAGGAGGGTGAGGGGAGCAAGTTCCAGAGTCCCTTGACTATTTCCATACCTTGATGTCCTTCTACCTACAGGGACCAACCTGAACTGCCCACAGCACCCCCTCACCAACACACACACCCTGTCACTCTCTCCCTCTCTATCTCTTACGGTATGGAATGGACCAGCATGATTGCAATCCCCAGGTTGTGATTCCCTCTTTCAGGACATGTCTTAATTCACTTGCTTTCCACTAGTTGAAAATCCTGTGTTGATAGGATACCTTTTGACAGGGGAAAATTTAAATCTGTAATTCTTTTTCTCTGAAGATACCATTCTGGCAGCTTTCTGTCTCTGTCACCTTACCTCGGAGTTTGAAAGGGGAACTGTTTGTGGGCATGGTACCTGGCTTTATTGCTGTGTTACATTAAAGCACTAAGTTTTCAAATAGTTTTGTTAGTGGATGGACTTATTTTTCTTTTACTGCATGTTCAAGTCAGGATTGGACAGTTCCAAGGGAAATGATTAAGCTTTGGGATGATTCAGATAATCCAGGAAGTTTTTGGAAAGTGTAGGGGACAATTTTCTGGTGCAAGTGCTGGAAGAACCAACTAGGGGCAGAGCTCTTTTTGACCTGCTGCTCACAAACAGGGAAGAATTAGGAGGGGAAGCAAAAGTGGATGGGAACCTGGGAGGCAGTGACCATGAGGTGGTCGAGTTCAGGATCCTGACACAAGGAAGAAAAGCGAGCAGCAGAATATGGACCCTGGACTTCAGAAAAGCGGACTTTGACTCCCTCAGGGAACTGATGGGCAGGATCCCCTGAGAGAGTAACATGAGGGGGAAAGGAGTCCAAGAGAGCTGGCTGTATTTTAAAGAATCCTTATTGAGGTTGCAGGAACAAACCATCCCGATGTGTAGAAAGAATAGTAAATGTGACAGGCGACCAGCTTGGCTTAACAGTGAAATCCTTGCTGATCTTAAACAGAAAAAAGAAGCTTACAAGAAGTGGAAGATTGGACAAATGACCAGGGAGGAATATAAAAATATTGCTCAGGCATACAGGAGTGAAATCAGGAAGGCCAAATAACACTTGGAGTTGCAGCTAGCAAGAGATGTTAAGAGTAACAAGAAGGGTTTCTACAGGTATGTTAGCAACAAGAAGAAGGTCAGGGAAAGTGTGGGCCCCTTACTGAATGAGGGAGGCAACCTAGTGACAGAGGATGTGGAAAAAGCTTATATACACAATGTTTTTTTGCCTCTGTCTTCATGAACAAAGTCAGCTCCCAGACTACTGCACTGGGCAGCACAGAATGGGGAGGAGGTGACCAGCCTTCTGTGGAGAAAGAAGTGGTTCAGGACTATTTAGAAAAGCTGGACGAGCACATCCGAGCGTGCTAAAGGAGTTGGCGGATGTGATTGCAGAGCCATTGGCCATTATCTTTGAAAACACATAGTGATTGGGGGAGGTCCTGGATGACTGGAAAAAGGCTAATGTAGTGCCCATCTTTAAAAAAGGGAAGGAGGAAGATCAGGGGAACTACAGGCCAGTCAGCCTCAACCTCAGTCCCTGGAAAAATCATGAAGCAGATCCTCAAGGAATCAATTCCGAAGCACTTCGAGGAGAGGAAAGTGATCAGGAACAGTCAGCATGGATTCACCAAGAGCAAGTCATGCATGACTAACCTAATTGCCTTCTATGACAAGATAAGTGGCTCTGTGGATGAGGGGAAAGCAGTGGACTGGTTATTTCTTGACTTTAGCAAAGCTTTTGATACGGTTTCCCACAGCAGTCTTGCCGGCAAGTTAAAGAAGTATGGGTTGGATGAATGGACTATAAGGTGGATAGAAAGCTGGCTAGATTGTCGGACTCAATGGGTAGTGATCAATGGCTCTGTCTAGTTGGCAGCTGGTATCAAGCGGAGTGACCCAAGGGTCGGTCCTGGGGCCGGTTTTGTTCAATATCTTCATTAATGATCTGGAGGATGGCGTGGACCGCACTCTCAGCAAGTTTGCAGATGACACTAAACTGGGAGGAGCGGTAGATACGCTGGTGGGTAGGGATAGGCTACAGAAGGACCTAGACAAATTAGAGGATTGGGCCAAAAGAAATCTGATGAGGTTCAACAAGGACAAGTGCAGAGTCCTGCACTTAGGACGGAAGAATCCCATGCACTGCTACAGACCAGGGATCGAATGGCTATGCAGCAGTTCTGCAGAAAAGGACCCAGGGCTTACAGTGGACGAGAAGCTGGATATGAGTAGACAGTGTGCCCTTGTTGCCAAGAAGGCCAACGGCATTTTGGGCTGTATAAGTAGGGGCATTGCCAGCAGATTGAGGGACGTGATCATTCCCCTCTGTTCAACATTGTGAGGCCTCACCTGGAGTAGTGTGTCCAGTTTTGGGCCCCACACTACAAGAAGGATGTGGAAAAATTGGAAAGAATCCAGCAGAGGGCAACAAAAATGATTAGGGGGCTGGAGCACATGATTTAGGAGGAGAGGCTGAGGACCTGGGATTGTTTAGTCTTCAGAAGAGAAGAATGAGGGGGGATTTGATAACTGCTTTGGAACCTACCTGAAATCAGGTGCCTTGGGGAAGGGGAAGCCCTGTTCTCTCTTGCAGGAAGTTTAGTGTGTGTTCAATGCTCTTGAAAAGCCAGAAAATTAATGAGTTGAAGCCTAGGTTGTCTGGTACTAAATCGCTACCTGAGCAGGATCTGGCTTTGGGAAATGTAGAGAAACTGAACTGATGTAGAGACAAAAGCAATCAGATGTAGATGCTATAATATGACTAATTGCAGAAGCAGCAACTTTAACAAATAAACAACCCAAAACTACATGACAGGGTAGTTCCAGTGTGGATCTTCAGTTACTACCCAGGGCCTCTGATGTACCAAAAACCTGAGGGTGAGTGAAGATCATGCCACATCTGCACCCTTAGGTCTGCCAAGGGACCCTGATGGGTTGTAAGAGTCCTGACTCCCTCTCCTCCTCCGCACCAAAGGTAGGAAAGATGAGATGAGGGGGAGTCACAAGTTGTGCTACAGAGGCATAACCTTTCACTATGCCATATGGTTGCCCAGAACCAATCCCAAACACCTGACTGGATTTTGGGTTCAGCTGAGCACTTCCTAACCCACCAACCACATTGGAATGCACCACCGAGGACAGCAATCAGTGTGGATGCCCTGCCAATTAGCTACAAAAGAATCTACCCACTATTTCAAGTCTTTCAACAAAATATCTGACTCACTGTCAAATGTACTCCATTCTCTCGGCACTGGGGAGAGATATTTAATTCCCACATGGGAAATTAATTTATCATCATTCTGTACTTACCAGTTTCTAAGTTCATTTCTTTCACAAGCAAATTGAACTTTTAGTATTGCTACATTTAAAAAAAAACAAAAAACAGCAATCACATGTCCTGTCTTGGTGTGTTGCAGTGAGGCTGTTTCTGGCACAGACTGCACTTTCTACACTATTGCTGACACATCTGATTTAAAAACAAAACTAAACTCCTGGCTGAAATCCATTTATTGCAGGAGGGGGAACAGGTTGTGTGGGTTTTTATATTATTATTTTGTTTTGTTTTTTGCCCTATGGATCCTGAAGCAACTGCTTTGGTTCTTTTTGCTTGTTTTTAACTTCTACAGTTGGGTTCCTTCTTTTCGGGGTACTTGTGTTCCAACTGCAAACATATGCCATTTTGGCTTTCTCCCTTTTCCTATGCCTTTTCTGAAAGAGACTGCAGAGCATGCAACAAAAAATTGTAGATTTTTGTTTTGTTTTGTTTTAAATCAAAATGACTTTTCTTGTGAGATTCCAGAGCCTCCTATTTTGGCCAAGTCAAAAAATACTACAAATAAGATATTTCAGGCATATTCCAGACATGTAAAAATGCATGTGAATGGTATGAAAATTAAAGTACACAGTATTATATCAAACCATTGAACCTGAGATTATGTTCAAGGATGTCCAGAGTTGCAGTCAGTTCTTTCTTTATGGCTTTGCTCATCCCTACTTATGATTTGGCTAATTGAAAATATGACTCAATTCACTTACAAACATGTTTTCCTTCAAACATTGTTAGAAAATGTTGCTTCATATGTGAATTTGTCATTTCTCAGCTGATATTTTGTTTCCATCAAGTTTGGAAACTATACTACTAAATTGTTTGTATATGTTTTACAAACAATCCTCTTAAAATTCCGCTGCGTCAGATAAGTATTGCCTATATTACTGAAAAACTGAAAAGTTAATGACTTGCCCTCAACTATTCATTGAGTTAGTGGTAGAGCTGGGATTAGAACTGGCTTCTAGTCCCGTGTTCATTGAACTCTAAAGCTGCTGGTATTTTAATTCTTATATGTTTGTGTTACTAATACAATATTAGTAATATTAATGAGTATATAACTTCAGTATTTCACAATTTATATATTTAAAATTTAACTGCTACTTAAAGTATAGGAAAGCCATATTTCTTCTGTGAAATGGTTCTGTACCATTATTATTTGTCATAGATATTGTAATTAAGGTGAACAGCGCAGTGTTCCACATTTCCAGTCTCTTATTTATACCATTTAGATTTGCATCACTCTTATATTTTACCCCTTTATATTCTTAAACATTGAAATACTTTTCACTCTCTTAACAATGATACATTATCCTTACAAGTGTGTATTAATATATCTTTTATTCATATTGCATGAGGGACAGTTGGTAAGTAGTTCATCACTAGTAATCAAGGAGGATGTTAAACAACATTTGTGAGGGATAAATACTTTTAAATGAGCAGGTCTTGATAATTTTCACCCAAGAGTCCTAGAAGAATTGACTGAGGAGATTTGTCTTGTTGATGTTAGATTTTAATATGTGTTGGAATGCAGAAAGGCTGGAATCACAGATGGCTGGAAATGTGCTAATGTATCAATATTCATGAAGGGAAAGCAGCATGACCCTTGGTAATTACAGGCCAGTTAGTCTGACATAATTCCCAGACAAGATAAAGGAAAAGCTGATATGGTACTTAATAAATAGAGAATTAAAGGATAGGAATATAATTAATGCTAGTCAATATGGTTTTATGGAAAATAGGTCTTGTCTAGTAAACTTATTTTCATTTTTTGATGAGCTATAAAAAGTTTAGTTAATAAAGGTAACTAGATTTAATATTCTTAGGCTTTTGTAAGGTGTACCTTGACTTAGTACCACAGAACATTGATTTTTTTTTTAAAGTAGCACTGTACAATATCAAGCACATCTTCAATGAATTAGCTGGTAAATTAAGAAGTCTCAGAGTGGCTGTCAATGGGGAATCATTAAATGGGAGCCTGACACTAGACAGAGTGGTAAATAACAAGGACAAGGGAACTCATACTGAGCAATCGGGTGTATTCTACCCTGTGCCACAGTGCAAACTAGAGGGGTGTGAATTGTTGAGTGTCTTAACTGCCCTGTGTAGACCTTGCAGACATGAACCAAAAAGTAATGTTAACGTGCACTGAGTACCTTTTTGTTTGTACCAGTAGGATCTTTGCGGGGCAGTGAGAGTGCAACATATTAGTGCACTCTACAGTTCATACCCCTGTTATTCACGCTAGTTCGATTATTTGGTAAACTGTTTTTTTTGTTTTTTTTAATACAGCTGAATGCAAGGTTATATATCTAGAAGTAAATAATGCAGGCTGTACCTACATAATGGGGGGAAATTCCTTACAGGGAGAGACTTGAAGCTCTGTTAAGTTAATCAAAAAGAAGATCGAGATGACTTGATTGTGGATAAGTACCTTCACAGGAAGAAAATACTAGGTACTAATGAACTCTTTAATCTAGGGAAGAAAGGCATAACAAGAACCAATGGCTGAAAGTTAAAGCCAGACAAATTCAAGTGAGAAATAAGGCACATATTTGTAACAGAATGATTAACCATTGTACCAAACTATCAAGGGAAGTGATGAATTCTCTACTTCTTGAAGTCTTTTGCCTGGTCTACACTAGACTAGACACGATAAATCGACCCCCGCTGGATCGATCACTGCCCACCGATCCGGTGGCTAGTATAGACATACCCTTTGAATCGAGACTGGATGCCTTATGGAAAATATGCCTTAGTTTTGATGATATTCTATGGCCTTTATAATTAAGGGTATGAGATTAGATGATTTGATGGTACCTTCTGGCCTTAAAACACTAAACTTATTTGGAGTGAAATCTGGTAAACAGACTTTTGAATCGCTAAAATGTTCTTTGAACAATTTTTCAGTGGTACATTAAACTATAGGAAAAGGTGCAAGTGTCTTCCCTCTCTGATTTGTTTAGCTGTTTTTAACTGTTGCAATTAGCCTTTGAATATGGATTTGCAATCTTGGGAAGGAAACAATTTAAAAAATGTGATTAATAATGAAATATCACACCAGTTACAAAAGTAGGTGGTTGGGGTGCTGAAGAGGAGTAGATAAAACCCTGATGACTCTTTTCCTGGAAATGTTCAAAGTTTCATTAAGAGTTACACTTCAGTTACAAGTAACAGTTTAATTAACATTTCTCTCTTTTTAAAAAACTTAATTTTCTTACTTCAGTGACTTCACCAATGGTGGAGATGGGATGTTAGCAACAAGTTCCAATGGATCGCAGTACAGTGGCTCCAGAGTTGAAACACCAGTCTCTTATGTTGGAGATGATGACGACGAGGATGATGACTTTAATGAAAATGACGATGATGACTGATCCTTTTTGATTGTATACTTTTCAGGAATAAAATTATTCTAGGGAGAGAATGCACTCACGCGCTCTCTCTCTCGCTCTCTCTCTTTCTCAAAATAAATATATATATAATATATATATATATTTTGCCCCGTCCCACAAGGAAAATAATGGTAAGCAGTTCTGAGTTTAGAAATTGCGCCTCAGATAAGCAAATAAGGATGTTTTATGTAGGATATTTTTAAATGTGGTGTGGATGTGTGTTTTGATACCAGTGTGTTAATGCAGAGCCTTTATTATTTGCTCCTTTTTTTTTTTTTAACTTGAAGGAAAATGCATTTTGCCCCAAATGTTATTGCTGAGTTTGCTAAAGAAAATGTAGCCACATCAATGAAGAAATAAAATGCTAACTTTCAGTAAGAAATGGATATACTGAATGGCCATAAATTTGGAGTGTATTTTGATGACAGCCTTTGTTGCGGGATGGCAAGCTCATGTAGTAGTTGTGGGTTTTGTTTTGTTTTTTTGATAATCATGCAGTGTCCAAAGAACCAAACAAGAGATCCATCTTACTTTTTTACATGTTAAATTCCATAAATGTTGATGTGAATTTATTTTCCCTTAAATAATATCTAACACGATTCCATCAAGTTTATATGCTGTTTTTCACTGTATGTTGGGACATATGAATTACGAAGTTTTTGGCAAATGTTTACTGCCAGCTGATGCAGCTATATAAAATGTCTTGAAGGTTCGGAATGAGTTATTGCTTATGGTAAAAATTGCCTGATTTCTTACAGGCAGACTTTGGAAACTTTTTATTATATAGTTGTTTACATACTTATAAGTCTATCATATAAAGACATGTACTGAAACAAATGTTTCTATTTGTTTCATAAGCATCTTCCTGTAATCTATTATAAAGTTGAAATTAAATATAGAGAATGTTTTAAGTTTTTTAACTCAAAATTGTCAATCATTTTTAATAGTTCATTTTTTATAAAAGGAATTTCAGGGCAGGTGGTAGTCTTTTAAAATTTATTCACAAAACATTTAACTGCACAAATACTGTCAGCTGCCTATCTAAGACAGTAGTCTTTTTATTGAAACACAAATAAACTTTTCTGTAATATTTTATGGAATATAAAAAGACTTTAATTGTTTGACTTGTTTAACCTTGGCACTGTTAGTTTTTATTAATAAAACGCGCATGGGCATTTTTAACAAACTCTGTGTTTTTCTAATTTAGGATTATTCTACCTAGAATTTTTAATCTTATTCAGGGGCTTAGCAGATGTCCCCATGGTCAAGTGGAGGCGCGTTGACCATGAAGAAGAACCCATTGTTTTTAAATGGGTAACGAAACAGATGTCCTGCTTCATCATACCCCAGGATGCATGTGTTCCTTTGCACTACTCATGTGAGCAACAATCCTTCCTTAGCAGCTGAGGCAGCCCCATCCACTTTTGCAAGGAAGAGCAGAAGCCACATCTGTATCTGCACAGCCTATCACAATATTTGAATGGCAGCACAAAGACTGGTGTGTCTCCTGAGTTCTAAAATTCATCAGTTAGGATTGGACTAGAAGAAAACCTGTTGAGGAAGGGAGGACAGATGTGGGAAGAGGAAGGCTAATAGTTGGGGACAAAAAAGATAAAAAGGAAGGGTATAAAGCAGTTCTCAGCTGAGGCTGTGGTAGTGAAAAAAATTAATGAAGCACCTGAGTCTCAAAAGCTACACCCTTTTCCTCATTTCCTGTCTCTGATTGCTTCCACAAAACTGAAAGGAGAGGGTCTGAAATAGAAGCAAGATTGGAGCCAGGGATGAGGAAACTAATCTATTTACACTGCCCCCACTTCAGAAATCCTTCCTAGCAAAGGCAGAAACCAGGAAGTCGAGAATATCCATCCATTGGCTTCTTTTAAATTACTTGTCAGACTTCACTTAATGTGCTCTTCAAGTAGTCACCTGCTCAGAATGGATCCCTTTGGTATATGGGGGAAGGAAAGAAAAAGGGAGAGCAAAAGCATGGAGGAGAATGGATTTGGGGAAGAGGAGAAGGAAAGGAAAGGAACTGGCAGAGTGGAAGCGGGGAGGTAGAGAACTAGAAGAGGAAAAGATACTTGAAAGCTGGGGACTTCACAGGGAGACAGAAGGGAGAATTAATGAGAGGTAGTGGGGAGAGAAAAAAATGGAAAGCAAAACAAACAGACCCCCACTCACCCAGCACCCAAACTCCTCCACTGACACCCCCACACCCAGACCCCTCCACTGAGCCCCAACCACCTTTACCCAGAAGCCCCTGCAGAGTCCCAATGCCCCTGCATCTGGAACCCCCCACCCACCCCAACGAGCCTCTGTGCTTCCAGAACCCCCCACACCTAGACTCCCCAATGGGCTGCCTGCACCCAGATTGTCCCACACAGAATCCTCTCACTCCCACCTGGATCCCCCACACTTGGATCCTGCCTGGTTGAGCCTGGCGCAGACGGGCAGGGCCCCAGGGTGTTTCTGGGGCAGGCCTTGTGCTGTGTCAGGGTTGGGTGCAGCCTCACCACTGAGTCACTGTCCCCGGGATGTGGGGTAGAGAGGCTGCAGGGTGATCTCCCACCTTCATGCAGCCAGTGGCTTGTGTTCCCCACTGCCATGCTGGACCCTATACGTTCATTTATTGACAAACAGTTGCAGAATTTTAAAATACTGTGCACAGGATTTTTTATTTTTTGGTACAGAATGCCCTCAGGAGTAAAAAATAGATTAGAAAATAGAGTATCTGGGATTAGGAGAAGACAATGATAGGGGAGTAACATGCTGTCTCTCCCCTCATTTGCCTGCTCTTTTTTGTAATATGTCCTGTTGATTACTATGGAAGGGGAGGATAATATTTTGTAAAGTTGCAGTGTGTGTATCTGGAAAGGGTCTACTTCTAAAGTGTGCTTCGGGCGGCATACACAAATTGTTACTGGCTTGTTGGTTTTCTAAAATGACTCATTTTCTGAAGAAGGTACCACCTTTCCCTTTATGGCAATAGAAGTTCAGAGGGCCTTTGCAAATAAAGTGTTTACCAATTCTGGAATCACAAATTGTTTGGTTTCCCCTATAGAATTTTGCCACTCTTTTCAAAAGAAAAAGTGATTTTTTTTTTTTTTTTTTTTTTTTTTAAAGAACATTTCTGGTCCTCTGCAGCCCAGGATAATTTCTTCAGAGGAAGGTAAATAAGTGAAGTTATGTGGTGCATTGGACCTTGAAGCTGATCATCTGGCAAATAGTTTAGATGAGATAAGTGTAAGAAAGAAAAATCTTTGAATTTCTGCTATAGATTAATACAAGTAACTTTCATCTGAGTTATGAAACCTTCACCCCAATAGAAAACCTTACTGTGAAATTTGGATGGATTTTTCTTTTTTTTTTTTTTTTTTTAGTGGGCCTCTCTGCCACCATGTGTTAATGCAGCCGCCTTGTTCAAAAAGGGACCTGCACACAAGTCACACAATTAGAATAAACTTCTTGATGGAGGGAGGTGCCTTTCTACCTTGATGGCCCACAATCTTCAGTGGGTTTTCCTTACTCCCCTAGATTATTGGAAGCAGAGTAGACCTTTTGTCCTGGCTATTGCATGGTACCACTTGCTCTGAGCCTTTTCCAGATTTCTCTGCCTCCAAGAAAGTACAGATAGTAGGCTATACACATCTGTGACAGCTTTTTCAGATACATCTCATTTCTTACTTGTTTGGAAAGTATAAAAGGAATGTCAACTTTTTTTTTTAAGTTTGACATGCTTTCTCTCCCCAGTGTTCCTGCTGGGCCAAAGATTGCAGAGAAGGAGAAACCTAAAAGCCAGGAAATTACGCTGTGTATTCAGCACAATTACAACCTGACACAGCGATCCTGGCTTTTCTGCCTTGCCAGAAACCTCAGCAGAATCAGGTTGGGGGTGGGAGGGAGGGGAGATTAGTTCCCAGCAACCCCACAGGAAATTACCCCACTCCCACCTGGTACATGAGCAAAGGCCTCACTAAATTGAGCAAGTAGCAGTGAAATCATCTCTCCCTCTAGCGAAGGCTTTTAAGAAAGAGGAAGCAGTAATGTCAACTTTGACAGTGATGCCAATCCAATTCATTGGTAAGAATGGATTGTTAGGAAGCTTCAATGATATATTTTCTGCTGTAGCACACACTATGTCAGTGGACAGCAAGACTGGAAGACCTTGTGAAGGAAGATGAAGTACTTTCCAGTCCATTAGTAACTAAAGAAGAATCAACAATGAGAGCTTTGTCTCTTCTGTAACACTAAAAGCCACAGTAGGACCTACCACCCAGCAGAGCTGCAGTACTTACAAATAAAACTAACTAATTCATGAATTTGCTCCGGATGCTCTGGAAATGGCCGCAGATGTACTAGGAACCTTGGAAATGCTTCATAAACTTCCAAGACCCATGTCCACTATGTATGCCTTACTGATGAAGAGGAACTCCATTGGTCTGGAGTTCTTTGTAAAAGCATAGGAAGAGGAATGATCACAGCCCTCAAAAGACCCCCAATGGCATAGCCTATTATGGAATGTTAAAAATGCCTTTGTGGATCTGAGGTAACAATGCTTCTGTGGGTCTGATACAGCAAAAGATTTTATTCAAAATGTATCGGATGTCACAGAGTTTGTGCAAGATGGGAGGGGGAGGTTGTACCCTGCTATTTGTTGGTGCTGTAATAGAACAAAAGGAGCTCTAATGCATATGCTATAGGACTTTGGCAGCTGTGGAAAGAGGTAGACACCAGTGACAATTAGTTCTTTGCTTCAGCAGCCAAACTTTAGCTGAAAATTACATCCTAGGTTACGGACCTACTGCACTGTTACACCACAAAGACTTTGATTTTTCAGGGCTACAGTGATTACCAAGCACATGATTTTACAAAAATAGAGTAGTGCTATTTGGAATTGTGTGAGTTAAGAATAAAATAAAGAATAGCTTTTCAATGTACAAGGCAATTATATTAATTCAAAGACATTTGGACCACATTTCTTGATACATTTGAATAAAGAATGCTGAGATGGCTCAAATAATGCCAGACTTCCAGTCCACCTGCCCTCTTTACTTTTTCTTCTCTTCTTGAGCCTCTCTCCCTTAATCCCTCATTCCCTTTTTTGCCTATTTGTTTCTCTTTTTTTTATCCCCAGCCTAACATGTTATGTCTGCGTAATATTGTCTGATTTTTGTATTGTCTGATCTTGCAGCTTTGACAAATTGTAAAGTTGTGTAATTGCATATTTTATTGGCTATTCTGTGAAATTTGTGGTGTTTGGTAACCTACAAAAGCTGTAAGTCATTTTACCTTTTTGTATTTTTGATTATTTTATGGAAATTAATAAAATATTTACAAAACCTAGGAATATATAGCCTAGATAACTTGCACTCAGGAGTTCTAAAAGAGTTGGCTGAGAAGATCTCTAGACTGCTGATAATTTATCATAGAATACAAGGGAACTGCCAGAAGACTTGTAGAATACTAATATTGGGCCAGTATTTAAAATGGGCAAATGTGATGGGGTAACTATAGGCTAGCTAGCTTGACATCAGTTCTGGGCAAAATAATAGAAAAGCTGATATGGGATTCAGTTGGTAGCGATTTAAAGCAGGGAGTAGTCAATAAGCTGACCACAGACCAAATCCGAACCACCAGATGCTTATTTTTATCATCGTTATTTTTATTATTTTCTCTGAAGTCTGGACCTTGACTGTACCTTGACCAAGAAATTTGGACCTTGACAAAAATAATTGATTACCCCTGGTTTAAAGGATAGGAGTATAATTCATTCCTGAAAACAAGGTATTATGGAAAATTAAATCCAGATCCCTGAGCAACATAGTTATACCAACTTAATCCTCCGTGTAGACAGCGCTATGTCAGTGGGAGAGCTGCTCCTGCCAACATAGCTACTGCCTCTCAGGGAGATGGATTAACTACGCCAATAGGAAAAGCTCTCCCTGTCAGCATAGGAGCGTCTTCACTAAAGTGCTATAGTGACACAATTGTACCAGTGCAGTGTGCTGCTATAGGTGAAAACAAGCCCTTAGACTTTTGTAAGGTGTTGATTATCAACTCAGGGTATTTCTAGTGGGGTTCCACAGGGATCGTTTCTAGGCTTAATGCTATTCATAATCTTCATCTATTAATTGCTGAGTAAATACAAAATCATTGCTAACGAAATTTGTGGAAGACAGATTGGTGGTACGGTAAATATAGATGAGGACAGAGCAGGCATCAGAATGATCAGGATTGCTTGGTAAAATGGGTCCATTTAAAAAAAATGCATTTTAATACAGCCACATGCCAAGTTATACATCTAGGAACAAATAATCCAATTCAATGTGAGTTCCCAGTGTAACATGGTGGCAAAAAAGGCTGATTTGTATGGTTTAGATGTGTAAAAGGGAGTAGTGAGGAGTAATAGTAGGGAAATTATTTTACTTTTGTACCCAGTATTGGTGAGACCAATACATGATTGCAGGGGACTGACCTTGATGACCTCTCCCTTCCAGTCCTATGATTCTGTGATCCTAGTGGTCCTTACTACAAATCTGGGAATGTGAATTTGCATCTACCGAGTCCTTGGGAAACTTGTTAATTGTATTATTCTTAGGGGCAAAACAAGCATCCAAACTATAGCAACAATGAACTGCAGTTTTCCCAGGAGAGTATGGATTTGTGATGAAGCATTGCCTGGTTCAACTGTAAAGGTTGTAGCAGCTTGGGCTGTACTAGATACAGCCACTCAGAGTCCTCTTGCAAGACAGAGGAAGATTTGTATGCTTGTTGCTAATGGCTGAACGCCCTGTTTACTGATAGTATTAGTTTACTTTAGAGCATGAGTAAGTATTTTGGCTAACAAGAAGGTTCAGTATATTGTAGCTTTGGATGTTATTTTGGGAAAGGTGCAGGGGAGGCAGTCCAATGCCACAGCCAGAACAAAAGGTTGGTCTACATCCAATCACCTAGAAGAGAGGCAAAAGCTCACTGTTAATATTGAGACATTAAAGGTCCAGGGGAGGAAAATCATAGGTAAGAACAAATTTTATTTCTTCTCCCTGAAATGCAGAGTTTTCCAAATACTCCTTAATTTGAGTTTAATGAGGCGCACTGAAAGTCTCTTGGTGGCTATGGAGGGAAAGGAGTCTTCACCCCCAAGATTCTTCAGTAGGCTGGTCATTCCAAGTGACAGGCTATTTGTCTGGCTTTTGCTGTGCCATTATGTTTTCACGGTTTCTGGAATGTCCAATTCAATTAAGTTGGGGATTCAAAAATATATTTTTGGAATCGACTACTCTCCAAAGTGCCTCTTATCTATTTAAAATATCCTGGATTTTACCCCAAATAGTTTTTAAAGCATATTGTACTGTACCTTTTAGAAATCTTACTATTTTTCATATCAGTTGTTAGAGTTTGATTTTTAATATTTGTAAATAATTCTGTACATGAATTACTTTTAACATTGTCAAACATGCTTAATTTTTCAGAATCATTCTAGCTAGCCAAAACTCTATGGTTGTAACTAGTTTACAGAAGTAATATATTCTTTGCTCACTTGTGCTTTTACCCCAACTCTGATAGATGTAGTTAGATGCTACAGTTTCATTGATGAGTTTTTATTAAATGGTACACATACAGCAGTTGTAAAAGGTGTAATACTAAATACTGCTATAAGCTACACAGGCTAATTTTCAAGTCACTTCTTTTACAGTCATTGATTTGTATCATAAAACAAATAATACGACTCACTAAACAGTTCAGAATATAATGTGTTAATGCATGATACAGTTAGATTTGAATATACTTTTTGATAGTATATAAGTGGATAAAACTAATGTGTAATAAAATTACATTGCAAGCTAGTATTTCAAAACATCAGGGTATTAATGCGTTTTTTGCAGCAATTGAATTGCTTCTACAATGGCCTAGTAAAGAATAATTATTAGTAGTTTCCAGACAAGTGACTAAAATCGACATCTTGGTACTTTGTCCATGCTTCTCATGAATCATATATGCTCAATTTAGAGGAAAGCCATTTCATAATAGTATTTGTGCTAAAGCACCAACATACAGTAGCCATGGAAAAGCAAATTCTGTGTATACATCAAGAAAAATTACTACCTTGCTTCATATATTGTAAATTATATCTTGATTTTTAGATGGCTGGATATTTTAGTACTGGTATTTACAAAATGTCTTTTGTTAAACTGAAATCTGAGCAAATTTTATTTGGGAATCATGGAAAAAAATAAATATAAAATAATGTGGTGACATTTAAGTCACTTTTCATACCACACCCACTTTTCTGAAATGTCTTCGTTTGTACCAGTAATACCTAATCTTGTATTCTCATTTTGAACTCCACTTTTCCTTCATATGGATCATGAGGGTTATCTGAGGTAATTCCGGCTCCAATGACTCTGCACACAACGGTAACTTCTGTATTCCTTGTAATGTTGAGAAATTTCACTGCTACCAAAGGATTACTGTAGGTGGGCTGGGATGAAAGAGAGATTTTTTTTAACCTTCTTTTGAAAGCTTGAACTATCAATTTAGAAATATAAATTGTGCATTAAATTTTGATCAAATTCACATAATTTCACAGAGATGTTTCAAACTGCTGATCTGATAAAAACATAGGGGAACAAAACCACAAATTTGAGTTCAGAAACATATACCTGTGCTTTCTTTCCATAGTAAGGGAAGTAGTGAAGGTTAAAGGTGCCATTGACTGGGTAATATTGTAGTTCAAGTGGGCTGAAGTCCTCATGCTATTTTTGAAGGTAAGAAATCAGATTTGTTAGCACTCGAACTATAAACCAGCACTCAATTTTCAATAACATGAAATTCAATAAAGACAAGTACTAAGTACTACACTTTAAGAAAGAAAAATCAAATGCACAAATACAAATGGGAAATAACTGACTAAACAATAGTATGGCTAAAAAGGATCTGGGAGCTATAGTGAACCATACACTGAATATGAGCCAACAATGCGGTGACATTGCAAAAAAGGCTAGTATCATTCTGGAATGTATTAACAGAATTGTCTATTCAGTACTGGTGAGACATCAGCTGGAGTACTGTGTCCAGTTCTGGGCCCCACCCGTTAGAAAAGACATGGGCAAATTAGAGAGCTGAGAGGAGAACAACAAAAATGATAAAAGATTTAGCAAACCTGACCTGAAAGGTTAAAAAAAAACCTAGGCATGTTTAGCTGTGAGCAAAGAAGGATGAGGGGGGAACTGATAACAGTCTTCAAATATGTCAAGGGCTGTTATAAAGAAGACCGTGATCTGAAGGTAGGACAAGAAGTGATGAGCTTAATCTGCAGCAACGAAGAAATTAGAAAAAACTTTCTAACTGTAAGGATAATTAAGTACTGGGATAGGCTTCAAGGGAGGTTGTAGAATCCCCATTAATGGAGGCTTTTAAGAACGTTAGATAAACAGCTGTCAGGGATGGTCTAGATATACTTGGTCCTGCCTCAGGGCTGGGAGCTGGACTAGATGACCTCTCAAGGTCCCGTTAGCCCTACATTTTGGTGACTGAATGATTCTAAGTATTTTATAGCTATTAAAACCTAAATAATATGCACAGACCCCAGTTCAGCAATCCATACTTTATCAGCGCAGCACTTGAGAACATGTCTAACTTTGTCCCACTGAAATGAATTCTACAGTCTCAGCTTTCTTTTGAAAAAAATTAATCTCTAGCTGTTATGGTTGTCAAGAGAAACCTTCAAAGAGTGACAAGAGCTAACCAATTCCAGGATATCTGCCTGAGTTTTCAGAGAGCCTGAAACAATTGCTCCGAGTTGTGAACTCCTCTGTTTATTTCAGATACCACTGATGATACTTTAAAGGTCAACTATTTCAGATACTCAGGATACTTAGTTTAATTAGTTTGCTGGTATTCAAAGTATGGAAGAAAGGAGAGGAATATCATATTATAAACATCTTTGATATCCAGTATTGAAAATAAGTAATTTCTTAGCCTAAAGTAGGGATTGGCAACCTTTTGCACGTGGCCTGTCAGGGAAATCTGCTGGCGGGCCGGGACGATTTGTTTACCTGCAGCGTCCGCAGATTCGGCCGATCGCAGCTCCCAGTGGCTGCGGTTCGCCGTTCCAGGCCAATGGGGGCTACGGGAAGCGGCAGCCAGCACATCCGTTGGCCCACACCGCTTCCCGCGGCCCCCATTGGCCTGGAATGGTGAACTGTGGCCAATGGGATCTGCAATCGGCCGAACCTGCAGACGCTGCAGGTAAACAAACTGTCCCAGCCCGACAGCGGATTTTCCTCATAGGCCACGTGCCAAAGGTTGCCGATCCCTGGTCTAAAGGATAAAAATAATTACTAGCACATTTTTAAAACCCAATTTAATTTCATTTATTTAAAATTCTAAAATATGGGAAGACCTTAAACACCACATAATAGGGTTAAAAGGGGTATGTGATTGGTTTCATTTTCCTGAAGGGAGCCTCAGCTTTCAAAAGTCTGGGAAATGCTGCTGTGTGATATCTGAGGGAGACATGGCCAATAGATTGGAAAGATTCTTTCAGCATGTTGACCGGTTTCAGAGTAACAGCCGTGTTAGTCTGTATCCGCAAAAAGAAGAACAGGAGTACTTGTGGCACCTTAGAGACTAACAAATTTATTAGAGTATAAGCTCCACGAAAGCTTATGCTCTAATAAATTTGTTAGTCTCTAAGGTGCCACAAGTACTCCTGTTCTTCTTTTTTCAGCATGTTGTATATTCTGTATTACAAAATACATAGTTCCCACCCTTTATGTGAAGCAATTAACTACGCAGATAGCTGAATGCCAATTTTGTAAATAACTTTTTTTTTCTGTTCTGGACACATTTTATTTTTATACATTTTTCCTTAAAGCCTGACCCAAAGCTCATTGTCATCAATCTGTTGTGGATCAAGCCCTGTATCACTGAAGGTTAGAGAAATTTGCAGCAATGTAACTACTGGTGCAAACCTAGAGTAGAGGCACACTGCATCAGTGTTAACCAGCGCTGGTGCTGGTGTGACTTGCCCAAGTAATTTACCAGGTAATTTGCACCAGTTTAAAAAAACAAAGAAACAAACAAAAAACCAAGCAAACAAATGAAGCCAGTATAAATATAACATGAGAAAAGGGATCCCCCCCCCTCAAAATTATAACTAAACAAACCTTTTTCTTTGCTTGAAGTCTTGTATACTAACTGATTGCCCATAGTAAATTATAGATGAGTAATAAACTGTGGAGGTAAGGTGGTAGTGGCGGAGAACTGATAACATTCAAACTTATTATGACAAGTATGTTTGGTTAGGATAATGTCTGATTTGGTTAGCAATATCTGAACTATGTTTTCAAATGAGTTAGAATAAAGAAATTAACTTTCCATTTTCTTAGTTTCCTGGATCTGAAAAGTATATGCAGGTAAGAATACTTCTACTGAAGGAACAATTGGACATTACAGTGAATTGTAAATTGAAACGTGTTTGCTTAGGGAAATTATTTTCAAAGGTGCAAGAGCATCCATAAATCCTGTTGAAATCAATGATAGCTGCAGTGCTTGGAACCTTTGAAATGTGAGCACTCCGTACTTACTTGAGCTGTACAGCTCACCCTTGGTGCAGTGCCATTGCCAGGGAGAAAATTGATAATCTGAAACATAATAAATGTTCACATTAGTCACTTCAGAATTATTTGTAATATAAAAGCATTGGCAAAAATGATGTATTTAGATTTGCATATTGCTTTGGTTGCCTTTTTCTAGATCGTGGTAAGAATTGTGAAGCTTAGATCATTTTTATTGTATGCAATAATAAAAAACACCTTATCACAAAGTATCATATTTGCAATGTGGAACACCATCGCTTCCTGGCTTCTTTTTTTTTTTCCTTAGTGAGGCTAACTAATTTAATTGCATACATTCGTTTGGAGACTAGTGTTCAACAAGAAGAAATTACTTAATGCATTAGTAAAATTAAAGTTTTTAAAAGTTTTGCTGCCCTCCATGACCTGACATATCAGCACTGGCTTGGGTTGAGTAAACAGGCACATCCTTCTCAGGTGCACACTGGCAGGATCCCCATCACCAGTAGCAAAGACAGAAGGAAGTAAGCACCACTGGGCAGTATGAGGCAGGACCTCGGCTTCCTCTCTGCTGAAGCTTGAGCTGGTAAGCCCTCTAAACAAGGCTTTACTGGAGAAAGTGGCAGTTTTTTTTAAAGGAGTCTATTCTTCACCTGAAAAAAGTACACAAGCTTTCCTTCCACAGCTAGCTCTTGCAAACATTAGTTTCCCCTATGTTGCTCAGGTTTCATTTACTTGGCACTTATGATGTCATAATTTTACTAATTCTCCAGTAATCCATAGGATTGTCCAGGAAAAAGACAATACCTGAATTTCTAATGCAAAATTGAGTTAGTGAACAGCAATGGGTGATGTAGAAACCCCTAGCATGGAAAATTATTCTGATTATTCTTCTATCAAACATTAGTTAACACATCAGTCTTTCTTTTTCGGTACTTTAGGATTGGTACTTACTCTGTTCATTTTTATAATTAAACATGGTTTTCCTTCTGGAAATCCAAAAGTGGAATTTGCCAGGCCAGAGCAGTTTTCAAGCATATCTGATGTGAACTTGCAGGAGAGTTTTGTTTTGTTTGGACCAAGGAATGATTTTTGAAAGAAGTATTTCTCACTTGTGCAGTTGATGTTGGCATGTTGTGCAGTTGTATTATATGCTATATCAGTGTAAAACAAACAAAAAAAATTAATTCCTCCATATCCTGGTTTGTGGCACTGAACTATTTCCCTCACAGATGGTAATTTTTAATACTATACTCCAGTTTTTTTTTTGTGGGAGACCTAGTTGTATTTCTAGAGAGAATAGAATCAAATAGTATTAACAAGGGCAAATTGTACTCTCTAATTCACAGACAAAAACTATGTTAAAATGGAGTGAAGGTTGACAGTACAAATCAATAATCTAGAATAAAATCCATTATGGGGATGTTAAAATTATCCTCAAAACAATCATTAGAAATTCAGGAAATTTAAAGCTAGGGTTTAACTTAAAATAAATCCCAACATATCTTAAGGTATTAGGGCACCGAAACAACTTTAAGTATGACCTGTAGTGACACCAGGCAATAACCACATGATTACAATTAAGGCATATGTGTTTGTGGTCACATATGAGATTAAACTTTTTTTCTTTTTTCCTCCTCATGGTGTCACAATATTAAGATCATTTGGGGGGGGGGGGGTGGCGAATAGGTCTATCGTGGTGCTGCATTTCTTGCATCACCCATTTTACATTAATTTGACTCGTAAGCTCATTAACAGATTTACTTGTAAATTTTCAGAAAATTTATTCTATGCTGAAAAAATGTACTATTTTATACTCCACTGTAGTTGTGGGAAGATATGCTGTATTTTCCTTACAAAGCAAAGAGGACTGCATCTCTACTTTAAGTGCAAAAACTCAACTCTCTGTTTACTAGGGAGCAGTGATCTGTCCTTCTATAATGTTATGTTTATATTGAAATAAATCTTATTTCTTTTCATACCCGAAAGAAATTTGTGAAGAGTTGTTACATATTTCTCCCAGGAGTTTTTGTCAGAGACGTTGTAATAAATTTCTAATCCTCCTTCACCATAGACATCCGGACGTAATGTCACCCCTTTGTTTAAAAAAGAAAAAATGAAGAAAAGAGAAGTGTTTCAGGTATTAATCAATTTATTTAAACTAATTGCAGATGTGACACTGAAATGAAAGCTATCAGTGGAACTCCACTGAGCCCCCTAGTCACTGTTGGAAGTGATTTAATCATCCTGCACAGGAATGATAGGAAATCTTCAGAGGGTGTATGCAAAAATCTATGCTACTTGTGAAATGCTTTCTTTTCTCTATGATTCAAGTATGTCTCCCTTATTTTCAGAATGCCCTAAAATGCAAGTGCGACTGATGTCCTATTTCATTTATACTATATTTCCCCCAGCATTTGTTAAAAGTAGTGGGTATAATTATTGTATCAATTCTAAAAGCCAAAGTATATTTCTCTGTGAAATGACTTTCCAACATGCAAATTTAATGTTTGACAGTAATTATTTTGCCAGTAAACTTAAGTGTTGTTTTCCCTTCCCCAGTTTAAAAATCCTAATTAGGAGCAGTTCTATACCTACATAATTTGTCTAGTGATTGGCTTAACAAATTTTTTACTGTCCCCTCTCCTATCTGTTCATATTTTCAAGTCTTAATCTTTATTGCTAACTCCATGTTTCTTTGTCCACGTTATTTTTACTTTATGCCTTATTTATTTCTTTTTGGCATTTTTCTTTCATCTTCTTTGTTCTCTCCCTTTCTATATCACTTCACTTCCATGGTTCTGTTTCTATAAATCTCACATTACTACTGTCTTTTTTTTTTCTTCTCTGAGTGTACAGTGTCTGAAGAGACTTGAAGGTGCTGCTGTCAAGGAATGGAGAGCTTAGTCCTGTCTTGTTTAGGAAATAAGGGCCCATTTACAACTCTTCTGTGGGAAAACCCATAGAAAGGGAGGAAATTTCCCTGAAGTTCCTCTTGAAATTTCCCCTGATTTATTTGGTGAGAGGGCAGGTTTAAATAGGTGACAGGGCCTGCTCACAAACCCATGAGATCGCCTGAGAGCCAGAAAATGTCAGGACCCTGATCCTGTGCCCCTGCTTTGTGTCCTCAGCACCCTGACCACTCCTCTACATAGGAACTCGTATTGTGAAAAACTAGAGTGATTTTGATACATTAGCCATATGGTATGAAATGGACAGTATTTGTGACTATACCTGGTGATTTTAATCGATCTTGATAGTCCGGTGTATATGGACTGATTGTCCTCATTAAGGAATATATGGCAAGTGAAAACAGCCCAGTCATCACTATGTAGAAAGCAACGTAGTACAGACTGATCCACACTGTAGGGAAAATGTATGATTAACAATATCAGGTTAAAGTGAATATTGCGAGTAAGTCCCTCCCTGCTATGTTTTTGTTTTTAGTAGATGCTGTCATGACTAAAAAGCTTGAAAGGAGTAGAAAAATGGAGGGGCAAAGTAATCCAATGGACAGAATCTTTGTTTGAACTTGACTTCAGTGGGAGTTGAAGGTACTCAGCATCTTCCAGAATTGTGCACTAAATTTGGTGTTTTGAGTCTTATCTGTTAATTTAAAAAAACTTTATTTCTGGATATGTTTCTTCTGGAAAATGTTATAAATTTGTTCCATTTTATAAGGAACATAGTGAAGGTGTGGAGTAACATACCACTGGATATTATTTATTGACTAATAGTTTCTTTCAGCTCATAGGTAAATTTGGATAGCTTGAAAGAAGGGGCTGAAGGCTACCCATTACACACAAGTTTTGGTTTTTTTACGTAACTGGTGATCAGCACAGATTATAAATTGAAAAAAATCTGTGCTGCTTCTTGGCATGACTATTTTTGCATGTTCACCATACTTATCTGCTCATTCCATATGAAGGATATAAAACAGTCCTGATGAATTTCACTGACAACACCAGTCTGCTAAAAATATGATTTGGTCACAGATCCCATTTACACTTATTTCACACTTTATCATTGAATCCTTCTCTGGTAAATCCCTTCTCACTGCCACCTGATTTACAATTGTGTGAGATTAGAACCAGGCTCTGTTTCTTCATACATGTCTGTAAAATACCTAGCACACTGTTAGTTCTACATAAATAATTAATACAACAATCCCCATGGAATAAGTTTTAAAAAATCCCCACTAATTTTTATCATATAACCCTTGCACTCACCAACATTAGGAAAGGTTAATTTTAAGTAGATTTTCTTTTAAATTTACAAATTGCTGTTAAGATCCATTATATCAAATTTCAGCTCAGAAAAACATCTTACAGGCAAATCGGTTATCTCAGGAAAGGAGCAGAGAAGGGAGAGAGTAACCTGCAACTGCCATTAGTATCTGTGGGACAAGAAACCTTTTTAAAATCAATCAGAGCATTCCTTCTTTGAATGTAGACCATGAGACATATTGTTGTTGCAAAGGCAGGGTTGTTTATGGATGGATGGGTTAAGCTGAAATGTGCATCAGTGTGCTGGGATAAAACAGCAGATTTACTAAACAGAAATGAAATCAGAAAAATCATTTTGGAAAGGCAAACTGTATTTCCAGATATTTGGATCTGAATTTTATCTTCACTTGCTTCCCAGATGGGCCTGAAGAGAAAAAAACAGATCCTGTTTCCTGTGTTATCCTGACATTTAGATATTAGGTCCAGTTCCTGTAGTCCTGAGCATCCAAAACAACCAATTAAAGTTAAAAGGAGTTTTGAGTACATAAAAATTGCAAGGTCAGGCCCCCTCTAGTTAATCCTGCTGTCAGAATCGTGTCATAACTATAACACATAGGTATTAATAATTAATGATTATCTTACTTTGCATCCTTCACAATAATTTGAACCAGAATGGTTTAAAACTATTCTCATACTTGAGGAAAATACTTGGATCAGTTTTTCTTTATTAAAATGGCCTATCTGGTTATATAGCCAATTGTTAATATTTATCCATCGTCTCATTGCCTTTGATACGGTGTCTCTAAATTGGTCAGAAATGTTAAAAGTCCTGGCTAAAGACAGCTCAGCTGTTTGCAGTCTGGCTTTGGTAGAAATTCTGAAAAACACTAACTTGCCATAGTTTATTTTAATAATTATTTCTCAGTTTCACAAATCATGGAATCATGTACATTAGATATGGAAGTCAAAGGGGATTTTGCCATTGACTTTGGTGGGAGCAGCATTGAAGACCTTAGTTATTTTAATCTTTCCATATATATCAACCCTGCCAGCACCTTAATCATTTTGGTTGCTCTTCTCTGTGCTTACTCCATTTTTCCAAGTGATTCTTTCATTGTCTTGTTTTAAGTCATGCTTAAAGTGATACATTTCATCCTAATGGTGGTTCGGGAATTTTAGTTATGGCAAAAAAAATCCTTGAATAAGTGAAACAATTAAGAGATTCCAAATCTCTTCATTCAATAACTTCACACTCAGAAACATTTCAGGAAATGAACTTGTGCTTTAACAAAATATCGCATCAATCCCTGGGGTGACTCACAAGCATGCCACAAAAACAAGCGATCTCTATGACCATGCAACATTCATCATCTCATCCTAGCAAATTAATGAGGGACAAACAAAAAAACAAAAGTCATGCAGCTTTCTAACAGCACTAGAAAGAAGAAAAGATTCTTGTTTTTGTAGACCTATGTGACCACATACCCCAATTAATCAAGGTTCTTCCCATTAACTGCCTTGTATCTGGATTCCAGACGAAACGGTTGAAATTTTCCATCCGTTGGCTGCAGGTCTTCTTTTCATTTAAAGCTGCCATTTTCTCAACAACAACAAAAAAATAATAAAATAAAAAATCCCAAACACACAGACAACCCCCTGAAACCCAAAGAACACAAGAAACCAAGAAATTCAACTGATGCCCAAACAGCTGGTCAAGAAGAATACTCTGCTTTTTATACTTTTCTTCCCTGAAGGTCAAACAGATTACACCCAATATCACTGAAACCACCTCATGGCAAAATGTTGTCCTGTATAAACATTGCTGATAATGTACAGTGTTCAGGTTGACAAAGAAAAATTAGTTGCTATCACATGTCCTTCTACTTTCTCTTTAATACCTCAGTAACTCTCCAGTGTTACACGTTTTGTACAGCACCTTTAGAACTTGTGATACGTTCAGCTTGATAACTTTATCTGCTTTGATAACAGCTAAGGAGAACTGCTTCCCTGCATTTTTTCTTTTTTTAAATCTACAAAGATTGGATCAAATTCTACCCTTACAGCACATGAAAGCCCAATCAGGTCCATGGGGTTGCATGGGGAATAAGTTGTCACAGAGTTTGGTCAATTATCCATCCAGTTTGCCACCTTTCACAAGTAGAAGGGGAATTTCTCCCTGCTTTCTACTGGAAGAGTTGTTATAGTGCACTTTCTGATTATATTAACTTTGGCCACATGCAGGACACTAGTCTCATTCACTATGCACCACCATACCAAATGAAGCAAGGGCCCTACAGGAAAAAGTATTGTGTGATAAAGGACAGTTTTGTAATGCATGTGTACAATGAAGCAGAAGTAAAATTGTGTGGGCAACCTTAACTTTAGCATTCCTGTCTTTTGATTGTTTCACTTCACAACCTGAGGCTCTGATCCCTCAAAGATATTTGCTTCTCTTTATGCACCGTGAGTAGTCAAGCTGAAATCAATAGTTGTTTAAGTCTCTGTAGGATCAGCACCATAATGTGCTTTTGCCTAGGTTTTTTTCAGAAAAAAAGAAAGGATGTACACTTAGGATTCAATCCATTTTAAAAAGAATGGTTATGATAAGTTCTACTAGCACACACAGAAATAATGGTTCAGAATTTAGATTAAGATCCTAGAGCTCTTCACTCACTGCTTTTAACCACACTGCCATCCTTCAACTTTATTAACTGATGTTAACTGTCTGTGTTAACCTACTGTCAGAAATATCTAGGGTTAAATTTGGGTCCCACTGAAGTTAATAGCAAAACTTTCTGAGAATTCAGTGACACCAAGTTCTTTGAGTGCTTGCTCATGTGTATTCCACAGTAGGTGTGCGTGCTCGCCATGTGCACCGGTGCTGGAAGTTTTTCCCCTAGCAGTACCCGTAGGGGGAGTGCTGCTGCGACCCTTGGAGTGGCGCCTCTATAGCGCGCTATAAGGGGAGCTACGCACTCCCCCCACCCTCAGTTCCTTCTTGCTGCCAGTGAGGGTGCATTGGAACTACTGCTCCAGCTTCGCTTCGCTTCAGCTCGTCCCTGAACTCATTGTTTGTCGTTAGTGGTACTTGTTTGTTCAACAAGTTTCAATTCAGTTAGTTAGCATTCTCACTTGAGTCAGACGAAGAAGAGGATGAAACTTCTGGTCCTGAACCATCAATGTTACAGGACCCACATTTTCTCCCATCCTCCTCCTCTGAACCACACCTCATAACACAAGGTGAACTGAATGACCTTGTCAGGGATTTGGAACTACCCAAGAATAAGGCAGAGCTGTTGGACTCCAGACTACAGCAGTGGAATCTCCTGGCAGGTGATGTTAGGGTTTCCATGTTCCGTGACTGTCAAAAGGATCTTGTCCCATTCTTCTTCATGGAAGGTGATCTTGTAGCCTGCAACAACATCGACGGTGTGATGGCAGCCCTCAACATCGTTCACGATCCAGATGAGTGGAGACTGTTCGTTGATTCGTCGAAGACGAGTCTTAAAGCTGTTTTACTGCATAATGGCAATGTTTTGCCATCAATTCCAATTGGTCATGCAATCCATATGAAGGAAACCTATGACAACATGAAACAACTTTTGAGGTGCATAAACTATGACCAACATCAGTGGCAGCTTTGTGGCGATTTGAAGGTTGTTGCTCTCTTGCTTGGTCTGCAGACTGGATACACAAAGTACTGCTGTTTTCTCTGCGAATGGGATAGTCATGCAAGAGATTCCCACTACATCAAGAAAGATTGGCCACTCCGACAGTCATTGGAGCCTGGGAGGAAAAGTGTTCAGCATCCACCACTTGTTGAATCAAGGAAGATTTTGTTACCACCCTTACACATCAAGCTGGGTCTGATGAAGAACTTTATCAAGGCCATTGACAAAACATAAGCAGCTTTCAAGTACCTCCGTGGAAAATTTCCAAGGTTAAGTGAAGCTAAGCTAAAGGAAGGTGTCTTTGTTGGTCCTCAGATTCGTGAACTTCTTCGAGATGATGCATTTGACCATGCACTGCGTGGCAAGGAAAAGACGGCATGGAAAGCCTTCCAGTTAGTGGCAATAAATTTTCTCGGAAACAACAAGGCAGACAACTACAGGTTGTTGGTGGAAAACCTCCTCAAGGCATACAAAAGCCTTGGTTGCAACATGTCACTAAAAATAAATTTTTTGCACTCTCGTCTACATTTTTTTCCACCGAACTGTGGAGCAGTGAGCGACGAGCATGGCGAGCGATTTCACCAGGACATTGCAACAATGGAGAAACGCTATCAGGGCAAATGGAGCCCATCAATGCTTGCAGACTTGCTGGA
The DNA here is from genome assembly GCF_011386835.1 of Chrysemys picta bellii. Taxonomy (NCBI): domain Eukaryota; kingdom Metazoa; phylum Chordata; order Testudines; family Emydidae; genus Chrysemys; species Chrysemys picta. The sequence continues at coordinate 244,611,868 of NC_088791.1, read as the reverse complement.
CAGTGACAAGAGATGTTCCATTTAATGAATACAAGAGACAAGCCAAGAAGCGCCGAGTAGACACTGAATAGGACTAAACTATGTACATAATAGTTTTTTGCCTTTTGTTTCATAATACATTTTATTTATATAACCCTTTTGCTGATTTTTAAAATGTTACATAAACAGGACAGGTGAAATATTATCATGTAAAGCAACCATCAACACATGAAAAGACCGAGGTTTACAAGTTATGATTAAAACTCTACTATCTACACAATATACATAAACATAAAATGTAAAAACTTAAATATCTTAGAAACAGTAGCCAATCAGTTGTTTTAATTGTCATATTTGAATTCAGCACATCAAAATACATAATAAATAGCACATTTTATCTCTGAAGCAGACGACTTCTCAAAAATTGTAGACCAGTGTTATTGGTAACCCCGACCTTGACCCACAGGTAACTGTCCTTTTTCACTCCTAATGCATAGCTGTATCTGGTATGTCTTGATTTGCATTCATTTCAAAGGATAATTGTAGAGGGAAAAAATTTAAAAAAAACAGCTGATATTTTCTTTTGAGTATTCACATAGTTGAGACAGTTGCTACTGACATTAACATTTGGAGTAACAAAACAGTTAGTATTTTCAACTAAATAGGGCTGGGATCCTGGATACAGCTTGTGAAATTTTGTGCATTTCTATTGGATTTGATCTGCCAGAAGAGTACTTTAATAATCTAATATTTTATTACTTGTTTTACAGTGATAAAGTATGAGTAGGGCAAAATAGAACAACAAGAAAATCAGACTTTTGACAAGTTTCTATTTATTTTCCATAGAAAGAGGGGAAGACAAACAAGAATCTCATTCCAATAATCACATAATTTAACAACAAAACCTTCAACTGAATAATTGGTGAATTATGGGTTTTTGAAACATTACAGAAAATAAGACAAGATCTGGCAATGGATTTAAGGAGATCTAGCAATGGAGGAAAATCAAATAGCTACTGAGAGTCTAAAAGGAATGCCAAGGTTCTTGCAAAATTCCAATTTCAGCGATAAGGTGAAATGAACTTGCAGGAGAAAGCGCTTACTAGGGGAAGGAAAGTAGCAGGTCCTAAAAACATTTCAGTTTTCTCCATATCTAATATCAGACATTCAGGTGCACCTAGAAGACATTAAGCAGATATTTAGCTCTGCCTCAGTGCAGGGGACTGGGCTAGATGACCTACTGAGGTCCCTTCCCGTCATATACTTTGATGACTCTAAGTGTCTGTTTTACATGAACTTTATACTTCATGACAGGTTTCAGAGTAGCAGCCGTGTTAGTCTGTATCCGCAAAAAGAACAGGAGTACTTGTGGCACCTTAGAGACTAACAAATTTATTAGAGCTTTCATGGACTACAGCCCACTTCTTCGGATGCATATAGAGTGACGCTCTATATGCATCCGAAGAAGTAGGCTGTAGTCCACGAAAGCTTATGCTCTAATACATTTGTTAGTCTCTAAGGTGCGATAAGTACTCTTGTTCTTTATACTTCATGTTTATGTACTTGGGGTTTGAGTTTATAGAAGGTGTTAGAGTGGGGGGCTGGGCTGAAGAAGTTGGGGGGTTTTCAAGGCAAGAAGGATGGGGCAACAAGGGGAAAGAGATTGGAGAAGTACGGAGGTGGAGGGAGGGCGTGGGGGAAGAGGAAGGCAGGGGATGTGGGGAAAGGGGCAAGTGGGGCAGGGTGAGAGGGAGGAAGTAGTAGGTGATAGGAAGGGCAGAAATCGCTGTTCATGTTCAGCTGCCTGGATTGGTTTTCTGGGCTCCATTGCTCCATAGGGGGTACAGCTACGTAACTCAGCTCCTATGCCGCTTTCCATGAAGTGTTGCAGGGAAGAGACACATCTCTTGCATTTGCAGCACATGGGCCATCAAGCTGCGGGGCTTTGAGGACCCCCACCAGTAAGGGGTGGCAACACAACAGGGTCTCCCACTAGCACCAATTTTAAAAAATGATATTAAAGCCCTCAAATTTCTACAGAGCAACCGGGAGCTGCACAGCCCCCTGATGATCACTTTGAAGTACATCAGTGCCAAGCTAACTCACAGGCCTTGTATAATCACAATCAAATGGTTCATGTTGATCTATCCATTTAGGGATGTTTTCAAATGTTTCATTAATTCTCTAGCACAAATAGAGGACCAAAGGCACTTAATCTTGCTAATATACAATTTAATAAATCCTTTCCACCGTCAGCTCACTACCATTAAATCAATTTGGAATCTCTACTACGCATGACCTATAAACTTCTTGAACATAACATCCTCAAAAGAATAGACCCTTTTAATGAGCCAATTATCCCTGTCGAACAGGCAGGCTTCCAGCTAAAATGTAGTTGTTGTGACCAAGTTCTGGCACTCTCAACTCATATTGAGGCAGCTGTCAGAAAAAACTAAAAGCTGGTCTAGTATTGGTTGACCTGCCATATGCTTATGACACTGTATGGATTAAGGACCTGATGCTGAAATTTGCTAAAAGTATACCTTCCTACCAAACACTTTGCTTGCTGTGGACCATGCTTAGATGCCTATGGCTGTACCTTTTTAATATTTACATAAGTGACGTGCCTCCAACTAAATCATGAAAATTTGGATATGCAGATGATCTTGCCATGACAATCCAAGCAACCTTTATGACACTGAGAAAGCATCAACTGAGGACCTCCAATCTATGGAACAATACTTCAGGAAATGGAGGCTCAAACCAAACCCTGGAAAAACAATCATAAGCGCATTTCATCTTGATAATAGGAGTGCCAAAAACACCCTGAAAGTAACTTTCTGTGGTTAAAATGTGAGACATGATTACACTTCAACATATCTTGGAGTGAAACTCGACCGCACCCTCACCTTCCATGATCACCTTGAGAAGGTAGCTGCAAAGATGAAAAACGAGAGCCAACATAATCCAGAAATTTGCAGGTACAACATGGGGTGCATTGGCATCAGTGTTTGCAAACATCTGCAATAGCACTTGTATATTTGGTAACTGAATATTGTACACTGGTAGGGAGCAGATGCAGCCACGCGCTTGTGGATAAACAGCTGATTACAGTGATGAGGTGCATCACTGGAACTCTTAAGTCGACTCCAACACCTTGGCTATCTGTTCTGTCTAACATCCTCCACATCCTCCCCACCTCTTTCTCTCCCCCACCCACCCCGCCGATACATCGAACTGCTACAACATTCCGCGAAGCTCAGCAAATCCAGGAAAACAGATTTCTTCCTATCCACCAAGACCTTGACCGTGTTTCCCACCCCAGTTTCTTAAGTCCCGCAAGCCTTTCTGGGAACATTCGTTTAGCCTCATGCAATCAGGCTATGATCAGGAGGAGGCTTGGAAAGCAGATTGGGCTAAACAAGACTTAGAAAATAAGCACCTTGTGCTGGATCGCATGCACCAGGTTCCTTCCACAGTCATCTTGGTCAACTCTGAACCAACCATGGTAGATGGGGACATCTAATGCACAAATGGAAAATCAAGGACTCCCCGGCGTGCGAGTGTGGCTCCCCACGACAGACCATTGAACATATGGCGATATACCTATCTCATAGAACTGGAAGGGACCTTGAAAGGTCATTGAGTCCAGTCCCGTGCCTTCACAGCAGGACCAAGTACCATCCATGATAGATTTTTTTTGCCCCAGATCCCTAAATGGCCCCTTCAAGGATTGAACTCACAACCCGGGTTGCTATATCACCACCTTCTGCCCAATTTATAAACATGAAGGAGGCATTACAGCAATAAATTCTGCTACTTCTGATGTAGCCATTTGGCTTGATCAACTTCAGATGAAATTGTAGTTGCTGCTCAACACCAGCCACATGAAAGAAGAAGAATTTGGAATGAGATGTCCACTTAACTCCCCTACTGGATGCTTTGCATTCAGCCATTTGATGAGAATTGATATTCATTTCCCAAGAGTTAATAAAATATAACCTTGGTGCAGAAAAAATAACCCAAATAAGTAAGTTAGTCACAGTCACTGAATAAGTTCATAAGTGCAGATGGGGCAGATATAACTGGGAAGTAAACTCAATGTAAATCTGAACAGCTACTCAGTTCACTGCAGGCTATTTTTAAAATGTTGTGCTTCTTGGGGTTTTGCAACAGAGGCACTTCCTCACCCACCTTGACATGGAGTTGTGCTGGAAACATCATAAAATATTTGAGCCTTTGCTGCTTGGCAAATTCCCAGGCTCTTTTAAAGGCTGATCTCTGTTCAGCCACATCTTTTGCAAAACCTTGAAAAATCCCCCTTGTGGCATTGCCCAAGCAGTTCTTTTTTCCCCACCAGCTAGATACATTAGTCTTTCTTTTACAATAAATCTGAGCTATTTGACAATCTGTCCTTGAAGTTTGGCATTTGAATCGGGTTTAGGAGCTAGAGACCTGTGGGCTCTCCATAAGTAAGGAGAAATGTAGAACTGTTCATCTGTTGTCTTTATAAACAAACTAATAGATGGTACTGAAACAAGCATGACACGGAGACACCAGAATATTGCTGTGACCCACCCCTGCTTTGTCGCTTTATTTTTAACTAATTCCTAGAGCATGGTGAGAATTTCTAGAGGTAAGTACATTTTGCACGTTCTTCAATGTTATCCAGATGACCTAGCTTCTAGTGGGCACATTCTTGGCTGATAAAGAAATAGAGTGAGAGACCTTGAAATGTGTTGAGTACAACTTCTGTCTTTCCAAGACCTCTGAATTGCACTATTGAAAGTTAGTAACCATCTTCGAGCCACTACCATCTGTTCTGTAACACATTCATTAAACTTCAACACATTGAATAAATAGATTTATTTAAAACCCTTTTATGTCTATGAGGTGCCATTCTTTCTTCATTCCAATTTATGCTGACTGGCAGATTACTTAGATAATAACGGGGGGTATTTCCTATTGATATTAGGTAATTATGATTATTATTATTATAATATCCACAGGAAAATGTTGATTTTTGTTAATTTTTTTGGTTTGCAAAATTTAAAAGAAACCTCTGCTTTTGGGTTGGGTTGACCCAAATTAAAATTTTTCCATTTGTCAAACCAAACCAAAGTGTTTCATTTCAGGTTGGTTTGACATGAATCCGCATCTGTCCGAGTTGCTATTCAGGTGCCTCATGTCCCCATTCCATTGTATGAGCAGGGCTCCCTGCCAGGCTACATCTCCTGCAATGAACCACGGTGGCTCTGCCAAAGGGGTGACCTGACAGGGAGCCAGGAGCCTAAAAGCTGTTGGAGCCATGGCTGAGCTGGGAGCCTCAGAGGCTGGGCAGTGGGGCTCCCAGCTCTGGAACCTGCGAGAGCCCCAGACTGAACCAAGGTTCTTATGGTTTCCAGACTCCCTGCCATCAAGCCAGAAGTCAAGCCCTGGTTAGAGGCCAGGCTCCCAGGGCTTCCAGCCGCCCAGCCTGCAGACCCTGGAACCCCAAGTCCCCAGCAGCTAACCGAGTGAGCTGGCAGGAAACCAGGCAGGGTTCCAGCAGGATTCTCCCTGTGCATTGTTGGAAGTTTGTTGCAACCAATACATTTCTGCAAAACAGTTTAGTTTTGTCAAATTGGCATTTTCTGACCTAAACCTGTATTGTTCAGAAATTTGTGATCAGTGCTAGATATGAGGCCCCTGAGTAACAGCTCCCATGAGACATTGCGGCAGTTCATGCAGACACAGTGCACTGTTGAGCTGACTTGAAATGAAACTTTTTGACTTTTATGTAATCAAAATGTTTCAGAAATTTTCCTCCTTTAAAATGTTTCAATATTTTGACTTTTCATCCTGGTTTTTCCCTCAGCTCCGGTGTAACCAACTTCCATTTATTGTGAATGCTCTAGAGCAGTGGTTCCCAAACTGGAGTTCGCAAAATGTTACAAGGGGTTCTCAGGAAAAAATTCCCTAATGGCGGACAGAGCTGTCCCTAGGGACCCCGGGCAGCACAGGGCAGCAGCACGGAGCCCCTGGACTTCCAAGAGCTAAGCAGATCAAAGCAAGCATAACTATCATACTGAGGAGATTTAAACTTCAAGACTCCTAATAAGAAATGGAAAGGGAGGTGGATATTTTTTTGCTGTTTTTAAAATTAAATAGGCAGCTAGTATTGTTTTTAAAATTATTATGAAGAACAAGTTTAAGCTTTGTTGTAACGTGCGTTGTTTGCCTGTACTGCTCAAGACCTGAATGCCTGTGTAGGAGGAACTCTTTGAGTTTGCTTCTTAAATACCTTCATGCTGTTTCACATCTGATACTCCTTGATGAAACATAGGAGCCTTGATTTATAACAGGCTTATTCAAAGTGATACAAGCTACGAAAGTGAGATCTTGAAAGAGTGTTGCCGTTTTCATAATGTTTTCATAATCAAAATACTGTAATGATAAAGAATAATAATAAATAGTGTGTAATAAGCATGTCAAAACAAATTTTATATTTCCAAGATCACTGCTTTTATGATTTATATTCAGGTAAAGGAGAAAATCCCTGGATATTCATTTTTAGGAGGGGGTTCGCGAGACTTGACATTTTAGTGAAAGGAGTTCACAGTTTGTTAAAGATTGGGAACCACTGCTCTAGAGTGAATTGTGCTCTGCCTTTTCCTGCCAGCCTTCTCAACCCCTTTCAATCCTATTCCTCTCACCCCAGGCTTCTCTTGGTTTCCTAGGAATTATCAGCGCCCCAAGCCTCACTGGTAAGAATAATTGTTTGAGTTAAATGTGTTTATTTTTAAAATGCAGTTGTATACTGAAAAGATACTCTGCAAAGATGGACTTGTAGGTGTCCATGTTTGTTGTGACTCGGTGAATGGGGAAATCAGATGACTCTAAAGGGAGAGTTCAGGTGAGTTTAAATATGTTTTGAATTACTTTCCTGAAGTGTAGTTCTGTTTTGATAAAACATTTTTACTACTTTCATTTGCAGATACTGTCCAAGATTTGAAAATTATACAGATGGTGCGTGAGTGGCAATAAAACACATCTTGTCCACGGGAGAACGTAATCTCCAAAATGCAAAGTAGTTCTTCGGATAATATTTTCAAATCTATATTTATTCGTTTGTCCTAAAACATATGTACTATATACTTTGGTCTTCTAAAAATAATATTAGAGGAAGTTTACAGGATTCTAAGAGAATGCAAGAAGATAAAGCTGCAATGAAGACATCCTTATTAGTGGAGTCAGTGTTTAAGGAGTTTTATAAAACTTCCATTAGGAATCTGGGGATTTTCCAGTTTTCCATAAATGAACTGCCTCATCGTGTATTTTTTTCCCCCAGAATGCTGGAGGGGGAGATTTGAATCAAATGGATCTATGTTACAGATTTTGCCTCAGGGTATGCTGAATTGTGGTGAAATTTGCCACTTTCTGTACTTGGGCATTTGGGAAGGGTATGTATTGATGAACTGGGAGACCGAGTGAGCTTGTACCCTTGCTGGCAGTGGTGGTAAATGTGCAAGGTTATTTGTTATTGATTGCTGGGTTACGTTTTCTATGCAGAGTTTTTCTGATCATTGAGATCTCCCTGATTCTGGCATTTTGCTTTAGCGTATTTGGAGCCAATATGGTGCCCAGCTCCATAGCAGAGTCCCAATTTTCTCTGCCTCCTTGTGCAGAGTTATCATAGGCGATCTTCAGCATAAAGGGCCTTGCACAGATTCCCTGGCCTTGCTCAGTCAGTGTTGCTCCTTCCTCATAACCATTTCTGAACCATTTGCTGCTCTACAACCTCAGCTGCTCCTGTGGTTCCTGGTGCTGGGCCAGGGCATGTATTGTGTGTGTCAGGGCACCAGAGAGGTATTTTGCACGTCATAGTCCTTTGTTGTACTCGCAGCTATTTGAGAATAGCTGATGTTTACTGTTCGGTCTATATTCAATGTCTGTCTTTCTGACCTTGGGCTGGCCATGGAGCTGAAGGACAGCCAAACCAAACATAAAGGTTATGCAGGAATTCTTGGTAAATTTTTCAGGGTATGTGGGGCCTGGGAGAAGGCGGCCAGCAGCAGACGTAGCAATGCCCCTCAGAACACATTGTTCTGCCTTTCAGAGGGTGCAGTGTTCACTCCCCTTTGAGCCAGCTCTCTTCTCCTGTGTGGAGGGTGGGTCAGAGCATGGCCCTGTCTCCTCCCTTTCCATCATCCACTATGGGGCAGTTAGCACTGTTAGGACCAATCCCCAGGGGCATGCAAGGACTGCGACAGTGCCCTGCCCCCTGTAGTGGTGTCAGGGGGCTGGGAGAGGCTTCATGTCTTCCTCTCTGTCTTGCATATACATACATGGGCCAGGCACAATCTGGCCTCAAAGTTTTATTATTTATAGTAGTGGGGATTTCCACTGTATGGAGTCAGATAGTGAAGCTGTATTTGGAAAGGACTGGGTAATGTGACTAAATGTACCTATACTTCTATAATCAAAGAGGGAGGTAAATGTTCCCCCCTCTTCCCGTCTCTTTGTCCGGTTTTGCACAACTGGCAAGATGCATTGGGGTGGTTTACACCTTCCCTGAGGCATCAGGTATTGGCCACCAGCAGAGGCAGGGTGCCAGACTTGATGTATCAAAGCTCTGATCCCATGTGACATGTTGTCACATTATTCCTATGGGAAGATAATACTCTGCATAAATCAATGATGATGCATTTTTACACTTAAATATACTTTATAAATAATCCATTATAAAATATCAGCATATTTTCCCAGCAAGCAATATTTCATAATCAAATAGTGCTATACAAGTGCTAAGTATTATTATTAACTATTACTATTATTCATTCGAGATAATGGGCACTAAAGGGAAGGAAGAAGAGATTTCTCCATAGTCACACTGCTGGAAGTGGCAAGGTTTTCCCCAGCCTCAAATAACATGATCTTGGATCAGCCCATGAAAACCCTATAGATCCAGGCATTCACATAGATAAGGGGGAATCTTCCACATGAAGGTCCCCTGCCTCCTATGGGTCTAGCTCAGCTCCTCAGAAGCATGGTATCAATAGTGAGCACTGCCAGGGTTTCCCCTAATTGCAGTTGCCCCAGGGAGGCTCCCCTTAAAGGGCCAGGGATACTCACCAGTGGGGGGCATGAGAAAATCATACAGCCTCATGCTGTGATACCTTTTTGCCTTGAACTCCACAGGGCAGATGGAGGTGATAAAAGTCCTCCCTTGAATCGTGCCCACTTTACTCCTGGATACCCAATACATGTCGTTACTCTGCTTCCCTTGCAATGTAAACCCATACCACAGAGTGCACTGGGAGGAGAGGCAACACTGACGTGGAAGAGGTCTGTACATGGCGTATTCCTGGGGGAATTCTGCACCACTGCGGCACAGCAGGAAAATGCCCCCCACAGATTTTTTTATTTTCCACAGAAAATGGTTTCTGTGAGGAAGAAAAGAAAGCACCGGTGCGCACTCACCCCTCCCCGGCAGCTCAGACCTGTCCTGGCAGCTGGGGAGAGGTAAATCACTGGGCGGAGGGGGGTCTGGGGATGCCTCAGCTGCTCAGGGATGTTAGTCCTGGCTGGGCGGGGGGGAAGAAGGAGGAGGATGGAGACGGAGTTCCCTCTCCCCCTCCTCCTTCCCTTCCCTGCACAGAGCAGCCGGGGCTGGGTCAGAGAAACTCCCAGAAGCTTCCCCTGGCTGCAGGAAACTCTGCACCGTGTGGGTGAGTAGGGGGGACTGTTGGAGGGGTGGTCTGGCTGCGGGGGGTGAGGCTTAGCTGGGCGGGGAGGCCAGATGCACATGGGTTGGGCGGACAGGGAGAGCAGCTCCCCATACAGTGACACTTCCCCCAACTAAACCCATCCCCAAATTCATACCCCCCCCCAAGCCTCACCCCCTGCATCAGGTCAGGAGTCCCCCTGCACCCAGACCTCTCCACACCCACAAAGCCCCACTGAGCCCCCCCCCACACCATCCGCCTGCCCCTGAGCCTCACCCCCTGCATTGGGAGCTCCCTGTCCCGCTGAGCCTGACTCTCTGCATCGGGAGCCCACCACACCCAGACCCCCACCATACTGAGCCCCAACCAGCTGCACCTTGACCCCCCCAAGTTCTACTCCCGCAGTTCAGCCCCACTGAGCCCTACCACCTTCACCTGGACTCCCCTGCAGAGTCCCATTCCCCCTGCACCCAGAACCCTGCACTGAGCCCCAGTGCATCCAGATCTCCCCCCCCCCCGCACCCAGAACCCCCACAAGCTGCCCACACCCAGATTGCGCCACACAGAACCCTGATACTCTTGAGGAAATTCTGTGCCAAAACATTACATTTTTTAAAATTCTGCAGAGTTCTGCATATTTTAATTGTCAAAATAATACAGAAACACAATAACAATATTATCATACCATTTTCAATTATTTTGCTAATTTATTTCAAAATACTTCTCAGCAAATAATTAAAAATGCTGTGCTTATATTGTTATTTTGACAAAAAAATATGCAGAATTTTAAAATATTGTGCATAGAATTTTTAATTTTTTGGTGCAGAATTCCCTCGGGAGTAATGGAGGGCCCCCCTCTCCATATGGACCCTGGAGGCATCACTGGGATTGTCTGTTATCAATGAAAGTATAGTGGTCAGTAGGTTTCCGGTATAGGAACAGACCTAAAAGTCGCAATACTCCAACAGAAAAACTTCAAAAACAGACTCCAACAAGAAACTGCTGAATTGGAATTAATTTGCAAACTGGACACTATTAAATTAGGCTTGAATAAAGACTGGGAGTGGATGGGTCATTACACAAAGTAAAACTATTTCCCCATGCTAATTTTCCCACCTACTGTTACTCACACCTTCTTGTCAACTGTTGGAAATGGGCCATCCTGATTATCACTACAAAAGTTTTTTTTCTCCTGCTGATAAAAGCCCACCTTAATTGATTAGTCTTGTTATAGTTGGCATGGCAGCAACCGATGAAGTGGGTTTGAGCCCATGAAAGCTTGTGCCCAAATAAATGTTAGTCTCTAAGGTGCCACAAGTACTCCTTCTTCTTTTTGCTGATACAGACTAACACAGCTACTACTCTGAAACCTGTCATTAGGCTGGCTGTATCTTTGCAATGGAAAAAATAGAAACCTCTGATATTTGAATTCTAAAGGAAAGTGTAGAGTACACTGACTATTAGCGAATGCACCAAAATCTGTGGAGAGAACCTAAAACTGTGAGATCTCCTGTTTGTTTGTTTGTTTTTTTATGTCCATAGTTTTCACTGTCCCTGTTCTTTTTCTGTTGGATTGTGCTGTGTGTATTTCAAGGACTCACAATCCCCTCCATTCAGCTTGTCCCAACAGCAGTTCCTGCATCTGTCAGGTTGACAAGAGAAAATGCGCTAACACTTTTTTCAAGTTTGGGGAGAATGATGGTTCTCCATCTGACCTTAAAGCATCAAGTTTCAGCCTGAGCAGCTCTAGCCAACACAGTGGTAAAAATATCTGTGGCTGGTCTACACTTTGTGCTCCCACTGTCGCTAGCCCCTGAGGAATTGCCCTGCGGCTACAGCAATATTGAGGGGTTCTAAGTAAAAGCTCAGTGCAGAGGTTAGAAGTGCTGTGATGGCAGCATGACCAGCCACCTGGGGAAGGCAGTGCCTTCCTGGGGAGCTGGAACTATTTTTATAGTGGAGGTGCTGAGAGCCACTGAACCAAACTGCAAACTCTGTATATAATGGGATACACTTTAAGCCAGAGGGTGCCATAGCACCCCTACTTCTAGCATCTATAGTTCCTTTTGCAAAACAGGAACTCCTCCTCCTCAGAACCTGGTGGGACCCACCTCTCGAACATGTTCTCCTGGAGTAGCTTATCTCCTCCTTTCCTTACCTCTCCTTGCTCCTCCTGGCCAAGAGTTGGCTGATCCATCTCTGGAATCAAACAATCCCCGTCTGCTCCTTTTCTGAGAAATTTATGCATCTTAGTCCTGCAAAAATTTGCCAGGTTAAGTGTAAAAGTAAATTTTATGAAACCCAGGTAGGTAATGTTGATTCAAGGAGGGGGCACTCTTGTTTCTGAATTGACCCCAGTGGCAGTGCTAGCCCATTGGGAATCTTAAGCAGGAATATTCCCCCACCCTCCTACAACACATAATTAAAAGCAAATAGGAGCCCCCTTGAGCTGCTTAGGACCCTAAGCAACTGCGTAGTCTGCTTATGCCTAGCGCTGGCTCTGGTCAAACCAATGCCATGGCATAGTGTTATGGGACAACGTGCTTCGGTAAGTATCGTCTTTCAGATGAGATATAACACTGAGGTCCTGACCATCGGTGGCCAATTAAAGATCCAAAATCACTTTTCACAAAGTAGAAGCTAGCTCTGGTTTTCTAGCTTCATACATTAAGGCCAGAAAGGACCATTGTGATCATCTTAAACCTAGGCTGACCTCCACATAACACAGGGTACAGAATTTCATCTAGAAATTCTTGTATCCAGCCTAAGTGTCCTGCCCAAATCCCTGTTTGTAATTACATTCTTCTTCCTCCTCAAATGCCCTGTTAGTTTTGAATGGATCCAGTATTTTTAACTTGTTATAAACTGTTGTGTAGTGTAGCTTTTAAACAGTTGCTTTTCACTTCAGAGGAGGCTGCTGTTCTGTAATAGGTAAAATGATTCTTCTATATTGTGGTGGCATTGCTTCAAGTCCATAGGTGAGATTTCTTTGAGATTTGTATTTAAAGCAAGTCTAAAATCCCTCTATGTCACATTTTAATTACTTCATCTAGTCTTCACATTTTATACAATTATCATGCTTCAGAAGACACCTGAGCATGCCAGCTGGAGCCAGGGGCCAAGGATCTGGTGCATGTCAGTAAACATGAGGAATGAGAAATCTAGGCACAGAAAGGTAATAAGATAGTTTTCATTTCATGTTCATACCTTTCAAGGTTGGTTGTTGAAGGCATTGATTACACTGCTCTACAGCCAAAATGCTTCTGAAATAAATGTAGTCAAACTTTACTAATTCTGGGTCACTGAGAACGAAAATGATGCTTAGGGAAGGGATCTCAATTTAAACCAGAAATGACTAAAATACATCTTTGACTGGATCTATGAATAAATCTATGATTGGGTTTGGACAGTACTTGCTTTTGGCAAAACAATGAATGATGCAATCTGAAGCTGGTATTGCGTCAGACATGGTATGAATTGCATCATGTTATTTCTAGAAGTCATGGATGATGCAATCATAACGAAGCTTACATCACTCTGCTGAACAAATTGCCCTAGATCAGCTCTAGAAATCATACAGTGTCGTGCTATTTTATTTGTTAGTGATTTTGCAAAGGGACACATTTCTGTTTAGCCAAAGTGAGCAGAGATGCCTCGTACTTGTGTGAACAGTGCAGACAACTTCTGCTATGTTTGTGGTGAAGTGACTTTTGCATCACAAAAGCACAGTATAACCACTTTGGTTAAGAAAGCCTATCACCTTTCTTTTGGCTGCAAAATTGGAGATCAGGACAAGAGGTGGGCCCCACACACATGCTGCAACACTTGTGCAACAAATCTTCGCCAGTGGTTGAACAGGAAAAGGAAATCTATGCCTTTTGCAGTGCCAATGATTTGGAGAGAGCCAACAGATCATACCAGCAATTGTTACTTCTGCATGGTGCCTCCAGTTGGGAAAGATGTGTCAAAGAAGAAAAAGTGGACTGTGCATTATCCAAACATTCCATCAGCTATACGCCCAGTACCCCACGGAGAAGGACTGCCGGTTCCTGATGCACCAGAATCATTCTCACTTGAATCAGACGAGGAAGAGGATGAAACTTCTGGTCCTGAACCATCAATGTCACAGGACCCACATTTTCTCCCATCCTCCTCCTCTGAACCACACCTCATAACACAAGGTGAACTGAATGACCTTGTCAGGGATTTGGAACTACCCAAGAGTAAGGCAGAGCTGTTGGGCTCCAGACTACAGCAGTGGAATCTCCTGGCAGGTGATGTTAGGGTTTCCATGTTCTGTGACCGTCAAAAGGATCTTGTCCCATTCTTCTTCATGGAAGGTGATCTTGTAGCCTGCAACATCATCGATGGTGTAATGGCAGCCCTCAACATCATTCACGATCCAGATGAGTGGAGACTGTTCATTGATTCATCGAAGACGAGTCTTAAAGCTGTTTTACTGCATAATGGCAATGTTTTGCCATCAATTCCAATTGGTAATGCAGTACATATGAAGGAAATCTATGACAACATGAAACAACTTTTGAGGTGCATAAACTATGACCAACATCAGTGGCAGCTTTGCGGCGATTTGAAGGTTGTTGCTCTCTTGCTTGGTCTGCAGACTGGATACACAAAGTACTGCTGTTTTCTCTGCGAATGGGATAGTCGTGCAAGAGATTCCCACTACATCAAGAAAGATTGGCCACTCCGACAGTCATTGGAGCCTGGGAGGAAAAGTGTTCAGCATCCACAACTTGTTGAATCAAGGAAGATTTTGTTACCACCCTTACACATCAAGCTGGGTCTGATGAAGAACTTTGTCAAGGCCATTGACAAAACACAAGCAGCTTTCAAGTACCTCCGTGAAAAATTTCCAAGGTTAAGTGAAGCTAAGATAAAGGAAGGTGTCTTTGTTGGTCCTCAGATTCGTGAACTTCTTCGAGATGATGCATTTGACCATGCACTGCGTGGCAAGGAAAAGACGGCATGGAAAGCCTTCCAGTTAGTGGCAATAAATTTTCTCGGAAACAACAAGGCAGACAACTACAGGTTGTTGGTGGAAAACCTCCTCAAGGCATACAAAAGCCTTGGTTGCAACATGTCACTAAAGATACATTTTTTGCATTCTCATCTAGATTTTTTTCCACCGAACTGCGGAGCAGTGAGCGACGAGCATGGCGAGCGATTTCACCAGGACATTGCAACAATGGAGAAACGCTATCAGGGCAAATGGAGCCCATCAATGCTTGCAGACTATTGCTGGACAGTGACAAGAGATGCTCCATTTACTGAATACAAGAGACAAGCCAAGAAGCGCCGAGTAGACACTGAATAGGACTAAACTATGTACATAATAGTTTTTTGCCTTTTGTTTCATAATAAATTTTATTTATATAACCCTTTTGCTGATTCTTTAAAGTGTTACATAAACAGGACAGGTGAAATATTATCATGTAAAGCAACCATAAACACATGAAAAGACCTAGGTTTACAAGTTATGATTAAAACTCTATCTACACAATATACATAGACATGAAATGTAAAAACTTAAATATCTTAGAAACAGTAGCCAATCAGTTGTTTTAATTGTCATATTTGAATTCAGCACATCAAAATACATAATAAATAGCACATTTTATCTCTGAAGCAGATGACTTCTCAAAAATTAAGAACAGGAGTACTTGTGGCACCTTAGAGACTAACAAATTTATTAGAGCATAAGCTTTCGTGGACTGCAGCCCACTTCTTCGGATGCATATAGAATGGAACATATATTGAGGAGATATATATACACACATACAGAGAGCATAAACAGGTGGGAGTTGTCTTACCAACTCTGAGAGGCCAATTAATTAAGAGAAAAAAAACTTTTGAAGTGATAATCAAGATAGCCCGGTACAGACAGTTTGATAAGAAGTGTGAGCATACTTACAAGGGGAGATAGAATCAATGTTTGTAATGGCTCAGCCATTCCCAGTCCTTATTCAAACCGGAGTTGATTGTGTCTAGTTTGCATATCAATTCTAGCTCAGCAGTCTCTCGTTGGAGTCTGTTTTTGAAGTTTTTCTGTTGTAATATAGCCACCCGCAGGTCTGTCACTGAATGACCAGACAGGTTAAAGTGTTCTCCCACTGATGTGATTAGGTCCTATGATGATGTCACTTGAATAGATATGTGGACAGAGTTGGCATCGGGGTTTGTTACAAGGATGTAATCACATCAGCCATACCATCAGGGGCTTGTTCACCTGCACATCTACCAATGTGATATATGTCATCATGTGCCAGCAATGCCCCTCTGCCATGTACATTGGCCAAACCGGACAGTCTCTACGCAAAAGAATTAATGGACACAAATCTGACATCAGGAATCAAAATACTCAAAAACCAGTGGGAGAACACTTTAACCTGTCTGGTCATTCAGTGACAGACCTGCGGGTGGCTATATTTCAACAGAAAAACTTCAAAAACAGACTCCAAGGAGAGACTGCTGAGCTAGAATTGATATGCAAACTAGACACAATCAACTCCGGTTTGAATAAGGACTGGGAATGGCTGAGCCATTACAAACATTGATTCTATCTCCCCTTGTAAGTATGCTCACACTTCTTATCAAACTGTCTGTACTGGGCTATCTTGATTATCACTTCAAAAGTTTTTTTTCTCTTAATTAATTGGCCTCTCAGAGTTGGTAAGACAACTCCCACCTGTTTATGCTCAATGGAAGTGTGTATATATATCTCCTCAATATATGTTCCATTCTATATGCATCCGAAGAAGTGGGCTGCAGTCCACGAAAGCTTATGCTCTAATAAATTTGTTAGTCTCTAAGGTGCCACAAGTACTCCTGTTCTTCTTTTTGCGGATACAGACTAACACGGCTGCTACTCTGAAACTTCTCAAATTGTAGACCAGTGTTATTCACTTGCCAGCATGCAGAGCTGGCTTCAAATATGTCTGAGGTAGATGCATGCTGCCCCCTTGTGGCTAATAGAAACAAAAAGCTGCAACATGGCTTGATTTGCCTCTTACGTTAGTCTTACCATAGACTTTAATGGGGTTCCTTCTAATTTACACGGCTGGGATGTAAGTGAAATGAGAATTAGGCTTTTTCTTCTTCATCATCAGAACTGGAGAGGCTGGGGGAATCTATGCTCACAAGCTTGTGAAATTTCCAAGTCAGTGCTAGAAGTCTGAAAGGCAGATGGCTGCATAGGTAGACAGAACATATAAATAGATTCATTAATTTTTCCTCCCATTAATTGAAAATAAGCCAGTAAAATGGATGGACTCACACAGAGAAGTTTAGTGAACTCTTTTTATGAAGCACTACAGGAGAGAGCCACAGAAGCACATCAGATTGCAAAACGGAAACTGATGAGATAGGAGCAAATAATACATTAACTGGAGACAAGGTGAAGCTTGCATTGTATTTTAGTTGAACACTTAATGCTTTTCCCTGAAAACTGACATGATCTTACTCTAGTATTTCTGCTGATATGAATAGAATTGTTCAATTCAGCCTGGACTGAGTTTTCAAAGATTCAATCCAGTTAATATGGGCATAGTATATGTGATAGATATTACCACCTTCAGAGAAGACCCACTTACCACAGCTACTCTTGGCTTAGCCAGCAGTAGGTTTCCTTTAGCTCTGTTTCCTTTTATCTTAGATCACCAGTGCATCTGGAGTCTCACACCACCAATATACACGTAACACACACAGGGCCTGCCATTCTACTGCACAAAGCTTCGGCGCTTACAAGAATTGCAGAACTTTGGAAATGGAACATTATGTATTTTTCTAGTAAGGTTTTTTTTTTTCTTCTTGTATTGAGTAGTTTTCATGTGTGTTTTAGGAGGATAATGATTGCTGTTCCAAGTGGCAACCTCAGGTGATGGTTGTTCCTAAAACTAGCAGAGGACCATGAAATTAATGTTTTTTGCATTATCCATACAGTGAGTGTAATCTGTACTAAGGAATGATGTTACCTACCAGGGCTGTGCCAGGCCCAGAACAAACCCCCATATGTATGTATTTATTTTTCACTGACTTCCAGTCCCATCCTTCTGGGATTTCTTTATGGGCCAAGTAGCAAGAATACTCATCTTTTTCATGGTGATTGATGCAGCAGTTTTGCCTGTGTTCAGACTGTGGGATTGAGTCCTGTATTTCTGCCACTCAAGAAATGGAATGCCATGACATGGTGAGATTTCTGGTTATTTTGGCCCCACTGAAGCAAAATTCAGTTATTTTGGCCCCACTGAAGGGCGCTTGTTAGCTTAAGTGGGACACAATATTTTCTGAACCCAGATAAGCCATATATTTTTAATGCTAAACAACTGAAAAATCAGTATAACCAATTTATACCATTCACACACACACACGAAAAAAATCTGTGCCAAATTGCAACCCAGTGCTTATTAAAACTTCCAAGGATTTATAGTGAAAAACCTAGCAAACCTTTAATGTGGTTAGTCTGTCAAATGCCTCAACAATAAATATAAAATATCAGTGCTAAGTTTGAAATTAATAACATCAATTTAACATATTTCCTCTAAACACCATTAATAATCATTAATATCATCTGCCATTGTTGTTTGCAGTGTTGTAGCCATTTTGGTCCCAGAATATTACAGAGACAGGGTAGGTGAAGTAATATCTTTTATTGGACCAGCTTCTGTTAGTGAAAGCTTGTCACTTTCACCAACAGAAGTTGGTGCAATAAAAGATATTACCTCACCCACCCTGTCTGTCTAATAATAATAATAGTTTAGTGTTGGGATGATCCATGCCCATATTCCTTGGCTGAAAAAAAAGATATGACTCAAGCCTTGTTTCTGTTCATATCAATGCATGTTGCACTGGTGTATATTTTTCTTAACAGGGAGATCAACTGATCTGGATGTAGATGAACCAAAATAACAAGAGCAGATAACGTACGTTTGTTTTTTCTCAATATTTTTCCCAATGACTAATAAATGCCGATTACTTTAGTCCTGATTAGCAAGATGCTTATGCATGGGCTAACTTTAAGCATGTGATTAGTCACTGAATTCAAGGAACACATTTACAGTTAAACATGCTTTAGTACTATGCGGAATCAGGGCCTTACGCAGAAATCGCCAGTATTTGCTCTTAACATGCTGTAATTTTTACACATTTTCTTAGCATTTATGTTTTGCCCTTTTTCTTTTAATAGGTGTTAAGACAGTCAGTGCTTAACAAAAAATCAATAATAATGATAATGAGTACCTCTTTTCAATCCCAACTCCTAAACTGTGTAGCCTAAACGCTGCCAGGACACACAGGTGTATTTTCAGCAAAGGCCTCCTCCTGGAAAAAGTGTGTGTGTGTGTGTGTGTCTTTATTCTTTTTTTCCCCCAGAGTTTGCCTCTGCCAGGCTCCCTATATGCTGACAGGAAAAGTAATTAAAACTGGTATTTTGGTATATAGGTCCCCATTTCAGGAAAGCATCTCCGTTCAGGAGAGCGCTTTAAGCATGTCTTAATGCCCATTGAAGTCCATGGGACGTCAGCGTGTGTTACCCTGAATACGGATGCATTTAAGCATGTGATTAAATGTCTTTCTAAATTTCAGCTCATATGCTTAGCATCCTGAAAGCCGGTTGCAAAATGATCTTACATACAGTTCTAAATAGGAATATATGGTTGGTTAGTACCCCAGCACAGTTAGTGGCATAGGCCTGTGTGACATGTCTAGGGCCGGTGATCAACATAGTGCCTCTACGGTCGCCATCACTGGCCACCAGCTAGCCTCTTTTAAGTGAAAAGGAGGCTGAGTGTATAAGTCCTCCCTGCTGGTACATAGCCTGTGTAGAGGCTAAGAGCTTTGAAGTATCCTCTGAGTGGTACCAGCCAATAACTGGATCCTTGTGTGCCCAGGAAAATTCTGCAAGGGAACTCAGAGCAACATGGGACCCCAGAAGTGAAGTGAACAGACCCACCAGTATGTGGAACATACTCCACTTGTGAGGTAACTCCCTTCTCTTCATGTGTCAGTAATATAATGCCTGCATCTGTAACTTTCACTCCATGCCTCTGAAGAAGTGAGGTTTTTAATCCATGAAAGCTTATGCCCAAATAAATCTGTTAGTCTTTAAAGTGCCACCAGACTCCTTGTTGTTTTTGTGGATACAGACTAACACGGCTACCCCCGATACATGAAACCAAAAGTCACCTTTGGCAAGACACAGCTGAATGCTGCTATGGACTTCTGCTATCTTGGTAATATATTGTCAAATGATGTTGTTATAGACAAGGAACTGACAAGTTGTGTCAACAAAGCCAGTTCATCATTTAGCAGACTATCAGGCAGCGTCTGGCAGCAACATGGTACTAACGTTCAAATAAAGCTAAAAGTCTATAAGGCGATTGTGCTGTCCAACCTGTTGTAGGGGTGTGAGACCTGGATCCGCTACTAGCATCACATTAAGCTTCCAGATAACTTCCATTCCATTCTAGATAGATCTGCATGCCTTACTCTGCCGCAAATGGCAGGACAAAGTTACCAATAATGAGGTTCTGGAACATAGTCACTCCATAGGAACTGAGGCCAGGCTTATCTCATCAGTCACACTGGGTTGGTCATACGTTGAGGATGGACCATACTAGAATGCCAAACCAGTTGCAATATGGCGAACTGAATGTGGGCAACCACATATGAGATGCCCAGAAGAAATGCTTCAAGGACACACTGAAGCATAACTTGAAACAGTACAACATTGATGCAGACAGCTGGAAATTGTCAGCAACAAATGGATCACGATGGTGAACAGCAGTCAACGATAGGGTTACCCAGTTTGTGATTAACCACCGTACGGATCTTGAGACACAGAAGCTCAGTCATAAACAGCAGCAGATCTTCTAGATCTGGAGTGTGTCACATTACTCTAGGGAGAGAGACCCTGACTAGTGGCTTAATGATTTTGTTTTCAGGAAGCTCAAGCAAAAGAAAAGAAGCGGGAGAGTGAAAGGGTTGGTTTAAATTTTTTTTTTAAAACAACATGCCATGTCCAAATACTAAAATCAAATGGAGAATCAAGACACTATATGCACCGAATTTAAAACAAAAACAGAACCTGATTCTGATCTTACGCTACTTTTACACTTGTGTAAATCCATTGACTTCAATGAACTTACATCTGTTAAGATCAGTTAAGAGAATTCAGAATATGGCAAAATATCTCAGTGAGTGAAATCCATACCTGGGAAAGGTATGTATCACTTAAGACCTGCTTACAGGTAAATCCTCAAAATAGGGGTTTAAGTGGTGTTTAAATTGCTTGCTCTCTGTCAAGAAATGGAATGTACCAGTGTGCATTAGGATCCCTTTGGCACAAAAGCACATAACAAGCATTACAAACCATTGAATGCCTTTCTTGCAGGGAACAACAAAAAGATAACTCTACGGTAGGACTTTCTGTACTCTTTCCAAGAAAAGAGCTCCCACTCTGAAAAGTTGAATTGCTATTAAGATCATTAGAGTAGAGAATAAACTCCAAGATGACAAAAATATAGTTAAGTATCAAAGGGGTAGCCGTGTTAGTCTGGATCTGTAAAAGCAGCAAAGAGTCCTGTGGCACCTTATAGACTAACATGTACTGGAGCATGAGCTTTCGTGGGTGAATACCCACTTCGTCGGATGACCGTCAGAGCATGATTTTCAGTGGAAAAAAGTAGCAAATTCTCATTGGTGTTATATGCAGCAACAACAACCCCCACCGCGGAAAGTAAATATATATTGATTTACAGAATGAAAAAGGGTGGGAATCTGTCAACATTTACTCACATGAATAGGTCTTTGATGTCAATGGAGCAAAGTGAGAAAAGGTTAGCAGGGATTTGGCCCTAAGTTTGTACACTAATTAGTGATTTTTTTTTTCAGTCAGTGATATCTTTCTTAAGGGAGTACTTCTGTGTTTTTGGAGACATGCTGACATACAATATACTGGCTGCCAGAATACACCTACATTTTGAGCATTGGCTCACAAACCCATAATGGTGGTCCTTAATTTAAGAGTGGGGGATAAATGTATGGCTCTGTCCTTGGTCACCTTCTCTTCTCCCTCTACACCTTATCTCCAGGTGAACTCATCCACAAACAAAATTCAGCTACCAACTCTATGCAGATGATTCACTGATCATCCACTGTACTCCAGACCTGCCTCCTTCCATCCAACCTATAATGTTGACATCTCCTTTGGGTATCTAGCTGTCAGCTGGAGTTCAACATGGCTAAAACAGAGTTTTTAGTCTTTCCCCCCTTAGTCCTCCCTGCTACCTCTTTTCTCTATCACTGTTGACATCACCAGCATTCTGCCCATGACTCAGGCCTGTAACCTGGGCATCATCTTTTGACTCAGACTTCTCTTTCAAGCTTCACATCCAGTGATAGCGAAGTCTTGTAGATTCTTTCTGCATAACATCTCTAAGATGCAGCCTTTCCTAGCCATCCCCACAGCAAAAACTCTCGACCAGGCTCTCATCATCTTGCACCTCGATTACTGCAAGATCCTTTTTCTCTGGCCCGGACAAGTGCACTTTTGCGCTGCTCACATCCATTCAGAATGCTGCTGCTGAGACCCTTTCCCTAGTTCATCACTTTGACCACACCCCTCCCCCTTTGAATCCCTTCACAGGCTCCTCCTCTGGTGCAGCAAATGTAAGCTGCTTGACTTCACTTTCAAGGTCTTTCATGGCCTAACCCCACCTTATGCCTCATTTCTCAAGGTTGACCCCCCCA
Organism: Chrysemys picta bellii; assembly: GCF_011386835.1. Lineage (NCBI taxonomy): Eukaryota > Metazoa > Chordata > Testudines > Emydidae > Chrysemys > Chrysemys picta. The sequence goes on along the minus strand of NC_088791.1, from coordinate 244,589,414 downwards.
CACTCCTCATGTCCAATCAGCCCACAGTGCCAGCTTCTATCGCCCAGGTGTTAAATTTTCACACAAGTAACATTGTGCTTTCTCCCATGGTGCCCCCTCATACTTGGGGAAGAGCTTCTTGTAAATCTCCAGAAAACTAACTCATTATCCTTCTTCAAAACCCTCCCTAACTCTCTCCTTTGCCAGGAAGCTTACAAACAACTTGACAACAGTTAGGCTGTTGGTGTGCTCAGCCTGCTGTCGATCATGCTAATCAACTTTGTCTCATTGTTTTCTTGTACTTCCCCATCTGTCAGTCTCCGTCTGTTGCCTCTTCTATTATATGCAGTTTAGAGCAAGGATTGTCTTTTTGTTCTGTTTGTGTAGCACCTAGCCCAGTGGGGTCCTGGTCCATGACTTGGACTTGTCTGTAGGCACTCTGATAATACAAATAAATAAATCATAATATTAATAATAACTCTAGCAATGTACAGCAGCTTATAGCAAGTCTACATTTTCAAGGCAGGTTTTTTTCAAGGAAAAGGGTTAGAAAATTGTGTTTTAATGAAAGCTGAGATTCTCTTCATGTTCTCTTCCCCAGATAAGCATGCCCATGGCCACAAATTGGCTGGAGCCCAAAGGTGAGCCTCTTGAATGGCACAGTGCGTGTTGGATCAGTGTTAATTCAGATGAAGGAGTACAAGCTGTTGATTCAACACCACTACCGCCTGCATCACTTGTATTTTCGTTAGAGGTCTCCTAGCTAAGTATGGACTAAGCCCCATACTGATTAGCTTGTGACATTTGACAAGATCACAGCCAGAAGTCATTACTTAATCAAGTGACTGAATCACCCAAGCTAAGCACCACAGGAAAGGAACCATCTTTTCACTATACATGTGTCTAGTGCCTAGCACAATGGGATCCTGGTGCCTGGTTGGACCCTACAGGCATTACTATAATATTAATAGTATTAACAACTTACAATAATATCAATACCATGACTATTTCCACAAAATCTACTTGATCTCAACATACCAATGCAGACAGAGAACATCCTAGCATAAAAGTGGAGCTATTTCTTTGCTAATATCCTGACATTGCTATTAAAAGCCCATCTTCTGGGCTTGAAATTCCTACTAGCTAGGTTTTTCAGAGGACCGTGTAGTTCAGTCGTTCTGACAGGAAAGGAGGCACCTAAGAAGTGAGGCTAATACGGGAGTGAGGGGTGAGTAAAGCAAAGTGAGTTAATCCCCAAGAATCTCATCAGTGATGCTCATAACGAGTTCCCAAATTCTTGTGTACTTCTCTTTTTTCCCTAGGCTTTGATGTATGGGCATGAAGTGGAAAGAAGTCCTTCCATTGTGTACACAAATCACCATTGTATCCACTAAAAAGAACAAGGAGTACTTGTGGCACCTTAGAGACTAACAAATTTATTTGGGCATAAACTTTCATGGGCTAAAACCCACTTCATCAGATGCATGCAGTGGAAAATAGTCGGAAGATATATATCTATATCTATATATCTATCTTTATCTATATCTATCTATATATATTTCATTTTCTCTGTGTATATATCTATATCTATCTATAGCTATAGATATATACACAGAGAACATGAAAAAATGGGGGTTGCCATACCAACTCTGACGAGACTAATCAATTAAGGTGGGCTATTATCAGCAAGAGAAAAAAAACTTTTGTAGTGATAATCAGGATGGCCCATTTCAACCAGTTGACAAGAAGGTGTGAGTAACAGTAGGGGAAAAATTAACATGGGGAAATAGTTTTTAGTTTGTGTAATGACTCATCCACTCCCAGTCTTTATTCAAGCCTAATTTAATGGTGTCCAGTTTACAAATTAATTCCAGTTCTGCAGTTTCTCGTTGGAGTCTGTTTTGAAATTTTTTTGTTGAAGAATTGCAACTTTTAGGTCTGTAATTGAGTGTCCAGGCAGGTTGAAGTGTTCTCCGACTGGTTTTTGAATGTTATAATTCTTGACGTCTGATTTGTGTCCATTTATTCTTTTGCGTAGAGACTGTCCAATTTGGCCAATGTACATGGCAGAGGGGCATTGCTGGCACATGATGGCATATATCACATTGGTAGATGTGCAGGTGAACGAGCCCCTTTATAGCACGATATAGAGGCGCCACTCCAGGGGTCGCAGCGGGGCTCCCCCACTACGGGTACTGCTAAGGGAAAACTTCCAGCACCGGTGCACGTGGCGAGCACGCACACCTACTGTGGAATACACCTGAGCAACACATCTCAAAGAACGCCAGTTACGGAACAGGTAACTGTCCTATACTTTATTACAGATGAGAAAGAGACAAGTTTAGCTTCTCTGTCTAAGAACACGGTATCAGATTTCAATGAATTTCTTACATTGAAGGAACATAAAATCAAAATAGTTGTTTGTTAAAGGGCTTCTGTGCAATCTTATCTAGGTCATTACCTGAGCTTATACATGCTGCTAGGTTAAGAAGCCAGGACTTTAGTAAAGCTCTTCAGTCTACATTAATCTAAAGTATGGGCCTATAAAATGAGTGCTACTTATGGATTTTGCCCTTTTTAAAAATGTATGCTATATTGGAGAAATGTCTGGAGAGACAGATCAGCAAATGATTTATTTAAATGTTTTAAATAAAGTAGTTGTTATTTTTTAAACAATGTTTAAAAATCACTTTATTGTTCATTCCAACCAACCACAGAGTCGTGATAGTCCTTTAGGTGTCCAGATCCATAATGGGGTCAAATCAAATCCTTTAGAGGTATTTAAGGAACTTATTATAAAGAATATATTTTAGGAAGTCATCTCTAGCAGCTCTGGGTGTAAAGCTGTAACTAGAAACCTGCAATTAAAACATAATGGGAAGAATAGAGGTCTTCACAAATGAATTCCTTATTGATTACAGCATCTTCAGAAATCTTGATGCCCCGACATTCTGAGTCAATAACCGCATTTAGAACTCGTATAGTGCTTTTTAACCAGGACTCAAAATATTTTTCTAAAGAGAACTCATGTTGTTATCCTCAGGTTACAGATGGAGAAATTGAGGCCTGGAGAACTTCAGTGACCTGCCCAAGGGCATGTATCTTGCAGGAGATATGTGTTTTGATAAAAAGGTGTGTGTGATAATTCTAGACAGAACTTTTCTGTCCCAGTCGCTTTCTGAAATATGTGAAAGTGAATTTGTCGTGAAACATAGATATGGGATAGATTTTGTTCAGTGTTTTTGTTTTCCTGGTTGGAAAGCCTTCCAACTGGCTGTGAAAATAAATTGTAAAGTTCTCTCTCAAGTTTAGGATGATAATTTCCAGGTTTTAGATGGCGTTGTAGAAAGCTTATTTCCTCTGTTCAGTGGAGTTTATGGTTAGTTGTAACCTCTTTTACAAGATACTCAGTTTACACAAGAGAAGTATCTCGAAAAGCAATCATGCAGTACCATATATCCCAATTCTTACATCACGAAAAGAAACAAGCCTAAAGAAAATCTTGCAAACACAAAACTATAACACATACCACAGCATACAATACAGCAGAGCATCAGATGGGAAAGATGCAGTTATATCCCTATACAGCATATGCTGAATACTAATGCAGTATGCAGAAAGCATCAAGTGAGCTGAAAGTATCCCAGGGGTATTTGGCCAATACCTGAACTTGACAGTGTTGTAGTCATCAACTAAATGGTTCTTGTCACAAGGAGTAACAATGCAAGATGTCTGATTTAATCACTAATGAAAACTACTGCATGAATCTAGCTGCTATATTTTTCCATTTATGTTTAGAATTCATTTATTTGCTACTGTCCTTAACTATTCATCATGCATTCCACTGTGATGGGACTGGTTTCAAGATAAGTTTGGTCCACACTAGCAAATGCAGCTCTGCGGTGGATTTATAATTTAGGAAATCTCTTGTGTAATAGTTTATCTCAAAAAGAATTAGTGGTAGGGCAGACCATAGAACTGGGATGAAGCAGACAAAATAAAAGAAGATGCCATGACAGTGAATAAGCTTCTTTCCACTTAGAGGAGGCAAAATATCTGAAGAAGATTCTTTTAGAATTCAGAGGATAATCTAAAAAGACAGGGCCTTAAGGCATATAATAAGTACAACCTGTGTGTATCCAGAAACTGGGAGAATTTTTCATGACTCAGTTACTAAAGGATACAAACATCTTAATAAAGAGATAGGGGTATAAGCTTTTGTAACTCTGACCCATGTCAGGCAGCTGAGGTCAGGAAATGACTAGGTAGCCAGGTTAACTGCGAAGAATCCCACCTCCAGCACTCACTGCTGTCCTTGCTGATTGCTCTGTAGTTGCAACATAGGATCCGCTACCTGGTGGCATGTCTACAGTGGAACATGCAGTATTGTGTTTGTCCCAGGATATGAGAGACACAAGGTGGGTGAGTCAAGTAATCTCTTTTATGTGATTGACTCTCTCACCAACAGAAGTTAATCTTCTGAGTTTACACAGAGCACTTCTTCAGGTCTGGAAAACTTACTCTGAGTAAATTTCCCAAACCTGAAGAAGAGCATTGTGTAAACTGGACTCTCTCACCAACAGAAGTTGATCCAACAAAAGAGATTAGCTCACCCACCTTCTCTCTCTAATATCCTGGGACACTCAGGAAACTTTAAGGTGAATCAACTATAGGTGTGAAGTCAATGTGCATAAATTAAAGTGTGTTAACTCACCCTGTGGCTACTCTCGTTCAAGAGTGAAGGAGGATGAACTAAGGCCACTTCATTCCTGAATGTGAGCAGCCCAGGGCAGGGAACTGGAGGATACTTTAGTGTGAAACCATGTTGGCTAACAGCTCCCCCTCCTCTTCCCTTCTTACTGTACTTCCTGGTTTCTCTTCCCAGAGTCGCTGGATAAGCCTGAGTAGTTCTCCAAACAATCTAGAACTACCTCTGTGGCTGCTGTTTTATCATCCTTCTCCAGATCCTTCACATTTTTCAGCTGACGTCTTTGCTGAATGGGGAATTTGAACATAGAAATTATTGGCGGGGGGAGGGGGCGTGTACACAAAAATAGCTTTGTTTTAAGAGAAGGCAAGCAAGTAAGGGCCAAATTCATGCTTGATGTAATTCAACTGACTTCCAGGGAGTTGCACCAAGGATGAATTTGGCCTATACTATTATTTATTTGTATTACCATAGCAACTAGGAAAATAGATGTTGGGTAAAATTTTCAGCAGCACCGACCTGCTTTAGGATCCTAAATCCCAATTTCAAAAGTGATGTTGGCACTTAGGAACCTAAGTCTTACTGCAGGTCAACAGAATTTTGACTTCTGAGTGTCTAACTCACTTTTGGGAATAGGACTTAGGCTCCTAATTGATGTAGGCTCTTTTGACATTTTTAGAGGGAGTAAATAAAGCTTGCCAACATTTTGTAATGAAACGTGCAACCAGGCAAAACATCATAACCCCTAAATTTAGCCTAGGGTATAGGCACTGACTTCTACTGGCGCTGGTGGGTGCTCGACCCCCCTCTTCTCCTGGCCCCTCCCCCTCCCGCCCCCATGCCAACCCCTTCCCTAAAGTCCCCACCCCAACTCCGCCCCCTCCCTGCCCCTATTCCGACTCCTTCTCCAAATCCCCACCCCAATCCCGCCTCCTCCCCTGAGCACGCCATGTTCCCACTCCTCCCTCCTCCATCCCAGAACTTGCTACAGCTGTTTGGAGGCAGCAAGCACTGGGAGGTAGGTGGAGGAGCGGGGGACGTGGCATGCTCAGGGGAGGAGGTGGAAGAGGAGATTGGCTGCCAGTGGGTGCTCTGCACCCACTAATTTTGTCCCCGTGGGTGCTCCAGCCCAGGGGCACTCACGGAGTTGGCGCCTATGGCCCAGGGTCTTGGAAAAGCTCAGGAATTTAGGCCAAGTTCTGGTAATCGCACCTCCCCCATCACAGATGCTGCAAGGAGGTAGGAAAGCTATACAAAAGATAGTGTGGTCACATGGTTGTGACCCTTAATCAGGCAAAAATATGTGTTTTTGGCTGAGTTTCTGGGTGCAAACCTGAATGGAAAACTAATAAAGTTTTACCAAGAATGGGATATTCCAAATCACTGAAGGAGGCTGGGCACCTAACTCCCATTGACTTCAACAAAAATCTGAGAGTCTCTGTATTAAGTTCAGAAGTGTGAGCAACAAGGGTGATGTAGTGGTGGGAGTCTGCTATAGACCACCAGACCAGGGGGATGAGTTGAACGAGGCTTTCTTCAGGCAACTAACAGAAGTTACTAGATCACAGGCCCTGGTTCTCATGGGGGACTTCAATCACTCAGATATCTGCTGGGAGAGCAATACACCAGTGCACAGACAATCCAGGAAGTTTTTGGAAAGTGTAGGGGACAATTTCCTGGTGCAAGTGTGGAGGAACCAACTAGGGGCAGAGCTCTTCTTGACCTGCTGCTCACAAACAGGGAAACATGAGTAGGGGAAGCAAAAGTGGATGGGAACCTGGGAGGCAGTACCATGAGGTGGTCGAGTTCAGGATCCTGACACAAGGAAGAAAAGAGAGCAGCAGAATATGGACCCTGGACTTCAGAAAAGCAGATTTTGACTCCCTCAGGGAACTGATGGGCAGGATCCCTGGGATAATAACAAGAGGGGGAAAGGAGTCCAAGAGAGCTGGCTGTATTTTAAAGAATCCTTATTGAGGTTGCAGGAACAAACCATCCCAATGTGTAGAAAGAATAGTAAATGTGGCAGGCGACCAGCTTGGTTTAACAGTGAAATCCTTGCTGATCTTAAACACACAAAAAAGAAGCTTACAAGAAGTGGAAGATTGGACAAATGGCCAGGGAGGAGTATAAAAATATTGCTCAGGCGTGCAGGAGTGAAATCAGGAAGGCCAAATCACACTTGGAGTTGCAGTTAGCAAGAGATGTTAAGAGTAACAAGAAGGGTTTCTACAGGTATGTTAGCAACAAGAAGATGGTCAGGGAAAGTGTGGGCCCCATACTGAATGGGAGAGGGAAGCTAGTGACAGAGGATGTGGAAATAGCTAATGTACTCAATGTTTTTTTTTTTTTTTTTTTTTGCCTCTCTCTTCACGAACAAGGTCAGCTCCCAGACTACTGCACAGGCAGCACCGTATGGGTAGGAGGTGACCAGTCCTCTGTGGAGAAAGAAGTGGTTCAGGACTATTTAGAAAAACTGGATGAGTACAAGTTCATGGGGCTGGATGCACTGTATCCGAGGGTGCTAAAGGGGTTGGCGGATGTGATTGCAGAGCCATTGGCCGTTATCTTTTAAAACTCATGTCGATCAGGAGAGGTCCCAAATGACTGGAAAAAGGCTAATGTAGTGCCCATCTTTAAAAAAGGGAAGAAGGAGGGTCCAGGGAACTACAGGCCAGTCAGCCTCACCTCAGTCCCTAGAAAAATCATGGAGCAAGTCCTCAAGGAATCAATTTTGAAGCACTTCGAGGAGAGGAAAGTGATCAGGAACAGTCAGCATGGATTCACCAAGGGCAAGTCATGCCTGAGTAACCTAATTGCCTTCTATGATGAGATGACTGACTCTGTGGATGAGGGGAAAGCAGTGGACGTGTTATTCCTTGACTTTAGCAAAGCTTTTGATACTGTCTCCGACAGTATTCTTGCCAGAAAGTTAAAGAAGTATGGGCTGGATGAATGGAATATAAGGTGGATAGAAAGCTGGCTAGATCATCGGGCTCAATGGGTAGTGATCAATGGCTCCATGTCTAGTTGGCAGCCGGTATCAAGCGGAGTGCCCCAAGAGTCGGACCTGGAGCCAGTTTTGTTCAATATCTTCATTAATAATCTGGAGGATGGTGTGGACTGCACCTTCAGCAAGTTTGCAGATGACACTAAACTGGGAGAAGTGGTAGATACACTGGAGGGTAGGGATAGGATACAGAGGAACCTAGGCATTAGAGTATTGGGCCAAAAGAAATCTGATGAGGTTAAACAAGGACAAGTGCAGAGTTTTGCACTTGGGACGGAAGAATCCCATGCACTGCTACAAACTAGGGACCGAATGGCTAGGCAGCAGTTCTGCAGAAAAGACCTAGGGCTTACAGTGGATAAGAAGCTGGATATGAGTCGACAGTGTGCCCTTGTTGCCAAGAAGGCTAACGGCATTTTGGGCTGTATAAGTAGGAGTATTGCCAGCAGATCATTCCAATTTTTCCACATCCTCCAGATGAGGCTTCACCAATACCGAATAGAGGGGAAAGAGTCCAGTGGAGGGCAACAAAAATGATTAGGGGGCTGGAGCACGTGACTTATGAGGAAAGGCTGAGGGAACTGGGATTATTTAGTCTGCAGAAGAGAAGGATGAAGGGGGGAGGATTTGATAGCTGCTTTCAACTACCTGAAAGGGGGTTCCAAAAAGGATGGATCTAGACTGTTCTCAGTGGTAGCAGATGACAGAACAAGGAGTAATGGTCTCAAGTTGCAGTGTGGGAGGTTTAGGTTGGATATTAGGAAAAACTTTTTCACTAGGGGTATGTCTACACTAACTGCCGGATCGGCGGATAGTGATCGATCTATCGGGGATCAATTTATCGCATCTAGTGTAGATGTGATAAATCGATCCCCGATTGCTCTGCCATCGACTCCTGTACTCCACTGCGGTGAGAGGCGGAAGCGGCGTCGACGGGGGAGCGGTGGCAGTCAACCCCACGCTGTGAGGATGCGAGGTAATTTGACCTAAGATACGTCGACTTTAGCTATGCTATTCTTGTAGCTGAAGTTGCGTACCTTAGGTCGATTTTCCCCCCCCACCCCCCCGTTATAGACCAGGCCTAGGAGGGTGGTGAAGCACTGGAATGGGTTACCTAGGGAGGTGGTGGAATCTCCTTCTTTAGAGGTTTTTAAGGTCAGTCTTGACAAAGCCCTGGCTGGGATGATTTAGTTGGGGATTGGTCCTGCTTTGAGCAGGGGGTTGGACTAGATGACCTCCTGAGGTCCCTTCCAACCCTGATATTCTATGATTCTAACAGGAGTCAGGTGCCTAACCTGCTTAAGTGCCTTTGAAAATCCCACTACAAATCCCTTGCCCACTGAAGCTGCCGTGGTTTTCACATCTCGAGTTGCAATGTCCCAATTTCCATCACTCCTAGTTGTTTGTGTATGGACAGTGTATTCAAATCACTTAGCTTTTTTCATTGTATTGTCTTTCTTGTTCCAGTCTGAAGGTTTATGTAGGAGGAGGAGGAGGGATCTCTCCTTGTCATGTTTTGGTACCTTGCTTTGCTTTGCTTTGCTTTGATTGAAAGAAACAGAACATTTAGTTTAACTAAGCTGAACAGTAACTGGTACAGCATACGTAGGCCAGCAGAGACCTGGGGCAGGCTGGATGCAATTCAATCCCAGCTCTGGCTGCAAACCCAAAATCCTGAAACCAGAAGGTGGTCCTATAAAAATGTGTGCTTTCTTTAATGTAGTCCCAGGAGCCACATGTTGACATTTAACTTTATAGCTTGGCAGGCTGGTACAATTCATTACTCATAGGGGATGTCGGTGTCTGTGGCCACCATCTGTTGGTATTCATTAGCTTATTGTCACCAATGTATTCTTTAGGCAGCTATGGAAAGAGAAAAGCTAGAGAACTGTTGCTTTATGCATAGAGATTAGACATAGATCAGAGCTACAAAATTCAGCTCCGGAGTTGTGGTCCAGCGCTTTAGAGTGATAGACGCCAGGTGCAAAGTTTAGATTCAGATAAAAATTTCCCTAAAGCTGAGGCCCATCTTTAATGAGGAAAAGCAGATTGTTTGTTACTTCATTCTCATTGGGCTTTTATGTATTGGCCTGTGTATGCATGAGCCTCACTTTCTATCTTAGGCACATATTTGGCCCCCATCGGCCCAGTAGCACAATCTTAAATGTATTTATTCTCACAATAGCCATGTGAACTACTATTACTGCCCTTTTTACAGATGGGAAACTGAGAGACAGAGCTACTAAGTTATTTGCCCAAGGTCACTACAGGGAGTCGGTGGCAGGACAGGGAATTGAATCAAGGTCTCACAAGTCCTGGGTTAGTGCTCTAATCTCTGGATCATCCTGCCTCTCTGATTTGCCAAACAGTCATTAATCCACTCGTGCCCATTCTCCCAACCGGCACACAAGCCCAAAAATTCATATGCAATTTCTCCCCTCTCTTTGGCTGTAATGGCAGGGGAGTGGCTCAACAACCACTGTGCATCCACACAGTGAATTGTTTTGGGGAATCCCTCTTCCAGCCCACTAAGATCTCCTGCCCAAAGACCATCTACTTGGTAAGCATGGGAGGTGGGAGCATTTGGGCTTGTCCTTGTCTTTTTGCTGCAGACTCCTTTCTGATTATGCTCCTAAAAAGTTATCTGTTTTTTGCCGTGACTCAGAAAAGTTATTTTAAACTCCAGTATCAAAAAATATCATTTGTTATCAATAAACATATTGATAGGTACTGGATGGCTCAGGGGATTATTAGTAATAGAATATAGAGCCTTCTATATAGAGCCAGAGCTGGGATTGAAATGCATCCAGCCTGCCCCAGGTCTCTGCTGGCCTATGTATGCTGTGCCAGTTACTGTTCAGGTTATTTTATTGCAAGGTCAGAATTGAAACCAAGAAGGTAGTGACTAAAGGTTGTTAGTGTCTGACATAGGGTGACCAGATGTCCCAATTTTATAGGGACAGTCCTGATATTTGGGGCTTTTTCTCATATAGGTGCCTATTACCCCCCACACTCTGTCCCGTTTTTCATATTTGCTGTCTGGGCACCGTAGTCTAACAGGTCTTTGGTGGCCTATGTATAATGAATTGGTGCTCTTGGTGCTGTTCCTAGTGGACAGTAGAAAGATCATTGAATGAATGATTCTTTAGTCTGAACCACTCTTCACCCTTAAAGGTGATTATCTCCAAGTAAGCTTTAAGGCATCTTGGTGGGGCTATGTGCAGAAACGTACATGGCTGCTGTCTATGCTAACCCTGTTCTGCGACAGAGGGCTTCTTCACTGCCAATGTTTTCGCGAGTTTTCTCTTCTTTACTGTCAGTTCTGTCTGTGCAGAGGAATTTGGGATCAGTATGGACAATGTGCCTCTCAACTGTCCCTCATTGCAGCCCCACATTGAATTTCATTCTACACAGACCTGATGCTCTTGCACTTGCCACCCTACATTTGACCCTGGAGATTTGGAAACAGGAGGTTGGTGATACTAAATTTCTAAGGCTCCCATCTTCAGAGCACAGTATCAGACATCAGAGAAAGCATGTTAAATAAATAATAATTCATTGAGCTATTTGGTTGAGCATAAAGCCTTAAATGGTGTGGGGGTGTGTGACGGGGCTGCCCGTGGGCAATTAGAGTGAACTGCAAACAAAATGGGGCAGACAAACCCCAAAAGCTGGTGGTTATTCCAATACTTATATTTACCAAGCCAGCACAAAACAGCTTCTATAGTACCTCACTGGTTACTCAGAAGCGCAAACAATGCAGTTCCTTAAAGTACCCAGCCTCAGGCCTCCATCCAGACACACGTGTCAGACATGATGATGGTTATTGAAAATCTTATCTCATCATATAAAAGAAAAGGTTCTTCCAATCCCAAAGGATCAGCCACATACCCAGGTCTAATTATAACTTAGATCTTACCCAAAATACACGCTATAGTCCATTCTTATTAACTAAACTAAAATTTATTAAAAAAGAAAAGAGAGAGTGTGTTGGTTAAAAGATCAGTATACATACAGACTTGAATTCAATTCTTGAGGTTCAGATACATCGCAGAGGTGAGCTTGTAATCGCCAAAAGTCCTTTTAGATATAGTCCATAGGTTATAGTCCAATGTCCATATTCAGGGTGGCTCCAGTCAATGACTGGAGGCTTAAGGTTTCCCCCTCTTGAAATCCAAAGCAGATTTGAGATGAAGAAGGATTGTGTCCCAGGGTTCTTATACATTTCCAGCAGCCTTTCAGCCTGAGAAAACAATAGGCTTAACTCTCCTTCCAAACATCCTGGCAATTAGCACAGGGTAATTTATCCATTAAACAGTTCAGATACAGGTTACCACAACCTTCAAAGAGATATATAGACAATAATACTATTTCACTCAAGTATCATCATAAATGTTAATATTCCTTTTTTGATCTTTGAATTAAAGTTATAGCAATAGACAAGACTTGTTTGCTTACATCACAAGACCTGAGCAAACATCTACCCTTTTACCTCTAACAATGCAGACTTGTATTTCAAAGCTCTATTCATTTACCTATCTTCCTAACCAGTCTCTACAGGTCAGCCATGGGTCAGGTCAGTCAGTGAGTTAATTAACTCTTTCTGGCCCTGTCACCTTTCAATGAAATATTATATTACACTCATAACATCACAGTGTGTGTTAGGGAGAGAGAGAAAAATGAACAAATGATTGCTCCTGATTGAGATTTTGTTACTTTGCTCCTCTCTCCTCATCTGCTGCTCTGCCTCTCTTCTCTACTTCACCTGCTGCTGCTCTGCTGTTTTTTTCTTCTTTTCCAGCTGTTCTTTTGCCTTTTTCTCTTTTCATTATGCTCTACCAATTTCCTCTCCTATGTCCGATCCTACTACTGAGGACATCACTCTCCCTTGATCAGAACTGCCTGCTAGCTGCGGGGTTGGGCTTTTTATTTGTGGAGGCTGCAGCAGTTTTCAAGTTGTAAGTTTAACTAAAAGGTGGAAGTTTAACTAAGGTTTTCCACATTAACTACATTAATTTCCTGAGGGTGTCTAGTGTGTTAGACAGGCAATGTACAGTGTACATCTTGTGTGCTGCCTCACATGTACTGTTTTGGGGATATTCTTCCCTTTGAGCCGCTAAAGAACAACCCTGCAAAGAGTATGCATTTGTACTCAGCAGTGATGTTAATAGAAAGCATATGTTATAAGCTGTTTGCCTTCTGGTAAGTGTAGTAGAAAATTTGGGCTGGACAGAACATTATCTATTTTAGGAATTATTCAAAAATTATTTTTCTATATTTTAAATATGCCTATGTGAGTACAGATTTGCATCTCCTCCAGTTTATTGCAATATTCACGTATCAGATACTGAACTAAATCTTGCTCACTTTACTCACACAAATAGTTCCCTTGACTTAGCAAGTCCATTCACATGCATAAAACCAGGAGGATTTGGCTCACTGTCAAATCTCAGATCATTTCAAACTATGCCTATTGCTTTCTTGGCAAGTACCACTTGTGTATACACACATGCACACACCACACACACACTAATGCCTTGTAAGGTTGAGAACTAGGAAGTGCAGTTTATTGTAAGGTGGTAGATTCTAAGAGATGCATTCACAGATGAGAGCTAGGGGCACAGAATAGAAAAATAATACATCAAAAACTTTAAAGGGAATAAATAAGTAGAAAGACTAAATGCTGGTGACTGAAATTCACAACTGTACATTGGTTAGTCTATCTGTCTAGTAGTACTGTAATAATATCTACTAAATCTTTTGTTGAACTGAGCTTTGCATGATGCTTTATTGAAGATTCAGCATGTCATACTTGCTTCTATGCTCAGGACACAGAAATTTGCCAGCCAAGTGACTGCTTAGGAGGATTAGTATATTTGTGCACATTGTCTCTACATAGTTAATTTGCATAATCAATTTTATTCTACCAAAGCATTATATAGCCAACTGTGGGTTTTTTAACCTTATGTAATTGATTATATATGAGAGAGAGCATATGGAACTAAATAAATATATTATAGTGACAACTTTCTTTCTCTCTATAGATCTATCTAATCAACTGTTTCTAGGCTTTTCTATAAATACATTTTTAAAGCAATACAGTGGGATTTCAGCCATACAGTGGAAAGAATCCGTATTTGCCAGCAGCTACTATATTAAGATACTATGTTTCTCTATACTTATCTGTAGAATAGGATGTAATTGCTTGGCTATTGGTTTGTGGCATTTGTTGATGAGTTGATTTTTTTTAATTGCATATATAATACTTTGATCTGAAGTCTAAGATCAAAGTGGTAAGAGGCGGGATCAATGGATAAAAGGTTTTCTACTAGAAACCGGGAATAAAAATGCCATTAGACTGAGCTATAGAATGCATTTATTATCTGGTGTAGTGTTTGCAGGATAATATCAACATTAAGATTCAGCATGCAGTACAGTAAAATCAGAAATCTTGACAGGTCATTAATGGAACATAGTAATAGAGTTGCCTTAGCATTGCCCTTCAGTAAAATTATACCAGACTTCCAAGAATGAGACAGAAATGCATTTTTACAGGTATTCTTAATCTATAGTGGAGAAGTAGGGAAGCAGGTCCACCTGGTGAGGCTGCACTTGATAATCTGTTATTGGCCATTTTTGCTGAGAAAGACACAATCAGGGCCGGTGCAACCCATTAGGCGACCTAGGCGGTCGCCTAGGACACTAGCATTTGGGGGGGCAGCATTTTCTTCGGCGGCGACCACAGCGGCCAGATCTTCAGCTGCCCCAGTCGTCGTCAGCATTTAGGCGGAGGGAGCTGGGGCAGAGGGGCGCGGGGAGGGCTGCCTGCACCAAGTAAGGGGGGAGTGGCACGCAAGGGAACTCCACCGCCCCCAGCTCACCTCTGCTCCACCTCTTCCCCTGAGCATGCCGCTCCGCTCTCCTCCTTTCCCTCCCAGGCTTGTGGTGCCGAACAGCTGATTGGCGCCGCAGGCCTGGGGGGGGTGGGAGAAGTGGAGCAGCGACGGTAGGGTTACCATACGTCCTCTTTTTCCCGGACATGTCCGGCTTTTCGGCAGTCAAACCCCCGTCCGGGGGGAATTGCCAAAAAGCCGAACATGTCCGGGAAAATGGCGGCTCTGTTTAAGAGCCGGGCTGCCTGAACGCTACCGGCTTCGGGCAGCCCCGTGCCTCCAGACCCTGCGCCGCCGGAGCCCGGGAGGGGAAGTGCCCGGCTGGGGGTGCAGGGTCTGGAGGCAGGGGGGCTGCCCGAAGCCGGTAGCGCTCGGGCAGCCCGGTTCTTAAACAGAGCCTCCAGCGGCTGCGGCTCTGTGTAACTGACACTGTGTCAGTTACACACAGCCCCGGCGGCTGGAGGCTCCAGCCGCCCCCGCTCTATTTAGGAGCCGGGCTGCCCGAGCGCTACCAGCTTCGGGCAGCCCCTGTGCCTCCAGATCCTGCACCCCCAGCCGGGCACTTCCCGTCCCGGGCTCCGGCGGCGCAGGGTCTCCAGGCACGGGGCTGCCCGAAGCCGGTAGCTCTGGGGCAGCCCGGTTCTTAAACAGAGCCTCCAGTGGCTGCGGCTCTGTGTAACTGACACTGTGTCAGTTACACACAGCCCCGGCGGCTGGAGGCTCCAGCCGCCCCCGCTCTATTTAGGAGCCGGGCTGCCCGAGCGCTACCAGCTTCGGGCAGCCCCCGTGCCTCCAGACCCTGCGCTGCCGGAGCCCGGGAGGGGAAGTGCCCGGCTGGGGGTGCAGGATCTGGAGGCACGGGGGCTGCCCGAAGCCGGTAGCGCTTGGGCAGCCCGGCTCTTAAACAGAGCGGGGCGGCTGGAGCCTCCAGCCCCCGGGGCTCTGTGTAACTGACCCAGTGTCAGTTACACAGAGCCAAAGAGGAGCAAAGCCTCCAGCCCCCTGGGCTGTGTGTAACTGACACAGTGTCAGTTACACAGAGCTGCAGCTGCTGGAGGCTCTGTTTAAGAACCAGGCTGCCCGAGAGCTACCGGCTTCGGGCAGCCCCCTTGCCTCCGGACCCTGCGCCCCCAGCCGGGCACTTCCCCTCCCGGGCTCCGGCGGCGCAGGGTCCGGAGGCACGGGGGCTGCCCGAAGCCGGTAGCGCTGGGGCAGCCCGGCTCTTAGAGCCTAAGAGGAGCAGAGCCTCCAGCTGCGGGGGCTCTGCTCCTCTTCGGCTCTGTGTAACTTATACAGTGTAAGTTACGCAGAGCCGCCGGAGTCCCGGAGGGGAAGTGCCCGGCTGGGGGCGCAGGGTCCGGAGGCATAGGGGCTGCCCAAAGCCCAAGCGCTATCGGCTTCACGGTTTGCTGGGCAGCCTCCAGACCCTGCGCCCCCGGCTGGGCGCTTCCCCTCCCAGGCTCCAGCTGCGCTGGGGAAGCGCCGGCTGGGGGCGCAGGGTCTGGGGGCTGCCCGGCAAACCGTGAAGCTGGTAGCACTGGGGCAGCCCTTTCCCCCTGGCTGGGAGTGGGAGGGAGGAGGGGGCGGAGTTAGGGCGGGGGAAGGGGCGGAGTTGGGGCGGGGCTAGGGGTGGGGAAATGGGCGGGGCCATGGCCCGTGGAGGGTCCTCTTTTTTTATTTGAGAGATATGGTAACCCTAAGCGACGGCATGCTCGGGGAGGAGGTGGAGCAGAGGTGAGCTGGGGTGGGGAGCTGCCGCACGGCTCCCCGGGCCAGGGGGAGCTGCTACGGGCGGGGGGGCGCTTCAGGGCGGAGGGGGGTCCTGCTGTGCGGGGGGGGGCTCAGGGCAGAGGGGAGGAGTTGCCGCGTGGGGGGGGAGCGCCTCAAGGTGGAGAGCTGCCACAGGGCTGGGGGGGGAGCGCAAGGTGGAAGTTTCGCCTAGGGCGCGAAACATCCTTGCACCCTTCCTGTACATGATGAATAAAAAACAATGCTGTCTTTGGCTTTAAAGATAGTGCTTAACAGAAGATGTCTTTGCCGATATTGCTGAAGTTCTGGATTTGTGCATTTTAGCCAGGTCTCACCAACAGATCACGTTTGATTGTGAATCTCACATTATTTTGTGTTCATTAAAGTTCTGTCGCTAACAATTTTCAGTTTAATCAGTTACATTGTGACATAAGAAATAAAATATTGATTCCTAACCTAACGTGACATTTTTCCTCTCCATATGTGTTTCTGCTTCTGTGGAGGCAGACAGTCCAGTTCAAATCTAATCAGACTTATCCACAAACATAGAAACTCCTCACAGAGAGAAGCAACAGAGTGTCCTGTGGCACCTTTAAGACTAACAGATGTATTGGAGGGAGCATAAGCTTTTGTGGGTGAGTGCCCACTTCGTTGAAGTGAGCATTCACCCACAAAAGCTTATGCTCCAATACATCTGTTAGCCTTAAAGGTGCCACAGGACACTCTGTTGCTTTTTACAGATCCAGACTAACATGGCTACCCCTCTGATATTCACAGAGAGAAATATTCAGATCAGTTTTTAAGCATCGGCAGCCCAGATTCACCAAGATTTCCACTGCTTGAAACAGTTCTGGAGGAATTCATAAATGGTATGCATCCTTCACTTCCATGGCTCCTACTGACTGTCTATAGTTCTTGTCCAGTCTTATCTTCAGTCCATGAGAACATACTATGTATCCTTTTCCGTTATCTCTAGATAAATTGTTCATGACTGTCAGGAAATGCTTGTAGATCATACATCTAGCAGAAAGAAGATAGGTGGTACTTAATGTATCCTGGAAAGCAATGACTCTGAAAAGGAGAGAGGGGTTATTGTAAATAACCAACTGGACATGAGGTGCCAGGGATACTGGCTGACAAAAAGGGCTAACTCAATTCTTGGATGTGTAAACAGGAATATTGAGTAGAAGTAGGGAGATATTACCTGTCTATACAACACTGATGAGGCCATATGAGACTACAATAATATGTCCAATTCTGTTGTGCACATTTTATAAAAGATTGTTGAAAAACTGGAGAAGAATTACAATAATGATTTGTGGTCTAGAAAACATGCCTTGCAACGGGAGACTTAAGGAACTCCTTCTATCTAGTTTATCAAAGAGAAGGCTTAGGTGGCTTGAACACATTCTACACAAGTTCCTACACAGAGATAAGATATCTGGTATTCAAGGGCTTTTTAATTTAGCAGACAAAGGCATAACAATATCCATTGGCTGGAAGTTGAAGTCAGAAAAAATCAAATTGGAAATAAGATACATATTTTTAACAATGAGGATAATTAATCATTGAAACACAAGGGATGGAGTAAACTCATCACTTGATCTTTACATCAGAATTGGAAATCTTTCTAAAATTTGTGCTCTAGTTCAACCACAAGTTATGGACTCAATACAGAATTTATAGGATGAGATTTTATAGTCTGTGAATTCTCTTACCCATTATGGTCATACTGGATAGACATAACACTGCTTTGTTGGATGTTTTTTTTGTTTGTTTGTAGTGTCTGTTATGAAACAGGACCTCCCCCTAGAATTAATGCATTTGTCCACTGCAACATGAATTTTTCTGATCCTCTGGGAACAGAAAACAGGTTGTATCTGCAAGAGACAGACTGCTATTCAGTTACTTTAGAGCTCAATAAGTAAATGATGGGTTGTCTGGTGAAATAGATGATGGGTTTCCATTATGTCCTTTTATAACATTAAAATGTAGAATAACATTTCCTACTGGAAAAAGTTGGATGCTACATTTTACTATGCAGAACTCTGACTCTAAATCTTTGTGTCTTTACTCCTATAATCGCAGCTGATAATGAATTCCTTTGGTGGGCTTTATAATTTTTCCAGGATGTTGATGACAAATTGTTGCACAAGCTCATGCTATATGTTTGCTTGGAAGTTAGGAGACAAAATTCAACTTCCTGCATTTGTACCTTCAAGTAAAACCCAAAAGAAGAAACTGATACTCTGAATGACAGTCTCATTATAGCCTGACTACAAGTTCCATGTACAAACTAGATAAATAATGGTCTTCTGAACAGTGCTACAAATAACAGCACAATCCACTGCAAAAGAGGAAAAAGTCTGCTGTATCTTCTTCCAGATACAGTATTTCATTGGTCAATTTTCTCTGAGCTTTAGCTAGCATGTAAAGAGGTATGCAACAATTGATTCTTGATTGGAAGAGTGCCAGGGATTTCAACTGAACACTGGACGCACAAGATGCTCACACAATAAGAACAAATTCTATTCCATGGTTATAATACAATTAAGGCTGGTCTGAACCACTTCATATGTTTGTACATTGACTCATTTAGAGGCTCACAAGCACACTATTATCAATACACACACGTACTTGCCACTGTCAGATTACAACTTTTGGAACCTAATACAGTTTTTTAAAAATACCACAGAGAATGAAGAGAGGGGAATAACCTGATTGCTGGAACATTCATACATTGATCAGCCTTTTAGGATATTCCCCACTATGTGTTAAATTGTTCCTAGCCCTAACACACCAATGGAGGAGACTAGAGACCCTGAGCCCTGCTTGGGCAAGGCTCTGGTAGCTCCCTGTGGCATGGAAAGACTCCGCAATGGCAAGCTGCTGGAGCTTTTCCCTACTGCCTTCCCCCTGCCAGAGTCTTTCCCTGTAGCAGGGAAAGACAGTGGTGGGCGTGAGGCGGGGGGACCCTACACTGCTGAAAATAGCATTGTAGATGGGGGAGGCGCTGCTTGGGTGTGTAGAGAGTCACGTAGGGTACATATCCACATGGTTCAGGTGCAGTCACCGGCTTCCTCTGGGCCCTGCAGGTGCTCAACCCTCTTCTCTGCCCCAGGCCCCTCCCCCCATCTGACCCCTTCTCCCAAGCTCCCGCCCTACCTCTTCCCGCTCCACCTCCGCCCTATCTCTTCCTGCCCAGTTCCGCCCCACTCCCCCAAGTGTGCCCTGTCCCTGCTACTCTCCCACCCCACCCAGTGCCTCCTGCACGCTGCGTAACAGCTGATCGTGGTGGGAGGGAGGGGGAGAAATTGATCAGTGGGGCCGCCAACGGGTGGGAGGAGAGAGAGCTGGCTGCCAGTGGGTGCTAAGCACCCACTAATTTTTTTTCCATAGCTGCTCCAGTCCTGGATCACCCACAGAGTCGTCGCCTATGTTCAGGTGTGTCTTTACTCGCCTAAGCAGTGCCTCACTGTCTACACTGCTATTTATACCCATGCCAGGGGGGGCATGCAGTGTATGTACTTTACACGCTGCCATAAGGAGTGTGTAGTGTGGGTGTGCCTTATATTTTTTTGTTATCCACATATTAACCAGTAACAATCTTTAAAAGACAAGAATCTTCCAATTAACCATAAATTCGGAATATACAAAAAAAAATGAGTCTGAATGCTCTATCCTCTGTTTTGGGGGTGGAGGGTGAAGACACTTTAGATCTTTCACTTTTACAGGGCCTAATTTTCAAAGGGGCCTCTCTTTGGCTTCCTTTTGTGCATGTCCAGATTTTAAAATGCAAATACTTGCATATTCCCTCACATCTGTGCATGCAAATACTAGATTCATATTCAAAATCCATTTATCTACAAATGTGTTTGTGTGTATAAATTCTAACACCTGAATGCACAGGTGTAGCATTTGAAAAGAATGCATGGATTTTCTTTCTCAAATCTGTGTGCATACAAGAGAAGACCGCTTTCTGAAACTATGACCCATAATGTCCAGCATTTCAATAGTCCAATCTTCCTGCAGAGACAGAAACCTATTACATTGTATAATATATTAAACCAAATCTTTAAAAAGAGATGAAATACTATGTTAATATCCCTAGAGCACAATACTAACAAGCATATGCATACAAAGGGTATTCACAAATGAGAACGAAGTACAGTAATCAATAGCAGTTATACAGGATTCTGTGTTCATCTTCCATCTCTGAAATCTTTTTCATTGCCAATGTCACTTTTCAGAACTGACTTTTAGTGGATGGTTAGCTGAATTAATAGCTCAGTAAATGCAGGTTTTGTTTATGTACAACATTGTTATCTTGCTGGACAGAACACTTGGTCTTCAAGCTGAGGACCTGCTACTTTTATGCCACTTGCCAGGCACTTGTCAGTTTTCCTCTTGCATAGTTTGCTGTTGTAATCCCTGGATTTATCATTTCTCTCCTTTATTCCTCCCCCTCCTGGCCTCAATTGATTCCCTAATCATCCTTCTGGGAAGGAGAGGTGGGTGCAAACAAACTCTTAAGATTTTTAACAAGGAATATATTCACTTCACTGTCTTTGAGGCAATTCCAGTTTAATCTGTAGATGAGTTGCCCTCAGGACTTTTAGAGTTTGGCTGTGTGTATAGAGAGAGCTTAATATGAACAAGGCTATGATCTGTACAACATGCTGCACCATGCATTGCGCCAGCGTCTTTGAGATCTTACTGTTGAGCCGTCACATCATCTAGTATATACCAGTGCGTTTGGCATGGATATTATTACAGTGACGTATATTTGCTTGGGTGAAAAAATACTGGATGGTGCTGGGTATCACTAAAGCCGTGTTGTATGTTTTTGTAAGTTATAAGATCTTCATTGTTGTGCCTTCCAAACCATTAGTACAACTTCATCACTTCATATCAGTTCTGGGCCTTTACATGCGGGGATCGAGGTAGGCTCATCTAGTTCACTAATGGCTGTGATGACAAGGTACTTTTGCATGTTTTAGCTGTTGGTGGTAGTGAAGACAGTTTAGCAGCATGCATCTACTGCTGTGTTCTATTACTTAGAACTGCAAGCAAGAGACGAACAATTTTAGGGTGGGTAGAGCTGCAAAGCCACTCACAGACTTAATGCCACTACTTGCATCCAAAATCCATGGGGAATGTCCACAACACCTCTTGAGAAGTGTGGGGCTGGTCAGTCACAATTACAAAGAAGCAACGCAGAAGCCCAGAGACAGATGAGGTAAGATAGGGAAATCAGTGGATAATAACCAGATAACTACAATTAAGACTTATTGCATTGCGTGGAGGAAGAGGGATAATCCAATCTGAGAAACCTGCCAGACCCTCCAACAGACTCCCCACCATTTATCCTGGCAGCTGGATAGAACTATGGATCACAAATCATAATTATTAAAAGGAAGAGTTAATTTGTCTCTCATTCCCTTTTTAATTAATAATTTAATTTTAGTTTGTAAAGTCTTCATAAACTTTTGTAAAATCATTGCTGAAAGTATAATTACTATTACTCTGACCTGGTTAAAATACTACCAAGACTAGGTTACCTACCTCCCCCACTTCCCCTTTGAATCCTTCCATTGGCCCTCTCCTTCTGCCACTTCCCATCCCAGTTTCTTGTCGGTACCTTCAAGGCCCTGCATTACTCTGCCTGTGGCCTACTATATGTTTCTTAGATCATTGTTACTTATCAAGTTGCCCTCTCCATTCTACTAATGATACCAACCTTATGTGCCATTTGTCCATTTCTCCCATAAATGTCTCTGTGCTTTCTTCCACACAGAAACCTACCCAATTGGCTTGTCCACAAATCTCCCCCTAGCCAAACCCCTTCTCAAAACCAACATCTACTGGGAAGCCTTTGAGAAATTAGCACATTAACAATGGCTCGGCTGATGGGCATTGTATAGTTCATATGAAGAAACACCCCAAAACAAAACAGAATATCTTTGTACTATCAAGACATGGCCAGTCATCACCTTGACTACTTTACTTGTATGTTGGACCCCTTCTCCCCTCCTTTTGTCTGTCTTCTTTTAGGCTTTAAGCTTCCTAGGGCAAGAACCAGGCCTTCCTTTATGTTTGTATAGTGCCCGGTGTATTGTGGGTGTATCGTGGAAACAAATAATAATCATACACATTTTCTTAAAGGTTGTAAATTATTCTGAGAGTGGATGGTGGCCTTGCAGTGTTGCAGCATTCATCGGAGTGAGGAGAACAGTGGCTTCCAGGAACCACAGGGAGATATAAGTAGATCTCAGTATAAAAGATAACATTAATACTGAAGACATCAAGCCCTTTAATTGAAGGTAGACTATTTCCCAATGGCAGGTGGCCTTTGTGTGAAATTTGAAATGAAGTGGGAAAATTACAGCAAGCAAATCAGCAGTTAGCTATTAGTTTTAGTAAGAGCTGAATAAAGGGAAGAAATTAAATAAATTTGTAAAAGGTAAAAGTTGGATGCCAGTGGGCTGCATGATAATTAAAATGGACAGAGGAGATGGGGGATGTTGAGGGCAAGAAAGCAGAAAAGGGGGTGGGGAGGAAATTCACCTACACAGTTTTTTTTAGGTAGCACGAGTTCCCTAACAGACTATGTTATATCACTTGCTATTGTCAACGGGTGGCCATAATCTTCAAACGCTATTAAAGCTAGTTTGGGTAAATGGTGTAGTTTAAGTCTCTGATTAGTTGCATATAATAATACTCCTCCTGTGGGTATCATCTGAACACAAAAGGACTTTGTAGTCATTAAAGAAAAATGTTGTGGGTCCATGAAAAAGAGAATCTAAATAGAATCGGAATTTGGCATGTGTGTATTTTCATTTGATTGGCTTTAGAACGCTGGTTATATTACAGCTGAAATTTTGCTCTCAGCTCTTGTATTGTTTTCTTTTATTATTCTGCCTTTATTATGTCCCCTTTTACAAATGTTAGGCAAAAATGCATATTTGTAAATTCATTCACAAACCCAGACTTCACTGATCATCCACATTTCCATTTAAGCTCAAAAGATTCCTTCATTCCATCCTTGTCCCTGCGTTTCATGGGCCTGATTCTGCTATAAATCTGGAGTAACTCCATTAAGGTAAATGATGAAAAATTGGTGTGAGAGGAGAATCAAGTCCGGTCTCTTACCTACATTACAAGTCATTCTTCTAGATGAAAATGGCTAGATGCAACTATCTTTGGAGGCCATCTACATGGTTGCCTAATTCACCTGATAGGTTATTGTTGAATGATCTGGGAGGCACTCAGTTTCCTTTGCCCTTTATTTTCAGTGCTAAGTGCATTGCCTCTACACCTATTGTGAGCACAGGATGAGCAGAGAAACTCAGACTTGGATCTCTCAGGTTGTCATAAGAGAAGAATACCAGCTTTGGCCTAGAGCTATTCGGCCAAATCCAGTGCTTAATTTGTGCCAGGCTTGCCAGGGCTGAGCCCTAGCACCTCTAGGGTTGGCAGTTCCTAGCCCCGGCACCTCTTGGCTTGCTGCATCAGTTCTGAATGTAAAATAGTTGCTTGAGCACCGACACCTAATTTCTTGAGTCCCAGCACCTCTTTCATTACAAATTAATCATTGAACAAATCATCTGCTGTGCTAACTCTATTAACTTCGGTGGAATTATACCAGCAGAAAATTTGCCCCATTCATTTCAATTTTGTTTTAATTTTGTTTTCAAATGAGATATAGGCAAATGGGTTAAAGAAAGGGTCTGTTCTGTTCTGACCTTAAATTAATAGTTCTCCAAACAGCATTTTTTAAATTGAAACTTTGACTGCAACAAGTGCCAAAAATCGCCCTATGGAAATAAGCTTCTATTTATTTAATGATTGTATTTAAATGCTCCCTAAAATCTGGTTTTGCAAGGGGCTCAGTGTGGCTTCTAGTTTTACAGGAACCACTTTACCCAGTTAATTGTGGTTACAAATGCTAGCACTTAGATATGTAGCTATCAGATGCACACACAAATCAGGTGTAGTAGTCATTTGTTTAAGTGTCAGCAACTGCACCAACAATTAATTTGCAATTGTCTGTGGGTGTGGTTTTATGCCTGGCGAAACAGAGGTCTTTTTTCAAAATCAGGCTCTTAAACCTTCTAATAATTCTTCCCCATATGTTGAGACTAAGGTGCTCCGATCTTCATACTGTAGGTTGTTGGATATTTCTGTCAATACTCCTAGTAATTTATCTTTGCTCATGTTCTTGAAACCCTGTCTTACATTTGATCCTCAGGTATTTTACTTGATTTTTCTGATCAGTGTGAATATCCATTGTCCTAAGATTGTGAACAGGCAAGACATCAAAAATAGCTCATTTGACTTAGGCCTGGTCTACACTAACCCCCCAATTCGAACTAAGGTACGCAACTTCAGCTACGTGAATAATGTAGCTGAAGTCAATGTACCTTAGTTCGAACTTACCGTGGTCCAGACGCGGCAGGCAGGCTCCCCCGTCGACTCCGCGTACTCCTCGCGCCAAGCAGGATTACCGGAGTCGACGGGGAGCACTTCTGGGTTCAATTTATTGCGTCCAGACAAGACGCGATAAATCAAACCCAGAAGTTCGATTGCCTGCCGCCGAACCAGCGCGTAAGCATAGACAAAGCCCTTAGCTAACTTAGATTGCACCAAATTCTGACATAATATCTAAAAGCTTCAGGATGGATATATGAAGGGATATATCCTCAGTTGGTTCAAATTGGCATAGCTCCATTTAATTCAGTGCAGATTTACATCAGCTGAAGATCTGGCCCCCAGAATCTTTATTTTATTGTAAGTGTATTGACAAGATAGAGAGGCCTGTGGGTCTGATTGTGCACTCCAAACTCTCATTAGGTTCGTTGACAATGTGGGATGCACAAGGGAATGCAATATCTAATCTCATAAAAAACAAACATGATTTAGGAGACAAATGCTCCTCAGTGACAAAAGAGTAACTTTTGGAACCATATGTTTGCAACCTGTGTGTTAGTTCAAGAACAGAGGGAGTCTCAAAGGCAAAGTTTCAGTGGATCAGTAAGCTTAATTAGTGCTAAAAAGAATTATAATGAGGCTTTGGAAGGATAAAAATGACTTCCCCATAAAATAATTCCTAATAAATCTTGCAGTCAGGGCCTCATAAGAAAAAATAAGGTATAAATTCTAGGCAAAATGGAACAGTTTGATAAGTTATGAAATCTATTTTTAATTATGGGGGAAAACAATACAAATTTAATAAAACTTAATACATTTTTATTAAGGTAAGTGTAAGTTCAAATAAAAGGAATAACACATGGACAGATGATTATTAAATTGGGGAGGGAACTACTTTTGATTTATTTTTTTCTCTTTTTGTCTTATTTCCGCAGAGAGCCAAATATTGAAAGTGAAATTCTGCCCCATTTAACTCGATGTGAGTTTTGCCATTAACTTCAATGGTGTCAGGATTTCACCCGGAGTTTTGATGCTGTCATTATCTAAACAAAACTCCTGCTGATTTCAGTGAAGGTTTCCTTCTAAGTAGAACTTGCTCTATACTGCAAAATCAGTATTCACAAACATTGGTTCAGTTTAAATGACTGTTTGGTCAACCAAATTTGTAACTTCTTATGTTATTCACAAACCTTTATGTGAATGGTATTTTGTTAGCCATTTCTCAAACATTCATGCAATTCTCTGTGTGAATACCCATATTTAGGGCCCTACCAAATTCACAACCATGAAAAATGCATCATGCACTGTAAAATCTGGTCTCCGCCCCATGAAATCTGGTCTTCTGTGTGCTTTTACCCTATACTATACAGATTTAATGGAGGAGACCAGTGTTTCTCAAATTGGGGGTCCTGACCCAAAATAGAGTTGCAGGGGGGTTGCAAGGTTAATTCAGAGCTGGGCAGCTGGAGAGCGGTGGCTGTTGGCTGGGTTCCCATCTCTGAAGGCAGCACCCCACCAGCAGCAGAGCAGAAGTAAGAGTGGCAATACCATACCACGCCATCCTTACTTCTGCGCTGCTGCCTTCAGAGCCGGGCTTCAGGCCAGCAGCTGCAGTTATCTAGCTGCCCAACTCTGAAGGTAGTGCTGCCTCCAGCAGCAGCACAGAAGTAAGCGTAGCGGTACTACATCCCCCCCCAAATAACGTTGTGACCCCCCTGTGATGGTGTTGCCCATGGGAGCCCGCTGAGGTCACTCAATTAGAGTGAACTGCAAACAAAATGGGGCAGACAAACCCCAAAAGCTGGTGGTTATTCCAATACTTAGATTTACCAAGCCAGCACAAAAGAGCTTCTGTAGTACCTCACTGGTTACTCAGAAGTCCAAACAACGCAGTTCCCTTAAAGTACCCAGCCTCAGGCCTCTGTCCAGACACACCTGTCAAATATGATGATGATTACTGAAAATGTTATCTTATCATATAAAAGAAAAGTTTCTTCCAATCCCAAAGGATCAGCCACATACCCAGGACCAATTATAACTTAGCTCTTACCCAAAATACACGCTATAGTCAATTCTTGTTAACTAAGCTAAAATTTATTTAAAAAAAGGAGAGAGAGAGAGTTGGTTAAAAGATCAATATACATAAGACTTGAATTCAATTCTTGAAGTTCAGATAAATAGCAGAGGTGAGCTTGTAGTTGCCAAAAGTCCTTTTAGAAATAGTCCATAGGTTATAGTCCAATGTCCATGCTCAGGGTGACTCCAGTCAGTAACTGCTGATCTCAATCCTTGTGGCTTAAGGTTTCCCCCTCTTGAAACCCAAAGCAGATCTGAGATGAAGTAGGATCGTGTCCCAGCGTTCTTATACATTTCCAGCAGCCTTTCGGCCTGAGAAAACAATAGGCTTAACTCTCCTTCCAAATATCCTGGCAATTAGCACAGCGTAATTTATCCATTAAACAGTTCAGATACAGGTTACCACAACCTTCAAAGAGACATATAGACAATAATACTATTTCACTCAAGTATCATCATAAATGTTAATATTCCTTTTTTGATCTTTGAATTAAAACTATAGCAGTAGACAAGACTTGTTTGCTTACATCACAAGCCCTGAGCAAACATCTACCCTTTTACCTCTAACAATGCAGACTTACATTTCAAAGCTCTATTCATTTACATATCTTCCTAACCAGTTTCTAAAGTTCACCCATGGGTCAGGTCAGGCGGTGAGTTAATTAACTCTTTCTGGCCCTGTCATCTTTCAATGAGATGATATATCACACTCATAACGTCACACCCTCTTTTTGGGTCACACAACTTCTTTTTGGGTCAGACCGCTACAATTACAACACACTGAAATTTCAGATTTAAGTAGCTGAAATCATGACATTTATGATTTTTAAATCCCTGTGACCATGAAATTGACCAAAATGGACCGTGAATTTGGTAGGGCCCTACCCATATTCATATGTTTAGCTCATTAAGCCATTCATTAATGGTTCTGATGTGCTCAGATTCTATGTCCATAAGAAACACTCTGATCTGACTCAGAATGTTTGTAGAAAATTTTGAATTTGACTCTGATTTAGGTGACCAAACACACACAACCAAAAAGAAACAATGAGGAACACATAATGGAGGTGAACAGTTTGCTAATATCTCATACTCTGACATTTATTCTCAGGAATTATTCGGAGAATATTTGCAAATAAATACATTAATTCGGGTGACCAGATGTCCTGATTTTATAGGGACTGTCCTGATTTTTGGGTCTTTTTCTTATAGAGGCTCCTATTACCTCCCACCCTCTGTCTCGATTTTTCACACTTGCTGTCTGGTCACCCTAACATTAATAGAAATCAGGACCGATTTATGAACAACAGAGGGGCTAAACTGATCGGATGATCTACAGTATGTGTGATGAGCAATTAAACTAGCTCTAAGTCTGAGTGAGGACTTTGGGGTTTGGCTCACATATTTTATGAATCCGACTGTATATGTTAATGGTTGTATGAGCATGTATTTATAAATATTTAAACAGATAGAAATAGCTATGCCTATATAAGGTTGTAATAGCTGTTTGATGGATTGCAGAGTCATATAATTATATTTATCATGAACTTTTGACTACCTCACCTGCACTTTGCTCTCTTAATCCCTCTCCTTTGGGTATTATTCTCATATTTCAAACTCCCAAAACTTTCTAACAGCTGCTACAAACCAACCAACCCACCAACCTGAAACATTTCCTTCATTTCCCCCACAAGTATGGAACCTTTCTACCGCAAATTCCTCCAATGACAGTGGCAGTGTAGAAAGGGTAATAGTCAGTACTCAAACTATGACAGATTTAAGGCCTTTTATCTCAAGACCCATCAGGTCTAGAACTGAGAGCTTTTTACAATTGGAAAGAGGAGATTCCCAGCTTTTCAAGGTGTCTCATGGC
The DNA here is from genome assembly GCF_011386835.1 of Chrysemys picta bellii. Taxonomy (NCBI): domain Eukaryota; kingdom Metazoa; phylum Chordata; order Testudines; family Emydidae; genus Chrysemys; species Chrysemys picta. The sequence continues at coordinate 244,560,696 of NC_088791.1, read as the reverse complement.
ACTTGCTTCTAGCATAGATGCTTCCAAGATATCAGACCTTAAAATTGAGATATTATGGTGTATGGAAAAGCAATTTTAGATAACTGTCAGAGAATTCTAAACTTATTAGTTACACTTTTCATTTTCCTCTGAGTCTGGTATTATTGTGCTCATGACACCTGGCTATAAAGGCAGAATGATGTGAAAAATAGTGCCAATATAATTTTAAAATATCTTTCTAAAACATTTCAGAAATTTTGTCTATGAAATATGTGGCATATACACCACGCCATCATATACTGTATAGAGCTTTTATTGGCACTTGTTTAGGATGACCTGTGTAAATCATTTGTGTCTTTGCCATTCATGAGTAATGTGGTCTTCTCAATTCAAGACAATAAACCTTTATCTCACACCACACCATTATAGATTTTATCTATATGTCAGGTGTATACTACTTTATGGGCCCCAGATCCTGCAGTGAGAGGCATGCAAAAGAAACCCATGTACTTATGCAGAGCCCCACTGAAGTCAGTGGGTCTCTATATATAGGGGTAGGAGTTTGCCTGTATTGCACTGCATTGTACAATCAGAGCCCTAAAATCCAAAGTACTGTGAGGAGTCCCATGGAAACCCCTGGGATTAATCACAGTGTGTAAAGTTAAGCACATGCATAAGTCTTTGCAGGATCAAGGCCTTAGTTATCAGTTGTTTCACTGTACTTTTGTTTGGTATAAAATCAGTAGAAAAATAATAAGTTAAAGGAATTTTTTCTTTGCAAATTGGCAAAAGTACTTTAAAACCAGTTGGAGACCATGTTTACCATCTCTAAATACATTTTTATGTCAGAATTATAAGTCCTTAAAATAAGGATTTGCAGTGGAACTATTGCCACAATTTAACTGTGAGGTAAAAACACAATTTTAAAAATGCCTCTTTTTAATGGTTACCTGGAAAAATACCTTAAAATCAAGCAACTTCAGAATTGTGTGTTGATTGCCACAAATAACAAAATAAGAGAAACCTTGAGGGCATTATCATCTTAAAACTTACTTAGAGCTAGGAGGATACATTTTTGCTGTATCTCAGAATATTCTTGTAAATAAAAGCTGATGGCTCACACTTTACTGGTATTTGCGCCATAATTACCAATAAGGAATAAATAACATGAATAAATATTCACAAGAGTATTTATGCTGGAATTGGGCCAGGAACCATTTAAAAAAGTTTTTTATTATTTGCATAATAGATTCAATGAACAAATACAAACGTCTGTAGATAATTTATGAATCAAAAAATGAAATGTTCTATTTATACAGATCAGGTTCTCGATTCAGGCAACAGAAAGACCCTGGTCATAGATGATCCATCACATGGCACAAACAGCAAATGTTCATAGAACCTGAGGAAGAAGTACCAGAGATTCCATGAAGTTCACTTAGGGCTGTGTTATTGCTATTGGTTGTACTTGGGCAGCAATATAAACCTCATAGCTTAGATCGGACCTGATTTAAAAGCTCATTGAAATCAGTGCAAATGCTCTCATTGACTTCAATGGACTTTGGATCAGGCCCATAGTGGCCATTTAGCAACTAATGGGTAGCTTAAGATTTGTTTGCAAAAATTATGTGAGTGGACACATATTTATAAAAAATTACAACTCATTCTCAGGTGAATTGTGAACTAAAAGGAGGGCTACATTTGTCAAATTAACTGTTCGCTGTGTGCAGCTTGACCAGCTCTAATCTTAACTTAACTTTCTAGGTCCATGAAATCCAGACACATTGTAAACTGCTGGTTCCCAGTCTGAATTATCACTCAGCATGTCCTGTAATGTCATACCCACATAGATCCCTGCTGAATACTTAGAGCTGAGTCACAGGAACCAGATAAGTACCTTTAATTTTAACTAGATTGTAAACATTGTACAAAGTTTTAATATTTATAGAACAGAGGCCAGTTCAGGGTCTGGATGTCATGGACCTGAAAAAGAAAATACTTTCATTAGGGGTCTGTTCTTCCATTAATGTGAACTTGTAACTCCCAGGAGCTTTAACTGAAGATCTGGCCATCAGGGCCGGCTCCAGGCACCAGCTTAACAAGCAGGTGTTTGGGGCGACCCAGGAAGAGGGGCGGCACCTGCGGCAATTCGGGGGCGGCAGGTCCCTCACTCCCTCTAGGAGCCCATCGCGGCTTTTTTTTTTTTTTGTTGTTTTTTGCTTGGGGCAGCAGAAATGCTGGAGCCGGCCCTGCTGGCAATACATCCAAAGTAGAATATATTTCTTTGCCCAAGGTCACACAAAAGATCTGTGCCACATTTCCTGAACCTCAGTCTAGTGCTTTAAACCCAAGACTATCTTTCTCTGCCCCTTTCCCTGCCCATTTGAACACCTATTTTTTTCTGAGAATGTATCAACTCAGGACAAAACCTCAACCCACTCCAGACTAGTGCATAGTATTTGAGATCTGGCTGCAAAGCTAATTAAAAATAATTAAAAAAATTGAATTGATTCAACATACAAGGATTGAAGAAAGAGAAAATGATTGGTTATGGGTTTTTTAATTATATCTGCAAAGCTCAAAAACACATTCTCCAGAAAACATGAAAACTGTCTGTAGTAGCTTTACTATTTTTACTATTTTATAAGAAAATTAAGTTTACAAAAACTGAGTTTAAAAATTGTTTATTACGCATAACTGCTCCATATGTAGCAAATTGTAACAGGATTTTTGCAACACAGAAAAGGTGATGAAAGTATATAATTATCAGATCGAATAGAATGGTCGAAAAAAAGCCATTATTATCTCTTAGGTAAATTAACAGGTTTCTTCTTTTAAAAAAATTATAATTATGTATTTAACCAGAAGGCTGGAATGGCTTTTGCGCATCAATATTTTCACATTTACCTCCATTAGCATTTTAATGAGCACAACCAATGCAACTAAATTCATGCAATTTCTCTTTCTGTTTGTTTTTCTTCACCCTTATTCCAACAATCCTTTCACTCAGTAGCACTGGAAAAACACATGATGTAGAATAAGCCTGGTTTCCCTTCATCAGTGCATGGACTCTTAATCATTTCTTGTTACACTGTGCTAAAAGTTCGGCATGTTTGCAGAGGAATAAAGAACCTGGTTTATTGTTGGCTACTTTCAATTACTGCACTTTAAAAAATGTGAGGCTATTTTTGAGAAAAAGTATGATCTCTAGTCATTTAGTAACCTTTAGTATTACCTCTCTAGCCTGTCTCCCTTTATTTCCTTTTTAATTTTTACATTATAGGCTGGCCTTTCTCCTGTTCTAATGGGCAATTCTGCTTAATTGCAGAAAGGAGAACAGAGGACAAGGCAAATTTTCAGTTTAGCCTCCTGTTGTGTTTCACTTTATTGGGGTCTGCAGGTTATTTTGACAACACCATCCAGGGGCGGCTCTAGGCACCAGCAAACCAAGGACGTGCTTGGGGCTGCATAATTTCAGTTGCGCTCCCGGAAATTTTTTTTTTTTTGCTTTGGGTGGCAAAAAACCTAGAGCCGGCCCTGACACCATCTTCATCTCCACAAATGCCCTTTTGAGCACTCAACTGAATCCAGAGCCTTAGGTGCTAGGCAGGGCTGGAGGGTTTCAATGACACTGAAGGAAGTTTTGCCGCCTGAGCTGAAGTATTCCTGAGACAGGATTATGAAGATGGTCAGGATGATAGTGTTTGGGGAATCCTGGGGTAGGGACTGGAAAGTTTGCAGAAAAAGCACATCTCCAATGCACTGAGTGGGAGACCTCTATCACCGGGATTTAGGGTGACCAGATGTCCTGATTTTTATAGGGATAGTCCTGATATTTGGGGCTCTGTCTTACATGGGCACCTATTACCCCTCCACCCCCGTCCCGATTTTTCACACTTGCTGTCTGGTCACCCTACACGGATTCTGCTGTCTAGCATCTCAGAGTTGGTCAGGAATAGGAGGAAGCAAGTTCCAGTCATTGATTTCTTCAGCATCATTGAATATTGTGAGTGAACTGCCAAAGCAACAAGCTACAATGCGGGACACATATTAGTACATGCCTCATTGTGTGGTGAGCCTTGAACCACCTGAGAAATGCATCAGCCTATGCATCTCAGAGCTTCCTGTGGTTCCTAGCACCATGTACATGAGATCTGCACAACAAAATGGGCTTCACAGACTCTTCTGCTCTTCTCCTTTCCCTGTCTATGGAAGGCTCTATTTAGTAGCTAATTTTTTTAAAAATTATAATTTCAGTTATGGTGGGAAAACTTTATTAAAGAGGAGGCCTGAGTATGCCTTTACAATAGTCAGACTCTGGGTCATGCTAATCTCCTATGGAAGTTCATTTTACAGTTGGATCTTCTTGACCAGGAGAGATTTGTCTCTGGCTCTCATGTGCTCTGTCTTGGGCTTTGAAAGGTTAATTGCCCAGAGGAATACAGCTATCTAACTGGGTCATGGACAGAGAGACATGTAGTTCAGTCCTGATCCACTGATGGTTTTGAAGATCAGGACCAAAGTCTTTAACTGGCAACAGCAGAAGGCAGGGCGTGAGTGGAGGAACAGGGATGCAGGAATGCTCATGGTGGACTAGCATCATCATTAGCCTACCTTATTTATTGATATTAGAATATGTCTCCTTCCTTTTCCATTTCATTGAAACAATTGGGGTTTGTGTGGAAAAGGGAAGGAATGCGGTATGTGCAATTTATTCTTCCACTGTGAAAATTAGTTTCTAGTAATTGAAAAAAATATAGAACAAAAAATTGTAAATGCCCTTTCCTTACTAGGCTGACTATTTTTCTTCTTCAGACATTTTTTCTCTGTGTAAAAGTTCTTGGACTATTTGCCTCCATCTTGCTCTGCCTGTACCCCAGGTGCCCAGGCTAAACTTTCAGCAGCAGTCTGTGGTCCAACAGCCACTTTTAACTCATTTTCTATTATTCACTATTTATTTTTTTACAATACAGTGTGACTGGAAAACCCCAAACAGCTGTTGAAAGGATGTCTTGGCACTATGGGAAGACGACACAGTTTAAAGTGGTTACCTTTCCCTCCTCAACTCCTCCCTCTTGCCTTTATCTCTCCAAGTAGCCTCTGTTACCTTTATGATCCATTAAAACTGGCATTTTCATGTCAAATGGCAGAAGAAGACCAGTCTGGAACCCTTTCTTTGTGCTGCTACAATGAACAAAATCTAGGAATTTCAAAGATAAAGCTGGTATTTTAACATATAATTGATGATCTCCCCCCCCCCACAAGGGTATTAGTTGAGGCTGCAGTGTCACTCTTAACTTAAAAATTAAAGACCATAATCCTCAACTGTGTTGAGCTCTTGTGTGATGCAGCTGAGATGGGGGTAGGGTGGAGAGGGGAGGGGAGAGACCTAATGGTGACTCGGATCCTGATGTGGGATGGAGGCTGAAACAATTAGCCAGGTTAGAACAGTAGCCTCTCTAATTTACATAAGAACATAAGAACGGCCATACCAGGTCAGACCAAAGGTCCATCTAGCCCAGCATCCTGTCTACCGACAGTGGCCAATGCCAGGTGCCCCAGAGGGAGTGGACCAACAGGCAATGATCAAGTGATCTCTCTCCTGTCATCCATTTCCATCTTCTGACAAACAAAGGCTAGGGACGCCATTCCTTACCCATCCTGGCTAATAGCCATTATTGGACTTAACCACCATGAATTTATCCAGTTCTCTTTTAAACGCTGTTATAGTCCTAGCCTTCACAACCTCCTCAGGTAAGGAGTTCCATAAGTTGACTGTGCACTGCGTGAAGAAGAACTTCCTTGTATTTGTTTTAAACCTGCTGCCTATTAATTTCATTTGGTGACCCCTTGTATTATGGGAATAAGTAAATAACTTTTCCTTATCCACTTTCTCCACATCACTCATGATTTTATATACCTCTATCATATCCCCCCTTAGTCTCCTCTTTTCCAAGCTGAAGAGTCCTAGCCTCTTTAATCTCTCCTCTAGGGGTTTGGAACGGGTACCATATATCATTTTAGTTGCCCTTTTCTGAACCTTTTCTAGTGCCAGTATATCTTTTTTGAAATGAGGAGATCACATCTGTACGTGGTATTCGAGATGTAGGCATACCATCGATTTATATAAGGGCAATAATATATTCTCAGTCTTATTCTCTATCCTCTTTTTAATGATCCCTAACATCCTGTTTGCTTTTTTGACCGCCTCTGCACACTGCGCGGACATCTTCAGAGAACTATCCACGATGACTCCGAGATCTTTTTCCTGACTTGTAGCTAAATTAGCCCCCATCATATTGTATGTATAGTTGGGGTTATTTTTTCCAATGTGCATTACTTTACATTTATCCACATTAAATTTCATTTGCCATTTTGTTGCCCAATCACTTAGTTTTGTGAGATCTTTTTGAAGTTCATCACAGTCTGCTTTGGTCTTAACTATCTTGAGCAGTTTCGTATTGTCTGCAAACTTTGCCACCTCACTGTTTACCCCTTTCTCCAGATCATTTATAAATAAGTTGAATAGGATTGGTCCGAGGACTGACCCTTGGGGAACACCACTAGTTACCCCTCTCCATTCTGAGCATTTACCATTAATTCCTACCCTTTGTTCCCGGTCTTTTAACCAGTTCTCAATCCATGAAAGGACCTTCCCTTTTATCCCTTGACAACTTAATTTACGTAAGAGCCTTGGTGAGGGACCTTGTCAAAGGCTTTCTGGAAATCTAAGTACCCCTTGTCCACATGTTTGTTGACCCCTTCAAAGAACTCTAATAGATTAGTAAGACACGATTTCCCTTTACAGAAACCATGTTGATTATTGCTCAACAGTTTGTTTTTCTGTGTGTCTGACAATTTTATTCTTAACTATTGTTTCGACTAATTTGCCCGGTACCGATGTTAGACTTACCAGTCTGTAATTGCCAGGATCACCTCTAGAGCCCTTTTAAAATATTCGCGTTACATTAGCTAACTTCCAGTCATTGGGTACAGAAGTGTCCCTCTAGGGACACTTCAATCTGTGACAGTTCCTCAGATTTGTCACCTACAAAAGCCGGCTCAGGTTTGGGAATCTCCCTAACATCCTCAGCTGTGAAGACTGAAGCAAAGAATCCATTTAGTTTCTCCGCAAGGACTTTATCATCTTTAATTGCTCCTTTTGTATCTCGATCATCAAGGGGCCCCACTGGTTGTTTAGCAGGCTTCCTGCTTCTGATGTACTTAAAAAAACATTTTGTTATTACCTTTGGAGTTTTTGGCTAGCCGTTCTTCAAACTCCTCTTTGGCTTTTCTTATTACATTCTTGCACTTAATCTGGCAGCGTTTATGCTCCTTTCTATTTGCCTCACTAGGATTTGACTTCCACTTTTTAAAGGAAGTCTTTAAATTTACACTAGCTAGCCTAAGGGCAGTTCTCTTGGCCAGGGAGTATCACATTCTGGACCTGCCTCTGGTCCTCTGCACGTTTCCCTAGCCAGCTCTGGCACATCCCTGCACTGGCTTTATGCCAGCCCAGAATTCCCCCAAACCAGGGGAATCCTCACCTCTCTCACTAGGTCAGCTTTATAGACACTTTGCCTCTTTAGCACTCTCTTTAAATGGTTTTTTATTCAAGTTATCTTTATGGCTAACCCTTATTTGAATTATACAAAGAAGAGTATTGCCAACATAATTTCAGAAGAGCTTTCCATTTTTATTTAATAATTAATTTTTAAAACCGATGTTTATTTCCCACAAGAAGTGGGGATAGTTCTTGTCAGTTGTAGTATGTAGCTGGAGTGAGCAGTATTTCTAGTGGAAGAGAGGAAGGAAGAGATCCATTGTCCGTGTTATTTTGAATATGTCTCTGCAACTAACAGATCTGCTTTTATAATCAGAATCTTAGTCTGATCCCCACAAAACCCACTTACTCTTGAATCCCTGCCTCCCTCACCCCACCCTGGCCTCCTGCCCTGGTCTTCCCCAGTTATCAAGTATCTTATGATTTTCAAACTTTTGTTGTTATCCTTATCAAGTAATTTTAATATGGGAGACACTACAGGGGATATGAGAGTATTGTATAAGTGTAAAGTGTACATCACTAAAACAATTATGAGAGCAGTTTGACAAATTTCAGAGCAGATTACAACAACCCTCCTGCATGTTTTTGAGATGCAACTCAGTTCTTAACATTCCTCATTTCAATTAGACTGTGAAACAGTCTCCTGGGGAAGCAGTGGAAACCTCTTCCCTTGAGACTTTAAAACTAAACTGAACAAAGCTTTTGAGAATATACTGTAGGGAGAAATCTTGCATTATCAGGGAGATTACAGGGACTAACAGGTCTTTTCCATATCTAATTTACATGTTTATTAATTTTCTTCAACCTTAACAGTGTTTTTACTGTAGGAATTTCAAAAACACCTAAGGGAGTTAGGCACGGAGCTCTCAAAGAAAATCAGTAGGAGTTACATGCCTATCTCTCAGGTGCTTTCGCAACCCTAGTCTAAGCAGATAACATAATTCACCATTTTCTTAAAGGATTTAAGGTTCCTTGAGGGAGCAAGTTAGCTTGTCAAATTTTGCTTTTACTACTTATAGGTACTCTTGAATCTATACCCACCCTAAGAAGCTCTTTGTTGTTCATGTATTTCACATTTAATAAGTATTCAGTTGCTTTTATTAAGGACATTATACCCTTTGTGTTTGACATATTAGTACTGTGTCATGATTGCCTCCACATATATTGCAACCAAATCTGGCCTCCGTCTGTTGTTTACCTTCTTGCATTCTGTCTTTCTTCCTTAGCATGTATTTTTTATTCAATGAATTTCAGGGTTTTTTTTTTTCTCTTTGCAAACACTTTTAATTTGGGAAGCATAGTTTTCACTAGCTTAGCAACTGCCTGCTGTCTTTTGACAAGTCAAGTTCATTTCTCACAATAGCCTGGTTTTGATATGGTTATTGATTATGCTACAAATAATTCACTCTATAATATAGTACATTAGTTAACTGCAAATAAATTTGATTTATTACGGAGGTTGGTAACATAATGGTCAGTAATCTCACCTGACAGCTAGTTTCTTGTAAAGAAAATATACTTTTCCCATGGATCTAAATATTCTTGACTTTTTTGAAAGACTAACATTTTCAGTTTTCTTCTTGCTCCTACTGGAATATCTTGTAGATGTCATTGCCTCTAGGACTGATGCATGTAGCTGAAATAAAGAGCACAAAATGACACAACCTTATAAGAGCTTACAATATCAGTTCAAAAACACCACTTCAGGCCTTTGCTATGCACAATTTAATGAGTTAGCAGAAAAATCACCATAAGTAGAAAAGAACTTGATTAAAAAACCCACATGGTGCAGTCAAAGGATTCATATTTAGCACTCCTAGAATATCACAATATATTTTTCAATGATTTATGGTGATCACCAATTTAGAGACTTACGAGCAGAAGGACAAAATCCTTAGTACCACCATTTCTATTCTATATAGGTTCTTATACCATGCTCATCATCATAGTCTCTGAGGCCCAGATTCACAGATGTATTTAGGCTCCTAACTTCCATTGAAGTCATGTGTGTGTTTTCTCATGCCCCCCATCCCTCTGGGGAGAAGTGTATGCAGCGGAGTGTTTTGTTTTGGATATTTTTTTATAATATATTTACTTTGCATACAGTGTGTGTGTGTGTATATATATACAATAGATAGATATGTTGCTATATGTTTATATTAGAGTGGGTTAAAACCTTGCACTTAGATCAGAAGGTCGTGAGGTTTGGGATGATCCTTAGTTCCCTTGGGAGTTCATTGCATAATCTTGGGCTGGCCCACAAAAAAGTTTTGTTTCCTGTCATCTAACCAGCTTCTTGAGCCAAGGAAAATTAACTCTGAACAGCTGCAAAAAAGTTGTATTCCAGGAAACTGGGACAGAAGAAATACTACACTGAAAATTCCAAATAGTTATTGCAAGTGGAAGAGCATATTAGTTCAAGCAAAGCGTGGTTGGCATTCTGTTACTAAATCATTGACACCAAGGTCGTATGTCATAACCATTGCCCTCAGGGTAAATCTTATAGAAGGAACAGAAGACATGTAAACAAAGCCAAGCAGGACACTGACTGTTTATTGAGGATGTACAGAATGTTACTGATAGATGTAAAACATGTACAGCCAGTAAGTAAAAACACCAAGAGCGTAAACATAGGCTCCAGTTGGCAGATTCACTGCAGCAGCTGAAAAGGGCAAGGCAGAAGGATCTGTTTTGGGAACACGAAGTAAATGTGATCAGAAAGCCATAGAGGTCCAGAGACAATAGTTCTTGACAGATGTCCAATAAAAGACAGAATAACACTTTCATTTGCCAAGGGCATTTAAGTTTTTTTACTTTGACATCCATTGTACATATTTCTATTTGTGTTTTGTTAGTGGATTCTGTTTATTTTTATTATTGTTTTTGGTTGATGTGTTTTATTTGCAATTGATTTAAAAAAATGGGTCCCGCAGGAGAGATGTATTAGCTCTAGTTTATGCAACTTTACTGTGTGTGCAACCTTAATTCACCACCATTGTGCTTATTCATTAGAATACAGTCTTTAATTACATGATCTCATGCAATATATTCCACAGGACCCCTGCCACCTTCAGGGCACAGGATGGATCAGCTCTGGGGATGAATCAGGGCTGCGTAGTAAATGAAGCTGCTGTCTGTAGGACCCCTGCCTCATTTGCTGCAGATGCTGGAAGGCGGGTAGTGAATGAAGTATGGGATTGAAGGATAATCTCAGGGGAAAGGCCATTGTATGCTGTTTTGGAATATCGAATTTCACCCTAGCTCTGCCACAGAGTCACTATATGAGCTAGGAATGACACTTAAACCAAACATTTCACAGGTGGCCATTAATTATTATTGTTCTTCATTTTTCTGGATGCCTGACTTGAGAGCCGGGGTTCTGATCTGCAGAAACGCTGGGCAGTGCCAGCTGTGCTTTAAAGGTAGGGAATGCTATATACTCTGAAAAATCAGGTCCTAGGTGTCTCAAATTCAGCACCCACAAATAGTGGATACTTTTGACCTTAATCTTACTGAGCGAGCATGTAATTAAAGAGGATCATATAACATAAAGGTGAATTATGGGGGATGGTGAATTAGGGCTCTCCAGGGAATCATAATACTAGGCATTTCCTAACTTTGGACTGCTTGACTTTGTACCTCTCACAATGACCCTTTAACACTTTTTGTGTGTGTGTGTGTGTGGGGGGGGGGTTCTTAGCGCAGGGCAGCAGCAAAGTTAGGGTAACACCCCAGGGGACATTCACCCCATTTCTCGCAGCAACCCCCAGCCCAGGGAGCTGCAGCCCCATCACTGCAGGGGGCAGAGGAGGAGCCGTGCAGTTGGCTGGGAGCAGGGCAGGGGGTGGTCGCTGGAGGGTACAGGAAGGCGGGGCGAGAGTGGCACCCGCGGGGCGGGAAGGAAGAGGCCGAGCGAGCGGCTGGGTGGGCTGCGTCCCCCCGGCTCCGCAGCACTGAGGAGCTGGAGGTCAGTGAGGCGCCCTCGCTCCTCCCTCGGCTCCGGCCGCTCCTCCCCGCCGCCTTCCAGACCGGCGCTGCGGGGCTCGCCAGCGGCTGGCTCGGTGCCGCGGGGCAGGGGCAGGGGCCGGGGGGTGGAAAGCAGCCAGGCAGCAGGGAGCAAAGAGGATGCAGCCGCCTCCTCCCGCCACCCCGGTGCCGGCTCCTTTAGCCGTGTTGGATCCTACAGGTAAGTCCCGGCGCTGGGCACCGACAGCAGCAGCGGGCGGCCCCGGCCCGTGCCCAGAGGCAGCGGCAATCCCGGGCACCTTCGGGGCTGGGCTGCGGGGCAGAGGGCGGGTAGCTCCGGGCGATGCTCTGAAGTTCTGGGGGCTGCTCGGTTCGCCCGGAGGCGGGGCCCCTGGCAGCTCCCGGGGTTTTGCTGGTGCGCTTCTCAGCTGTGAACACGCTCTGCCTTCGCCTGACCAACAGCTGCTTAACCAGGTTTCGTGCTTTCTCCAACGTGCAGTCAAGCCATGACTTTCCTGCCCTGAGAGAGCTGCAGTGCACATAAATCTACTGGGGGGAAATGAACTGGGAAGGCTTCTCCCCCCCCCCTCAGCTCCCTGTCCCCCAAACCCTGTAGCTGTGCAAGGAGTCTCACGCTGCTCGGAGAGTTGAGACATCACCAGGCTTTTTTTTTTTTTTTTTTAATTCGGTTCGAAAACCGTTTTTAAATGTAATTTAGGTAGTTACAGTTACTCTTATGGTTATTCGTTGGTTGTTTAACCAGCCATGGACACAGATGCTAGGACTCACCTATGTAGCTGATACACTGAGAGCAGTAAACTTGTTGAGTATTATTAAAATCTGGATTTGACATTTCTGATTGCAACATTGTGAGGATAGCATGAAAGTACTATTCCCCACCCAATATTGCAAATCTTAATTTTTCACAGGGAAAGATCTGTTCCCTGGTAATCTCTATGGGATACTGATTTGCCTGTTCATTTATAAATGCTTGCACTTGCAATGGAGGAAATAATTTTCTGCTCAGATGAAGCCCAATTGATCACCTTCTTAAATAGCAATCTAAAAACATATCACAGAGTGCCTAACAACTGAAAGAGCAATAAGGAAAGAATGTGGAGATAGGTAATTCAGTTTGACATATAGAGTTTGTCTTTTACAATTTTAGTTAATACTTTTAAGGTTAAAAAAGGAACCTATTCTATGAGATACAATACAGTACTAGGGTTATTGGTGGGTTATAATAATCCCTCTCTACAAATTAACTCATTGTCAAGTGTTAAAATTCTGCTCTTTCTTGTCACTCTCCTTTATCACATTGGTACATTTAAAAACATTTTAAATTTATTTTTTCCATTTAGCTGTTGCATTATTTTCATGGAATCGCTGTAAGGATAATGTAATATAGAAATGGACTTTGTGTATGTATGTAATACATCCTTTTCTCTCTTTGCTGAAAATATCCTTTTCTCTCTTTGCTGAAAATTAACAGTTGCGATGCTTGAGCAGTTTAGAGTGCCAGCAGCTCAGGGTACAGCATTAGTTTTGGCTCTTTTCCACTTACAGATGGTTTATTGCTATGATGGGAGTATACAGTATTCAGTAGTAGAAGCAATTCCACTCAAACTTTTGGCTGGTACCCTTGTAATACCCACATGACAATTGGTTTTACATTTTTACATTACAGTTGTAATTGAATGCCTCATTGTTAAACTAGTCTGTCTCTGAAAAGCTTTGTTTTCTGTTCCTAAATGTACAGGTTTGTTTCCTCTTCCTAAATGTGTCCTGGAAAATGCAAATGAAATGTAAAAGAGAGGTTCAATATTTGATTATTCCCCCAAAGTTCCTTAAAGTTAAGATAATCTAGAAAATATCAGTGGTATATGGAGACCTTGCCTTTACCCAAACATCAGGACAGCAGTCAAAAAGGATGTATTAGACCCTTTATATTTTTATGTGGCAGTTTTGAAGAAAACAGGGAATAAATGGTCATAGCAAAGATTTATTTAGGATATTCTCTATGTGATTTAAGTATTTATTCAGTTAATCTGTCATTTTAATCATTGATTAGCTAGTCACTTAATTATTTATTGGTGAAACAATTGTTGCCAAAGCAATGAAGTCATAGTGATACTGCACAAGATCACTTACTATAGCTACAGTATTAAGATATTTTTTTCTTAAGGTCTACTCAAAAACTCAGCAACATTTTTTAAAGACTAGACTGTTCAATATACTCATGGGTTCTACAACACAACTACATAATAGAGACAAGAGTCAGATAAAAGCTGCTAGCTTGTGCCTGGAAACGAATGCAGATGCATATGGTTTAGTTAGTTTTAGCACACTGTTTCAGTCAAGCGTTTAATCAGAAAAGAGGAAGTAATCCCGAAAAGCAGGGCTGATATCTTTTTTAAACTTCTCAGCCCATCACATTTAGTTTTAGGAGGCAATGTAGGATTAGTTCAATGTCATTAGTATAGCACATTTTTAAAAATACACAATGCAAAATATAGCCAAGGAAGATATGGCATTGAAGGGAAGACTGGAGTAATGAAACATAATTAATTTAGCCCCAAAGACATACAAATCTCATTCCTTAAATATTAGCTTCATAGCTACAATATATTAGTTGCAACGCTTATATTAGCCCTTTGATGTTATATGTTATGTTACACAGGGTTAACTTGTATTACATGATTCTTTGTAACATTATGTAATGTAAAACATTGAAAATGTAACCTTTTCCCCTTACAAATCTTTCTCCTATAGCTCAGGGATGTTAATATACTAGTCTCTTCACATCTACATCACCTTGACTAGAGCAAGGCGACAAAATGGTGTGGTGTTGATCTCCCAATAAGTGTGATTTGTGCTCTGCACTTACTCCCTTGCCAAATTCACTCCCTCTTATTTTTCCCGTAGACTTCCAATTGGCCTGTTTGCAGGAGACTGTTCATTGGTTTTAACAGGAGTACTTGCATTAGCAAAGCAAGGTGGATTTAGACATTTTGAAGTTGGACTGTAGATTATAGATGGCTTTTCTAGCACTGACAAGTCATGCCTCACAGGTCTCTTTCTCTCCCCACACCTTCCATCACAGACTCACTCCATCCTAAAGTTATACCTACCCCTTCACAAGCCTCACCTTTCCCTGTTCCAAACCCATGCCTCCACCTCTAGGGTTGCATCATTTCACTCTGGCAGAAACTGAACTAAGGTCTTCCCACCAAATCATGCATCTTTTGTCAACGCGGACACACTCTTCCCCAAATAGACTTCTGCTGGCTGTTGTGAAAAGGAGTCCTCCAGTGTATTTCCCTCAATTCCTGATTGATTGATTGACAGGGGGTTCTCTGACTCTGTTTCCCCATCTCTAGGGTGCTGGGAAGGGTTTGAATGTCACTGTGTTCCCTCTCTTGACTCAAGGAATGATGATCTGTACTTCTTATCCAACCCAACTGCTGTATGTGTATGTAAGCTCTATGTGCCGTTCTCCTCCTGTCTCTGAGCTGCTCAGAAGAGGAGATTCTATTTTCTCTTCTCTGTGTCCTGATGGCTTTCTTTCTCCTTCGATGGAGGTGGGAGTAGTATGGTTTAGGTCCTCAAATAGATACTTAGCCTGATAAACATTTATTAGGCAGAGCAGAGAGTACTAGTGGGTTATTGCTTTTCTTGGGGAATTTAAGACCATACCTGGTGGAGCACGATCAGTGATGTGGAGGTTAGCATTATCTGTCTATCTAATCTATCTCTCAGATTTTTTTTTATAGTATCACTGTGGTATCTATGCTTTGTTATCACATTGCCAGCCAAGATTGTTGAGGAACATTACCATCACAATGTAATGCTGGTAATAATTTGTGACAGTCCTCATTTGATTCTTGATTAGAGCCGGGTCTCTAGTAAAGATGACTCTACTGAGAAGACTTTCCTTTCATTTACTTGATTCTTGGAATGGTGAAATACTAATAGAAAAAAATGGGGAATTCCAGGGAGGGACAATTTAATATTTTACAATTCCAACTTGAGTAACTATGCATCAGTTAACAGGGACTGACTAATTGCTACTGAGAGTGACTTCAGCAATAACAGGTTGGACAGTTAATGGGTTTGATGAACAATCTCCTGTCCTTGCAGGGGCAGCTGCACTGAAGAGGAATTTGCCCCTAGGAAAGATGGCAGCAGTAGTATCTCATTCATTACCTAGTTGTTCTAAGGGCAACTTTAATTCATGGCTGACACTCCGTAACAGCCCTTGCCACTAGAGACTGACTGAGGTGTATGCTGAATCAGACCCTAACTATCTTCTCCCTCAGTACCACAGGGATTCAGGCGAGTCTCATCTTATGCACATTTAACATGCGCGAATTCAGCTTTGTGCGGTTGGCAAAAACAGAAAGGAAAAAAAAAAAGAGAAAAATAACAATTTAAATACTGTACCTGTAGTGCAGGTGATTCCGCTCGCCATTACACTCAATGTAACTTTGACTATGCGATTTTCGCTTTACGCGCTGACAGTGGAAAGTAACCCCAGCGTAAGATGAGACTCGCCTGCACTTCTGACTGAGTAATTTTGAATTGTTTTGTAGTTGAACACTTCCTGCCCCACAATGAGTAGCTATATTAAAAGAAAATCCCAAACATATTGCATCTGCCCTCTAAAAAGCAAACAAAAGCTATGGAATTTTTTTTTTTTGAAAATGGCAGCACTGCTGCAGTCAATAAAACAGTATCAAAAGGGAAATAATAAAGCTTTGTACTTGTAGCGCTGTTCATTTGACGATCTCCAACTGCTTTACAAATAAGTACAGGCAAAGTACAGAGTTGAGGCTCTAAACCACACAAATAGTTAACATTATCTATGTATGTAGTTCAGGATGATAAGCATTACGTACATTTAAAATATTCATATTCTGTTAAGACAATATTAAATTATCTCAGTAAACACCAGGGTTGCCAATAAACATTACAGGCTAGGCTATTGGAGCATTGGAAATGCTGAGTCTCACAGGTGAATTGGATAGTGTTCTTTCCCTGCAATGTTTATGGAGGCACTTGGTATTGTTGAGATTGTAAAAAGTCTTCATGTATTCTTTTTTTTTTTTAGGCAAGGCCATATGTGCTGCCTTAAACTGATGCATGCATGTCTCACTGATGTAAAATTATACAGAAATTTTTCAAAACTGTTTTGTAGTGTAAGTTTTACAAGTCATTTTTTATTACTGGGAATTTTACAAACACATACAGAATTTTGAGGCAGGATATGATCTGTAAGCCAAATTGTGTAGTAGATTACACATACTAAGGTCCATTTTGAACATAAAACATTCTGTTTTAGTTCTTTTTGGAAACTACTGATTCTGAGGAGACCAAATGATTGAGATTTCATTTTATTTTCTGGTGTGATTTTGCTGGCTTTGGAGTGTCGTATGGAAGGAAGATTCAAAATTCAGAACACTAGTCTGACCCTCAAGAATGCTGGTCACATTGAAGTTTTGCTCCAGTTCTTTCTTCTTTGAAATGAAATGTTGTTCTTGAATAGTAGCATTCATTGAAAATCCTTTGCTACAGATGTGCCTATAAAGGTAGCAGACTTTTAAGATAAGAGAGCTTTATCAGGGTAATGTGACTATCCTAATTTTGTCCTTTGAATCACAGTATTTCATATGTAGTTTGTGTACATTATGCATTCACATCTACAGGTGTTAGTAACGTTGTCAAGTTCTTACATACACAGAATTAATTTAGATATTTATCTCCCTCTAAAGTTCCTTCCACCTTCTCTTCCTTATCTGGTCAGTTTGCTTGAGGATTGGTGTGTGTATGCCTCTGGGGAGGAGGGTATTAGTGGGAGCTTTCTTTTCTCTCTTGGCTTGTTCTTTGTTTTTATGTGATATGTTGGCTTGAGGGCAGGGGAATTAAAGTTCCCACTCCTCAAGTATTTGGGCCAGATTCAATTCTGCACCAAGATGCACTCAGCACTGGAGAGAGGTTGGAAGGGAGTTGAGGGGAGGCTTAAGGAGGGAAATAGCATGTCAGATGAGAATTGCTGTAGGAACTCTGCTCTCTCCTTGGCCCTGTCATGCCCTCTTCCACCACAACATACATCCTATTCTGGGGATAAAGGAGGACTCGCATAGAGCCTGGCTCTCTTTAAGATAGTTGAGAATTCTCCTCCACTAGGGGAATTCTCATCTGGCAAACTGTGGCCAGATTATGTCCCCTTTGCGCTGCTGAGGTGGTGGAAAGAGGGCAGAAGTGAGGCTGAGAATCTATCTCCTTTTCTGTTTATCTTTTTGTGAGAGAGTGGTTTTTTTGTTGGTGTAGATTAGAAGATGACTGTGTGTGGGAGGTTATGGTGAGCAAAGGCACTGAGGTTTACTGAAGACTCTCAGGGTGAAATAAAATCAGAAAATCCCATTGGCTTCCATTGAAAAATACTTGAGCAGTATAGATGGAATGACTAACTTAGAAACCTCTTGCAAGCAGGCTTGACTGGTTAATGCCTGATCTGTTGTTACTACGGCTCACACTTGATGATTCTGAAGTGCCATGTCATGCAAATTTGGCATGTGGTTGGATGAAGATGCTTGGCTGGTTCTACACAGATATTCAGTGATCACTAGCCTCAAGCAGAATAAAGAAGTGGGCCAATAGCTGTGATATTTTCATGCTTCTTGTAATGTAGGAGTTAGTCAACGATGGAGATGAGTTTGTACAAGCATATGGCTGTTTTGTATATCCATGGGGCTATACCAAGTTTTGTGATTGCAGAAGGCCTCATAGATGAGTATAATAAACTGGTGCTGGCAATGCAGTTGAAGTCCTCCTGGATTAGAATCCTTGGGAATTTTCAATGTACGTTTGGACAGCAGATTGGATAGTCTGGTCTGTGTGCTCCTTGAAGTGTTGGATTGTTTTGATTTTTTTCCCCACAGAGGCTTGAGGAGTGCTCTAACATGACCAGCCATATGCTTAAATTGGGTCTGCAACTATCTCAATATTTGGTGTTTTTCTTAAAGCCCCAGCTCCCGGAGTCACGGGATTATGTGAGAATCTCAGCTTTCATTTAAACAAAAAGTTTCTAGTCTTTATATTTTCAGAGAAAAAAATTGAAAAAGTGAAATCTAAGCATTCAAAAACAAGAAGGTAGATAACCGCATCCCCCAACAAATATATATATTTTTAAATCTCATTGTTTTTAAGACAATTTTTGACTTTGGGTGGCAACCTGACTCATGATTTTTGAATGTTTGAGGTTGGCCATACTGGGTCTGCTTTAGATTCTTGGATTTGTAGATTAGCCTGTTGAAAGATCTGACCATACCCTCATGTATTTCGGTGCATGGGTTATTCCATACTTCTCTCCTTCCTTACCACCAATGGACCACCATAGATTAAACGTTATTGCCAAAAGATGAACCAGATGGGGCACAAATTGGGGAGGAGATGACTGGAGTCACCTGGATTAATTTCTGATTGTCTGTTGTTGTTTTTTCTTCAGTAAAGTAGAGCACACTTCATACTGAAGAAAATATTTGACACGTTTACTGGTTCTGTTTGAGAAATATTAACAAACATATCTCAGTTTTTATCTATGTATTCATAAAAAAATAATTGATGAATTGGTTTGCAAACTGAATCTGTTCTTTGGTGTGGGATTTGAAATTCAAAGACTGAGTTGTGTTCCTCAGTTTTACTTGGTCACATGAGCTACATTGTATTGCTTCTGTTCCCTGATTGGCTCCTTGTTTGCTATTTCTCCCTCTGATTCCTTTTTTTCACATTTGCCCACAGTGGACTCCTTCTCTTTGGTTCATTTTGAATGTTAAGAGGGTGCATTTTTAGATGGCTATAGTGATTTATTGTATTTTTTTAAAATATGTTTTTACAGAATTTTGGTGAGCTATGGGCAGGAGCACTATAATAATTATTTTAGAAACCTAGAGTTACAACTCAAAGATACACTTCTACCTTTCTACCTCAAAGTTAAAACAACAAAATGATAATAAGGTTATTATTCGAGCTGGCTGACTACAGTAGGATTATCTGCAATCTTTTACTCCGGGATACCTGAGTCCAAATCGAGATGAGATTAAATAAATTTCACAGAACTGTTCCTGTTAAATAAAATAGTATATGTATAATATATCACAAATTCATTAGCTGCAATACAGCTTTACTTCAGAAGATACCAACTGGTTTGCTTACCTGATAAATATAAAGAGAAAATTTATTTTCCTGACAACACAGCAGAGCTTCTGCTAATCTTCTTTAAAAGTCACATATTTATGTGTTGTCCACATAGAGCCAAATGGGAATTTTGCCAAGGTAAGGATGGTTTGAGGTCTGCAGAATTGGTCTACAGATGTGAACAACAACTTCATTACAAGTTTTACCACAAATAACTGAAAAAATTGTCACTTCAGCTTAATAAAACCCCATCTTGTATGTGTAAACAATATATTATAGTCTGCTAAGCTCCAGCTAATCTTTATATAACTTAAGATCCTCTCTCTGCTGCAAAATATTATCCTTTGTTGGGAGAAAGGTTTAAAAAATGAATTAATTGGAATGAGCTTTCATTTCATATTTGTACTGCCAAGATTGCAATGAAAAACTATTTTATATTTGTTTCCCCCAACAGGACAGTTTGCAAAACGAAAGAAGACTTCTCTCTGGTTCACAGTTTCTCTGCTGGTAGTGTCTGTGTTCATACTGACCATAGGACTTGCAGCTACCACAAGAACAGAAAATGTTACCGTTGGAGGCTATTACCCAGGAATCATTGTGAGTAGAGAAATGTATTTTAGATTATCCGTTATTACCAATACGCTATTATGGCATAGACACAAGCAACCACAATTGATGAAGGAAATTTCAAACTCTGTTGCATTACTGGTGAGGGAAAACCTAAAGTGCATAATGTTTAGATCTAGTTCTATTATGTTTGAGATTCAGATGTAGGCCCTAATCCCGCAACTTGTGCATGAAGGCTGACCACTGTGCCTGCGTGGATCCTCACTGAATTTAATGGCTTTCTGCACAGGCACATGGACTCAATTTCAAGAATGGGCCATAATTTTCTACTGTATGTTAGTAATGACTTTCAAATCACTTAATTCATTATCACAGCCTTGATTCTTAACTGGACTTTTAAATTATCATTTAGTAAAAGAGAGATTATAAGTACCACTAAATACTCTGCTTTTAACGACTTCAAAAGGTAGTTTAGCAATAACTTTAATTTCATTGACTTCAATAGGATGGATCATTCACTTGCTTAAAGTTAAGCAGATGCTTAAGTAAACTGTTGAATTGGGACCTGAATGATTACAGTGTATTATTAGCTCTTGTTCATAATATAATCATACATTTTAAGAAAAGGGATGAGTATCTGTTAATACTATGCATAAATTTTGCATTGCCAATCGTTATTTGTAAACTACAATTGTTCTTTCTAATTAAGTTTGCTAATATGTTAAAGTCATGCTGAGAACATATTTGTTGGAAGGATTAATTTTAGGGTAATAATCTATATTAAGTGGTGTTTAAAAATGGAATTAAAATCAGTTCCAGGAATAAAATTTTAAAAGACTGCATTGTCCTTGGATCAGTTAAAATATGTAGACTAATACAATGGCCTAGTCTTTAAATAGTTATTTATAATTGTAATTAAAACATTTTAAAAATAAACTTTCTACAGTCATTCCCTTGGAGGAAATTTAATGGGTAATAAAGTTCATGTGCGCAAAGCAGTTAATTATAGCAATTAGTTTATTTTAGGGAGAAAATGTCTGTGTATTAAACAGAAAAATATTTCTCTAGAGCATTTTTTAAAAATTAAGTGTTATAAGTTTTTATTTAATAGGCTGATAGAATAGCTAGAAATGTTCAGAATGATTTGCAAACGAAAACCTTTTAATAATGAATTTTCCCTCTATTTCGTTTTAAGGCTGTTAGAACTGATGACATTTTGTAAAAGCATGGTCATATTTTACACATTTGTGGTTGATCATTGTAGTAACCGAGAAAGAGCAATGATTAATACATCAACGTCACCCTGTATTGATACAATTACAGCTTTTGATAGTGTGAGATGGCAACAGCTTCAACTCCCATTGACTTCAGTGAGAGCTGAAGAAGCTGAGCGCCTTGCAGAAAGTATTGTCTAAGAGGAGTATTAACATACTGTGATAGACCCAGGCCAGTTGGGTATAGCAGAAGGCAGATATACTGGCCACGGGATTAACAGTTTTCTGTTCCCTGACTGACCAGAGCAGGGGCTGCTCCAGGCTAATGAGAACACCTGACTCCAATTAACCTGCGAAGAGTCAGGTGAGGGCATTAAGCTAATGTGACCACCTGACTCTAATTAAGGCCCCGCTGATACTATAAAAAGGGCTCACTCCAGTCAGGCAGAGGAGAGCAAGGGAGCCAGAGGAGAGGAAGTGCGGCTGAAGGGCTGGTTAATGAAGACACCCTCAAGTTATTGGTAAGAGAGCCCTAAGGTAAGGGTGAAGAAGGGAGAAGCAGGAGAGCTGTGGGGAAGTGGCCCAGGGAAACTTAGCAACTCTGGCAGTGAAAGGTTGGCTGCCAACAGCTGCTACCATTAGGGTCCCTGGGCCGGAACCTGGAGTAGAGGGTGGGCCCAGATTCCCCGCAACCCACCACTACAGGAACACCTACTGGGAGGGGAAGTCAGGCGGACAGGAGACTAAACTGTTCTAAAACAAGCCCTAGGGACAACAGAGACTGTGGGAGTTCTCTCACCAACCTCCTTGCTGGCTTATGATGAAAAGGGCTCAGTAGTCTGTAACCCTGGCCCTAGAGAGAGAAGGGCTACGTGGAGGGTCACAGAGAGCCACTGAGGCTAGCATAAACCGCCTAGAAGCGCAGGACCCACAGGGACAAGGTCAGAGCTCTGCCACAATACCTATTCTGGTTCCATTTTTCCTTCACTAGTAACATTTCATTCACAAAGTCTGACTGAGAATTCCTTTCCTGCTGTGTGAATGCAGCATACAATACATAGATTTATGGTGCATTGGCTTAGGAAGATCAGAGCAGCTGAAAATGAACACATTTGTAAGGGAAGATTATGGTTTTTCATTCTTGATGTGATAAACTAAATGTTTGTTTATATGGAGCAATGAAAAAATAAGACCGCTTGTGAAGAGAAAAATTTAAATTGGAATTAAAAGAAGAGTGGTGGTGGCTTGCTCCTATGGAATTCAGTAACAATGCTCTTACTTCAGTGGGACAGGATAGGGCACCAAAGCTGCATTAGGCTTAATTCATTAGGCTTAGCTCAAGTGACTTTGGTCTTTTTAAAAAATATTATGCAAAATGACTTAAGCCCCCAGTTCTCTTAGCACTACTGAGACTACTTCTAACATGCATAAAATTTACTTGTGTGAAAGTAAGAAAGGGGAACTATGCAAAAATGAGGTTAGTTAAATAGAAATTAAAAGGTACAGTGACTACAGTGAAATCCCTGCAAGCTGCGTGGACACTTTTCAAAGACACCATAATAGAGGCCCAACTAAAATGTATACGCCAAATTAAAAAACACAGTAAAAGAACTAAAAAAGAGCCACCGTGGCTTGGCTTAATCATGTAAAAGAAGCAGTGAGAGATAAAAAGGCATCTTTTTAAAAAGTGGAAGTCAAATCCTAGTGAGGTAAATAGAAAGGAGCATAAACACTGCCAAATTAAGTGTAAAAATGTAATAAGAAAAGCCAAAAAGGAGTAATGACAAAATGTTTTTTAAGCACATCAAAAGCAGGAAGCCTGCTAAACAACCAGTGGGGCCCCTGGGCAATCGAGATACAAAAGGAGCACTTAAAGATGATAAAGTCATTGCGGAGAAACTAAATGAATTCTTTGCTTCAGTCTTCACGGCTGAGGATGTTAGGGAGATTCCCAAACCTGAGCAGTCCTTTGTAGGTGACAAATCTGAGAAATTGTCACGGATTGAAGTGTCCCTAGAGGAGGTTTTGGAATTAATTGATAAACTTGACAGTAACAAGTCACCGGCACCAGATGGCATTCACCCAAGAGTTCTGAAAGAACTCAAATATGAAATTGTGGAACTATTAACTATGTTTGTAACCTGTCCTTTAAATCAGCTTCTGTACCCAGTGACTGGAAGATAGCTAATGTAACGCCAATATTTAAAAAGGGCTCTAAGGTGATCCCGGCAATTACAGACCAGTAAGTCTAACGTCAGTACCGGGCAAATTAGTTGAAACAATAGTAAAGAATAAAATTGTCAGACACATAGAAGAACATAAATTGTTGGGCAAAAGTCAACATGGTTTCGGTAAAGGGAAATCATGTCTTACTAATCTATTAGAGTTCTTTGAAGGGGTCAACAAACATGTGGATAAGAGGGATCCAGTGGACATAGTGTACTTAGATTTCCAGAAAGCCTTTGACAAGGTCCCTCACCAAGGCTCTTACGTAAATTAAGTTGTCAAGGGATAAAAGGGAAGGTCCTTTCATGGATTGAGAACTGGTTAAAAGACCGGGAACAAAGGGAAGGAATAAATGGTAAATTTTCAGAATGGAGAGGGGTAACTAGTGGTGTTCCCCAAGGGTCAGTCCTAGGGTCAGTCCTAGGACCAATCTTATTCATAAATGATCTGAAGAAAGGGGTAAACAGTAAGGTGGCAAAGTTTGCAGACAATACGAAACTGCTCAAGATAGTTAAGACCAAAGCAGACTGTGAAGAACTTCAAAAAGATCTCACAAAACTAAGTGATTGGGCTACAAAATCACAAATGAAATTTAATGCGGATAAATGTAAAGTTATGCACATTGGAAGACATAACCCCAACTGTACATACAACATCCAATAGCTAATTTAGCTACAACTAATCAGGAAAGAGATCTTGGAGTCATCGTGGATAGTTTTCTGAAGACGTCCACGCAGTGTGCAGCTGCAATCAAAAAAGCAAACAGGATGTTGGGAAACATTCAAAAAGGGATAGAGAATAAGACAGAGAATATCTTATTGCCCTTATATAAATCCATGGTACGCCCACATCTTGAATACTGCATACAGATGTGGTGTCCTCATCTCAAAAAAGATATACTGGCATTAGAAAAGGTTCAGAGAAGGGCAGCTAAAATGATTAGGGGTTTGGAATAGGTCCCATATAAGGAGAGATTAAAGAGGCTAGGACTTTTCAGCTTGGAAAAGAGGAGACTAAGGGGGGAATATGATAGAGGTATATAAAATCATGAGTGATGTGGAGAAAGTGGATAAGGAAAAGTTATTTACTTGTTTCAATAATATAAGAACTAGGGGCCACCAAATGAAATTAATGGGCAGCAGGTTTAAAGCAAATAAAAGGAAGTTCTTCTTCACACAGCGCACAGTCAACCTGTGGAACTCCTTGCCTGAGGGGGTTGTGAAGGCGAGGACTATAACAGGGTTTAAAAGAGAACTAGATAAATTCATGGAGGTCCATTAATGGCTATTAGCCAGGATGGGTAAGGAATGGTGTCCCTAGCCTCTTTTTGTCAGAGGGTGGAGATGGATGGCAGAAGAGAGATCACTTGATCATTACCTGTTAGGTTCACTACCTCTGGGGCACCTGGTATTGGCCACTGTCGGCAGACAGGATACTGGACTGGATGGACCTTTGGTCTGACCCAGTATGGCCATTCTTATGTTCTTATGTGTGCATAAGTATTTGTAGGACTAAGGACTTAGTAATTTACTCCATTATTGAAAAATTCCCTTTATTTACATCTTTAGTTTATATTAATTATCAATTTTAGTGGCCCCGATCCTGCAGATGGCTGAATGTAGGAAGACCTTTGTGCCCACATGAAGTTTCACTGAAGTTTATGGAGCTCTGCATTGGCTCTGGGTTCCACCTGTGTCAAGCAGCTTGTAGGATCAGACCCAGAGCTTGTTCAAAAAACAAACAAAAAGACCCACCAGCGAAACAACCAACCAAAGGAACCCCTAACAGCTTCCCCTCTCACCTTCTGTAAATGCTGTGTGTGTTGTTAATTATTATTTTGTTTATTACAGTAGCACCTAGCGACCAACTGAGATGGGAGCCCCATTGTGCCTGGCATTGGGGAGACAGACAGCCCCTGCCTCAGAGAGCTCACTATCTGACTAGACAAGGCAGATATGGGATTTGACAAACAAACAGTGGGAACATTGTGATGGCTTACAAACTCCATGTCTGTGCCATGATTATTTTTTTTGTGGCATTTGTTTGTTTGTTTATCCATCCATCCATCTAGTTTTTTCCCATGATGGGGTGTGGGTAGGGGCTGTTAAAAAGGGACTGATGAACCAAAGATGAACCAAAAGGCGGGGAGAGGAGACTCTGAAGTGGGGGAGTAAGAAAAGAAGGCATGGAGGGATGGTGGCATGCGGATGAGGTAAAGTGACCATGCAGAAGTAAACAGCCAACCAACACAAGGGAAAGGATGTCCAGAGTAAAATCTGGGGAAAGAGCCTGATGACCTCATTAGAGGTTCCTGTTGCAGCTGCTTCTGTGTTCGTTGCTGGCTGGTCTCTGGTTGGCTCCTCCCAGGAATTTCTCTTTTTTTCCCAATCCCACATGGGCCCTGGTGTCAGTCTGGTTCAAGATGGGATCTGGTTGGAAGGGGTAACCCTGGCTGAGTTTTATTTCCCCATCCTCCCTCCCCTCATGGTTCAGTTGTGCTGCTGCAGTTGCCTCTGTGTTTGCTTCTGGCTGGTTCCTCCCAGGAGTGGGGGATGTCCTGTACAATTCTGGCTTTGAGGGTATTTCTCCACTGCAGCTGGGAGATGTGATTCCCAACACAAGTAGAAAGACTCATGCTAGCTCAGCTCGAGCTAGTGCCTAAAAATGGCAGTGTGGATGTTTCGACTGGCAGAGACTCGGGGTAACCACCCAAGTCCAAGCCTGCCCACCGCTTGGTCCAAGCATGGATGGCTAGCCCAAGCTGTGACGGTGCCACAATGGCCATGCTGCTATTTTTAGGATGCTAGCTCAAGCTGAGCCTGTCCACCAGTGCTTGGAATCACACCTTCCTGCTGCAGTGTAGACCTATCCTGTGAGGAAGGGGTAACTCTAGCTGAACTTCATTCTCCCGCTCTTCCCACTAGTGGTGCAGCTGTACCTGCTGCAGGTGTGGCTGTTTGCTGTGGGATGTACGGTATGAGAAACACTGTACTCTTTAGTGATTTAAAAACATCTTTTTCTTAGGACCTGCAATATTTTGCAATTTTTAAAAAAAAGGGTAAACAGAATTTGGGGGGGACTTGCATTAAAATAACACATCTATTTGCTGAAGAAGTTGCAGTTGACTCTTGCAGTTTCATAATGGCATTTCAAAGAAGGTGTTCTAAATATGTATACTTCTATAATACAACCATGGGTAGAACAAATGTGAAGTGCCTTATTTTTCTATATAATTTATTGTTGCTTTAAAATAGACATAAAAATTACTTACAGTAATATCAGTACCTGTGTTATTGAACATTGATGACTATTGTTTGTATTTTCTTGTCCCAAACTCCACATTGACACCAATGGGAAGATTTGCCTTGAATAAAGAAGGCAAAGTTGGCCACCCTGGAACTGCTAAAATATAAGAAAATTCCCATTCTGATTGTTCCCTGTTGCATCACATGATTTCTGGCCAGTAATAATTTTATACCAAATATTTTGCTCTTTCTCACAAATTGTTTTAGTTGGTTTATCTGCCCAACATCTCACCTTAAATATTGTGACATTCTTGTATGTTGCCAAATAAGCTGACCGGGTGTGTTTCTTTTTTTATTCTTTGCCTTAGCTTGGCTTTGGATCTTTCCTAGGGATTATTGGAATCAACCTGGTAGAGAACAGAAGGCAAATGGTAAGCAACAAAACTTTTTTCTTTTCCTTTTAATATTAAAAGGCTTAACTGAAGAAAAAGAACGGATTTACTATCTGTAGTTACCATGACTGACTCCTGCAGTTCTTAGTCCCAGGGTCAATTGATTTAAATCACTGCTTTTAATCATGATTTTAAATCTGCATGCAGGACACCTTGATTTTAATCGTGTTTTGCATTTGTACTTTTTTTAGTTATTTTCCTAAAGAAAACTGACAACCATTAAAACATGTTGATTTGCAACTAAATATAGTCAAAGTCAAAGTTCCCCCAAGCCAATGGGGGGGGGGGGGGGAGGGGGAGGGGGACATTGTTAAGGCATGTCATTTTCATAGCCAATGGTACACAAGGGAGTGATGTGGCCAGGATCATATCTGACTGCCCTAACCCAATGGATTTGGTACCCATTTTGCAGCTGGGTGAACTGGAAGGGGCCTTCTTTTTGCTAAACAGGAGGATATGCTATATCTATATACATCAATTTAAGCAATTATATTGCTTGACTTAAATTTATTTAGATCTTTAATTTTCCATATTTTACATTATGTTAGAAAATGGTGAATGATGCATTTCTTATTTACTAGATTAATTTTTTACTTGTGGTTTGTGTCAAGCTCTATTTGGATGGAAATTCAATTAAAATGCACAAATGGCATTTTAATTTTTTTAATTAAATAAACCTATCTTAAATCTTGGGCTGAGTGCTGTAGCTATCTTTAGAAATTTCACATTGGTATCTTCTTCGCGTTTTGTCAAATCTGCTGTGAAGGTGTTCTTAAAACAAACATGTGCTGGGTCATCATTCGAGACTGCTATAACATGAAATACATGTCAGAAAGCAGATAAAACAGAGCAGGAGACCTACAATTTCCCCCCAAGGAGTTCAGTCACAAATTTAATTAATGCATTATTTTTTTAATGAGCGTCATCTGCATGGAAGCATGGCTGACGCATGAAGGGACATATGAATGTTTAGCATATCTGGCACGTAAATACCTTGCAATGCCGCTACAAAAGTGCCATGCAAATGCTTGTTCTCACTTTCTGGTGACATTGTAAATCAGAAGTGGGCAGCATTATTTCCTGTAAATGTAAATAAACTTGTTTCTCTTAGCAACTGTCTGAAAAGAAGTAGGACTGAGTGTACTTGTAGACTCTAAAGATTTACATTGTTTTGTGTTTGAGTGCAGTTATATAATAAAAGAATTGGCATTTGTAAATTGTACTTTTACGATAGAGATTGCACTACAGTACTTGTATGAGATGAATTGAAAAATACTGTTACTTTTGTTTATCATTTTTACACTGCAAATATTTGTAATCAACAATAATAATATAAAGCGAGCACTGTGCACTTTGTGTTCTCTGTTGTAATTGAAATCAATATATTTGAAGTGTTTTGAGTTACTCATGTGAGTTAACTGTGATTAATCGCAGTTTAATAGCCCTAATTTTTATCTACCGTCCTTAGTCCTTTCTCAGGAAAATCTCTCATTGACTTTAATGGAAGTTTTGCTTGAGTAAAAACTACAGCATTTGTCCCCTAAATTTAGTTATTCAGTTATCTTTCTGTCAAGATTTTGGGAACTATAGAATGCATTGGGAACTATAGAATGATATAGAATGCATTGTAGCCTTGTATCTACTGAGCATGGAAGTCATGTTAGCAATGCCTTCTGCAAAACTGTGTAGTCTCAAAAAAACAGAACAACCACTTATAGCTCTTATTATCAAGGTGATAGCAGAGTTTCTCTGGCTAGTTTAGACATGGCCTGACCATTACATTTATGTAGGGGTTTGTTGAATTAGGTCTTACAAACCTGAGTTGCTTTTACTTGT
Organism: Chrysemys picta bellii; assembly: GCF_011386835.1. Taxonomy (NCBI): domain Eukaryota; kingdom Metazoa; phylum Chordata; order Testudines; family Emydidae; genus Chrysemys; species Chrysemys picta. The sequence continues at coordinate 244,531,451 of NC_088791.1, read as the reverse complement.
GTGAGCACTTATTTAGATAATTGAGACTATTTGGGTGAATAAAGTTTTGCAGGATTGGGTCTCTAGATAGTGTAATACAGTTACCCTACTCAGTGCAAAAAGTGGTTGTGTGGTGGCGGAATATCACCGTTGTCCTATATGCATTTTACACTAGAAAAATCAGAGTTAAACTTCATGAAATACTACGACTTCAGTGGACCTACATTGAATTACAACAGCTGAGGAACTGACCAATTACTTTTGTTCTTTGCTATGTATTTTACAGCAGGTTATTTTTTGAGGCTTCCTGTTTTCTTTGTCAGTAAAAACTGAATTGCTTTTGCTCTTTATAAACAAACAGGAAAATAATTTCAGGACATTTTTCCATTGCACGGTAGTTTTCAGAATACATTTTCAAGTATTCCCCCATATTTGAACTTTTGTTTTGCATTTTTAACAACTGTTGCCTCTGATTTCTATATCAGAGTTCAGAGCTGTTAACAGGGCTAATTCTGACTCCTCATCTAAAGGCAAAAGAATGCTTGCCAGATGAGAATAGGATTTTGTTTTCCACTGTAATCAGGATAGTTTACTAGTTGTCATCACTCTTGACAGTAATATTACCTCTTAGTTTTTCTTTAATTCACCTCTGTTTTCCATCTTTTTTTTTTTTTTAATGCACAACAGGCAGTCAAAAAGCCGTAAAAAATGAGTTGAATGAGATGGTGCTTGAAATTCAGACTGCATGGTATGTTTGTAACATTCATGCAATAAGGACTGTGGGAAATGCATGTCATAATTGCTTAGTATCTGTGTCTGTTTGCATATCCCAACATGAAATAGTAAAAAAGCAGGCTTTTGGTGTGAAATATGCCATTGTGGAATAGAAGGAAAAAAGCCTGTTGACAGATGAAGAACTGGGTAAGAAAATAATTAGAAGTCCAATTAAACTTGTCATCCATCAGTAGATCCCATAATCTGCAAAAACATTAAACATTATCAAAGGTAAGGATGAGTCAGTAGCTTGTTTTTAAATATTACAGAAACAGCTTCTAAAACAAGAGGGATTATGTCATAGGTTGTAAGATCCAGGGCTCTAATTATTCTCTTGAGTTTAACTTAGTGTGTTCTGTTGAAAGGCTTGGGGGTAGCTGAAATGGGTTTGCAGCCATCATCAACAAAGCGAGTACAAAAGCCCAGATAAGTATAGAAATTTTACAGATGTATCCTATTACTATAATGTAAAAATGGTTTATGAATTCAATCCAGTAGGGAAGGCAAATGATTTATCAGTGGCTCTAAGTTTAATTGAACTTAGTTTGAAATAGACCTTCAGTGTAATTTGAGACTAACCCAATGCAGAACTGAAAATGATATAGCCCTGTCTAATGACTTGATTCATCTTTGTTGTTTTAAATAATCTTAACATGAAAAATGAGTGTAGATTCAGCCACAGCAGAGAATTTTTTTTTGTATTAACTTACTTTTCTTGGTAAACCTGTTTTTTCCCCCTACAAGTTGCATTTATTTTCAGTCTACAGCTCCAAGTTCAAATTTGTTCATTGCTGTTAATTATAACTTTCTTATGATTGACATTTATAATGTTACTCCTGGGGGAGTTCTGTGCAAAAAATTAAAAATTCTGCACCAAAATTTTTTAAAATTCTGTGCACAATATTTTAAAATTCTGCAAAATCTGCATATTTTATTTGTCAAAATAACACTATAAAATCACATCAGTTTCAGTTATTTTGATAATTTATTTCAAAATACCTGTCAGTCAGTATGTCTGTAACAATACAGACACACACAAAATTCCCCCAGGAGTAGAAAGTTAAAGAAACCCCTATGATAACACAGTTCCTGTTTCTCTGTCCCCTCCCCTCCCCTCCAGAGGCCAGCTGTGGGGCACCCCCCACCAGCCCAGACACTCATGCCCGCTACCCCCCCCTCAGAGCCCAGGAATTCAGAGGGAGAAACAGCCTGATGCTCGAACCTGGGCTTGCATGGAGTTTCCTGCACACCACCTCCTTCCTTCAGGGCTTGCTGGGAACCACAGCTGTTGGGAACCCTCCAGCTCCCTCCCCCTCCCACGGCAGTGTCTTCTATGTGCAAGCTGGGCTCTGCCAGGTCCAGCAGCCCCTAGTGGCCGCCAGCAGCTCTGCAGTCCATTTCTGGGGGGGGGGCGGGGAGGGAAGGAAATGCTGCGCACACAACATTAATTTCTGCACAAATTCTGCATTGCGCAGTGGCACAGAATTCCCCCAGGAGTAGTAATGTATGTGGATGTATGCTATGGTTAGGTAGAGTTAGTTCAGAAGAAATCCAGTGCTGATTGAACATGAAAGAAGGTGAAAGTTCTGTCTGCTAGAATGGCCAACAGTTTGCTTGTGCTTAAAGTATAACATCGATGATCACCATAGAGAGAGTAAAGTGATCAGATGCTCCACTATTTCAAACACTTACCAGACATAGGGAAGAATTTTAAACCTGATTCTGTGAGTACCCTCAATTCCCATTGACTTCAATAGACTGACTTAGGTATAACCCGAATTCAGAGGGAATTGGGAGTGCTTAGTGCTTGCAGGATCAGGCTTGTTATCTCACTGCTAAATAATTTAACATTATTTCTCTACTGCTGTTAATCTGCTCCCCTCTCTATGTTGTGCTGAATTTCCATCAACAAAACAAAATAAAAAATTTGCTATCAGCCAGTCAGGGGATGATCTCCCACTGGAAGAGGTAATTTGGAATGCTTGGAACAGGACAACAAGAAAATGACTGAACGAAAAAACGGTGTCTCCATCCCCCTCAAAAAAAAAAAAAAAGTGTACAGCTGGTGACACTGATAACAGAACAGTATACAATTAAAAAAGAAGAGCAGTAAAACTCTGTTATCGTCAGAGTGGCTACTTATTACAGTTTGGTGCCTGGAAAATACAATCACTCTAAAATCTAGATTTGATTGTAGGACGTGAAGCAACCTTGCTTGCTGTCTTCTCACCTTAGAGTACAGAGTATTTGCAATTAGAAAATGAGATGCTGAAATTAAATACGGGGATCTGAGAGGTTGAGAATAAGCGAGGGTATCTATGACAGCAGAGTATGAGATTTGAATGTAGAGTCAGACTGACACACAGGGATGAAAGTGGATGCATTTTTCAGCAGCACTACCATTTTATTTCAGGAAGGGAAATTAGTAGCTCCATGAAAAGTCATAGGCTTTGTCTAAAGTAGGACTTAAAGGTGTGTTGTTAGACTGTGTTAGTGAACACTTAACACTTTCTAAAAGTATAGCATAGACAAGGCAGCATACACTTTAACATGTGATAAACTGTTTGGGTTAAAGCATGGGCTGTCCTTTAGCTAATCCTAGTGTTAGCTAACATGTACTAACCACACACCTTTTAAAAGCTATCCTGGAGAAAGCTGTATTATTTAGGTGGCTGAAAATAAAATGTCTGCACTGGTGGTGCGTACCAATGGTGGTGACAAAGGAGGGGAGAGTAGTGACTAGCAGATTTACAGGTACCTTTAATGTCACATTTCAGAGTAGCAGCCGTGTTAGTCTGTATCCGCAAAAAGAAGAACAGGAGTACTTGTGGCACCTTAGAGACTAACGAATTTATTAGAGCATAAGCTTTCGTGGACTACAGCCCACTTCTTCGGATGCATATGCATCCGAAGAAGTGGGCTGTAGTCCACGAAAGCTTGTGCTCTAATAAATTGCATCTGAAGAAGTGGGCTGTAGTCCACGAAAGCTTATGCTCTAATAAATTTGTTAGTCTCTAAGGTGCCACAAGTACTCCTGTTCTTCTTTTTAATGTCACAATCCCACCAGCCAACAATACCAACAGTAGGGTATCAGTGAGGGAAGGGGTTCAGTTACCACTTAAGCCACTAGCTTGCTGTTCAGTAGTGAGAATACAACAGAGCAGCAGCAGAGGGACTAGGCGTAGACAAGAAGTGTGAGAGAGGAAAGGACAGAGCCACACTGATCATTCCCAGGCTAGGTTGAGCTACCAGATTGTTACTGATAATGTTGTAGTTTGTGTTGTAGTATAGAGAGCTGCCTACAGCAGTTCTGAGGTTGGTGTTTATCTGTTGTTATATCATGTTGTATGTTTCTTTAAAGAGAGACCCTGTCAGTGTTCAGAAATTGGTTTCTCACATATGTAGTGTTTTCAAATTTCAGGTTTTCCCAGTAGATCTTGGGGATCTGCAAAAATAATCTCAAAGATTTTTCCATTCTTCAGATTTATCAAAAGATAGTTAGATAGGGCACCAACAAATAGGTGGTTTTTAGATCTGTCATGTGGGTTAAATTTCAAATAAAATGTTGAAAAAGCAACTATTACAGAGTTTGGAGAAATGGAGCCAATGATAACATTTATTTGGCTCTGTATTTGGTTGTTTAGAGTCACATGCTAGTACTAATGGTCCTGTGCAGTGCTTATGAGGTAGTGTGGTGCATTTTGTGGCAGTACTTCAACAGCAACTCCAGTTTTGCTATTAGGTACTGCGCATTTCTTTCTGAGGCTGTTGCTGTTCCAATGCAGTTACATGTGAAAAGAGTATTCAGAGCCAAACCTCTTTCAATTTCTGACACTGATTACATTTTATAAATAGTTTACAACCATCAGAAGCTGTGTGTTTGATATTTATTGTAAAGGCGGCAGTTATTAAACTTCCCACAAGAGATAGGCATTAGTCTCAGGATCTATCAGGATCAGTGCCGTGAATTGCACTTTGTCTGCTGTTCAGATGCAAATAGAACATCCTAGAGGAAAGGGATTTGAGTGGGAGTTTTGGATAAAGGTTTAAGTTGCTGATAGAAACCTTATCATATATAGGGTTGCCAACTTTCTAGTCGCACAAAACCGAACACCTGAGGCCCCACCCCCTGCTCACTACATTCCCCCTCCCTTGGTGGCTTGCTCTCCCCCACCCTCACTCACTTTCACTGGACTGAGGCAGGGGGTTGGGGTGCAGGAGGGGGTGAGGGCTCTAACTGGGGGTGCAGGCTCCAGGTGGGGCCAGAAATGAGGGGTTCAGGGTGCGGTAGGGGGCTCTGGGCTAGGGGCAGGGAGTTGGGGTGTGGGAATGGGTGAGGGCTCTGGCTGGAGGTGCTGGCTCTGGGGTGGGGCTGGGGATGAGGGGTTTGGGGTGCAGAAGGGGACTCCAGGCTGGGGGATGGGGCCGAGGGATTCGGAGTGCAGGAGGGGGCTGCGGGTTGAGGTGGGGGTTGGGGTGTGGGAGGGGGTGAGGGCTCTGGGTGGGACTGGGGATGAGGGGTTCAGGGTGTGGAAGAGGCCTGCGGGTTGGGGCACATGGGAAGTGAGGGCTCTGGGATGGGGATGCAGGCTCTGAGGTGGGGCTGGGGAAGAGAGGTTTGGGGTGCAGGAGGGGGCTCCAGGTTTTGGGGGGGGCTCAGGGCTGGGGCAGGCAGTTGGGACTTGGGGCTGGGGCGGGGGCTGACCTTGGGTAGCTCCTGGTCAGTGGTGCAGTGAGGGGGCTAAGGCAGGCTGCCTGTCTGTCCTGGCACCATGCTGTGCGTGCCCCAGAAGCAGCCAGCAGGTCCAGGTCCTAGGCGGGGAGGCCAGGAGGCTCCATGTGCTGCTCTTGCCCACAGGCACTGCCCCCCCCAGCTCCCGTTGGCTGGGAATCAGGGGTCAGCATGTGGAGCCCCGTGGCCCCCCTGCTTAGGAGCCGAACGTACTGGCCGCTTCTGGGGCACACCGTGGTGCCAGACAGGACAGCCTGCTTTAGCGCCGCAGAACCACCAGCTGGTCTTTTAACGGCCCAGTTGGCGGTGCTGACCGGAGCTTCTAGGGTCCCTTCTCGACCCGCTGTTCTGGTCGAAAACCAGACACCTGGTCACCCTAATCATATATTAGACTAATGAAAGCATCTTATTTGCATGAAGATAAATTGGTTTAACTTTCTTTGTATTCCTGAGGATAGGTCTATGCCACTCCTACATGAATAAATGAAGAGTCTTGTTTCATATTGCAAGGGGAAAAAACAGATCATGTGACAATAATCATTGTCCTTACCATGGTATTATTTCCACTCTTGAACTCACACTTCTTATGAGGTGAACAGCACTCCTGTGTGTGTTTGGTTTTTTGCCACTGCCAATCCATACTTCATATTAGGACCCAGGAAAGAAAGAAAAACAATTAATGCTAATGTAAAAAATATCAATACGAATGGAACAAAATATGTGACTAGTAACCGTTCTTGTATTGTTTAGCTCCCTTTTTAAAAATGAAAACCCAGCAATCCATTATCCATGGTTTGTTGGCACCATATATATGAGTTAGAGATTGTAATATAAATTAATTGCATAAGCTGAAAACAAATAAGGAGACAACCTGTTTAAGGATGCTGATAGTGTCTGAGCTCAAATATGGCTTCTTTAAATTTGTGAGATATACCCTAAAAATGATGCGATAAACCGGTGAAGGGCATAATACCTAAGCAACTTATTCCCTGGAAGCACCTTCCTTGTTGACTTCTTGGTCCCTATTAATTTTCCCCAGTGTAGGGTTATAAGCACTTTTTTCCCCAGAGCAGGGCCGTAACCATGGCAGAGCGAGCGGGGCAGCTGCCAAGGGAGCAAAGCTGCAGGGATGGAAAAATGAGATGGCAGGGCTCAGGCCAGTGGTGATGCCAGGCTGCCTGGGGTCGCTGCTTACCTGCTGTCCTGTTTTCAGTTTAGGGAAATATGTTCACCCTCTGACAAAAACCAAACCAAAACATTAGGGGGTGCAAATATGCTCGCCTTGGGCGTAAAATGCCTAGTGGTGGTGCTTTCCCAGAGTGGCTTTAAATACTACAGAACCAAGTAGCTATTGCCCTAATGTGGCCTTTCTGCAATTGTTTGCTGATGGTTGCATCTTTCCATCTTCCAGTTGTTAAGTGTCTGTTAGGTTTCCCCTTTCATACTGCTGAGGAGATGGCACATCCTTGCTGATAGCTTTGCATATTTTTGAATTTAGATTCTTGTTACTGGGTCAGCAGATGTTTGGACTGTCACGTGTTTGCAGCACTGGAAGACGTGGGGTGGAATCCTTTGCACTGGTTGCCTCTCTTGGCAGGATGAGTCAGCTTTCTGACTTCACTTCTGTACTTGTTTGAAGCATCGTCTGAGGATGGTTTGTTGATATAGGGGCCTAGAGATTTGCGTAGCAGGAAACAGGAATGTTCTGGGTCAAAGGAAAGTATAGGGGTAAGTAGAGGGGAAAAATGAAATCTTTTGGTGACGGCTCAATTAAGTCCTGGTACCTTTCCCACCTTCCTTTGCTACCATGCACCAGGATAATCGTCTCTTTCCGAGTATGCGTTGCGACAAGAAAAAGGCCAATCTGGCAGTTATCAGTGGTGGAAAGGTGCTGAGGTGGAAAGAGGGATAGCCAATAAGAAAAGAACCTTCCACAATAAAGGCAAGTGAAATTTTATATTTTATTGCTGCCATCAGTGTGAAATACTGTACAGACAGTAATAAACTCAAGGTAAATGAAAGTCTGTGTTATTAACTTTGTTTCAATCAGCTAAAATGTTGAGAGACTTTTTGTTTTTACACAGTACTCCTATATTTCAAGACTTCAGCATTGACTAGAATATTTCTGGGTTGATACACAATTTTTTTGATATTTCAACTTTAAGGTGCAGATATTTCAAGTAATTTTATCGGTGTATAACATCTGAGAATATTAGTCATACTTAATGGATATTTCAGAATTTCAGGATCCCCATTCTGTTCTGCTTGATAAACAATATTATTAAAAGTGCATCTTGTCTGAATGTTGGGATTGGATTGGTAATGTCTCTTATTTTGGACTCAGAGTAGCTATATTCCTCTTACCTTCATAGAGAACAAAATTATGTTTAATATTTTATGATGTGTGATCTAATGGCAAGAGCATAGATCAGGATCTAGGAGAATTGCTTTCTGCTCACAGCTCTGTCATTGAGGACACTCTATGACCTTGGGCAAGTCAACTGACCACTTCGTGGCTGTTCTCCATTGGTCAGAGGGATGCTATGAGGCTTGCTTAATTAATGTTTGTAAAGTGTTTTGAGATCTTGGAAGTTCATGGACTCAAAGGCATAAGTAAATGCTTACACTCGCCTTCTGTCATTCATATTGTGAATCTGCTCTTCTCTGTTCTCTACATATTTTCCTGTGGATCAAAGTTTAGATTGTATGTCAGACATGTGAGCCTGATCTATACGTAAACATTTTACTGGCATACCTATGTCAGTTAGGGGAGTGATTTATTTATTTATTATTTATTTTATTTTATTCTGATATAGCTATGCCAGCAAAGGCTCTAGCACAGATACAGTTATACCAGCTCAAAAGTACTTTTGTCGATATGGCTTATTTTGCTTGCCAAATTGGAATAAGCTATACCTTCAGAAGCATTTTTTTGCAAGTATAACTGTGTCTACACTAGGAGGGTTGAACCAGTTATAGATTTACTGGGGAAAAGCTTTTAAGTGTAGGTAAGGCCCTAGTGACCCTTACATTCCACCATCATGGCCATTCTCTTGCTTCCTCTGTCTGCCATCCTATGTACAGTACATAGGTCTCTAAGAGCAGATTATTTCTCTCAAAGCTGTTGTTTCAGTCTATCTGTCTGCAGATCCAGAGACTGTATTTGCCATGGGAATTTTCAGCACTCCTGAAAATTTAAATACAGCTCCACCAGGGTAGCAATGGTACAAGTGTAACCCTTCTGCCAGTTGAAGTGGGCAGCAAGAATGGCTAGGTTCAATATCTAGGGGTGCCTTTTCAACAATATAACACAGAACTGGCTCAGCTTCTCCCCCCCCCCCCAAGTAACCTGGAAAAATTACACGCTACCTTGTGGGCACCTCTAAGAGGCAATACTTCTCCTCTCGCAAGCACAGAATCCAAGGTGGAAAGAGTTTTTTCTTTAATAAAAGTAACCTAGCATTAATCAGGGAAAACAGCACAAGCAGGATTCATAAACATAAAAGCAAGGAGCAAAACACCCACCCCTGAGTACACTGGGCCGTGCCTTTTGCCTCAGGTTCTTGAATCCAACACCAAAGTTCTTGTAATGTGCTTCCTCCCCCACCCCGCCCCACCCATAACACCCCACTCACAGTTGTTGTCCCTGGTCAGTAAAGACCCAGAGTTCAGAGTTGCATCTGCATGAATTCTCCACCCATCATGGCAGTGGGGGAAGGGATAAAAGACACCTTGCTCGCTCTGCCCTCCAGCCACCTGCTCGCCACTCCCACCAGTCATCTTCTGCTGCCACCTGCCTCTCTGCTGGCCCTCTGTAGGTCAGCCCCTTAGTGATTGTCAGCTTTTAGTGATTTTTAGCTCTCATCAGGCTGGGCAGAAACACTGTCCTACCATAAGTGATTTCAGCACTTAAAATAACAAAAGGCTCCTAATTAAGCCTATTTGGCTCTGAACAGTGGGGAGGAACAGGTTAAACCAGACTGGGGACCCTTAGGGAGTGTCCACACCTCCTTGCTGGTACACTTGTCCCCACCTAGCTCTGCTTTCATGGGGTCTGGCATTTGAGTCCCTGGCTTAACGACGTCTTTTCAGCTGAGGGTGACCACCTCATTTGGGACAGGTTAAGCACAGTTCTGCTCCCCTTTACTCATACAGTAAAGACAACAACACTGATAACAGCATTTCACTACCCCTGCATTCAGTACTAAAGTGATTTGAAACCCAACACCAGCCAAAGTTGATCACTTGGAGCTACACAACTCCTGTCTGCTAGATACCTATATAGAGTAGGTGTGTTCATGTAAATGCAGTGTACTCCTGAAGTCTTTCCCCTCCCCAACTAGCTGTCAGGGGAGAGTTCATTCAGAACCTGTTTACACAAGCACTAGGGCAGTCCAGGCATAGATATTTTCACTACTGCTTTTTACTGGCCAGCACCTGTTCTACAGTCATGTTTTCACTATTACTACCAACAGGTACCAGGTCAACATGGGAAGTGCTTAAAATTTAGTGCAGACAAGGCCAGTAAGACTGCAGTGCACTGTTTTGCATTTTGAGGGCTTCTTTTGCAACCACAAGAGCTTTAATTTTCTTTTGTAAATGAATATTTAAATTATGTAGAAATTAGGGGCTAAAAGAGAAGGACATCATCACTTACCTCCTTCATACCAGTTCAGTTTAACCCCTGAGGATTAGCTCTAGTCTTTGGAGCTAAAGTCTAAGACAATTGCAATGCAGTGTAAATCCTTATATCCTTAATTGAGTAGATGAGCTACAGAGTATGATCCCTGAAAAGTGAAGTTCTGTGCTTTTAGAAATAACAGGACTAATTGTATATTAGGTTTTTTTTTCACAATGTTTTCTTATGCTGTTTATGGAATGACAGCATTGGGTACTTTACTGTCCCAGGATTGAAAACAAAAGTAAACTTTATAACCTGTGAAATGTGTTTGTGGAACAGTAAAGAAATTGATTACTGTGCCCAGCAAATGCAAGTTAGAGGATAAACACAGCACTAGAAATTAATCCGTGTGTTTGTGTGGGTGGCGTGCATTTAGCATTTACACTAACAGATGTGTGTATTTTGAGACATCAGTGGAGTCAGTCTGAGAGACAGTTTTGCAGGTTAACAGATCCATTATAGGTTTTTCTGCTGTTAAAACAATATTGGATGTAATAATTTCGATCAGTTTAAAATTTCACCTTTCTTTGCCAGGAAATGCAAAACCTTTACGACATCCAACATGCCACTTATTTCATTTGTATTGTTCTCTTTTATTGCTCTGAACAGAAACTCTAGTTAAAGCAATAAAATGCACTTTTCACATTTTAATCAATAAAGGAGCATCTGTGAATGGAAGTTCCTGGCTGGTCTCTGTAATGCCATAGCTGTTGATCTGCAGACCTAGATACATTTTTTTTTTAATTTTTATAGTCTTTCCTTTACTACTGTAGTTACTTTTTGCTTCTTGTTTATATTTCTGGTACCCTCCCATCCTATAATCATTCTTAAACAAGAGTGTTTTGTTGATGGTCACCAAGGGAGTTTTAGCAGTTCTAAGTGCCCAGTAGGCTGCTGCTTGCTAATACTGGCTCCTGAATCCTAAATGTTTCTCCAGTCCAGAAAGTCACTTGGTCGTCTTTCCTTTCACAGCATGATGCTCTTATTTTCCTCTCCACATACTTTAATAAATAAATAAAATGCCTGGTTTAATCACAAAAGTCAAACAGTATTAAGGAGAAAAAGATTATGTAACTTTCTTTAATATGAGTACTGAGGCAGGACTGCTTTTAATTCTAGATAATGTTGACATTTATTTCTGTTTAATTTATTTTTATTCTTAAAGTGTATTTACTATATAACCAAAATATTTTAATACAAAAATGAAGCATAAAATAGAATAGTGAACAGTATAGCATAAACTCATTCTGGGTGTGATATTCCACACAATGTTGAGACACTCCGGAGAGGCTCTCACAGTAGCAAACAGGGCTATTATAGGTATTGCAATCTGAGACCCAGGATTGGGTTTATTAATGAATTACAGTATATTTAAGGGACAAATAACAAAAGAAGAATTGAATAGTTGCTGGCTTGGCAACTATAGAAATCTTCTCAGAAAGGTTTAGCAAAGAAATAGGATGGTATAGTAGCTACTGCAATAGTCTTGCTTTAGCAGTATGTTTCTCTATTCAGAGATTTGCAAACCATCTTTCGGTCTATCTCTGGTGGGGCCCATCCCTATGACATCTAGGGTATAGAACACAACACTTTTTCCAATGAGCGTTTTAAACAATTCTCACTTCCAGCAGATGAAGCCATATGAGTTTGTGTATTCCTTTGTTTGCCCTAGAATGAAGGCAATCCTAGCCCAATAGTCAGAAAGACATATCTACAAGGAGAATTTCCTTAGTCTTTTTATGAGCAAATTGTTGAGCATCTCCATCAGATATAAGTAAAATCCCCTCTGCCTCTATGCTTGAGGGACAAGCAGAATTCTGCAGAGAAGGCAGAAGTGTTCAATAAATATTTCTGTTCTGTATTTGGGAAAAACAGATTATGATGATGTAAGGCATACACAAAAGGGAGTGCTATGATCATACATTGATAACTGAAGTTTTCACAGTGGTTGAACTTTTTGGACACCCTCCTCACACACACACATTGTGTTCCCCACAGTTTCTAATTTCTAGACATTCCTTACCCTTGCTGTCTGGTGGTGTTGTGGTATCGAGGCAGACGTTTTAGTTTGAGCCTTCTTTCATACAGACCTCTGAGTCTCTCTCTGCTCTGCATTACAGCTGTGACAGATAATTGTATGCTTTAAAGGATTCTAAAACATGTATTGCCTAAATGTAATATGGTGTAAAGGACTACAAATATGAGGTTGTGGGGAAAAAAGTTGCAGTTTGTTGTTTTACTCTGTGTTTGGCCAGTCTTTGAACACTATGTAATATAAAGGAGCAGAAAAGCTTAATGTTAACAGAGGAATTGGTTCCGTGCTAGGTGGAAATGGTAGAATTATCAACAATAATGTAGAAAAGGCAGAAGTGTTCAATAAATATTGCTGTTCTGCCTTTGGGGAAAAAACAAATGATCATATTCGATGATGATGATACAACTCTTTCCATTCCACTAGTATCTCTGGAGGATGTTAAACAGCAGCGACGGAAGTTAGACATTTTAAAATAATCAGGTCCAGATAACTTGCATCCAAGAGTTTTAAGAGCTGTTGATTAATGTCGATTTTCAGTAAGTCTTGGAGCACTGGGGAAGTTCTAGAGGATTGGAAGAAAGCTAACATTGTGCCAATGTTTAAATAGGGTAAATGGAGTGACCCAGGTAATTATAGGCCTGTCTAGTCTGACATTGATCCCAGCCAAGATTATGGAGCAGTTGATACAGGACTTGATTAATAAAGAATTAAAGGGGGAGGAGTAATATAACTAGTGCCAATCAACATGGTTTTATGGAAAACAGATCCTGTCAAACTAATGTTTTTTTTTTTTTTTTTTTTTTTTTTTTAAAGAAATTACAAGTTTGGTTAATAAAGATAATAGTGCTAATGTAATATACCTAAACTTCTGTAAAGTGTTTGACTTTGTACTGCACAACATTTTGATTTAAAAAAAAAACTAGAACAATATACAGTTAACAAGACATACATTAAATGGGTTAAAAGCTGACTAACTGATAGGTCTCAAAATTAAGTTGTAAATGCGGAATCATCATTGAGCAAGTTTTTAGTGAGGTACCACAGAGATTGGTTCTTGGCCCTACACTACTTTAATGTTTTTATCAATGATCTGGAAGAAACCATAAATCATCACTCCGTTTGCAAATGATCCCAAAATTGGGGGAGCGATAAATAATGAAGAGGACAGGTCACTGGTACAGAGCAATCTGGATCACTTGATAAACTGGGTACAAGTAAACAATATGCATTTTCCTACAGCTAAGTGTAAGCTAAGTATATACCTCTAGGAACAAAGAATGTGTTTTTTGAGTCTTTAAGTAATTATTCTGAAAAAGATTTGGGAATCATGGTGGATAATCAACTGAACATAATGTTCCAGTAAAAAGAAGAACAGGAATACTTGTGGCACCTTAGAGACTAACAAATTTATTAGAGCATAAGCTTTCGTGGACTACAGCCCACTTCTTATATGCATCCGAAGAAGTGGGCTGTAGTCCACGAAAGCTTATGCTCTAATAAATTTGTTAGTCTCTAAGGTGCCACAAGTATTCCTGTTCTTCTTTTTGCGGATACAGACTAACACGGCTGTTACTCTGAAACCTGTCATAATGTTCCAGTGTGACACTATGTCCAAAAGGCTAATGTCATCTTTGGATGCATAAAGAGGGGAATCTCAAGTAGGAATAGGGAGTTTATTTTACTTCTGTATTTGGCAGTGGTTCAACCACTGCAGAAATACTGTGTCCAGTTCTGGTGTTCACAATTCAACAAGGGTGTTGATAAGTTAGAACTTCAGAGAAGGAGGCTCTTGTGCTCAAAATGGTCAGAACAATGCTAAAATACAGAGAGAAGGGGAAGGAGAATAAAGAGAGAGAAGGTATATGATTTAAACTGAAACAAGCCCATGGAGAATTTTAAAAACCAGGACAATCTTGAACTGAATTCCTGGGAGGTAGTATGGTTGTTTAAGAGCTGCTGTAAGTGTGTGTGTGAAGGGCGTAGAGAAGGGAGTTACAATTTTTAAGATACTAGGTGCAGACAGAAGTTGGAGCAGATGGAGAGTTCAAGATGATGGACTGTGGAAGCAAGCAAGATGCATAAATCATAGAGGAAGGTGAAGGGAATGAAGATGTGTTTGAGGATGCTTCTCTTTAAGAAAAGAACTTCTTTATTTGAAGCATTTAGCTGAAGGAAACTGAATTGAAGCCCCACATTTCCTTATTCAAAAGAAGCAGAGTGTCAAAAGATATCTACAGCAGAATATCTTCAGCACAACAGTGGTAAGTCTAAAGTTAAAAATAGAGAGGCTGAGAGGGCCGAGGAGAAAAGAGCAAAGGGCACTGGTGGAACCCCCCATGTAAGCAGAAGAGGAGCCATTCCCAGATAGAGAGAACCCTTAAGAATAGAACCATGACAAGAAGGAACTAGATATGTCTGCATGGCTATGTAAGTCCGGGGAAGGCTGTGCTGAAATGAAGCTGAAAGAGGCAATATCAGTGGAAGGAAGAAGACTTTAATGCCTCTGGAGAATGGTTTCTCTGCTATTGTCAGAATGAAACCTAGACTGAAGTCAGTCAGTGATACTGCTATGCAAGAGATGAATGGAGAGATGAAAGAAGGCTTCTTTTAAGAGCACTTGAAAATAGCAATGGTCATATGCATGCCTGTGTAATTGCCTAATTTGCATATGCAGATACAGAGTTTGCAAGCCCAATGGAAGCTGCATCAAGTATGTTAAGCCCCAAATTCGGTTTATCATAACATAATCTGATGGTGAATAATCTTCCTTCACCCTCCCATCACCAATAATTTAGAAAACAAAATACAGCCTCTGTGTCTGTTTATATAGAACTGGTAATACTTTATGCACTGCTCTGGCAGAAGACCGATCATAAGTTGACTAACAAACAATACCCAGCACTTTGCAAACATCATTGATGATGCTGGTATAAAAACAGAAGTAAATGAAGCAGAACCACACTGGCTTGTACTCCATAATAAATAAGAGGGTCCTGTGGCACCTTTGAGACTAACAGAAGTACTGGGAGCATAAGCTTTCGTGGGTAAGAACCTCACTCTTGCATCTGAAGAAGTGAGGTTCTTACCCACGAAAGCTTATGCTCCCAGTACTTCTGTTAGTCTCAAAGGTGCCACAGGACCCTCTGTTGCTTTTTACAGATTCAGACTAACATGGCTACCCCTCTGATACTTGACTCCATAATAAATAATAGTCTTAGCAGTTCTATAGTACTTTACATCTTCAAATTGCTCTATAAACACTGGCTAAACTTCAAAATGCCCCACTGAGGTAGGTAAGGAAGTACTATTTCTATTTCCAAATGGAGAAACTGCTTACAGGCCAGGGCTGGCTCCAGCTTTTTTGCCGCCCCAAGCAGCGGGGAGGGGAGAACAGATTGAGCTACCGCCGAAGAGGAAGAGACGGAGTGAAGACCCCACCGCCGAATTGCCGCCGCAGGCTAAAGCAGAGCGCTTGAGCTGCCGCCGAAGTGCCGCCGAACATGCCACCCCAATAACGGATGGAGTGCCACCCATTTCTATTGGCCGCCCCAGGCACCTGCTTCCTTTGCTGGTGCCTGGAGCCGGCCCTGTTACAGGCAGTCACTCCCAGAGGCATTATTAGCATTAAATTTTTGCATATAGTGCCACAGGTGTGCATGGCACTTTACATAAGTAGTAAAGATACAGTCCCTGTCGCAAAGAATTGGCAATGCCTCTGCGAATGTTGGAGGTAAGCAGGCTTGAGTTTCCTTTGCTGCCCCCTTTTTATAACGTGTTACCCACTCTGCTGGCTCAGTTCTCCTAGCCAGTGCAGCTGGAGGGTTGATATTATTGCCCACTCTTGATCCTCCTCTCCTGACCCCTGTGTTAGATGTTCCAGATGGTGCTTGACTCCCATTGTCATTAAGTGGGAGTGTAGCTCTGAGTGGAAATTGTTGCCGCTAAATAAGTGTCTGAGAAAGTTGACTGGTTTCTATCAGTATCAGTGGAGGGAAAAAAGTAGAGATAAATAAGAACATGCTTTAGTGTCTGAAAAGAACCCTTGTATATCGTGCCTCTGACTATTGAGCCTGCCAGCGTGTGCAATATTATGAAAGGCATTTTCTGAGGGGAAAATGTAGTCCATAATATGAAAGAGGATTAAATAATTTTTTTCATCCAGCAAAATAATTGATACCTCTGGTGTGGCTCTTGATGTCCATTCCCCACACTTTAGTTTATCTAAGCAGTTGTGCATTTTGATTCATGTAAGTTTTCTCAAGATTTCTCCTGGGAGTTCTTCCGTGTCTCTGTTATTTCCATTGGGATTTTTCTGTCACTGTTTTGCCTAATTATTCCTGACATTTTACCAAACAGTGGACTTCTTCACAGAGAGGAAAACAAAAGTGTCCCTTGACCTCAAAGAACAAAATAGTGCAAACCAAAAGCCATTCTTCATCATTTATTCATTGTAACTAAAAACTATGTTTTATTTTTGTAGTCACCAAGATTCAAACATAAAAGCTATAGAGGAAAAGCTGTAACTGGAAGAATGGTATAGTCTGTAAGTGTAAAATTTCTTTCCTATATGTATTTTATAGTTTACATACTCAACAAACCAATTAAACAATATTAACATTTTTTGTCATTACATTTTCCTCTGAAAGAAGGTATTGGACCAGATCCTCATCTGATGTAAATTGATTTAACTCCACTGGAACTAGAATTATACATTTACGTTATTACATATGTTTCTAATTACATCACTGTAGCACTTGTAATAATACTTGGCATTTTGTGCTTTATGGGTCAGTCTCTTCTCTTAGTTATACTACTGTACATCTAAATAACTCCATTAACTTTGATGGAGTCACTCAGATTTACACTAGGAAAATCAAAAGCAGAATTTGGTCCTACATTTGCAAAGTTCTTTACAAATATTTAACTTTTTATCCACACAACATCTTTGTAAGGCCAGCATTATTATCCTCATTTTGCAGAGGCGAAAACTGAGGTAAATGGACGTGCCCAAAGCCACACATAATGTCAGTGGTGGAGCCAAAACCAGAGCTCAGGACATCGTGCCTCCCAATCCTATGCTTTTTGGCTTCAGACAATACTATCGCTCTCATGCAATTGTTTTGCTTTCTGGTTCTGCAGATATAAAAGAAATGGCAGAACTCGGAGCGGGATGGAAGGGAGTACAGCTTTCTCTGATGGGCTTTGATTATTTGCATCTTTGTAAACTTCTTCCTCCTCATAGTTCAAGGCAACTACACATGTATTTCCCCTCAGTGGCTCAGCAAAGGCACCCACTTCCAGTCTTGCAGCTGCCCTATTGTTACCTGTCTTGTGTGGAGACCTGCGCCTCTCCTTTCTGACTGAGGTATTTCCAGGCTGAACAGTTCTTTGCCTTCACTGTGTATCTCCCAGCAGAGACAGGTTGCCCAAGGACATCTGCTAGCTTTCTCTTCAGAGGCTGGTGTCGGAGAGATTGTCAACAATTATAAGATACCATGCAGTTCTTCCTATGCAAGCTTATTTTATTCTTAAGTTAAAAAGAATTACAGATAATACATATTACAAACAATAAAAGGACCTACACGTAGGCTAAGAAGCTTTGGATTCTGGCCGGCCCGGTCATTCTGACTCTTCCTTAGGTTTGGGGCCCTCCATGGAGCAGAGGTGTTGTCCGTTTACCTCTTTGGGGGGTGAGAGGCACTTCTCTTTAGATATTACAACCTGAGTGAATTTACCTACTCACCCCCTGCTGTTCTCCTATTTGCCCTTCCCATGCAAATACATACATTTCCCCAATAACACATATACAATTGCATTCTTAATACAATGGACTCCAAAGATTTTAAAACTCATTCAATAAGGTTTAAGTTCATTCAGGATATTGCAGATAATTGTCAGTCTGTCACAACCATGATAAGACATTTCTTTGTTTTCAATATCCCTAACTGACTCAGCTCCACTCTTTCAAATGTCATGTTAATCCAATATCCTAAACTCCTAAAACACTCAAGAAAACATTCAGATTCAGGGAAGTGGAAGGAAGTCCTCAGGTTTTTAAGATATCAGTTATCTCTATGAAAAGCACTTTGCAAGGTATGAGCTACCTCTTCTGTGATGCTGGTGTGCCATTTGCAGAGGTGCAAAGGTATTGGATCTGATTCTCCGTTGCCTTATACATGATGTAGCCAGATCTTTAAGCAAAATGAGTGTAAAATGCTACCAAATCAAAATAATAGGTAGTGTTTCTACACCCACTTCATCCTCACATTGAACAGAGGTGAATGACTAATCAAACTGCCAGATAGTGGGGAACCAAGCCCATTATGTTTGTACAAACTTGTTTCATTGCCTAAACTTCTAAAAATACTTTGCACTTACATGACACTTTTCATTTAAGTATCTGAAAGCTCTTTTCAAAAGTGAGTGTTATTTCCAGTTCATAGATGGAGAAATTAAGGCACCAAAAGGGTAAAGGAGTTGCCCAAGCAGACATACTGTGATGATGTTGGCAAGAAGAGCCAGCTCTCCTGACTCCATCACCTTATCTGACGGTTAGACACTCTTGCCTACCAATTTGTTCTAGCCATATCATAAATAGGTTTTTAGGGTCTAGCTAAGCCAGATTTGCCTGTGTTGCTTCCAGGTATGTCCTCCTTTGAATCAGCTAAATAATATTAATTGTGCCATTATGCAAGTGGCCAAGAATGCTCCCCCAGTTGTGCCATTCAGAAGGCCATGTAGATTTTCTTTTGGAGAGGGCTGAATGCATTTTTCAATATGTAATGTTTAAATTTGAAAGTTGAAATCGGTACTGAAAGTCCCATATTTAGTTACGCAGGACTTTCCTTAAGGTAAAAGCATGTGCTGATACAGCTGAGTTCTTATCTTCACAAATTATAGTTTTCTACCTCTGGTTCTTTCAGTTCCCAGTGCTGTAATTTAACATACTAGTATTTGGATTTTTTCCCCCTCCCTGATCTGGAGGCCAGTCTAAGAAACAAACCCACAGGCACTGGATGAACAACCACAAAATTCTTTCATCATTAGAAATTCCGGTAATTGTACTCGGTGTTACAACTAGAATTGACATTAATGAATAATGAAGCTCCAGCACATGACATAATCATATCTCCTGTGGTTTGACAGCTCTCGAGCAAAGTCTCCATTACAGCAATGCTATTACTGAAGAACCGACCTTTGGAAAGAATGGGCTGACAGGCCATAAATTGTGAGGCACATTACCTAGTGCAGCGATAAGCCTCCTTAATAACCCAAGAGTGAGCACTGGTATAAAAGTCTGGCCTGTTTAAATTCTCTCCATAGAGGCAGAGCAATGGTTTCAGTTAATGATGGTGGCAAAAGCTGCTGTTGTGAAGAAGTCTGTGCAAAAGAGGAGGCAGAGGCCCCAAATCAGAGTACGTTAATTAACAATTGAAGATATTTTTTTTTTCTATCTGACAACACAGGCGGCTCTTTACTGGTAGCAGCACCTCAAGCAGAATGCAATGAGTTTTATTCTCTTAGTTTTACAGGTTATTAATCTATGTCCCTGTTTAGTTGCCATAGTAACAGATGCAGTTCCTGGTGAGGATTGTGCCAGGTATTGAAAGTCCTTGTATGTTGTTAGGGTGACCAGATGTCCCAATTTTATAGGGACAGTCCCGATTTTTGGGTCTTTTTCTTATATAGGCTCCTATTACCCCCCACCCTCGTCCTGATTTTTCACATTTATTGTCTGGTCACCCTATATGTTGTGGATGGTGATATAGTATGCAACCGGTTTGTAAACTTCTGCTTTTACGGTATTAACCGGTGAGCTGAAAAAATGCAATGAACTTATTTGACTACATCTTGAGCACTAAACTTAGAGATGCATGGAAATATAAGTAGTAAAAGCTCCACAGAACCAAACTATACATCTGATAAGTTAGTTTTAGGGACAGCTACAACAGACTGCCTCCTGTAGTTCTTTATTAAATGTGTTTGCTGTGCCCAATTTGACTATATAAAGTGCTTTGAAAACCTGTGGTGTAACATATATACAGCTATTTCAGAGCCTTCTCCTTTCAGACCAAAAGGCATCAGATGACAGTGTTTCTCAATTTACATTGATGCAGATAATTGTGACTCTGCCTCTACTTGGGGAGAAAAAACAGGGAGATTTGATGAGGAGCACAGTACACAGAGACGCCAGAGCCTGTTCAATGCAAAAGCAACCATTTACCATGAGTAAAATGTTCTTGTTAGATATAATGTTACTTACATCTTATGCAGTAATGATTTAGAAAACAAAAAAATCCATATATTTTCTAGAGATTGAGCGGCTTAGCCTAAAAGCAGAGGGTGATGTATCTTGAGAAGCATCCAGCACTCACAAGTGATTATAACAACAATCTTAATTTAGATATTGCCTTTGAGTAAAGACAAGGAATGGTTGATTCAGAACCATGAAGGAGCCAGGTACATATCAGAGCCACAATCTTAAGCCTAGCAGGACTTATAGGGCTGTACTTTTCCCTGAAGGCAGACGGTGGGGTACCAGCATGTAACAAAATCATAAACTGAGGTAGTTTATTCATACCGCGAGGGACTACACATTGATCTAAAATATGAAAGTTATGTCAGCAGAGGCAAACTTTTAAGGTTCAGAATTTGGGTGCACTTTATAAAAGTCTCCAAAACTTGTAAAGCACCATCTCATGCCAAAACATGCTACTCCCCGCTACCTTCTTCCCCACTACAGGCTATTTATCTTTCTCACTGAACAGGCCCACTCACTACCACCCACTGTCTTGAGCTGCCATTGTGAAGAGACCCAATGGTCTTATATACCCTTCTGTGTGTGTAGGGGGGAACCAACTGGCTTGGCCAAACTTTCTAGAATTTTATAGCCTGTCTTTCCAAAGTTTAACTTCAGCTAGCTTTCATTCGTCCAGCTGCTAATTTCATTCAGGCATTGGGAAACCTGTATGCTGATGGCTTTTGCATTTGACATGAACCCTAGATAAAACTGGATATTGTCTGCGGACTGATTTTAAGCCCAAGGTAGGACAAAATCTCTCCTAGCGATTTTATATAAATGGCTAGGGGAGAGTATTGAGTCCTGTGGAACTCCACAGATTAGACCTTTTGAGATATGTCAGCAGTTGTCTTTTGCAACCCTTTGGGTGCAATCAATAGTAAGTATCAAAGCCAGCTCAGTGGTCTTCCAGTCACCTGCCAGGTGTTTAAGAGGGGTGAACAATCTCATTAGTTAGACTTCATGGTCAATGACATTGCATGTTATTGAGAGATGGAGGAGTATGTGCATGGGTTCGAGATTGGCCCATTGCATTCTAGGGTATCTCACATCGCACGAGTGTTAGCCATGTCTGCAATGGTGAGCAGGAAGGAAACATTTCAGGTTCTGCTGCTTCCAGAGAGGCAGAGTTGGGGCAACATGATGACCACTTGTGACCCTCGTAGTCAGGTAGGCTGAAGAGAAGGCCCAGCACTCTTACTGATTGCACAAGAACTCAGAGTTGACAGTATCCAAAACTTCAAAAATGGGTGTTCAAAATTTGGGAATACTTTGATGTTGTCTATTGAGTAAGTCATGCACACCCAGTGTGCTATATGACTAATAAGAAGACATGAGATTTCTAATACGGATAGAGTCTTACACAGTGAAACCGACACATCTGTTTTCTTAGAAAACAACTGTTCACAAATCTACCCTTTCTTTAGCTTTTCCCATTTTAGTATTTTATATTTCAGCTGTTTATATTTCAGTGGGGCTAGTCATGATAGTGGACTCTCTATCCAGTAGTAAATGCGTGCAGGACTGTTCGATACAGAGCGCTAGTCCAGTCCTTTTTTCAAAAATATCTGTTTAAACAGCTGATTTGGTTTTCTTTTGATTATTCACTTAAGACAGTTTTCACTGTCTATTAATTGACTGTACATGTTTCCCCTGGAAACAACCAAATTATTGTATTCTGTACCAGTGCCAATAATATGTTCCAATAATAATAGAGGTGGAAAAGTTC
Source organism: Chrysemys picta bellii (assembly GCF_011386835.1). Classification (NCBI taxonomy): domain Eukaryota; kingdom Metazoa; phylum Chordata; order Testudines; family Emydidae; genus Chrysemys; species Chrysemys picta. The sequence goes on along the minus strand of NC_088791.1, from coordinate 244,509,222 downwards.
AGTTGCATAGCAATATAACAGTTAAAGCAGGTATTTTTACTGAATCAATGTTAAAAGGAATTCTTATTAATAAAGAAGAACTTACCATATAAAACATGATAGCCAATATTAAGATGTATATGAGATTCTGTCATTGATCTGAACCTGTTATTTTCTTTTTAAATCGACCCCTATTTTTCACTGGCTGCCACTTAGTAAAATTGTCCATTACAATTTATTTACTACTGTTCTTCTTTCCCTGTCAATGACCAACAGTTGGAAGTTCAGTAATATAACAACTCTAGCAGTCATACCAGTCATAAGAATAAGCTTTTGAATTTACAAGTTTTCTTCACTTTGCTGTCTTAGCTGCATTTTTTGTGAAGTATCTCATTTTGTAGTTTGATTTTTGTCTCTCACTAAGAAAAATAGAGTTGGAGAGACAATATTAGTCTGTAATTTTATTTTAAGATATTCTTTGTTCTGTTTTCTTTCTGTTTCTTTTAATCTTTTTCGTATCTGGAGATATTTTACATAAATTTTGAATGAACCAAAAGAACCAGCTGAAGTAAGGCCTCATTCTGTCATCTTCACTCACACCACATATTACCTTACTCCACAAGTTGTTATATTCATTTCAGTAGGAGATCACTCAGAGTAAGGGTGGGATTCACAAAGGTGTATAGATGCCTAACTCCCTCCCCGTTTTGTTTTAATGGGAGTTAGGTGCCTAAGTAAGAATGCTACCCTAAATTACTATTCAATATGAGTAAGGGTGGCAGAATCTAGACCAGAGTCAATCTTTTTGAATCCATGAAAGTGTTTGCATGGGTAAATGATCATTAACGTGAAAGAGGGCTGCAGAATTAACCCCACAATTTTTTACAAAACCAGTTTACTGTGTACCTTTATGTAGGCATTTCTTATAGATGAACTCAGTATTGGAATTCTGAAGCTGAAAGTTAGCAAAATCTTGTTAGAGGATTTAAGTGATTCTCGTGAGGGGAAAACATTGATTTTGGAGTGTAAATCATCAATAAGTTGCTCATGTGTGAAATAGGAAAGGCAACTCTGGGTCAGGTTCCAGTAATTCATTCTCAGCTCAGATAGGCAATTTGGTAGCACTCGGATGAATACACTAATTATTTGAGTGACTGCTATGGCTTGAAAAACAAGATAGAGATATCTTGGAGCTTCATATAGATTGGCTTGATTTAGGGTTTTTGTATGTCCACTGTCTTTCAGATAAAGAGACCATAAGTCTTAGCAACTTTACTTACACTGTGACAGCACAGTCCAACATCCCATAAGTAACTAGAATAAACTTTAATGATAGCTCTGTGTGCATGAAGAGATGAAAGGATATATTAAAAAAGCACCCATGAATTATGTCATTTGAAAGACATGGGCCATATTGTGCCATCAGTTTTTAAGCAGAATTTCTATTGATTTCATTGAGGTATTTTATTTCAAAGTGGGTGGTACAATATTACCCCATATGTATATATCACATGATGCAGGATTGCAAGATCATAATTTGGTACTGTCACACTATCAATTTTTCTGCTTGAAGACACTGGTGTCCACCAATGTTGCTGTAGTTATGGGATGTGAAGTTTTAAAGTCTAACTTCACTCTTTCAGGGCTTCATAATGAATATGTAGTGATTTGCTCTAGGGTAAAACATGGTACTCTATGTAAGGCATCAGCTAGAGGGAAATTATTATGAAATTATAGGTGTTCAAAAAGCCAATAATTTACTTTTATTCACTTGTGTTAATCCAAAACAGCTTCTTTGTTACAATTAGAATTTTATGTGCTGTATTCAGTGTTATTCTTCAGGATGAAAAGCTTTGTATAAATATTAGATAATAGTTAAAAATGAATATTTGTATATGATTAATTGATTGTGAACTGTTGTTTTGTTTTTAAATTAAAGCGCCAAGTTACATGAGTGATTTATTACAGCATCATATTGCCTCTATATAAATCCATGGTACGCCCACATCTTGAATACTGTGTGCAAATGTTGTCGCCGCCCATCACAAAAAAATAAAAATAAAAAATTGGACTTGGAAAAGGTTCAGAAAAGGACAACAAAAATGATTAGGGGTATGGAACGGCTGCTGTATGAGGAGAGATTAATAAGACTGGGACTTTTCAGCTTGGAAAAGAGACAACAAAGGGGGAGGCAGAATATGATCGAGGTCTATAAAATCATGACTGGTGTGGAAAAAGTAAATAAGGAAGTGTTATTTACTCCTCCTCATAACACAAGAACTAGGGGCCACCAAATGAAATTAATAGGCAGCAGGTTTAAAACAAACAGGAAGTATTTTTTCACACAACACATAGTCAACCTGTGGAACTCCTTGCCAGAGGGTGTTGTGAAGGCCAAGACTATAACAGGGTTCAAAAAAGAACTAGATAAATTCAAGGAGGATAGGTCCATCAATGGCTATTAGCCAGGATGGGCAGGGATGATGTCCCTAGCCTCTGTTTGCCAGAAACTTGGAATGGGCAACAGGGGATGGATCACTTGATGATTACCTGTTCTGTTCATTCCCTCTGGGGCACCTGGCATTGGCCACTGTTGGAAGACAGGATACTGGGCTAGATGGACCTTTGGGCTGACTCACTATGGCTGTTCTTATGTTCTTAAGATGGATGGATCAAAACAAAGAAGTCTGTCTTTCCCAGTGAGTGTTTGTTTATAGTGGTTATCAGGATTTCCAAAGAGTCCAGAAGAGAGAAGGATGGTACAGAGGGAGCAGGAAGGGAGTATGGAATATGCCATAAAACCACTGAGGAACAGAAAGAAAGTACAGGGAAAGTGGGAAAGTCTACATAAGGTCTGCACAAACTGGCTTTCTGCCCAGCATGGCTTAAACGATAGCATAGGCCAGTCAATTTGGCTTGGGAGAAGGCTTCTGTCTAGTTTGTCAAATTCAGTGAATGAGTCACCTCAATCTTAAATGGAATTGATGCGTGTCTGCCTAAAAATCTGCTACTACACAAGGATGTGCTATAAGATTCTCTACCTACCCACCCACTGGCTTAAATTTTTTAAATAAGCCAATATGTATTAACATAACGACAGTGACAGAATATGATGGAGAATAATGGCTCTACAGCAAGCAAATAACATATTTAAAAATAAATGCTTAAACAGAAATAAAGAGGGCCAAATTTTTCAAATGGGTCTCTGATGCCATGCCAGCAAATTTTCTGTGTGTGTAACCAGCATTTTGAAATTCAAATATGAGGCTTGTGCATGCAAATGAATGTATTATATGGAATGTGTGAGTGCCGTTCTAGGGGCCAGTTTGATAATTCAGACCTGGATTTTTCTTGGGTACATCATGTGCTTTTAAAGGAGAAATTACTGTCAATATAGCAAATAACAGACATTTTCAAAATTCTCTAATGGAACTTTCAGAGTAGCAGCCGTGTTAGTCTGTATCTGCAAAAAGAACAGGGATACTTGTGGCACCTTAGAGACTAACAAATTTATTTGAGCATAAGCTTTCGTGGGCTACAGCCCTCTTCTTCGGATGCATAGAACGGAACATATATTGAGGAGATATATATATATACATACATATATGCTGTAGCCCACGAAAGCTTATGCTCAAATAAATTTGTTGGTCTCTAAGGTGCCACAAGTACTCCTGTTCTTTCTAATGGAACTGTGTGTTAAAGGTGCTGTTATGGTTTGTTTCTTTCTTTCTTTCTTTGGTTAAAGTTGCAGGTGGGAACTGTGAGCCAGGTTCAGTTTATGTGTACGCTGAATTCTGCTGATACAAACCCAGGTACGGAGTCCCTGGAGAAATAAGTTCTCTGAGTGGAGGGAGGTTGCAGTATTAGAAAGTATCCAAAACCTCTCCTTCACCAAAAGGCACATGGTGGCCAGTGAAGTCCCAAAAATAAGTGGTGGCAATGACCAGGAAAGAGTTCTAGCCAGGGCAGTTGTGAACTACTCTGAGCATGTGTCTCCTTAATAGCTTCTGCCAATGAGGCTGCTCTGGCCTTTATTGGTCCTTTGTATCAATTTAATGCATGCTTAGAGTACTGGGAATTATGTGTTGTCTTAGTGTGGCTGATGTATCAGCTGTGTAATATTTTTGTAACATGTTTTTAAGTAATGAATTATGTGCTTGGAGGATGATGTTAGTGATAGAGTGCTCATTGGATCATAGGCAAACCACAAGTCTACTGAGCCCAATACTTAACTAAGAATAAGCAACTGTTATTAAGTGTGTGTGGCTGGCATAAGAATTGGTCTCTATCTGTTAAGAGAAGGGCAACACTGGCCCTTCTGTTCCATGAATAAATATGTCCTTAATTGATTTTAATTACAATCTTAATGAGATAATTGAAATGAAGTCCAGAGCTGTCGCTAGTAGACTTGTAAGATGAAAACCAGCAGTTGCAGATTATGATTGTTGTTTATATTGTGGTAGCAAAACAAATGTGCTAGGCACTATAAAACACACAGGAAGACCAACGACTCCCCCGTTGCTGCTCCAATGTGCTTTCCTTCCACCTCTATAGTTTAGATTCAGACTGAGTAAGAGACTTGGGAGAGAGCAGAGGGGGGAAACCCATAGCCACTTCGAGGATGCCCATTTCAATGAAAATCTTTAAAGACAGAAGATTCCATGATGGTGAGAATAAGGCCTTATCTACACTACAGGGAAAATTCGATCTAAGCTACGCAATTTGAGTTACGGGAATAGCATAACTCAAATCGATGTAGCTTAGATCTACTTACCGCGGGGTCCACGCTACGCGATGTCGATGGGAGACGCTCTCCCGTCTACTCCCCTTATTCTTCTCAATTTGGTGGAGGACAGGAGTCCATGGGAGAGCAATCAGCGGTCGATTTAGCGGGTCTTCGCTAGATCCGCTAAATCAACTGCCGATGCATCGATCGCCGCACGTCAATCCCCCAGTAAGTGTAGACAACCCCTAAGGATCTGTATAGTGTCACCTGCCTCCTGCAGTTACTGGCACCAGCTCCTGTAAAGGGAGAGTTGGTCTCTGTTGGAGTCAATGTGGGGGAGAGCTCATATTAAATAATAAAATAAACCTTAAACCTCCCCCACTGCACCTTAGGAATAAAGGTTCTGATCCTGCAAAGACTTATGCAAATGCTTAAGTTTATATTCTGTGAGAAGCCCTGTTGCGATCAGTGGGACTCCTCTCAGTACATAGAGGTAAATAGGATCAGCGTCAAGGTGAGAAGATTGTCGGGGCAAATAATTATTTAAGGTATATTAATTGACTTAGATGGCTTAAAAGGTTGAAAGGGCACCTGTAAGTGTACAAACTGCCAGAGCTCCTTTTCTTATACTCTGTTTCCCTGCCACTCCAGCACTTCTTACCAACCATTGATACATCACTTTGTCTACTGTACTTAGCTACATTTCCATTATTGTAGCTGATGAGTATTATGATATAGTGTGAATGATGTGCTATAACATTTAATTGTAGCGTACTAGGGCATATCAAAGTTGGGATATTTTGATGGTATTTCTACTTTGTTTTGATTTAAATAAATAAAATGCTTCACTTAATGTATTCAGAACATCTTAAATGTTGGGAAATGTTTAAACAAACTCCAGAGGAAATGAGGTGATTCCAGGCAGTTTTGGAAAATCTTATAAACAATGTGGAGGAGCTAAACATGGAATATAACTTTAGTCCTCGGATTTTTCTAAGGGAAAAAGAATAAATAAACTGGTTGGGGTAGCAAAAGCTTTCTTACAGTTGACGGATGTGCATTTGGCTGGTTAAGAACCTTGCAACAAGCTAATATTTGTGCGCGTGAATTGCTACTGCTGTAGCAATACTTTACAGATTTATATGAGCCAATGGGGAAGTGGCTTTTGTCTTTGCCATGCACCCTACAGAGACCACTGCTGGTTTATTTGATACACTTGATTTAGGAGAAATCACCATTGCATTTAATAGCTCTTGCAGCTATTTTTAATGGAAAGATTTAAGCTTTTCCAACAAACTGGGTTTTCTATCAATTCAGCGGTACTGGTAGCTGCAAGAATTTCTGCCTTGTTGCCTTGTGCCACCGGTATTCTCACTGAATTGGTGGCAAACTAAGTGATTACATTTGATGACACAAGTGAAACGTCTCGTTCTAGTTTGCCAAAGCAATTTGTTTTATAATTGTGTCTCAAGAATTGCATTGAACAAGTTGTTAAATCCTCTTTTCTCTTTCTAGTTGGTAGCATCCATCGTATTTATCAGCTTTGGAGTGGTAGCAGCATTCTGTTGTGCAATAGTTGATGGAGTCTTTGCAGCACGACATATAGTAAGTATGGTCCTTAATATTTTTTCTTTTGGTTCAGAATGCTCATGGCACTTCCAGTAGGAAATATTTTTTTCCGGGTTATGTTAAGCGATGTTTTAGTTACTTGATAGCCCTTCTAGTTCGAGAAATGATTTATTCATTGACGATTATGCCATTCCTGTTGGCAGAAAACGAATAGGAAACCCCAATCAATGTCAAAACTTAGAGATGTTGCCAAGACTACGTTCATGTCTATGTGAGTTTCAGCTACTGAGGAAAAGTTAAATGATACAATGACAGGAGCTCACAGACTAGTGCCTGCTTAGGAAAGTGAGGATATTTCAGGCTCCCCCAAAAGCTTTATTTCATTATTCAGAACTCCAGACATACAGAAGCTCTGAGCATGGCCAGTCAAGATGTGGAACGCTCCAGATTCATATTGTTCAGGGTACATATAGTTCAAAGCAGTCACACTACACCATGCACAGCACAGGGGTAGCTTTGCCCCAGGCTCTTTCAAGAAAGGGAGTGGGGTACAACAAAGGAGGAGAGATCGTTTTGATGGAGAAGAACATCGAGAGATGGTAAGGCTATGGTTAGCGGTAGAGAGGATGGAAAGTTGTCTGAGGACTCCTACCAAGTGACAAACAACCCCAACCTGACCATCTCCCACCTGCCTAATGCTCCACCCACCAGAGTGACAAGCATTTTCAGTCTATCTTCCAAAAGCCCCATGCAGCCCCTTGTTCCTCACTCTGCAGTGACCTTGTCCTCCTTCCGACCAAAAAAACCTCTCAACTGTTTACTTCACTAGCCCATTTATTTGATTATTAAGTCCTAGAACATTTATTATTTGTGTTACTGTAGCATCTGGAAGCCCCCATCATAAACCAGGATCTCATTGTGCTAGGTGCTGTACAAACACAAAGCAAAAAGACAATCCCTGCCCCAAAGAACTTACAATCTAAGAATAAAACAAAAGACCGTCTATGGACACAGACAGAGATTTGAATGTGGGGTGATTTGAATATCCCAGCTCACATTCAGATTTTTATCAATCCTGTTTCTTTTTCCTTTGTATTTTTTTAATTCTCTTAAAAACAAGGAAATCAAGTGCAGAAATCTACATTAATGCATCCTTTTGATTAAGATTTTATGTGCATAAATGTCAAGAATGCAAAGTTAAATTTTTAACAGAATTGTAACTCAGATATATTGCACACAACATAACATATTGACTAAAATACACACATCACACACACTGCTACAAAATTTTATGGGCTTGATTTTCCTCAGACTTACACTGGTGTGACTTAGTTGATGGGGTTCCTGATGTGTAGTGGCAGAGCAAGTGGACTCTAGGGCCAGGATGCTTTTTTTCTCTGTCATTATTTTCCCCTCCAAAACAATGTGGAGACTACAGCTGGGTGAATTTTTTTTTTTTGGCTGAATCTTCTTTTTCTGAAAAATGCAGATTTGGGTCCACTGAAACATTTAGTGAACTCGGGTCCATTCTGGTGGATTGTTTTGGTCGGAAAGAAAAAATTTGGAAACATTGAAACAGTTTGCTTTGACATGTTTCAGTTTTTCACCAAACCGAGGAGGAGATGGTGGCAGTAACTCCTTTATACTCAATAGCCCAAGGCACTTACCTGGGATGTGGTTTGAATACCACATCTGCTCTGGAGTAGGGACTTGAACCCAAATCTCTCATCCCAGGTGAGTGCCTAACCACTGGGATATTTGATATTCTGGGATGGGTTTCTCTGTCTCTTCTGTTGAAGCTGTTCTATTTTGTATAAATAATTTAAATTTTCATTGGAGCAGGGACTGGAACCTGGCTGTCCTCCCCTCAGGTGAATGCCATGAGCACTGGCTATAGAGCCATTCATTCTCTCTCTCTCTGGTTATTACTAAAAATAAAAATTGCACTTGGAGAGGAAGAGGAACTTTTAACGATTTGTTACTTAAAAAAAAATTTGTTTTGTGGTTATTACATGATCTGGTTTAATCTTCTCTTGTGGCTGGTAGGTTTTATATTTCAGCTGTACAGAACCCCTAGTATCTCAGCTGAAGGTGATTTATATTTATTAATTATGATTTTATTATTATAAATATGTGATAAGCTTTCAGTCTGCTCTGAGCAATGAGGCTGCATACGGTTGTGTTTTTCTGGAGTTGCCTAGGAAATAGTGTAACTCTAGGATTCACAATCTCCCTCCTGGTTTCCTTACTGCTCTGGAGAAGTAGTAAAGTTCTCCAAGTCAATATCCGGTGCAGCACGCAGTTACTGATGCATGAGGACAGCTCTGCTGACCTGTGAGTTGTAGCGGGGAAGGCTGCCCTCCCATCTCTTGTTCAGCCTGGGAACGTAGACGCTGTGCAGAGTGTGCTTCCCCTCTTGCCCTGTGAATGGTGGTGTTGGTTGCTGGCACAAGGAAGCACTTTATACTTGGTTACTCCCATGTGTCTGTGTACAGGACAGAACAGGGTCTGGCCTAAATTGAGCATCAGTTCAGTTTTTTGTGACTCCTTTGCCCTTCCTTATATTTTTGGCTCTATCTTATTTATGGTGTGGCTTCTTTATCATCTCTGATTTCTTTGCAAATCGTTCAGAGGAATAATGCTGCTGTTAATATAAATATCATTCACATTCATGTATGGAGTGAGATCTACATATATGTTAATGGGGCAGATTTGTAAAATCTGTCAATAGGAATAGTGTAGAATTCAATTTATCAGCACCATGGTATCAGAACCTTTTTAGTATGGTAAGATGTGTATTTTTATGATTCATTCCCTGACTCAACCCTCACTTTGAACAAGTGACCATTGTGTATGTATCCAAAAGTGTGTGCAACCCATCAAGATATTAAAGGATTAGACAAAGAATGTCACCTTTTCTGATGCGTAGTATTACGTCTGAGGGCACTCTGTAGGCAAAATGTCAAACACAGAGACAAATAACAGCCCTTTAATATTTCTAGGCACTTGCTTAGTCATTCTTCACTCTCTTGCCTTTCAGCTCCCTGCTCTTACTTTACACATCTGCTCCAGAAACTACATTTCTCCCTTATCTTGAGCAAATAGTAATATCATGTTAGTATATGTGTGTACATTCATATCTGAAGAAAAATGTCTCTTAAGTAATACCCACCACTTATATTTTTCCCAGAGTACAAATATCTGCACTCTTTCTGTCATGGCATGCCCCTGGAGTGGCCTTATTCGTACAGGGCTGTGAAGTTGAAAGGGGAGTTCTGGGGCTAGACATTCAAAGGCTTATCACAATGCAATTTCAAGACACAAGGGTGTTGCATTGCCCCAAAGAGAAGGCCCATTGCAGTCTTGGATGTAGTTCACAATCCAGCAGGTCAGTGACTAAACCAATTAAGTTGCAGTTGTCATCTGCTCAGTGCTGGAGACTTAACAGTGCAGGACAAAATACAGACATTTGTCCTTGAGATTTACTCTAAAATGAAACAAGGCAAATTCAGGCCTACCACAAGGGCTTTTAGGTAAATCAACGGAGTTTACACTGTTTACCTATTGACACTGAGTCTGAGTTTGATCCATCCATCTTTCTCCAATAGTACAGTACAAAGACTTACTTATTTAGCAATATTGCTAGAAAATTAGAGATCATGCAAAACTTATCATAGTCATCATCCAACTTATTCCATTCTTAGTTGCCTAACAGAGAAGTGCAAGAACTTAATAAGGGAGGGTGAAATAAGGTGACAGCTCACCTAAATTTACTGACCACCAAACGGGTGGAGGGTGAGTTGCTGCTCACTTCTATGTTGTCTCATGAACTAGTTAGTGCATATCGAAGGAAGGCGTATCATATAGCCCACCTTTGTCGCTGTTGTGTTAATAATTCTTTACCTTGCCCCATTTTACCCATATAATTTCTTCTTGACGGGGGTAGTAACAGTGTTTTAATTCCATTCCCTCACAGGATATTGCCAGTAGCTCTCATACTGTACCTGTATCATGCTGCTCACTAATATCTGAGATGTGGTTTGGCTGCTACCATTTAGGAATCATTTTATGGATTTTTGGTCCAAGCTGCCTTCTCTGCAAGGAGAAGCCAAAATCCTGGCCTACATAGGGGATTGCTGTTTCTGTGGCATTGTTCCCTTTCCCCTCCCCAAATGTTCCTCCAGGGATCCATGGGTGTGGAGGAAGCTGGGCTTTGGGAGACAGGGGTCAGGGCAGGTAAGACGGCCAGTCTATGTAGCTCTTTACTCATCCCCCTCCAACTCGTGAGGATTCCAACCTAAGTTTAATGAAGCTTTTGTAGAACTTGACAAGTTAATGCAGACATCTGTCTGGAGGAGGGGTCTGGGGCTGGTAGAGGAGTCCCTGGCAGCATGGTTCCAAGAGGGAGAAAGGCACTAGTTGAATCCAGGAAGGCAGTTTAGAGAGGTACAGGGTTTCCACACAGATGGCCTTTATCTCCATCGAGATCTTCTGGTTAGGTCGGCTGAATCCCTTTTCAGTTCCATATAGAGGGGTTGCAGCACAGAACGCCATTTCCTCCTCACAATGAAGCCATGGGAGGGAGCGCCACAAGCAGAAACCTGGCATTTCCAGTCACCTATACAGGAATGAGCTGGCAGAAAGTTAGGGCATTCAAACCATTTTTTTTAAATGATCTAAAATTGTGAAACAATATGAGTATGAGAGCTGTAGGGGCATGAGTGTGGGGAGGGGTAGAATTAAGATGATAAAGTAGCCTGGTTCAGAACGCCAACAAATACAACACAACCCTTCACACCAATTAAAAATAAGAAACATCCCTTATTTGTCTTTCATTCGTGACTTCATTAAAGTAGGAAGAGATGGAAACAAGGCAAATAAATCACCACATTATAATCCTTGTCAGTTCGTGCCTGCTTCTGAATGTTGAGGCTTTTTTTTTTTTTTTTTTTTTAAAGCCCGGTTTCTCTTGTTTTTATAATGCTGTGGATGAAATCATAAAGTACTTTCTCTGTTTTTCTTTTTTCTTAAAAGACATAAAATTGACAAAATCCTGCTTAGAAGGGGATATTCTTCAGAAAAGATATATTTAAATTATTTAAGACTCATTTAAAAAACACTTCACTTAATAGAAAGCTCTGGAGCAAAGCACTTATAAAATTAAAGACACTGAAGTAAAAGTAGCTTGATTTAAAGTGGCACTAGCTCATTTGAGAAATAATAGTGCAGATGTAATTTACCGTGTAAGGTTCATTTCAGCACTAATCCATTCAACTGCACTCTTCACCTTAAAAAAAGAAAAAACTAGAATCAAATAAAACAAATCAAAGCTACAAGTAATGTGCAGTGATGTTATTTCAGAAAAATATGGAGACTACAGGAATCAATTATCTGCAAATCATGTTTGTTTGAGGCATGTTGTTACCTAGCAGTAGACTAGAGTGCTGATTCTGCAAACATCAGAACATAAGAACTGTCATTCTGGGTCAGACCAATGGTCTATCTAGCCCGGTAACCAGTCTCTGACAATGGCCAGTACCAGAGCTTCAGGGTGAGTGTACAAAACAGGGCAGTTTGAATGATCCACCCCAGATTTCCCCTCCTGGCTTCTGGCAGTCAGAGGTTTAGGTCACCCCAAGCATCCCTGACTACCATGGCTATCCTCCATGAACTGATCTGGCTCTTTTTTGAGCCCAGTTATACTTTTGGTCATCACAATGAGTTCCCCAGGTTAATTGTGTGCTGTGTGAAGAAAAACCTCCTCTTATTTGTATTAAACCTGCTCCCTGTTAATTTCATTGAGTGACACCTGATTTTTGTATTGTGGAAAAGTGTAAATAACACTCCTGTATCCACTTTTTCCACACCATTCATGAAGATATAGACTTCTATCATATCCCATTTTAGTCATCTCTTTTTCTAAGCTGAACAGCCCTAATCTTTTTAGTCTCTCCCTGTACGGAAATCATTACCTTGATCATCTTTGTTGCCCTTCCCTGAACCTTTTCCAGTTCCACTACATCTTTTTAGAGATGGGGTGACCAGAACTGGACACAGTATTCAAGATGTGTGCACACTATGGAGTTCTATAGAGCCATTATGATATTTTCTGTCTTATTTTTTATCCTTTTCCTAATAGTTCCGAACATCGTTAGCCTTTTTGACTGCTGCTTCACATTAAGCTGAAGTTTTCAGAATAATATCCATGGTGACGCCAAGATCTTTCCTAAGTGGTAACAGCTAATTTAGAACCCATCATTATATATGTGTAGTTGGGATGATTTTTTCCTATGTGCCTTACTTTGTACTCCTCAATGGTGAATTTCATCTGCCATTTGTCACCCAGTAACCCAATTTGTGAGATCCCTTTGCAACTCTTCGTGGTCAGTTTTGGACTTAACTATCTTGAATAATTTTGTATGATCTGCAGACGTGGCCACTTCACTGTTTACTCCCTTTTCCAGATCATTAATAAATATGTTGAACAGCAGAGGAAAGAATTTAAATAATGTTGTTCATGACTCACTGACTTGTTGTGAAGGCATTGGTACAGACTCCATAGTTAAGGTTGAGTTTAATTTTGCACTTAACAAAGAAGTTGAATCCTGCATTATGTCTGGAATATATCATATCCACTCCAAGATTACAGAACTTACTCTGTGCATTCAGAATGAATTTTCTGAATATTTGCACTGAAATGCAGATTTAGAACACCCAAACAACCTTAGTTTTGCCTTGTCAAACTTCCTGTATAGTTTAAACTCTGAAATCTTGTGCATAGGATACATTTGAATATATATTTTATGATTATTGGTAATTTTTTCTCGTTATTCTTCATGACAATGTTTATCCTCCAACTCTGCTCTGTAGTGACACTGCAAAAACCATGCAAATGTAGTGTAGGCTTTTTAATGTTGTGTGGATCCAGATTAGAGTACTGTACAGTGATTTTGAAAGACCCATTCGAATTTTTTTTTAATTTCCCCTCATAATGTCACTACAGAGCAAAGTTAAGGTTGTTTGGGTGTCCTAACTGTGAATTTCCATTCCTTAACATGTCTGGTTTTCTTTTAAATTTAACCTTAAGTGAATTTACTGGGTTAATAAAGCTTGAATCCCTGTAATGTATTTTATCCTAAATTACTAGCATGTATTCTTAACTAGAGCTGGGTGAAATGTTTTTGGACAAATAGTTTATTTACTAAAAAATTCAGTTTCAGGTCAACTGAAACTTTTTGTGAATTTGTGTCGAGTTCTCTGAATAGTTTTGACAAAATAGAAAAAGTCAAAAATTTTCAGTAGCGTTGAAACAAAATGTTTAATTTTGATTTGACCTGAAAAATTGCATTTTGACTTTCAGGCATTTTAACAAAAGCAAGCAAAGTAGTCCCAAAATGGGGGAAGAGGTAGGTGTGTGTGTGTGTGTGGGGGGGGGTGCTACCATCTCCTCCTCCTTTGTAAGCTGTAGCCCAGTGGTAAGGGAACTCCCCTGATCTGGAGAAGAGATTTGAACTTGGGTCATTATTTGCCCAACTCTCCTCTCAACCTTAACTTCATCTTAATGTGTTTTTTGTCTAGGACTTGATAAAAGGTGCTTTAAATAGAAGTGATTTTTAAGAGGGTTTGATTTTAGGTAGGCTTTTTGTAAAGAAATGGAGGGACAGTATAAATCTGCTAAATGGAATAGTTGTGGATGCCTGCTTGGGTCATTACAGGAAAGTGTCCTAAGCACTGGGTTATGAGATATTCTAATATGGGGCTTTTTCAGTCTCTCCTCTTGAAGTTGTTCCACATTTTATAAATAATTAAGGAGTCACTGGAGCAGGGATTTGTCTTTCACATCCTAGGTGAGTGCCCTAACCACCAGGACATAGTCATTCACACTCTTTTCCCTGGCCCAATGGCTGTTCATCACAAATGCCTACAAATTGTCACTAAGAATGAGTGACAGCATATAAAGGAGGCACTGCTGGCACCTCCTCCGCTGGCCATTTTGTCTTTTGCTTGTGTAGGTGAAAATGCCTGAAAGTGTAAATGCAATTATTTCCGGTTGGAACGAAATGTTACCTTTTGACATTCCTGAAATGTTTTGATTTGAAAATTTTCATTTCAGTCATATTGAAATATTTTGATTAATTTTGACTTTTTTGTTGTTGTTGACATTTCGATTTGCTGAAAAAAAATTGACAAATGTCATGTTTGGTTTCACCCAAAACGAATTTTTTTTTTTCTTTTTTTTTTTTTTTTTTGCAGCTGCCAGTGAACCAAAAAAATTCATTATTTGTCCAACTCTCCTCTCAACCTTAACTTCATCTTAATGTGGTTTTTGTCTAGGACTTGATAAAAGGTGCTTTAAACAGAAGTGATTTTAAGATGGTTTGATTTTAGGTAGGCTCTCTGTAAAGAAATGGAGGGACAGTATAAATCTGCTAAATGGAATAGTTGTGGATGCCTGCTGCCCTGTCCACTTGCTGATTGGCTGGTGTTTCTCTCCTGGTGACTTGTTCCTCTTCCACAGACAGCCTTAAAAGTTTATTGAAAAGGCTAAGGGTATGTCTACACTACAAAATTAGGTCGATTTTATAGAAATCGATTTTTAGAAATTGATTTTATACAGTCAATTGCGTAAGTCCACACTAAGCGCATTAAGTCGGCGGAGTGCGTCCTCACTACCGTGGCTAGCATTGACTTACGGAGCGGTGCACTGTGGGTAGCTATCAGACAGTTCCCGCAGTCTCCGCCGCCCATTGGAATTCTGGGTTAAGCTCCCAATGCCTGATGGGGGCAAAAACATTGTCACGGGTGGTTTGGGGTACATGTTGTCAGTTGCCCCTCCCTCTGTGAAAGCAACGGCAGACAATCATTTCGCGCCTTTTTTCCATGCAGACGCCATACCAGGGCAAGCATGGAGCCTGCTCAGCTCACTGTCACTGTTGCTGTTGTGTCCTGGGTGCTGCTGTCAGCAGACGGTGCAGTAGGACTTCTAACCGTCGTCATCCACCACTTCTGCTGCTCTCCTGCTCTTGTAAATGAGCTCAGTCTCAATAGCAAATTTCTCCACTTTGTCTGAAATGTGCGCAGTGCTAACAGTCATCATCCACCGCTTCCGCTGCAACTCTGCTCTCCTGCTCCCCAGCAACGAGCTCGGGGGATCCGTTCTGGTCCTCCTAGGTGCTGCCGTCTGTAGACGGTGCAGTAGGACAGCTAACCATCGTCATCCACTGCTTCTGCTGCAACTCTGCTGTCCTGCTCTCCTGCAGATGCCATACCACGGCAAGCATGGAGCCTGCTCAGCTCACCGTCACCGCTGCCGTTGTGAGCATTGTAAACACCTTGCATGTTATCCTGGAGTATATGCAGAACTGGGCTAAGAGACACCAGCACGAGGAGGATTTTGATGAGGACATGGACACAGACGTTCCTGAAAGCACAGACTGTGGCAACTGGGACATCATGGCGCCACTAGGGCTTGTTGTTACAGTGGAACGCCAATTCTGGGCCAGGCAAAGAAGCACAGACTGTTGGGACTGCCTAGTGTTGCAGGTATGGGATGATTCACAGTGGCTGTGAAACTTTTGCATGCGTAAGGCCACTTTCCTGGAACTCTGTGAGATGCTTTCCCCCACCCTGAAGCGCAGGAATACCAAGATGAGAGCTGCCCTGACAGTTGAGAAGCGAGTGGCGATAGCCCTCTGGAAGCTTGCAATGCCTGGCTGCTACTGGTCAGTCGGGTATCAATTTGGAGTGGGCAAGTCTACTGTGGGAGCTGCTGTGATCCAAGTAGCCGATGCAATCATTGACATTCTGTTATCAAGGGTAGTGACTCTGGGAAATGTGCAGGTCATAGTGGCTGGCTTTGCTGCAATGGGGTTCCCTAACTGTGGTGGGGCGATAGACGGAATGCATATCCCCATCTTGGCACCGGATCACCTTGCTAACCAGTACGTGAACTGCAAGGGGTACTTCTCAATGGCGCTGCAAGCACTGGTGGATCACAAGGGATGTTTCACTGACATCAACGTGGGATGGCCGGGAAAGGTGCATGCTGCTTGCATATTTAGGAACCCGGGCTGTTCGAGCAGCTGCAAGAAGGGACTTACTTCCCAGACCACAAAATTACCATTGGGGATGTTGAAATGCCAATAGTTATCCTTGGGGACCCAGCCTTCCCCTTGCTCCCATGGCTCATGAAGCTTTACACAGGCAGCCTGGACAGTAGTATGGAGCAGTTCAACTATAGGCTGAGCAAGTGCAGAATGGTGGTAGAATGTGTCGTTGGATATTTAAAAGCTCGCTGGCGCAGTTTACTGAGTAGGTCAGACCTCAGCGCAACCAACATTCCCATTGTTATTGCTGCTTGCTGTGTGCTCCATAATATCTGTGAGGGTAAGGGGGAGACGTTTATGGTAGTGTGGGAGGTTGAGGCAAATCGTCTGGCATCTGATTTTGAGCAGCCAGACACCAGGGCGATTAGAAGAGCACAGCAAGGCGTGCTGCGCATCAGAGAGGCTTTGAAAACCAGTTTCATGACTGGCCAGGCTTCGGTGTGACAGTTGTGTGTGTTTCTCCTTGATGCAAACCCACCCCCTTTGTTGATTTTAATTCCCTGAAAGGCAAACACCCTCCCCCCCCTTTGAAATAAAGTAGCTATTGTTTTGAAACCATGCATTGTTTCTTTATTAATTAAAAAAAATTAGATAACGGACAAGGTAACCCAGGAGGAGGGAAGGACAAGGCCATGTTGTTTATTGTAGCCACACTAAAAATCAAACTGCTTGAACGACAGCCTTCTGTTGCTTGGGCCATCCTCTGGAGTGGAGTGGCTGGGTGCCCAGAGGGTGCCCCCCCACATTCTTGGGCGTCTGGGTGAGGAAGCTATGGAAGATGGGGAGGAGGGTAGGCGGTTACACAGTGGATGCAGTGGGAGTCTGTGCTCTTGTTGGCTTTCCTGCAGGTCCAACACATGCTTCATCGTGTCCGTTTGCTCCCCCAACAGACGCTTCAGCATGTCAGTTTGCTCCCCCATTAGCCTCAGCATCGCGTCCTGCCTTTGCTCTTCGTGCTCACTTAATTCTTTCCTAACCTCTGCCACTGAATGCCTCTATGCATTAAGCTGTGCCCTATCAGTGTGGGAGGACTGCATCAGCTAAGAAAACATGTCATCGCAAGGTTTTTTTGCCTTATAATCTGCGATAACTGCAGAGATGGAGATGATAGGGGGAGCGTAGAAACATTTGCACCTGGGGGGAGATAAAAAGGGAGAGTAAAATTGGGTTGGCTTCTTATGCCTTCATAACCTGTGGGAATGTTTTCAAACTGCAGTGCCCCCCTTTCCCATAGCAAGCAATGGGTTGGGTTTCACATTTAAAAGGAGGGGCTGCAGTAATCGGGTAGATGTGCAGCACACACCTACCCCCACCCCACCACGTGGCTATTCTCTGGGATGATCCCTTCTCCCTTCCTCCCGCCACATGGCTATTCTCCGGGATGATCCCTTTTAGTCAAGCACAAACAGCCCAGCCTGAACGGGGTCCTTTTACTGTTCCCTTACAAAAATTCCCCTATTTCAACCAGGTGACCATGAACACTATTGCTTTTAAACCCTGTACTGTAATTACAAATGTGCACTCACCAGAGGTGCCTTCTCCAGCTTCAGGGTTGGGGATCCTGCCTTGGGAGGGTATTGGCTCTAGGTGATGAAAAGTTCCTGGCTGCTGGAGAGAATGGATTCACTGCTTACCTGCTGCGCATTCTCCTCTTCCTCATCCACACAATCCTCCTCCATGTTCCTTGAGACTCCCCTTTGCAGGTGTCCACGGTTTTGATTATAGAGGCAAACTCTCTTGAGCTGTTCTAAAGACTTCAAGTGCATTAGAACTGTGACAGGAAAATAAGTACATATCTGGGCCTCTGGTTTTAGCCCTTCTCTGACAAGAATGTTTATGTGATAGATTTAAATTTGCTGTCACGTTACATTATTTCTGAAGTTATCAAAACTTTCAGTTTTGTAACAAAATTAAAAGTTTATTTTTTTTAACTTCAAATGTCCTGATTTCTTTCTCTCTTTTTTTGGTGGGAGGTAGGTAAGGGGAGGGAATTAAAACTGAACATTGCATTATGTAATGTTTGCATTGAAATGAATATACCCCTTAAATATTGCTGAAATCACAGTGAGGTGGACATCAAAGAAAAAAGCTATGAAATGCATATCCATAAAAATGAACTCTTAACTCAAATAATTAAAGCATAGTTTGTGAACTGCTGAAGAACAATTGTACAATTGCTTATGTAAGCAGAGTCAGGATAAGCTCTACCCTGACATCTGGTGGTGAATTATGGCGAGGGTGGAAAAGAACTTCAGGGGCTGACCTTGTTTGCATAGGCACACCTACCCGCCTAGCCTGGGACAACAACTGAAAGTGGTTACTTTGGCTGGTGTGGGATCCCCAGTTTCTCTGTTATTGGGGCAGGAAGAATGAAGTGGTGTTACCCTGATTCTGTGAATCAAGGCCAGTGGAACTGTTGTATGACAGAGGGACTCACCAATAACTAAGTAGCACTCGCTAGACAAGGGACATGGGTTACAAAACCCAGTGAATTGAGAGAGGTTGGGGACAGGTATGTGTACCTGATGGTATGGGCCCCTTTTGAGGGCCTGGGACACCAATTGCACTACCCCCTCTCTCCACTGTTGAATAGCAGAGCTAAGTTTGCTTCCATTAGGAGTCTAGCTAGAAGTTGCTGAACTGAATTCGCTTTGGGCCAATGGTGCACCAGCACTGGGGCTCCCCTACTACAAGCTGAAATCACTAAAAGAGCTAAAATTGCTGAGCTGAGATCACTAAGTGCTGTGTTAACCAGTGGGGGAGCCTGAAGATTTATTGCTAAGCAGCTGGCAGAGCTGAGCAGTTTGTGGGATGGTTGGAGTGCCCCATGGAACAGCGAGCGGAGCGGCACAGAGGAGAGCTGAGCCATTTGTGGCTGCTGGAGTGGAGCAGCTGGCAGAGCTGAGCAGTTTGTAGGACGGTTGAAGCGGCCCACGGAACGGGGAGCGGAGCAGTTTGCGGGGACGGCTGGAGGAGCGGAGCGGCGAGGCGCGGCTGGTAGAGCGGAGCCATTTGTGGTAAAGGCTGCAGCAGGACTTCACGGAGAGGTGGGGCAGTCAGCCTCGGACCACGTAAGGTGCCCCTTAACATCCCGTGTGTGTGCCCCCCCCCCCCATTTCCGCCCAGGCTGGGGGGGTAAAACTCTGCAGATAAACTTCTGAACTCTGGGGCGGCACTGACCAGGGACAGAGACTTTGGGGTTGTTGGACTTCGGGGTGATTGGACTTAAGACCCTGAGGGGAAAAGGACACTGCTAAACTTACTTGGAGGGGGTCTTTTGCTCATGGTTTGTGTTATGAATCCTTTTTGTGGTGTTTCCCCAACATAATGATGCATTGTTTCCCTTCTTTATTAAAAGGCTTTTGCTACACTCAGACTCCATGCTTGCGAGAGGGGAAGTATTGCCTCCTAGAGGTGCCTGGGGGGTGGTATGTAATTGTCCCAGGTCACTGGGTGGGGGCTTGAGCTGGTTTTGCATTGCGTTATTGAAACGGAACCCCTAGATACTGAATCCGGCCCTTGTTGCTGCCAACTCAGAGGGGCAGAAGGGTTACACTTATAAAATATAACAGAATTTTGAGCATTTAGGATTTTAAACTTGATATGTTTGTCTTTATACATGTTCTATTAAAAGAAGAATTAATAAGAGAAGAAGTACTGAAACAGGCTATGTGGGGAATTGGGTAGCTCAGAGACTTGATAATGGGGATATGGAGTCTTTCATCTCTTGATTCCCAGTCTGAATCAAGTCCAGTTTGGTAATGATTTAGTTGGGGATTGGTCCTGCTTTGAGCAGGGGGTTGGACTAGATGACCTCCTGAGGTCCCTTTCAACCCTGATATTCTATGATTCTATGAATGATCAAAAGTTATTATACTCATATAGGTATCTGGTGGCTGTTTGGTAGTGTCTGTACAGTTCTTAGGGGACACACATTTGTATCACAAAACCACAGCCTATATTGGCAGTAGCAGTGAAAGCCAATGTGTCGTTTAGATGTGGTCATGTTTAGAAGTGTTCCTTCCAGTTATTCAGCAGTATTTGGGCCAGTGTTGTTAACTTGCATTGTTCCCTCTTGTCCTATGTAGTGGGTGACATTAGAAATGCAGTAAGTATAACACTGCCACCCTGTGAAATGCCTGCATTTCTACAGCTGTTCAACTTTTATACTAACTGTTTTGAATTTGCAGCCACAGTGATCATATATATACCCTATGCACACCCAGCATCAGCACGTGAGCAACCTGGGACTATGCAAGTACCTGAGTTCTAATTGCAGATGGTTTTCCTGTGATGACTTAGTATTTGACTTAGACTAAGTTTGGCTAAGATGACGTAGTTTGAACATATGGCTACCTGCCACCATGTTTTCTGGGCTTATTGTCCTGCAGCTCTTTGTATCTTACATAGGCAACTTTGGGAGATACATATTTTGAATATAACAGTTTTTCTCACAAAGAGCTTGTGGAAATATTATCAGCCATGTGGTGTTTTTATTCCTTTAGACTGAGAAGTTGAGAAATCATCATGGCAAATGATTCTGCACAGCGGGGGATTTGATAGCCAGTGAATCTAGATTTACTTATTGTCTTGCCTGTAAGTAGTTATATCTCTTTAGAGTATCAGATAGGCCATGGACTCTCCAACCTCTACTCTCTTCTGTTGTCTCATAGGGCCAGGTGCTGTCATGAGAACAGAGAGGTGCCACGTAATTCTCCATGACATCCAGAGCGTTACATGCCCATATGGGGGGGATGGGACACAAGGTGAATATCAGTGTCTTGGCTGTGGGTCCAAGAGCTGCTGCAGCTGGGCTGCTGCCAGATGTGAGCATTTAAAAAAGGGATCTTAACCACCACATGATTTTCAGAGCATCTGGCAGAAAGCCAGCCAATTGTGTTTTATACCAGATGAAATAATTTATTTCCGGTGAAACCTAGAACTGCTGGGTAAAAGTGAACATCAATAGTACTAAAGGGAGAGAGGGACATTCCAGGAATGTGAGGACAAAGTTGGATGAGTTTTTAAACTGGAGATTTATGGAAGTGATGGAAACTGACAAAAAGATCAAAGCCTACAGTGAAAGTTTTCCTTCAACCTCCTGCGAGATACTGAAACAAACTGTGCCGTAGCTTGCCTCAGAATCAAAGGGATTGCTGGCGATAGCTGAGAAGGTGTGTTACCAGCCTCCCATTCTTCTCAAACAAGAAGCAAACTGCTACAGGTGACTAAGTTACATCCAACAATGATTGAAATAATCAAACACTGTCAGCTCCGTACCCAGGACATAAGTTTAATACAAGACGCACACTGCAAGTCTCAGGTGCAATGAAAATCCCAGGATAGTGAAGCTAAGATATCACTGTCAACAAAGGAATTCATGTGCACTGAATAGGCAGAAGCTCTTTGCAGTTTACCTATATGATGTGATAAGTAGGAGGGGAATGTGCTACTGGCCTATCTTTTAGCCATTGTGTGCGCCTTCTGAAGCCCAGGAACTGATGGATTTCTTGACACTGTTGGGTGGTTATACTTGGAATGGCAGGGAATTTCCAATTTTTCCCCCCTAAGGTTTTCTCTCTCTCACACTACAGAAGCTGAACCAAAACAAAGGCGTGGGTATGTAACTTGGGGAGTTTAGCGTTGGTCACCACATTGGTGTACAACTAGGTGACTTCAATCTCCTGGGTTATCTCTAGCACTGTTTGAGCATTAAGTTCATACAGACATACCCTCCAAATTTAAAACCATTTTGTACAATCTTTTACGAACCCATTAGAAAATATTATTATATTCACCTTTCATCTAAAGGAAAAACAAATAGCTTTATTTAATTTCTAAAGAAGTTGTTACCTTGACGACTGGTAATAGAAAACTGAACTAAAGTCATATGTAATTTCTAGCCTCAATTAAATTATGAAGCTTCTCTGGAGGAAAACCATAAATGCATTTTACTTTCTCAGTGCTGATACATGATGCAAAATTACAGCTAATTACTTTTAATTTTGTTTCCATCCTTTATGACTCATTAATATAATGACATGGCATATACTGTAAGTTTTTTTTCAATGGAATCAGAACTAATTATTCCTAATTGAAGACTAACACTTGCTCACTTGTGATGTTTAGCTCCTATTAAAAGCCTTTATTTTCAGCTGTATGCTTTTTATTTTTTGGAGTAGGCACTTACAGATGCTTTTTAGTAAAAACTGACGTTCTTAAAAGAAAAATCAGTGTAGGAGAATGTTTTATTAAATGACTTTAAAATGCAGTGTGATAATTTAGGATACACTGTATTTTGAAGCTGATGCTCTTGCGACATAGAGTACGGTACTGGATTTCACACCTTATAGTACAATGGAAAATATATAGTGTCCTTCACAGGCTGCTGCACAAATTAGATAGTGCCCTCTAAATTGTGCAGCAGTCTGGGAAAGATACTATGTGTTATATACCTGCTCCCACTGACTTAAACGACAGCAGAATCTGGCTCTTAATGCTGCCAGCAGGGCTATTCCAATCAATGGAAGCCTTTCTAGCAGGACAGGTGCTGAGCCCATTCAAATAATAATCATTTTAATACAGCCAAGTGCAGTCATGCATCTAGTTCTGCACCTCTAAAAGGTACAGCATAGAATTCCCAAGTCAGGAAGAAGAGCGGGCTAGGGGGTCTTTCAGCAACCTTTATGCCCTTCTGACCCAGGAGAGGGCCTTGGCATAATTTAGACATCCCTGGAGGCCTCTCTAAGTTACAGCAGCCTTCTTGGATGGCCCTCTAGGAATCTCCATAGTGCTGGGTGTTGTGGTCCGACCCCTGATATGACCCTTCTTCTCATGGTCCCATCCTGGCACACTCGCTGGACTGGGGCTTCTCAGAGGTCAGCCCAACATCTGTCTTCCACAGTGCCTGCACTAGGGAAATCCTCTCAGCTGATATGGGTTTTTTAAGGCCCTTTTATGCCACTCTGGCCCTTTTACCTGCAGTGAAGGAGCTAGAGGAGCGGGGAGGATCTGATCTAAAGAAGGGACCATGGTTACAGGATGGAGGGAGTGTATCCTGGAAAGGACTTAGGGGCCATGGTGGATGACAAATTGAACACACGTTCCCATGCATGGCTGGGGCTAACAGGGCTAACATGGTCATTGGACATTGTCATAACTATAAAGGGAAGAGTAACAGCTGTCCTGTGTACAGTACTATAAAATCCCTCCTGGCCAGAGACTCCAAAATCCTTTTCCCTGTAAAGGGTTAAGAAGCTCAGGTAACCTGGCTGGCATCTGACCTAAAGGACCAATAAGGGGACAAGATACTTTCAAATCTTGGAGGGGGAGAAGGCTTTTGTTTGTGCTCTTTGTTTTGGGTTCGTTCGCTCTCTGGACTGAGAGGGACCAGACATCAATCCAGGTTCTCCACATCTTTCTAAACAAGTATCTCCTATTTCAAACTTGTAAGTAAATAGCCAGGCAAGGCGTGTTAGTTTTCCTTTGTTTTCTCAACTTGTAAATGTACCTTTTACTAGAGTGTTTATCTTTGTTTGCTGTACTTTGAACCTAAGACTAGAGGGGAGTCCTCTGAGCTCTTTAAGTTTGATTACCCTGTAAAGTTATTTTCCATACTGATTTTACAGAGATGATTTTTACCTTTTTCTTTAATTAAAAACCTTCTTTTTAAGAACCTGATTGATTTTTCCTTGTTTTAAGATCCAAGGGGTTTGGATCTTGATTCACCAGGAGTTGGTGGGAGGAAGGAGGGGAATGGTTAATTTCTCCTTGTTTTAGATCCAAGGGGGTTGGATCTGTGTTCACCAGGAGTTGGTGGGAGGAAGGAGGGGCGATGGTTAATTTCTCCTTGTTTTAAGATCCAAGGGGTTTGGATCTGTATTCACCAGGGAATTGGTGAAAGGTTTGTCAAGGCTTCCCAGGGAGGGAATCCATTGGGAATGGTGGCAGCGGGACCAGAGCTAAGCTGGTAGTTAAGCTTAGAAGTTTTCATGCAGGCCCCTACATTTGTACCCTAAAGTTCAAAGTGGGGATACAGCCTTGACAGACATATAAGCAGGGGAATGTCAAGTAGAAGTAGGAAGGTGGTATTACCACTGCATACAGCATTAGTGAGACCATTATTGGAATACTGTGTCTGTGTCTGTCCATGCTTCAAAAAGGATGCTGACAAACTGGAAAGGGCTTAGAAAAGAGCTACAAGAATGATTTGAGGTCTGGAAAATATGGCTTATAGTGAGAGACTTACGCTCAGTCTATTTACTTTATCAAAGAAAAGGTTAAAAGGTGATTTGATCATGGTCTTTAAGTACCCACGTAAGGCGAGGATTTAGCGGAGGTCCCTTTAGTCCAACAGGCAAAGGCATAATGAGATTTAGTGGCTGGAAGTTGATGCTAAACAAACTGGAAAAGCAGACACAAGTTTTTAATGGTAATGATAGTTAACTATTGAAACAACTTTCTTAGGGGTGTAGTGGATTGTCCATCACATGAAATCTTTAATGCAAGATTGTCTTACTAAAAGATATGATATAGCTCAGCCAGAAGTTACAGACTCAACGCAGGAATCACTGAGTGAAATTCTACAGCCTGGCCGGAAGGCGGGCTGTGGTAAGAGCTGCCCAGGGAGCCTGGGCTGTTATGGGGAGCCCTGGACCCTCCATCTGTCCTGGATGGTGCACTCGGGGGGGCAGGGTCACGGGCTGGGGGCTGCTCTTGGGCACCCTGACTCCTCGCCCAGGGCAGGTGCAGGGTTCTGGGCTTCCCACAGCTGCCTGCACTCCCTACAGTCTAGCGTGACCATACATCCTGTTTTGGCCAGGACAGTCCCCTTTTTAAGCCCTGTCCTGGACGTCCCAACTTTTTTGGCAAAATTGGGCATTTGTCCATCATCTGTTGGCCAGAGCAAACGGGACAAATGCTCAGCTTTGCCAAAAAGGGATTCGGGGCAGGGGAGAGGGGATCTGGGGGCCCCTAGAAGGGAAAGTCTGATCCCTCCCTGTATTTGTAAAGGAGGGGTGTGTGTGTGTGTGTGTGTGTGTGTGTGTGTGTGTGTGTGTGTGTATGTATGTATGTGTGTGTATTTATTTATTCAAAAGACAGGGGGAATTTTGGCTGTCTAAAAGGCCCATTCAAATAGGGAAGGAATTAATCTGAGTGAGAAGGGAGCAGAGAAAAGCTTAGAGAGCTTATATATAATGTACTGGGCTGGCTGGAAAAGTCTTTTTTAAAAAGTAGCTATGGGGGAAAATCAGCTATTTATTGAAGACAACAAAGGAACCGTGTACAGTTGCTGAACTTTATTTTACTGCCTTTCGTGTTTTAACTGGTTTAATAAAGAAAAACATGTAATGATTTAAAATACTTCAATTATTCCTGTGTAACTTAGATACGATATGTAAATTTTCCTTTTTAAGGGGTTGAGAAGCTGATGTAGAACACAGGCTATGGAGCCTGAAAAATGAGTTATCTTTCTCGCTAGGTGATGTTTACTTATTGCATAACTTTGCATTGTCTGAGTTTCCCCATCATAAAATGATTTTTACTTACTTACCTCCCAGCAGGGAGTGAGGATTGATTAATTAGCTTTTATAAAGCAGCTTGAAGTTTAAAACCACTAAATATAAGCTACATATTTATTGGAAAAATACAGGATTGTAAGCAGCTCAGGGTAGGAGACTTGTCTCTTTACATGTCAAAGAATCAAACACGAATATAAAATAGTGGCAGCATAGAAATAAATATGAATGAAAACAAATGGTTCAATGCACTAAAAATGTGGCTATATTAAAGTTGTCATCTTGTCAATAAATTGTTTGGTTTTGAAGGCCAAGACTCTAACAGGGATCAAAAAAGAACTAGATAGGTTCATGGAGAATAGGTCCATCAATGGTTATTAGCCAGAATAGGCAGGGATGGTGTCCCTAGCCTCTGTTTGCCAGAAGCTGGGGAATGGGCGACAGGGGATGGATCACTTGATGATTACATTGCTCTACAGCCAAAATGCTTCTGAAATAAATGTTGTCAAACTTTTCTAATTCTGCGTCACTGAGAACGAAAATGATGCTTAAAATTGTTGATTGGCTCTAGTTTTCAAGATATGCTATTGGGTCAGTATATACGACCCTTGACTTGGGAATGGCGGAGGAGAAGTGAGTTATAAAGGGAATGGATCTCAATTTAAACCAGAAATGACTAAAATACATCTTTGACTGGATCTATGAATAAATCTATGACTGGGTTTGGACAGTACTTGCTTTTTAGGCGAAACAAGGAATGATGCAATCTGAAGCTGGTATTGCGTCATACATGATATGAATTGCATCATGTTATTCCTAGAAGTCATGGATGATGCAATCATAACGAAGCTTACGTCACTCTGCTGAACAAATTGCCCTAGATCAGCTCTAGAAATCATACAGTGTCGTGCTCTCTTATTTGTCAGTGTTTGATTTTGCAAAGGGACACATTTCTGTTTAGCCAAAGTGAGCAGAGATGCCTCGTACTTGTGTGAACAGTGCAGATAACTTTTGCTATGTTTGTGGTGAAGTGACTTTTGCATCACAAAAGCGCAGTATAACCACTATGGTTAAGAAAGCCTATCACCTTTCTTTTGGCTGCAAAATTGGAGATCAGGACAAGAGGTGGGCCCCACATATATGTTGCTACACTTGTGCAACAAATCTTTGCCAGTGGTTGAACAGGAAAAGGAAATCTATGCCTTTTGCAGTGCCAATGATTTGGAGAGAGCCAACAGATCATACCAGCAATTGTTACTTCTGCATGGTGCCTCCAGTTGGGAAAGGTGTGTCAAAGAAGAAAAAGTGGACTGTGCATTATCCAAACATTCCATCAGCTATACGCCCAGTACCCCACGGAGAAGGACTGCCAGTTTCTGATGCACCAGTATCATTCTCACTTGAGTCAGACGAGGAAGAAGATGAAACTTCTGGTCCTGAACCATCAATGTCACAGGACCCACATTTTCTCCCATCCTCCTCCTCTGAACCACACCTCATAACACAAGGTGAACTGAATGACCTTGTCAGGGATGTGGAACTACCCAAGAGTAAGGCAGAGCTGTTGGACTCCAGACTACAGCAGTGGAATCTCCTGGCAGGTGATGTTAGGGTTTCCATGTTCCGTGACCGTCAAAGGATCTTGTCCCATTCTTTTTCATGGAAGGTGATCTTGTAGCCTGCAACAACATCAATGGTGTGATGGCAGCCCTCAACATCGTTCACGATCCAGATGAGTGGAGACTGTTCATTGATTCATCGAAGACGAGTCTTAAAGCTGTTTTACTGCATAATGGCAATGTTTTGCCATCAATTCCAGTTGGTCATGCAGTCCATATGAAGGAAACCTATGACAACATGAAACAACTTTTGAGGTGCATAAACTATGACCAACATCAGTGGCAGCTTTGTGGCGATTTGAAGGTTGTTGCTCTCTTGCTTGGTCTGCAGACTGGATACACAAAGTACTGCTGTTTTCTCTGCGAATGGGATAGTTGTGCAAGAGATTCCCACTACATCAAGAAAGATTGGCCACTCTGACAGTCATTGGAGCCTGGGAGGAAAAGTGTTCAGCATCCACAACTTGTTGAATCAAGGAAGATTTTGTTACCACCCTTACACATCAAGCTGGGTCTGATGAAGAACTTTGTCAAGGCCATTGACAAAACACAAGCAGCTTTCAAGTACCTCCATGGAAAATTTCCAAGGTTAAGTGAAGCTAAGATAAAGGAAGGTGTCTTTGTTGGTCCTCAGATTCATGAACTTCTTCGAGATGATGCATTTGACCATGCACTGCGTGGCAAGGAAAAGACGGCATGGAAAGCCTTCCAGTTAGTGGCAATAAATTTTCTCTGAAACAGCAAGGCAGACAACTACAGGTTGTTGGTGGAAAACCTCCTCAAGGTATACAAAAGCCTTGGTTGCAACATGTCACTAAAGATACATTTTTTGCACTCTCATCTAGATTTTTTTCCACCGAACTGCGGAGCAGTGAGCGACGAGCACGGCGAGCGATTTCACCAGGACATTGCAACAATGGAGAAACGCTATCAGGGCAAATGGAGCCCATCAATGCTTGCAGACTATTGCTGGACAGTGACAAGAGATACTCCATTTAATGAATACAAGAGACAAGCCAAGAAGCGCCGAGTAGACACTGAATAGGACTAAACTATGTACATAATAGTTTTTTGCCTTTTGTTTCATAATAAATTTTATTTAGATAACCCTTTTGCTGATTCTTTAAAGTGTTACATAAACAGGACAGGTGAAATATTATCATGTAAAGCAACCATAAACACATGAAAAGACCTAGGTTTACAATTTATGATTAAAACTCTACTATCTACACAATATACAGAGACATGAAATGTAAAAACTTAAATATCTTAGAAACAGTAGCCAATCAGTTGTTTTAATTGTCATATATGAATTCAGCACATCAAAATACATAATAAATAGCACATTTTATCTCTGAAGCAGACGACTTCTCAAAAATTGTAGACTAGTGTTACCTGTCTGTTAATTCCCTCTGGGGCACCTGGCATTGGCCAGTGTCAGAATACAGGATACTGGGCTAGATGGACATTTGGTTTGACCCAGTACGGCGTTCTTATGAGTTAATAACCCTGCTGATACTTGTGACAGTAGTTTTGGAGCCTGTAGTTTCAGGTGAGTGAGTGTGGACAGCTGCAGCTGTCTGTAAACCTAATACAGCATTATGCCAGAGAACTCTGCCTTAATGCCAAATATTGTAATAGCTGAGACATGAGGTTTTTTATTAAGAGTATTGTCTATTGGTAAATGTTGGAGACTGGGAGTCAGGACTCTTGAGTTCTCTGACTAGTAGTGATACTTGATTCACTTTGTGCTTGACTGTAGGCCGGGGTGGGCAAACTATGGCCTGCGGGCTGGATCCGGCCCGTCAGGGCTTTGGATCCAGCCCGCAAGATTGCCACCCCCATGGCACCGTGGGCCCCGCGCCGCTCCCAGAAGCGGCCGTCACCACATCTCTCTAGCCCTTGGGGGAGGGAGGGCAGAGGCCTCCTCGCACTGCCCTTGCCTGTAGGCACTGCCCCTTGCAGCTCCCATTGGCTGGGAACGGGGAACCACAGCCAATGGGAGCTTTGGGGGAGGTACCACGGGTGAGGGCAGTGCGCGGAGCTCTCTGCCCCCCGCCCCAAGGGGCCGCAGGGATCTGGTGCCAGCTACTTCTGGGAGCGGCGCAGGGCTGGGGCCGGGACAGGCAGGAAGCCTGCCCTGGTCCCGGTTCGTGCCATTGCCACCCCGGAGCCACTCCAGGTAAGCAGCGCCGGGCCGGCGTCTGCACCCAAAACCCATCCTGCACCCCAACCCCATGCTCTGAGCCCCTTGCCGCACACCACACCCCTCCTGCACCCCACACCCCCAACCCCCTGCTCTGAGCACCCTCCCGCACTCTGCACCCCAACCCCCTTCCCTGAGTCCCCTCATACACCCTGCACCCCTCCTTTGCCCTAACTCTTTGCCCTGAGCCCCTTCCTGCACACCGTACCCCCTCTCACACCCTGCACTCCCTTCCACACCCTAACCCCCTGCCCCGGCCCTGTATACAATTTCCCCACCCAGATGTGGCCCTTTGGGCCAAAAAGTTTGCCCACCCCTGCTGTAGGCAATTCACTTAACCTCTGTCTGTTTCACTATACTCATGTGTAAAATGGGAGGAAGGTGAGGGGCTGGAGGGGGGGGCAGCTTCCTTCAACGTTCATCCTTTAAACAAATTTTCCACTTTGTTTTTTTGATACTGGAGTAACTTGAACATATATTTATTTTGAATGTTCATATTTGTTGTAAAAAAAGACAACGAGGAGTCCTTGTGGCGCCTTGGAGACTAACAAATTTATTTGGGCATAAGCTTTCATAATCCACTTCATATTTGTCATGTATTTAGTCTTCATTGAGAAATACATGCTTTGCCAAGTTCAGAAAAGTTTGTTTATAAAAATGAAGGAGTTATAAATTAATGAAAATAGTATATTGATCATGCATCAGACATTTTCCATACTGGTTTGCATGTGTCATGGTGCAGTTATGTAGAGGCACCCGCACACAGGTGCTTTTTGTTGAGCACTGACACGGTACATTTCAATATTCATGAACTTCTGAGATGTACTTGAACTTTGAAATTTGCAGTGATGATCAGAGGAGACAGGAAAAAACTCACAACACCTGAACAATCAAGACACACACATGAATTGATTAATTGATTACTCGGTTTAGGCCATCTTAATTCATAGTATCATGGATTCATAGAGTTAAGGCCAGAAGGGACCATTAGATCATCTGGTATGACCTCAAGTATATCGCAGGCCAGTAACTTCACCTTGTTCTCACTATATGGAGCACAATAACTTGTCTTTTACTAAAGCATAACTTGTGTTTGGCTAAAGCACATCTTCCGGAAAGGCATCCAGTTATGATTTAAAGACATCAGGAGATGGAGAATCCTCTATTTCCCATCCTGACTATTCCCCCACTTCCCTTCTCTACTTGTATAACCCACATCCTTCCTCCTTCAGCTTCCATGTATGTTGTCATCTTGCTTGTCTGTTGGGCTGTGTTCAGGCTCCAATTTTGCATTCCCATCAATGTAGGAAGATCTTTTCACCCTTATCGAGACCTATTGACTTCATTGGGGTGCTGTGTGAGTTTGAGGGTTTACCTCAAATGTGGATACGTTTGCAGGATCAGGGCCTTTGATTGAGAGTGCCTTGGAGCAGGCACCTGGCTTCAATTTGTTTTCTAAGCACCTTGCACATTTACAGGTCCTATAAAATAATAAATAATAATAAACAGGGAGGACTTGGAGCATTTTATTTGGATATGTGATCATTCAACTGCAGCCTGTCAGGGTAATCTGCTGGCGGGCCGCAAAAAGGTTTGTTTACATTGATCGTCCGCAGGCACGGTTGCCTGCAGTTCCCAGTGATCATGGTTCACTGTTCCTGGCCAATGGGAGCTGTGGAAAGCAGCAGCCAGCACGTCCCTGCAACCCGCGGCTTCCCGCAGCTCCCATTGGCCAGGAATGGCGAACTGCAGCCACTGGGAGCTGTGGGTGGCAGTGCCTGTAGATGGTCAATGTAAACAAACTGTCTTGTGGCCTGCCAGCGGATTACCCTGATAGGCCATGGGCCGCAGGTGGCCCACCACTGCACCAGTGCCTTCCTCTTTCCTTCTCTTTAACATAAAATAAAAGCAAAAAGGAATTATAAATGTAAAAAACATAACTTAATGCAATTAAAAGTTAGGAACTTCCAGAGTTGTGGTTCCCACAACAACCATAACTTTGATTTTCCTGATTTATGTTTTTAAAGACTGAGTTATTATAGTATTAGGAGGAGGGTTTTGTGGGTTTTTTTTTTTTTTTTTTTTGGTTTTACTTAGTATAGCTCTATGTTATATTGCCAGCAACAGATTAAATAGTTTGAGTAGTTCATGTGATTGGGTGATTGCTCAAATGACACAATGAAGTTATAATCAAGAGACAGCAGTCAGTTTACAGAGTGAGCCCTATAATCAAGCAATGTAAGTAATCAAATATAATAAGCAATTAAATGTATAATTGCATGAAGCAATAACTAAAATCACAGCTCTGAATAATATCAATCAACTGTTTAGTTAAAATACTACATTAAAGCCAAAGTAAAGAGCTCAAATATAGAAAATTAGTATTTATTATTTCTATTATTGGCAGTTCTAAGCCGCCCCCCCCTCCCCCCAGACTATCTAGGTGCTAATGCTTAGAAAATTAAAAACCGTATTCCCAGTGCAACACTGAGGGCTTGTCTACACATAGTGCTGCACTGACACAGCTGCAGCACTTGAGTGCTTAGTGAAGACGCATCCGACACTGACAGGAGAGTTTCTCCCCATCTCTCCAAGAGGTGGTTGCTATGTTGATGGGTGAAGCCCTCCTGTCAACATGGTGCTGTCTACGTCTGGGGGTATTTGGTAGAACTGTGTCTCTCGGGGGTTTTCACACGCCTGGGCAACGTAGTTATAACGTTTGTTGTGTAGACCAGGGCTAAGAAGCCAGAGTTGCCTATTGCTGTGCAATGTGGAAGGTTACACAATTGGCAGCAGTAGTAGCCAAACTGGAGGAGAAAAAGTAGTTCCATTGCACTTTCCCTCCAGACTCCCAGACATCCTTGCATTTAGCAGAGCCCCCCCTGAATGCAGGCAGTGGGGGAATGCACTGTATTTGGGGTTGGGGGCAGTCTCTGGATGCTCCCTCTGCCTCCCCCACACTCTGTATCCAGGTAGGAGTCACCCTAGGCTTCACGCTGGTCAGAATCTGGCCATGTGTTTTAAGCGCTCTTGGGAATTTTGTTTTGAGGTCTCTTGAGAGGACTGTACCAGCTGATACACACATACACGTTTGGGGAAAGATCCTGGCGAGTACCATGGCAGTGCAAAGCAGCCGGAAATGTGGCATCTCTGGCTCCATGAGGATCCTCATTGCTCTAGGTAGAATTGCAGCTACTCTGTCCTAACCCCAGCACAAGGAGCATTCACAGCAGAAAGGGGGCATGGCTGAGATACTTAGATGGCCACCATTATTGGAGTATCTGAGCACCACATAATCTGTAATGTCTTTATATAATATTATTTTACAGCTGAGACGCTGAGGCACAGGGCAGATAAAGGTACATCTACACAGCTAGGGCAGTGAGCCTCCGAGCCCTGGTCGACAGACTGGTGCTCACACTACAAATAGCTGCGTAGATAGAGCTCAGAAGCCCACTTCCATCCTTAGGCTTCAAGACCCAAACTGCAACTTCTACACAGCTATTTATAGTACGATAGCACAAGCCTGAGTCTATTGACCTGGGCTCAGAGGCTTACAGCCACAGGCTGGGTTAGGGTTGCCAACTTTCTAATTGCACAAAACCGAACACCTTTGCCCTGTTCCACCCCTTCCCCAAGGCCCCGCACCTCCACTCACTCCAGCCCCCCTCCCTCTGGTGCTTGCTCTCCCCCACCCTCACTCACTTTCACTGGGCTGGGGCAGGAGGTTGGGGTGCGTGAGGAGGTGAGGGCTCCAGCTGGAGGTGCAGGCTCTGTGATGGGGCCAGAAATGACAAATTCAGGGTGTGGGTGAAGGCTCTGGGCTGGGGCAGGTGGTTGGGGTGCAGGAGGGGGTGAGGGCTCTGGCTGGGGGTATGGGCTCTGGGTTGGGGCTGGGGATGAGGGGTTTGGGGTGCAGGAGGGTGCTCTGGGCTGGGCCAAGGGGTTTGGAGTGAGGGAGTGGGCTCTGGGGTGAGGGAGTGGGCTCTGGGGTGAGGGAGGGAGTCTGGGCTACAGCTGAGGGTGTGGGATCTAGAGCGGGGTAAGGGGTTTGGGATGTGGGAGAGGGCTCAGGGCTGGGGCCTGAGGTGCAGGAGGGGGTGTGGGGCGCAGGCCACGGGAGGGAGTTTGGGTGCAGGAGAGGGTTCCGATATGGGGCAGGGGGTTGGTGTTGGTGCGGAGTCCGGGAAGGAGTTAGGGTACAGGAGGGGCTTTTGGCCTGGGGCAGGAGGTTCAGGATGCAGGCACTGGCCGGGCAGTGCTTACCTCAGGCAGCTCCCAGTCAGCGGTGCAGCGGGACTAAGGCAGGTTCGCTGCCTGCCCTGGCTCCGCACCGCTCCCGGAAGCGGCCGGCATGTCCAGCACCTAAGTGGAGGTGCAGCCAAGTGGCTCTGCATGGAGCGGACTGCCCACCCCTGCAGGCGCCGCCCCCACAGCTCCCATTGGCTGTGGTTCCCAGCCAATGGGAGCTGTGGAGCTGGTGCTCAGGGCACAGGCAGTGCACAGAGCCTCTGTGGCTGCCCCTGCGCCTAGGGGCTGGACATGCCGCCCGCTTCCAGGAGCCATGCGGAACCAGGGCAGGCAGGGAGCCTGCCTTAGTCCTGCTGCACCACTGACCAGACTTTCAGTGGCAGAGCAGGGGTTTGAGTACCCTTGGAACCCTGAGGAAGCCGGCGCCTGTGAGAGCCATCGTTGGGGTGGGCTCGCTCTCCAGCCACAACCCTCTTCTAGGACCTCCCCTCCATACCAGGCTGGGATTAGAGTTGCAGTGTTGGTGTGGAGGGTGCCGCAGGCATAACAACATGTAAAATACACAGGCACGATAATGTATGAAATTAACAAGCCAATAGAGTAATTGGCCCCACCTCAAAAAAGATACATTAGAATTGGAAAAAGCACAGAGAAGGGCAACAAAAATGATTAGGGGTATGGGACAGCTTCTTTATGAGGAGAGATTTAAAAGACTGGGACTACTGAGCTTAGAAAAGAGATGACTAATGGGAGACATGATAAAGGTCTATAAAATCATGAATGGTTTGGAGAAAGTGAATAAGGAAGTGTTATTTACCCCTTCATATAACGCAAGATTCAGAGATCACTCAATTAGTTTTATACCAGCTGCATATTAATTTAACATAAGGAAGTATTTCTTCACACAATAAACAATCAACCTGTGAAATTCATTGCTGGGAATGTTGTGAAGGCCAAAACTGTAACTGGGGTTAAAAAAAAAAATTAGATAAATTCACAGAGGATAGGTCCATCAATGGCTATTAGCTAAGATGGTCAGGTTTGCAACCCCATGCTAGATGCTGGGCCTGGATGACAAGGGATGGATCACTCAATAAAATGCACTGTTCTGTTCATTCCCTCTGGGGCACCTGGCATTGGCCCCTGTCAGAGGAGAGGATACTGGGCTAGATGGACCTTTGGTCTGACCCAGTATGGCCGTTCTTATGTTCTTGAGATGGCACTGCCATACACCACCCATCCCCTCCCCTCCAGTTGCAAAACCTAGCTCTGCTACTGCTTGGCAAGGGGTTTCTTACAGGTTATGTCCTTGCCTCCTTCACTGGGATACAATTTCCGGTCTCTTCAGGAGCACAAGATGATCATGATGAGTTCTATGATGAATGTTCTGAATTCTTTATTCTTTCCCAGGGATTTGTCTCTGGGAGGGGAAATTATGGTCCATAGCTGGTAAAAGTTCAGTTATTTGGACTGAACTGTGTCCATTATTTTTATGTTCTCCTATTCTCTAAAAGCACAAAATACCCAGTAAACTGGCAGTGTGTTTGTGACTGACAATAAATTGGGACGCTGTGATGCTACAAAACCAAAAGCCCTGAAAGTGAAATATGCAACGAAAGGAAAGTGTGGAAGTCCATGAACATTAGAGGATAAGGTCACTAGGATTGTGCAGAGAAGTTTGAAAGAAAATAATTGTGAAAAATCTGCCCAGAGGGAGAAAAAAAACAGAGTAAAACTGGCTGTGGGAGGAAAAATTGACTTCTCTGATAACTCATACCTGTTTTTTTGTTCTGACCATTCTACCAGAACAGCCCTCTCTATAGTTATTAATATTTTGCTTCTGGCTAATACCAAAGATCTCACTGCTGTTCTTATCCTACCTGACTTATCAGTTGCTTTTGAGACTGAACATCACTCTTTGCTCCTTCGTTGCCTCGGCACCTATATCTTGCTAACTTCCCAGTGCAATGGTTTTCTTCCCCACTAACACGATTACTCTCTCAGGTTACTCCAGGATAATAATTCTTCCCCCCCCCTCTAAATTGGTGTCCCACATGCCTTTGTTCTTGTTCCTCTAAACGTTTTCTTCATATTTTGCCCTGCTTGTCAATGTTATCTCTGCTGACAGGCTACAAAGTTATGGGCCAATCTCTGGCTGTGGTTAAGGAGTGTACTGCACAGGCTGAGTGGGCATCAGCAAAGGTGTGTGTGCAAAAACAGCATACAGCATATATTTGCATTCCCAAAATCCTGCTGCTGTGCATAGGACGGGCCCCTCAGGTATCAATCAGAGTAACCTCAAAGCTAAGTCATTGCAAAGGTGCTGCAGAGAGCCTTAGAATCAGGGCCTAAATTTTTCAATCTGTTTGACCAATATTTGTGCAAAAAAATATAAACCTGGTATTGATCAGTTGAGAGAGGCCTATCATTAGCACCACAATAAGATCCCCTACCCCTTTGGAATTAAAACTGAGCACATGCTGTCTTGAGACTTATTGCAAAACTTTCCCCACACACTATATCTCTTAAAATAGAAAAGGGAATAGGAAAGGTCTGATTTTTAAACAATGAGTGAGATTCTATTGGCAAGCCATTTTCTGAAGCTTTCCTGCTACTTATGGGACCACCTGTGCTTCTCACTCTCATAAGTAACAGATTTTTCTAGTCTGATACTGCACACATCTGTGGGTAGAGTTTGACCTATTAAAAGGCCACCTATTACTACAGAGGCACTCTGATATTATAGTGATGGAGGCAAGATAGATGGGTAGACAGACAGACAGGGCAGGAACAGTGTGAGTGTGTGGGTTTCATTTTACATTACAAGAGGTTCAGAAATCATCACAATATGCTTAAGTACTTTATTGTGCTTCTCTGCCCATCCCATACCACTGTACGTGTCGGTGCCTGTACGGCATTCTAAAAAGCTAGCCTGCCGTTTTTGCTGTTCTGAACTGGACTAGTTCCAGTGCTGAAGGCAGAACAAATGCTATGGTTTTAATAACCTCATTTCCTCATAAAATAGATTTATTTCCCCATCATTCCTAGGAATGATTTATCTTCCATGCTGCACTTTCAAAGGCCTCTTTTTATAATTCCTATTTAACTTGACAGACTGGGTCCTTCTCTTCTCTTGACACTTTAGACTATTAAATAATCATTTAAGCTCTTCCTAATCATTTGGCACTTAAAGAGAGCTAGTGTACAGTATTTTAAGAGTGTTGAAATGGACATGTGGTTTAATATGTTTGATTAAACATTTCTTCCAGGCTTTTGCTTCCATTTAAAAGAACGTTGTGGAAGTAATTTGCATTAAATTGTTCATCTTCATTGACCAATTTAAACAATAACATGCACTGCATATGTGTGCGCACTTTAACGCACTCTATGCTTTTAGTCTGAGCAATACCACCTTCCATTGGAGTCAAAAGGAGGTGCTGGTACTCATCACCTTTGAACATCAACAGAATCATTATTAGCAGTATCCTCATTCTTCCTTCTGCTATATTGTCGATGTTCTATCTATCTCTTCTTTCTCTGCCATTCGCTAGTAGCTACTGGATGCAATTCTACAGAGAGTCTCCTTCACAACAGATGCAGAGCCCTTGCAAATGCAAATTAAAACTGAAGTGTCATGCATCTAATAAAAGATAGAGGGCTAGATCCTCTGGTCGGTGCAGGCCAAGACTGGGAATGGGGAGGGGAACATAGAGCTGATTTAAAAAAAAAAATGCAGAAAAAAATATGGAAAATTTTCAAAAAATGTTCAGCAAAAATTTCGACCATCCTTTAAGCTGGCCAAAATCAGCAAATTAAAAAAAAGGTTTTTTTATATTGTAAAAAGTTTTCATTGACATTTTAAGAAATTCATATTTTTTTCTAACAGTTCTAGGGAGAAGCAAAGTAAAGGTGGCTTCATGTCATTTTTATACCCCCTCCCCCGCGCCCAATCACTGTACAAATAAATGCCAAGCTGCTGACTCTGCAGAGAATTATGGGTGCAAATCATGGATTCTGGGACATCAGCAAGAAGAGACAGCCCTGTCCCTCTGTTTCCACTCTCCCCTAGACTTGCACCTTGCCTACTTTTTGAGGGGCATGAAGGAGACATGATGGTGGTTCAACCAGTGTTAACTGCCACATGGATTCCTGCCTGGAAAACCATTGGGGTAAAGTGAGTATGACACACAGAGGCTGCTTCTCAGTTGATGTACAGAGGGCAAGGCGAAATGGTTCTGTGGGATTAGGTGAGAAGTGGGATCGTGTCATGACAACCTCTTTTTGAGACATTTCCCTTACTCACTAACTGAGTAGTCCCCAGTATGGCACAGAATGAAGGGGACCATGAACAGAAAGAAAGAAAGAGAAAAGCCCAGAGTTTATATTCTGTGGCTTCTAACCTTTGGTTGAACTTTACTGTACTGGTGAGGATACATATATTTTCCTCTAGAGGGCACACATGCTCTGCCTAATATTGAAACTGCAACAATATTTAAAGTAACACAACCCTATTTTTAAAGGCTATATAAAATGATTACTTGGTTAAATTGATTTCATTTGTTCATTTAAATAAAGTTAAGTTGTAGCAGCACCCATGATTGCTGGGATTTATAGTTTTATGTACTACAAGTAAATAGTACATTTGAAAATAGAGTTTTCTGCACTACCATTTTCAGAGCAGGTTGGACAAACACCTTTCAGGGGTAATCTAGATAATACTTAGTCCTGCCTTGAGTGCAGGGGACTGGACTAGATGACCTCTCGAGGTCCCTTCCAGTTCTACGATTCTACGATTACTGATTCTTTCTAGAAGATGTGCAACCAATATTGTTGTTTATTGTGTATTTTATTTTCTTGGGCCCTACAATGGGTAAATCCTGTAAAGTTCTGGTGGCATGGAATGGGAGGGAGAGTGCAGGGGTTCACAGTTTTTACTTTTTCCCTCAGTTGTGAAATTATGCAAAATAAATTGGAGGGGGGGGGGGTTGTTGGTTTTTTTTTCTTTTCTTTTACAAGAGTATACGAAAGGGTCTGTTTCTACTGCAAAAAATTGCAAATCACAGTCTGAATTTTGTACATCTCTACACAGAACTTCAGGAAGTAGAAGCTGAAAATAATTGCCAGAGAGAACAACTTGTTCATGGTTCCACAATGTGCAATTTTATGCTTAAATTAGGGGTTGCCGGGGTCAGGTGTACAAAGGGGGGTAGAATATTCTGTTCCTATGAATTATACCCTGTTTACGACAGCATTGAAAATTCTATCCTACATATTCAACCCAGATATTCACTAATGTCCTGCTGGTCATAGGGAAGTTTCCTGTAACACTTAAAAAAAACACAAGATTTTTATTTATATATGACTCCAGAAAAATTAGGGAACCGATCATTCATAAAAGTCACTGGGATTTTCTAGAGGTTACCTTACTTAGCAGTCACACATCTTCCTTTGAGCTTTGTCCAAATGATTTAATGTCCTCTTGCCAAAGAAACAGTTCTTGATCAGAGAGATTTAGGAATGGCAGGAGCTCCAGAACACTTCCCTTCATATTAATGTAGTTTTTATAGTAACTGAACACAAAGGCAGCCTACCCATTTTGGTTGGCAGACAGATGATTTTGGAATTCACATTTACATTTGCCCTGCTGCAGTAACGATGAGGTAACATACACCTGTGTATTTGGATGTATGTTTCCAAAAAGGCAACGGATGGCCTGATATTGAAGAGAATTAGAATAACTAGAAACATACAGATACATGTTTGGAACCAGAGTTTAGTTGTTGTTACACAGGAAAACTATCTCTGGAGAAGTCTTGTCTTATTGTGTGTGGTTTTAGATTTAGATCATCTTGAAAAATCTTGGCTACTATCTGTAATGTGCTCACGACTAAACTCAAGGAGTACTCAGTACAAAAACCTAATTTATCAGCAAGAAGCAAATGAATGAGAAACTTAGAACTTCTGAGCTTCTATAGCCATTAATCGAGTATTGGAGGATAAAAAATGATAGAAAAATAAAAATTAGCACTTTGTGTATAATTTTTAATAAATGTTCCACATCCACAACGTGTTGCATAAGCATTACTTACCAAGGTTTATGCTTGTTACAGCCTTCAGAAACTGTAGGATGGGGCTCAGACAGAGAGAACATGGAATTTTCTTTGTATTATCTACTCTATGTATGTTTTTCCCCAAGGAAACAAAAATTGGGATAAGAAAACCTGCATTCCATACCTGAGCTTAAAAAAACCCAAACAAACCCAAAAACCAGCTGTGCCAAATCTGCTGGAGATGTTGTTCAAAGGCTATTTTATTCTTCAAAAATTGCAATGGGATGCTGCCAGCATCCAGGAGAATGTGGGTTTTGTGCCATGTGCTTTTAAAAACAGCAAATCAGCCAAACCAAAACTGTTTGCATTTGGGCCAGAATCTTCTCTTTCTGGGCTTAACTCTCCTCTCCCAGCCTTCTGTTTGTCAGACCTATGTCCTAATATGTGCACCAAACTCCAAAACCAAAAACCAGGTTGGGAGAGGGCTACAGTTCAGTCCCTTTGTGTCTGAAATTATTGTTCACAAAGACTGAGACTTTTGTGATTTGGCAGAAATTAATAGGAATTGAGCATCCAAATCCCTTAGATGGTTATGGAAATCTCAGCCTAAAATGTAAATCATAAGAGGTCCCTACAGGATCCAGGCCAGTCAAACCCCAGAAGTTCACAGGTCCTTTTCAGTTGCCTCATCTTGTAAAGTGCTAAGGCAAAATCTTGGTCCCACTGAGCTCAGTGACAAAACTCCCCTCGACTTTCCTGGGGCCAGGATTTCACCCTGAGTGCCCTGTGTTGAAAGTAATATTAGCGGGAATGTAAATATGCTCAGCACCTTGCAGGATCAGGCCTCATGGAGAACTATCATTCCGTCTTTGCAGGATCATGTAACAGGGTACACACACAGCGCTATTCTTTCCCTTCCCACTGATTTTCAAGCAGCAAACAACACTGTTGGGGTAATGCCCCTTTAACGGGAGATGGTTCAGAGTGGGCATATTGGAAAGCACCACTAGTCATAGACCTGCTGCGGAGAGCACAGGTGAAACCCTGATTTACTGACAACATGAAGCTGAATTTTGTCTAGCTATTTAGTTATGTGCCACAATGAATTAATTTTCAAGAAAAATTGTCATTTTCCCCAGTATTCCAGGGAACTGTTAGAGTAGTTCTTAGCCCATGTTAAATACACATGTTATTATTTGTATCACCTTAGCATCTAGCTGCCGTAGTCATCTCTTCATCTCTGTGTGTATATTAAAGAATGTCTTTTTATAATACGTCAATGGCATTTTTACTGTGTGCGTGTAATGT
Organism: Chrysemys picta bellii; assembly: GCF_011386835.1. NCBI lineage: Eukaryota > Metazoa > Chordata > Testudines > Emydidae > Chrysemys > Chrysemys picta. The sequence continues at coordinate 244,467,890 of NC_088791.1, read as the reverse complement.
GCACACCCTAAAAATGACATCAGTCTGTTTTTAATAGAACCTCTTTAATTTATCTTCAGTACTATTTGGACATGTAACAAAAGTATATTCTTGGTGTGAAATGTTAGAGTTAATGTTAATAGGTTAAAATAATACATATTAATAGAGTATAAGAGTAGACCAGGGGTCGGCAACGATTGGCACGCGGCTCTCCAGGGTAAGCACCCTAGCGGGCCGGGCCAGTTTATTTACCTGCTGACGCGGCAGGTTCGGCCGATCGTGGCCCCCACTGGCCGCAGTTCACCGTCCCGGGCCAATGGGGGCAGCAAGAAGCAAAGGCCAGGACATCGCTCGCCCGCGCTGCTTCCTGCCACCCCCATTGGCCCCGGACGGCAAACCGCGTCCAGTGGGGGCTGCAGTCGGCCAAACCTGCCGCGTCAGCAGGTAAATAAACTGGCCCGGCCCGCTAGGGTGCTTACCCTGGCGAGCTGTGTGCCAAACGTTGCCGACCCCTGGACCTACTGTATTTCTGAAAGTGTTGCTATACGTATTAGTGTCAAGGATTGGTAGTTCTCTCATATGCATATGCAGTCTGCAGATAGCAATATAAAAAAATCAGACCTCATTTTATGAGCAGTCCAGTAGGAATACTTTCACAGCTTTGAAACATGGTTCATTTTCCTTTGTCATTACATGGAGCAATAAAATCATATAAGCGTTAATAAAGTATGACATATTGTAGGATAATTTTTAAACACTTTTTAATGTCTCTGTGATTATATTCTGTGTGCTCTTAATCTTCAGGCAGACTGCATTGTATATGAGCAAGTTTATAAAAAAAAAAAAAGTCAAATCATGGTTCTTATTTAGTCTACTTTTCAGCAGCCTTAATATACTGCACAATCAACCTTGATGACTGTATCCCTGATTTATTTGGATATCTGAATAAACTAAATGTTAATTAATCTTTAGTATCTTTGTGGGTCATTGATCTGTTAAATCTGAACCCTTCACCCAAATAAAAATGTAGTCTGGCAACTAAATTTAGGCTAATGTACACACACATACATTGAGAGGCATTGATTGTGATCAGAAAATTTTCCCTCTATATTCAGATGACTTCATTTTCAAAAGTAGCTGCATGCAAAAATGTATGGGGTTACTATGCTGTTGCACCAAATGAATTAATTGTACTTACAGTGGCCACTACAAGTCAAAGGCCTGATCATTTTCTCCACACAACATTCCAGTAAAACAATGATTATTTTGAACAGTTTGGTTCATCACCCCTGTTCTGTTCCTCACCGGGACAGCCAAGCAGTGTGGACACATCAAGTGCCCCCTCAGTGGCCAAAGCAGTAAGCAGGAGATAAGCAAAGTTTGTTATTAAGTAGGAAGGAGACGTAAAGGGTAGGAACATCATGTGAGCTGGGAGAGTAGAGTCGAAGGCCTCTTCCTATGTTTGGTGGTGGAAAAGGGGGAATTCTCTCACTTCCTCTAAAAATATGTAAGATCAGCTGTGTTTGACAACATTAGCACTGAGTATCTCTTCTGACAGTGCAGGATATTAGCACAAAGAAAGGTTAGCTTCAGCCCTTCACATATGAAGCTTGCTTCTGCTGTGGACATAACGAATGGCAATTTTTAATTAAGTTACCGATGTCTATATTGGGAGCAAGCGTCATTTCTCTTGGTGTTGTGCTCCTTTTCAGCTCTGCTCACTACTCCTCTCTCCCTCTCCCTCCCCTCCCAAGCAGTGAAAGAACTTACTGCTAAAACCTAATATTTTCCCAGAGTAGAAAAATAACATCCTTCCAGTTTTACAATTTCTAGAAATGACATGTTATTTCCACCAGTCTGGTATTTCCTGTTCTTCCAAAGAATAGGAGTTACTGAAGCAATTCATTCTCTACTTGTGTGGTATAAACAAATATTATTGGATGCAACGTTAAGCTTCACCCAATCCTTAGGCAGTTGTCTTCAAGCTATTACTTTAGCTTGCCAGGGTAATCAGAAGGTCAAAGCAAGTAACATGATGAATGAGCTGTATTAATCTACCTGTCTCGTTCCTGCAGGACTCTGCATTTTCTCTGATTGCCTTGTTGGGGTTTACAGATTTATGCAGTTCATTATAAAATATTGAGAGCAGATCTTAACTAGCACAGCCCTAGCTTCAGCTGCCAGTTTAAACCTGGTTTCAACAGGTTTTGAAACCAAAGCTGACACAGTAAAGGACAGGTGAGGGAGGGTTGAGTTTCTTCTAATGGGTTACTAGTCCTTTGCCTGTAAATTTGCAGGAAAAGAGGGTTTTGGTAGATAATGGTGTTCCCACCCCTTTCCTTGCCGTGGTCTCACTGACACTCTGTGATAGAGCTGTCTCAGAGCTCTTCAGTTGCTGGACTAGGCTTCAGCAAGATGTTAAAAAACCTGCATGGCAAAATGGAATTTTTTGTGAGTGCCAGCTTCATTCAGATCCACTCCTCCAACACTCTGCTTTGCTTTGTGAAATACAACTGGTGAGAGAGATCTGTGCAGTCATTAAATCCCTCCCCTGCACACACACAATCCACAAAAGGGACTTCGGGATTATGACGCTCATTGTCACAATGCTTAGCTCTAGCTTTTAGGTGCCTAGAAAATTCACAGGAACAACTGTGATCCACAAAGCCTGAGTTTTGCATTGTGGCTCCCCATACAATGATTGGGGGGAGAGAGGGGCCTTAGAATGGGATCCGCAAAACAGCACTCTAGGCAGGAGCTGCCTAAACTATCCAATGAAAGATGTCGACGAGAGGGGTGTGTCCTGAACAGCGAGCGCCCCTCTTGGAGTTCGGAACCTCAGTCCAGGCTGGAGGGAGGAACCTATCTCTGTTTGTGATTCCCGCTCCAGGGGAAGACAGGCTTTCAGCTGCCTAAGTCGTGTGCAGGGCCCAATCCAGTAGGTGTGCTCAAAGTCTGGCTAATACTACACAAAGCAGGAAGGCCTCTCTGATCACCTTTAGCCTGGTGGTTAAGGTACTCATCTGGGATGTAGGAGATCCCTGGCTCAAGTTCCGCTTCTGCCTGATGAATAGAAGATGGGATTTGAACAGAAATCAGCCAGCTCACAGGTGAATGATCTAACCACTAGGCTATGGGATAGTCAGATGCGGGGCTTCCTCAATCTTTCCTGTTGAAGCTGTTCCACTGCAATTATATAATTGAATAATGAAATATTAATTGGGCCAGAGATAATGTTTGAATGACTCTATATCCCAGTGGTTTGGGCACTCACCTGAGGGGTAACAGATCCCTGTTCAACTCCTTTCTCCTCCTCAGGTGGAGAGGGGGGGGCTTGAATTGGGGCTCTCCCACATCCCCACATGAGTACCCTAACAATTGGGCTAAAGCTTATAAGGGAAGTCGTCGTTCTCGGAGTTATTTTGTGTGAGCTCACCAAGGGGCCCAGTCTGATAGCCAGCCTCTGAGCATACCTACTGAAGTGGGCCCCACGTGCTAGTTAGGTGGCCAAACACCTATCTTCCCCAATTCATGCACCGCTCTGGGTCAGAGGCAGGAGATGGGTGCCTGGACACCTCAATGAGAAAGCAGATTACATACTCAGAGGCAGAAATATAGGCACTCGGGAACTTTTATTGTAGGTACTGAGTGACTTGAGGCACCCACAGGGTTAGACAGCAGCTGAACAGGTGTTTTGTGGATTGCAGTGGTGCCTAAAAATGGGATTTAGGTGCCTAGTACTTTTGTGGATCCCACTCAGAGTCCTGAATTTAGCAGAGGCAAACATCAGTAGCCTTCAAGTGGTCATTTACTAACTGGCTGCTGCTTGAAGCATGCCCCTCCCTGCCAGCCAGTAGATATTCCTGTCAGGCTTTCCCTTTGTGTTATCACTGAGTAGATTTTCGCATCAAGAAAATGAAGTAAATTTGAGTAGTGAATATATTTGAGAAAATCATAATCTTTTTGCAGCTATTCATGAACAGAAAAAGAGGCAAATATTGATTCGTTATGAATTATGAGCTCAGCTCTAGATTTTCTCCTTCATTTCATTATTGTCTTTTCTTCAATTTATTTAGTTAGCTAGTTTACGAGAAGAGTTAGTGCCCTGGGGCCCTATTGTATGAAAAATTGAGTGGTATATTTAAAGATCCTATTTTATTTTCTGTGTTCTCTCTATGGCAAAAGACTCTTAAAATCTTTAAAAGTAAGGCATTGTATTTTAAAATAAATTACCAAATACTTTTCTTTAATTCTAAGATTAATTGGATTAGATTTTGTGCGTCGGGAAATAATGGCTGTACCATTCTCAGAAGAGTATGTTATTCATCTGACCTCTGTGTGGAAGAAAGTAGTAGGGAGGAAAAAAAGGTATTAAATGATTGAGACGCTGGTCTGTCAAAGGAGGCCATTGGGTCAGAGAAAAATAAATTATCCGTGCACAGCCTAGAGGTAGAGAGGGCAAGGGAAATGTAACCCTTTGCAACTGATTTCTGAGCAGATACAGATTGGAAAGCAGACAGCACTGCAGTGCACTTAACTGGTCCCCCAACATGTTCCTTTGGCAGTGGGGGATGGTATTATGACTGCACAGTTATTCCGGATTAAATACTTTCATGAATATTTTTTCTCCTTGCAGGACCCTAGACCTTTGTACACTAGAAGGTGTCAGTTTTATTCAAGTGGAATAGGATTCTTATACGATGCCTACCAGACAGAGGTAAACAAAATGATATCATAGCTCATTCATTTCCTTTGGGATGTTCTGAAGGGTTCATTAGAAGCCCAAATGTTCTTTTTGCCCCCCAATAGCACCCTCAATAATGTATTTCTCAGAAGGTTTTTGTGAGTTGACTATAATATTTACATCACGTATAGCCATTCTCATTCCATCTTTATTACATAATCTTCTGAGGAGGTTTTGCTGCCTGGACTATTGTAGTAAATATCTAAGTTAATAAATTTGCATTAGCCAGAAAACTTCAAATCTCCACTGTAATCATCTAATATAAGCCAAGAAGGTCCATATTCTGTATTCAGCTTCCTTTTATTATCTCAACCATATTAAAATGGCAGGAAGAATAACCGTACCCAAATAGGTTGCCTCCTGAAAAATCTAGACTTAGTTTTTTCCCCCGCTATGTTCCTTAGTATTAATTCTATTAATTCTGTGTTTTTCCCTCAAATGTGGGATTCCAGACTGGTGGTAGCAAGAAGGAAATAAAGCAGAGCCGAACTGAAAATAGACAAACAGTACTAGGGCTTACAGGAAGCCAGATATCCGTAATCACAGTTCTTTCCACAGCTCTGAATGAGCTTATGGGAAATGTTACTGTTAATAATATTAGACAAGTCTTTTACAAGTGTAAATGAGTAATGCAGTTGGAACCAGAGCATTCTGTAGTTTAAGAAAATATATTAAAGGAATATTTTACTGATCTTCTTGCTGACCTACCTCAATAAGACGTAGGTCCTGTGTCAGCATCTTTTCCCATAGTTTTAATTCCCTCTTCTCCCCACAAAATAAAAAATACCAGGGATATGTCTACCAAGTAAACAGAACTATTTCTCTGCTAAAGTGAAGTTGATTAAGCTTCCCTGTGGATTTTCTCAAGCAGACCTCTTGATTCTAAAAGGCATCCGAGATATTCGACTATGCCTAGAGCTCCTAGGAATGTATACATTTGAGCAGCTTTGAGATCTTTGCCCTCTTCTGGCAAAAAAAGTAATATGGGTTTATAGCATCTTTAGTTTAATGCCCTTGTAATAAATTCTTGTCTTGTTGTCCACTGACATGTTTTTCCAACTGAATTGATCTGGATTTCTGTAAACTAATCCAGAGATATTGATCCACAGCTGTCAAGTTTAGCTTTTGTGTTTTTTATTTTAACCAACTGGTTACCAGCTGGCATGACCCACATTCCATGCAAATTTCTCATCAAGAAGGTAGATTATTTGCTTCATGCAATTCTCCTGAGCACAAGTTTCCTTAGAAAAGCCATTGATAGCATGCAAGTGATACATAACTGGTGGACTTTGCTCATTTCATTTCCTTCCTTTGGCAGAAACAGTTGGAATTTGATTTTCTTGCAATTACTATGAGGCGAGAACATCTCTTAAATTGGTGTTGAGGGCATGGAGAGGCACAACCAGGCAAAACATGAAAAAGATAATAATCTGGTCTCTGAAATGAAGGAATGGGACTTGACATGCAGAATAACCACAAGTGGCACATGATTTAGTGGCTGATTCTGTCCCCGTTGCTCACATTGAGTATTTATTTGTTTGGATTTATTCACTACTCTCATAAAAAGGAGTGCTTGTTCTTGGCACTCCAAGCACATTTTAAAAATGCAGTTTTAAAATAGACAACTCCAGTAACCCTCTCATCCAATAATTAGTATATATCATAACTCAGAAGCTGAAAATATATTTAAGATCTTTACAATCTTCTTCTAATATACTTCCAAACTCTTTCAGACAGGGCAAATGTATGGTCCTTGCAGTATGCCTTGAATGTTGATAAACTAGGACAATTTCAAACGAATGAGTCCCAAAACCACAGGGTCATCACAGAGAATAGCCTTCCAGGTACCCCTCCTCTCTTGTACAAATGGGGCATCAACTCTGGAGTCCCTCCTGATCTCGAGTCTGGCAGCATGGCATAAGGAGAGAGGTAGTCTTTAAGATACATAGGTCCTAGGCCAATACGAACATATGTGATAGGTTAAAACCAACCAGCAGCTTAAATTTTACCTAGTTGCCAATAGGTAGCCAGCACACATCCAAAAGCACTAGTGTCATGTGCTGCCAGGTAGATGCCCCCTGTAACAAGCAAGTGGCTAAGTTCTGCACCAACTTTATTTTACAGATAGATTTAAGATGCTGCCACATGTCATGCAGTATAGTGGCACTCGATTAGATTGCTGTAGTCACTGAAACTAGTGGGTCTCCTCATAAAGTAAGTTACTATCAGTGTGAGGAAGGGCAGCAGAATCAGGCCCTTGGTGATTTATGCCTTCAGTTCAGGAAAGCACTTATGCATGGACTGAAGTCCCATTGACTTGAAGTAAAAAAGACAGAGGTAAACAAAACACACCATAATTCAGTGGGCTTGTGACGGAGTAAGCTATATCTGTATCAAATTGTGAATTATGTATTGCAGCCTCCATCTTGGATTGTAACCTTCATTGTGACCTTCATTTCATAGTGTAACCACCACTTTGGATTAGAGCATCCAGTTTGTATTACAGACTGAACACATGTATACCTTGCCCAGGGCAGGGTTATTGTGATATATATGAGACAGACACCTTACCCAGGAAAGGGGCTTGACACCTGGTTGAATGAATGTGATAGTGAAATTAGCACAGAGCAATCAACCTTTGATTATCTGTCAACTACTAGACCATCTTCTTGGGACAATGGACTCTCTGCACATAAGCCAAACTGCGGGAAGGGTCTAGAATTTCCCAGCTGGAGTACATGGGCCAAATAGGGACGGAGACTGTATTCAAGGGTGGGCTTCTCTGATCAGGAAGACCGACCATCACCATGTGCCAGAAAACAAGGTTGGAAAGAGAGAAAAGGCAGGGGCGGACTCTGCCTTGCCTGAAACGCTGACCAGATCTCAGGCTCACAGAAGGAGTGAGAACCAGATCTCAGGACTTTCGTTATTTTGCAAAGAGTTGTAATTCTCTAGTGATTTCTTATGAGTAAAGTGGCTGTGGTTAAGAAATTCTTTTGCTAAGCCCGTATTCCATACTTGCCTGCCACATCTTTCCTGAAGGGGTTAAATGAGACCCTCAAAGTGCCCACAGGAAGGTGGACCTCTGAGGGGGAATGTATAAGCAAATGTGGAGGCAGGGGGCGCAAGAGGGCTGAAGTGTTGGCTTCAGGGTCTAAGGCAGACAGGCTGTGGGACCCCACATCCCAAGGAAGGGGAGCAGCCATGAAGTCTGCCCCTGGGAGGGACCTAGAGGTGTGAACAGTGACCCAGCTCTTCCCAGGCTCAGGTGGCTTAGTCGCATGTGAGATCCAGTGGTTGTGTCCACACAAACCAGTCCTTGCAAAGGGGGACTAGGCCAGGTTGTGACAGGACTCATCGAGCAAACTCATTGACTTCAATGGGATGTAGGCTCATACTTAAAGTGAAGGATGCGCTTAAGTACTTTGCTGAGTCTGGGACCTATATCATGTTGAGATGTTCTCTCGGTTAGCTTGTATCCATTGTATGGTATCTTGGCCTACGCCAAGGGCACGCTGCTTTTCTTCTTCTTTTCTTCTACAGCCTCATCAGTTGTGGGCCCTGCACAAAGTCCATTGGTTTCAGTAGGAGTAAGGTATTACTTAATGTGAGCTAGGGTGGACAATCAGACCCTAAACCATGTGCCATTTGTGTTTGTTCTGCATATCAAGTTCTATGTCTGCATTTCAATGACCAGACTGTTACCTTTTTCAAGTTTTGGCTGTTGTGCCTTGACGTCCTCTTAGCACCAATTGAAGGTAGCCAGCCAGCCAGTCAGGCAGCGGCATAGACAGCTGCAGCGGCACAGGAGCCAGCAAACAGAGCTGTAAACAGGGGAGTTTCAATGGGAGTTTTCAAGGGGAGTTTGCGGGGGAGACTAAGAGAGCTAGGCAGAGGAATAGACAGGCTAGTGAAGGGAGGGGGTGCTGTTCTGCCGGTGTTTTGGTGCCTGTTGGGGGTTTGTTTTGCTGTGGGTGTTGGTGGTTTGGTTTGTGTTTCCCGGACTAATAGATTTTAGGTGGGAAGGCCATGACCGATACAGAGGCAGCAGTGGAAGACACAATGAAGATGACTGGATGTGGAAGCTGCGACATGTACATGATCCTGGAGGGGGTATCTGAAAAGAGTTTAATTTTCATGAAGTGTCGCCTGATAGAGCTGATGGAAGAAAAGATCCGAGGTTTGGAGATGCAGGTGGAAACTCTGGTGGAGTTTAGAAGGGGGTTCGAGCAGATGATGGAGCAAAGACATAAGGAGACTGAAGGAAAAAGCTCAGACTTGCAGATGGAAGCAGGACCAAAGAACTCTGAGGGGAGACTGCTGGGTGAGGAAAGTGGACAGTGGAAGCATGTGACTAAGAGAACGAGGCAGAGGAAAAGACGAACTAGTGAAGGAGAAATAGAGCTCAGGAACAGGTTTGCGGAGTTGGAAAATGAAGAAGGGGCACAGCAGGTGGTCGCTGAAGGTGAGAGGGCAAGGAAGAAGAGAAGAGCAGCTAGTCCTATAGGAAGAAGGGAAGAGTCAATGGAGATTACAACACCAAATATGAGCCCCAGGAGGATACAGGATGGATTGCGGAGAATTGCAAGGGACAATAGAAATCGAGAGGACTTGCAGTCAGAGGGAGCAGGGGATAGACCGGAGAATCACACCATCACCAGGAAAAGGCAGGTCTAAGTGATTGGGGACTCCTTACTGAGAAGAATAGACAGGCCTGTAATTAGAGCTGATCCAGAGAACAGAAGGGTGTGCTGTCTGCCGGGTGCTAAGATACGGGATGTGGACCTGAGGCTGAAAAGGATCCTAATGGGAGCGAGAAAGAATCCGCTGATTGTCCTTCATGTGGGAACAAATGATATGGCTAGATTCTTGCTGGACCGTATCAAGGGAGACTATGCCAGGCTGGGGAAGACGCTTAAGGAAATCGAGGCTCAGGTGATCTTCAGTGGGATTCTGCCTGTTCCTAGAGAAGGGCAACAAAGGTGTGACAAGATTATGGCGATCAACAGATGGCTTAGGCAGCAGAGCTATAAGGAGGGCTTTGGGATGTATGGCCACTGGGAAGCATTCATGGACAGAGGACTATTCTCTCAGGATGGACTTCACCTGAGTAAGGAGGGAAATAGACTTCTAGGATGGAAGCTTGCACAACTGATTAAAAGAGGAACTAGGCATTTGGGGGAGATGGTTGGGAGATGTCCAGATAATCTCCACGCTGGAATTTAACATTGAGAAGGAAGAAAACAAAGTAAGAAAGGATACAGCCATGGGTATGAGAATGGATGCAAGGAGGAAGGGTTGTGAAGATACCAGTCTAATAGGTGATACTGGCGGTAGAATGTCTGTGCCTAATCGGGTAAAGAATGTGAGTGAAGCCAAACGGCAAAGATTAAGATGTTTGTGCGCTAAAGCCTAGGTAACAAAATGGAGGAACTAGAGCTACTGGTGCAGGAAGTGAAACCAGATATTATAGGGATAACAGAAACATGGTGGAATAGTAGTCATGACTGGAGTACAAGTATTGAAGGCTATGTGCTGTTTAGGAAAGACAGAAATAAAGACAAAGGTGGTGGAGTAGCATTGTATATCAATGATGAGGTGGACTGTAAAGAAATAAGAAGTGATGGAATGGATAAGACGGAGTCTGTCTGGGCAAAAATCACATTGGGAAAGAAAGCTACTAGAGCCTCCCCTGGGATAGTGCTTGGGGTTTGCTACAGACCGCCGGGATCCGATTTGGATATGGATAGAGACCTCTTTAATGTTTTTAATGAAATAAACACTAACGGGAATTGTGTGATCATGGGAGACTTTAACTTCCCAGATATAGACTGGAGGACAAGTGCTAGTAATAATAATAGGGCTCAGATTTTCCTGGATGCGATAGCTGATGGATTCCTTCACCAAGTAGTTGAAAAACCAACAAGAGGGGATGCCATTTTAGATTTGGTTTTGGTGAGTAGTGAGGACCTGATAGAAGAAATGGTTGTAGGGGACAACCTTGGTTCGAGCGATCATGAGCTAATCCAGTTCAAACTAAATGGAAGGATAAACAAAAATAGATCTGGGACTAGGGTTTTTTATTTTAAAAGGGCTAACTTTAAAGAATTAAGGAAATTAGTTAGGGAAGTGGATTGGACTGAAGAACTTGTGGATCTAAAGGTGGAGGAGGCCTGGAATTACTTCAAGTCAAAGTTGCAGAAACTATCAGAAGCCTGCATCCCAAGAAAGGGGAAAAAATTCATAGGCAGGAGTTGTAGACCAAGCTGGATGAGCAAGCATCTCAGAGAGGTGATTAAGAAAAAGCAGAAAACCTACAAGGAGTGGAAAATGGGAGGGATTAGCAAGGAAAGCTACCTTATTGAGGTCAGAACATGTAGGGATAAAGTGAGAAAGGCCAAAATGATCCGAGGAATGGAAAACCTGTCTTATGAAAGGAGACTCAAAGAGCTTGGCTTGTTTAGCCTAACCAAAAGAAGGCTGAGGGGAGATATGATTGCTCTTTATAAATATATCAGAGGGATAAATATCAGGGAGGGAGAGGAATTATTTAAGCTTAGTACCAATGTGGACACAAGAACAAATGGATATAAACTGGACATTTGAAAGTTTAGACTTGAAATTAAACGAAGGTTTCTAACCATTAGAGGAGTGAAGTTCTGGAACAGCCTTCCAAGGGGAGTAGTGGGGGCAAAAGACATATCTGGCTTCAAGACTAAGCTTGATAAGTTTATGAAGGGGATGGTATGATGCGATAGCCTAATTTTGGCAATTAATTGATCTTTGATTATTAGCAGGTAAATATGCCCAATGGTCTGTAACGGGATGTTAGATGGGGTGGGATCTGAGTTACTACAGAGAATTCTTTCCTGGGTGCTGGGTGGTGAGTCTTGCCCACATGTTCAGGGTTTAACTGATCGCCATATTTGGGGTCGGGAAGGAATTTTCCTCCAGGGCAGATTGGCAGAGGCCTGGAGGTGTTTTGCCTTCCTCTGCAGCGTGGGGCACGGGTCACTTGCTGGAGGATTCGCTGCACCTTTAGGTCTTTATTTAAACCACGATTTGAGGACTTAAATAGCTCAGACATAGGTTAGGGGTTTGCTACAGGAGTGGGTGGGTGAGATTCTGTGGCCTGCATTGTGCAGGAGGTCAGACTAGATGATCATAATGGTCCCTTCTGACCTTAAAGTCTATGAGATATTCTTGCATTTACTATGAGGCGAAAACATCAAATTCTATCTGTTTCTGTCACTGACTTCCTTTGTTAACTCCTTAGTCTTTGTGTGGCCCCCCGTCTTCTCTGTTGTTTTTTTTCTTTGAGCTGTTCACGTCTTCCAGAGTCACCATATTCTCTCTTGGAATAATACATTATTGGATGGGCATGGGTGACAGAGGTCATCTGATAAGTGCTTTTCAAAGGCAGCAATTTATTCCTAAGCCTGTTGCTACCATCTCTTTCATGAGGAGAAAGGCTCCATTCACTAGTAAATGCTCTTTTCATAGTACAAACAGAACCTTTCTGAATGGTCACAGCATACTTAAGAAAAAAGGTAACAATATTGTATTTTCCATACCATTAGCAGTTCCAATATTTTGAAACTCTATTAATAAAGTTAAAGACCTCAAAAAGAAACTTGCCTATAAAATATTACAATTAGCCTGCTATGTCAAATAGAAATGATGTATGCATATTACATTGTAAGGGTCATTAAAATGATATCTTGTCTGAATAGAGTGTGACTTGCATATGTCTGCATTTATATGTCTGTTCTCTAGAGTCCATAGTCTCACAAAGCAACCTTTTCATTTCTGTATTCCAGAGCTTGCTGGAAATGGTACTCATTTGCTTAATTGCTTAGACTTTTTTCCTATTATATTTTGTTTTTTGTTCTACATTTTTTTATTCTGGTGTAATAAAAGCTGAAGGGAGAAGGAATGAGACCTTCAGGAGAAGGGCCGGCTCCAGGCACCAGCAAACGAAGCAGGTGCTTGGGGTGGCCAATGGAAAGGGGAGGCACGTCCAGGTCTTTGGCAGTAATTCGGCAGCAGGTCCCTCAGTCCCTCTCGGAGCGAAGGACCTGCTGCCGAATTGCCGCTGAAGAATGAAGCGCCGTGGTAGAGCTGCCGCCGAAAAGCTTTATCTTTTCTTTTTTTCCCATCGCCGTTTGGGGCGGCAAAAAGCTGGAGTCGGCCCTGTTCAGGAGATGCAGGAGGTTCTAACAGATAGACAGAAAGACTTAATATAATTCACTAGAGAATATTATTATTCACATCTCTGGCTGCAGAAAGGGGTCTTAGGATAAATGAGAATCAGGCCCATGATATCATGTTTAGATTATAAAAAAAGGTGAACAGATTTGATCCAACCAGTTCATGACAGCAAAGCCTTATAACATCTGAGGGGAAATATTTTCAGTATTTTTATGGTGCTTTGAACAAAAAATGCAAGAACCTTTTCTGGGGTTGTATGTATTGTGTTTGAATGCTGAAGACACTATGGCAGGAGGTGGTTTGTACAGTTACTCTCCAGTTTCCAATCCAAAAGGAATGTTTGGATACCTGTCAGTTATTGTATAATGCTGTAATGTCACTGTGGCCTCTTTGCCTGCTTCCTCTCCTTTGGGTGAAAGATCATTTTTGTACCAGTGCAAGCACCTGAGAGTAAACCAAATGTGTTGCTTCTATGCGGTCAGTGGGATGACTTGTAAAATGGTGGCCAGGCTGTAGCTACAGTACTTAGACTATAGAATGATCCCTTCTCTTATTCCCAGGTAACGTGTTACACCTTAAGCAGCAAGTGCCAGCTGAGAGTAAAGAGCAATACATGCTATTGCTGTGACCTGTACAATTGTGAAAAGTAAGTACATGCTCTATCAGAATGTGTATGTTTATTTGTACAGTATGTGTATTCTAGAGTACAGACCCTTTGCATTTAGGCCAGTATCCTGGGAATCAGCACACAGCTGGCTAGCAGGCTATGCACTGGTGATAACCCTGTGAGAAGGCACATGAATATTCCCCGCCCCAAACTGCAGAGCCAGTGCATGGCCAAAAAGCTGCAATAGCACCCACATTGCCTGCAGCACCCTTCACATAATACAAATAGCCCCCCTGCATTCAGCCACACAGTAGGTCCCTATGGTGAGGTCTGTACTGCACAGGAGTGTGCATTCCCCTGATCCTGTTCTCCCTTCCCCATGGACATGTAGGATAAACTGTCTCTGGGGGCCCTGCTCACAGTGGAGAAGGGGACATGGTTTGCCCCTCAGTGCTCTTATTATTTCAGTGGGTTTTCTTTAAAAATTGTCCATAGGATTTTGTTATGTGGCCACCAAAATAAATAAATAAATAAAGCACAACCTTGTAAAGACTCTTTGGTGAGCTAGTATTACAATTTTCAAAATGGATTTCATGTGATCATTTGTTCACTGATCTCTGGGAAGCAAAATTAATGGAAATATCATTTCCATGTCAAAACTGTACATCATAGACAGGGCCTTGGCGTTTTCACAAGCATTTATGTGCTCAAGGGATTTTATTCAATGGCCATGAGGATAGGTACGGTATAAAGGAGAATGTTGATCATATTTCCAAAAGATTTCTATTTTAAGTCAATCTTACCAAAACACAGGCTGAGAAGATATAACCGTGGAAGTGCATGAATATGCTAGTCAAGTAACAGTAGGTGACTACATCAGCCCTTGGAGAGAGGCTAGCCCAAGATGGGCTCAGAGTGGTGGTGCAGCAGGCTGATGTGGCCTCCCCTAGCTGGCAAATAACACTATTGCCAAACAAAATAAACTCATGAGATTTATTTCCAGCCTGAAATCCCTTCCCAGTGCCTTCCTTATTGCACACACGTACGTCAGTACCATTGCAAGCAGCATCGTGTTGTGTAAAGAGCAGGAAACTCTCAGGAAAATCTCCTGGGGTGGGGTGGGGCTGGTAGGGAAGCGGGAGATGCTGGCTCTTGTGCTTTTTGTGTACCAGCTGGAAAGTGCTATTTCACATTTTAGTGTCACACACACCCTAGATTGACCTGAACCCCCCCAAGTTCACATCAGAGCTCTCATTTTTTGTTTTTACCCATGCCTGCAACCCTGAATGACCCAGCCCTCCTCAAACCTAGGTTGCCACATACCGGAATTCCAAAAGTCATACAAGTTTGGGAGAAGGTTTTCAGTGAAACTGGCAGAGAAATGGACAAATATGTTTTGCTTTTGCAAACTCCCCCCCCCCCCCCCCCAAAAAAAACAACAACAACAACAACAATAACACATTTTGTTAAGCTTTACTTCCCTGAAGGATTAAAGTGAAGTTTGGGACTAGAGGGAGATAAGAGTTTCCCCAGAATGCTAGAGCAGTGGATGAGTTTCTGGGGTTCAGATTTATAGAACCAATTTGACAATGTCAAAGCCTGGATGAATGCTTTTCTTTCCTTGCCTATGAGATGCTAAATCGAACTGCCATGGTATGTCTGCTACTGATCAGGTTAGTGCCATCTGTCCTTTTGTAATTTTAGTGAAAGCAATTTATTCACTCATCCTAGTGTGTGTATGTTTTATTTAACCTCACTCTTAGGGTTTTCAGGAAGCGGTTTGGCCTGGTTAAAGAGGTGAGAAATAAGAGGGTAACAATAGAGGTGCACAAAATAATGCATGGCATAGCAAAGGTAAATTAGACTGTCCTATTCACCCTTTTTATAGTATAAGAACAAAGGGAAATCCACCTGAATTCAAAGGTGATATATTGAAACTGGGAATATTTTCTTAACAAGACATAATTAATGGTGAATCTCACTGCTGCAAGGTAACATTGACTCCAAGAGGTTAGCAGGATACAACACAGAATTGATCCTTACACGGATAAATAGAACATCCACAGTTATGGGATAGAGTGAAAAATATAAGGGATTGAAAGTTAACCCTTTTGCTTCTGGGCATGAACCGCTAACTGATAGAGGCTTGGAAGAAACTCCCCTGTAGGCAGCCCATGGAGTCTGTACATTATGGGCCTTCTTGCACCTCCCTGTGAAGCACTTAGTACTGGTCACCACCCAAGACAGGAGATGATTTTATTATCTATTTATATTGTGATATTGGAGAGACCCCAACCAAGATCAAGGCCCCACTGAGCTAATCAATGAACAAACAGACTGAGAGACCATCTCTGCCCTAAAGGCTTTAGCTGTTTTGTCTGTGCAGATTGTACAGGGTGCAAGGGAAAACAGGCACAGAGAGGTGAAGAGCTAGATTCACAAAGGTGCTTAGGCACTTGTGTTCAACATTTAGGCATCATGAATGTTCTCAAAGCCATGGCTCAGCTTGCCATCTCATCCTAAAGTCCCCAAAGCACCTACATTTCTGCCAGCAGGCATGTGCAAAGCCATCCCTGTGGGCTAGGGCTTTGCACAAAAGCCAGTCTGTGGGGGTGCAGAGGGGTGTGTGTCCCAGAATGCCCAGTAAGCTGGTGGTTCAGAAACTCACCTGGGAGGTGGAACATCTCAGGTCGAATCCTTGCTCTCAAGCAGGTGCTTGAACACAGGTCTGTCACCGCACAGGTGAGTGCTCTGACCGCTGGGGTGCTGGATATTCTGGGGCGGGTCTCTCAGTCTCTCCTGTTGGAGCTGTTCTACTTCATAGAATCAATTAAATATTTAGATTTATCAATAACAATTAAGGATGCCATTAGGCAGCAGAGCACCTAAGTACCTTTGTGAATGTGACCAGTGCTAAGGGGACCATTGGCTTTATCTGCTATGGTGATCGATGTCTACGATGGGATGTAGCTGACCACAGCAACAGGTGGTGTGCTGCCACAACTATGCACTGCAGCAACAGGTTTGATATTTATAGAAATACTCAGAGCTGGCTTGGCTCTGCACAGGAGCACTTTAGGTTTCTCCAGGCCTTCCCTTTCTCCTTAGCGTTTTCCCTACCCAGCATCCCCAGTTGCACTCCATGAGCCTCACTGGAACTCAGAGCAAAAATTTCACAGGACACTCTTCTCTGCCTTTCATCAAAATGTCCCCATGGTGAAGGGAAGGGCTTCGGAGGTAGCACGCATATCCCTAGAGCAAGCAGGCAGAAACTCTCTCCAACTGAGATAGCTGGTATGGAAGTGGGTGGGTGGGAAAGTGTTACTACTCGGCAGTTGTGTTTGCCTTGTGTTTGCAAATAGAATAGCAGGGTGTTTCAAAACATGGGATTTGGTTTCTCCAAATACCACACAATGCACAGACTCTGCAGCAAACAAGGCTTGGGTTCATAATTTGCCTGGTTTGTAATAGCCGTTGCTATGTATGAATGTAAAATATTATTTCTAGATAGCACAATCTGCAATTTGAAGAAACATCTTTTTGATATCCATTAGGTCCTGAATTGTGTTGCCTCTGTCAGTTTGAAACCCCAGACACTATGCAAATATAGCCAGTTAGTAAAATCTCCCTTCCCTGTTCTTGGATTCACTTCTTAAGCAACATGCACATTCGACAAGGATCTTCGAAGCAATGCTTACAGGTGAACTAAGGAGGAAGCTGTGGTAGGCATGTTTTAGCTGGTAGCTGCTCTCAGACACATTTCTAAGAGTGCTTGCAAATTAGAAATGTAGCATCATCTATTAGTGCCATAGCTATGCTAGAAAATTGTACCAAAAAATCCCCTCATGTGCTAATGCTTGTCAGCTGAATGAGGGGTAGCACTGGGGGCTCCCCTAGCATGGCCATTGGTAGCTTTATTTTTTGTTAAACCAGTTTAATTTGACATAGTGATTAAAAAAACAGGTCATGCTGCAGAGAATCTATACCAGAGCTCCCTGGGGGTTAGCTGAGCAATGTTGGCTCCTGTGGGAATGTTTGTGTACGATTTCCTCGTTCAGACAGGGCTGGGCTACTTGCTCTTGCTTCAGCTATTTTGCCTGAGAAAAAATTAAACATTTTAGGATTTAGTTGGGCTGGTGCTCTGTAAATCACTGATGTAGTAGTGACACCATTTCTATCCCATTGCAGTTCAGAACAGTCAACCAGCTACTACGAGTTTCTTGGAGTGAACAGCTGTCAGGATGTGGTTCACTTGTACCGGCTGCTGTGGGCCTCCACAGTCCTGAACATCGTTGGATTGTTTCTTGGGATAGTCACGGCAGCCATACTTGGAGCCTTTAAAGACATGGTAAGACTTGCAAGTCCTGCAGCTTTTCATCAGTGATGATTTCTGTATGTTGCTAATTATCCTGTTACCTAATGTGTTAAAAAAATAGACAGCAGAACCATACACAGCAAGTGCTCACAAAATGTTTCCTGCATGAGCCTTGAGTTCTTGGACTGTGCTCTGGCCAGGTGTTATAGCTAAGTAGCATCAGGCCTAGTTAATACACATGTGTACGTAAGAAGCTGGCATCTGTAGCAAGTCATGTGGGTGGTTCAGTAAGTGGCCTCTTTTTTCAAAGTCTGCACTGAACCATTGGCCCCGCATGGTGCTAGAAGGTGCCAGTTTGGTGCAGGTGGTGCCAATTTAATAGATATATGAAACTGAGGTCCTAACCACTTGTGAATATTAAAGATTGTGTGATTGTCTTCCAAAGAGCAAGGATTAACTCTGGGGTATCAGCCAGGTTCTGATGTGAACTATTACATTCTGCTAACCTAAATCCCCTTTTTGGTTTCCATAAGAGATGTCATTCTTCTTCCCTGCCTCAGCCTGCCCTAACCCGCTGTGCAGTGGTGTTGTGTGAGGACAATAGCTGCTGCGCTGTGCTGAAGAGGTGGCTGTGATTAAGTGTGGATAAAATGATTCCAAAATACATGGCTGTATGTTCCTGGCTGTTCTGCAATGGGGAGCGGCTCAAACCCAGGTTACTGTGATTACACGGGGCTAGGGAAACAGCACAGATGGAAAAGACATGCTTCCTCCCTTCCCCTCAGGAGCCGCCACCACCACAGCAGTGTTTACTTTACAATATTCATAGGTCTTTGGGGTATCACTTGCCAAAAGCAAGAGGAGGGTGGAGAGACCAGGGAGCATTGCGTCCAGCAAAGCTGCCTTCATTTAGCTGCAAAAGACCATGCATAAGTTAATGTTGCTTGTCGCCACATTAATTCCTGGTGTGCATCTTCTGTGGCTCAGTAGGGGCCAGGACTGATTCAGACAATGCTGGTCAACCTGTAGCTACAGAGGCCCCTGCCTAAAGGGCAGGTTAAAACAGTGATGTGATGTTTGCCTTTGCTGCGTGATGGGGAGTGTAAGCTATTTTGTGTGGAACTGGGGATGGGGGAGGAGCTGGGGCTAGCGGCGGAGCTGGCTGGGGGTGGAGCTGGTCGGGGGGCGGAGAGGGCCTGGAGGTGGAGCAGGACTGGGGGCTAAACGAGGTTGGGGGAGGAGCTGCGTGCCCCCCCCGCCCCGAATGTTCCTCCACACCACCCTCGGGGGGCACGCTCCACAGTTTGGGGACCACTGCTTATAAAATATATTCCTCCTATTCCAGCACAACCACCCCAGTGTGCTTCTTCAGCAAAACACACACAGGAAAACAAGCTATCAGTAACTAACTCTGTGTCATGATTCAGGGCTTTTAGAAACATTTTATTATAGCAGGGCCATGTGAGTTATTTTAAAAAAAAAAACATCGTTAAGAGGCTGCACAAGGTACACCAGTACACAATTGCCCTCCTACATTCGGCAAACAACCACACTCAGCCATTTTGCATGAGCAATGTTCAAACATGCAGCAGAGTATCGTTTACTCTGAGGTGTGAGGGGGACTTGGTGACTCAAGGGGAAGTGGTCTGAAGAGTGTTCCCACAGTGCCGGTAATGAAACACAGCCATCTAGTAATGAACAGCCTGTGCCTCCTTTGCTGAAGGGAGAACAAGCTGCTTTCCAGTGTTACTCATGTTCCATAGACGCACATGGGGAAAGGGCACATGTAAAAATGAGCGGGTAGAACAGGAAGGAGAAGAATCAGGAGATTCCTGAGCAGAGGGGAGAATTACAGAGTCAATTTTAACTAATACTGACACAGCCCTTCTGCTTCATTCTTCTCCTGGTCTTCCCCTTTTTTGTCTCTACTCTTCCCTCTTACTTTGGAAATGATTGAGATGTTGCTTTTCCTGGGTCCCTGGGCCAGTAGCTTTGTTCAGGCCAGTCTCCTGCCATGGTCAAGATTTATCTGAAACATAGTGATCAACACATTGGATCCATTTTAAATGTCCTGCTGTGTGTGTCAGGTTTGACTACTACCCATTTCAGCTCTTGTCAGCTTCTGCTCCTTGGGATACATTAGCTAGGGCAAAGAGGTGAAAGGAGGAAGCCTTTTCAGTACTTCCCATTGGGTGGTGGTGTGGCTAGTGCCAGATTGTTGTGAAGTCTTTTTCTCTTCTGAAGCCCTCACTTGATCAATTTGTGAGCACCACTGCTACATCAAGAATTAAATTTCCATCTTTTTGGAGACTAGTCTTCTACCCAGCACTGGAAATCTCCGATTTGTTTCTATAACATCTGCTGTGGGTGCTCTGAAGGACAATGGCTGCATTACTAAATGCTATAAAGATACATTTAATTTTAACAACACATTTCTCCAGGCTAGCAGGGCTGCTGTGGGCAGAGGCACAATGTACACATGCAAATAAGTAATGGGAAGGCGGCTTATAAACCTTATAAGGCAGGTTAAAAGGTAATTTAATTAAATTAAGCTTTACCAAAACCAATAGGAGTTGTGAATGCTCCTCTGAGAATTAGGTGATAATAGTGAAATCCACCCCTGTGCAGAGGGCCAACACAAGGCTTATACAACACATAAATCCCACTTTTACTTAAGCTAAGGCTTAAAGGGGAATTTAGGTGTTGCACAGACCTTGGACTGGTCTTTTGCTCCAGAAATACTCTTTGGGGTGAAACTCATCCCTCTGCAAGCATTGATTTACTATCACTGTTCATGAGGGGTGCAAAGCTATTGAAATGTTCCTACAAGAAACAGAATAATTGTGACCAAGTTTCATACCCTCACACATCACAATATGCTGGAAAGGCTGAGCTTGCATTTACAGATTTGGGCACTCAGGCCAAGCAAGCATCCAAGCAGCAAAAAGCAATGGAATGAAACTACAGCAGCGGTCATGCAACATCATCTCAGTGTGGGGCAAGTTTGTTCAGCTCCCGACAAAGCTGAGGAAATCAGAGAGCTGCTTAAGTTTCCTCCGCAGCAGGAGTGGAGGGGTGGGAGTGAGCACTTTATCTGCTTACGACTAAATCTGTGTAAATCACCACAAGCATGTGTTAAACAGAGAAACCCCACAATAGTGTCAAACGTTATAAAAATCAATAATAGAACTCCTGTTATTCACTATAGCAAATAATTTTCCAGTCTCCTTTTGGGCAACCTACACTATCTGGTTTACTGATTTGCTACTTTATTTCAGTAGCTGTGTATCAATAAACAGCTGTTAGGATACCGGGGCCTCAGAAAACACAAAGTTCGGCAAGGAAAGGCATGCAAAAGGGCATGGGGTTGATATTAAAAAAAAAATTGGGGTGAGAGAATCATAATCATCTGTTTTTTCATGATGTAATCTCAGAAATACCACAGGCATTGTGAAGGTTTATATAGAAGTTGTCCTTTACAGTTCCTGAGGGCATTTCTTTAAGGATGAAATCTAAAAGAGACAGCTAGGATGTCTAGTAAAAATCATGTGTAGCTTAGGGGAGTTATAGCTACCAGTTATAGCTATGGTGGTGTGAGAATGAGCTGAAAAACAATGTGCAATTGCTTTGAAACCCATCAGATTTTCCTGCACAGAAAATATTATTTTGTCTTCCAAAAATTGGAACATAGTTGCTTCTGGTGCATGAGTTTCTGGCAGAGTGGTTTTAAAAGTTTTCACAGAGATTGTGGTGAGAAGGACCAACATATGTAGCATGTAACAAGTAAGAAGTTGGCTAACTGCAATGAATACCAATAGAATACCTGTGTTTCATGTTGCTGTTGAAAAAATGTGTCTGTCTTGGTTTATATCACCGGATCGATAAGTCTCAGCCTACATTTCATGCTTCATTCTGATTCAGGGCTGAGCCACATTCTGGCATGAGTGACTCAAGTACTTCTTCAGCTTGAAAGGCCTTACTCTCATTAGCTTGTTCTCACTATTTCTCTGGAGTAGGGGATGTCTCTTTGTTCCACACTTTCCTTTCTCCAGCCACGGAGGAAGAGAGGCCCAGCTCCACAAAGGTATTTAGGATCTGGGCCAGAAGCATTAGCAGTTCTGTCTTAATTTACACGTTTGTATTAGATGTCTATAAAACTCAGGTTAATTAGAAAAAAGCACCCCCAGACAGCTTAGCTACATGTTGAAATTCACCTAGAATAGGGCTTAGTCCACTGTTTTTTCTGTTGAAACCAATGGGAGGACGATCCTTGCGATTTCAGTAAAGTGATTTCACAGGGACATGGCTACCTCCATGCAATAAGCTCAGAGTCAGCCCCTTCCGTAGAAACACCCAGTAAAGTTATTACTGTAATTACATTTATGTATTTTTATTATTTCTATATAATTATGTATCGATCCAACATTTGATAGAAAATCATTCTTCTTATGTCCCATGTTGTGTGTTAAGCACTGACATGGTCCTTGGTGTTACACAAAATCCAAAGGAAGCCTTCAGCCCCATCATCGTGGAAATGTTTGTAGGTGCCACCTTCCCAGTTCAGCATGGATGTGAACTTGTAGACGTTTCCTCACTTAGGCCTCACAGACAGAATGGAGTTTTAGGAAGGGGCAGCATGAATGGCTAGATTGCGGCCGAGAGGAGTGGAGATGGGAAAAGGGTTGCCTTATAACCTTTTGAATGGCAGAGTGTTGCACCTGGTATTTCAACATTTTCCTAGGGAGGACTCCGGACTGCTTCCACTTACATTTTGTGAAGCTTCCCTACCCCTCATTAACTAGCTATGAACCTGGAAGACATGGATGCTGTCCCCCAGGGCTTGCAACAACAGCCCCCAATCCTTCAAGTTGCTCTGCAGGATTGGGGCCTACGTGGCCAGACAATACAAATCAGACACTAAGTGTGCTGGGTGCCGCGGGGGATTGTTTTACATCAGGGGTGGGCAAACTTTTGGCCCAAGGGCCACATCTGGGTGGGGAAATTGCATGCAGGGCCATGAATGTAGGGCTGGGGCAGGGGGTTGGGTTGTGGGAGAGAGTATGGGGTGTGGGAGTGGTTGCGGTGTGCAGGAAGGGGCTCAGGGCAAGGGGTTGGGGTGCAGAGTGCGGGAGGGGGCTCGGTGCAGGAGGGGTGCAGGGTAGGGCAGGGTGTTGGGGTGCAGGGTACAGGAGGGGTTCAGGGTCCGGGTTCCAGCCCGGCGCCACTTACCTGGAGCAGCTCCAGGGTGGCAGTGGGGCTAGGACAGGCTCTCTACCTGCCTTGGCCCTGCGCCGCTCCGGGAAGCGGCTGACACCACGTCCCTGCGGCCCCTGGGGGGGGGCGGGGGCAGAGGGCACCGCGCATTGCCTGTGGGTATCTCCCCCGAAGCTCCCTTTGGCCGTGGTTCCCCATTCCTGGCCAATGGGAGCTGCAGGGGAGGTACCCACAGGCAATGCACGGTGCCCTCTGCCCCCCCACCCCCGTCCCCCAGGGAACGCAGGGACTTGGTGCCAGCCGCTTCTGGGAGCAGCACGGGGCCCGCGACGTCACTTGGGTGGCAATCTCACAGGCCAGCTCCAAAACCCTGAGGGGCCGGATCCAGCCCATGGGCTGTAGTTTGCCCACCCATTTTACATGTACAGAAACCATTAGTAAAGCAGCAGCTGAATCCTGACCCATATGTCACCTTTGCAAGATGTGATGATTTGCCAGGTTAATCTTAAAAGAACCTCCAGAAAAACTCTGGCTACTCATTGGATCAGGCCCATGAGGGTAGGGAGACAACAAAGGGGTTCTGGAGTAAGGAGTGCTGCAACAGTGTCTTTCCTGGTGGAACAAAGGTGGTGGGAGACCAGGCCTGGAATAGCAAATGCTAGAAAGGGTATGTGCCGCTGCACGTGTCTCAAGAGCAAGAGGGGAAAAAGCCTTATAGCATCAGTTCATTTCTGCTACTACAGAGTGAGTGCAGCAGCATGCTTGCTCAGTGATGGCAAGAAGTAGGGATATTATGTGCCTGGAGGAGTGGCAATTTGGGATAGCGGTGCCTGCTGAACACAAAAGACAACAACATGTTAGCAAAATGCAACCATGGATTAGGAAAAAGGACCTAGGGGTCACAGTGGACGAGAAGCTGGATATGAGTCAACAGTGTGCTCTTGTTGCCAAGAAGGCTAACGGCATTTTGGGCTGTATAAGTAGGGGCATTGCCAGCAGATCGAGGAACGTGATCGTTCCCCTTTATTCGACATTGGTGAGGCCTCATCTGGAGTACTGTTTCCAGTTTTGGGCCCCACACTACAAGAAGGATGTGGAAAAATTGGAAAGAGTCCAGCGGAGGGCAACAAAAATGATTAGGGGTCTGGAGCACATGACTTATGAGGAGAGGCTGAGGGAACTGGGATTGTTTAGTCTCCAGAAGAGAAGAATGAGGGGGGATTTGATAGCAGCCTTCAACTACCTGAAGGGGGGTTCCAAAGAGGATGGAGCTCAGCTGTTCTCAGTGGTGGCAGATGACAGAACAAGGAGCAATGGTCTCAAGTTGCAGTGGGGGAGGTCCAGGTTGGATATTAGGAAACACTATTTCACTAGGAGGGTGGTGAAGCACTGGAATGCGTTACCTAGGGAGGTGGTGGAGTCTCCTTCCTTGGAGGTTTTTAAGGCCCGGCTTGACAAAGCCCTGGCTGGGATGATTTAGTTGGGAATTGGTCCTGCTTTGAGCAGGGGGTTGGACTAGATGACCTCCTGAGGTCCCTTCCAACCCTGATATTCTATGATTCTATGAAAATTGTGGGGTTAGGGGTGCTTTTGGGGGAAGAGGTCAAGGCTGCCCCCCACACGCTTCATGGGTTCTAGGCTTGGTGCTTCTTGGGCTGGAGTCCTGTCCACTGCATCGTCAGCAAGGCCTGAGGAAGCGCTGGACATTTCTTAAGGTGAAAAAGAAAGCAGCTGTGTCACTTCAGACCAACCCCCCCCCCCAGAACACCCTATTTCTAGAGAGTAAAGTAAAAGTATGTGTGGGGGCAGGGAGGAGGCTTTAATTTCAAAGTTCCTTGGTTTCCCAACTTACTTCTCTAGAGGATACAGTGGTATTGTGAGGGTTCATGTATTAATGTTTGAGATTCTTGGACGGTTGGTACAATCAAAGTAGAAAATAACATTTTTATTAGTATGAAGGGGAAAATGACTTTTACAGTGTGTGTATTTTTTATGCTGGGGAAATAAGAAAATAGAGAAATCAAACATTGTCAAGTGATCTGATCAGTCAGTTTGATGTAGTCAAAATAGTTTTCCTTTTTCCTAATCCATGGTTTTATTTTGCTAACATGTTGTTGTCTTTTGTGTTCAGCAGGCACCGCTATCCCAAATTGCCTTTAGTTCTGCCCCGCCTCCTCAGATCTTGTACAATCCAGCCCAGCAGATCCTGACATATGCCGGTTTTTGTCCCTCTGCCGCAGCTCTTCCTGCATATTCATCCTATCCTTTACCTCTTCAGGTAGAGTACAAAATGATATTTTTCTTGTTAATCCTCTTGAAAGCCAGATGCTTCTCTGTGGTATAACTCCTACACTGCTAAATCTTGTCTGCTGTGGGGTTTTGGGGGAGTTGGAGGTGGAGGGGAAGATGAATTTGTTGCCTAAAACACAGACTCTCCTCTATTTTTACAGAAAAGGTCAGTCCAGATACTGTTTTTAGATCTTCTCCCACAGGTTTCTTCATTGATCATTATTTGTTCCTTGGTAGTGCTTAGGAACCCCAATCAAGGATCAGAGTCTCACGGTATTAGGTGCTGTATAAACAAAGACAATCCTTGCCCTGGAAAACTAACTTTAGAGCAGACAGGACACAGTAGGTGGACAAAACAGAGGGTGGGGAAGTCTGGGAGGATGAGACTGGTTTAGCAGAAAAGCAAAACTTCCCACCTCTTGCCTACTCAGTGCCAGATGGCAGCGATTTGTAAGCATGGCAGCAGAGGTAGGTTTTAAGGAAGGATGATAAGGTGAAAGCATTACAGTTTTCCCCCATGCATAGGGAACAGCCTGGGTTAATAACAGCATCAATAGCAGCATGAAGGGCCATTGCTCTATATATGAGGTATTAACTTTGAAGCACGGTTCTCATGGTCACTAAGCCTCTATATTGACTGAAACAAACTGAATCCTAAAATGGCAATTGCCTGAGAATAATTTGAATTTTGAACAAGCATGGAGTGAGGAATTCACTTTGGCACCTGGACTAGCAAAATTAGCCAAAGAAATCTAATCTGCTCCCCCATCTTTCCGCTGCTACTCTGGCTCCCCACACACACACAAAAAATGGTCACCTTATTGTAACTGTTGTGCTTTGAGATGTGATGCAGACATGTACTCCATGTACAGGTGTGTGCACACCCCAGCCACCAGAGCTGGAGAACTTTACATAGCAGTGTCTGTAGTGGCCGGACTCGCCCCCTGCGGCCACAGCCCCTCCCCAGGCCGTATAAGGGTGGCACTACCGTGGCCCCCTCAGTTCCTTCACCCCACAATGTCAGGAGTACAGCCTCCGATGCAGAGGAGATGGAGGGCAGGTCATAGAATAGACATCTGCCTCGCATTGCGAAGAGCAACATTTATGAGTTAGGTGACCATTCTTTCTTCTTCATGTAGCTGCAGCTGGGTATTCCATGTGTGGGTGCTTTCCAAGCAGTGCGGCTCAAGAGTCTTGTCAAGGTTCCTTCCTTACAGATGTGGGGACCCGCATGAACGCCCTCTAAGCTTATTTACCAGCTTAGGTTATCAGTAAGCTGCCACCACCAAGTGTGTTCCAAATCTTAGGCAAGAGCCACTTGGAACTCTGCCTTTCCCCAAATATTTCCCAAGTCTCTAACCCCCCTCTTTTCTGGGCAGATTTGAGACTAATTCCCCCCCCCAAGTCCTTACACCCCTTTTCCTGGGTGAAAGGAAAGGCTTGAGAGTATACCCTCACCAATTAGTCCTGGTGAACACAGATCCAAAATCCTTAGATCTTAAAACAATGCAAAAATCAATCAGGTTCTTAAAAGAATTTTAATTAAAGAAAAGGTAAAAATCATCTCTGTAAAATCAGGATGGAAAATAACTTTACAGGGTAATCAGATTCAAAGAGCCCAGAGGAACCCCCTCTAGCCTTAGGTTCAACGTTACAGCAAACAGAGGTAAACCCTTTAGCAAAAGGAACATTTACAAGTTGAGAAAACAAAGATAAAACTAACACGCCTTGCCTGGCTGTTACTTACAAGTTTGAAATATGAGAGACTTGTTCAGAAAAATTTGGAGAGCATGGATTGATGTCCGGTCCCTCTTAGTCCCAAGAGTGAACAACCCCCAAAACAAAGAGCACAAACAAAAACCTTCCCCCCCACCAAGATTTGAAAGTATCTTGTCCCCTTATTGGTCCTGTGGATCAGGTGTCAGCCAGGTTACCTGAGCTTCTTAACCCTTTACAGGTAAAAGGATTTTGGTGTCTCTGGCCAGGAGGGGTTTTTAAAGTATTGTACACAGGAGGGTTGTTACCCTTGCCTTTATAGTTATGACAAGTCTATATAAAGGAGGACGGCAGGACTGCCTTCCTGAAGTTTGCATCTGATCTGAACGCAGGCATAATGGCAGAGTGGTTTGCAAAACTATGCACAGAGGACCAAATGGCTGCCCTGCAAGTGTCCAGTGTAGGAATGTCATTTAGAAATTCTGTTGACGTCGCCAGAGTGCTCATGGAATGAGCTCATAGCTCTCAACTACTTCATATCCTGTCATGCTACAGGAACTTATCCACCTGGAGATGGTCTGTGACGAGTCTGCTTGTCCCTTCAGTTGTTCACATCTGAAACAAACAGACGAGGTGAGGAACGGAAAGGTTTAGTTCTATCCAGATAAAAAGGTAGACATCACCTGACATTCAGTGTGTGAAGACGTTGCTTCTCTGGGGTTCAGTGCAGCTTAGGGAAGAACACTGGTAGATATATAACTTGGTTCATGTAAAACTGGGAAACCACCTGAGATAAAAACTTAGGGTCTGGCCGCAAGGTTACTTTGTTTCTGGAAAATGACCCATAAGGAGGTTCTGCCATCAAAGCCTGCAACTCACAGACACTTTGCAGATGTTATCACCACAAGGAAAGCAGATTTCTGACACAGAAGAGGGAAGGAAGAAGTTTCCATAGGCTCAAACGGAGGTCCCGTAAGAGACACTAAGACAGTATTAAGTCCCACAAAGGAAATTGCTCTTTAACTGGTGGGTGGAGATGAGTGACTCCTTTCAAGCACCTCACTGCATGGGTTTTGAAAACACAGACTTCCATTGATGGGCAGATGAAATGCTGGAATTGCAGCCAGGTGGACTCCCAATTAACTAAGTGCAAGACCAGAAGGCTGAAGGTGTAACAAGTACTCCAAAACGTCCTGGATACAAGGCAGCATCAGTTGAACTCCCCTAATGACCATACCGAGAATTGCTTCCATTTGGCCAAACAGGAGATTGAGGATAGGTCTCATCCCTCTCTTGGTCTTTGGGACCAGGAAATAGCAGGAGTAGAACCCATGCCCCTGATGTTACAGGGGGACCTCCTGTATTGCCCCCAAAGTCAGTAAAAACTGAACCTGCTCAAGTAGCAGTGTCTCATGAGGGGGTCCCTGAAAAGGGATGTGGTAGTGGGTGGGGAGGAGGGATGGAGAGGAACTGTATGGCATAACCCAGGGGTTCTCAAACAGGGTCGTGACCCCTGTGGGGGTCACGAGGTCAGCCTCCACCCCAAACCCCGCTTCTCCTCCAACATTTATAATAGAGTTAAATATCTGTTTTTAATGTATAAGGGGCGGGGATGTCGCACTCAGAGGCTTGCTGTGTGAAAGGGGTTGCCAATGCAAAAGTTTGAGAACCACTGGCATAACCTGACCTGAAGACCCAAACACTGTAAAAGCAGGCCAACCTGTCCCCGAACAGGGGAGATGGAGGAGAGATTACCACTGGACTGCTGTCGTGGACACACAAATCAAAATGGGTGCTTGCTAGGCACCAGGAGTGAGAGGTCCAGCTGGTTAAACCCTGAACCACAGGACCTTCTCTTCTGGGATCTTTATGGTATAGTCCTGCTGCTGCACAGGAAGGGACGATTGTCCAAAAAAATGCTGAGAGCTGAATTGCTGTTGCGGCCGCTGACCGTTATGGTGGCGTCTCTTAACAGCCAGAATATACACTCCCAAAGCCCGCAAAGTATCTCGGGATGCCTCAATGGTCTCCGCATATGGGGCGCAGTGCCATAATTCTGCAGCTGTAAGGCCCTCCTCATGGTGACAGCTGATGCCATAATTCTGGCTGCTGTAATAATGTCTTGGCTACCATGCTCCCTTCCTCAACAACTGCCAAAAAAGCTTTTCCCTGGAGGGAGCGAGTTGTCTGCGAGCTTAGACATGGCTGCCCAATTGACAGTCATATTTAGAAACCAAAGCCTGCCGGATCCTGATGTTCATTTGATTTATACCTGCCCTGCTGAGCACTGTCATTTGTTGCAATCACCAGCAGGGAGGTAAGGGCCAGGTGGGAGTACAAACCCTCACACCCTTGCGTTGGAATGAAGTACTTTTTCTCTGATCTCTTCGCCATAGGGGACAATGAAGCTGGGGTATTCCAGAAGGCCTTTGCAGGCTCCTTGAGAGCCTCATTTAGCAGGAAGGCTACTCTCCCTTGAGCTGATGATTGGAGAATATCCAGCAGCTTGTGTGTGCTCTCTGGCAGGAATTCTGCCTGGATACCTGAGGTGTATGACTGCTATCTTGGGAGGCCCTCGTATGCCTTAAACTAAGTCCTCGTACACTGAGGGAGAGGAAGATTCCAGCACAATAGATTCATCCGGGGAGGCGGTTTGCTGCACCAATGATGGATTCTATTCTTGCACCACAGGATCTGGTTGGAAGAGCTCCATAGGTCCCAGGGGATAGGGGAATGGACTCAGTGGTCAATTGCAGCTGAGACGGTATGGGAGCAGGAGTCACTGTCGGGAACAGTGATCGCGCTCTAGAGTGTGACCTCAGGACCGAGGCACATCTCAGAGATTCCAAGGAAGCCACTGGGCATACGCATAAGGCATTGGGACAAGAACCACTGTCCTGACTGTGGAGTAGATGCCGATCTCAGTGCGAATAATGATCTGAGGGTGATCTCTGATGCCTATCCAAGGACAACCCTGACCTTGACCTTGAGGAATTCCGGAGGTTCTGTGGTGACAATATGGGAGCCAGCCCCGATGGAACAAAGAACGACTCAGACTCATTTGAAGCCTAATCAGGAGGTAGCATCAGTGCTGAAGAGGAGTGGGGAATCAGCACCAGTGGCATCGAATGGGACATGCTCCCACTTGGTACTGGGAGAGGCACTGGCACTGCACTCAATGATGGGATCTGCCACTAAGACAATGATGGTGCTGAAGGATGCACCAACTTCAAGGAGGCTTTCCGTGCCAATACCAACCTCGAATCCACAGTCTGTGGCACAGGTGGTAGGAACTGCAGTGCCAGCGTACCCGGCATCTCTGACACATATCCAGAGGGTGCCAGGGGCACAATGGAGGACTAGTTGGTAGATGCCATAGCACCGGAGAACTCATGAAGTAGTAGAGGTCCAGGATTGAGAGGCAAAGCAGGTCTGATGCCGGCTCATATGCCATCAATGTGAAGACCATTAGCACTGGTGCCAACATCATCAGTACCAGATTCAATGGATGTCCCGTGGCTGGAACTGGAGTCAACAGTACAGGCCCTTGCTGCTCACCACATGGTACTGAGGAGCGGGTGGATGGACCTGCTCCATCCCACCTGCCAGAGGGAGTGCAGTGCTGGTCAGCACTCCTAGAAGAGGAGGAGGAATCTCGCTGAACCCTGGAATGGTCCCGGCTCATTTTATGGGACCTCTTCCTGGCCACACCAGAGGAGAGTGAATGACCCCTTTTCCTCTTGAGGGAGACACCAAGTGCAGAGTGGCATCATTTGCCAGATCTGAAGGTGACCAACTATCAGATGAGGGCCTCAGAGCCAAAGTGGGCCTCATGTCCTGCTCCAGAAAGATGCTGCTTCAACTGCAAATCCTCTTTGTGACTGACTTGCAGAGTGAGCCACTTTCTTTAATGTGTCCTTCAACAAGCATCTGCTGTGGGGGTTGCTCTTGGGGATGGCCCCCCTCTATGATGGAAAATGCTTGAACCCTGGTGAGGGCATCACACAAGGCTGCCAAATATTCTCCTAACACTTAAACTAAGCCTAAGGTACTAGTCAGAAAACGGTGAGTGAAAATGGGAGGTGAAGATTCCATAAAGCTCGGCCTCTAGCCACGATCAGTGAGAAGGAACTGAAGGGATTGGGCCGGCGTTGCCCGTACACAGCCGGGGAGGGGCTACGGCCACAGGGCATAAGCACCACCCCTGCGGGTACTGCTAGGCAAAGTTCTTTCTCTCTGGTGCACACACAGGGCATTCACAGCTGCATCTACTCAAAGAGCTAATGTTTATTCCTTTGCTGCTGCCCTGAAATCCCCGGCATTCCCTGCTCCATCTGCAACTACTGGCTCCCTCACCTTTCTGCTCTTCCATGACATTGGCCTGTGATGACAGCAGCGTTTAAAAAAAAAATGCCCTTGAGTTTCCTGTCTCTGCTGATCTAGGTGCTGCAGCTCACCGCCCTTTCTTTAATTGATTGACAAACTGCTGCCTGGGGCAACAGCAGAGCGGTACACTGTAAAGTCAGCAAAGTCCTGATGGAAAGGAAGGACTTGTAGGTAAAGCTCAGGACTGGACTTGGGGGCCCTGAAGTCAGTTCCTAGCTCTGCCACAGACCTCCTGTGTGACCTTAGATATGTCACTTAATCTCTGTACCTTGGTTCCTCATCTGTAGAATGGAAATAATTAATAAGTCTGTGCCTCGCAGGAGTGTAGTGCAGATAAAAATTCATTAATGTTTAAGTGCTCCGATACTACCATCATGAAGGCCAGGAAAGTAAAATAATAAGCACCACAGAAAAGCCTGCATGCAAATAAAACCTGCATGCCTGAAAATGATATCCTCCAATCTTAGAACTTTAGATTCTGAAAACTGAATGTGGTCATTTAATTCACCACAATTACTCGCTCCTGTGTGTGTGTTATAGACCTTAATGTGCTAGAGAGAGGCTAGTAAGCAGGGATCATTTTCAACTGGCAATGGAGCTGTGACTTTCTAAAGATTATCATTAAGTTCCAATCAGTATGACCTGAGCGTAGAGAAATTGGCATGAAGAACAACCAAAAGATATGACAAAGAAAATAACTAAACCGAAGACATGAACATTAAGTATTTCGTGTTCTGGCATATAAAAAAACCCTCACCTTTCAAAAATAAATCTGTCACTATTTTATCCAAAAGTCTTATTCCCTATATTGTTAAATATTTTTGGAAGTGTGTTCATTTGCTTTTTCTTCTGTTCATGACAATCAGAGGCAGGAAGCACCTGCACGCCAGGAGAGATCAGATGCAAGCTTTAGTCTCCACAGGTGAAAGCTATTAATCCTTCCGGAAAAAAACAACCTTGCTCCATGTATGAGACACTCACATTGCTGTGTGGAGGGAATGAGTTACAGCACTAGTATAAAGGCTTACATATGTAAGCAAACTCATGATTGGTGAAGATGTTCAGTGCACACTGTCTAATAATTGTTTCCATTTTTGGACATTTTGTAAATAATCTGTGCTGAAATGGCCAATTTCTTATACATTACCCACCTCCACTACTGAGTAAATCTTTGGTCCTAACCCAAAGCTTAGCTCACATTTACAGCAAGCAGAAATGACAGTTACCATCTGCTGGGCCGCTTTCACACTAAAGACCTAATCACACCGAGGGTGCTGTGTTAGTTATTTAGTTTTCAAAAGTGCCTAAATCCCATTTTCAAAAGTGACATAGGGCGAGATGTACAAGTTGCAATGCTGAGCATTGTAGTGTCTAACTCCTAGGTACCCAGACACAGTGGAACCCCCCCACCTCCACCTGAGGCGCCCAGGCTCCCATGCGCTGAAAGGGGAGTTTTCTGCCTCAGAATGGGATCCTGAGTCGGAAGCTGGCTATGAGCTAAGAGAAAAGGGCTCACCCTGCAGCAGGGAGTCTAGTAGCCCAGAGAGCCCCAGAGCCAGCTGGAATTCACAAGGGTTCCAGGCTCCTTGCTGCAGGGCCAGGTCTCCCAGCTCACTTGCAGATACCCTGAAAGCACCCAGGCTTTCCAGCGGTACCTGCTGCAGCATTTGGAGCCAAGCAGTGATGCTGCAGCCCAGGGGTTAGGGCTCTAATGTAGGCAACACATGAGCAGGGATCTGAAGTTGGGTCTCTCTCGTCCCAGCTGAGTGCCCTAACCACTAGGTCAGGACACACACACACCTGTCTTTTGTGTGGGGCCTGACTCTGTGGGTGTGCTCAGAGTTAGAGGCCTAAAGAGACAGTTTCCACAAGTAGGCATATACAAAGCCACTTAAGTGCTGGGTGGCCTGCTTTGTAGACTTAGCCCATGGGTGCCTAAGTAAGTCCCACTGAGTCTCTCTGAGATCTAGCCTCATAAGGGATCCTCAAAGGTATTTAGACCTCTAGAAATCAGTTAGGTGCCTAAATACCTTTGAGGATCTGGCCCTAAATTCCTAACTCTGGAAAATGGGACTTAGGCACTTTTAATAATTTAACCCCATGGCAGTCTCTGCTTCATGAGGTAACAGCTAAAAATTCCGGGACTAGACTCAGGTCCACATTGTGCTAATCTCAACTGGTCAACATACTGAGGGGCTGTGGAATAGCTAGTAGAGAATCATATTGTTAGAATATTATTTTTGAAAACAAACTGCTTTACACAGATATAATAAGCCAGAGTTTTTTATTTACCATCTTAGAGCTAATTCTAAAATTGGCATATAGCACAGTTTACTCTAATGCTACAGTGTAGTCACTCTCATTGGCAACATCTCTGATCGCCTGACTGGATAATTGAACAAATAATTGTGATTGCAGTAGTGGTGGTTGGTCTAGATGATACTCACAAAGGAGAAACTAGACAACAGAGGAGACTCTAGGCCTAGTGTGAAAATATCAGAATGTTTTAACTTCTCATTTACAATATGGTTAGTAGGTGTTGTGAGGGTATGTGCTGTAACCATGCATTTGTATCCTTAGAAATAAGATAACATTTTTATGACAAAATCCCCTCTCTCAGGCCTTCTTAAAGCTGTTTAAATCAACCCCATCTGTAAATAGAGGAGGAAATTATCTTCTCAGAGGCTTCTTGACTCCAAAGCTTTAATGTCTCTGCTTGCACAGAATTCTCCTTGAGGTCCATGCATGTAGAGAGTAGAATGCCAGATCTGAGATCCACTGTGCTGTTCAAAGGAGAAATGTACCTAGGTGCAATAGTTACCAGTACTAGAATACCACTATTCTAGAAAATTATGGATAATTTTTTAAATGTTAAATACCTGGGACAGTGGCATTTACTTGTCAGATTTTGCATTTCCCTTACCTTGAAAATAGCTTTTTTTTTTTTTTTAATTGAAAAATTTCAGGGTCTTTGAATCTGAGCACTTCAAAGCGGGGCACTCACCACTTCAGCTGACACCCTTGGAATGGCAGGTGATTAACATCTGAGGGTCAAGGATGAAATCCTGGCCCCACTGAAGTCAATGGCAAAACTTATTTAAAATAGTGTCAATGTGCCCTTTTGTTTTTAACAAAGTGGGTGAAGCATTAATGGTTGAAGATGAGCTGCTTTGTAAGCACGTAGAGCTCCTCACTCCAGTCCAAATCCAAAAGGAGCCAGAGTATTACAGTCCAGTCAGTCACATACATTATATATCCAAATCTATCTATCTCATACATACATACATCCCTCCACACACACTTACCCAGAGGGCCATAAAGTGGATCAGAGAATAGGCATCCTATACTGAAATAAGATAACTTAAATTGTTATGACTTCTACCCCTCATTTAAAATAGACAGCCAAACAGCTTCACCTTACAGCTAAGACACAAGGGGCATGCGAGCCTGCCCCGTAATTTGGACTGAGTGGGCAGAGGACTCCACAGTGGGGAGGTGGATATATGAGAGTGAAGAAGCACAAGAGAGACAAGCAGACACAGCTGGGAGCACAATCCTGGAAAAAGCCTAGAGAGAGAGAGCTTTTTTTGGGGGTAGGGAGGTTGCTAGCTAAAAGAGGTTTTTGGTTAGAGAGCAAGGATGCTGCCCTGGTGTTTGGTTGCTCCTCTGTTCAGGGAAATAGAATTTTGTATGTGGTTTGTAGACAAACAAGATTGCATCAAAGATACCAGACTCCACCAACAGTTTGTACAGAGCCCTGACCAGCTTATGAGATCAAAAGAGGTAACTTATTATATATAATGCCTACAGCCCTAGGATAGTTTCCAGGTAGCAATATGAATTTTAAATAAACAACTGCATACCCCTTAAAGCCCACTCTGCTATACTGACTTACCTGGGGGACTAGAGCATCCTCTTTTGCAAAAAAAAAAAAGTGTATTTTATTCAGTTGCCTAGATGAAGGGTGAATTGTATGCATAAAACTCATATTAAGACTAACGTAAGTGATAAGTGTAAACTGTCTCACCTCGATATGCACTGCATGTCACAGTCTTAACGTGTGCGTTACCACCACCACAGGGATGTGCACATTAAAGATATCTGAGAGGTTTAATGGTACATTTTAATACAGTATAGCTGCAAACATGTCTGTAATCCCTTACTGAAGATGGCATTTTTTTCTTTAATTACAGCCTGCAAGCCATTTTCCAGCATCATCATCTACTGATATTTCTTTATCTGATGATACTCAGCCTCCATCTCAGTCAAGCTCGAACTATGGTCTCCCACCCAATGCCCCGCCACTATACACACCAACTTACTTCCTGCCAGAAGAAAAGCCTCCACCGTATGCACCCTAGAACACAGAATTACATTTTAACTGATTTTTTTTTTTAAGACATCTTTGGAAACTCTGAGCTGCACAGGCAGCAGACTATTAAGGAAACTGTTTTGTGTTCTATGATTGTTCTACTTTTAACCCCAACTCACTGTGAACTAACCAGAATACTGGAAACCTAAGGCAGGCGTGTCACCAGAGGAAGGTATCAGTCACCACACAGTTTGCATGTAGTCAATTGGGACATTGCTGTCTGGCTAACATGAGCATGATTTTCTCTCTTAGCATAATACATAGTGACCTTTTTTTCACTAGAAGAAACAAAGAAAAACACTTAGAATACTTGGTTCCATTTTCATAAACCAGTATAGAGTGATACTTCTGAATTAGAACTCTTATAGTCTGGTGGATACAAGTGGGGAGTCTGGATTGAAGGAAACCAGATTTTTTCCCCCCTTATACTATTCAGTTAAGAGCCCCTTTTTGGTAAAAATGTTGTTCCAATAAATACTGTGTGACAATTATTTAACAATAAAATATGCTGTATTTGTTTGGTCTACACTGGAGGGGGGTCGATGTAAGATATGCAACTTCAGCTACAGGAATAGCGTAGCTGAAGTCGACGTATCATATTTCGACTTACCTCACGGGATCGACGGTCGCGGCTTCCCTGTCGACTCTGCTACCACCACTGGCCCTGGTGGAGTTCCAGAGTCGATGGGAGTGCGTTCGGGGATCGATATATCGCATCTAGATGAGATGCGATATATCGATCCCTGATAGATCGATCGCTACCCGCTGATCCGGCAGGTAGTCTGGACGTACCCATAATACTGTACCTAAGTCGGTGTACACATCACAAGAAAGGGGAAGCAAAATTCAGAGGTCAAGATCCCAATTAGTATTGTCCTATTCCGAAAAGTAAGGTACAAATATAAAATTTTATTTGAACAGGGCTGTTTTAATTCTGTTTGAAATGTTTGAATTGTGTACCAGTCCAGCTAATGCTAACAATGATAAAATGTCATATCGGTGAGTTAAAGGTGCAATTTCCAGTTAAGTATTGAACCTGTATATAATACTTAGTACTGAACTCTGTATTTTTCCATAGTGTAAAAGGCAGATGAGATGGGGGCAAATGATTCCTTTTCTAGTAAAAATGGAAACTAAAATGCTGCATGTTGACCTAAATTATTATGTAAAAAGAGACCTGTCCAGTAGTTTTGAAGCTGCAGCAATGCATTGGTGAGTGCTCAGAGTATTCCTTTTTGGGTTTTTTCCCTTCCAGCCTCCCACTACAGAGAATTTAAAAATACACATACACACAGTAACTCCTGTGGAGGTAGCATCCAAAGGAAAGACATGATCTTGTACTCCCTCTTCTGGATAAATAGCAAGCACTATTCTCAGTGATGATAATAATTAATTAATGACTCCCTGAGTTGCTGATTCCTCCTGCAGCACCCCGAGGGCCTCAGTGTTCTTTGCCACAGCAGGACTGTGGGACAGCACAGGAAATGTAGTTTGCTCCATGGACCTAGCTCATTGGGCAACAATTAATCCAGTGCCACACTGGAAACTTAAAAAAAAGTTTCCCAACAGTCACAGTGCAAAATGGGAAGGGGGACATATTTTATCCTTAAGTTTTTAAGCAGTTGTTACAGTTAAAAAAAATAAAAATCTATTAAGAATACTAGACTGCTTTCCTTCAAAGGATGTGAACATTTGAACAGCTGAAATCACAGCAAAAGATCATAAAATTATGTGGAAGTTTCCATCCATCAATGAGTTTTTTATTGATGTACAAAAAAAAAAAAGACTTCAATACAAAATATGAAATGTTATTCAAAATGCACCAGAGAAACCTACCTATTCAGTTCAGAATGGTTTCTGAAAAGGATCAGGGTTAGGTTTGGGCTTATTGAAGAAGGCACAGGGAGTTGCCTTGCAGGAGCAAGGCAAACGGAATTTTTGCACTCAAGCTTAAAAAAAAAAAAGATTTTAAGCAAGGTGGAGAGAAGGGTAAGTTACTTTCAAAACACATGAGCTAGTGATTTTAGTTTATCATAAGTGCTTGGATTTCCATGGCTGTACGAACGACAACGAACAGATCAGCTCCTCAGGCACAAAATAAACTACACATATATCCAGTTTTGTATAATGAGAATTTTGGCTGGTTAGAAGCATAGAAGACACATGGTGTCAACCCTAAGTTTTAGAATGGACTGACACCATTAACTTCAGTGGCTTAGTGAACTACATGAGCTTCTTCAGAAGGGGGGGGTGGTGGAGATTTCACTGTTTCTGTACAATTGATTGAGAGGGAGAGGAGGTAGGTATGTGTCCTACTCTGACATCTCACTGCTGCCAGTTAGAAAACAAAGGTGTGTGAAAGAAACCCCCCTAACACCACCCTCACCTGCCCCCCCACCCCCCACCTGAGCACTGCTGTATAGTATTACAGATATCATCCGTTTAGAAATAATGCACATTCCTATATTCTCCATATTTTTATACTGTAAATCCTAACTTTTTGTCCACACAAAGTAGGTGTATAAAGTCTTTACACACACAAATAATTGAAGCAATTTTTGCATCAAAATGATGCATTTCCCATGTATGTCAATTATTTCAATTAACTTTTTTAAGCACAGTACACTGTTATAGTCTCACATAATGTTGAGTGTGGAATTGCACAGCACCACCTCATACCACAAAATTCTTCTTTTCAGTATCCAAGATAATTCTGGCACTATAAATATAACCATTGGCTTTAACAAAGGTCACACAGATTTGTGACTCATATGCCTCACAGCTATTTATTTGCGAAGTACTACAGAAATAACACAAATGCTAGAGGTGAAACTATTTTGCTAGCAGGTGCTCTTTGAAAAGAACAAAGTTTAAACTGGGTTTTGTTCCTCCAATTAGTAGGAAGTGTCAGATGTCTTCCAAGATTGTGCTGTTTTCTTTAGAGCTACTTCAAGTTGGAAGGATGGGATATTGATGTAGGAAAATACCTGAAATGACCAGGAAAAACAATACAATAGAGAATCACCATAGGCTATGATATGTATGCATTCCCCAGTAAGGCTGGAAATGAGAAACCTGAATAAAACATTTCCTAGGTCCTAATCATGTCACCAGTTGATCCATCATCATCTCCTAACAGAAGCAGCATCCGGAGTATTTGGATTTCTCTCCCCCCCATTCCTCAAAAGGTAAGACAAATGAAATTATTACTGGTATACACGACCTATTCACCTTCCTCCTGTAAGCCTGTCTCCTTTTTCATTTACTTGTAGTGAATAAATGTCCTTCAGAACTTTTATCTGTTCCCCTTTGAATGTGCATGGACTTCTGCTATTTGTCCTTCTTTAAAGCACAAAAAGCTTGTTGCCTGACTGAAGCTGCAGACCTGACCTTTTCAGTCTTGCTGCATGACCCTTGACTGTCTGGCTCAGGGAACCAGTCAGTCTTGATGTTGCATTATCTAGTGGATAGATACAGTACAGCTGCCATATCCCTCTTCCAAACACATTTGGCAGTAAGGATTTTTTTAATGTGAGATTCTCTATCCAGTTGCCCATCCTTTTCCTGGGGAAAGTTCTATCTGGATAGTTTGGCTACAACTGTGGGCAAATTTGGAGGTTATTAGGTTAATCTGTTGACCCTCTCTCTAGCTTTGACCAGGTAAAACACTATATATAAAGTGCTACAGAATATCTATAAAAAGATTAGTAAACTTGGGTCTGTGCCATACTGACCCTTGCAAGCCCCAGAAGTCATTGCTCTGACTCTCTTTGTAAAATAATTTGTCACTTAACGAATCTAGAGTTTATTTTAAAAAATTCCTTAAATAAAAAGAAAATCTTGAATCAAAACACTGGCATACCCAGTGTTATTTGCACTAGGCATGAAATTCTAGCTGTACTCCAAGATATCCTCATCCATAAAATGTTTGAATTCTAACCATAACAAGATATTTACCACTCTCAATTTGTTACCCTAATGCAAAATATGGGCCAAGTGCTGCATGCTTTCAAGTGTGTCTGGTGGAATTCCAATCATCCTAGAATCCTCTGGATGACATCATCTCAAGAGATGCTCAGCACCTTGCAGGACCTGTCCCCATGCTAGTAACCTCTCTGGAGGCTAGCAACAGCTGAAAGTGAGTAGACAAACACACACAAAAATTTGCACAGAGCCAGTGTGCAGCAGTGAGAAAGATAGTCTGATCTGCCTAAAACAGCGTTGGCAAAGCCTACTGTGTCTATCCTGAAGAGCCCTTGCTGGTAAGCATGGAAATTAACACACTTTGTTCTGCTGCACCCTCTGGTGAATAAGACCATACACAGTCTCAGCCACACTGCTATTCAGCCTGGGTAGCTCACACTTAATAACAAAGCCTCAGCGCTCCTATAGGCTCATGGCAAGTGAGCCAGCCTAAAAATGAAGTACCAAAAGTTACATCACTGCATGATATTCCCTGTTCTCGATATCTTTCATCACTTGCCTCACTGATTACTGACATAAGACACTTTGGCTTCTACCTGAGCTAGGCTTTCCTTTTAATTGTTTCCTGCTGACCCGATTTTTCCTCTCACTTTCAAGTTCTCCATTGACCAAGAGCTTTTTCTCAAGGTTGTGACTGAGCCTCTTATCTCTGGACAGCATCTTACAAAACAAATCCTAAAAAACCCACACCCACACATCTCCCCTGCCACCTAAATATGAGCTTGCTCTCTTGTCTAGAGCCTACTTACAGTTTTTCAGAGGCCAATGAACACACTAGTCACTGAAATATGAATAAAATGGTATCGGCTCTGCAAATCATCCACAGTCTGAAATCATATCCCCAAGAAACAATCTCAGTGCAATTAAGAAATTTTATGTAAATATTTTATTCTTTCCTATTTTGTAAATCAGAAAGCAGTGTTTGGTAATAAAAATAATACAGCAATATTATTTTTCTTCTAGTTCACACTGACATATTACCAGGTTTTCCGCATTACAGCTATCCCTCTTTTTACAGCCTTAACATTCACTTTAGGTATAATCTTCACTTTTGGATTATTAATCTTAGTCTTCTGAACTATTTACAAATATATTACAAACTCTAAGCCTCAAAGCAAAGAAATATTTCAATAATCAATTTGACTTGTGAGGATCAGTAGCGCCTACATAACTTCAGTGTTTAAGAGAAACTATACACATAGTGCGGGAAGTCTGAATAATTTATATCTTAAAAAAAGCATGGAAAGTTTTTGAATATAAAACTTCTACATTGCAGTGGTACCTATTGACCAGTCTCAGTTGGAGGACAAGAATGTGATGTGATGTCACCATGCTTGTAAAAAGCCTCATCTAAGTCCAGTGCCTTATTATTCATCTTCACAGTCATGCAGCCATGGTAAAATGCAGTGACTGGAGTGGAAGTGACAGGAACATCTGTGTAAAAGCAGAAGAAAATTTATTTAACTTCCTTAAGTTTCAATAAACACCATCCCTACCAAGTTTAGATGACTGGTACTTGGATTAATTCTATACATTCCCATTTCCTCTCCCCCATTCTGCACCCTTCCATTCCACCCTCACAGTAAGCAGAATGCAAGAACACTTTGTTTCATATTTAGGACCTTTTCTTGAAGGGATCCTCAGCTGGTGTAAATCAGCGTAGGTCCACTGACCTCAATAGAGCGATGCCAGTTTACATCAGCTGAGGGTCTGGTCCCACACTTTGAACATGAGACCCTCATTACTTTTCTATTTCAACCTAGACGCAGACTTTAAGACCAGAAGGGACCATCGTGATCATTTAATCTAACCCCCTGCATAACACAGACCACAAAGCCTCACCCACCCACTGCTGTAATAGACCCACAGCCCCTGCAGGTTTTGCATCGGTTATTCTGGCAGCAGTGGCGCCAGAATAGGGGTCGCCAGGGGCCATGGCCCTTCCACTTTTCACCAAGGGCCCCCCGCCCCTCCTCTTCCCCCGAGGCCCCGCCCCCCAGCCAGGCCAGCAGCTGGAGCCCGGCCAGGGAGCCCGGGCAGCAGGGGGTGCCGCACCACAGACCCTCCACCTGCCCAGGATAGAAGACCTGAGAGCAGCCCCCGGCCCATGTCCCCGTCCCTGGACCTCCCACCCAGGGCAGGTGGAGGTTCCACAGGTCCTCACAGCTGCCTGGCCGCGTGGCTCTTACCATGGCTGGGCTGCATCTCCAAGGCCCCATTCCCCAGCCAGAGCCAGGTCAGCGTAAGAGCCACGTGGGCAGCTGTGGGAAGCCGGGAACCCTCCACCTGTCCTGGGCGGGGGACCTGCAGGGCAGGTACATGGGCTGGGGGCTGCTCTCGCCTCCCTCCGCCCTGAGCAGGTGGAGGGTCCATGGCTCCTGGCCTGCTCTGGCTTCTGGCTTGGCCGGGAGTGTGGCCTCAGAGGGTGGGGATGGGGCCATAGAGAGGGCAGGGGCTTTAGCCCCCCACTTTTGGGAAGGCTCTACCAGGGCTGTCTGGCAGGGTCTGGTGGCAGACACATCAACTCAAAGGGGCACCAGACCCTGCCAGAACAGATGCAAAACCTGCAGACATAACTCCACACTACGACCCCCATACCCCTCCAATAACACACCTTTCAAGATCCATGGATCCTACAAATGCGGTGTACCTCATCCAGTGCACTAAATGCCCCAACAACAACTATGTGGGTGAAACCAGATAATCACGATGAACTCACACAGGACAATGATAAAAGACAGAAACACCCTATCACCTGGCAGTGTTGCCAACTGTCATGATTTTGTCATGAGTCGCATAGTAATTATTAAAGTTCCAGCTCTAGGAGTCAAGTGGATATGTGATGATTTCAGCCTTCATTCTTAAAGAAAAAGTAAATTTCTAGCCCTTGTGGCTGTGGAGAAAGCTTCAAAATGTGACCCCAGTGCACCCTGAAGGCTCAAAAAGCAGAAGGCAAACAAAAATCTATTATTTTTACATAATCTCATGTTTTTAAAGCTATTCTCATGATATTTGGTGAGCCTGACTCATGATTTTTTGAACATTAGAGGTTGTGAAAAGAGTTCCAGTATTGCCAAAGTGATCACTCTGTCTTATCAGTCCTCATCCTCAAGGGGAACCTGCACAACACTTTCAAAAGGCGAGCCTGGGGGTTTAAATTCCCAAGGCCTTGTTTACACTATAAAGTTTTGTTGGCAAAAGTTATGCCAGTTTAATTAAAGCCGCTGCTGCATGTCCACACTAATTCCTTGTGTTGGCGGACTGCAGCCACACTAACAGCTCTTGCATCCACACAGAGAGCAGTGCACTGTGGGTAGCTATCCCACTGTGCAACTGGCTGCAAGGTGCTTTGGGAAGGGTTTGCAATGCCTCATGGGGCAGGTACAGCGTCACATGATGCAGGCGTCTTAATCCCATTGTTCCAGGGCATCCTAGTAAATTGTCAGCTGCTTTTTCAACTGAAGTGTGTGGGGGGAGGGAGAGGAGACTGGGGCAGGGGAGACAGCAGACTGACTGACCTATTCTGAGGCAGGGGAGGGGGACACCCCCACACGTCAGCTCCCAGCTCTGCTCGGCACAGCAGTCTCTCCCGAAGCAGCCCGCTCTGCCTGCCTATGGTTCTGTGATTCCTTCCAAGTTCTCCCACAGCCTCCTCAGCTGCCACGAGCAGCATCCTGAGCTCTCTGTGCTGAGGATAGGGTTGGCCAAGAGACTCCCCGAATCGGCCTCAATCTCCGGGTTGCTATTGAAAGCAATCTGGGAGTTTTTAACAAGCCAAAAGTCCGCTCAGGCAGGCTCCTTATCTGCCCTGGCTCGGCACGGCTCCTAGAAGCGGCCGGCATGTCTGGCTCCTAGGCGCAGGGTGGCCAGGGGGTCACTGCGCGCTGCCCCATCCTGAGCGCCAACACCGCAGCCAATAGGAGCTGCGGGGGTGGTGCCTGCAGGCAGGGGCAGCGTGCGGAGCTGCCTGACCTCCCCTGAGCCTAAGAGATGCAGAGACATGCCACCGCTTCCGGGAGCTACCCGAGA
This sequence comes from Chrysemys picta bellii, assembly GCF_011386835.1. Classification (NCBI taxonomy): domain Eukaryota; kingdom Metazoa; phylum Chordata; order Testudines; family Emydidae; genus Chrysemys; species Chrysemys picta. The sequence continues at coordinate 244,424,044 of NC_088791.1, read as the reverse complement.
TAAGCAAGGTCCAGCCGGAGCCCACACCTCCTCCTGCACCCCAACCCCCAGACCTGAGCCCCTCCCACATCCAAACTCCCTCCCAGAGCCCATACCCCAACCCTCTGCCCCAATCCTGAGCCCCCTCTCACATGCAAAGTCCCTCCCAGAGCCCACCCCCTGAACCCTCTCCCGCAGCCCAACCCCCTGCCCCAGCCAACTCCATCTCAAAGCCTGCACCCCAACCCCATGCTCAGTGGAGGCCTCTCCCACTCTCCAAACCCCTGTGCCCCACCCACCAACCCAGAGACCGCACCCCAACCCTCTGCCCCAGCTCAGTGAAAGTGAGTGAGCGTGGGGGAGAGCAAGTGAAGGAAGGAGGGATGGGGCCTCAGAGAAGGGGGGGCAGGAGTGTGGCCTTGGGAAGGGGCGGGGCGAGGTAAGGGTGTTTGGGTTTGTGTGATTAGACAGCTGGCAACCATAGCTGAGGAATGTCAAAGCAGCACAGCAGTCTTCCCCTCCTTCTCCCCACAGCTGCAGGCAGACTGCAGCTGTGTTCCTAGTGCAGGGCAGAACAGGAGTATTCCATGTTAATGATTTGCTCTTTGTTCCCCAAATGGAGCAGCACACTCAGTCCCCCCCCCCCCCCCCCCCGCGGCGCGGGTCTCTCCTCCCCCCGTCCCCCCCGCGGCGCGGCTCGATTGCAGCAAGCCCCGCCCCCAGGAATCGGGCCCCGCTCTTGCTAAAGCCGGCCCTGGCTGAAGTGGTTTTATTTTGTTGGCAAAACCGCAGAGTTTTGCTGCCAAAAGTAGCTTTGTAGTGTGTACACCCCCCCTGTTTTGCCAGCAAAACTTCATAGTGTAGACAAGGCCTAACTCTGCTAGACACTAAACATCATGGATTGATTAGAGATACTGAATTAATGGCTTATTACAACAAGCTGAAACCCACTAACCACCTCTTTTGGTCTTAGGACTACAGAGGTGTTAACTGGCAACTCTACCTTGAATGGTCCCTTAGAATGTCCTGTCTAGTTATGCTAAACAATCTGTTCCACCCTGCACTGAGCTGTGATGCTGGGTGTACCTTTCCCAGACCTGAAGAAGTGCTCTGCATGGCTCAAAAGCTTGTCTCTTTCACCAACAGAAGTTGGTCCAATAAAAGATATTATCTCACCCACCTTGTTTCTTTAATAGCCGGGACCAACAGGGCTACAACTACATTGTATATAAAGAAATTAATAACATTCTCTGGAAAGGAGCTGAAGGCAATAATGCTTCCTAAATTAACAGAATTATCTCACCCTTCTAAGAGAGCGTTAATGGGCACATAGAAAACCTTTTATTCAATGCCCACTAGTGGTCATATAAATACTGAAGCCGCAAAAAAGACAGAAATTTAGCACATGCCAATAGATTGGAAGAAAATTGTTGATATTATTACTAATTTCTATAATTCTATCACCTAGCCTCCTTAAACACAGAGATTAAAAGGCAAAAAGCAAACAATAAAACCGTTAAATGAAAGCTTACTGAGATAAGTGTCCTCTTTCATGCCCTGAAGGCCACTAGCTTGTCTGTCTACAGTTTAAAGCTAAGCTAATCAAGCTGGTTGTGTAACAGAAAATGATGAATTGCTCAGGAATGATTTAATCTCACAATGGCATGGGAAGATGGATAAACCCCTCATCTCCACATCAAAGCAAGGAGGACTAGATCAACAGGATTCTCCCATGACATTAACACTACTTCCCTGGATACTACAGGACATCCAAACACATCTTGCTTGGAGACACGCAAGACCAAATTCAAGGTTCGTGTATGCAGGCATAACTCTACTGAATTTGGCAGCTTTAAATTTGGTCCACAGACTTTTGGGCTTCAGAGCGGACAGAGAAGCACGTGGTGCCACACCTGTGAGTCATGAAACGGGTTTACTTTTACATATCTTGTTTAGTTTCTTTAAACAATATCCTGTAGCTAGGGCTTGGGGCATTTTCTACAGTGACCAGCTACATTAGCATAGTTTAACCAACTTTATTTCATACTTTTCCCCCATTTGCCATATTTAAAATAACAGGCTGCTTAGGCTGGGGGATAAATCACCATTGGGTGTGTCGTAGGAAACTAAACTAAACTCTAATCTCAGGAGAAACTGATAGAATACCTGGTCTAGGGTAATAAAGGTAAGTGGGAAAGGGGCGATGGGGCAGTAGGCACGGAATGAGCTGAATGACATGAAGGGTGCTAGGACTTCTAAGATGGTATATAAAAATGAATTAATTCCATTGCATTATTCTATATGCAGCTCATTAGTAAAGGTTTCAGAGTAGCAGCCGTGTTAGTCTGTATCCGCAAAAAGAACAGAAGTACTTGTGGCACCTTAGAGACTAACAGATTTATTAGAGCATAAGCTTTCGTGGACTACAGCCCACGAAAGCTTATGCTCTAATAAATCTGTTAGTCTCTAAGGTGCCACAAGTACTCCTGTTCTCATTAGTAAAGAATTTTTAGTACTTCCACAGTAAATCTTTTATAAATTGTGATGGATGAACCTCAGAAAAGACAGTTACCTGTTCTGTAAATGGTGTTCTTCGAGATGTGTTGCTCATGTCCATTCCACATTAGGTGTGTGTGCGCTCACCACATGCACCAGTGCCATATGTTTTCCCCTTAGCAGTATCCGTAGGGGAGCAGCTTTGGTGCCATCTGGAGTGACACCTGCATGGCGCAGTATAAGGAGTGCCACCAGCTCTCCCCACCCTCAGTTTCTCCTTGCCAGAAACTCCGACAATGGGGAAGGAGGGCAGGTTGTGGAATGGACATGAGAAACACATCTCAAAGAAAACCAGTTACAGAACAGGTAGCTGTCTTTTCTTCTTCAAGTGCTTGCTCATGTCCATTCCACATTAGGTGACTCCCAGCAGTTCCCCTGGAGGCAGGCAGGGGTTCACCACTGCACAGATTGTAATACAGCCCTGCCGAACCCAGCGTTGTCTCTTGCCGGCTGAGTGATGGCATAATAAGACGCAAACATGTGGACCGAGGACCACCTCGCGGCTCTACTGATATCCTGGATAGGGATGTGCACCAGGGAGGCCGCTGAAGACGCCTGCACTCTAGTCGAATGGGCCATGACGATCGGTGGCACCTTTGCTAGCTCGTAACAGGTCTTTATGCAAGAGGTGATCCAGTTGGAAATCCTCTGTGAAGAAACTGGAAGGCCCTTTATCCTATCAACCGTAGTGATGAAGAGCCGAGTTGATTTATGGAAAGGCTTGGTATGCTCCAAACAAAAAGCCACGGTCCTCCAGACATTCAGCGTGTGCAGACGCCTCTCCTCAGAAGTCTTATGAGGCTTGGGACAGAACACTGGCAGGAATACGTCCTGGCTCATGTAGAAGGAAGATACCACTTTCGGCAGGAAGGCTGGGTGGGGCCGCAGCTGGACCTTGTCCTTATAAAAACACTGTGTAAGGCAGTTCTGGGGACAAGGCCTTAATCTCCGAGACGTCTCCCTGACGTCACCGCCATCAGGAAAGTGACCTTCCAGGACAAATAGGAAAGGGAGCAGGAGTCCAGCGGCTCGAAAGGCAGGCTGGTGAGCCTGGAGAGGACCAGGTTAAGGTCCCACTGCGAGATGGGGCCCGTACCTGTGGGTAAAGCCTCTCGAGGCCCCTCAGGAACCTGACAGTTATGTCGTGAGAAAAGACCATCTGACCTTGGATCAGCTGGTGGAATGCAGAGATGGCTGCAAGGTGCACTCTGATGGAAGAATGCACCAGACCCTGGTTCCTGAGCTGCAGTAAGTAATCCAAAATGGACTGCACTGAAGAACGCGAGGGAGAAATGCCACGCTCTGACACCCAACAGGAAAACCTCATCCACTTGGCCAGGTAAGTTAGTCTCCTGGATGGCTTCCTACTTTCCAGGAGGACCTGCTAAATCTCCTCTGATTAGGTACGCTCCTCCGGGTTCAACCATGGAGCATCCACACCGAGAGGTGTAGAGACTGTGTAGGAGCCAACCATGATCCTGTGACAGCAGGTCCGGATGGTAGGGGAGGGGCCACCTCCATGTTCATGAGCATGCTGAACCAGTGCTGGCAAGGCCATGCAGGTGTGATCATGATAACCTGTGCCTTGTCCCTCTTGATCTTTACTGGGACCCGGCTGACTAGAGGGATCAGAGGGATCACGTACAGCAGACCCTCGGCCCATGACAGGAAGAAGGCATCGGAGAGGGAGCCCTTGCTCAGGCCCTGCCGGGAGCAAAACCAATGGCACTTTCTGTTTCGCCTGGTGGCAAACAGATCTACCTGGGGAGATCCCCACCTCTGGAAGATCATGCAGGCCACCTCTGGGTGGAGCGACCAATTGTGGTGAAAGGAGAAGTCCCTGCTGAGGCGAACTGCTAGGGCATTCCTGATGCCTAGGAGGTGACCAGCTTCCAGATGGATGCTGTGGCCGATGCAGAAGTCCCAGGGACGGAGAGCCTCTTGGCAGAGAGCCGACAAGCACGCTCCACCTTGCCTGTTGATGTAGAACATTGAGGCTGTATCGTCCATCGAGACTCTCAGCACTTTGCCCGACAGATGCGGCAGAAAAACCTTGCAGGCCAACTGGACCGCTCTGAGCTCCTTGACATTTATGTGCAACATTGTCTCCTTCGGGGTCCACATACCCCCGAGTCCGGAGATGTCCGAAGTGCGCCCCCAAACCAATGTCCGACGCGTCCGACACTAGCTTGACAGATGTAGTGGGACTGTTGAACGGGACTCCTTCCAGGACCTTCTCGCAATCGGTCCACCACTGCAGTGAGGTGAGAACCACTGGAAGAATGGTTCTTTTCCAGATGGTCCCTGGATTGGGAATAGGTTGACGCCAGCCATTACTGCAAGGGCTGCATGCAGAGCCTGCCATGGAGGACCACGTATGTGCAAGCTACCATGTGCCCTGGCAGGTGCAGGCACACCCTGGCTGTTGTCAGGGGAAATGCAGACACTTCCGTGATGAGGTCCATCAGGGCCTGAAACCTGTCTAACAGCAGGAACGCTCTCACCCAGGTCGAGTTGAGCGTGGCTCCGATGAATTCTATCCTTTGAACTGGAACTAACGTGGACCTTTTGTGGTTGACTAGTAGTCCCAAGGAGCGGCATGTGGCTTGTAGTACAGTGATGTCGCATTGGACCTGAGCCTTGGAGTTGCCTTTGAGCAGCCAGTCGTCGAGGTACAGGTAAATCTGGATACCCAATGCCTGAGGTAGGCCGTGACTACCGCCACGCACTTGGTAAACACCCTTAATGCTGTAGCCAAGGCAAATGGAAGGACTGCAAACTGGTAGTGGGCTGAACCAACCGTAAAAAGGAGAAAGTGTCTGTTTCCTGGGAAGATCGCTACGTGAAAGTATGCATCTTTCAGGTCAAGGGTAGCATACCAGTCTCCTGGATCCAGGGAGGGGATAATGTAAGCCAGGGAGACCATGCAAAACTTTAGCTTTTTTAGGTATTTGTTGAGATCTCACAGGTCCAGGATGGGACATAGACCACCCTTGGCCTTTGGGATCAGAAAATACCAGGAATAGAAACACTTGCTCTGGTAAGGAGGTGGGAGCTCCTCCACCGCCCCCAGCTGTAAGAGCCCCTGAACTTCCTGCTCGAGAAGACTCTTGTGAGAAGGGTCCCTGAAGAGGGATGGGGTGGGGGGTGGTGGAAATAAATTGGAAGGTATAGCTGTGCACCACCATGCTGAGGACCCAGTGGTCCGAAGTTATCGCCGACCACGCTAGGAGGAAAAAGGAAAGTTGGTTGCAAAAAAATGAGAAAATCGGATCCAGGAAACAGACTGGTGGGTGGCCCTCAGGCATACCCCAAAAATGACTTTTTAGCTCCTTGCTTGGACTGGGCAGAGGGTGGGGGCTGGTGGCTCATGCGCCATCTATAGCCCTTGAGCTTTTTGTGCAGCAGGTCCTGTCGGGGCTGGCTCCCTTGCCCCTGGGGAAGTTGCAGGTTTGAACCGCTTACATGCCGGGCCCGGAACGTAGAGCCCCAGGTTTTTAGGGTGATTCGGGAGTCCTTCAGCCCATGTAATATGTTGTCCATCTGCTCCACAACCCAGAGAGGAACAGCCAGAACGCTCGCCACATGGAGATGGTGGACACCACGGTGTGGGCGGAGGAGTCTGCCGCCTCAGATGCTGCTTAAAGGGCTGCCCTAGTAGCGACAGTGCCCCCATCGAGGATCGCCCAGAATTCTTTACAGGAACCTTCCAGGAAGGCATTCTCAAACTAGGCCACGGTCTGCCAAAAATAAAGTTGTAGTGGCCAAGGAGGGCCTGGTGGTAGGCCACCCTCAACTGTAAACTAGACGAGGAATACATTTTCCATCCAAACAAGTCCAGTCTCCTGGTGTCTTTATTACTGGGGGTAGCTCCGGGTTGTCCCTGGTGTTCCCTGTGGTTAACTGCCTCAATCACCAGGGAATTTGGAGCAGGATAGGAGTAAAGGTATTCATGCCCCTTAGTTGGGACAAAGTACTTACACTCTGCCCATTTGGAAATGGGGGGCAGGGAAGAGGGGGTTTGCCACAAAGCACAGGATATCTTCAATACCCCTTTGTGAAGGCGAAGGGCCACCCTAGCAGGGGCTGTGGAGGAGAGGATGCTGAACAAGGAGTCTGCTTGCTCCTCCAACTCCTCTGCCTGCAAGCCAAGGTTGGACGCAACCCTCTTCAACAGCTCCTGGTCTGCCTTAGTGTCATCCTGAGGAACCGGGTGAGGGGGCTCTGTGATGGCCTCGTCCGGTGATGACGCGGAGGTCGGTATCACTGGTTTCACGGCACCCATTGGTGGTCCAGCAGGCTGTTCCCCTTGGTCGACATGGACTTGCAGGGTCTTATCCCCTGGGGCTTCAAGCACTGGAGGGAGTTGGGTCGTCGAGGCCATAGGCCTGTCCGAGTCTCCCGACACCGAGCGGGCAGTCTGGGAGGGCTGGGTGAACCCCCACGTGTTCCAGGGGTACCACAGGGCCAGCCACTGGGCCTGGGGCCACGGGGCAGGTTTTGGTACCGACGATGCAGGCGACACCAAGGATCTGGGAGGCTGACCTGCTGATGTGGAGCCTTGCTCCATTCCGGAGCCATATCCGGAGCGATTGCTACCTGGTGACCTGGATCCACCGGAGCAGCAACTCCATGAGTGGCGATAATTGCGGTTGCATCTGGAGGACCACCAGTCTGAGCAGGACCTTGGTGACCGGTGGCACTTGGCGGATCCATGACAGGAGACCAGTGATCCATGCCTTGTGCTTTGAGACCAGTACCGGGATAAGCGGGACCTGGAGGTATTGCAGTCCGGGCACCAGGGGATCTCCCCAAATACGGCGACACCTGTTTCGGCGATCGTTGGCAGGGCCCACAGCTCCGGTCCTCCAATCATTCCCGGGATCTGTAACGGCGTTCCGGTGACACAAAGGGCCAGTCCCGACGTTCCTGCTGGTGAGCGCATGCCTCCGTGGGTAACCAGCGAGGTCTGCCTCAAATCCTACTGCCAGTGTCCAAGGTCCAGTGACCCTAACTCCGAGGCATGACGGCTTCGAGCAGGTGAATGGTGTCAGGACGTTCCCCGTGATGGGGAGCGGACTGTTGGGGCAAGGGCAAATAGAAAGGTCCCAAGATGGGCTTACCCCAAGGTCTGGGCACTGCCGGGGCCGGTGTGGGTGGCACTGGGAGCATCAGGATCTCTGGCGCAGCCTGGAGTGCTTCAGGCATTGACGGCACCTGAAGCTGATGAAGGCCCACCTCTGCATCCAGGCTTCCAGGCAAGGAACGGGGTGGACTGCATTGCCCGACATGAGCTGAGGCCCGACTTCCCAACAGGGGAGATGAGCCATCCAGCGTGGGTCTTAGCTCACCCCCATCCCTGTCCTTCCCGTTGCAGGGAGCAGGAGACCATCCCCTACTGGCGTCCTTAGACTTCTTGGTCGGGGCGTGGACAGGGATCGGTGCCAGCTAGTTGACGGTGGGGCACTACGCACCGATGCCGCGGTGCTGGGTGCCGAGTCGGACCTTTGCTCCTGGGCTGGAGTGAGCGCTGACTCCATCAGGAGTACTTTGAGTCTGATCTCACACTCTTAGTCCTAGGTATAAAAGATCTGCAGATTCGACACTTATCACTTATGTGCCCTTCACCGAGGCACCTGAGACAGCTGCTATGCGGATTGCTCACAGGCATGGGCAGTTTGCAGCAATGACAGGGCTTAAAGCCTGGAGACTGGGGCATGTCCCATCCCCCAATAGGACTAATAAAACTTTAACTACTGCTAAGGGCTAACAAACTCAACTACTAACTATGTGCGCTAACTTTATAAGAACTCTAGTTCATACGAACGAAACCTAAGCAACGCTAGTAAGAGCGGCGAACGTTCCTTGCACCATCACTGTTGGCAAGAAGGCACTGAGGGTGGGAGGAGCCGGCGGCGCCCCTTATACCGCACCAGGCAGGTGCCACTCCAGAGGGCACCAGAGCTGCTCCCCTATGGATACTGCTGAGGGAAAAACTTCCGGCACCAGTGCATGTGGCGAGCACACACACCTAATGTGGAATGGACATGAGCAAGCACTCAAAAAAGAAAATTATTTATACCATAGAAAACTAAACACCGTAGAAAACAATTTTATTGAAGTACTGTGATCATTAATAAATTATTGACTTGTTCCCTTGCAATCCCAAATAATGCTTCCTCCATATCTGCATTATGGTCTTTACTTAATATGGGGAATAGTTCTAATATGGAGGCCAAATTATATGTTTATTTGAGGCAAATGAAAAAAATAGTAAGAGTGACTCCTGTTTTGGGTTTTTCCCATTTCTGGCTGAAATAAAGAAACATAGGAAGAGGACAGAAAAAGAAATGAAAACAACCCAGCGTCAGCCCAAACTAACAAATGATTAAAAAAATTCAGTTCAGTGAAACTTCCGGTTGAACATTTGGTTCAGTTTATTTAGTCCAGGTTAGTTAACCCATTCCTAATGTTTAAATGTTTATAATCTTCTCATTTGTTAAACTGTTTTAACTCAAATGTTAAGGCTCCACCTCTGGACTCAATCAAAGAAACAAGCGACTTGCTAATCAAAGAAACAAGTGACTTGCTGAGCAGATCAGATCACAGAAGGAAGAAGGCAGCTAACCTAGCTGTAATTCTTGTAGATTTAAAGTGCACTAGATTTACTTTACAAGAGCCAACCCTGGAAGTTGAAGCTAGACAAATTCAGACTGGAAATAAGACATACATTTTTTAACAGTGGGAGTAATTCACCACTGGGACAATTTACCAAGGGTTGTGGTGGATTCTCCATCACTGACCATTTTAAAATCAATAGTGGATGTTTTTTAAAAAAGATCTGATCTGGGAATTATTTGGGGGAAGTTCTATGGCGTGCGTTACACAGAGGTCAGACTAGAGGTTAACAACGGTTCCTTCTGGCATTGGAATTTATGAAAAATAAATGGTTGCCGCAACTCAGATTTTAAAAGATCTACAAAATGGATCCTTTGCCATAATGACCTCCTGTTACACTAGACAAAATAAGCATTTAATCCTCCTGCTTCAGGGCATACAGGATTACTAGATGAGTCAGGAAGAAATTTCCAGCTGATACTGCCTTGAACAATTTGAAAAATAGCTGTCATACTACTTAATTATAAATAGTAAGTGTTCTTGATGCAGTGGGGCAAGACATGCACCTGCAGTGACACAAATGTTCAGAGACATTTCTGTTAGTGGGATTTATGCAGTGTAAATAGTGTTTCCCTGCAATCAAGGAAACAAATTCCACTTCTCGTGACCAAGGATGAGCTTCCATTGATTAAAGCTCTTTCTGCATTGCAAGCTAATGCTCCGACAGTCCATGGAAGGGAGACCAATTAAAGATGCCATGTACACAGACCGAAAGAAGAGCCCTATTATTAATGTTAGGAATAATATATGCATGTTAGAGCTAATCAGAAATTTCCAAATGCTGATTTTTCTATGAAAATGTTCATAGAAACGTTGATTGAAAAAAAAACCTACCATTCCAGTGCCACACTCCCTGTGGTCAGCCAGCCCTATACAGCTAGTCAACATGTTCCCAATTTCAAGAAAAAATAGGAAATGACAAAATGTTCATGATCTTTTTCTCTCAATTTTTTTCATCAGCCCTAGCTCATGTACCTACTCCAGCTAGAGCTTAATGAAAATGTACCTTATACTGCACTGAAAAGCCAGCCTAAAAACAAACTACGCTAGAGAACTGTAGCACAAAAAGCTACCTCCATTCTAAGTGCGAGACAGACACGTCCTAATTTTCAGGAGAAAATCCTGCCCTCTGCTGCACTAGTGGTGAAAGAGAGCATTGGTTACCTCCTACTGGTGCAACAGCTGGGCAACAATCGCAATATAGTGTGGCACTCCGCTAAGTGCTAGATTGAGGGACTGGCTACTGCACCTGCCAACGCACCAGAGCCCCAGGAGGATGTGGTCTCCCATCTTCTGGCATGCATAGAAGCCAGGTCTCCTAGTATAAATACTGTTTTGTGCAGCATGAGCTATGGAAAAGCTCACATTGTTCCTAGAAGGAGTAGCAGTAAAGGGGCACCCTGCTACATTACCCCTCGGCTGCCCTGTGCTGGCTTAACTGCTGCGGCACCTACCACAAGGCCAGCACTGCTCCAGCCTCTCTTCCCTATATTTATTACATGGAGTAGACAAGCAAGGCCAGGACTTTGTCTGGCAGTGAGTACTGCAGATAGTAACTACTACTTATGCAGAGAGACATGCTTTTCCAATGCTTCCTCATTTGCATCTCTCAGCAATAGGGAGTGGTAAACCAGTTCAGCCAGAATGAGAGAACCTCAAACAGCCAAATCTTTTATTCAAATCAAAGATCAATCTGTCAGGTTCCAGGCAGAGAACCGAAGTGACTCCTGCAGAGGCTCTATTTTTGCTGGAAAAGCCAGAAGTTGTGGCAACCTCTGTGCTGTGCCCCCTGGGTGTCCCTGGCTGGAAATGACATGAGCTCTTACACATAGTGCTCTCTGGATGGCAACATCAGCAGAGAAGCTACAGAACCACAGCAATGAGCCTCTAAGACTTCCAACAGAGGTGAGGTGAATGGGTCACCCACTCAATAGAGGGCTAGAGGTACCAAGAGCCTGCATGGAGCCTGGAGTCAGTCTGCCAGGCTGGGGAGACAAAGGGAGTGAGAACCTCAAAAGATTGGACTACGCCTTTAAGTGTTTTGGTCCTAATCTGATACTGATCTCAGACTCCTACGTGAATGTGATGCTAATTCAGGGCTGCACGCATGTGAGGTAATAACCGCCACAGATTGTGCCAGACTGATAGTGACCCTCCACATAGCTCTTCTTTGAACAGGTAACCCCATTTGATGACCAAAAAGAAACCCAACCAAGATTCCTAATCTTGCTTCCTCCTCTTCAAAAAAGGCTGATATAGTCATTCAACAAAAACAAGTTAAAAAAAACCCAGGGTATCAATGCTAAGTGCCTTCCTTGCACCTACTCATGCACAACAAAACTCACTTGGGCAGAAATAGAGCGTTTGACTTCGGGGTCTAACGAACACATTTGATCCCTTTTCCAATCACCAGTACTATTATTTTTGTTAGAACCTGCATTCTGCTTTGCAGAACTTGATAATCACCTGGCAGTCCTCCCACATGTGTCTTCACAGATGACTGCAAGTAGCCCTCCAAGAGAAACAGACTGTCTTGTAGCTGGGAATGGCTTAATTCACTCTGTCCTGCAGTCCCATCCACGGTGAGCGATAACTGCCCCTTGCTGATGAAGATGTTCACAGAGTGTTCCTGATCATCACAAACGTTTATTGCCAGTCTGGACACAACTGTGCTCTCCATGGCCAAGATAACGAACTGGATAGTAAAACAGTGCAGTAAGTGAAGGCACAGGCACAAACGGAAACATACACACTTACAATTTTCCTGTTCCATAATGCTCGTAACTGCAGCTGTTTAGAAGGCTTTTTCAGAGCCAGCAAAGAACTGATTATATTATTACTACTGGAAGTCAGATTCTGAGCTCACTAACACTAGATTTATACCTTGCGTAACTCCATTGTCTGGGTCTGATTCTCATTTACACTAACAGCACACCTGAAGAACTCTGTGCAGCTTGAAAGCTTGTCTCTCTCCCCCACAGAAGCTGGTCCAACAAAAGACATTACCTCCCCCACCTTGTCTCCCTAATATTCTGGGACCAACACAGCTACGACAGCACTGTAAACATCACCACTCTGGCAGTTCAAAGGAGCCTTAAGGATAGACTGGTGCCGCCCCATGCTGGGAGGGGGGCGCCAGCTAAAGGGGAGGACACGTGACATCTCCATGTGACTCCTCCCCACCCTGCCCCCAGCCTGGGGCCCCCGCGCTCTTCCTGTCCCCACTCTACATTACGGCAGCCTGCTCCCTGCTCAACTTCTGGAGACAGGAGCCAACTCTGAGCATCCCAGGGAGGGTGGGGGGGCTCTGACTTGCTTGGCCCCTATCCCCAGAAGCTGAGCCTGGGGAAGGGGCAGCCTGCTGCTGTCACAGCCAGGTGTCTCCCAGGCAGCTGCTGTGCTGCACCAGGCAGCATCCCAGGCAACGTGGCTGGAAGAGGCTCTGGCCCCGCCCCTTCCTCTCCCCGGCCGGGGCCAGCTGCTTGAAGGGCATTTGACCCTTTGTGCCCCTTCCATGAGTCGTCTCACTGCCAGAGTGGTGTTGAGCAGCCGAAGGGCTTGTCTTCACTACCGCAGTAAATCGACCTACGTTACGCTACTCCAGTTACCTGAATAACGTAGCTGGAGTCGACGTAACTGAGGTTGACTTAGCCTGGTGTCTTCACTGCACTGAGTCGACGGGAGACGCTTTCCGGTCGACTTCCCTTACTCTTCTCAGGGAGCTGGAGTACCAGAGTGCGCTCTGCCATCGATTTAACGGGTCTTCACTAGACCCGCTAAATTGACACCCGCTGCATTGATTGCAGCAGCGCCGATCTCCCAGTACTGAAGACAAGCCCTAAGTGTAAATGAGAAGTAGGCTCACTGACTTCAGTGGAGTTACTTCTGAACTGGGACAGCAAAATCTAGCCCTATATTATGAATATAACTAATTATACTGGTTATACTGTACATGGGATTTTGCAGACACTCTGGAGTTAGGCCCGTGTTACTCCCTTGACTACAGTAGAGTTATTATGCGCTTACACTATAGAACACAAAGTCTCTGTACAAAGGAGTTTATAGTATAATTCAGACTAGTATAACAAAATGGGATAGTGGCTCAAATTCAAGAGATTGAGCAGATATTGTCAGTGTGGAGGTATTTGCTACTGAATCAATACCCTTTATAAGGGCCAAATGTTCAAAGGAGTGTCTACCCTCCTTCTAAAACTGTCCCCAGAAAGAGCAGAATTCCTGTACTCCAATGACATTCAAACATCTGATATGCATATAAAATTCTGAACTGGTGAATGTAAATGTATACACAAAATGGCAGGCACAAATTTTGAGATGTTTTGAAAATTGCCCTAGAAATTCTGATGAAAAAAATCAAGGGATCTTTTTGTTTTACACCAGTAGAAGATTAAAGCTTGTACCTGTTGTTTAAGTTTCTTTGTGGAATGATAGTCAATCAGAGCCAATGATAAAGGGACTGAAGCTTCTTCACCAACCAGAGCAAACAGTACCCCAGTATCTGCTGCTGGCCGAATTACAGTGTTTACTTCTACTTCCCAATTCCTTTCAGTTTCATTTCCAGCAGATGGTTGCACTAGAGAGAGAGATGCACGTCAAAAAAACAGACTGATTGACCAAGTGGCAGACAAGATGACTATGGACGGAAGAGCATATGGACAGATAGCTACTTCTCTTTAATCCAGAAAAAATCCAAGTGTTAGTGTATAAAATCAGAAAGGAAAATGGTAACAGCTCTGCCTTGTTACACTCCACAGAAAGGGCCGCTGCCTTTCAGAAAGTTAAAAGTCAAGGGTGAGGGTTTTGTTTTTTTAAACCAAGGATAGAGATTCAAGGGCTATCGATCATGGGCAGCGTGTAGCATAGGCTGAGGAAGGATGAGCCTCCCCAAACAGCCTCATGTGGCTCCATCCACGTTCCACCCCAAGGCCCCCTCCTGCTTGCCGCTGGTTGCCCCACCTCAGGCGGACTGCCTCCTCTTCTGGGAAGCCTGCTGAGTGGGGCTAGGGCGGCTAGCCTGTGGCCAGGAATTGGGGTGGCAGGGTGTCCCTCCTGGACCCCAGTGCCCCTCTATGTCAGGGTTCTGCCCCCAGCAGTAACCCACAATCTAGGTCTCCCCACCCAGGGGAACCCCCAACCCTCTATCCCCACCTTGCCTCAGTGGCTATTGCCAGTCACCATCTAGCCCCTGCGCACTGGGGCGGATTGCAGTCTATAAACCACTCATCATCGGCAAGGGGGGTTGGACCAGCAGCCTCTGCCTATCTCTGGGCTGCCCCTCTGCAACCCCAGTATCTTTTCTGGCCTTTAGCAAGGCCTGCAGCCTGGGGGTTTTCCAGGCCGGAGCTCCCCAGCTCCTCTGGCCTTTCCCCAGCCCTGCTCAGCTCCCAGCAGCAGGTCCCTCCCTCTCAAAAGGCTAGAGTGTGTCTTCGTCCTTCTGACCCACCACCCTCTTATAAGGGCCAGTTGGGCCCTGATTGCACTGGCTACAGCTGTGGCTACTTTCCCAATCAGCCCAGCTTTTCTCCTGCCACAGCCCTCTTCCGGGGCTGTTTTAAGCCCTTCAGGGCAGGAGTGGGGTAACCACCCCGCTACAATAGCCTAAGTCATAAATCTAATGCACATTACTCTGACTGACAGTTTCTTGTTTAAGAGAAGTCAGAGTTGCAATAGCAGAGGAGATGGGTACATACACATCAGAGATAAATGCATTGTAAAAGCCACACAGAGGGAACCTAATCAGAGTTGCCCATATAATGTTGTCTTTGAGCCAGCATTATTAGATCTTCCTTTTCGTGAAGCCCAAATTCAGATTCCCACTACAGCTGCTAGCTTTCTTAATTGGGAAAGAGCTAATTTCAACTGCTTTATTTTTTTAGTACACATGATGATTTTTCCCTACCCATGTACATCATTTCAGAGCATATGCATGTGTGCCTTTAAAAACAAACAAAGGCTTACCTGACAAGTCAGGAATTCATACACTTTTACAACTGTTCTTTCTATTCTATCTGAATACATAGGTATGGACAGCACACTATGACAATGATTAATAAAAAAAAAAAAAAAAAGCACTTACTATAACTGAAATTAAATATAGCAAAACCATTGCCAGGATAGAAGGATCCTCGTCCTGCCACTGAGAAGCACTGCATCTTGTCATTCAGCTTTATTGTTTCTTGGATAGTAGTATCTTCGCCATTCAACCAGTTCCATGCCCGCATACAACCATCCAGCCGAGGGTTTATCTTGTAAGACAGAGAAATAATCTTACCTTGAGTGCTATTCTGTGTTAAACAGAGAGAGGACTATGGGCACAGAGGGTTCCACAAGATCAAACTATATAATGGTGTGGGGAAAATAATCTCACCACATTTACCAACATGCAACCACAGCAAAACAGACTTGGGCCCCAATCCTGCAATGACATCCATACAGGCAGACCTCTGTGCCATAGGCGCCGACGCCGTGGGTGCTCCAGGGCTGTTCAGCAGGAGGTGCTGGGAGGAGGAGGTGGAGTGAGGGCGAGGCAGATGTGGAACAGGGATGGAGCCGGGATGGGAAGAGGCTGGGTGGGGGTGGGGCCTTGGGGAAAGGGGTGGAGCAGGTCCTGGGATGGAGTGGGGGGTCGAGCACGGCCAGGGAAATTAGAAAGTCAGTGCCTATGCTCTGTGCCCACGCAGTCAGTAAAGCTCCACTGGGGAGCAGGGGTATGGCTCATGCAGGGACTAAATTTGCCTTTGTAACTGTGTTATCCACTTTTACATGCTGCACATCATGAGTGCCATTTATTTCTAAGAATCCCCTAGAGATTAGCCATGTATAAATCCATGTGAAACTCCTTACAAACAGAGGCATTTATATGCAATAGATTATAACACATTTCATTGTAAAAAGCTCATGTCACACAATGTGTTGAACCTAATGAGAAATGACCAAGTGGTATGTACTGCAACCAAAGACAGATGTAAAAGACCTATGGCTAAGAGCCAGAAGTTGGGTGCAACCTTACACACACACACACACACACACACACACACACTTAATTCCAGCTTTTATTTATATTTTAAACTCTAGCATTAAAATGTGAGAAAGAAAGTAGACCAAAGGCTCTCCTGAAGCTGCTAGATTAGTAATAGCATCCACACTCAACAGACAGACAGAAAGAAAGTGTCAGATACAGAATAAAAACCCAGGGGTTTCTGGCTCCCAGCCCCATGTTCAGACCACACCTCTAGTTGAAACACATTCAGAGTGTGAATCGCCCTGAGCGACTTATCATTGGGAGGAGAGACCTCCTTAGGTTGCTACATTTCCAGTCTTGAGGCCACAGGGTTGTCACCTTATTTAAAAACAAATAAAACCCAGCCCCATTGTTCAAGGTGGAAAGTCAGTCAAAAGAGAGGTAGAACAGCAGTTATTTGAACAATAACTCATATAAACCTTCTGGCACTGTTGGCTTCCATGGAAATTCTGGCTACATTAATTTAGCAGCTTCCAAAAATAGTCCTAAGTCTCAATCAAACATATACAAGTAGTTCTTGACTTTCATTCCTATAAAAGTATCTATCTTAATTAGGAAAAAAAGGAATTGGTTTCTTAGCTGTAACTGACTTTCATGAAGATGGCGCATAGGGGGCAAAAACAAACGAACACCAAAACCACATACAAGCCAGTAAAAAGCCTTTTATAGGGTGAGAAACCGCCCATGCTACTGTGCCTGGGGCTCACTACTAAAAATAGATGCTAAAAAGTTAGCAGAAATAAAAGTTTGGCATGATACATATTTCAACATTGAGCACTCTGCTGGTGTATGGAAGGAAAGCTCCCCCTACACTGCTCCCAGCCTCAAAAACACACTGGGCCTGATTTGTCTCTCACTTAGCCTGGTGTAAATCAGGACTCACTCCACTAGGGTCTATAAAGGTAGCCTGTTGTAAGCGAAGCTAAGTCAGGCTCACTACACTCTGTGTTACAACATGACTGAAGATTAAGAGAAGTACTCACGGGCTGAATAAGGCCTTTAGTTTTAAAAGGAATGCCTCCTACTGTTAAGTTCAGCTGATATAGTCCTTTGTCCAAAGTAAACAGATCTCCTGCAACAGCTATTTTCATAACTGCATCCTTGTTGACCTTTATAAACAAACTTCTCTCCAGTTCTTCAACAGAGATCTAAAGAAATAAAATTGTAAATAAGAATATTCAGAGATAGAGAGGTTTAGTATCTGCAAAGTCACAAAGTACAGCCACAATTAATGAAATCCTCAAGCTAAGAAAATACTTATTGTGCCGAGCCCACTTCATTAACTTTTTACAATTTTATGTTGTCTTTTGATTTAAAAAAACAACAAAACACTTGATAACTTGTGCTATCATAACCCACCTGTTTTATAACAAATAGAAGAAAACCCACATTTGTTTCAAGTTGAAATCAACATAGCAAAAGGCAGAGAACACAGTCTATAATATGAGTGGATTAATCATTTAATGTTTATACAGTGTTTTGGAGATGTAACTAACTGCAATAACAAGTTATTTATTATCCTCCTCCTATTAGTCATATATGAAGAGAAAAGCTGATAGGACAGATAAGGGAGGGTTTCTTATTGGACCTGTAATTAATGAATAACACAGATGCTTTCAGGACAGAAATGGGTCCCATCTTGGAGCAGTGACAGCTTAATAAAGAACAAAAGAAGAAAGGTTTCATATCTGAGAGAGTATTTAAAGAGTTGTATATTTATACAGTGCTTTTCATTCCAAAAGGATACCAAGGAGCTTTACAAACTATGGCTTCGATCCTCCAATGATACATCTCCAGGCAGATCCCTGTGTCCATGCAAAACCCAACTGACTTCAGTAGGATGCCAGGTTGGCACAAGGATTTGCCTGCATGCGTCTCACTGCAGAATCAGGGCCCACATACATAAAGTACCATTGAAATACAGCTACCTCCAGGGAGAAAGGGAGGCAGTCAAGCACAAAACTGACATGCAACACGCACAACAAAAATGGGAGTTGGGGAAAACTGTGGCCAAGGAAACTAATGCAAATGCTATTCCTTTGAGAAGTGGCATGGGATTTTTAACATCTACTCAGAACAAAAAGGACCTGTTATCTCACTTTAAATTCTCATCTATATGTCTCTCTGACACATCCATACGCACACACCCCTCTTTCAGAAGGTTGAAGGGCGGAGTTGATCCTATTGGGATTTGAACCTGTGGTTCTGACAAATACAGGTGTGTCAAACTTAATGCTTATGGGTACAATTTTCAGAATTGCCTAAGGGCTAGATTCACAAAGAAATGTAGGTGCCCAACTGCCATTTTAGGAGCCTAAGACCCAACATTTAAGCACCAGTTAGATCCTCAAAACTCCTGCTGACCTGCCACCTAATCCTGGAGGTACCTAAATTTCCTAGGTGCCCAAGATTCTCCCTGTAAAGTCGCCATGGTGCCTAAGTTCCCACTGCTGGCATGCACAAAACTGCCTAAGCCGTGACGCTGTTGAGCTGCTCAGCACCCTCACTCATACCTAAGCCCTGATTGGATTGTCAAACTCAGGATTCCCTGCCTATCTCTGTAACAGGCGCCGATCCAGTAGGAGTTCTCAGAGTACACTTACTGGATTGGGCCTGGCAGAAGACAGCCGGGGCAACCATGTCAGGAATTTTGGGGGCAGGGGATTGTGTCAGAATACCCAGAAGGCCAGTGGTTAGGCCAATCATCTAGGATGTGGGTGACCCATTTTCAAATTCCCACCTGATTTGGAGCAAGGGACTTGAACCCAGGTTGAGTACCCTAATCATCACTATTGTTTGTAAAATGGTAGTATCTACAAGCCCATCACAGACCACAACACCACTGTGCCAGGCACTGTACAAACACAGAACCGAAAGGTCCCTGCCCCAGACAAGAGATAACAGATGGAAACAGAGAGATGGGGGCAGTACAAGGAAACAATGAGATAATGTTGATTGGCATGATAGGTTGCGGTATCAGCAGTGCACATGAGCATGATATTAATTATTCATCGATTCCAAGGCCAGAATGGACCATCCTGATCATCTAGGCTGACCTCCTATATAGCACAGGCCCTAAAACTTCCCCAAAATAATTCCTAGAGCAGATCTAGGACATCCAATCTGATTTAAAAATGATTGGTGATGGAGCATCCACCACGAACCTTGGTAAATTGTTGCAATGGTTAATTACTCTCACCATTAAAAAAAAGTATGCCTTATTTCAAGTCTGAATTTGCCTAGCTTCAGCTTCTTAAAACTTTCCTTTCCTGTGATGCTTTGCTCATCAAGCTTTCTGTAGACATCAGAGCAGAGGAGAGTTTTAAGGAGGTAAGTTTTAAGGTGAGGGGGTATTTTGGCACACTAAATATTTATACAGAGTGGAACAGCTCCAAAAGGAGAGACTGAAAGAACCCCACCCAGAAACCCAATCACCCTGTTGTTCAGACACTCTCTTGGGATATGGGAGACCCAAATTCAAGTCCCTGCTTCAAATCAGGCAGAGCAAGAATCTGAAAACAGGTCTCCCACATCCCAGGTGAGTGCTGTAACCACTGTGCTATTGGCCATAATGGTGGTGGGGAGCAGGGGCTAAATCTCATTTTCAAACGTGATTCAGGCACTTAGGAACCTAAAGCCCATTAGAGGTTGGCTCCTAAGTGCCTAAATCACTTCTGCAACTGGCATTTAGGCCTCTAAGTCACATAGGGCCAGATCTTCCAAGGTGTTTAGACAGCTAACTCCCATTGAAGTCAGTGGAAGTTAGGTGCCTAAATACCTTTGAGGAACAGTGCCTTAGGTACTTTTGAAGGTTTACTGATTGGACCCTTATTCCATCCCACCTTTAGCAGGGATTCCAGGAGCACTTGTGGAATGAGAGGTTAAAGACTTGATGCCAGACTTGTGGAGAGTAAGACAGCCTCCAGTGCTAGTGTGGACATGTAGGGCCTCCATAATGATGGCCTTAATCCAGCCATTTCCTAGACTGAGACCTGGTAGATCTTGGGGGCAGGGACGCTTCTTTGGCAGTGGAATGATAAACCCAGGGTAGAATACAAGGGGGAATGCCATGGAGTCCTTACACAGACTTTTCCATGTGGTGGCAAGATCTAAAGCCTAAGCAGTTTCCATCTGTCAGGTGCTGGCATTCCTATTTTCCATGTTTCTCCCTCCTGTTGGGTATCTATGTTCTGGATTACTATTATACATCTGTGAGAAAAACAACTTGCATTGCACCTCAATTTGTTATTTCCCCCCCATATTTCTAGTAGCTCCAGGTTCCTTGGCATTCACGTTCATCATTGGTTATTACAAATCTACCAGTTTAGTATTATTTGCAAATTTCATTTCAGACGCTGTTTGCCCCCACTTCCAGGTCTGTAACAGAGATATTAGAAATACCAGACACCACAATGAGCACTGCAGTGCCCCACTACACCCCTTTGCACAATTTAATATATTAACTTTTATTCACTATTCTCTGGTCCTGCAGATTTGATTTGCTGAGTAGGAGTTTGTGATATTTTACCAAAAATTACTAAAATCCAAACGCATTACACAACAACTAGTGCATGCTCTTCGGTCACTAATCTGTCTATCTCTATATTAAAAAGAGAGCAATAAGATTTGCCTACCCAACTTGTTCTTTACACAGGTAAACGCCAATTACTGAAGGAGATATTCAAAACCTTCACATGACTGGAGTTTCACATAAATGAATTGGGGGTACTTTTATGAACATTAGATTCAAATTTTCGATGAGAAATCTGGTGATTAGGGTGCCAGCCCAGAATTCTGAAGAAATGGGTTCAATTCTTTGCCACAGACTTCCGGTTGGACCATGAGCAGGTCAGTCCCTTAGGCCCATCTTACCTCAGTTCCCAATCTGTAAAACAGGGCTAACAGTATTCCCCTATTCTCACAGGGGTGTTGTGAGAGTAAACACTTTAAAAATTGTGTGGTATTCAGATACTAAAGTAATAGGGCTTCATAAATACCTTAGACAAAGTTAACCTGTTCATGGTTCAGTTATGCATTAAATAATTAGGACCTTATTGTACCATCAATTTTTAACCTGTAGTTCCTATTGAAATCAATGAAGAAATCTGCCTAATACTTGGAGGCACAATATGTCCCTTAGCAATTTTTTCTCTTAGATATTTGAGCATTTCACTAGGAATTAAGGTTGGATCTTCCAGATGAATTGTTTCAGGATAATCTCACTATCCTTTTTATTTTTTTAAAACGGTGGCATATTTGCTTTTTTTCAAACCCTCCAGTATTTCCCATAGTTTTTTTATGACTTTTCAATATCAAATGTCAGCGGTTTGGTACATCTATTGGCTAATCCCTTTAACATATCCTAGGATGTACGTCACCCACGACCACTGATTTGTACACATTCAAACTGGCTAATATCTACTTTACAAAGTCATTGTAAACATTTACCTAACAGCCCCACCCGCCATGGCCACGGAGGATCCTATTTGCAGTAGAACCATAGTAACTCTCTGGGTAGGGCAGGGCGATGCATAGGTGCTGAAACTGGGAGTGCGGGAGGTGCTGCCGCATCCCCTGGCTTGAAGGGATTTCCATTATGTCCAGGATTTACAGTTTGGTTCAATAGCTCTCAGCACCCCCACTATACAAATTGTTCCAGCATTCCTGGGTGATGGGCATCCTAGCAACAAAAGTTACCGTAGGCTCACGGTCTGTGGCCACTACTGAGACCTGAGCCTACAGTGCCCTATTGTATGTGTCAGAAGTACGGTTGTCTCAGTCTGTTTCCCAAAGGACTAGTGTACAGTATGCACAAAGAAGTCACCACAGTATTTAGCACCAGTTAGCACCCTTGCTGGCAGTACAAACACTCCCCGACTTACGCAAGTGTTCCGTTCTGGAATGCCTTACGTAACTCGAATTTTGCGCAAGTCGGGAACGTATACCCAACCATTACGCAAAAAAACCCAATCAACCTACCAAACAAAAAACTTTCTATCTTATGGAACTTTTTCCGTAAGTGCAGATTTGTGTAAGTCGGGTTTGCATAACCCGGGGAACATCTGTAACCTCATTGAGAGCCTACGAAAGGAGGCTGAACTATCCTCTCACCCATAGAGCTCGCCTCATCATGAGAGGATTGCATGGCACTAAGGAAAAATTGCTATACCCATGCCTATGTTGTGCTTCCTCTAAGGATAGAGAACTGCAAGCTCCAGGGCTGTCAATACAGGATCTTTGATAAGTAGTAAACTCTCATTAAAAGAATTTTTTTAAATGTTAAAAACACACCTCCCCAGCCACCCATAGTCATTAAAAAGCCTGTGGAAACTTTTGAAAGAGAAGAACTGCTAATCCCAGCGCCCTTCACAGATTCCAATTTAGGAAATTACATTCTGCCCACCTAACATCCCTCCCCACCTTGCAGTTTCAATGGATGTGGTATTCCTCGCATCTGGCCCTAAAATGTGCCTGGACTCAATAAATACTGGCTGCATTCCACCACAAAGGTGAAATGCCACTCCTACCTACTGAGAGTGCTGTAAGGGTTAACTAGCTAATGGCTGTAACATGCGTTGAGATCTTTAGATGGGAAATGCTAATTGTGAAGTGCTCCTATTAAATATCATCACAAAGGAAAGGAGGTTTGTATTGTAACTGGGTGGTCCATTCATACACACAGCCACCCAGTCTGTTCTTTACTGGAAAGTGAGCAGACAGGCTCCAACAGATTAAAAGGCACCGAGGTGGGTTAGAAATAGAGCTAGGCAAATTTTTTGGACAAATACTTTATTCACCAAAAGATGCAGTTTCTGAGTCAATAAAAACTATTTGCAAATTTGTGTTGTTTTCAACCTGTTGCTTCAGTCAAACCAAATAATAATAATAATAAAAAAAAACAGCAGTCTCTCTCGCCCAACCACTATTCAATTCTTTTAAACAAAAAGTAGAACAGCTTCAAAAGGAGAGACAGAGAGCCCCACACCAAAAGAGCTTAGACCTAGTACTCAGAAACCTCACTAAAGTTCAAGTCCCTGCTCCAATTACTATTTAGTTATACATCGTGGAACAGGTTCAACAGCAGAGATTGAGAGTGCCTTGCCCTAGAATACTCCACAGCCCAACGGCTAAGGAACTCTTCTGGAGAGGTGGGAAAGCCAAGTTGAAATCTCTTCTCCCCATTAGGCAAAGGGGAAAGGTGAACCTAAGTCTCCCACATCGCAGGTGAGTGCCCAAAGGTTAAGAAGAACAAAACATTCTGTTTGACCTGAACTGAAATATTTGTCAATTTCTTTGATTTGCCATATTTTTTAATGTATATTTCTAGTTCAAACCAAACCAATTTTCCCCCCAATTTTTCAGAACTGCCAATGAACCAAAAAAATCAGCTCTTCATTCAACTTTAGTTAGAAAGCCAAAAAATAAGCTACGTTGACAACTGTTTAACCTTCAGCCCTAACAATCAGCAGTGCATTTTGGTGATTTTTTTTAAACTGATTTTTCCCAATGCTTGTAATAACCATTAAAAACAGCACAAAATGCCCATTTTTCTTTGAATTGCGAAACAAACAGAGGGGCGCACGTATTCTCTGCCACCACAAATTCACGTGCCACTTTATTTTATATCATGCATAAATAACTTCTTTGGTTTAAAACACCAGTTTTTAACATTGGTCTATCCTTCCATATATTTTTAGCAGATCATTGTCAGAGTAAGAGCATCTATCAAGGCAGGTACAGTAGAAACGTTAGCCTAACAATCTTGACAATGTCTTAACATCTATACAAGAGGAAACTATCCTCCAAGAGGTAAAACATTCACTTGTCTCTGATACTGCTTGTTTATAAACTGTTCTCTGTCCCTTCGTCTGCTGAAGGGGAAATAGTAAGACTATTATTATCAGTATTACACTACCACTTGAAAACTCCAGTCAGGATTGAGACCCCACTGGGCTAGGCACTGTACAAACTCAGGGCTTGATTTTGCACCCACTGAAGCCCATGGCAAAGCACCCATTGACTTTAATGATATTGGATAAGGGCCTTAGAGTATGGATTTACTCTGCAATTAGACGCCTGCAGCTGGCCCGTGTGGAAGGGTCCCATATATATGTTTTATTTAGGTTTCATAAATGTAAAATAAGGATTTTGGGGGGGGGGGGGGGGAGAGGACACATAGGGTTTTAAGCAGTAGGGGAAAAAGGGACTGTTGGAGTTGAGACCCGGGGGCAAAGATGGGAAATAAGGGGAAGGAAAGTAAAAAGGGGAAAGGATTTGGGAAGGGTGTGAGAAGCAGGATGGGCAGGGAACATGAAGATGGACTGCTGAAGCGCTGCAGTGGTAAGAGGGATGGGATGCAAGGGAAGCCAGCAACCAAGGGGAATGAGAAAATGAGGGGGGGAAATATCCAAAGTACAAGTTTCAGAGCTGAGTGAATGATAAAGTCAGGAGGCAGTGCTGTGAAGGCTCCTCCCAGCTGCTATTCACCATGTGGAGAGATGGAGAGGAGACCTGTGGGCAGGTGTCTCTATATTTGGTAGAACATTTGGCATGATATTTGAGATGGGATTTGGAGAACAGATTTTAGATGCAGCCCAAGAATCAAACAATGTGACAGTAACATCCATGAAACAAGCAGCTTATACTCACTGTTTGCCACATGCCATGGTTGATAACTGGCCCACTGCTGGTCACACGGCCTATTCCATTGTACTTCAACTGCAATTCTAACCGTCCGTTGCGCAAAGCTAAGACTATCCATGTGCTGTCTTGATGGCCTCCAGCAAAGAAAAGGATACCTTCAGGATCAAAGGTTCTAAAGTCGAATTCAGCCACAAGTCTGACCACATGGGTGTCAAGAAACAAATTAGTTATGCAGAATTCAAAAAACCACTGTGTGCTTTCCATACAGAGAGCATCAGTTCAGTCAGTTAAGAACCAAGTATTAAAAAGTATTAGCTTTTAATTCATTTCTAAAAGACTAAACTAGGTGGAGGATATATTATTATGAAAACAGTAATAGAGAACACACTGTCATATTTCAGAGATTATCAAATTCTCTGGAGCAAGGATTCCCTTCTTGGTTACTTGTCTGTACAGTGCTTTGCATAACAGGGGTCTGATCCTTGATCAGGGTTCCCAGGTGTACCATAATACATACAAACAAATAATAATAATTTTAGTTTCAAGTGGCTTTTTAATTCCATACATGTACTGAAGTGACACACAACGTTCAGCTGCAGTTCTAAAAGCACTCTCACCTTGTGGGCTGTTTCCTTTTAAAGCGTAGTCTGATAATAGGTGTACCACTGAACATTCTCCCCAGGTACAGAGATTTAACACTTTTCGCAACAGCAAAAGACACACAAGGTATAATATCCTATAATCGAAACATATTGGTAGACTAATTATTTGTTCATACATTAATGAAAGAAGAAGGCTACAATCAAATGGAATTTCCTTTGCTATTTTCAAATCTCAGACACTCATGACATGGATACAGTTGCTGATCAATTATTATACAACAACTGTTGAGAATAATAATAATTAATGGAGATATCCCATCTCCTAAAACTGGAAGGGACCTTGAAAGGTCATCGAGTCCAGCCCCCTGCCTTCACTAGCAGGACCAAGTACTGATTTTGCCCCAGATCCCCAAGTGGCCCCCTCAAGGATTGAACTCACAAACCTGGGTTTAGCAGGCCAATGCTCAAACCACTGAGCTATCCCTCCCCCCCAAGCTCTAAGACTACAGTACAGTAATTTTAGTAATGAGGACACTCAAAGTTCATTTCCCCCTGCTTCCCCTGAGAGCATATTTTTCTATAGCAAAAAAATAAATAAAGTATATTTACATATTAAAGAACAATTTCCATTGTAATCCCACATCCTCAGAAAAAAGTCCACTATAAAAAAAAACTTACTAATGGATGCCTTTTGCATTCACACAAAGTATCAGAGACTCCTGCCTTCCTCAGCCAAAGGGAAAAATCATAAAGGGATCGTGGCACGCAACAAAAAGTGAAAGCACTTTACCCTGTAACTTAGGCCATGCCATTAGATTTCTACACCGTCCTCAGTGGGTCTAATTCAGAAAAGCATATGATGACAGATGTAAATTACAGCTAAGTAGAGGATGCACAATGCTTCTACTGCCATCCTCTTTGTGGAAGGGGCAACAGATGCTTAGACAGTGGGATCCTAGGAAGATAGGTCTTGAACAGCTCCCCATCCTGCCGCTCCGAGCGGCATGGTAAGGGGGCAGGAAACAGGGGGTTAGATAAGGGGCAGTGGATCCCGGGGGTGTGGTCAGGGGACAGGGAGTGGGGGCAGTTGGATAGGGCAGTCAGGGGACAGGGCGCAGGGGGGGTTGGATGGGGGTGGAGTCCCGGGTGGGGTGGTCAGGGGCGAGGGGTCCCGGGAGGGGGCGGTCAGGGGACAAGGAGCGGGGGGGGGGGGGTTAGATGGGTCAGAGGTTCTGAGGGGGGCAGTCAGGGGACAGGGAGCGGTTGGATAGGCGTGGGAGTCCCGGAGGGGCTGTCAGGGGGCAGGGGTGTGGATAGGGGTCGGGGCAGTCAGGGGACAGGGAGAAGGGGGGGTTGGATAGAGGGTGGGGTCCCGGGGGGGGGGCGGTTAGGGACAGGGGTCCCGGGAGGGGGTGGTCAGGGGACAAGGAGTGGGGGAGGAGGGTTGGATGGGTCGGAGGTTCTGAGGGGGGCAGTCGGGGGCAGGGGCCAGGCTGTTTGGGGAGGCACAGCCTTCCCTACCCGGCCCTCCATACAGTTTCGCAACCCCAATGTGGCCCTCAGGCCAAAAAGTTTGCCCACCCCTGTCTTATGGTATCTACTACCCAACTCAAGTAAACTTGGACAGCTGGACTCACCCCTCTGAGTTATTTAATCCAAGCATAATTATTTCAAAGCTTTTTGTTTTTCAGTTACTGAAATGAAAGATAACATACCTCACAAGTGTTCATGTCCTGGGAAAGCTTAACTCTCCCTTTGCCATCACAGTGACAGGTGTAACTCCCTGGTGAATTGACACAGGTTTGCTCACAGAGTTTCTCTTCACATTCATTCACATCTATACACCACCAGTGAAGGGAAGGGGGAACAATGAAAAATACTGATTAATTTTTTAAGCAAATGGTCTACGAACCGAATAATATTTTTGCCCTTCTATAGTGCCCTTAATTTGATGATCACAAAGTGCTTAACACTCAGTAATTATCCCTCAACACCCTTCCAAGGTAAAGAACTATTATTATCCCCATTTTACAGGTAAGGAATCTGATTCACAAATAAGTTTTGGCTGCCCTAAGTTACATAGTGAGTCGTGGGAAGGCTGAGAACAGAACCCTGACTCGGTCTCCTGATTCATAGCCCTGTGCTCTAACTGTTAGGCAATGCTTCCTCATAAGTCCCATTCTGGTACTCTTGCGCTGAGTAGATCTTACTTGTTTTGGTAGCCCAGCTGTGGTCAGCATGACTTCTTGCATAACTGCTACTCAGTGTAGTGACAGCAGAATTGGGTCCTTAATAAACAGCAAGGAGCTGACAATACTAATGAGATGTCTCCATTATTTTCTTTCCTCCTTTTGTGTTTTCTCATTCACTTCAGAGATCTGGGGGGGGGGGGGGGGGCGTCACGTTTGTGGCCCAAGGATATATGTAGCTATTTTAAAAAAGAAAAAGAAGCCCTCACACTCTGTAAAGGCTCGTGTGAAATTCATATCCTTAAGCTACTCAGGCTTAAGGCTGGAGGCAACAATGGTCCTGGAACACTTACTGAGCTGTACACGACCCTATTTACACAGGATTCCTTGAGAGATTTTTATACAACAACCACTGCTCTGTAGTGTTCTGCCATCACATATGGAGACAACACTATGAACAGATTTGTCTGGATCCCAACCAGATCACTGCCTGTCAGTACAAGAAGTCTCAGTTATTCTGTTTTGTACAGTCTTATTCAAGCCATCGAGGATGACTGAAAACCTGACATAGTTGCTCACAGGCACTGAAAAGCAACTGACCTACAGTGGTTAAATGATGAACTAAAAACAAAGGAAGATTAATAAAATGTACTGTACAATCCCATAGTGCTTTACATAGTCACAGAACTTCATAAATGTTACCATGGAATTAATCCCATTATTTCCAGGCACTTACCTTGACAAGACTTGCTTAAGTTATCATATTTGTAGCCTGTATCACACAGACATGCATATGAGCTTATTAAATTTTTACAACGAGCTTCTCCACAGATGCCTGTTGATACTGTGCATTCATCTATGTCTGCAAAACAAACATTCAAACAGCTATTTCACATCAGTATCATTTCAATGTTTGCAAGTTTTGAGTAGAGCAGTGGTCAATTGTCTTCTCAGTTATTTAGGTAATTGAGAAGTTTACTAATATCCTTGAGAATTTGTCTACAATGTTGGTCTGATAAATATTAAAGCTGTTCAGTGCCAGTCAGGAGTGATTACAGGCTTCCCAAGAACAGCTGTTGGTTTCTCTTCAAGCCATTGGCTATCTTTGGAAGAGGAATGCAAAGTGAGCCAGAGGGAAAACACTGAGAAAATAGACCCAGTTGCCAAGTTTGACAGGGCTACGAACAGTGGAACAATACAGATTTGAAACCCAAAATCAAAGAAACATTATTTTAACAAACACAGGTTTCTCCTCCCCCCACTCTCTCTTTTTAACATACAGTTTCATACATTGAATGTAATTTTTTTAAAAATTCTCAGCCTCTAACCATTTGTAATTCAATTTCAATTACCTTATAAAATCCCCACATCTCTTTCAAACACCATCTCAAATTTCACCTAAAGCATATTATCATTTTAAATTTAAGATACCTGTGGCATATATATATATTATTATTATTATTAAACAAACATCTGTCTTTAATGGCAAGTTTTTTTGTTCTATTGTCAGCATTTTGGATTAATAAGCCTACATTAAACAGAACATTTTCTTGTAGACAAAAGGCGAACTTCACAGCTGGAATAATGGGTACAACTCATCAAAGTCAATGCGTCCCTTTCCACTATTGTGAATTAGGCCCAAAGGAGTGCATGTCTATAATCTAATCACCAAATCAGGCATCAGAAAGAGTACTGGGGTGGGGTCGTCTGCTATAGGGAGGCATACTCCCCTTAGATCTAGAGGGGGGGGGAAATAAGCCACTTTTCAGCAGATGCTGGTTAATGTGGACAAAGTTGTAGTTTTAACATATGCTAGCAGGTCATGGTAAATACTAGGGCAGAGCTTATTGTCTACCTCGACCCGCTAATGTGTTAAAACGACAACTGCCTTGTGCACACTAGGATTTTACCTAAGCTGAGCTAAAATGTAATAAAAAAAACAAAACCAAAAAAATCACTTTTCCCCCCTAGTGCAGGTACATCATTACTATAGGCACAAGCTTGGAAGGAAAGCTAAGAGTGGCAAAAAGTAAGGAAAGATAAAAATATACATTCAGATACAATTGACACTACATATAAAACATCAGCTGTTTCAGGGATAAATCTCCAGGCTATGAGTGTTTACATGTAATTTTCAAAAGGGGTTCTTCCCATTTATAACTATACTTTTTGGGACAGACCTTTAGCTGATGTACATCAGCATAGCTCTATGCCAATTTACACCAGCTGAGGATCTTGTCTTGAAAAACCACCACTTATTTTTGCTTTTATGATCAGTTTCTCTTCTAGTCAGGAAAGGGGCACAGTGTAATCACTTTGTGCATTGGTTCGACAATTGCACTTGTATTGCCCCCTGTGGTGCCTCGAGGTCACCCACTCTAGGGCTCCTCAGCAGTCATCTCTACTGGGTAGATACCCATGTCTCTCCCTCCTGACCGGGGGTTTTCCAAACTGCAGTTCCTTGCCTACAGTGCGATATCCCCAGCAAGCCAGACTGCATAAACAGGCCAGTGTTTGTACTTTGCTTCCTCTTCAAAGGCTACGAACAGCTGAAATTGCCTGCAGTCACAAGGTACCACATAGCTGTTTAGAAGCTAACCAAAAGTCATCCGTCAGTCTTATGGGGCCTCAGTAGCCTAAAGTCCTTCCAAAAACCTTCCCAAGGATTGCGGCCCCCCTTTGACAGAAACTCCTGCATTTGCTGGATCAGAAAACAGCAAACATTCATGTCCCAGTGGTGGAGTAGGGTAATCCCCACAGGTGTGTACCCATGAGAGTGTTTAAACTCATGCTATTTATCGAAAGTCCTTCTTTGTCTGTTTGTCTCTGGAGAAACCAGTCTGAACTAGTATATGAGCATCTCCAGGTGGTGGTACTTCTCTAGAGGTGTTACAACCTTAGTGAATTTGCCTAATCACCCCCCACTGTTCTTAGTTTCTGTAGGAGCTGTGGTCACCCTCCCTGATGGAATTACATACATAAACTTAATATAGTGAGAGCTCCCAAAAATATTGCAGGAAATTTCCGTATCTTGTATTTATGTTTGGTTGATAACGTTATTGTGTTGGAGCTTCTGCATATGCCTGGCTCTATTTTCTGTACTTTGTGTGTCAACCAAGGTTCTTATGAGCAGGGATAACAAACGTTGTGAAATAAATTATGTGGCAGCACATTAAAAAGTTCATACATAATTTGCCTTTTGAATGAGATAAGGGCTGAGGGCTTAGCGACTTGTGGTCACTTTGATCCCATGGCACAGCATGCAAAAGACAGACATTTGAAATCTGGATTAGTTAAATTCTGCAGACATAACATTCACCCTGTAGCCACGGATGAAAGTAAGTCCAGTGACTTACCAGTACACTGGGGCCAGCTCTGGCCCCCAGAAGGGGAGGGGCCTAGGGTAGAAGGGGCGTGGCTGAGGGAGTCAGAGCCAGCCCCAGTCCACCCTGTAAGGTAAGTGCCCCCTTTCCCCCCCACCAGGGTAGCAGCAGCAGCAGCAGCCCGGGGCTCCAGCTGTCTCTGCTGCCCTGTCCTTTAAATAGTCGCAGGAGCCCCGCTGCTTCCCCAGGGCTCCCGCGGCTATTTACAGGGCCGGGGCGGTAGAAGCAGGGGAGGCCCGGACTTTTTAAATAGCTCCAGAGCCCCGCAGCCCTACCCCAGGACTCTAGCAGTGGAGCTCTGGTGACAATTTAAAGGGCCTGGGGCACTAGCCCCTGCTGGGAGCCCCAGGCCCTTTAAATTGCCCCCTGGGGAAGCTGGGCCGCCCTGGTATGGCAAACCGGCTCTCATCGGTACGCCGTACCGGGGCGTACTGGCTTACTTTCACCTCTGCCTGCAGCTTCAACTGGACATGACATTCTGCTTCACTTTCTGTCCTAAACTGCTTTGTAACATTGCTGTCTGCCCTCACCATGGCATTTCAACAACAGTTAATCTTAAATGAGATTATGCAAGAAAGGCTGTAAAATCCATTCTTTGCACTTTCACCTTCTAAATTTATTAGCTGCTGTACATACCCAGATTAAGAAAAAATAATATTAAATTTAACAAACACCACAAAAAAAGAGAAGAAAAACAACAGACTCATATATTGCAATGCAATGAGAGTAGAAATAATCATAACAACTCCTCTTGCCAACCCTTCTTCCTCTCAGTGTTGTCAGGATGTGAGGGCTGATCAGCTGGACCAATTTAGTACAACCCAACCCACAAATCCTCCGTGAATCACTGCTATGTTATGATGTTGCAGAAAAGTATGGTGTGACTACTGGCATGCCTAGACATGTATTCCAAACTTGCACTACTGAATAAAATCCTAATAGGCTGCAGTTACTTGGGGGGGAGGGGGGGGAACAAAACAAAAATCCAATTATTAAGAGTTTCTTTTGGCCTAACAATTAAAACACAACATTTGATGTAAACCTACAGTATAAAATGTAATAGTCACAACTCCAGGTTTCCTAGAACTTGGTCTCATATACTGCTGCTACCACCAAGCTTCTCACTTGGCAATTTTACCTTGAGACATCCCTCCCTCTGCTCCCTTCTTACAAGGGCCCTGTCCCCAGGAGCAGGAGAGTGGTCCCAATAGCTATGGTAGGTGTTCTCTGAAGGCCACTGCATAAATCCCCATTCACCACAGCTCCACTCAGGACTGAATTAAGAGACCTGTAATGTATTATTTACAATTCAAATCTGTGAATAAACTCCGGTACTGATCAGCTGGATCACTGTCCTTTTCCAGCCCTCCCCCCCTTTCGCCCTCCCCCCCCCTCCCCCCCCCCCCCCTGCGTTCAGCCTTCCTCTTTATAAGCCACAAAGTCTGATGTTCTCCCAGTCTGGTCTTACCACCACCCTTTCAGCAGCCCAGGCCTCTATCATCCCTGATGGACCAGTCTCTGAAGAAACCGTTCTTGACATCCTCAGCCAGCTCGGACCAAACTGCCTACAGCCAGCAAATCTCCACTCATTCCTCCAATGATCCCCCTCCCATTGCTGACTGTCAAACACATAGGCACCAACTCCGTTGGTGCTCCGGGACTGGAGCACCCACAGGGAAAAATTAGCAGGGTGCTCCGCATCCACCAGCAGACAAGGTCCTCCCCCTCCCCAGCACGCCATGTCTCCGCTCCTCCCCTTCCCTCCCAGCGCTTCCTGACCCCCCACCACCTAACAGCTGTTTGGCGGCTTAGGACTTTCTGGGAGGGAGGGGGAGGAGCGGGGACATGGCCCACTCAGAGGAGGAGGTGGAGAAGAGGCAGGGCAGGGACTTGGGGAAAAGGGATGGAATGGGGGGGGGAGGGGGTGGGAAAAGGTGGGCTGGGGACTTTGGGGAAGGAGTGGAATGGGGGTGGGGCAAGGGCAGGGACAGGAAGGGAGGGGACGGGGGGGGGGGGAGGTCGAGCACCCACTGGGCAGAGGGGAAGTCGGCACCTATGGTCGAACAAATATTCTAGGCTGGCTCCTAGCAACCCAGGGGACGCTCACAGAGTCCTTAGGTTTCAAACCACTATCGCATTTCCAACCACATTTTACCTCCCACCTACCTTATATCCAAAATAATATAAACATAACACATACCCTAATGTTCTCCACAGTGAATGAAAACTGCTACTCATTGACTTTAATGTATCAGCTAACCTGAAATTAAAGGTGTACATTGATCTTACCTTCACATATTTTATTGTTTTTAAGAAGAGCATAACCACTATAGCATGAACAGCGGTAACTGCCTGGGTTGTTGAGACAGACTTGGTTACAGCCACCATTCTGCACACTGCATTCATTAATATCTAGATATCAATAAAAAATTATGTTAGACTTTTCAGCTATTCAACATTGTGTAAGTGAGGGAAGGGATGGGAAGTAGGAAGGAGGGAAAAAAGGCAAGAGCCGGAAGAATAATTGTTATTTAGAAACAGCTTCAAAACATTCATACCAACTCAAATATACACACACAGTTGTTTATTGCACGTAGGATCTTCCACAACCACTACTGAATTGTGGGCCCAACCCTGCAAACAGGTATGAGTGTCTTTACTCCTGGGAATAGTCCCAATTAAGTTGATGGCACTATAGCCATGAGTAAAATAACTCACATATGTGTTTGCAGGAGCAGACCTGATGTTCATATAGCATCCTGGGCCACATCTGGGAAGGGATCTTTATACTCAAAATTTAAATAACAGTATGATCAATGCAGTGTTGTTGTAGCCGTGCCAGTCCCAGGATATTAGAGACAAGGTGGGTGAGATAATATCTTTTACTGGACTAATTTTTGTTGGCGAGAGAGACAAGCTTTCGAGTTACACAGAGCTCTTCTTGGGGTCTGGGAAATGTACTCAGAGTGTCACAGCTAAATACGAGGTGGAATAGACTATGCAGCATAAATAGTTAACACACATTTCAAGGATCCATTAAAGGTGAAGTGGCCTGTTAACTCCCCTCCAGTCATAGGGGGGCAAGGAAGGGAGGGTGAAAAAAGCCAAGGAGGGGGAGGGGTTGTTAGTGGGTTACAGATTGTAGTACTAAGCCATAAATCCAGTGTCACTATTCAGTCCATGATTTTTAGTCTCTAGCAAAGTTCTGAAGTTAAGCTCCCAGAATTGTCTTTGGCAGGTGTGCAGATTCCTTTGAGAATGAGGACTGATAGGTCATATATAGAGTGATCACTCTGTAAAGTGTTCGTTCACCGGTGATATGGTGTTTGTGTCTTTTGTCATTGTTCTGTGTGAGTTCATTTGAGAGTGCAGTGACTGTCTTGTTTCACCCACATATTTATGGGCGCATTTAGTACACTGGATGAGGTACATCACACATTGTGATAGGCATGTGTAGGAACTATGGACCTTGAAAGGTGTATTGCAGGGAGTGCTGATCATCGTAGCAGTGGAGAAATGTCTACAGATTTTGCATATATTCTGACAGGGTCTGGTGCCACTTTGAGTTGGTGTGTACTGGCCTGTGGGGAGCTTCGAGAGGCTGGGCGGGTTGTTTGAAGACCAGAAAAGGGAGTTACGGAAAAATTTCTTTCAGGGTGTAATCCCATCAAATATGGGTTGTAACTCTTTAATGATACCCCGTATGGGTTCCAATGTGGAGTACTAGGCGACAACTACAGGTGTGCAGTCAGAGGGAGTTTTATCTCTGTATTGAAGCCAGTTCTCTCGAGGTATTTAGGTGGACCATTCCATGATGCAATCTATTTATCTGGTGGAGTGTGCTTGTTTGGTGAAGACAGTTTTAAGTGTGTTAAGGTGTACATCCCGGACTTTCTCCTCAGAGCATATTCTGTGGTATCTGAATACCTCGCTGCAGAAAGCAAATTTCTTGGTGTGTTTAGGATGGTTACTGGGTCTGTAAGGGTATGTGGGTTTCTTGTATATAGTTGTCTGCAGGGTTCCATTGTTGAAGCTAATTGTGGTGTCCAAAAAGTTGATGCTAGTCAGTGGGAGTGTTCTAAAGAGAGTTTAATGGATGGGTGATGATTGTTGAAGTTGTGGTGGAAATCTATAAGTGAGTTTAGGTTGTCTGTCCAGGGTAATGAAAATATCATCTATGCATCTCAGGAATATCATTGGTTTTGTGGTACATTTGTTCAGAAATTCTTTTTCAAGGTGATCCATGAAGAGGTTGGCATATTGGGGAGCCATCCTTGTACCCACAGCTGTTCCCATGGATTGGGAACAGTGTTTGCTGTTGAATGTAAAGTTGTTATGGGTGAGGATGAAATGGAGGAGTTTGGTGATGTGTTTGGGCTGAATATCTGAACGTTGTCCATTGTCTTGTAGATATCTGAGACAGGCAGCAATGCTGTCATTGAGAGGCTTATTGGGATACAGGGAGGTGACATCCATGGTGGCAAGGATGATGTTCTGAGGGAGATTGCTAATGTTGCAGAGTTTCTAGAGGAAATTGGTTGCGTCCTGGAGGGAGCTGGCCCTTTGGAGTGGTTTGAGGATGGTTTTTATGAATCCAGATATTCCTTCAGTAATAGTGCTGCGGCCAGACATGATGGGTCTGCCCAGGGTCCCTTGTTTGTGTATCTTGAGAAGCATGTAGAAGGTCGCTGGGGTGGGTCCATGTGGGATGAGGTTGTAGGCAGTCCCCTGAGCTGTGACACTGAGTACATTACCCAGACCCGAGGAAGAGCTCTGTGTAAGCTTGAAAGCTTATCCCTCTCACCAACGGAAGTCCAATCAAAGATATTACCTCACCCACCTTGTCTCTCTAGATGATCAAGACAATGGAAGAGACAATGAGTAAAAAACAAAACATTATTGCAGTTGCTGAGCTCTAGAGATGCTCAAATCAATTCACGAACAAATTTCACACTTTTAAAAATAAAATATTTGTGAATAATTCCACCACTCTGCACAATATTCCCACAGCTCTACAGGAAGCTTAGGTTCAGTTCCCCTGCGAGATCTCCTGCTGCCTGGGCCAGCATGATTGTGAGCTAGCAGAATATGATCTCAAATGAATCTTAATTAATCCTTGCAGCCAGAAAAGTGATGGCTCTGATGAAAGGCCTGAAAGGAGCAGAAAGCAGTAATCAGAGAGAGCAGGGGAAACCTCTGTATGCCATAAAGGACATGGCAAACCCTCTCAGGAAAACCTCCCATTTATAGGACCAGAAAACCCTTATTCAAGCAAGTAGTTCTTATGTGAGTAGCCCCAATAAAGTCAATGTGAATCCTCACTGGGGCCTGGTCCACACTAACCCCCCACTTCGAACTAAGGTACGCAAATTCAGCTACGTTAATAACGTACCTGAATTCAAAGTACCTTAGTTCGAACTTACCGCGGGTCCAGACGCGGCAGGCAGGCTCCCCCGTTGATGCCGTGTACTCCTCTCGCCGAGCTGGAGTACCGGCGTTGACGGCGAGCAGTTCCGGGATCGATCCGGGATCGATTTATCGCGTCTAGACAAGACGCGATAAATCGATCCCAGAAGATGGATTGCTTACCACCAGACCCGGAGGTAAGTGTTGACCTACCCTGGGATTTCAATAGTCTTGGGAATAGGTCTTCTATAAATAAGGGTATTGAGGATCAAGCCTATATACAATTAGTTTTTTTTTTTTTTTTAAATGTCATTTTATACAGTTATGTGCTTCACACAGGACTTTTAGGGGGTGGTGAGAACCCTCAATGATGTGTAAACCAAAGTTCAATGCCAAAGCAATTATGAATTATGTGACAATGGGGAAGGGGTAAATCCTGGAGTTTGGCATCAGTGACTATTTACAAGTGTACTCAACAAGAGTTCAAGTAAATGTATGAGATATAAGAAACACTGTCCTTGACAGACAATCCCGTATAACCTGGTCATCAGAAGTCATTAAGAAATAAATCAAATATAACTACCTTCTTCACATTTTCGCCCACGCCAGCCACGTCTGCAATGACAAAAGAAGTCACCCTTTAGATCTTCACATATTTCAGTCCCCTCTTTCTGGCAAGGGTAAGGAGAACACTGATTTGGTAAATCTGGTTAAAAAAAAAAGAATAAAACACCACATTGAACTCTCAGTTTGTTTTCCTGCCTCTGTCAGAATCAAGACATTTTAGGAATACTGGAATTACTATCAGAAATACAAGTGATTGGTGCAACAGATAGAGGCTTCATAGTGCTAGTGTACTGAATTATCCTTCTGTGTCAGGATTTATGCAATGCCACCTCAGTAGCGATCAGCAAAAGCACTGAAGTTGAAGCGCACCTTATTAAAAATGGGAGGACGTTTCTTCCATTATGGGCAAGGGTCCCTATATTTTGGAACTGATGACCCCCAGGTTGGCAAAAATAGCCCAAATTTGCTGACTTTTAGGGAACACAGAAAAGCCCATCTACTTTCCCAGGCTTTTGAGGGAAGGGGGGGGGGGGCAGGAAGAGGGTCAGTGTTGCAGGAAGGGGATTGGTGGTTTAGTTTTGGCTGTTGGGGTGAGGCTAACAGTAGACTGATAGGTTTGTTGTTAGTAAAGACTGTATTTTACATAGCTATCTAAACTGCCATGGGTACACCCTTTTGTAGAGATCGTAAGGGAAAAAAGGAAAAGAAAAAAAGACTGATGTACTACTAATAAAATAACTTCAAACCACTAGTCTATAGACAGTAAAATGTTCCTAACCAGACAAGGCTGAATAAAGTCTGATGACAGACAGAACTCCAGCTGATGTCAGTGGGAGCTCTGCATGTGAAATGACATCAAGTATAGCCGTTACAGCTGATACTATTGTACCAGGCAGCAATATTTCAGTGCAAGACAGCAGTCACTCAGTTCAGGATGGATTTTTAAATCAAATACCAAACTGTTAGCTTGACTGTTCTCACAGAGTGAAATTCACCCATCCAGGCACAAAACCAAAGTTATAAGGCTGCATACCAGGAACTAAGCAGAGGTGGAATATGCCCCTATAAAATCCACTGGCAGCCCCTCTGCAACTGTGGCAATACACAATAAGTAGGACCCTACCAAATTCATGGCCATGACAAATGCATCACGGACCATGAAATCTGATCTCCCCCATGAAATCTGGCACACAGCGGGTGGCTCCTAGCCTGTGCAGGGCTCCAGCTACTAGTCCTGGCTGGGGATGGGGAGGGAAGAGACTTCCTCTTCCCCTACGGGGGCTGCTCCCAGGGCGGGTCAGACCCACCTCCAAAATCTCCCCTTGCTGCAGACAGCTCAGGTGGCTCCAGCTGTCACCCACCCGCCACGTGGAGAGGCTGTAACTCTAGCTCACACACACACACACACACACACACTGTGGCACCAGCTGTCAGCCCCCAACTCATGCAGGAGACTGCCAGGAGAACCAGACGTATGGTAACCCGCCCCTCATACCCTGCGACCCCCACTTCTGCGCTGCTGCTGGAGGTGGTACGGGCGCCGGGCCAGCAGCCTTCCTCTCCGGCTGCCCAGCTCTCAAGGCAGCACCCCGGCCAGCAGCAGGGCAGAAGTAAGTGTGGCAATCCCAGAACCCCCCTACAATAGCCTTGCGACCCTCCCACCCTGACCACTTTTTGGATTGGGACCCCCAGGGTTACACCACCATGAAATTTATGATGTGAGCATCTGAAAATGTGAAACTGACTAATTTTAAACCCTCCTGGCTATGAAATTGACCAAAACGGACCATGAATTTGGCAGGGCCCTAAGAATAAGGGCTGCTGACCCTTTGTGCCCCTTATGCAGGTGCTTTGGGCTACTGGATCTTCATAAACACACATCCCATGGGGCCTTTTCAAAACCTGCCCCTTCACATCAGCATATTTGGAACAGGTACAGAGACCATTCTGTCCCATCCAGATAGCAGAAAGGCCCACACACATAGAGAGGGGTTTCTACATGAATTTTAGCCACAGTACAATCTGCAGGACCATCGGACTTGGCAAAAACTATTAAAATACTGTTGCATATTATGATTCTTCATTGACTCCCTCTTCACTTTGAGCCGATTTTTTTTTTTTTTTTTTTTTTTTTTAAGTAGTTTCACATCTCAGCTTGGATTTGCAGTCCCAAAGTGCTGGAATTTCTAATACTGTTGGTTCACTTCAGTTTAATGCAACAAGGAGGAGTCTATAAAAAAGTTCAAATAAAATCAGGACAAGCAATGCTAGGTTCAGCTATGCATAACAAATGTTTGTAAAATGGGTGCCATTAAAAACTGGACATTAACCACCTGCAGTATATAAATGCACAATGATGGGTTTGAGACATTCCCCATTCTAAGTGGAAACAATACCACAAATGATGGGATAAAAGGTAATTATTAATGCGAGCAAAAATGTTGGAATCTTTATGGTGCCTGTTGCAAGCATTAGCACTATTGTGAAGGCTCCAATCAGGATTGGGTGCCCTCACTGCAGGACACTTCACAAACACACAAGAAGAGAGAGTCCCTGCACCAGAGAACTTACAATTCAGGGTCCCAATCCTGCAATTTACAATTCTTGAGTGGTCCCATGCCTGGCCAGGTAGCTAGTGCTTGGCGATAGTGGGGATGCAGAGCTAGGATTCCCTGCTTCCCTTTTGGGGTGCCTTATGCTCCCAGGAGACTAGAGAACACCCCTCACTCCAAATCTGTTTGAGGCCTCGACAGACTGCAGCCAACAGTGCTTAGAGAAAACAATTTAAGTAGTTTCACAATGCCCACTCTGGCCCCATCCTGCAATCAGGGCAGATGGACTACTATGACTGAGCAGAACCCCAGTGAAGCAAACAGAGCTCCAAACAGACCAAAGGCCAGAGCCTATGCTGTGACAATAAATGCCCTCCACATAGGGCCAAAACCTTGCTCAGCCAAAAATCTACTGGTTTAAATGACAAAAATACTCATAGGGCTAATACTTACCCCCTCCTTTGTAAAGTAATTTGAGAACCTCTGATGAAAGGCACTTTAAAAGTAAGAGCAAAGCATTAGGGGATGGTTTTTGTTGTTTGTTTGCTTGCTTGCTTTTTTAGTATTACTGCATGCGCCACTGGCAATGTTGCCTTGTAAAATGCTTTATAATTGTTCTCTTGTCCCTTCCTTCTCTCATCCCTCCCAAGTAGAAACTGGCCTGTGCCATGAACTGCAGATAAGTCAGCTTAGAACAAGAACAGTTATCGTTACTGGGAGCCAAAAACCTATGTAAACATATTATTTTTGGAGTAGGAGGCAATTGGACTGATGCACTAAAGCAATAACAATAAATAAAATAATATGTTGCACTTAATGTGCTTTTTGTCAGATCCCGAAGTCCTTTTACAAAGCCGAGTATCATTATGACTATTTTACATATCAGAAAAGTGAGGCACCGAGGTTAAGGCCAACATTTTCAAAATGGCCATTGATTTTGGGTGCTCAGATTGAAAGATATATGGCTTTATTTTCAGAGTTGCTGAACTCCAGCTGAAGGTAAGCACATCTTAACATCAGACCCTAGATGTCTCAAGTTGGACACACTAAATTAGTGGCCATTTTTGAAAAACCTGGCCTTAGTTACTCAGCCATCATAATATAGCAAATTAGTAGCACAGTGGAGGAATAAAAAAAAATAAAAAAAAATTAAATTCTCTCCTGACTTTATTCTCTGCACTAATCACTGTTTGATATTGTCTCCAGTAAAGGTTGATAATATTGCTGAATACATCTTCCATTACAGCCAGACTGCTGACAACCTATCAGGAGAGACACCTTATTTTTACCCACTGTAAATCAAGATCACTGCCAGGATGTGCTCAGGCAGCATGTATAGGTCAAATATCACTGACTTCACTTTCCTCTCTCACCTCTAGTACGGTTACAATATGTGTTCTCTGCTCAGCAAGTGTGTGCATAAATTAAGGGAAAAACAGGAAAGATTCTTCATCCACTGGTTCTGATGAGACTAATTGGGCCATCCCTTGACAATTATTTTCTGAAATGTGCTCTGTGCGCGTGCACATGTGTATTATAGGGGGGATGGATAGTGTTACCTCGTCTCCCTATTTTGATGACAAGTCTGGTCTGTTCAGCTACAGAGGACGCAAGACTTTGGGTTAAGTATTTCACAACTAATACGTGAATGATTTCCTTTGTCAGAATAATAGGAACTGTATTTCTCTCATCTTACTCTCTTTGACCTTGAAGGCATGCCTTTGAAACAGTTTACTTTGAAAAACTTTAATAAAACATTTTTAATGATGCAGGCAAAGCAAATCCCTTTGACATATTTTTGAAGCATTTACAGCACAGTGATGTTTGGTTACTGCCCAATAAACATTTTAGAAAGATTCTCAGGGATTGTCTACAGGGGGAAAACAGCATGGGACAGCTACTGCAGAATAGCTATTCTGCACTAGCACCCAGGTGGGTACTCTTACTCCACACTAAGGGAGTATCTACACCTTCAGTGCCGCATCTGCTGCTGTAACGCTTAGCGAAAGCATCACCTACATTGACAGGAGAGATTCTCCCATCAGCACAGGTCCTCCACCTCCCCGAGAGGCAGCAGCTATGTCGACAGGAGAAGCCCTCCCGTCATCATAGCACTGTCTACACCAAAGGTTAGGTTGGTATAACTGTGTCACTCGGGAGTATGGATTTTCCACACACCTGAGCGACATAGTTATACTGACATAAATTTGTAGTGTAGACCAGGGCTAAGAGTGCTTTTGTATGGTCTAGCTTAGTCCGCTTTGGAAGTGGATTAAGCAAACCACACAAGGCACTTTTGGAGGGGAATAAGAGTATCCACATGCAGAGTTAGGCCTGGTCCACACTACAGAGTTATGTCTATGTACAGCAGCTTATGTCAACCTAACTCTAAGTGTCTACACTAAAATGTCGCTGTCGCTGATGTAATTCATTCACTACGCCAATTTAGTAACTCCACCTCAGTGAGAGGTATAGCACCTAGATCGACATACTTAGATTGACACAGTTTCAGTAGACACTGCGTTAGTTATGTCGACTTTAGTGGTCTCCAGGAGGTGTCCCACAATGCCTCACAATGACCACTCTGGTCACCATTTTGAACTCCACTGCTTGGCGGAAGGTACATAGGTATATATGCCCCTCCCCTCTAAATCCCCACAAATTTTTGAAATTCCATTTCCTGTTTGCTCGGCGTGGAGAGCTCACCTACCAACTGCCCAGCTGCCCATGCTGGCTACACGCTGCAGACACACTCCTGCCTGGAGTACACGGGAGGTGGTGGATCTCCTGGGATTGTGGGGAGAAGAGGCTGTGTAGGCACAGCTTCAATCCAGACATAGAAACGTTGATACCTATGAGCAGATCGCTCGGGGCATGAAGGAGAAGGGCTACAAGAGGGACCTGCAGCAGAACCCTGTGAAAGCCAAGGAACTGTGGCAGACATAGCAGAAGGCAAGGGAGGCTAATAGTTGCTCTGGTGCAGAGCTGCAGACATGCCGCTTTTACAAAGAGCTGCTGTTGATACTTTGGAGAACTCAAGAGTCACAGGCCTCCAGAATGAACAATGAGGAGGAGCTGTTGGATGAGGAAGAGGAGGAGGAGAAGTATGGGGGACAGGTAACCAGGGGATCCAGTGGCACAGTGAGCCAGGATCTGTTTTTGACTCCAGAGCAGTAAAGCCAGTCCCTACAGTCCAGTGCGGGTGAGGCTGATACAGAGGAAGGAACCTCTGGTAAGTTTGCAATTTGCTTTGATATTGCAGGGACACATCTGTTCATTTACTCTTTTATAACCTCGCTAGATGAGGTAGTGAAATAACCAGTAGAGGAAGAATTACTATCTGCTTCTCATTCCCCTGTACACTTAGGCAGAGGGGACCCTGCAGAACAGTTTATGTGCACTGGAATGTCCGGTGAATCTTCCATAAAGATCTTGAGGAAACTTTCCTGGAGGTAGTCTGCAATCTTCTGCCAAAGGTTTCTTTGGGGAGGGCTCAGTTAGTTCTTCCACCGTGGTAGGACACTTTCCCATGGCACTCAGCAATTACTTCAGCAGGCACCAATGCAGCACACAGGCTAGCGGCATACGGACCCGGTCTGCAGCAGGATGCATGCATGAACTGTTCCCTTTCAGACTCTGTTACCCTCAGGAGTGAGATGATAGCTAAAATCATCACCACTTGTGGAAAACAGTGCCAGTACTCAGTTCAGTTGCCCTATCCACATATACTCATGCCCTTGAACTACATCGCCCCCTTCTTGTCCGAATTTGCCTGCATCCCACCCCCCGGGCCGTACTCACCACAGCTGGGACTGCCGCCATGCTCTACGAATCCCAACGAAAAAATGTGAATGCAGTGCTTTAAACTTGTGTGCATCAAGGGGAGTGAGTTCAGTATAGCAAATTTCCATTTATCTTGTGAATACACTCACAATAGGACCTCTGAGCATCTTTGCAGCTGGAAACATGTCCTTGAGGGTCTCTCCATCTACACCAGTGGAGCAGCTCAGCCAGATGAGGAGGAGAAGGAAGAGGAGG
Organism: Chrysemys picta bellii; assembly: GCF_011386835.1. Classification (NCBI taxonomy): domain Eukaryota; kingdom Metazoa; phylum Chordata; order Testudines; family Emydidae; genus Chrysemys; species Chrysemys picta. The sequence continues at coordinate 244,380,412 of NC_088791.1, read as the reverse complement.
CAGGATGACATGTTCTAAGAGATCCTGCAAGCCTCTGGTGCTTCAGATACCAAACACAGGGCTTGGAGAATTACCCTCACAGACAGCATGGATGGGGATCAAGCAGAGAGGAGAAAGGCAGAGGAAAAGGAGAGAGACGTGTAGCAGGAGATGCTAGCACTTCTCAAGTGTCAGACAGAAATGCTAGAGACTCTTGCTGACCTTCAAGGTTGAACAGACCCGTGCTCGCTTCCTTCTGCAGCCCATTTAGAACTGCATTCCAAGACCTCCCTTCGCAGCCCCGCCACATTCCACATGGCATCCAAGGCCGCTGGACTACCCCTATCACTCCCGGGGAGGAGTACAGGCAATCTCAGCCACACATACACTGACCTGTGAGAGACAAGGCTGATATGTGTTTGTGAAATGGAAATGAGTGTTCTTTCCCCTTCAAAGATTCTTTTCCCTGTATTTATAAAGTTTCATTCAGTTATAAATATGTTTGTTTGTCTGGGTTTGGAATAAAAGTCTATTTATGGAAATTAAGTCATCTTTATTAGTTCACAACATATACTGGATGGGGCTGAAATCATTCACAGATAATAGCAATAGTTGTATTTGCAATGTTATATTTTTTACACACATAGCACTCATTACAAAATTCATACTAAGGTGCATAAAACCAATGCCAGGCAGAGCACACTAAAGCAACACAAATTACTGTAGCTCATTATTAAAATGGTCTTTCAAAGCCTATCTGAGCTGAATAGCTCCCCGTTGAGCTCTTCTTATAGCCCTGGTATCTGGCTGCTCAAAATCCACAGACAGCTGTTCTACCTACACCCTCCACTGCAGTAGAAATTTTTCTCCATTTGCTTCAGATATTATGAAGGACACAGCAGGCAACTATAACCATTGGGATATTTTTTTCACTGAGGTCTAATTGCATGAGTAGACAGCGCCAACAGCCTTTCAAATAGCCAAAGGTACATTCAACTGTCATTCTGTACCTGCTGAGCCTGTAGTTGAAGTGCTCCTTGCTGCTGTCAAAGTGGCTGGTGTACGGCTTCATGAGCCATGGGAGTAAGGGGTAAGCGGAGTCTCCCAGAATCACTAGTGGCATTTCAACATCCTCAATGGTAATCCTCTGTTCTGGAAAGAAAGTCCCTGCTTGCAGCTTTCTGAACAAGCCTTTGTTCTTAAAGATGCATGTGTCATGCACCTTCCCTGACCAGCCCACACTGATGTTGGTAAAATGTCCTCAGTGATCCACAAGCGCTCGCAATACCATAGTACATCAGCAGAAATGGTTACTTTTCTATGTGGCAAAGTGGTCTGGAACCAAAATAGGGATATGCGTGCCATCTATCGCCCCACCAGAGTTCAGGAACCCCATTGCTGCAAAACTATCCACTATGTCCTGCACATTGCCCAGAATCACAGTCCTTCGTAGCAGGATGCGATTAGAGGCCCTGCACATTTGCATCACAGCAACTGTCACAATGGATTTCCCAACTCCAAATTGATTCCTGACTGACCAGTAGCAATCTGGCATTGCAAGCTTCAACACAGCGATCATCACTCGCTTCTCCACTGTCAGTGTAGCTCTCATTTTGGTGTCACTGAACTGGAGGGCTGGGGCGAGCTCCACACACACATCCAGGAATGTGGCCTTGAGCATCTGAAAGTTCTGCAGCCACTGCTCATCATCCCATACCTGCATAATGATGTGATCCCACCCGTCAGTGATTGTTTCTTGGGCTTAGAACTTATGCTCCATCGTCTACAGCTGCTCCATGAATGCCAACAACAAGCTTGGATTGTTTCTATGTCCTACAGCAATCTAGCCTCCAAGGAATTGTCACGTTCCCCATGACTACTCTGGCGGCTCTGCAGATACTGCAGGATCAGGCGAGCCATGCTCGCAACGCTCATCACAATAGTGCAGAGCTGTGCAGATCCATGCTTCTCACACAGATGGCAGACAAGCAGGTTTGGGGGGCTTTTGACGAGAGGCGTGAAATATTATGGGATGCAGATAAAATCTGGGATGGAGAAAACTGCATCCTGGAACGTTGAAACCATGTCCCCAGTCACCCCTGCGCAACTCGTTTCCCTCATGAGGCATTGCAAACCCTTCCCAAAATACCCTACACTAGATGGAGGCGAGTTGCACAGTGGGATAGCTACTCATGGTGCACTGCTCTCTGCATCGATGGAAACGCTGCTAGTGAGGACGCACACTGCCGACACAAGTAGCATAGTGTGGATGTGCAAAAGTGATTTAATTACTGCAGCAGCTGTACATCAACGTAATTTAGGTCAACTTAATTTTGTAGCGTAGACTTGCCCTTCGTGCGGAATAGCTACTGCACTTTGAATTCTGTCTAGATTATTCTAGAAGAGCTTCCGCATGTAGACAAGCCCTAAGTTTCCACTGTCCATGAAGGATGTGTGCCTATCATCTTAGCACCCTTCTTAAATCATGTATACCTACAGTGTTTTTAAACTTTACAGAGACTCAAAAAATAAGTTTAGCCATTTTTGCTGCAGCAAATTATCCAGTTTCCCTGTAGCAATAGTTTTGTATTTATTTTTGAATTAATGCAATGGATGGCACGACATTTCCCCCTCCCCCCCTCTTTCCTGTTGAATACTTAATAGTACCTAGTAATGGTAACTGGATTAAAGGATAGTAAGGTACAGTTCAGACACACTCAAAAAAATACCTGTCAATTGTGATCCTGCTTATTATAAAGACTCAATCATTTCTAAAGGACAAAGGGAATAAGTAACTGGTGGTGGTTTCTGTAGCTGTATATGGTGTGTTAGGGGGGGGGGGGTGAAGGAGGAGAAGGAGAAAGGAACTCTTAAAATAGCCCCAAAGGGCTAAATTCCCTACATTTATAGTATTTACATTCCCCCCCAATAATTCTGTCCATTTCTATCAAAAAGTGATAAGACTACAGTAACCCGAGCAGCTCTGCAATTAAGGTAACATCAAGAATTTCTAGTCAGGACCAAGTTATAGAGAAGATAAGAACTTATCTTAGGCCTCAGTAATAATTCTGTTGCGAGAGAGGGAGGAAGGCACTAGAGAACTGTTAGGGAATGGAATGTGGTTAGCCTGCTGCCATAGGAATACATATTTGTAATAGTTTGTCTTGAAATGCCAAGAATGTCTGAGAATCACTAGCCAAAGCCTTTGCACCTAGCCCTCCTTGAAAGGCTCACCGTGATAATCAAGGACACTCAATCACAAACAAGGCCTAAATGTCTTCCCTCCCCCCAGCTCTGCAGAGCAGAGCAAACCCAACCCATTGAAAGGGCACGAGGAAGGCTGCACACTAGGAAAAAGCAGCTATACAGGCTGCACACCACACATGCACACCTGCCAATGTCCCCCCGAGAAAGTCTCTGCATAGCTGACAGGCCATACGGAAGGGTGGGGAGCGGAGGGGAAGGAGTGGTCAGGGAGCAGGGAAACAAGCAAAGAAACAGCAGCTCTGAGCATGTTCCTTTCCCTATGCAGACCAAAGCTTGTGTACAGTAAGCTTAACATTGTCCAAAGCAGCATTAACTAGCCTTGTACACTTTGTGATGCTCTTCAGAGGAGCCTAGTAGACAAAATGAACAGACAGGGTTGGTGCCCAAATTTTCAGAGGATCCCCGGCCTCTGCATCTTTTCCTACACACTCCATCCCTACCTGTTCTGCAGAGCAAAATGGGAGAAATACAGTGTGACAATAAAATAAGTCCAAACCCACTGGGAGTGGAAGAATTAACTACTTTATTCTTTGTATAGTGCCAACATTGCGCTGGATGCTTTGTTCCTTTGCCCACATTGGTTTGTGTGTAACACACGGTCTGACTAGGCTCTTGCACTAGTTTTGCAACAGTGTAATTCTAACAACTTCATTAGAATTATTCCCAATTTACATCAGTATAACAGGAAACAGAATCAGGCTCTCAGGGCCTTTGTCTCCATCCATTTAGATCTCCTAGCACAAGTAAGTATTCTCTTTCCTCGTATTCAGATATCACACCCTAATTTATAAACTTCTAGTTTTTTTTCAAAATTGACATCAAAACGATGTCTGAAAATAGCTGAAAGTCTGAAAATAGTAATTGCCACTTGTGACTTCTAAATTTATCTTCTGAGATTTATGAACTTTTTGGATTAAAACTGCACTGGGAATTTGTCAAATTACAACATCATCTACATGCCTCATTTAAAAAAAAAAAAAAAGCATAATCATAGATTTTAAGGCCAGAAAGAACCATTACATCATCTAGTCTGACCTCCTGCATAACACAAGTCATAGAATTTACCCAGTAATGCCAGCATCAATTTTATAATTTGTTTGAATTACAGCATCTTTTAGAAAGACTGTTATAAAGATTTTACATGACAGAGAATCTTCATATCCCTTGGTAAGCTGGTCCAATGGTTAAATTACCCTCACTGTTAAAAGTGTGCACCTTATTTCCAGTCTGGATTTGTCTAGCAACAACCTCCAGCCATTGGATCCTGTTATATGTTTGTCTGCTATGTTGAAGAGACCCTTTACCATCTTGTTTTGACAAAGAAATGAGGTCACTGAGAAGTGTCAGACTTATGGAGTCCTTGTGGTCAGGTGAGCATAAGGACTGAAATGATAGCAAATTCTGAGAGTAGATATAAGATGGAGGGGCTCCTTCCACACCTTCTTTCCCTGCCCCTGTGTACGCAAGCAATGGCTGGCCACAATCCAGCCATTAGTTCATTACATTTGTATGCCCTCTGTTTTAAACATTTCTGGATTTTAAACTGGAAAGAATATATATGATTATAGTGCTAAACCTCTTAATCTACAATTGGCCAAATTCTTAGCCCCTTCCTCAGCTTTTATTCATCCTTACACAGGTAAACGCCCTTTGGCCCAATATTTCTAACACATTTATGAATTATTCAGATGATTCTTTTACATTATGTAAGTCATGTTGCTGAATTTTGTAAATTCAGATCTTACATTTTTGCTTATTAGTCTTGGAGTTCAGATACAGCCAACTCTGTCAACAGTTTAGGGAAGCTGTTGCAGTGCTAATGGATTTTAACCTTGAAAACTTAGTGAAGTGGTAATTGTATCCCTCTTTTGTGAATAACTCCCTAACATTGGTCATGAAATCCTACCAATCAAACTGGACCATAATAAGACACTGAAATACATAGGAAAAATTGACGTGATTAGCTATAAATAATGCCTGTTTACTCAGTTGATTTGCTTCCCGGGTATATTTAGAATTGTATCTGCTTACGAGTGAAATTTTTTTTTGCTACTTTATATTTTTAACACTATGGTGCCAACATAGCTATGGGAGAGGAAACTGGATAGTTTTCATAATGGTTAACTAAATTCCAACTGCAGAATCTTTATCATTAATAAATTCACAGGCCAGAAAGAACCCAGCTTGACTTTCAACATGATTCCAAGTTGAGTTTTCAGGTTGACAAATCCATCTTTTTACTCATGACCTGAATAAATGTGATTTGGCAGCTTTTCATACAACACAGAAATTTGTCATGTGATGGATGAAATTCACCGTGTGCAGAAAGTCACCAAAGTCCCTCTTAAGTATCAGGGGGTAGCCATGTTAGTCTGTAGCCACAAAAACAACAAGGAGTCCGGTAGCACCTTAAAGACTAACAGATTTAAAATGACTTAAGGTGAAATTCAGGCTTAACAGAGAAGAACCAAACTTTCTTTTTCTTTCCTTAGAAAAAGAAGTTAAAGTGAGGAGCCGAGCCCAGGGAAAGACCTAATTGTAAATCCTAGTTCTTGTCTCTTGCTTCCCAGATTGCCCAGCCCTTGAGAAAGCGGGGGAGAAAAAATGCCCTGCATCGCTAAACACAAACCCTTTGGAAGACGAAGGAGCAGCATTAATGGATTCTGAAAGGAATAAAGTCTCAACTGGTCCTTCAGCTGGAAGGGTGCCACACATGACATAAGGTCCTCAAGAAAGCAAATGGGTAGGAGGGGTGCTAAAGTTCTATCAGAATGGAGATGACTGAGATGACTCCCCACCTCAAACCAAATGACTGTTATGCTTAGTTGTAATATACAATATGAAAAATGCTTACTATGAACGCATGTAAGGAAATCTGGACTTCTTGTATACGGTGACCCAAATTTGTCAATACAAGCTGAAGAACAGAAAATGAAATTGTTATTATTATGTGCCAGCTGTCACAGTGTGTAAATTGATATCTGGCCTGATGATGTTTCGTTAAGCAAGGCTCTGGAGGGAAGGTACAAAATCCATGCTAAACTGCAGCCCTTCAGATGCCTTAAAAATTCTTCTTAGTTCATATAAATATTTTAGCTCTGATGTTCAGTTGAACAGTTTATAATTCTACTGTACAATATGATTATTCTACCAGATGCTACTATTGTGCTAAAAGGATCTTAGTAGCTACTAAAGGCTGACCTACTAAATAGAAAAGATTTCTCTCAAATCTAAAAAGCATATAGAGTTTTCTAAAACTGTTGATATATGTAATGTTAAATACTAAATGTAAAGCAATGTGGTGGTATGACAATGATACACAGAATGTAAAAAGCAACAGGTCTGCAAGCTATATATATATATATATATATATATAAAGAATGTAAAGTGTTTGTGTATGTCATTCTATAGATATAAATAAAATATACCCACTTTAAAATCATATGAGGAGCAATTGGTTCTATTTCAGGATGGAATAGAGGATCTCTATTACATTCTTTTGGACAGACTGGCTGTCCCACGTTCCAATGTTAGGCACACATACCAGCACTGCCAAAAAGTGAAAGTAATAACTGTAACTCACCCAAGTATTTCGGGTAAAAATAGTCCTGTGGGAGAAAGAAAAAAGCAAAGATTTATTGGAATAATATTCGTTTTTATTATCAATTTTATTAATTTTTAACTGCTGCTGCTAGTTTGATGGTCTAGCCTGGTGGCGGCACAACGGGGTCCAAACGTAGGACTCTTAACTTCTTTTGCCCTGGGCCAATGGAGACAGAAGATAATGGAACGGATTACTTTGATCTGAAGGGGGAAGGGGAAAAAATGGTTTGTCTCAAAGAATTTTTTGACAGCTGACCTATGAAGTGGCACTGGCAGTGACTGAACAGGAAGCCACTTACCCACTATCCAAGAAGTAAAGATGCTGATCATGGCATGAGGTAGAGGAAGTAAGAGGTATCTGGGGATAAAAACCAGAGGGAAAAGTACAGAATCATTTAGTCACCCACTGTCCCCTCTTTGGAGTCGCTCTGCAACAGCAGAACTCTGACATCACCTTCACCATTAGAGTAAAAGCCTAAATTTCTCCTTTGCCTCTAGAACGAGGAGCACACTATTACTCTGAAGAGCTTCCCTTATAAAACTGCCCAGTAACGTATACAGCTAACAATATCTGTTGAAAGAAAAGAACACTCTGAGCATGCAAATATGGGGACGCACCACAGCAGCATGGTTTAGAACAGTGTGTTTCTCAACCTTTTGATACCAGGGACCAGGTTGCTGCCTTCCTAAACTGTGTCAGGGAGATCTCAGGGACCGGGGCCAGTCCATGGAACAGTTATTGAGAAACACTAGTTCAGAAGAGTCAATATATTTTTACAATGCATTTTTTACATAGACCACAAATTGCCTTCAGAGGTCTTTGAAAAAAATCGACAAAACTTGTAGCTACAGAAAAGATCTCTTTACAATGTTACATCGCCCTTAATACTTTCACTTTAAATTGCTAGTTTAAAACATTGTTAAAACTAAGGTTAACAGGATGACTCAGGATAAAGTACTGACAATTTCAGGGATTTAAATTTTGTTGCTTGAGTTAAGCATACTCTTCCCCCAATGATCACAATATCCTACATGTAACTGTCGGTCTTTGTGAGGCCACTTGAAAGATTTCAGTACAATTCCAGTATCTACAGTGAGGTTGAGATGGGTTTGACGACATGTTTTGTAATTATCTTGTGTACCACAAGATCCGTTTAGGCAGCAGAATTCCCAAGATTCTGAAACTACTCTAAACTCCTATTACACATGCGTGTGCGCATTACCACATGCACACATGCATTATACACACACTGATACAACACACGTGGACTGTCAGCTGCAATCCAATTGACCAACTAGGTCATGAAATCTAGAATAATTTTGCATTATCTAGACGATCAAAAGCTTTTGGTGAACAAGCTCCATTTGCTGAACCACAGCTACATGATCTCATAACCTAAAATCAAAGAAGCTTCAGTAAAGACTAGTTAAAGCTGCAGCACATTTAGATTAAAAGGACATACAGGGCCAAGAACCGCTGAGCACATGCACTCTCAATGGAATCACTAAAAATCTGGGTCACTAAGGACTCAGTGAGGACCTCAGAATCTGGTCCTTAGCATAACATTTAGACCAGGTTTCTTTGGTTTTCAGATATTTTTACTGCTTTTCAGCCACAGTAAGAAATCAAAGCTTTGAAAAACGTGGAGCAAAAATTGTATTTATTTTTATTTTCACACTAACAGTTTAAGTACTTCAAAGAGCACCAGGATGTGCACTTAACAACATACTGAGCCACAGTCAGTACTTGAATTGTAAAAGATGTATGTATATGATGGAATGATCTGAAATTTTCTTTAAATCTTTCCCCTTTGTTAACCTACAGCTGTGAAAAATGGGGATGTAGCACAACCACAGATACCAGCCCAATCAATTTACTGGCAAAAACAAATATTTGAAGTGAATCAAAAGGGACAGAAGTGGCCTGTTTCATGTACATTCATCTAAGTTGGCTGCTATTACGACTGTTGGAGCTCTGTTACAAGAAGAAGCAGGGCAGAAAAATCCACTAACCTACTTACCTGTGATGAGTAAGAAGAATATTTGGAAAGTACCATCAACTTGTTCAGAATCCAAACTTCCATTTAAAAATTATTAGCTGTTTTGGTTGCAAACATAACCTTCTAAACACAAATTCAGCGTAAACTAATGCAATGCTAGTTTACTGAGTCTGTGGACAAAACTGTGCCTCTGCTACTGCTCAGGGCTTTTCAAACAGCAACAAAATGAAACTGACCAGATGTTTGTCCACTATAAGTTGTGGTCCAGAGACATACAGGTTAAGTAACTAATTTCAACTGAAGTCTACAATATAATTTTAAACTCTTTTCTCCCTTCCTCCAATGGCCCATTTATTTATTTTACACCAAACTCCTCCCTTATCAATAATAAAGATCAATATTACCTCTCAGACTGTAGATGACCTCTTTGAAGTGTGACAAAGAGTGAACCAATTTTAAATAAAAACGAGACTGACTATGGGTTTTAATATAATTTGCTCATGATAGTTTAACTTTTTATTTAATGGGTTTAGTTCTGAGCTGTAATTAAAGTAATAACAAAAGCGGAGGTGAAAATGACTTCCCCATCCACCACGTTCAGGTGAATTGTTGCAAATTTCCAAAGAGCTAGTGGTTCTGTGGTTTTGGTTGGCTAAAACCAAAGGATTAACCCAAAAGGAATGCTGAATTACTTCCGATCATTAGAACAGAAAATGACTTAATGTCAAGGTGGTATTGTTTTGCAGGAGCACTGGTTAGCACTTTGTATTATTAAAGCTTTGAAATGTTTCTAGTCTGTAGAATAATACAGTGAAACTTACCTGTTTTCTAGCACGAGCACTGAGCTCTATATCCCCATTTCATAGATTCTGATGGCCCAAACCTGAAAAGTGCTCTGAACCCTCAACTCCCATGGATTTCAGTGGGAGTTGAGGGCCCTGAGCTCCTTGCAGAATCAAGCCCCTACTAAATAGTCACACACACCTCAAAAAGTATGCAAAATAAAAGAAGTCTTCCATTCCATTTTCAGGATCTTATAAAAATCAAAAATAATACAAAGAGAAATATTTTGTGGCTTGCTAATATATCCATAATATTAAAAAGTGTGGTGAGAGATGCACTCAACGCATTGTTTAGTTTTGAACTAGCTGACTTAAACTTAGTCTGTTGACATCTCACGATTCAGAAAGCCACGTAGTATCTATAGCATCAATAGCAATAATTTATTAGCTGATCCTTTTGTGGCCACTCCAGTGGCAAAACTAACCACATAAGTACAGTCAATGTTAGTTTCCAGCTAGGACTCTAAAGAATGGAATTAACACTGACATATTGTCACCCCTTTCCCTTGGATTTGTTTTTACAGTAACTGTTGGAATAAAAAAAGATACGAGGCACATGCTTTATTTACCCAAAATTATACACAAACATCTTTCAGACCATAACGCATAGAGATATTCTGTCAACCTCACCAGTCAGCATAACTATCCCATCCGTCAATAATATCCCACTCCAAATGAGGGGAAGGCAAGCACACTCCAGCCCTGCTTGACGGAACTGTTAACCTCCATCAGAGAATGGCCTCCATCAGTGCAGGTATGAACAATTCCAAACTCTGTGTGCTCCCATCAAAACAGACAAAATGTTAATGCCTCTTACTTGTGGCTCAATACAACGTCTCATTGTGTCTGGATCATACTTGTCAATCAACCTACTTTTGTACCTAGGGAAGCCTCAATTTCCAAGGATGGCGTTGCATAACCTGCAGTATCCAGTGTTGCCTGTGTCATCTGTAAATAAGCAGTTTACAATGTGACATGTGCCCCCGCACAGATCTCAGGTAGGAACAGAAAAAGGAGGGAGGAGAAGGTCCAGGAGAGGTCTCACATGATCCAAGTCTCCTCCCCTCCACTGAAGTGGAAACTATGGCATAGGGCCAGTCTCTCCAGACAGGCTCTTGCTTGCCTTCTTCCATTGCGTTCAAGAGAAAGGAGACCTTTTCTTCACAGTCCAGGAGATACAGACTCATTTTTAACTCAGGAGATTTAAATACTATTTAAAAAATGAGTCTTTCAATGTGATGAATACAATTTCTTTTCCACTTTCTGTTTCCATCATTCCACGGTAGAAGAATTTTTATAGGTATTTGGTACTTTTACTTCAGTTTATTTTAAATCCACTGCATGAAACTCATCTCTGGCATCACCACCCCAAAGCTAGTGAAGTTACACCAGCGTCATATTTGTCCCACCACATTTTTAGAGAAGATGGAAGAACATCAACTCAGAAAGCAGTCCTTAGGTAAGTCACAGTATATAAATAGCTCTTCTGAAAGCATAACCAAGATCTTGCTATAAGAGGGAAATTTTCCCACTGTGGCTAACACTAAATCAGCAATATTGGGATCCCTAGAGTAGATTGTCTATCAATTGCCTCTGTTTTGTTTTAATGTCATATCATGTAACCCTTATCAGAGCCGGGTCTAATCAACACAGTGCTTAAACACTGGTGGCAGCGGGTGAGAGTTTATCTACACTAGAGCTTCCAATGTTGTTAACACCAGCAGGTCTACTAAACAGTGTTAGCAAAAGTGGGCCGTTTTATGAACATTTTCCCAATGTAGACAGGGACACAGTCTTTCAAGTGAGACAACTTCTGAATTTCTAATATTAAACAACAACAAAAAGCAGGGGAGGGGAGAAAGACTCTTCTCAGGCCTTCTTTAGACTTCACAAACTAAACATAAAAGGACATAAAAGCCTATTTACTTTTTCTTTGCACCTCCACTTTAATAGCCTAGCTTTTTTTTACCCTCAGGAAACAAAATGCAGCACAACAAAACCTGCATCAGAAAACTATGCTTTCCCTAGCAGAAGAAGGGAACCATCTTATCGACCTTCATCAGGATAGGTACTCTATAGACCCATGGAATCAGCACAATAACTTGAAATTGAATTAGTTTGGTTTTCTGGTCTACTTGCAACATTTTACAATTAAGTGACAACCCCTGCACCATTTACTGTTATTCAAAACCTTACATGGATCTTGCCTTCCACTTTCTCTTTATCGAGTAGGTTTTCATCTAGGATTCATAGATTCCAAAACCAAAAGGGACCATTGTGATAATCTAATCCAACTTCCTGTATAACAACAGGCCATAAAACTTCCCCCAAATAATTTCCGCAACATATATTTTAGAAAAACATCCACGTGGCATAGCCTCCTGCTTTACAAATGTAATTTGCGCCTCCAAACTATGTGCTTGAATTTTTTTGTTTTACACTTGCAAATGTAAGTCATTATGTCTAGCTACAAGTCCAACTGGCTGACTTTTTCCTGCAATGACACCAGCAATCATTTAACTACTGAGATTTGTGTCAGCAAATTATTGCACAAATTTTAAGGGTGCAACTTCAGCACTATAGCCCTAAAATTCCCATGCATAAAGGGAAAAGGTGGAGGTTTGCTTGAAATCTAACAACATCATTAAATAAAACTGTGCTATAATTAATAATTTCCAATCAAATACACCTCTACCCCGATATAATGCTGTCCTCAGGAGCCAAAAAATCTTAACACGGTTTCACCTATAACGCGGTATATCGAACTTGCTTTGATCCGCCGGAGTGTGCAGCCCTGCCCCCCCCCAGAACACTGCTTTACCGCGTTCTATTCGAATTCGTGTTATATCGGGGTAGAGGTGTATGTAAATTCAGCTTGAGCGAATACCTTGTTGAGTGCCCAAGCCTTCTTTCTCATAAATGGCTTGTCAGCCCAGTCACGGATTATGGTCACAAAGGGCTCAGCCCTGGAAAGGGTTGAGTCTCTACAGCAAGCTGCTGAGCCTTATTAACTCCTATTAACTTCAGTAGGAGTTGAGGATATTCAGAAACTCGTGAGAGGTATTCTGCATATTGCAGAATCAGGCCCATAAATAGTTCACAGCATTTCTTTGTGTAATTTTTGACCAAACAACACTTTACAGGACCTAGCAAATCAGCTCAACACCCAGCTAGAGTTTCGATCCATCTTCAGTACTGCCACCACAACACAAACTTATATCTTCTTTGGGTGCCAAATGGGCACAGTGCCGGTTTGTTAAATGTCCATTCCACACTGCACAACTATCCCATAGCACAAATAGTATGACTATCCCTTCCACTGAGTTGCTGATTTTGCCCAATAAACCACTCATCTTTACTATAACATACATTTAAGAAAAGGATTTCTAGCACCAGCAGTTGTGTTTCTATTCTAAGGGAATACAAGGTGTCGCTATAGAACCAGAGAAGCTGGAAGCCAAAGTTTAAAACATCTTTTCTCTCACTGAGACACAGGACTGTTTCCAAACAGCATATTCTGAGCGCCAGTCAAGGATTTTTGTGGTCAAAAATTAAAATAAAAATAAAAAATAAAACAACCATAAAACCAAGTTTGCATGAATTAAAGAAAATAATATCACGACAGTAACAAACAGAAAGAAAAGAAAGAAACAGCCACATGGCTCATTGTTGAACAGAAGGCAAACAGCAAATAATGAGGGTTTCTACTGGCAGTCTGAGACCATTCTTGATTGGGCAATAATTATTTGAAATGGATTAGAATGATCCCCCTATCCAAATGCTAGGATCTTTATTAATGATTTTGGATTGCAGTCTGTCTCCACTGGGTTGGTTATAAACTATGTTAATCCAGTCCAGTTTTTAAATTACTCATGCCATGGGGAGTCCACCTATCTTCCACTGGTACCATATTTTTCCTCAGCTATAATAACCTGCAATTTTAAAAGGATTAATTTAATTTGTTCTCCAGTCTCTATTTACTTAACCTCTTTACAAATCATCCCTAGTACTGCGTTGCATCCTCTCTAGTTGCAACACATCCCAATGTGTATTATTTGTAAATTTAACTAATCTATTGTTTACCCCTCTTTGGATCATTAATAATGACGTTAAAAAAAACTGGACATAACAACTATCCCTGGTGTAATCAAAAAAGATATTTCCCCTCAACTTGATACATTACCATTGATCGTTACTCTTTGGAATCATCCAGTCATACTTCAAACAGAATGACAAGGCACATATCCCATCCATTCTGAATTAAATGTTCAAGTCAGGTCTCAGAGAACACTGTATTAAATCTTTTACTGAAGTACAGATACATTTCACTACATCTATCACATTCCCTTAGTCTACTGATTTTATTCCATTGTTGTATACAGTGTTGTTGTAGCTGTGTGGGTCCCAAAATATTCGAAAGATAAGGAAGGTGAGTTAATATCTTTTATTGTTTTGCTCTTATTTCAATTATATACACATAGGGTTTTTTAATTTAAACCTTCATTACCGCAGAACCTGAGCACTTCACCACATGAATAGACTTAGGCTACGTCTACACTACAGGCCTTACAGCGGCACAGCTGTACCACCGCAGCTGCACTGCTGTACCGCCACAGATGCACTGCTGTAAGGTCTCCCATATAGCCGCTCTTTGCCGACAGGAGAGAGCTCTCCTGTTGGCATCATTAAACCACCCCCAACGAGTGGCAGTATCTATGTCAGCAGAAAAGAGTCTCCCGCTGACATAGCAGTGCCCACACCAGTGCTTCTGTTGGTGAAACTTTTTTTCACACCCTGACCAACAAAAGTTTTACCAACAGAAGTACTAATGTAGACATACCCTTAGTCTCAGAGCAGACAGACAACTGAGGAATAGGGAAGTTCAGCAACATGCCCAAGGTCACACTGGAAAGTCTGTGGTGGAGCCAAGAATTAAACCTAGATCTCCTGGGTCCCAGTCCAGCATCTCAACGACAAAGCCATCCTTCCTTCCCCGTCAATGCTGATGAACTGTTCTGGAACTTACTGGAACACTCTTCCAGGAGTAAATCTGATGCGTGCTGTCCTGAAAAGCGCCACCACCAGGTGTCATTCAGAACAATGATGGTCAGCCCAGTTGCAGCCTCCCATTCATTTCTCCCTCCTTCTCTTCAGCTAGGTTCCCTTTGTCCCACACTGGCAGGCAGCACAAGGCGCTTTAGTGTGGGCAGGACACCAAGACTTGTTCTTTTTCCTCAGCTTCACAAGCCTCTCCCTTCTTTGGGTTTCACTGTTTATAATCAAGGAAACAGAAAAAAGGAACCTCACTAACAGGTATGTTGCTGAAGCAGAGAGCCTAGGGAACAGACTGCCACAGTAAAACAGCCATGAAGGGAGCAGACAGGGAGGAGGAGAGATCTGTTCAATAACTTCCACCAGATATGAGAGAAAAAGAGTGATGTAAGGAGATGATGAATCCTGATTTCAAGTGGCTTGGAATATTGTCACTTAATATTTGTTCAATTATCTTATGAGGGTTTGAAGTTGGGTGTGTTGGATGATAGTTACCAGGATTACATTTTTCCATTTTAAAGGAGAACAGCATCACATTTTCTGGTTTCCTTCCAATCCTCTGGTGCTTCGCAGGTTCTTCATAACTATTTAAAAGTAACTGTCAATGGTTCATTAAGTTCATTTAAGACCCTGGAAAGCACATAAACTGTAACTGCCAATTTGTACATATTCAATGTTTCCAGCGTAATCCTTTACCTGATTTTCATCAAACAGATGTACTAAGTGTCTGCCTTAATTCCCAATAGTCCAATTCCCCTTTTCTTTATTTAAAAAGAAAGCTGTTCTGCCATTTTAGAATCATAATTGATTTTGTTTCCCCTGACTTATTAATGGGTGTGTTTTCTCTCTGGTATTTATTCCCTACTCTCCCCTCCACCCCCCAATATAGTTATAAAAATTCATTGTATCCTTAGAGTTCTTTGGCTCACACCATCACACTAACCCATTCTGATTTTCCTGTGCATTTTCCTTTGCTCCAACCCTGTATAATCCCACTCCCTCACAATCCTCCATTTTAAGTTTCCTTTTTCCATCATATATCTGAACAGTCTCTCATAACACCATACTAGGCGCTTCTAGTTTCTCATGTTTTTCCTCGCAGAGGAACTGTGATCCATTGTGTGTTAGTTATGATGTGTTTCAGGATTCCCAGCTTTCTTCCACACTTGTGAAAGTGGACGCAGCTCAAACAGGTACAACTCCAGTAGACTCAGTGGCAAATTTGGCTCATCTCTTCCAATAGTTTCCTGCTGCACTGGGTTCACAACATTTCTTAATTTCCCCAAAATTTCCTTTCTTGAAATCTATAAATCTCATACAGTTGTGTCTGGGATTCCATTTTGTAGTATACTTAGCTTAGGTCATTAGAACAAAACTCTCCTCTAACTCTCACACTCTCTTGGATAAATTTAGCATTAGCATAAACTAATACCACTCTAATGACTTTAACTGAGCTGGCCCCCTTTATGCCAGCAGTAAATTTGGCCCTTCATTTACAATGTAGCAAAATACTGTAAGAATATAAAAAGTTAAAAAAGATTTTCTAGAACAAATCTTGCAAGATTTTGCCTTGATTGAGAAAGTAATATTCTATACAGGAATGAGGACTTCTAGGCTGAAAGATAATATAACTATTATTCATGTCTAGACTATATATATCCACTAACACAACCTGAAGACATTTTATACCTCTCATCCCTCCACTTAGCTCCCTTTCCCTCCTTCCACCACTACATTTCTTCCTACTTTTCTAATGTGATATTAATATTTAGATATCTATATTTACATCTCTATTATTAAAAGTGTGACCTAGATATTTCAGCTGCCAACATCCTTCCTAGAAGAGGGGAGTAAAGTTTCAGAAACTGTAGTCTATATTTGTAACTTAACTGTGTTGTATTGTACACATCATGTGATGGGACAATAACAAACATTCATACTTAACAAGACCAATCAATTGAACTATACATTTGACCTTTACTATACACTGGCCATTGCTCCTGCTTCATAAATACAAATTCTTGTTAAGCTCAGCTGAGCACAAAGAATGTTGAGGGTTTTTTAAAAATATGATAAGGAGGCACACACTGTGATTCATACTTTTCCTAGAAGAGTTAAATTGTCTATTTCCTTGCAAGCCTTCATGTGTCCACTCTATCGCTAAATTCATAACTGAAACCATGCTTCTAATCTAGTCTGCCTGGTACTATATCTAATGCTCTCTGATGCCAGACATCTATCCTGAAGACAGAAATTTAGAACAACAATGCCAAATTTGTATTCATGTCAAAAAATTCTGCATGGAGAAAAAATTAGAAGACAAAAGACAACTCATGCTTTCTTATCTCAGATACCATTTTATGTTTTCCATCACTAGAAGTAACCATTAGGCAATCAGTGAATTATGCTACATACCTTGTGTAACTATACCAGTTCTCTTGTCTACATCTCTGCCAAAACACAAGTGCCAAAGGCTGTAAAGATATGAACCCTTTGATACACAGTGGGACTTATCCATATGTATCTTGGGAAGTCAGATGCCCACCCTGCACACAAATGAATATTTACTGGTTTTCCAGGTTACATTAAATGTGCACAGTAAACACAGAGGGCTAGATCCTTAGCTGGTGTATACTGACATAGCTCCATTGATTTCAATAGAGCTGAAGTGATTTACCCCAGCTGAGGATCTGGCCAGAATCCTTAAAAGATCTACTGTAATGACATTTCAAGTGTATACAGCAAAAATACTAGTAATTTCTTGATAGTAACAACTGAAAACAAATTACTATTGTGACAAATAGCTGCTGTGGCAGCTCGGTAGCAGCAACAATTGATGAAAACAAGAGACTACATCCTAACCCCCCTCATACCAAGCTGACCTACCACACTTTTTAAAAAGTGAAATCCATGCTCACTAAAAAATTGCTAGTTACTTTCCCTTGCACCCTTCATTCTACTCATACAATTGTGCAAATTCCATTTTAGGAATAGCTCAGCCAAATTCCAGAGCAGTTTATCAGCAAGCTAACAAGCTAATTGTAGCTGACGGAATACTACAGGCAAATATTTGTGTATTACTGCCTTTCATAAAGGCCCTCATCAACATGTTAACTAAGATAACATTCTTATCTCTATATCCAAGATGTTTTGCAACTTTAACCTTATTTATCACACCTAGCTCATTTATTTAAAATGTTGCACTAGGAAGCAATCCTCCTCCATTAACACGCTCCCTTTCTTATTTTTCTCCAACAATATTATCTGTTGAAATTCTCTCTGATTATTTCACTAGCCTCTTTTACCTGCCAAAAGATTTCAGCCTATCTAGGAGTTCTGCAGCAATATATAAAGATGCTGCAATAGGCTTCATCGAAAAGATAGGCTGCAAGACTATCCCAACGTAGCAGTATGTGTTTTTACCATTTATAGTCAAACAGATACTACAACCTTGTTTTCTTTTAAGGGTAGGAAAAAATTTCAGACTAGAAATGTAACAAATGATTTTCCCTCCCCCAGTCTTGGACTAGTCAATATTCTAATATAAAACAAAAAGCTGTATTTACTTGCAAATAAATGGTTATTTAACCCTACCTGGTTTAACATGACTAGCAGTTGATGCAAGTAATCACAAATGTGGCAACAACATCATTCAGGTTTAAGAGAGTTTACGTCTTTGCTAATATCTGTTTGCAGGCGTGTTTCCGAAGGGTTGGTCAATAAAACAATGCGTGCAAGACACCAAAATGACAACCGCGTAGTCATCCTACCTACTGTAGGTGCAAGTCAAAATGTTTCATTTCTGTTTATTGGGTCAACAGAGCTATCTTTCCACAAGGAAAAAATCCAAAATTGGCTCTGGGATAAACTTTATAGGATTAGGAGGAAATCTAGGCTTTTTACTTGACCAGCTTAGCACATACTAAAGTACAACTTGCCTTGTCTTGACTAGAGGTGTTTGAAGGCATTAGTTAAACTGAACTAGCTAATATGATTTCATATCACTTCTTTAAATCTAATGGTTTGTCTACATAAGGAAAAAGCCTGCAGTAGTTAGCTATTCTGCACCAACTCCCCCTGTGGTCTCTCTTACCAAGTGCTAAGAGTGCCTCTGTGCGCATTAGCTTACACTTTGGAAATGAATTAAGCTAAACTGCCCAAGCTTTAGTGTGCAATAAGAATGTCCACATGGGGAGTTAAAGCATACTAGCTACTCTGCACTTCTCATAACTATAAAGGGAAGGATAACAAACCTCCTGTATACAATACTATAAAATCCCTCCTGGCCAGAGGCACCAAAATCCTTTTACCTGTAAAGGGTTAAGAAGCTCAGGTAACCTGGCTGACACTTAACCCAAAGGACCAATAAGGGGACAAGATACTTTCAAATCTGGGGGAGGGAGAGGGGGATGAGGTGGGAGAAGCTTTTGTTTGTGCTCTTTGTTTTGGTGGTGTTCGCTCTTGGGACTAAGAGGGACCAGACATCAACCCATGTTCTCCAAATCTTTCTGAACAAGTCTCTCATATTTCAAACTTGTAAGTAACAGCCAGGCAAGGTGTATTTGTTTTCTCAACTTGTGAATTTTACCTTTGCTAGAGGGAAGTTTAGCCCTGTTTTGTTGTAACTTTGAAACTAAGGCTAGAGGGGTTTCCTCTGGGCTCTTTGAATCTGATTACCTTGTAAAGTTATTTTCCATCCTGATTTTACAGAGATGATTTTTACATTTTCTTTTTAATAAAATACTTCTTTTAAGAACCTGACTGATTTTTCCATAGTCCAAAGACTCAGGGGTTTGGGTCTTTGATCACTTTGTAACCAACTGGTTAGGATATTATTCTCAAGCCTCCCCAGGAAAGGGGGGATATTTGGGGGGGGGGGGGGGAAGAGTAACTCCAAGTGGTCCTTTCCCTGTTTCTTGTTAAATCACTTGGTGGTGGTAGCTTACCAGGTTTAACCTAAGCTGGTAGAAATAAGCTTAGGGGGCTTTCATGCGGGTCCCCACATCTGTACCCTAGAGTTCAGAGTGGGGAAGGAACCCTGACAGCACTAAATTCACACCCTTGTTTACTATGCTCTAGCTACCTTGTGTAGACAAGCCCTTAGTTTAGACTAAACCTTAGGCTGTGTCTACACTACAAAATTAAGACAACCTAACTTATATCAGCATACAGCCGCTGCAGTAATTACATCGCTTGTGTGTGTCTGCATTTTGCTCCTTATGTCAGCAGTGTCTCCCCTCATCAGGAGTGCTTACATCAATTGTATTGTCAGTGTGGGGCACTGAAAGCCAGTAATAGTCAACATAAGCAACGTGGTGTCTATACTGACACTGTCTCAACCTAACTACATTGACCTTGACTCTACACCACTCATAGAAGCGGAGTTATTCAGTCGGCATAGCAGGGCAGTTATGTCTGCAGGAGCAAAATGTAAGTGTAGACACTTCCATAGTTAGGTCAACGTAAGCTGTCTTGCGTTGACCTAACACTGTAGTGTAGACTAGACCTTAGATGCCAAAAAGTGTAATGAGAAGCAGTCATTCATGTGACTAAGCCCATGCTCATCTAGCACTTTAAAGATAAGGATCAGGAGCTTGGAACAGATCTGGGGCTGGATAAGCCCCAGTGCATAAACCAGAGTGTTGGAATGATGTAGTCCTGACAATTTATAGATGGGTCTGTTGAAACAGTTACACTTACTGGTTAGCCTTCAGGATCATCCCTAGAATGCACTAATGTAGTCTCTTCTTGATACGACCAAAGCATAGATCACTGTGGTTAGGCCCACATCCAAGAAGTAAAGATGCAATCTCCAGCCATCCTGAACAACTTGAGGACAGACTTCCTCTGCTGAGAGATGAGGTCACAGCTAGTGCTACTACTCAAACTGCAATGCACTGCTATCTAACTTTATTTCCATCTTTCCTGAATTGAGTCTGAGACAGCTGTTTCTCAGAGGTCCCTGATTCTCTCTGTCAACAGGATAAGACTGTCATCTGTGTATTAATAACATCACAGATCATAACATCTAGCAAATCCCCTCAGTTGCCTCATATAAAAGTAAAGAAGGAGCGGTGACAAGATTAAGCCATGTGCGGTTCTACAGATGAGAGCACTAAATGATGAGGAACAACTGGCCATCAAAATCTTCTAGGCTCTGTCAAAGAAGCAACAGTGTTCCCTGAATGGGACTTCATCCATCCCTGCTACTTTATGATTAATATAACACTGTAGACTCTCAATAGATGCAGTAATAATAGCATAGGTATTTTATCTCTGTCCATAATCCTTAGTTGACTGTCCAGCAGCACAACAAGTGCTGTCTCTATGCCACATATTGATCTGCAACTAGATTGGAAGGGGCATAAGATTTGTCTTAGGCAAGAACCACATGTGCAAATTGCTAACAAATTCAGCATTCTGGGTGGGCTGGTGGCTGTCTCAGGAGAGGACCTGCAGAGCTTGGAGCATTTTAAAAACATAACATTTTGGGTGCATGTAGAACATGCAAGTGGACACAAATATTAGAGGCCTGTAACCTTGACAATATTCCCTTATAGGTTTTTTTTTTTTTTTTCAAAATTAGAAAGAGACCAAACAGCTGTAATAAAATAAAATAAATCCACAAATATAAAACAAACCATTATCAACTGCAAAATATTTGTTATTCAAAGCTGCTTAAATAACATGGCTAGGTGTCAGGGAATTTACTTATAGCTACAGATAAGATGTAAAACCCAAATGACTTCAAGGTCTTCATAATAGGAATAAAGCTTTACAATTTTCAAAAGTGTGAAATAAGTGCCAAGTATTATTCTTCATAATCATTACATATGTTTACAGCAGCCTACCCTTCCAGTGAACAAGTCTGTGAGTATGTCATACACTTGCTCACCCTTACCAATTTTCTTGGCTAAAATCCAATAAATACAAGTGGTGACCTCAGATTAACTTTATTTATGGAAGGTCAAAGTTCACATTTTGGATATATTTTTTCTGCACACCTACACTGAATGAGTGCAAGATTCTACTAAAACATTTTAGCTCAAGGGGAATATGGAAAATAATTGTGTCAGCCAGTCTGACACCCCATTATAAGTGTTTATATTGCATTCAATCTATATATTTTACAGAGCACCAAACAGTATTGTATCTAGGTGAAAAAGTATGTACACAGGCAGTAGTGCAACAGACACTTAGTGGACCTAACTAAACAGGAGTTTGATCTTAAACTCTGAACTGCAGATAGAAGAAAAATCAGCATTAGTATGTATTTACAAACTGCTGTCCTTTTTACTTTCAGTTCGTAGCTATCCATTGCACTGTGAAGTAGGGCATTCAATGCATTATTAGCCTATTAAGGTATACATGTCAAGACATGTTTTCACTTAAATATAAAACATTAAGTCAAGAGGAAAAGCCAAGTCCTGCCCTCTCTCCCCACCCCCACTCCTGAACTATGCATCTCCTCCCACTCAAAAAGCATTGAACTATTAACATGAACACATTGTGCAATATCAAGCCTCAATGTGATCTCCAAGAAATTCACTCCCCACCACTAAACTGACCCCTGAAAGGGGACAGCCTAATCAAAACAGCACACCCAGAAGGTGCAAGCTAACTGGAAAAGAAAATAAGCAAACTTTAGTAAAACAAGACAACTATAGCCATACAAAGTGCCACAAAAACAGAATACTCAAGATTCATGAGGACTTTAATTTGTTTTTGTAGGTTGTGACTAGATGCAGTGCAGATTTACAGCAATGCCATTATTAAAAATGCTATACAAGTCATTATTTCTGGCCTTCCCTCTTCTTATTTAGAGCAATTCCAATCCTAAACCACAAACTCAAAATACTCACTAAAAAAGGCTTGAAAGTTTTAAAGCATGTTTAAATTTCTTCATGAAATTTCTTTTATGACATTGTTTTGGGTCATAGCTAAAACAATTTTAAATGTCCTAGGTTTCAAGGGAAGGGGAGGGGGGGCGGAGGGGGAAGAGGGAGACAAAGGTGTCCAGACAAAAATGCTGTAAAATTATGTCAGCCCGGTATCCAGACTTTTTTTTTTTAACTGTATTTGCTTGGCCTGACAATACTCACACAACCCTACTGAGGGAAGCGCTGGTTATGCTGTGGTTTCAGTTATTTATCTAATGGTTCGCCTCCTCCCCCAAACAACTTCCCCAGCTGTGCAGACAGCTGGCGCCCTCATTCCAGCTGTTGCCGGGGAGCGAGAGATTGTCAGTAAAACCCCAATATATCGGCAGCTCCGCTCATCACTCTTACCGTCTCAGGATCGTTTTCAAACACTTCCCTGGCTTCTTCCTTGTTGCACAGCTCCTCTACGCACTCCCGCTCCAGATGGCCTTGCTTGGTCTCCTCGAAGATCTGGTAGGCTCGGCGCTGCCTCTGCCGCAAGAACTGGGCAGCCTCCGGGGCTCTCAACAGCACGGCTGCGGCCGCAGACAAACACCGGGGAGGGGGAAAGCAGCAGTAACTACAGGAATCAAATCCCACCCGCCGGCTGGACATTGCACAGAGCAGGAGCACAATGCCACGAGCGGGCACCCCTCACAGAGGGGCCCGGCACACAGGCAAGCCCGTGTCACAACAGCCCGGCCCCACTCCAGCCACCTTGCGACACGCACCCCCGCTGTACAGACACCAAGTCACCCCGCACAAAGCACTGCACTAGCACGTACTCTCCCCAGCCCCGCAGGCCTCCCCAAACACTGGGCAGACACGGCATTGCACCACACGCATCCCCTGTGCCCCCTAGCCATGCAATGCCCCAGGGGTGCGCTCACACCCTGCCTGCCCCTCCAGCCCCCTAGAACACTGCCACACACGTGCACCCCCGAGGAATGCCCCAGCCATCCCCCCACTACTCCTTCTGCCCACGCAACAATGCCAGTGTCCCACCATCATCCCCTCCCCCGTCCCGCCAAACGCTCTCTGGGTGTCCTTGGGAGAAAAGGGGGGAGCTGCTGCTTTCCCCTGCACACCGTCGCAGGGGCTGGGCTGGTGCATTGCTGCGGGGGAGGGGGGTCCCGGCGGGGGGCGATGTTTTCCCCCCGGGTTGGACCGAGGCCCCCGAGGCACTCACTCGGCGAGGAGTCTGTAGCCAGCAGGACTAGCAGGAGGGCAGCCCCGAGGGCGGCCGCGGGCTGCGGCATGCTGCGGCTGTGCCCTGCTGCGACCGGCGGCGGGAGCAGGAGGAGCGGGGCGGTCCGGCGCGAGCGGGGAGAGCGCGGCTACTGTGGGAGCGAGGCGAGCGCGGGCGCGAGCAGCTGCAGCAGAGCCCAGCAGGGGAGTCGCTCGCGCTCTTCTCGCCCAATCATTAAGTCCCCCCCCCCCGGCCGCGCCGCGCAGACACACCTATCGCTTCTGGCTCGGTGCGGCAGCGCTGCGGGAGATGGAGGGCGGCCGGCCGCATAGAGACAAGCTGGGAAAGTCCAGCGGGGACTGAACTGCCGGGGCCCCCAGGTGACTAACGCAGCCCTAGTGACTCCTTTAAAAACATCCCTGGCTATAGTGCATTCGTGCGTTGTGCAAGGACTCCCCCTTTACATCTCATCTCCGGCTCTCTCGCTCAACTCGCCGCCTTGTTTTGCATTCGTCGCCGTAGCACCTGAGCCCTGGAAATCTACGGCCCCCGTTCTGCAAACACGGAGGCATCTGCTCAGTTGTATGCACCTCAGCAATCCCATTGAACTCAACTGCTCGCAGGTTTAAGGCTCAGCATTGAGGATTTACTTCAGTGGGACTAGTTTTGTGCATAAACCAAGCACGTGTGTAAATATTTGTAGGATTGAGATTTAACTGATTTAGAAGAGCTAAGTGAGCAGCGTATTGTCCGAATACCTACAAGGAAGATATATTGATAAGCTAAAAGTTTACCCAAAAAGTTGTGGGGGGTGGGGGGGAGTTCCTCCCCGGAATCAGATGAAATGTAAACTGATTACAACTATTAGTGGGAATAAAGCGAATTAGAGGTCAAACCAAACCCAATTCTAGTTGAAATAGGATGCATAGATTATTTTCCCCCATATATTTTTCTTCACAAATAAAGGTTCCACTCTTCAGTTTTATATATTCAGCTAATGGCCTCCAAGGGGAAAACTTGGAGATTACTTAGATGTTGATTTAACCAGAATGGTGTAGTCCCATATCTGCCAATCACTTATGACTCATCAGCAGTTACATTATGACAGGTAGCACAGTGATGCTGTAAATGCTTCAAAATACCTGCAGTTTTCAGGCTTATGTAAATAGGCAGAAACATTATCCAAAGAAGTGGGCTGTAGCCCACGAAAGCTTATGCTCTAATAAATTTGTTAGTCTCTAAGGTGCCACAAGTACTCCTGTTCTTTTTCCCCAAACTTGTTGATCAATACATGATGTTTTAATCTTTTCAATATAATAAGATATTTTAATATGCATATACTTTCCTGCCCAGAACACAGTAGCAGTTAAAACATGAAATTAGTTCTAAGGGCAGGAAAAAGGATAGAAAAGTAATGCATAAAATATTAAAATGCCACTATATTGAACAATGATATTCTGCCAGTGTGACCAAATTATAGATATCTCATCTTTATGCCATGTATTCTTGGTCTGTGAAAAATGGCTGCTACAGGGCATCATTCAGGCAAATGCTGTAACTGGATATTTTAAAAATTGGTTAACTTCGTGATAACATATTGTAGTTGTAGTTGTATAATGCGAGCTAAGATACTGATAAGAGTAAATGGGTGATCAGAAATCATGCTTCAGGATAAAAGATGGTCAACTGTGGTGGTGAGAAAGGAATTATTCTCCCATGTACAGCACTCCATCAGCTAGGTGCATGACAGGGATTCTTTACCATCCTACGAAGTATTGTGTTGATCAAGAAAAATGCTAGCCTGACCTCGTTGGAGACTGAAGATCTTTATCCTGTAGGTGGTCCAGTTTCCCCACATGGCCAAAATGCCTCTGACCTGACGTATTAGAGATGATAGGTAGGCTTGGCAGACTTAGATTTAATTTTTTTTATAATTTTGACAGATACTATTGAAGTTAATTTTTAAGCTTTTTTCAATTTTTATCTATTTAAATTTTCACAATTGTGAGTAATTATTGGTGAAAGTCAAACAATTATTTAATGGCAAATTTAAAGCTTTATAATGGTTTAAAAACACACAAATTGGCAACATCATATGTCAAAATATATGAAGTAAATATTCTTATATCAAACTCTAATAAGTTCTCAAGAAGAAGTAAATTTCAATTAGCAATGGAAATATTGTGTTGGTTTGTTTACGTATGATGAAATCAACATTTACACCAATGAAAATCTAATCCTTCCAAGCCTATTGATAGCATAGGTGCTGGAACTAGGGGTGGGGGTGCTGCCCCTGGCTTGAAGGGGTTTCCATTATATATAGGGTTTGCAGTTTGGTTCAATGGCTCTCAGCACCCCCACTATAAAAATTGTTCCAGCAGTCCTGAATGATAGGATTGTTCAATCTCCTTCCTCCTTCAGCCTTTGGTCTCTACCAAAACTGTGTAAATTACAGTTGCAAAATTTTCTACATTCTATTTAGCAAAAAATGTGAAATTACATCAGAATATCTTTAAAATTTAAAGGTGGTGGAAAATAGTGTACTTAAATGTGAAAATCCTTACAACTAAGCAGGTAGAATTCAGGATTCTTGACCTAATCACACTACCAGTTGGGAATGTGCCAAAATATGCTTAGCACATTAAGATCTGGAATTTGCTGCTTACTGTTATGAACTGCAGTTCCAAGTCTGATGCCGGGAAATAAACCATAGTTTGCAAGGACAGGAAGCTCTAAAGTTGTCCCCACTGAGACTGTCTTGGATTCAGCTCAGTGTGATTTCCTTTAATTAGAGGTCAGAATTGCAATTAAAATTCACAAGTGGCTTCAGGGATTAGCAAAACAAGATGATAATTCTGGGACACACTTGCCCTCTAGGCAAGGTTACCTCAACTATTACAAATGTGCTGGTAATTTTAGGACCAAATCCTGAGGTAGAGTGTGTTGTGTGATGGGATCAGCCCCTGGGCTGATTATTGAGGTCAAAAGACTAGTGCTGAAGTACAGAATCCTTAGTCCGAGCCTGCGGACACCTGATTTGATACTACTACGGTTGGGAAGGAAGGGATTAGTGGACATGGCCCACTGCTCTCCTCAATCCAGAATTTTGGACCAGTGGATCTACATTATGCATGGACCAACTACCATGATCTTACCACTAGTGAGCAATTAGGTGGAAGGAAGCAGAATGGACTGCTACTTTTTCATAACAGGGGAAGGGAGGAGAATGGAGAGGTGGGGAAGGAAATGGAACAGGCTGGAGCTGCTTGACTCTTCACAAATTGGAAGGTTCCACTCCCTTCTCTTCCTTTCCCTCTCATGAAAAATGTAGCAGCCCAGCCTGCTTTCTCCAACTTCCCCTCTTGACTCTTGGAAAACAACCCTCATATTCCTGGGCAACTGCAGTCCAAACACAGCTTGGGCAATCAGTCAATTGGACTAGATCAGGTATTATGGAGCTGAGCATCATCAGTGCCATATAAGTCAAAGTTTTATTATAACAAATATGGGTCATACAATTATTCAGCCCTAAGCAAAATTCATCTATAGTATTTTACAAGAAAATGCATAATTTATTTCTTGATTGAGAACAATATGTCCATCATACCCTCCCCTAAATGCTAATATCACTTCTCCATACATTACTACTGAGAAGTTCAAAAAAAGAAGAGAAAACTGTCAAGGAAATTTAAAAAATAGGAAAAAATTGTAGCAAAACTATAATTATCAATATAAACCCCTATATTGTGTAACATATTAACCCCAAAGTGGTAAGTAGATTTGTCCAGAGACTAGCTGAAATGCATGACATACAGAGCATAGTGACACACACACACACACCCCATAATGGCATTTCCACCATTGCCTCTGAAATGGGGCCCTGACCCCTCACTTGCTTATAGTACTCATTAACTTTAAGAAGTAATCAAACAAGAAATTGCTTAGGTACATTGAAATTCTGGCTCTACTGAAGCCAATAGCAAAACTCCCATTGACTTCAGCGGAGCCAGAATATCACCCATAGCATTTTGGGCAATTTAAGCCCTTGCAATTTAGGGCAGATGAGACCCCATTTGTCCCCTTCTCCCTCAAACTTGCAAACTTTTGATTTTTCTAAAGATGTCTTAAAATATATACACTTGAAACAGGTACTATCTTGCCTTCCACTGGCTTTGGTGACAAGGAAATGGTTGTCATAATGCAATAGTTCCCAGACGCTGGTCCATGTATCACTTTCTCATGGTCCTCAGAGCTGGCTGTTCACATGGCACTGGCACTCCCTTTGTTTCCAGCTGCTAAACTGCACTAAAAGGATCTAAAAATACATTAGATGTCTTCCTAATAATACTTTTCTCATGTAAACTATTGCTTTAATTGCCAGAGGGATGGCAGTTAGTTGCCTGTGGGCAGGGCCGGCTCCAGGATTTTGGCCGCCCCAACCAGCCAAACAAACAAACAAACAAAAATCTGCGGCGGCAATTCGGCGGGAGGTCCTTCGCTCCGAGCAGGAGTGAGGGACCGTCCGCCGAATTGCTGCCGAACAGCTGGACGTGCCACCCCTCTCCGAAGTGGCCGCCCCAAGCACCTGCTTGGTAAGCTGGTGCCTGGAGCCGGCCCTGCCTGTGGGAGTGGAGTTGGCCAATGCAATCGTAAATGGAAGGAGATATGGTCCTCATGATGATCTCTGTGTTGAGATGTGTTCCATGCTATGAAAGAATTAGGGAACCACTCTCATAATGGCATCCACAGAGAAAGGAAAGGGGAAAGTAAGGAGAAGATATGGACATATTGCGAATGTGGCTTATAGTTTATTTGCCAGTTTAAACACCACCCTTACTATAATTAAATAGGAATAATTTAATGGCATCCTAACTCTAAATAGTTTTCCAAAACAACATATCTAGCAATAGGTTGATAGTTTGCTAAGTAAGCAAAATCTTTAATATCTACTGTGATCAGCATTTCTGCCCAATGATACATTTTGCCTTGAAGATAAATTCCTACAACAAGCTGAAAGAGATGTGTAGCCTGATAAATAATCAGTGAGCTACTGTGCTGATCAGCCAGCATTTCTTCATTTTATTAAAATCACTCATTTCCTATCAACAGTAGGAAGTTATCTTTTCCTTGCTGCAGTCAAGTTAAATCCACTCTATTTTTCCCTTATTAAAAAGGTAAACAAAATTAATACAGAAAAAGGCCCATGATTCTGGATTCTATTTGGAGAAATTTAATGAAAAAAAAAACCAGTTAATTTCTATTTTAGAGATATATCCTGAAGAGTTACATTTGTTAATGGTGGCCAGAAATATAGTTCCTACATTTGATAAATAGAATGTTTTGCCCACTGGGCCAAATCTTTACTCTTGTGTGGCCAAAGAATATTTGCAGGAGAGTTCCAGTAGGGGCAGGCTGCAAAATGGAAATGGGCCTGCTCTACACCTTCTGTGGGCCAGCTACTTGCTCCAGCAACAGTCTATTATAGCTGTGATGTCACAACATACTGGGGTATGAGCAGAGCAAGAGCCTATGGACATAACTGTGGGAGCTGAAAATTCATTTTAAATGAATTGTGTGATGCATTTCTCTCCTTCCCTTGCAATTTACTTTTTGAATAAACTAGTTTTATTTTATGTGCTGATTGCCCCAAATCGTAATTCACTTGTATATGTTTTTTTTCTTTAATTAGAAATTTTTCTGGTTAGGTAAAACATGATTGCTCAAGCTGAATTTTTAAGGTGTGGGGTTTGGGGTTGTTGTTTTTTTCCAGAAGGGAAATAATTATATTCTAACAGCCTGATATCTAGAGTAAATGATAAGGTGAATCAGGCCTTAAGTTTCACTGTAGGAGACAAAGAAAAATGGAAGTTGAGATTAGGTTATGGCAGAGGATCAGCATGCTATAAGGCAAGCCTGTAACTGTTGAAGAATTAGTTTCCAGAGGTAATGCTGCTGATCAGACTGAACCTTGTTATTGACTGCCATGAGTTTTTCAAGTCTCACAAAAAACAGTTGAAAGGGGAAATGCCTAGAAAAAGAACCTCTGAGAAACAGAATTAGCACACTAGCCACTGGAACAATAGGTAGCATTCACTGGACTCTCTGATGAGGGAGCATATAGGATTTTAACAAAGTGATCCACTATATGAGCATTCTGATAGCTACTGGTACAAACAACTCCTGGAATCAGATATAGCATGGAAGGGAGAAATTGGAGGCCAATGATATTAGAATCCCCAAAATTACATTTTAGTAACAGGTTATAAGATTCTACTTTTTTATACCTTAGTAAAATTGGGAAGAAGGTAGTTTCTAAGAGACATGGCTTTACTTTCCCAGTTTCAGACAACTTGGCTAGGTGTTTGTGCAGTAGAGGACATGGAGATACATTAGTGAGCAACAATATATTGCCTCTGAAAACGTATTGTCAAAAAGTGATCTATAGCTGAAGTTTTTAAATGCCACGGCTTTCTAATATTTGGGTCTTTCAAGAGTAAAATTGATTTAAAGAAAGTAATATTGTTTTGGGTGTAAGCTGGATTCTACTGAAATATATATAAAAAATTGTTTATGAATATAGCAACATTTAAAAACAGAACATGAGAAGCATACACAAATGTGACAGGTATACAGCATCTTCCATACAAGCATTTTACAAACATTAATGAATTAAGGTTCTGGGAACAGGAAAGTATGATACCCATTTACAAATAGAAAACTGAAGTCCTGAGTTGATGAAGGACAGACTGAAGTCTGTGGAGAGCTGGAATATAAAGAGCTGGGCCATAGTTCAAAGGTATTTACTGTCTTAATTCTCATTGAAATCAGTAGGAGCTAGGCACCTACATACTTTTGAAGATCTGGGCCTAGTGTGTCAGCTGTTAAGGAAAATAATGTGAAATGGGGCAGGAGTGGCCTAAATTACTGGTGGAAAAAAAGATGATGATTGAGGAATCCTCAAACTTCAGAGTGGGCCTACTGCAAGACTTCAGATGTTAATCTCTCCCCTTTGACTAGAAACATGTACTACAGTTAGACTTATGCCATAAGTTAAGACTAGAATTCAGGACATTGGGTTTTGATTCCTGACCCTGCCACAAGCTACCTAGGCAAGTCATGACACTTTAGCCTTCCCATGCTTCAGGTTCTCCCTCTGTATAATGCGGATGATAATGATTACTAATCTCACAGTGCTGTTGTGATAAAGTTATTCATGTTAAGAGTAACTTAGACACCATGTTGATGAGCATCACAGAAAAAGTTATGAACAACAGGTTTCTCCTGGCGATTGCCCTTACCCACGGAGATATTTGAAATAAATTCTTGTTCTTGTACCAAAAAAAAAAAAAAAAAGCATGTCAGTATCTTATTTTTATGTGCTTTCCTGTTTTATTTTTTCCTTGTAAGGCCCCTGCTTTAGGATAACCACTACTGGCTTCTTTTTCTAATGTGATTTTTTTATAGTGTTATATAGAGACTTTATAAAGGAGAGAGATAAACCAGATATTACCCTAAGAATTAATAATACATAGCCATGTATACTGTATCTTTGACTGTAAGTCTAAAAAATATTGCTTCTATTGGACCAGTTCCTGTAGCCCTTAATCAAGCAAAATAGCCCATTGATGTCAATAGAGTTTTGCCTGAGTAAGATCTGCAGGTTCAGGCCCATAATGTGAGCATAGGAAAACATAGGGTTTGAACATGCCCTTATATTAATCTATGCATGGATTTTCTTTTCCCACAGTCAAGGCATAGGCTAGAGCTGCTATGGGGGCACGTAGCCTCCATGTAAAAGTCCAGGACCTCCCTCCCACCCCCGATCCTTTGGGATCTGTTTAATCCACAGACTTTGTGGGAGGTTCCTGCAGTCTGTTCCATTGGAAGGGAGTCAAACTCGCCTCCAGATGGAATAAATGGGGAGAAATCTCCGTGAGAAAAGCCTTGCTGAGGTTTCCTCTGCTTTAGTCCCAGTCTGTGGGCTTTCCTATAGGAAAAGATGATTGGGTCCATAGAGTCACCATTGGGAAAGACTGCACATGCTAGTTTATACTCACAGGGTGAAACTGACCCCAATGGAGAGACCCAGCCCAGTGCCTGTGCCTCAGCTAAATTCCAGTTAAGCCCTATTTTGAGGATTTAAGTGGTCTTGTGCTGGTCTGCTACACAGGGGCCAATTTCACACAGTCAACGATTCTTCTCTTATGTATAACCTTCTTGCTGTACTGAGGGCAACAACTGAAACTGGAGCAAAAAACAGGACTCATTAATTATAATCTAATTTTAAAATAATTGAACCAGAAACTTTAGCTATGGGTGCCAGACATCAAAGATTGATTTTCTTAAGGAGAGTGTCAACTATATTTTAAGAAGCCAATGTCAACTAAAATTTCACAGAATAAGTTAGATTGTGATCACGATTGAGATGTTTGTACAGTGCCTTAGCATCAGGATCCAGTTCTGTTCAATATAATAATAATAATAATTAATGGAGATATCCCATCTCCTAGAGCTGGAAGGTACCTTGAAAGGTCATCGAGTCCAGCCCCTTGCCTTCACTAGCAGGACCAAGTACTAATTTTGCCCCAGATCCCTAAGTGGCCCCCCCCAAGGATTGAACTCACAACCCTGGGTTTAACAGGCCAATGCTCAATATCTTCATCAATGATTTCGATAATGGCATAGAGAGTACACTTACAAAGTTTGTGGACGATACCAAGCTGGGAGGGGTGGCAAGTGCTTTGGAGAATAGGATTAAAATTCAAAATGATCTGGACAAACTGAAGAAATGGTATGAAGTAAATAGGATGAAATTCAATAAGGACAAATGCAAAGTACTCTACTTAGGAAGGAACAATCAGTTGCACACATACAAAATGGGAAATGACTGCCTAGGAAGGAGTACTGCAGAAACGAATCTGGGGGTCATAGTGGATCACAAGTTAATATGAGTCAACAGGGTAACGTTGCAAAAAAAAATCATTCTAAGATGTATTAGCAGGAGTGGTGTAAGCAAGACACAAGACGTAATTCTTCTGCTGTACTTTGCGCTGATTTTAGGCCTCAACTGGAGTATTGTGTCCAGTTCTGGACGGCATATTTCAGGAAGGATGTGGACAAACAGAGAAAGTCCAGAGAAGACCAACAAAAATGATTAAAGGGCTAGAAAACATGACTTGTGAGGGGAGATTGAAAAAATTGTTGCCCGGAGAAGAGAAGACTGAGAGTGGACATTATACCAGTTTTCAAGTACATAAAAGGTTGTTACAAGGAGGAGGGAGAAAAATTGTTCTTGTTAACCTCTGAGGACAGGACAAGAAGCAATGCGCTTAAATTGCAGCAAGGGCCGTTTAGATTGGAAATTAGGAAAAGCTTCCCAACTGTCAGGGTGGTTAAGCACTGGATTAAATTGCCTAGGAAGGTTGTGGAATCTCCATCACTGGAGATTTTTAAGAGCAGGTTAAACAAACACCTGTCAGGGATGTTCTAGATCAGGGTGGCCAAACTTACTGACCCCCCAAGCTGCATACAACAATCTTCAGAAGTTCAAGAGCCGGGGTGCACCTGCTGGGGCTCTGGCTTCAGCCCCGGGAGAGGCACCTGACGGGGCTTCAGCCCTGCAGGGACAGGGTCTTGGGGCTTCCCACAGGAGGCACCTGCCTAGGCTCAGGGCTTCTGCCCCACTTCTGCTGAAGCACTGAGGCCCAGCAGGCACACCCTGTGGGGCTGAAGTTCTGAGCCCCCCCTCCCTGCAGGGCAGAAACCAGAGGCAACACGTGGGGTGGGCAAATGGGGTCATGTCCCCCCACAATTTTTGCCAGGGTTTGCTGGCCCTGCACGGTCACATGGTGCTGCTGGGCCCCCTTCCTGCACAGCAGGTGCTGGAGTCTGCAAGCTGGGAGCTGTGGCCGTGGGGAGAAGCAGCGGCAAACAGCTGGGACCTGCAGAGAGAGCCACTGCTTTTGCTGCTGCCTCTCCCCATGGAGCTAAAGCAGCAGCCCTTCCCTGCAGTCCCCAGCAGTTTGTCACTGCCTCTCCAGGTGGAGCTAACACCCGGGAGCTGCAGGGAGGGGCCACGGAGAGTAAACGGGTGTGTGCGCCTGGGGGGGCATGAGTCAGACTGTTGGGAGGGTGAACCTTTAAATTATGCTCCCCCCCCAATCTGTCCCCCTCCCAGTCATCTCTGGCAGAAGCCCTGAGCTCCCTACCCCACAATCTGGTAAGCAGGGCACGGGGTGCTCTGCGAGCCGCACATTAACTGTAAAAGAGCCACATGTGGTTCACAAGCCACAGTTTGGCCACCCTTGGTCTAGATAATACTTAGTCCTGCCTTGAGAGCAGGGGACTGGACTAAACGATTTCTCGAGGTCTCTTCCAGTTCTACGATTCTATGATTCTGTAAAATAATGTTCAATTATCATCTGGCTGGAAGACAAAAATTCAGCTGTTTAACAGCATGAAACCTTTCCAATTCTCATTTTAATTGTTTTTAGAGATGTATTGTTTATAAATCACACTCTAAAAACTATTTTTATTACAATATTTTTAATTGAGAAAGGGACAGGGAAGAAACCGAATTAATGAAGATTATTTAAAGCTGCCAGGCAGTATATGCTCCACAAGAGAAATTCTCACAACATGGTTTTATGCCACATAGCAAATGTGCATGTGAAGCACACGTGCGCACAAAGTAATCCCACTGCAATGAAAGGATTTGGAAAGGAAAATGCAAATGTGAAGAAATATCCATTGTCTGAAAAATTGTAACATCCCCTTGGGGAAATTTATAAATAATATTGTGGCCACTATAGAAATTCCACAAATTCCTATGAATTACATAGAAATTTGAGGGGGGGGGGAGAACTATTTAATTTAAATATTGAATTTGAATGCTGTTTATTTTCATATTTAATATCACAATTTTCATTGGAAAAAGTAATGAAAAATCTGATTTTCATTATTATGGGCAATATAATCCATGTCAAAGAAAAATCAAATAGCTGCAATTCATGGAAGTTCCATCTTCAGATTGATAATTCTATGAAAATAAATTCCATAAATTTACGACATCTGCCTGATGAGTAGCACTGGAGATTTTTTTGTTTTGTTTTGTTTTTCCTCTCTCCTTTTTTTAATTTTTCCCTCCTTTTCTTTTTCTTTTTAAACATTTTGATTTTTAGGGTTTAATTGAAAGCCCACTGAAGGCAATGGAAAGACTGCGGATGAAATTCTGGTCCCATTTAAGTCACTAGCAAATCTTCCACTGACTTCAGCAGGTCCAGAATTCCCCCATCTTCCCATTGGCTTCAGTGCTTTGGATCAGGCCCTAAATGCCAAAAACTGGCCATGATCCTACAAACACTTATGCATGTGATTAGTCTCATTGAGGTCAATGGGCAGCTCACATGCAAAAAGTTAAGCATGTGTGT
Source organism: Chrysemys picta bellii (assembly GCF_011386835.1). Taxonomy (NCBI): domain Eukaryota; kingdom Metazoa; phylum Chordata; order Testudines; family Emydidae; genus Chrysemys; species Chrysemys picta. The sequence goes on along the minus strand of NC_088791.1, from coordinate 244,345,132 downwards.
AAGTGTTTGTGGGATTAGGATTTAAATCACAAAAAGTCAAGAAATATGAAAATTAAGGTTCCAGTGGCAGTTTTAACTCAGCAGCCATTCTCCATTATTTTTTTAATTCCCGTTTTTACTGTTAAATAATGTGTAGCTTCGTATATTTCTCTTAATATCATAAAGGCCAAATCTCACCTCCATCCCCTCAGGAAATCTCATACACAGATGAGCTGCCACAGTTCCATTGCGCAGTGGTGGCAAATTGTGGAGAAGCCATTCGGAACACCTTTGCTCGTGAGACGTAGTACTCTGTGGTAGCTATGAAGGGCAGAAGACACAGCCTCTGGACTCTAGTAGGAACTCTGTGGGTACTCTGAGGTTTCTGGGAAATGATACCATCCCTCTAGCTTCCATGGAGAAATGCTTTATTCTGAGGATAATGGGACCCAGGTTTGGTTTCAGTTGTATGACAAAATATACTGCTGAGCATCATGTCTTATGTAATGTTGCCTAACTTTAGCTTTGTGACTTCTTATGCTTTAAATCTATTAATTTAATAGCCTACTACTGCAGTAACTTTGTTCAGAATTAGTGCCCTACCAAATTCACAGTCCATTTTGGTCAATTTCTCGGTCATGGGTGTAGTAGGAAGAGAGTCTGAGACATAAGCCCTTGTATCAGAGGCCTGGCAAGAACAGTGCTGATATTGCAAAAATACACATGCCTAAGAAATGCTAGTCACAAAGTGCTCACGCAAACACATCCCAATATCAACCAGTACCATAACATCCTGACATCAAAGGTGGTACAAAAACATTACCCAGGGATAACAGGAACACACTGACCCCTCCTAAAAGATAAGATCAGGAGAACAGTATGTAATAGAGATGTTTTGATCGAACCAACATGTACAAATGATGGGCGATAACTAGCGACATCAGGGGGCAGTAACTGTCAAAGGGGCAGTACTAACTTGTTTGTTTTGGAGTATAAAGATGTATCTCAGGCCTGGTCCACACTAACCCCCCACTTCGAACTAAGGTACGCAAATTCAGCTACGTTAATAACGTAGCTGAATTCGAAGTACCTTAGTTCGAACTTACTGCGGGTCCAGATGCGGCAGGCAGGTTCCCCCGTCGATGCCGCGTACTCCTCTCGCCGAGCTGGAGTACCGGCGTCGACGGCGAGCACTTCCGGGATCGATCCCAGAAGATCGATTGCTTACCGCCGGACCCGGAGGTAAGTGTAGACCTACCCTTAGAGGGAGTATCTTTGTCTGGCCTTAGGGAGGAACAGAAAGTCCTGCCATTCACTGAACTGGTCCATTGTTATGGGCTTACATGTATTAGTGGTCCAGTAGAGTCTGCGGGATACTACTACCATGCTTTGTCAACAATAAACCTGCCTGGGTGCCTTTGTCCCTTAACGGATCTTGTGGTCATTGGGTAGTTCGCTCAAGGTCTGCTGTGCCAGCTGTCTGTGCAGGGCTGGGGCAGCACACACAGGGAACACACACACAAACAGCCAAACATCTATCAACATCTAACCACAATAAGATTTTAAAAATAATAAATTTCATGATTTCAGCTATTTAAATCTGAAATTTCACAGTGTTGTAATTGTAGGGGTCCTGATCCAAAAAGGAGTTGTGGCGGGGTTGCAAGGTTATCGTGGGGCCGGGGGGGGTTTGCAGTACTGCTATCCTTATTTCTGTGCTGCTGCCTTCATAGCTGGGCAGCTGGAGACCAGCAGCTGCTAGCTGGGGCGGCAACTGCTGGCTGGTATCCCAGCTCTGAAGGCAGAGCCGCCGCCAGCAGCAGCACAGAAGTAAGAGTGGGATGTTATGGTATCGCCACCCTTACTTCTGCACTGCTGCTACCAGGGCACTGCCTTCAGAGCTACGCGCCCATCCAACAGCCGCCGCTCTCCAGCCACCCAGCTCTGAAGGCAGCCCAGAAGTAAGGGTGGTAATATCGTGACCCCCCCAAAAATAACCTTGCAACTCCCTTTTGTGTTAAGTATCAGAGGGGTAGCCGTGTTAGTCTGAATCTGTAAAAAGCAACAGAGGGTCCTCTGGCACCTTTAAGACTAACAGAAGTATTGGGAGCATAAGCTTTCGTGGGTAAGAACCTCACTTCTTCAGATGCAAGAAGTGAGGTTCTTACCCACGAAAGCTTATGCTCCAATACTTCTGTTAGTCTTAAAGGTGCCACAGGACCCTCTGTTGCTTTTGTGTCAGGACCCCCAATTTGAGAAATGCTGGTCTCCACTGTGAAATATGTATAATATAGGGTAAAAGCACACCAAAGACCAGATTTCATGGGGGAGACCAGATTTCATGGTCTGTGATGCATTTTTCATGGCCGTGAATTTGGCCCTATTCATAATATATAGCTAAGATATTAACAGTTTATCTTATTTCAATAATTATGTACCGCCGTGACACTACACCCCATGTTCATCGTAGTAATATTATTATGACATGATTATGGCATAATTATGATGCATTTTGAACAAGATGGGTCATGTAAAGTGTCGTTGGAAAAGTTATGATTTGCTGAATATGATTATCCTATTTGTATGCCTGTATCCTATTTGTATCTGAAGTTATAAATATTGACTATAAATCTGTATTTCAAATGGGCTTACTCTGGAAAACACCCACAGCCAGCCTTTCAGGTACAACCATGAAGAAGCCAGACAGTGCTAATGGCTCATCAACAAAGACAATGGGCTGTGGAATAGCTTAGCCTTCCTGTAAACGTTTCGGCCAGCCTGTAAGTAATGGCTGTTATGACTCTGCCAGGGCATGTGACCAGACCACATGACTCTGAACTCCATGTTGGGTACCTGTATTTTCCCACAGACTGGTCTGGGAACCAAGTTTTAAACAAAGGGTTCCCGCCCTATGGAAAAGCTGTACAAGGCAGGGAGTGACATCGGTTGTTCTTCACTCCCACACAACTCAACACCTGAGAGAAGCTCCGGAAGAAAAGGACTTGGAACAGGGGTGGGGAGCCCAAGCTACAAAACAAGTGCAGCTTGTGCCTTGAGAAGCTGCAAACCTTCTTGTATCATCAGTCAGGGTGAGACATTGCTAATTCATATCCTGTCTTTCTAGTATTTTAGGCTTAGTTTGCGGTTTTGTTTATTTACTAGGTAATCTGCTTTGATCTGTTTGCTATCACTTAAAATCTATATTTTTGTAGTTAATCAACTTGTTTTTGCTTTATCTAAACCAATGTACCTTTGAGTGAAGTGTCTGGGGAAAAATCTCAGCTTGGTTAACACACGTTTGTTGCATATTCCTCTCCACATTGAGGGAGAGGCAAACTGGGTAATAAATTCATACTGGTCCGGATTTCAACCAAGGCAGGACATTACAACTGTGGGGTCTTATGGTGGGGAGCTGGGGGTTATTTTGGCTGCAGCCTCTCTATTGTTGGTTCATGCAGTGCCTGGCCACAGCCTTCATGCAACTGCAGCTGGATGTGTCCCTGCCTGTGTGAATGCAGGACTAGGTGCAGTCTGTAACTTGTCAGAGCAGCACAGTGCTGAGAGGGAGCCCAGGCTGCTGAGTCAAAGGGCTCCGTGGCACCCCAGTTCCTGGTGGCACCCCAGGGGGGGACCAGTCACAATCGTGTTTCAGGCCTGTCAAGTTCAAGGTTCTCTGCTTTGACAGAACCCAGAGCACATTATGGGAACACTAATAAAATCTTAATCCAAAAGCAGACTAGTATAACCTCCACATTTTCTTAACATTAGTTTTTTCTCCCCGATGTTATTCTTAAATTTCAAACATACGTGGTTAAGCTAGAACATCACATAGCTTCCAACTTGCAGATGAGTAATTGCCACAGCAAAAAACAAAACAAAACCATGAAAAGGCAGAAAATACTGCAGATTATACATGTTTTCATTTTACATGTTGTTCAGCATGCTGGTTTTCAGATATGTGCAGTATGCTGTTTATCAGCAAAATTGTATTTGTGCCAGGGACCACAGAACTGTTAAAGTGAAAAAAAGCTCACATGATTTTCATCCTTGTCTAACAAAGACTTTTACAAGAAAGATTGTTGTCTAAGAGTTTCACAATCAAAATGCAACTAAGGCCTTTAGCCTTTCAGAAATAAGATTGGTGTGCTGGCCAAATTAAAGAAAGCGGAATGTTGGCTAAATAAATATTTTTGTCCAGCTTTGCTTATCTGATCTTACCAGCATGGAGCTATATTTGGTCATAACAACTAATTTCCTCTGCTAAACGTAAGAGCAAGTGAGAGCATTGTTAAACACGGCAGCCATGTCCCAAACCTTTCTTTAACTTTCTGCTGTTAGCGTGAAATAAAATGCTTGTTGAAGAGCCTTAGTAAAGCCCTCTGCACTGGAGATTACGAATACAAAAGAAATAAGCAATAAATAAGTCAAGAGTTCAAGACATTTATACATTATCTGTTTAGAATTCAAATGCTCTTACAGAGCCCATGCTTTCAAGACATGTTGCAAAGCCTAGCTACTAGCCAACAGCTTTCTGAGGGTGCATGGTGAACGAGGCAGGTTCTTGTTTTTATGGTTTGGGAGAATCTTGTTGATGACATGGATCAACATTAAGCTTTCATACAATAGTTGCCATTAAACAGCTTTTGCTACCAGTAACCATTGTCATCGGCCAGCCTGTAAGTAAGTCATCCCTAGGACCCCGCTGACCACTTCTGTTGCCCTGCAATGGCTTGTCTCTGTCTACAACTTGCATAGTCCAGCCCTTCATCCAGGTCCCTTTTTAAATGCAGTTCCCTTCCAGGCTAACGAGTCCAACTGAAAGGCCAAATAAGCACTAACAAATAATCTTTCTGCCCCCTTGGGCTACACTGAGGTTCCCTGCTCTTCATCCCTAATTCCAAACCCTGCAGAGTCCTTCCAGGCTTCTCAAGCCTCCCAGGGCTTTTCCCCATGCAGGGCCTTCTTCCTAGCAGGTTTTCCTTGATGCATCCCCTCTGTAGGAATTCCAGCAGCTTCTCCCAGGGACCTCCCTGCTTCTTACACTGTAGATTAACTTCCTCCCTGCAAGTCCTATTCACCAGGCACTTCCCTGCCTCCTCTCTCCTGGGTCTGTCATGTGATTGAGTTCTCCTCTCTCCACCATGTAGTTATCTCTGATTCTTTCACAGCTGGGATCACTAGTAGTAATTAAGTCACTAGATCAGGATCAGCTGGGGGATAATTTATGTCACAGGCAAGGATAAATCTGACTCCCTTTAAAGGGCCAGCTAGCCTGTGACTGTACCATAATATGGCTCTCCTATACTAACAAGGGAAGGATCAGGGAGGGAGCGCTTTCCTCTCCAACATACCCACACAGGAAACCTCCACTATTCCCTTCCAGAGAGGCTGGCAGCCAGATAGCACTGCCAGTAGCTGTTCAGCCAGGGGTGAAAGTAACTTAAAGGACTTACTGGTACGCCAGAGTCCTGAGCGGGGGTGTGGCCTCAACCAGAAGAGACGGGGCCTTTCAAGATTTAAAGGCCCTGGGGCTCTGGCTGTGGCTCAGAGCCCCAGGGCCTTTAAATCACCCTGGAGCTCAGGGGCGAATTAAAGGGCCCGGGGCTCCAGCTGCCACGGAGCTCCAGGCCCCTTAAATCACCGCGGGAACCTGCCGCTGCTACCCCTCGGGCGGGGATTTAAAGGGCCCGGGGCTCCCCACAGGGGCCAGCGCTCCAGGTCCTTTAAATCCCCGCCTGAGCCCGGCTTCCAGAGCTCCGGCGGTGATTTAAAGGGCCCGGGGCTTCCCGCAGCAACTGGAGCCCTGGGCCCTTTAAGTCACCGCCAGAGAAGCCGGACCAGTCTGGCACGGCATACCGGCTCTTGCCGCTACGCTGTACTGGACCGTACCAGCTTACTTTTACCTCTGTGTTCAGCCCCCAGAACAGTTATGTCTGGATGTGGTTTGGGCATAAACATGGCTCGTCTATTGCCCCAGCCATTGTCTGTTTGCTGTTGATGCTCACCTGGAGAAACACAATCAGTACCTTTAGAACCGGTGCAATAACTGTCACCATGAGTGTGCTTCACTGCCTCAGTCATAATGGCCTCGCTATTTCTGGGGGAGCAGTGCATCACCTCCTTATTTGTGTAGCATCTCTCTGTACAATGGTAAGATAAATAGTTGTGAAAGACAGGGGACATCTAATTTATGCAGTTTTACATAGTTATTCCTCTGTTCCACTTAGCAACTCCCATAGCTTAATGGAGTGGGATCCTTATGAGCAACAAAGCATCTTTATACCTAACACTATGTCGTATATCTTGTCGTTTTACAAATATTTAGAGGGAAATGCATGCAGTCCAATAAACATAGGTCCCCCAGCACTCATTATACTCATTGAAATAAAATGATCATAAATGAATGTTCACCATAATAACTTTGCTGTTCCCCCTCCTCTTTAGCAGCATATAATTTTATCCTGAAAAGAAAAGATTGTACAATCCCTTTTGATATAAGATATACAAGATGAAAGAAATGGCTGAAATATGTTTGTGAGAATGATAGAGAGAGAGTTTGACTGTCTCTTTCACCAGACTGTCTCTACTGCTTTGAGAATGGGGGACAGAGTCCAATAACCTTACTCGTATAGAAATAACTTTAGTTGGATGACTTTTGGAGCAAAGAGCTATTTGGTGTGAGTAAGGGTATCGTAATCTGGCCCTAAATAACTAGAGCATGGGTAGCTGAATTCATTTATGACTGCCTAAACTGTGGTTGATAGTCAACAGTTTAGTATGATACACAGGTATCTAAATGTGAAACTATGACAGGAAAAACCTAGGTTGAACATCAGGAACAACTTCCAGACAGTGAAATCTACATGGAATAATCTTGCAAGAGGAGTGGTGCAGGCCCAGTCCTTTGGGCCTTTTAATACTAGATTGGGCAGAACACTAGAGACATTCTGTAAAGAACAATCCTTTATTGCATTTCCAGGAGATGGACTGGATGATCTTGAAGGTAACTTCCATTTCTAACTTATTCATAGATTCAGGGGCCAGAAAAGGACCACTGTGGTCATCTAGTCTGACCTCCTGTATAACACAAGCTATAGAACTTCCCCAAAATAATTTGTGGAGCAGATCTTTTAGAAAGAAACATCCCATCTTGATTTAAGTAATGTCAGTGATGGAGAATCCACCACAACCCTTAGTAAATTGTTCCAATGGTTATTTACCCTCACTGTTAAAAATTTACACCTTATTTCCAGTCTTAATTTGCCTTCCAACTGTGGGATTGTGTTATACCTTTCTCTGCTCGATTGAAGAGCCAATTATGAAATACTCATTCCCCATATAGGTACTTATAGACTGTAGTCAAGTCACCCCTTTAACAATCTCTTTGTTAAGCTAAATAGATTAAACTCCTTGAGTATCACTATCTGGCATATTTTCTAATCCTTTAATCATTCTCATGGCTTTTCTCTGAACCCTCTCCAATTTATCAACAGACTTCTTGAATTGTTGATACCAGAACTGGACTCAGTATTCCAGCAATAGCTTCACCAATGCATCCCAAATACAGAGGTAAAATAACCTCTTTACTCCTACTTGAGGTTCCCGTATTTATGGATCCAAGGATCACATTAGCCTTTTTGGCCACAGTGTCGCACCAATAACTCATGTTCAGCTGATTATCCGCTATGATCCCCAAATCTTTTTCAGTCACAGCTTCCCAGGATAGAGTCCCTCAACATGTATATATAAAAATCTGTAGTGTATAAAGGATATTAAGATCTACAGGATTTTGCCAATCCCTTCAAGTGGAGTAGGACTGGGGCCTAGTTTTGAAGCGTACAAGATAACAGTACATGCATAACCATTCCTTGAACTGTGTAATCATTTTCATAGTACACGCGTGATACAATATCATTTAAAATGGAAACATATGAACATAAATGCTGCTGTGGAGCTCAACTGAAATAAAATGAAACAGAACATAACACACTGCATTGCACGAGGAAAGTTATTCATCATTTTTGTAAGGACATGACAATTACTCCCACACAGAGACTGGTCATTCCAATCTGTCAAACTCTGTTATTTCACACAGTTTTCTGTTTTAGGGCATAATGACCACCTGAAACAACATGCTCAGTGAGTAAAACAATAGGAATGTGTGTGTGTGTGCACATGCACCTGCAAGCTAGATATATCAGTTCCATCCAAGCTGAACTAACCAGCAGAAGTGTGCTCTTCCTAACTTTTGCCAGTGAAATTGGAAGAGAGCATGAAGAATTTACTCCAGCTGCAGTGTTATATTACTTGTAACTATTTTGTTTTGCTACAATTAATATTGGTTAAAGAAAGCTGGCTTGCTGACCTAGTTGCAACACCCAGCAGAACATCTCAGCTCAGTTACTAATATCTTGCTCCTTTGTTTAGCGGAGGTTTGGGGTATTGCTGAGCCACAGTAGAATGTGCAGCTTCTGGTGGATTGGAAGGGCCCATACCTAGAGCGGCCACCAGCTCAGGTTTAAATCAGGATCACCAATTTTCAAAGCCTAGCTCCTATAACCTGGTATCCTAAAATTTACACCCTTTTTTCTTTGAGTCTGTCTTGTATTAGAAGTTTTGTTGCCTGTTAATTATTTGAATTATAATGTCACTGGCATCTTGGACTAACCCAGCAGTAGCAATGTGTGATATTACCACCGTTGTCTATTTGTTTATTTTGGGTACTGTGCAGTGCCACTGTCAGCATTAAAGACAGTCCCTGCCCCAGAGAGCTTCAAAACAACGAGACAGAATCATGCAGAGGGCCACTGGTTAAAGCCAAAGGGGTTGCAATTCCTCTCCCCCAAAACAAAACAAACTGGCACAAGGAAAGCTAAGTGATTTGAGGGGTGCCAAACTTGCTTGTTTATAATGATAATTTTTTTCTGTTTTTAAATTTAGGACTAGCACAGTATGGTGATGGCTGACAGTGAGTAGAGAAAGACTGATATGTAAAGATGTAACCAGAACCAGTTTACTGCATCAAGGAAAGATCTTAGTACAACCAGTAATTGTAGCATGCCTAGGATGACTTCTGTGTGGGCTTATGAATCATGCAGCCATTGTTAACTTGAATCACAGGAACTTATGGTTGTTTGCAATTATAGATGGCACTTAAAGCTTTCTGCAACCCCACTTACACTGTACACATTTATCCCGCTAGAAAGCTATTTTTGTAAGTTACTGGAGCAAATTTGAAAATAAACCTAAATCACTTAGGCTATCTCAGCGAGGGCAGCCAAGGATTATCGGAGAACACTTAGATCTTTTACATCCATTTCTCAATGATGAGCTCTTTTTCTTCAGGAAAGAACTACATATATTTCTTTAGCTACTGAGAAAATCCCTTTCTTAGTCTTTGGGGAAGTTTGGTGTTGTTACGACAGTTTTATATTTTTGTTAAATGATAAATTTTGATAAATTTTTGTGAAGTAGTTCAGCCTTGGGGTTAATCAAAGTGTTTGTTATATGAAATAGATGGTTTCCAAACACCTACAGCCACTATAGCAGTGTTCAACTTCTTTACAAGACTCTACTTGACTACCAAGGAATGTCAGACAGGATAGGACAAGTGTCATGGCCTGGACTCTCTCCCATATGTAAATTAGTGCCTCTAAGGGCTTGTGCTCACTGCCTTTCAAGTTAGTGTAACTTGAGTGAGGACAGTCACACTGCAAAACAACCGAGCAGCACAGTGTTTGTATGAGCGGAGTAGAGTAGCTGAGTCCCCACTAGCACCAACACCCCTCAATCTCTTACTCACACACCATGACAGAGCAGCTAGCTGGAGTTTAAAGCACTACTTACCTTGAGCTAGAGACAGAAGTTGAGTTAGGGGTTGAAGACAGCCTCTGAGACAGAGATTTGGGATGTTTGACCCCACCCAAATGTAGTAATACAGTTTAAATCCACCATTTCACCTTTGGATAACTCCCTCCCTCCCATTGACTTGCTTTCCAAAAAGAAACAAGGGATAAATGTGCCCTTCTCTCCAAGGTCACACAAGTAATTCTCCCAGTATTAAAGCATATTGAAATAGCAAACTAAGTTTTTACTAGACCTTTTGCTAAACAAAGAGAATTAAGACTCAAATGATTTCTTCCAGATTTGGCATTTTCCCCTCAAGGAGTCTGCCCATTATTACTTTCATTGAAATTGACATGACTAATTTGTTTCATGGCACTCACAATGTATTTGAATATCTTCCAGTGAAACTTTATACTCCACTGAAGACTTCTGATGAAATAAAGTATCACTGTTCTTCCTATTTCTCTCCTTTTTGCAGTGAATTCTGGTTTTGCCTTTGATCAATTATTTCTAAGAACTTTCATTTTGTCCTCTTCTCTTTTGCCCACCTTCAATATGTTATTTTCCATCGTCTCTTTCAAAAATTTTATTTCCCTCTCTTTCTATTTATACTCCATCTGAAGTGGTGTTCTCACTCATGGGTATTTGATGACCCTCAGGAGTTGGTATCATTATACAAAGCTTTTCATGTCAAGGTTCTTGGTGCAAAGCCATTCAATGATATATGAAAACTATTACCATCTGATTGCAATTTGGTGGTCTCCGTACATTTTCCAATTAACAGGTGTCCATGTCCTAAAACCATCATCACATTTGGCCTTTTTTGTATTCTCAGTAGAAAAGTCAAGGACCGAGAGAGACACATTTAGGTAAGTAAACTTTGTGCATAGACAGGACGTAGGGTCTAGATTGGTTACATGCGGAGGAGCTAGAAGAAGCTGCAAGTGGTGTAAGAAGCTGCAGGTTAAAGTAGACCCTGCCTAGTTTAAATTACACCTTCTCCTTGCTCCTTAATATAAAAGTTAGACTCCCTTACTCATTGGTACCTTGGGTGTAAGTAGATCTAAGGGAGTCTCACCGAATGCAAAGGAGTCCAAGTTAAACCATCTTACACATTGCCTCTAAATTTGGCCTCTTTGTAAGATTCCTCTTAGGTCTCTTCCATGAGGTCACAATATATTCTTCCATATTTACAAAAGATCTGAATTCCTATGGGCTTGACACTAATTGGACTTTGTGGCTGTGGTCAAGGGCTTTTCAGTGTGCCCCAGCCCAGCCAAGCATTTGATAGCAGCCACCTCACCTCAATTTCCCTTGTTGTATTAGTTCAGAAGTGTGGCTAATAGCACTTGGCCTCTCTTTATGGCTCCAGCAGGGTCATTTGAGTTTCTCCCCTTTCAGGTAGTAAGGGGTCACACCCCAAGGTCCTCTAATGGGCCTCTGATCACTAGTCTCAAGATCTGATAGCTCTCTCCCTTCTTCATCAGGGAAGTAACAAAAGGCAAATCAACACAGGACAAAAATAGAGTTCAGTAGGCTTATGCTAGGACCCCCAAAGCTGGGCTTCAGCTGTCTCTGTCCCCTCATCAGTATGAGTGGGGGGGGCATCGTAGGGGGTCCTAGCTCAGGAGCCCTGTGTTAGCCTACCAGACTGCTTCCTACCTATGGCTGTATGGCAACCTTCCCTGAATCCTTCTCCCAGGATATTGGTCTCTCCAAACAGCTTTTCTCTGTTTGGTGCCATAGAACTACTTCATGGCTGAGTGGCTTCCCCCATCTCTAGTAGCCACTCAGCTCTGTCCCAGCCGCAGCTTTATATCCCAGCTGTTGCTAACCAGCCATTCAGCCACAGCTGGGGGAGGGATTGCTCTGTTTATTAACTCCTTAACAGTCACTGCCATGTGGGGTGCATGTAGCTCGTCACAGAGCCTTTGAGATCTATTGATGAAGAGTGTTTTATAAGAGCTAGGTATTATTATTACTATTACAAGCTACAGTCCATGGTAAGAAGGTACAGTTTATGGATGGGATTTTCAGAAACCCTCAGTAGCAGGGCCGGCTCCAGACACCAGCCCACCAAGCTTGTTCTTGGGGCGGCACCTGGAGGGGGGTGGCGCGGTGCTCCGGCTCCGGCCGCCAGGGAGAGCGGAGCCGCAGCGGGCTCGCCGCCCTCCCCCGGCGCTCTGGCCGCCGGGGAGAGCGGAGCCCCGGCCGGCTCACCGCCCTCCCCCCGGCCAGTTCCGGCCAGTTGGGGAGAGCGGCCCGCGGCCGGGCTCGGCACCCTCCCCTGCCGCGGGGGGTGGTGGCGGGAGGCTTTTTTGCCTGGGGCGGCAAAAAAGCCAGAGCCGGCCCTGCTCAGTAGTTGCCTAACTTTGCTTCAGTAAAGTCAGTGGTAAAACTCCCATTGACTGTAGCCCAGATGACTCAAGCCAAAAGTAACTGGACTATCTCTGATGACCAAAATCAGTTCTCTCAATCGGTTTCACAGCATCCTTTTATCTTGCATTAAATGGGACTGTATTGATTAATGGCTAGAATGTTTGTCTAAGGGCTTGAACCTGCAAAGAGGGAAACATATCACTTTACTCCACTCATATGGGGTCAGTGTTAGCAGTATTGTGAGCTCATTTTTTAGGAATCTGTTCTGCAGTTATTACCAAGTGTCGGTCTGACTTCAATGTAGTAAACGCTCCTCTTAAAAGTAAGTGACAAAAATGATTTCAAATGACATTTTCCTTACGAAGAAAAATGGAAATATATTAAAAATAAACCTAAACATAGATATTGAAGTCATGAAAAAAGTTCTCGTTATTTTAAAGCATATTCATTTGGATTCCTTTTGGCTCCTTCTTCACCAGAGGTTAATGGTGCTGAGGAAGTTAAAAAACCCATAAAGCCACCCGTCCATTTTTTTGGTTTTTACTATTGACATTTGATAGACATGCCTGGTCTGGTAAATAGGAGCATATAGCGTTTCACTCAATGTAATAAAAATCACTATAAACAACATAGATATTGTAATAATGCTCACTCTGTGATATGGCAGCACCCTGCTAAATAGAAAGAGCTGATGACTATATTCCTATATTATAGCTATACAACAACGTTGCAATGATTGTTTTATTTGATATTTACATGGCAAGGATTTGTGAATGTGTTAAAACTTCCTAACTAAATAGTTTAAACAAACAAAACAAAAAACCCACAACAAATCACTGAAGTCAGAGTTTAGCAGGTTTTGTAATATTGTGACCTGTATGTTCCTATTGAGTTCCTTTTAACAGTTATGCTTCCAAGCTGTAAAAAGTGTGTGTTTCATTAGGAACTTGTAATTACATGGCTGGAAAAAGTGCACAGGGGAGAAAAATAATTTTAAAAAAGCATGGATATAGCCAAAACCAAAAAGCAGTAGACAAGGCTGGGAGCTAGCATGATTATCTTTAGAAAGATTTTTTTCCAAACTCATCTGTTTATCATAAGTTTTCATGACCATGCAAGCATTATTAAAATACATTTGCTGATGTGGTAGTTACTGGAACCATTACAGAAACAACAAACCCTGAGGAGAAAGTCAAATTCTTTCAACTTATTTAATATACAGGACAAGCAATAAAACATACTTGTAACATTTTGAAAACTTCACAGTTCCAATCATCAAGTGCTTTGTAAGTAAAGCCCAGTTTTACAGCAGGTTTCAATTACATGCATGGTGGATTTCAGGACAGTTGCATCAGATCTTTATGCACTGGACAAATCAAGAGGACAATCAGACTTGATGAATCGTGCAACTGGAGAATTTGTGGTTCCACTTGAAGTTACTTTCCTCCATCTTCATCCACTTTAGCATGGGATTATTTCGAAGAGTATGCAGCATTTTAAAAAACATCACTGCACTGAACTGCATATAGAATTCAGGTTTCAGAGTGGTAGCCGTGTTAGTCTGTATCAGCAAAAAGAACGAGGAGTACTTGTGGCATCTTAGAGACTAACAAATTTATGCTCAAATAAATTTGTTAGTCTCTAAGGTGCCACAAGTACTCCTCATTCTTTATATAGAATTCAGACTGTTCAGAAACAGTATGTGTGGATGCTGAAACTGCATTTCCTGGGAACCCAGGGGCCTGTGAACATGCTGATTTTTTTCATGCATTGTATTATAAAAGGCAATAGATTGAGGTTGAGTTATTTATTTTTGCATGCTGCAGGTAAACTTTCTGTTTTGCTATTCAATACAGAAGGCAAAATGCTAGAAATGTAAACATTGGAAACTTTTTCTAGTTCCATGATTTAAAAACGGATTGTGGTATTTTAAGAATATTTGTTAAATGGATGGAGGAAGACACTGAAAAGGATTCAGGAATTGGTTATGTTTTGGTAAACAAACCAAATGATGGACAAAAAAGAAACTCTTAGGTTTAATGCATCCTACTTGAACTTTGGATATTATAAAACCACAATGCGGAATCCTGCCAGTCCTTTATGAATACAACAGTATAACACAGTGAGCCAAATAATATGATCAACTGCCTGTCTAGACATAACATTCCCACCTTTTTTCTGCCCCAGTGCTCGCCACATGAATTCTTGAAATATACTAGCAGTGACAGGACTGAAAACACTTGCAGAGAGGTGGAGAATCCCTCTCTAACAACTTAATCATGCAGTCTGTGCCAGGTACCAAGTTGTTCATGGGATTTCTGTATAGGAACAAGCACAATAAGCAGTCAGAAAGGTTCTGTATGAAGTTGTGTGTCCTCAATGGGCAAACAAGAATAGTATGGCACTCTAGGAAAGTATTTTATGCAAACCTATTTAGGACACCTAATCTCGCTGAACAATACTGAAGATGTGGACTACAACGATGTGAGCCTGTTTTTGTCCTTGGGTTTCTTGCAAATGCATTACCACAAGAACAATGAGCTGAAAAGCAAAGGTTCCCAGCAGTGACCCTTCTTGGTCAAGTCCTTAGAGATGGCTTTGTACACCTCTTTATTCTGGTGATCTTTGGACAGGACTGCCAGCACTTTTGCTCCTCCCCAGAGGGTGAGAAGATCCAGGGCCTCTGCATGGCTCTATGTGGCTAAACAAGGCATTGTATAGAATGCACTGTTAGAATGCTGAGGGATGCGACTTCAGGAGCCAATGGACCCATCCTGGCTTTGCACCAGCATTTAAATAGGCAGGTGACATTTGGCCAACATGATCCCAGAGCCATGGAGGGCCCACTGATAGACAGACAGGTTGGTCCTGGCATCATACGAAGCAATGTGAGATAGCAGTTTGTGAATTGCCATGCTGGTGCGAATGAGAGATGTGTGCATGTAAAGGGGTACAAGAGGAGTGAGTTTGAGCCCTGGTCTACACTACGAGTTTAGGTTGACTTTAGCAGGGTTAAATCGAATTAAGCCTGGACACGTCCACACAACGAAGCCCTTTCTTTCGACTTAAAGGGCTCTTTAAACCAGTTTCTTTACTCCACCTCTGACGAGGGGATTAGCGCTAAAATCGGTCTTTGTGGGTTGGAATTGGGGTAGTGTGGATGGAATTCGACGTTATTGGCCTCCGGGAGCTATCCCACAGTGCTTCATTGTGACCGCTCTGGACAGCACTCTCAACTCAGATGCACTGACCAGGTAGACAGGAAAAGCCCTGCAAACTTTTGAATTTCATTTCCTGTTTGCCCAGCGAGGAGAACACAGGTGACCACGCAGAGCTCATCAGCACAGGTAACCATGATGGAGTCCCAGGATCGCAAAAGAGCTCCAGCATGGACCGAACGGGAGGTACGGGATCTGCTCGCCATATGGGGAGATGAATCAGTGCTAGCTGAACTCCGTAGCAGTAAACGAAATGGCAAAATATTAGAAAAGGTCTCAAAGGCCATGAAGGACAGAGGCCATAACAGGGATGGACAGCAGTGCCGCGTGAAAATTAAGGAGCTAAGGCAAGCCTACCACAAAGCCAGAGAGGCAAACGGAAGGTCCGGGGCAGAGCCGCAAACATGCTGCTTCTATGCGGCGCTGCATGCAATCCTAGGGGGTGCAGCCACCACTATCCCAACCGTGTGCTATGACTCCGTCAATGGAGAAACATGCAACAGGGAAGCGGGTTCGGGGTACGAGGAAGATGAGGATGAAGATAATGTAGATAGCTCACAGCAGCAAGGAAGCGGAGAAACCGGTTTCCCCAACAGCCAGGATATGTTTATCACCCTGGACCTGGAACCAGTAACCCCCGAACTTACCCAAGGTGTGCTCCCAGACCCTGAGGGCACACTGGGGACCTCTGGTGAGTGTACCTTTGTAAATATTACACATGGTTTAAAAGCAAGCGTGTTTAATGATTAATGATTAATTTGCCCTGGCAATCGCAGCCAGTACAGCTACTGGAAAAGTCTGTTAATGTGTGTGGGGATGGAGCGGAAATCCTCCAGGGACATCTCCAGAAAGCTCTCCTTCATGTACTCCCAAAGCCTTTGCAAAAGGTTTCTGGGGAGGGCTGCCTTATCCCGTCCACCATGGTAGGACACTTTACCACGCCAGGCCAGTAGCACGTAGTCTGGAATCATTGCATAACAAAGCATGGCAGCATATGGTCCCGGTGTTTGCTGGCATGCAGACAACATCCATTCCTTATCTCTCTTCGTTATCCTCAGGAGAGTGATATCATTTACAGTCATCTGGTTGAAATGGGGTGATTTTATTAAGGGGACATTCAGAGGTGCCCGTTCCTGCTTGCCTAAACAGAAATGTTCCCTGCTGTTAGCCACGCGGTAGGGGAGAGGGGTGAAGCGATCATCCCAGAGAATTGTGTGTGTGTGTGTGGGGGGGGGGGTAGTTGGGTTTGTGCTGCATGTTAACCCGGAAACCCCAGCCCCTCCTTTTACATTGCAAACCCATTTTAAATGGCCAACCCAAGGGGTGCTTGGTATGGGAAATGAGGGCGCTACTGTTTGAAACCATTCCCACATGTTAAGAAGGTTAAAAAAGAAGGCTGAAGATGATAGGTGGCGTCAGGTTGCAGACAGAAGGCAAGAGTCGATGCTTCGGCTGCTGGAGCATCAAACGGATATGCTCCAGCGTATGGTTGAGCTGCAGGAAAGGCAGCAGGAGCAGAGGCCGCCGCTACAGCCCCTGTGTAACCAACAGCCCTCCTCCCCAAGTTCCATAGCCTCCTCACCCGGACGCCCAAGAACACGGTGGGGGGCCTCCGGCCACCCAGTCACTCCACCCCAGATGATTGCCCGAGTATCAGAAGGCTGGCCTTCAATAAGAGTTAAAGTTTTAAACTGCAGTGTGTCCTTTTCCTTCCCTCCTCCTCCACTCATCCCGGGCTACCTTGGCAATTATCCCCCTAGTTGTGTGATGAATTAATAAAGAATGCATGAATGTGAAGTAACAATGACTTTATTGCCTCTGCAAGCGGTGCTCGAAGGGGGGAGGGGAGGATGGGGTGGTTGGTTTACAGGGAAGTAGAGTGAACCGGGTGGAGGGAGGCAGAGGGTTCATCAAGGAGAAACAAACAGAAGTTTCACACCGTAGCCTGGCCAGTCACAAAACTCTTTTTCAAAGCTTCTCTGATGCGCACCACGCCCTGCTATGCTCTTCTAACCACCCTGGTGTCTGGCTGCGCATAATCAGCGGCCAGGCGATTTGCCTCAACCTCCCACCCCGCCATAAATGTCTCCCCCTTACTCTCACAGATATTGTGGAGCGCACAGCAAGCAGCAATAACAATGGGGATATTCTTTTCGCTGAGGTCTGAGCGAGTCAGTAAGCTGTGCCAGCACGCTTTTAAACGTCCAAATGCACATTCCACCACCATTCGGCACTTGCTCAGCCTGTAGTTGAACAGGTCCTGACTACTGTCCAGGCTGCCTGTGTACGGCTTCATGAGCCATGGCATTAAGGGGTAGGCTGGGTCCCCAAGGATCACGATAGGCATTTCAACATCCCCAACAGTTATTTTCTGATCCGGGAAGAAAGTCCCTTCCTCCAGCTTTCGAAACAGACCAGAGTGCCTGAAGACGCGAGCATCATGTACCTTTCCCGGCCATCCCACGTTGATGTTGGTGAAACGTCCCTTGTGATCCACCAGGGCTTGCAGCAGCATTGAAAAGTACCCCTTGCGGTTTATGTACTGGTTGGCTTGGTGCTCCAGTGACAAGATAGGGATATGGGTTCCCTCTATTGCCCCACCACAGTTTGGGAATCCCATTGCAGCAAAGCCATCCACTATGGCCTGCACCTTTCCCAGAGTCACTACCCTTGATATCACCAGGTCTTTGATTGCCCTGGCAACTTGGATCACAGCAGCCCCCACAGTAGACTTGCCCACTCCAAATTGATTCCCGACTGACCGGTAGCTGTCTGGCCTTGCAAGCTTCCACAGGGCTATCGCCACTCGCTTCTCAACTGTGAGGGCTGCTCTCATCTTGGTATTCTGGTGCTTCAGGGCAGGGGAAAGCAAGTCACAAAGTTCCATAAAAGTGCCCTTATGCATGCGAAAGTTTCGCAGCCACTGGGAATTGTCCCACACCTGCAACACTATACGGTCCCACCAGTCTGTGCTTGTTTCCCGGGCCCAGAATCGGCGATCCACAGCATGAACCTGCCCCAGTAACACCATGATTTGCACATTGCTGGGGCCTGTACTTTGTGAGAGGTCTATGTCCATGTCAATTTCCTCATCACTCTCGTCGCCGCACTGCAATCGCCTCATCGGCCAGTCCTGGTTTTGCTTTGGCATGTCCTGGCTCTGCATATACTCCAGGACAATGCACGTGGTCTTCATAGTGCACATAATTGCTGCGGTGATCTGAGCAGGCTCCATGATCCCAGTGCTATGGCATCTGGTCTGAAAAAAGGCGCGAAACTATTGTCTGACGGAGGGAGGGAGGGAGGGAGGGGCGGGCAAGTGACAACATGGCGTACAGGTACAGGGAATTAAAATCAACAAAGGTGGCTGTGCATCAGGGAGAAACACAAACAACTGTCACACAGAATGCCCCCCGCCCCCCCCAAAGACTGAACTTAAAACCCTGGGTTTAGCAGGCCGTTGATTTCACGGAGGGAGGGGGAAGCAAATGAATACAGAACAAATCTTTTTTTTACATCTTAAGCTGGCAGCCAACGGTGCAGCATGACTGATAGCCCTCGGCATCTTCTGGGTGCTTGGCAGAAAATACCGGGCGCTTGGCAGAAAATAGTGTACTACAACTGATAGCCTCTGTAATCATTGGGAAGGCAGCAGAATATGACTGGGGGACATACGGAGTTTCAGCCATCATCTGATCGAACCAGTCGTAATACACCATCTACTGCCAAAAGGCAAGGGGCTGCTGCTGTGTAGCAATGCAGCCCCACGTCTGCCAGCACCCAGATCGCCGATGAAGGCTACCAGTCATACTGCACCTTCTACTGCCAAAAGGCAATTAGCTGCTGCTGTGTAGCAATGCAGTACCACGTCTGCCGGCACCCAGATGACATATGGTGACGGTGAGCTGAGCTGAGCGGGCTCCATGCTTGGCGTGGTATTTTGTCTGCCCAGGTAACCCAGGTAAAAAGGCGTGAATCAATTGTCTGACGTTGCTCTGACAGAGGGGGAGGGGCCTGACGACATGTACCCAGACCCCCCGCAACACTGTTTTGCATCATTCAGGCATTGGGCTCTCAACCCAGAATTCCAATGGGCGGCGGAGACTGCGGGAACTGTGGCATAGCTACCCATAGTGCAACGCTCCGGAAGTCGACGCTAGCCTTGGTACTGTGGATGCGGTCCGCCGATTTAATGCACTTAGAGCATTTTATGTGGGGACACACACCATCGGCTGTATACAACCGATTTCTATAAAACCGGCTTCTATAAATTCAACCTAATTTCATAGTGTAGACTCACCCTGAGAGACCAGTTACCGCATTCCACACATTCAGGGAAATTCAGTTTTGGGCGGCCAAAAAAATAATGGAAGCAGTCAGTGGGAGAGAGGAAGATGGTCCTCAGAAGCAGTTCGTGTCTGGGAGATGGAAGGCATAGGGCCACCCCAGCCCATAGTTCCTTTAAGGGCCCAGGAGCCTTGTAAAGAGGGGACATGGGGTCCAAGACTCCCCTCTCTCCGAGTCAGCAAAGGCAGGTTGGGGAGGATCAAGATAGTAAGTAATTAGTTGACAGCAAGTGACTAAAAAAAAAAGGAGGCTTCAAGCCCATTCAGAGAAGGGAGGGGCTGGAAGAAATGTTGCTAAGTGTACCCGAGAGGGAGAAGTCAGTCAGAACACCACCCCCAGAAGGAGCACTGTGAACACAAAACCTGAGGGATGAATGGAAAGGGGACTTTTGGGGAGCTGACTGATAGTTAATTAATTAGATCCCAGGAGGGAGGGGAATATTGTTTCAAAGACCTTGGCTGTGAGTGGATTATTTTGGGAATTCAGAGGGAAAGTAAAGCAGAGTGTCTGCAGGGCAACCCCAGGCCATGAGGCAGGTGCTGTCACAGGAAGCTATCTACAGTGCACAAGAACATTAGTCCACACTAACTCAACATGAAAAGAATTTACTTCACCCTCAGTGGATATGTATAACTAGCCAGTTAGTATGCTTTAAGACATGTGTGGATGCAGGTCACTTTAATGAACACAAACTTAAGTAGGGGAGAAGGCAGGGGTTATACACTATGTAGACAAGCCTTACATCAGCAATACTTGCTGATGGTCTCAGCTGGAGAAAAAGGTGAGGTGCAGTGGAGGAGAGCAGTAGATGATCCATTGTATGAGAATTACGTAATAGTCTAAACAGATGACAAGCAAGAGAAATCCCTGTCCAGTAGAGGAGGAGAGTTCATCACAATATTTAATCTTCTAGAGTCAAATGCCTATTTTATGAACTAACAGGGGATTGAGGAGTTCATAAAATTGAACATCTCTAAATTACAGTAAGTATGGTGCATAAAATTATTTATTAATTATTCACCATCCCTTGATGAAACACAATTTAAGAGTTTTTCTTTGGTTCTGAAATTGATTTCTCTACACCTGACTCCTGTACCAATTCAGTTGTTGTTACACCTCTGTCCAGCCTTTCAATAATCTTACTTTTTAAAAAAATATTAACACAATTGTCTTACATTTCTCTGCCATTGTGAAAAAGAACAGTGGCAACCTCTCTGAGGCATACCTTATCTGATGCTGAGGTGCTTTCATCAGAATGTGGGAAGGTCAGTACCCCCATTCTGAGTGTATGTGACCTCTGCTCACATCCACAGATGGGAACCTCATTGATCAAGGGACAGCAATGGTTCATATAATCGGTCATTCGTCAGATCATTGTTCATCAAAGCAGGGTTCTACTGTAGAAGACCTTTGAAGTACAGCATGCCTGAAAAAGCAGGTCAGTGCATTGGATTGCAAATGATGTGTACCAGAGTCTGAATAAGTTGCTTCATCTGTATATGAAGAGAAAGGGAGAGTACAGCCTTAAATTATATTCCATTAAATTTCTGTCGTCCCCCCCCAAGGCCTGAACTAGAAACAGGATTGCGAAACATTTTACCCTGTTCAGCCATGAATGTTCTCAGAGGATAAACTTCCCGAACATTAAAAAGTAAAGTTGGGCAATTACCACCCAAAACATTTCACTGGAATGAAGAACAGGATTTTCTGGAAATCACTAGATGCAGAACACAGTCCAAACTACATGGTTTGAACTGAGAGGCACTCTTATGAATGACAGATGTGGTCAGATCTCTGATTTTGGAATCAAATGTTAGGTGGCTGAATCTCCGTTCAGGGGGTAAAGTTCCTGGCACTTCTAAAGGTTCTAAAAGCACTAAGACCCAAGATTTTCCAAAAGTGACTAGTGTGTTTTTAGAGTGCCCAATTTGAGACATTAAAAGCCTAGATTTTCAGAAAGTGCTGAGCCCGCACTGTCTTAAAATAAAGAGCTCTTATGGTGTTTCAACTTGGGCACCCAAAATCATTTGTTACTTTTGAAAATCTTGGCCTGAAGTTTTAAAAAGAATCGTGAGCTCTTTTACTGTGGATAGTTAGAGTAACAGCCATGTTGAACCTTATACTTTAGGTCAATGCATAGTTGAAGGTCACACAACTTTTGGGTAACACATTTTGTGTTGGAAACAGATGATACATGATTTCTCCATGTTGCTTGCTTCCTGGATGCATTGCTTTCCCATATTCTGTGTGTGTAATGCTGGCATCTCAAGGTCTGGTGACTGATTCCACTCTTGGTTGTACAAGGTCCGGGAATAGGAACAGAAGTCCTTGTAGCCAAATAGGGACATTCATTCTCGCTTTTTCCTCTGAGATCAAATATAGATGTAGATTCACAATATTTATGCCAGCAGAAGTTAACTTAAGCCCTGCAGAAAGCTCTGTTGATGGGTAGCCTACTAGAAGAGGAATGTGTTGTAGCAGAAAGTAGCTACAACCTCTCGCTCTAATGGTGGCTTATGCCCTCAGAGTGGACATTCCTGTCGGGGGGAGGGAGCATGTCCAGGTTGGCTGAGTGATGTGCTAATTAGTGCATCATTTATCTTTCTATCCATCCAAGTGCTTAGATGGTCCTCAATACCATAGCATAGACAAACTTAGGGTATGTCTGCACTTTGAGCAGAAGGTGTAATTTCCATCTTGAGGAGACATACCTGCGCTAGCCCTGATCGAGTTAGCATGCTAAAAGTGTGTAGCCTTGGCAGTGAGAGTGGTGGGAAGCTCTGAACTGGGCATGCTATTGTATGTATGGTCTCAGTGCCACATAGAGAGGGACAGCTATCTCACTAATGTCCGAGAGTTCCCACAGGGCATCACTGTTCCTGGATATTTTTTGCTACCACATTGTATTACAAGCTCATCTCTAATTTGCTTTCCCTTATGTTCCGGGTGTTTTGGAATTACTGCTTTCCAGCTGTTCTTGTTATCTGCATTTGTAATTATTTGTTCCTCTTTGGTGTTTACTTTCATTTTTTTGGTATGAATCCAGGCACTGTTTTTCCATCTAATAGTCTAATCCTGCTTTTACCGATTTCAATGGAGGCTGGATCTATATCCTCTGTGCCCATCTATTTGTTGTGTGTCCTCATTTGTGTTCCCAACACCTCCATATTGTAGTGTCCTCTTTTTAAGTAATGTAATGTTTATACTTTCTTCCAGCTCATTAATAAAGATTTTCTATAAATTCTGGCACCTCACTGAACATCATTGTCTAGCTCAGATTGGACCAGATTCATCCTGGTCATGATTCCATTGGTTTATATTAATTTAGATGGTGGTTTAATTTGGCCCCTTGCCATCTGCCATTTCAGCAGTATCCATGTACCAGAAAGCCTTGGGGAGAAATTCTTCCTTGAGTTTTCCCTACAGCAGTCCAGGTCTTGCCTAAATTCAACAGTTGAGCCCCAGAGTATTATTTATTTTGTTAGTTGATATTACAAAGGATTTAAAATGATTCAGTATACAGACCTCTTTGGCAGAAGCGCTCTCTAACTGTCCCAAAACATGCTTATGTTCATATGAAGTACAACAAAACTTATTAAGCAAAAGAACAAAAACAAAAAAACTCCACCTACAACTCCAATTAAACAGTCAGAGGTAACCCAGAATCAGCTAGAAGTTAACAATAATGTATAGATATAGCTACGCTAACAAGCAAAAATAGCAAGTTTCATATTTTTTCATTCTCTTCTAGCACTGCTAAAATTTCAAACAGCTCGTCTAATGGATTTGAAGGAACAAACTAGATTAAAATCTATTTCTGTTTTAGAAATGTAAAAGTAAATGATTTTGGTTGATCATAACTCTGAAGATACACAATCACAGAAGCATGTTGTGTACCTTTCCCGTAAGTCTTCTAATATAGGGTCAGTTCCCATGTTATGCTGCCTGAACTGTACACGTGTTATAGTCACTGGCTTGTTTTCTCACTGTTTCCTCTTTTGGGGACTGGAGATGGTCCCAAGCCACAAAGTTTGTATCAAGATTTGAACTTTCTCAAAGTTTAGGCATATTTGGATCTGGAGGTTTGGTTTGTTCCATTAGAGGCCTGATGCAAAATTAATGAGCTTGATTCTTCATTAACTTGCACCTTCTGTGGTCATGGACACCCGTGTACAGCGGATGCAAAATGCTCCCAAATCAGAATATTATCATTATACCACTGTGAACAGGTATAAGTGACTCCATAAGGTACAGGGCAGTGGAGAATCAGGCCCTAGATTTGAACTTCCCCAAAGAGAGCCAAGATTTGCACCTAATGTGAAAAGTACCTTTTTTTTTGGTAACCTGTTTCCAAGTAATGTCTTAAGATTATATTTAAGAGTGTACAAAGAGGGGGAAACCTTAAACTATACCATTTATTAAGAATGGATTACAAAAGAAATGAATGTAGAAACAATTATGTGAGACACCTGCCTATGTTGCTGAGTTAATAAGTTGGACATAGCTGTAGCGTAGGAAAGTTCATTCTTAGAGATATTGCATATGATGGATCCTTTATGCTAGCCCCAGCAACTCATGCCTAGCTCGAGTGCATGTGAGTTTTGTTTCATGGGGCAAATTCTAATTTTTGCCAGCTTCTTCTGCAGTAGCATGAACGCTGAAAAGATTAGACTTGTTTGGGGTTGCCTATATGTAAAGACAAGCAGGAGGGCCCTGGAGGCTAAAGGCCCTCTCTAATACCATTGACCTTGATGACAGTTTTACCATGGACTTCAATATATGCAGGATCAAGCCCCAAGAACACAGTTGCTGATTGCTCATTCAGTATCAAATTCTGTATATCAAGAACATTGTTACTATCAATATATGATCCCATCTGCAAACATGAGTGAATGCAGTTCTTGATTAGGATTGCCAGGTGTCCAGTTTTCAATTGGAAAGTCCAGTCAAAATTGGAACCTGGCAGCATCCGGTCAGATCTACTGACCGGACACAAAGTCTGGTTATCCCATGCGGGGTGGAGGGGCGAGTGGCAGCCTGTCACCTGGCCCTTACATGGCAGCCCCCGCAGCAGCATGCATGCACCAGCTTGGGCAGCGGGCGAACCCTTTGAGGAGCCTGGTTTGCAGGGCTGTGGTGGAGGATAGAGTGTGGGAGCCCATGGTGAGCTGGGCAAGAGGCTCCCAGCGGGCATGGAACATGTCCCAGGAGGGAAGGAACATGCGCGTCCCTAGCAGCCAGCGCTTCCCCAGGCCATGCACTCAAGCAGCTCCGGGACAGGGAGGGCTTGAGTAGGCAGGGAAGGGGGTTGCCGGGCTCGCAGTGCAAAGGGAGGCAGGGGGTTGTTGGGCAGGAGGGCAGCATCCTAGCTTGCCAGCAGGGCTGCCTGGCTGCAGCTCTCTTGTGACTGCACTCTCTGGGCCTTGCGGGAAGAGGCAAGACAAAGGCAGGGCCTGAGGGGGAAAGAGGTGGGGCAGGATGGGTCTGGTTTTCAGACGTTAGAAAGTTGGTGACCCTATTGCTGTCCATTAGCTTTAAATGCAATGGGGCCCATGGAGGCTATTTTTCCTCAGAAGGCCTGTCTTCAGTAACACAACCTAATATGCTCAATATTCAAAAATCATTGCTGGTCAGCAGACCTCATACAACATTTCAAACGGTTGTCACAGATTCTATAATGGATAATTTCTACTTCATTGTAACAGAATTATTATTATTTATGACTGAGTTTAGCAGATTTGGTCATGTCTGATTTTGTTCAAGAGGCCCCAGTTCTCTGGGCCAAGTTATGGTATCACACAGTCAGAACAGTTAAACATCCCCAGATGGTCTCTTTTGCACGTTAACATTGTAGGTATTTTACAGCACTGTCATATACTCTGTTAATCTTGGACTGCACAAATGTTGCTTTTCAGATCCAGGTTTGTAAACAGTCTAGGTGGAATCTCAAGGGGAACATTTTGGAAATATGCACACTTAGACCTGGCATGTGTTTAAAGTACTCTGATTTTGAATAAATCATATCCCCATGTACTACCATGATGGAATGTGGATGATACTTTTGTGGTTATCCGCAACTCCTCTTGGAGATTCTGGGAAGAAAAACTATTAGCACTCTTCCAGATATTTTGAAATGTTACTTACAACTGCAAGAGAGAGAAAGTTTAAAGAGAAATTAAGCCTTCACTTTTTTGGACTAATAATAAGCAATGGTAGAATAAGCAGCTAGTTTCTGGGAAACTTTGGTCAGCAGAGAGCACTTTGATGAACTCATTTAGCCATCCATTTAGAATTCCATTACATCCAGTAATATATAAACTACAAATGCTTAAGGGAATATATACAATGGATTGACAGAGAGCCAAGTACCTCTTGATCTTGAACTTGATCGTGCACAAAATCAAAATCAATGGCTAAGCTCCCATTGAGTTCAGTGGAGGAGGATCAGGTCCCAGTCGAAGAGTATGCTTTTGTAACAATTCTGGATCAGTTTTATAATGTACCTACAAAACCAGAATGAAAATAATATGCAGGTAATTTCAAGAATGTTATAACATAGCATAAGGACAGCCATACTGGGTCAGACCAAAGGTCCATCTATTCCAGTATCCTGTTTTCCAATGGTGGCTAATGCCAGGTGCTTCAGAGGGAACAGGAAATCATCAAGTGATCTATCCCCTGTCGCCCATTCCCAGCTTCTGGCAAACAGAGGCTAGGAATGCCATGACAAATGTAGCTCAGGTTTGAGCATTACTTTATCAGGATGCAGAAAATATTGTGACAATGTGTTTAAAAATTCAGTTTGTTGTTATAGGAATATGCCATGTCACATTAGACTGAAACAAGACCACCAGCCTTTTGGCTCCTCTTGGAACACAGACCCTGGAGCTCTATCTTTGTCATTGATCTGAAATAAAACGCCCAGTGATGTCAATGTGAGATCTGCAAAAATATCAGAAGTCAGGACATGGCTCTTTGTTTTTCATTGATATTTCATGAACACAGAGAATAAGTGAAATCTGGTTCTCAGGCTTTTGAGCTCAACTGCAATTATGAACCATATGGGAATGGCTTCTAGCATCGCTTTTTTGGTGTAGAAAACTTAGCTTTAGCATAGCATTTGAGAACACAACTGTATTTGATACTGTCAGGAGTAAGACCTTCAGCTGCACCTGCTCAATACTTCTAATGTCCTAAGGAGCCTGTTAGGCTGCCTGATGGATCGTCCTGCCAGATTGACTGAGGAATTCAACAAGTTGGTTCTTAACCCTAGCAGCAGCATCTCACTGGCTGCTCAACACACATGCCCACAGACTCTCTGCCTATCTGTGTTAGTCTCTCCAAGCTCTGCTCCTCCACTACTCCAACCTGCCCTGCGCCCAGCCTTGTTCCCATCCTGTTCCAACCCTGCTCCTGACTTCTGGTAATCCGGTTCCAACCTTTGGTTCAGACTCCTGGCTCAAACCTTAGCTCTGGAATTCAGACTCGGACCACTCAGCCTGACAAATACCTACTCCAGACTGCTTCACCTCTTTCAGCAATCCCTTTGGAAATTGCTTCCAGGCCCTCGCTTTGCCAAGTATCAACTATTTTCCCATAGCACAGCATACCAGCCTTATAAAGCTTTATCAGTGTTTTCATTTATCGTGAAGAAGGCACTCAAATCTTTCTGGCAAGACTTCTTGACCTAGGTCAATTGGGCACTTTCATATTCCTTTCTCTTCTCCCTTTCATCTGTAAGCTCATTGAATGCACTATTGACAATCATTGCCTGGAGCTCCTCTCTTCCAACTCCATCCTAGACCCTCTCCAATCCACTTTCACCCCTTGCACTCAACAAAAACTATCGCTGCCAAAGTTTCTAATAATCTCTTCTTAGCCAAAGCCAAATTAGCCAAAGCTAGTACCCCATCCTCATCCTTCTTGACCTGTCAGCCACCTTTGACCATGCTCTTCTTGAAATACTGTCCTCCCTTAGCTTCCATGACACTGTCCTCTCCTGGTTCTTCTCCTATCTCTTTAATTGCACCTTCAGCATATCCTCCTGTCACAGTTGTAGCTGAGTCCTGCCCTGACATGAGTAATTAATACCTGGAGGGAGGCCTTATATCTTGGAGGACAGAATTAGGGAGGTAAACAAATCATTAGGCTAAGAACAGAAAGTTTGTGCTAATTAAGATAAGTAAATAGGTCAGTAGGCTAAAAAGACAGAATTATCTTAGCTGGCTCAGAGAGAGAGAGAGAGAACACCCAGGGAACCACTTATTGACAATGGACAAGTTAAATTAAGAATGTAGAGAGAAGGTAAAGACTCTGTCCTGAGCAATGGACAGAGCATTCTGCATAGGGATTGGTTCCTGCAAAGTAACCCATCCAAAAACAGGTGATGCAATGTAAGTGTGTAGAAGGAAGAAGTTTTCTGTATAACTTCAGATGATATGCTGCCCTATACCCACCCACAAGCTTGCATCTGATCAACTCAGTGTAGCTTTGTTGTATGCCAAATAAAGGAACCTGAGTGACGAAATCTAGAGTCAAACGAAGTTTTTTGGATTCCAGGAAACTGGCTGAAGTGCTCTCCCAGAACTGGACAAGGTGTTCTGGATAAGCCAAGTGGAAAAGGTCTCTGAGGGATTCTCAACATTAGTGGTGCTGTGACTTGACCCAGATCCATTCACCTGGAACAGGTAACACAGTTTATTATGCATATAGCTTTACTGCCAAGGACTGCAACCCAGCATTTTAGCTATGGCGTTGGAAGGGCTTAAATTTGAGGAGGTTTCCAGGGTGGTGGAGGATTGGGTTAGATCTAAAGAAGATTCCTATGTACTCCCCTGGTAAGTGATGGGGGAAGACTGGAACCAGTTTGAAAAGGAAATCCAGTAAATAGTGTTAGACAAGAAATGCAAGAAGAAGAAACAGAAAACCATGTTATTAAAGTATACCCTAGAAGTCTCTCCTAAACAGAAGGTCAGTAGCAGGTGGAATACAGGGAGGTACATTGGATACCTATGTAAAAGGATGCTTGGCAGAGCCAGGGCCAGCTCCAGGCACCAGCTGAGCAAGCTGGTGCTTGGGGCGGCAGATTGTTGGAGGCGGCATTCTGCCCAATCCTAGGGCGGCACGGACGCTTTTTTTGTTGTTCTTGTTCCGCTCCGGCCGCCCTGTAGGGGGCGGCGGCGTGGAGAACCAGAGCGCCCTGCAGGGCAGTCCTCTTCCTTCCCTCCCCGCCGACCGGAGCGGAGCCCTCGCGGCAGGTGGCAGGAGGCGGCGCAACGGGAGGGGCTGCGTGCCAGTGCAGGGGAAAAATCAGCTGAGAAATATGTCACTTTGGGAGATAAGCGATTTAAGGAAACAGAGTGAGGAGTTAAAAGGAGCATTTATGCAGATGTTAAAGTTTAAGCAGGCTGGTGTAGTAAAAGTGTTCAATGTCACATCGAATAAGAAGGGGGGGGGGAAGTGGTTGGTTTGATAATAAAACCTAGTTATGTCAGTACAACTCAGTGCAGTCCAGTGGAACCCTGATAGTCAAACAAATTATGCAAGGGGAAGTCAAGTGGTGACAAGTACCACCAGGGACCCTGGAACACTCTTTTCTGGCCCTAAGGATGAGTGGATGGGGGAAGGGGCGTGTAGTGAACTGAGACTCACCAGCGCGGTGCCTCCTACTGGTCGTCCTGAGAATTAGCTCAACCCCAGCTCCAGAGCACCCTCTGCAGGCCGGTGTCTCACCTGCTTTAGGGCCCCGGTGTCCCTCCTGGACCCTGGTGCCCTTTTCCTCAGGTGCCCACTGCAGTACCCTCATACTCTGGGTTTCTGCTTCCACGGGAACCCGCAACCCTCTAAACCCACCTTGCCTCAGTGGCTACTGCCAGTCATCATCTAGCCCCCACTCCCTGGGGCAGACTGCAGTCTGTAATGGCCACTCATCATTGGCAAGGGGGTAGGACCAGCTGCCTCTGCCTGTTCCCAGGCTGCACCTTTGTAGCCCCAGAACCTTCATAGGCCTTCAACAAGCCTGCAGCCTGGGGTTTTACCAGGCAGGTGCTCCCCAGCTCCCTTTGCCCTTCCCAGCACTGCTCCACCTCAGTTACCTTGTTCCCAGGCAGCTAGCCCTTCCCACTCCAGGGCTAGAGTGAAACTCCTCTGGCTCCTGGCCCTGCAGCTCTTTTATAGGGCACAGCCTGGTCCTGATTGGCTGCCTCCCAGCCTTTTCCTATTGGCTCCCCAAGGCAGCCCTTTCTCAGGGCTGTTTTTAACCCCTTCAGGGCTGGAGCAGGGTGACGGCCCCGCTACAGGGCGGAAAGGAGCAAGTGGGAAGCGGGGTCGGGGGAGAAGAGGCAGCGAGGGAGCCCGTGGTGTGAGGGTCAGGCGCCAGTGGCCCTCTCCCCCTTTTAAGGACATGGTGCGGCTCCTGAGTATCACCATTATGCTTTTGTTCCCAGAAATCTTTACAGCTATTCTGAAGGAAAACGGGCCATTTTCCCAAAGGAATGGTCTGTAAATCAATTGTAAATGACTGCTGTAGGCAGAGAGAAATCTGATTTGAATCATAGAAGATTAGGGTTGGAAGAGACCTCAGGAGGTCATCTACTCCAACCCCCTGCTCAAGCAGGATCAACCCCAGAACTGCAGGACAATCATTTGACTGTGGACAATTTAGTCAAAATCAGTAAAAGAAAATAAGGGGTTTCCATCTGAACTTGGCTGCCTCTGAATGTACATGTAGGGAATGCAATCTGGGTTAAAAAAAAATAATAATTCGAGCAACACAAGTGGCGTTGAGCAAGCTGTTTAAAATAAATGCAAATACATTTAATTATGCAAGGTTTTAAGGACCTAAACAAATGCTCCTGGCTTATAAAACTCCATTTTGTAGGTCTAAAATGAATTGGCTTTTAAAAGATTCCACTAAAAATCCATTTGAATCTTTCATTAAAATTTGCAAAAACCGAGTCACTTTTTGAGCAGCTGCCAATGTTTCCTGATAGTCTTCGCTATATTTCTTATTTCTTTCCCCCTCTCAAGCCGAACACAAGTAGCTGGTGTTATCTGCCTTTGTTACCTTCAGTGAGTTCATGAAGTTCAACATCTTTTTAAATAAGGACTAGAGGGCATGGCTGTGGCAGAGATGGCCAGAATCAGTATAGTTGGAAGAGACTCTGGATCCTTTTGTAGTCATGAAAGAGCTGCAGGACAAGAAATAAACAAGAATCAACACTGGTTCTCCACTTGCAAAGTAACTCCCGCTCTCCATGTGTCAGTATATAATGCCTGCATCTGTAACTTTCACTCTATGCATCCAAAGAAGTGAGGTTTTTACCCACGAAAGCTGATGCCCAAATAAATCTGTTAGTCTTTAAGGTGCCACCAGACTCCTTGTTGTTTTTTTAAGAAATAAAAAGGTAGAGAGACAGTGCACGTCTACAATAAGGTTGCCAATTTTGGTTGGACATATTCCTGGAGGACATATTCCTTCGCATGACATAATCTTTAATTAAAGATTAATCTTTAATTCCTGGAGATTCCAGGCCAATCGTGGAGGGTTAGCAACCCTCGTCTGGAATAATAGCAAGGGGAGGTGGTGGTCACTAGAGTAGCAATGTTAAAAACTCCAAGGCATAAGGTGGCTCTGAGTGATCAGACAATCACTTCAATAGGGGTACATGGAAACGCTTTAAGCACAAAAACAGTTACACATCCTTTGAAAGTTAATATGGCTATTGCATTGTATTGCAAATAGAGGAGAAGGGTGGCACTGTGGAAATAAGGTTCATTCCCTTGGAACATGTAGTGTAGATCATAACCGGGGTAATATGTATTTAATCAAAATCCTAGAGAGACTCCAAAGAGAAGTCTCAATAGGTTGTGTTTTCTTTTTCAGATGGCTGTGTGCTTTGGAAGCAGAAACCCAGCCCAACACCAAGAAAAATCCGTGAATACTGTATAAGAAATGGAGCTTAACCACTAACATGCTTATCCAAAAGTTCTGTAGTGTAAATTAAAGGTTATTAGGAAGTAAAAACCTATATTGTAGGCTTTTGTAAATGGAAAAAAGAATTCTATAAAAGATTGAAATGCCCTAGATGGGAAACAAACCCAACTAATGATTTAGGATTAAATCTATTAAGGAAATATTGTTTAATAATGTTTAGTTTATTGTGCCAAGTGTTATTGAATTTCACCAGTCTGCAGTGACTGGGATTTCGTCAAAAATGGTTGAAGTACTGAAAGGACTTTATGGACAAAAAAAGTAAACTTTTAAAATATATGTCTGCCAAGGTGGGGCAGGAACAAAACAGCAGGGAGCTTGACACAGGAGCTGGGCTGTTTGGGAGTGGTATGTCACTCTGAAACCAAGCCGACAGACGCTGTGGGAACATGACCAAGTGTCTCAACAGAAGCTATCACTAGAAATTCTGCATCCATGACATTAGCACGTGTTTCAGCCTGAATTAGCATCTAGAGAATTGTATTTTGAAAGTCAACAAAGTCAAGAATTTATTGATAAAGAGGTTAACTATTTTATATGTATGATGTTGTAAGTGGTTTTTTTTAATGTGCAAGATAACGTTAATTTCCAATCATGAAAGGTAAAAGGCAAAAAACAATGACGTGCTCTATACGGAAATATATGCTATATAAAGTAAGAGGCCTTACTTGACACAGAACAAAGAAAGTTGCCTCTTATCACCACAGGAAAAAAGTTAAAAAATTGGTACAAGGAAAATAATACTAAGGGAATAGTGTAAGAACGTTAACAAGGGTCCAGTGTCATGAAGTGAAACATGAAAAGTACCCAAATGGCATGAAAGAAGTTTGTTTTCCCTCCTCAAATACTGTTGCAAGACAATGCAAGGTCTGGAAAGCCCCAGACCTGTATTGTTGTTTGTACCTGGGGTTCACTTACAGGCAGAGTCGCCGGCATGTGGGTTCACTCTGGGGGATCAGTCTCCAAATTGCAAAGTACAGTTGAGATGCTCGGACACTGGTAAAATAAAAACTGCCTATGCTGGTGATGACAAGTGTTGTGTGGTGGTTGAAGAGGGCCGCTTCTTGTAAGCACCCAAGGAACATTGTTTTAATTGGTCTATGTTCTGTTTCACACTCAAATTTCCTGTGATGATAAATAGAAATATTTTTATATTGTAATTAAAATAAAAGCAAAGTTAAAGTTGTTGAAGGAGGCTTTAAAGGCAGAGCAAGTTTATAATGTGGAATTACACACTGGTGAGCTGTACCACAGGAAGTGAGTTTGCACTCTCTGGTTTATACTTTAAGCCTAATATGAATGGTGGGTCCAATAATTACAACTATGGTCTTAAGCATGTGTTGCTGGGTAATAAAACTTGAGAAAGAGAGCACAGAAGGACAGGAATATGATGCAGAAGCAACAAATGCTAATATTAAAATAAAGACAGAAGCAAGGAATGTAGTTGACATGAGTAATTAACACTTGTCCAAGCTCATTATCATCTTATGCCTCAATTATTGAAGTGTCCTTTTCTCTGGCCTTGATAAAGGCATGCCCCTATCCATTCAGAATGCTGGCATGAATACATAGCACCTGGAAGGAAGCCTCATTTCTTGGAGGATAGAAGAAGGGAGGTAAAGGCTGAGAACATTATGTTTGTGCTAAATAAGATAAGTAAATAGGTCAGTAGGCTAAAAAGACAGAATGTCTGAGCCCGCTAACATAAGAGGGAGAAGACCCAGGGAACCACTTATTGACAATGGACAAGATAAGTTAGGAATGTAGAGGTGAGGCAAAGACTCAGTTGAGCATGGACAATCCATGGACAGAGCATGCTGCACGGGAATTGGATCCTGCAAAGTAACCAAGCCAATCCAAAAAACAGGTGATGCAATGTAATGTATATGAAGGAAGAGGTTTTCTGTGTAACTTTTCATGTGTGGTATTCCCTATACCCACCACCTATGCTTGAGTCTGATCAACTCAGCATAGCTTTGCTGCATGCCAAATAAAGGAACCTGAGTGACGAAATCTGGAGTCAAACTGAGTTTTGTGGATCCCAGAGAACTGGATGAAGTGCTCTCCCAGAACTGGACAAGATATTGTGGATAAGCTGAGTAGAAAAGGTGTCCGAGGGAATTCCAACAATAGTTTCCGGGTAACTGCATCTTTAAGTATCTCTGTGATCTGCTCCAGGAATGCCCTGTTAAGGTATCAGGTCTGTAGCAATCACCTCTGTCTTGGCAAGGATCTGTCCCTTCTCTCTCTCCAGACCCGGGTTCTAGGCTGCAGTCCTCTTGCACTTCACTGTGATTATCCCAAGCAGGTCTGATCAGCTCCTGCTCTTTATTTTCTCTCCAAGGACAAATACAGCAATTTGCCAGTAGCCCAAAGAGCTCTTTCAAAGCAGAGGACATTTATTTTAGGATAGACTACAGAGAAGGAACAAAAAAGAAGTATCTCAGTGCTTTATGACTAGTTCCCCATCAGTCCTATGGGGACCATGGCAGCAGGGTTGGAACTAAAAATCATGGCCATTTGCTGTGCCAAACTGTGAAGTTTAAACTAAGCCTTTTATGCCCAAGCCCTTTCTTTGTCTCCTTCAGTTGCTGGTACCTGTTTGAAGCAATATATGCAAACCACCCCAGGGGATGGTACTTCTCTGGAGGTGTAGTCACTCCCTGGGAGAAGTGAGGTTTGTATGGGTCTACAGTCTGGCAAGAAGTCAAAGAGGGGAGGTAGTCTACAATTACTCCCTGGGAAGAGGCAGTTTGGGCTGGCAAACTGAGGGTGGTAGGAAGGGGACAGAAGATAGAGAAGGGTGTAGGAAAGATTCCAGGGAAATAACAACAGGGTCTGGGAAGCAAATGGACATAGGGTCCCTCAGCTGGACTCCAAGTAGTGGGCTGGCCTGAGTTTTTCTACCAGTTGCTAGGAAATTGGTGCAGGACATGGAATTGGAGTGGAAGACAGTCTGGAATGTCATGTGGACAGCTGATCCAGTGGGATTCTCCTAACCTGGAAGGGGAGGACTATACAGTGACCTGGCTGTCAGGCTAAGTTGCCAAAATGGAGCACCACAAATCCTGGAGAGCGAGGAGGGAATGCAGTGTGACCAACTGTCAGAAGTGGGACATGTGGGGAGGACAGGCTCCCTGGACACCTCTGCAGTTCCCACTGTTCTTCATTTGCCCCCCCCCAACCCTTCTTCACCAGTTGGCAGTCTTTGTGGGGGATCTCTGTATGGACTACCACCCACAGGACAGGGTTTGGCTCTTGTTCCTCCTTCCTCTTTGCAAGAGAGGGAAGGATCAGTCTCTCAGGCAGCCCCTTGAGAGTTAGCTCTAAGGATTCAGTCTAACAGAGTCTATTGCCCTTTTATGGTGTTTACCTTCTACCCCTCTTTCTGGGGCGTGTTGTTCTACCATCGGTCAGGGTGCACTGGGTATGGTGTGGCCCCCAGCTGTCTCCTCCTCAGCTGGACTCACTCTGTTCCCAGCAGCCCCGAGCATAGCAACCTTCTTCCTGTTCAACACCCCTTCCTTGGGTAAGTTTCCCCCTTTTAAGCTCCTCTCCCTCCAGGCTGAGGAAGCCTTACAGGTGTGCCTCATTAACCAGGAACAGACCCAGAGGAGCTCGTCAGCCTCCTTCATACCAGGATGAGGGTGTGTCCCTTCACAAGGTATCAGTCCAGAATGGTGCTAATCCTCAATCACAGCCACAATGAGGTGCCCCAATGGTGGCACATGGGTATGTATTTTATCCACAGTACTCTTGTGGCAATTCAGCATTGCACACTGTCACATTCTACAGGTTCAACCCAGACCAGTGAGAAGTTGTCATCGCCTTTCCTGTAGCCCTTGCCGCCTTGTATGCTCTGCTGATATGGCTTACAGCCCAGACACCAGTAGCCAATAGACAAGCATGCAGTTCCTTAAGTGTCTGTGTGTTGTGCAGCCCTGGTTCAGTGCTCTGACCCCAGCAGCCTGCCTACAACACAATAGCCTCACCCTGGTCTCCACCAGCCTTGGTTACTACTTGCTGGGTGACCCTGATGCACTCCTAGTCCTGAATTTCCCCAAACCTTCTGCTCTGAGGTGTCCAACCCTCTCCTGGAACACTCAGAGAAATAATCAAGTTAGTTGCTACTTTAAATAGACAAAAGCACTGTTTACTACTTTAACTGGAGTTAAGAAGCACTTCTGTTGAAACACAGGCTACATCTTCACTACCCGCCTGAATCGGCGGGTAGAAATCGATCTCTCGGGGATCGAATTATCGCGTCTTGTCGGGACGCGACAATCGATCCCCGAATTGACGCTTGTACTCCACCAGCGCAGGTAGGAGTAAGCGCCGTCGACGGGGGAGCCGCAGAGGTCAATTTGCTGCAGTCCTCACAGCGGAGTAAGTCGGCTCGGATACGTCGAATTCAGCTACGCTAGTCGTGTAGCTGAATTTGCGTATCTTAAATCGACCCCCCCCCCCATAGTGAGGACGTAGCCACAGCACTGTGAATATCATGTGCAGATGGTGGGGTGAGGGGAGGTTCTGGAAAAGGCTTTTAGCAGCTGTACTTTTTCAGTTGTGAAACTGAAATGACTTTGGAGGTTGTCATATTTGGGACTGCATGTATAGAAGTTACATGGAAAACTAGGAGGAATGCTTGCTGATCTCTTGCACTGGTACTGGGAAGTTACTTCATTCATACTTCATTAGCCTCTTATGTCCAAGGGTCTGATCCAAAGATTAAAAGTAAAACAAGTTAATTAACAAGAAGAGAGAGCTTTTAAGTAAGTTCAAGTACAAGGGATAAAGACAAATGGTTACAAGCAGATAAAAGTAAAATATGCTTTCTAGTGGCAAGACACAACAAGCTACTGCCTTGGTTCAAGGTAGATTTCTTACTAATCCTTTTCTTTCCCAGGGGCAGCTCTATGTATTTTGCCGCCCCAAGCACAGCAGTGAGGCAGCCTTTGGCGGCATACCTGCAGGCGGTCCGCTGGTAACGCAGATTCAGCGGCATGCCTGCGGGAGGTCCGCCGGTCCTGCGCCTTAGGCGTACCCACCGCCGAATTGCTGCCGAAGCCACGGAACTGGCGGATCTCCCACAGGCATGCCGCCGAAGGTTGCCTGACTGCCACCCTCATGGAAACCGGCAGGCCGCCCTCCGCGGCTTGCCGCCCCAGGCACGCGCTTGGTGCGCTGGTGCCTGGAGCCACCCCTGTTCTTTCCAGCCAT
The DNA here is from genome assembly GCF_011386835.1 of Chrysemys picta bellii. Lineage (NCBI taxonomy): Eukaryota > Metazoa > Chordata > Testudines > Emydidae > Chrysemys > Chrysemys picta. The sequence continues at coordinate 244,308,151 of NC_088791.1, read as the reverse complement.
GGCTGACTTTCTCTCAGTCATGACCTTCCACAGAAGTAAAGGTTTTGGTTTCTCTTGTCTTCCTAGATGAAATATTTTTGCCTAGACAGGTTTTTCACTCATAGTCAGCTCCCAAAGACTTCAAACCCCTGGGTTAAACGGCCCATCTTTCTCAGCTTGCAAGAGCTGTGACCACTTATCTGTCCAGTGATGGATGCCAAGATGGCTTCTTCTCCTTCCTTGTATCTTCTGAAACCCACTGTTTTGTCCCCAGGCTCAGCATGACATCATGTTGTGCTTCACTTTCTGTGGGCTTCCCATTCTCCTGCTGATTTGTATGTAAATAGGGCTTCCATTGTTTTTGGTCATACTTTGCTTAATTTCACTGGAGACAGATAGATGGCTACCTTCCCTCCTATCTGGGGGAAAAACCAGTTTCTTCCTGTGTTTAGTTAGACTTTAAAGCAGAATATCAATAAATATACCTAATTCCTCAAGTAGTGTTAATACACACATTTCACAATGATATCAATCACCAGTACGTTAATAGCTTTTATAAAAGACCCTAGTTGAGACACTTTTTTATAATACAGTAATATTATATACAATCAGTTGATTCAATTGCTTGTCACTAGAGGTTCAGATCCCACAAGAGGCTGTCTTCACCACTTGCTAGGTTGATGGCTTTGTTTACCTTTTACATACATGTACCTTCATTTTCTCTGCCTGATGCCCAGGCTGGTCAGACAAACGAATACACATTCCTTTGTCTAAGGCAGACAGGACTTGTGCATTGTTTGCCACACACATTTTAAGAACGTAATTTTAGCACACATTTATAATTTTGAATACAACTCATATATACATAATGCAAGAATATTAATGATCAGTGAATTATTAGTTTTCCAATATCTTACAGGACATCTTTTAGATATAGATTATGAAATAGTGTGTTGTATAGTGAGTATGTCAGGGCTGACAAGAGCGGCTGCCACAGTATTAAACCACCAATAGGCCTGTATGTTTCTCTCATTTCCCCTCCCCCTGCAAAAAACCCTGTTCCTCTAATATTGCAGTAGTTAAAGAAATTGTACTGAATGCTCTTAATAGAGCTAGTCAAAATTCTGAATTTCAGTTTTTTTTTTTTTTTGTAAAAACAAAACCATACCTTGTCACTTTTTTGATTAACTCTAGATACTAACAAAGGGATTCATTTTGTTTGCATTGAAAAAAGTCATACATTTATTTATATAAAATTTTATTTTAACGTTTACACATTTTTATGAGCCAAGCACTAATTTATACTAATAGCCATAAAAGTTAAATGATTTTAAAATCCATACTTGTTTTTACACAAATTTTAAAATGGATTCTGGATAGAAATTAATCTTTCACATATGTATGACATTAATGAAATATGTCCAGTAAATGAAAGAACTAGTCTTTGGGGGTTGCCTCTGTCTGTTTCTTCCCAGTTGGGTCACAGATTTTAAAGCATAATATCATGAAGTATCATTAAGTATCCATGTTTCCCCATATAGCAATAATACATAATTTCACAATGATATTAATCACCAGTGTGTCGTTATCTTTCAGAAAAGACCGCATCTTTGCCATCTATCACTAGACAGACACAAGGGAACAGAACTCTTGCAAGCTGATCTTTAAAGGGGTAGTGGTGGGGAATTTGAAGTCTCTAGAAACTTAATACAGGTGAGAAACCTGCTTAGGTAAAGATCTTTCACCTAAGAAGACAAGGGGAACTAGCATTTTGTACTGCCGTGGAAGGTCCTGACTGAGGGAAAGTCAGCCATGGCTAGGAAGAAGAATGACTGGTGAGAGAAACCATCTTGAACAAAGCCTGTACCTTGCTAGATTAAGTTTTAGATGTTTAGATGTGAGTTTTCACTTTTATTTGCTTGTACCCCTTTCTAACTTTATTCCTTTTACCTGGCATCACTTAACTTATGTCTTATTGTTAATAAATTTGTTCTATTATTACTATTAACCAACTTAGTGCTGTGTTTAAATGGAAGGGTGTGCTTACCCAATTAAGCTAATAAGCTGTGATGTGCTTTTATGTCCTTAGAGGAACAAACTAACATTATTTTTCTATAAAAAGCATCAGAGGGTCCTGTGGCACCTTTAAGACTATCAGTCTGTTAGTCTTAAAGGTGCCACAGGACCCTCTGTTGCTTTTTACAGATTCAGACTAACACGGCTACCCCTCTGATTTTTTTTCTGAACTGTCTAGGAGAGTGCTGGACATTACAGAGCACACGTTTTGGGGAAAATTCAGGGCGGGGAATGTGTTGCTGTCACCCTGCAAGTAGTAACCAAGGCTAGTAGAGACCTGGTAGTGTGACTGGTGTGTTTCTGATAGGATGCAGGGTCAGAGTTGCTGGATCAGGGTTGCAGTTATGCACAATCAGTGTGTGACCTGCTTGCTTGTTGCTGACTGACAGTCCCAGGCAGGAAGTTACAGCAGTAAAGCATTTTATGGCACCCAGGAGTGCAGCGTAAGTGGTGACAACCCTTCACAGCTCTGCATTGCACCCCAGAAAATAACAGATGCATAAACAGGGGACTCTCAAGTAGGAGTAGAGAAGTTATTTTACCTCTGTATTTGGCACTGGTGTAACCATTGCTGGAATACTGTGTCCAGCTCTGGTGCCCACAATTCAAGAAAGATGTTGATAAATTGGAGAGGGTTCAGAAAAGAGCCACAAAAATTATTAAAGGACTAAAAAATATGATATATAGTGATAAATTCAAAGAGCTCAATCTATTTAGCTTAACAAAGAGAAGGTTAAGAGGAGACGTCATAATCTATAAGTAGCTACATCAGGAACAAATATTTGCTAATGGGCTCTTCAATCTAGCAGACAATTTTTAAAATCCAGAGTAGATGTTTTTCTAAAAGAATCATTTTGGGGAAGTTCTGTGGCTGTGATATATAGGAGGTCAAACTAGATGATCATAATGGTCCCTTCTGGCCTTAGAATCTATGAATCTATGTTTCTGAGCCACCTACCTTGTCTGTCCCTCATTTTTCCATTGTAAAATAGGAATAATCCTTAATGACTTTTCAGGATTCTTATGAAGCTTGGTTGAATATTTAATGTGAAATGCAAATCAAGACTTTATTTGTGTTAAGGGACAGACCGTAGCTGAAAAGAAGCAAGTGGGCAGGAGTTAAATTAGAAAAATATTGACGAGGGAAGAAAAAAGGGAATAAGGAAAGGAATAAAAATCCTGTTTAAGTCACAAGAAGGAAGGGGAGCTGAGAAATAAAAAGTTAACGGGGAACTAAAGGCCTGATCCAATGCTCATTTAAGTCAGTGGAAAGACACCATTACTTCAAATGGGTGCTGGATCAGGTCTTGTATGAAAAGAAGACAGGAGGGTTGGGGGGAAGGGAAAAGAGGTACTTACTCTTTTCTCTTAATCTTTTATTCACATTTCCTTTCACCCCTCTGTCCCTCTATCTAGTTTCTCTGCACAGGCAGACAGTTGCTAGGGCTCCTTCACCAGAACCCAAGTCGCAGATGGAAAGGTGGATGTCCCTGTGTTTGTTTACTTGGAAAATGGAAGTGAGCCATATAGTTACATTTCATATGATCCTAGGTTAGATTGGTGTGGAAGCTGAATGTTAGGGCAGTGGTTGTTCCTAGGCTATTCATGGCAGTCATCAAGGCCATGGTGGATTTTAATGCTTCAGTTATAGTATGTGAGTTTCAAAGGGCCTGCACAAATTCTTAGAGCCAAAGCTGAAAATAAAATTTTAAGGAACAGAAGTGGAAGGTGAGATAGATGCATTTCTTATGCAGCCTCAGATGGTTCCCTTCTCTGTTAAACTTGGCATCAAAGCAAATGCTGAACAAATGAAATATTCGACCACATATTCCACAGTCTTGGAATCCTGGATTTGCCTCCAGACAGAGTCCAGAACAATCATGTAGAATGCAATGCAAGTAACACGTCATTTTGTGGATTTTAATGTTACAGGGCAAAGTAAGTCTGAAGCATTTTCCTTAACTCTAAAATTACATGCTTTTATTGGATGTAAATCACAAAAGCTCTCTTGAACCTCTTTCAACTGTTTTATTTTTAAAGGTTAATAACTAAAGATGGGCCAGATTCAAAATCCTACATTGAATGCTACTGAGCTTGGATGGGAGGGACATAGAAATCTAGCTCCCAGTTCTGCAATTTGGCTCATCTTGTCCCTGGAGGTTGATATTTATGGCACAGTAGTTGTGGAGGACTTTTGAAAGCATAATATACCTGAATGCATTTTGGTCTAGAGGCTTTTCTTCCACAGAAGTTCATAGCTTTTAATTTAGAAACTCTGCAGTGTTCAGTCATAAGTTACAGGTAACAGAAAAATTTATAAACTTTATGAGTGTTTGTAATCAAGTTGTGCTCAGTTTTGAATGGAATGAAAGAATCAGAAGATGATTTTATGGATCATACAGAGATGGGACTTGAGGGTTGTCTTCTTGTCATGTCCTCAGACTGCTTCTCGCCACCTCCATGCACGTGCGATTGCCAAGTCATTGCACTCTGCCAGATCACTGGAAGACCATCCATACTCAAGCATCTGGCATACCAATGATGTAACCCCACTTGATCATTGCGTCTCTAGACTGGCCAACTCCAGTGCGGAGTCAATTAAGGCAACGCCACATAGTCCAGGGCTGATCTGCACCAAGTGGTAGGTGCTCAGCTGGTGGGAGCTGGAGCACACAGGATCCAGAGTCATGCTTTACTCACTTGCCACAACTGAACCCTTGTCTGTTTGGGTGACAAAATTAGGAGTTTAACATTGTCAAGAAAATTTGTTGAGACTTCAGTTGACTCAGCATCTGGGTTATATCATATAGCGGATGTCCTGGATCTGTGCATTGCCTTGTGAGCAATACACAAGGGCTAGGTGAAACTAGACACCTTCGTTTCAGAGCTTCATGCATGAATGTGTTTTTCCAGTTTTGTTTGTCATGGGTTCATATCTGTTAGTTTCCTCTTCTGAAGGAACTCAAAACCTCAACATGAAACTCACCCTGAGACAGTCACACCAGCACAAACACACCAGCAGTTTCAGGGTATTTGCTTCTTAGCCACTCTGCATTTACAATTCTGAATGCACTTATTCAACTTAGCCTCTTATTTCATCAGAAACTGTCTGCCTCTGCCCAGGTCTCTGTTTCAGCTCCAGTAGTGCTGTGCCTGAAAATCTGGGATAGCTGCCCTGTGAGGGAACAGCCAGGTAACCTGCAAATATTTACTGCTAGCTGTAGCAATGATTTGTAATGAAATAAAATTACAGCCTGATTCCTTATTGTGTTCTCACAACACCCACTAACTTCAATGCTCAGCACCTCTCAGCATAGGCAGCGAGTTATATGGGCCCATAGTGCCCGTGCTTCACCAATATTCAAGAACGTGGGCCTGGCTCCACCAATGTTTGGGGCTTCACTGCCGGCCCTGTGCCCGGGGTCTTGGCTGCCGCCCGGGGCTCTGCTGCCAGCCCCCCACCTGGGGTCCCATCTGCTGCCTGGGGCTCCGCTGCTGGCCCCGCACCCGTGGACACCAAACTTGTGTGGAACGTGAGGGATTTGGGGATTAAAATGAGAGAAGCTGAGAGGTAGACACAGAACAAATAGGAATCTGCAAACATAGATCTTGCTGAGGAGCCTGACCCTGCTCCCATTGTAGTTAGTGGGAGACGTGGGAGTTTTCCCATTGTGCTCAAAGGGAGAGGGACTGGGCCCAAACTGTGATTTAAACTGTGTTTTAAAACCTAATGAACAACATTTAACAGATTTCCAACTGCACATTGGAAACTAGAAAGTGCTGCTAAACAGGACAGCTGTACAGGAATGAACGGCGTGTTGAATGTAACAGCAAGAGCATGCAAAAAATAAAATGGAAACGTTTATTAAACAACCACCTTTCCTGTATATTAGGCAGATAAGAACTCTTCCCTGTGGTCTAGGGGAGATTTAAGAAATGGATGTTCCTTGGGGGAGAAATTCTTCAGGGCAGGTTAAAGAATGGAAACATTGGAGCAATGAAGTAACAAAACCAAGAAGCAGCTTAATCTGCCGTACCATATACACATAAACCTGTAGATATGTTAATTCAGACATTCAAAGAGTTCAGCTAAATTAATTAATAAATGGATAGGAATAATGAGCCAGATCCTAAACAGGTGTAAATTGGCATAGCATCATTGACTTTGATGGAGCTCCATTGATTTACATCAGCTGAGGATCTGACCCAATAAGCAGAATGTAACATTTAAAAATTGATATGTTAGGGTTAAAGTTTTTATATATATATCGGCTTACAAGGCAGGAGTGGGGAGCAGGACTTAGACCCATTCTGGGCACCACCAAAAATTATACAAACCTGGTGCCCAGGCCTCTCAGGATCAGGCATGTGTGTTTAAAGGCTTTGGAAGAGAAATAACTTGCCCACATATAAAGTTTAGCTATTGCTTATTCTGAAACGATGAAACAATGAAATCACTTGAGTCATCTGTCTCTCCCATGAAATTTGCCACTGCTCAGTGGTAATGGGTATTCAGCTAGTGGCACATCTTCAGTGTATGTTTTTGTTTATAGGCTAGCAGCCAAGGCAAACTCTCCGAGAGCCAGAGCATCAAAGCCGCACAAGTGGAGTTGGCACTGTTGCAGCAGCAGAAATAGGGCTGTCCAAGTTTGGATGAAATGAGAATAATCAAAGTCTCACTAGTTCTGGAAAGCTTCAAACTCCATCATGCTGCCAAGGCTTCACTATAAGGTACTGCACCTTGGTAATGGTGATGCTGGTAAAAATTGAAAAACAAAGTAGAGGCAACCATGACTACTTCGCAAGGGAAAAAAGACCAATGCCCTCCCTACACTCTGCTCTAAAAATGTGATAACTTCCCAGTATTTTCCAACTGTGCATATTTTTCTATGGTTTGCATTATCACTTGCTAAATGTATCATGACATCTTATTTACTACAATTCACAGCTTTCTGACTCCTGTGTGCCTTTCCTCCTAAGTATGGATTTGATAAATAAATCCCTTCAAGAATTAGCTTTCTCTTGATAGCTTTTCAGAGTTGCAAGTGATATGAAATACAAGGAAAGCACATATGTGCTTCTGAGACCCTATGTTGCTGGCACCTGCCTTTTCAAGGCCAGTTTCCTTGACATTCAAAGTTAACATTGAGTGCTAGGCTGCTGAAGGCTGCACCTTCATCTGTTTGAATACATTTGTCTGGACTTTGATGTGCAATGACACAAGCGTTAAAATAAATTCATTTAAATATCACCATCATTTAAATATCACCAGCCAAGCCTGGCTTATGACGAGTCTCAGATGAGATTACTGAGTTGTTATTTATACTTTACATACCTTTGCATTTTAAAAGCAAGGAAAGTTTGTACAGTAATGCCAAAACATGAGCAAATCAAAAAAAATTAAACATCCACAGGCCAGACACACTGTACAGTAGATTACTAATGTAAGAAAACCTACTGTTCTCTTGTGCTGACCAAAGCAGGCAGCTCTTTCCTGTGGGGCTATATGTTCCCTGAGAAGAGCAACATCCAAACCCCAGTTACGTCAACGTGAGCCTTTCCAGAGACTTCAGTGGGCTTTGGATCAGACCCTTGGACATAAGAGGCTAATGAAGTATGAATGAAGTAACTTCCCAGTATCAGTGCAAGAGATCAGCAAGCATTCCTCCTAGTTTTCCATGTAACTTCTATACATGCAGTCCCAAATATGACAACCTCCAAAGTCATTTCAGTTTCACAACTGAAAAAGTACAGCTGCTAAAAGCCTTTTCCAGAACCTCCCCTCACCCCACCATCTGCACATAATATTCACAGTGTATAAAACTTTCTGCTAGTACCTACCCATGTATGCAAACTGCATCAGATGTCCTGCTCTGTGACTCACTGGTATCCATAAAGCTCTTACAGATGCTATTTTTATCTTGCACTTATCACTCAATACACTTTGAGGGCATAAAACTAAGGCACATTTTCCCAAATTAAGGAAAAATTTGAGAGGCTCCTGGCAAACCCGGCAGCTGAGTTTAACAGCCCATGGACGTTTGGGGTAGTTAGCCCCAAATTATAAGTGACTGAGCACCTTGTGCAGCCGTGAGGTGATCCAAGCAGACACTCTCACTCTGAGCTAATGAGACATGCAACTACAGAGCGTTTCAATAATGCTAAGGCAAGGAAGACTGCTTGGCATTTCTGGAATAACCTTCCAATCTGTCCGTACTTTCACACCCAACACCGTGTTTCTCACAATATGCTGTCATCTCTCAGAAGGACCATCTTTCCTTGGCAAAATGACTCAAGTAATGTCAGTGCCAATTCCATTCTGGAGTGCAAGATTCCATTCTTCTTCTTGTGGTTCCTCCTGCCAGGGACTATGTACTGTTAGCACAATACTCAAAATGTGTTTGTCTTTGTGTGCAGGGATACTTGTTTTCTAAACCCCTTGTTTTTCTGAATGATACGCAGTAAACTGAATAATGCCCTCCCTATTCTCTTCAAGAATGCCCTAAAGAAAATTTAATCTCAGCTCCTAATGAAGTTTAATCTCAACTCCTAATGAAAATGAAATGAGTAAGAATGGCAGAGGCACATTGGGACTTGCAGAATAATTAGTTACATTCAATGCTTTACTGACATGTGCCAGAGTTACTAGGTTCTCTGGCTGTTGTGTTAGGAGATTGAGCAATGCGAAAAAAAAAGACATTTGTTAACTGGTTGTGCACATCTTTATTTATTTCTCTTGTACATCTTACTTTAACAGAAATGGGCCTTGCTGACATGGTCTTCACAACCTCTAATGTATTTTGTGATCAACACTTCTACTTATCAGTACTAAAGAGTAAGGGTGAAATAAATCCAGTGGCAAAACTCCCAATAGATCCAGGAATTCATCTTGTAATTTAGAGGTCTCTTAATCCAATAATATTCAAAAACAGAATGAGTTTATGTATCACTGCAAACCAGGTAGCTTTATAGATGCAATAAATGCAATCACAGCACAACACTATAAAATTTCAATAATAATTCACATCTCTGATTGACATCAGTGAGAGTGGGATCAGTCCCACAGGACATCGTTAAGTGTCTTTGGCCAATGGGTTATGTTATGTGTCTTCATTCCTTCAGTTACCAATAGAGTTGCCCAATAACACACACCTTAGTATGACTCATTTCTATTAGAGTGCTTTGTAAAAAAAACCCTGACTAAAGAAAATGTAGCGGGGAGAAGTATTTTTGTGTCTCATGCTGCCAGGAAAAAAAGTCAGTGCTAAACAGAAAGAAACACAAGTTTAAAAAAAAAAATTGAAAGTAATTTTGCAATCTAATTTGTAGCATTCCTGGGAAGGCAATGGATTCATAGATTCATAGATTCTAGGACTGGAAGGGACCTCGAGAGGTCATCGAGTCCAGTCCCCTGCCCGCATGGCAGGACCAAATACCCTCTAGATGTACTGCAAGCTCTTTAGTGGTCTCCCATTTGTCATGCAAAATGAACCTATGGATAATACCCTGCTGGGTGGGCCCATGAATAGTGATTTGCTGTGTGTTAAGTGAACCTTTCACTGAGGAGGTCCAAACTGTTCACCATTAAGACCTGGTGCACAGCAGTGGTCTCACCAAAAATACCAAGCCAGCCAAGATGAGAGGCATTTTTGGACAATAATTTATCCAAACCATCCTCATGTTCAGACAGGTTGACACATCTGAAACTCAGAGGATGGAAAAAGTTACCTTGAAGACACATTTGTCTAATATTCCAAGTTGAAAGAGGAAGGAAGTCACACAATGGCTTGAAATTATTTTTGTTTTTTTTCCCACCTATACCAAGATAAATAGTTCTGCTTTTAGAAGTTGGTTCAATTCTGTGAGAAGAAGAAAACTGGAAAACGATAAAAGAGGAAAAAACAGATATGCTTCATTTTAAAAAACTCCAAACATTACCTGTAATCCTTCTGTCCTTTATGCTGACCATTCTTAGTGTGACTCTCTGCCCCACAAAAGACAGACAGTGTGATCTTGGGAGATGAACATGGAACTGGGAGTTGGGAGGTCTAATGCAGAGGGGGTGGGGGGCAGGCAGGGTTGCTACTTGGATTGTATTGAGCATGTTCACATGTACTGAGCATGCTCAGTAACACTGCTGAAGCCGGCGGCCCTCACTCAGTCTCCCCCTCCCCTGCACTATCAGCAGGCATGGGTCGCTTCTGGTCTCGGGTGACCAGACAGCAAGTGTGAAAAATAGGGACAGTGGGCGGGGGTAATAGGACCCTATATAAGAAAAAGATCCAAAAATCGGGACTGTCTCTAAAAAATCGGGACATCTGGTCACCCTATTCTGGTCGAATGCATTCTAGTTCCAGCTGTGCCACTGATTGTGTGGTTTGGCAAGTCAGTTCACCTTTCTGACTCCATTGCCCCATATGTAAGATTGGGGTAACAGTATTTTCACCACCTGCTTCAAGCACAGTTGAGGATTAATTAGTCAATGCCTGCATAGTGCTTTGAACATAGAAAGCACTATATGAATGTTAGGTACCAATAAAAAAATAAAAATAAAAACTTGCTCAGCAGTTCAGGCCAAATAGTAACCTTTCACAGACTGCAACCTTGCGGACTCCCTAGCATTTGTTTGCTAATAAAATAACAGTGCTACTTCCCCCTTTCCTGGCGGTTTCAAAGCATCCCCTCGGTACATGTTTAGGGTGTAATGTATCCCAAAGCCTGGCACTCAACAGATGTGGAAGGAGCCGTGGAATCATTTGCCATTTATGTTACACGTTATTTCCAAATTTAACAAGTCTCGTAGCCCAGGATGGAGGAAAGGATTTGACATGCCAAGGTACATAAAGACAATGCAGTGCTACAAGAGCTATTTAGGTAGCAGATCCCTGCAGCTGCTTTTCAAAGCTTTAAAGAGCTTTGGTTTTGCTTGAAAAGGCCTGAGCATTGCCTCAAACCCTTTTAAACTAATTTAAACAAAGTTTATAGAGGCTGCAGCACTCTGATGGGCAGCATAATGATTTGTACTATGCTATGCATTCCTGGCTTTAGCAGGCCATGAGCTGGAAGGAGGCTGGAGGCTGTCCCACAAATTAGTCAGAGTCAGGTCTATTGTGTTGACTGCCTGCATTTTACTACTCTAACCACACAACTTACTGAGGTTTCAAGAAAACCCTTGAATCTTTGCTCATTAAGGGAGAATGAAAACATAAGTAGATAACTTCCCTGGCCTGGTTCTGATCCTGCTTAGACCAATTCCACACTTAGGCTTGGTCTACACTAACCCCCCAAATCGAACTAAGGTACGCAACTTCAGCTACGTGAATAACGTAGCTGAAGTTCGAAGTACCTTAGTTCGATCTTACCTCGGTCCAGACGCGGCAGGCAGGCTCCCCCGTCGACTCCGCGGTACTCCTCTCGCCGAGCTGGAGTACCGCAGTCGACGGCGAGCACTTCCGGGTTCGACTTATCGCGTCCAGACAAGACGCAATAAGTCGAACCCAGAAGTTCGATTGCCAGCCGCCGAACTAGCGGCTGGGTATAGACGTACCCTAAGAAATCAACTGACTTTGGAGGAGTCGTGCCTGATTTACGCACGTGTACAGAGAGCTAACGCAACCCTCCCAATTTAATTAGAGTAAATCATACTTCATTCAAACCACAATTACAACAATTAGTTTTGGGACAAAGACAAACAAAAGTAATAAATGAAGGTATGATTCAGTGAGGTTTCTCTCTGCTTATTGGTTGCCAGGACTCTTTATTTCCCCCTCTGAGGCATCCGTCGAGGCACACGCTACACAGGAGTTGACAGACTATTCTTCAGGCCACTGAGGGGATGTTGACACAGCAGTTAAATAGCCGTGGCTGGCCTGGGTCAGCTGACTCGGGCCTGGGCTCCAGGGCAGTGAAATTGTGGCGTAGATGTCCAGGCTCGGGCTGGAGCCTGAGCTTTGGGATCCTGTGAGGTGGGAAGAGTCCCAGAACCCGGGCTCCAGCCTGAGCCCAAACATCTACACAGCAATTTTATAGCCCTGCAGCCTGAGCCAGTTGACACAGGCCAACCGTGGGCATTTAATTGCTGAGTACAGGTACCCTAACTTCCCTTCTTTTTTTCTGCATCTACGCCAGGCAGTTATAAGAGACTGCAAAGTTAGTCCCTGAGAGACTTCGGGGGTGAAGTGCTGGCCCTATTGAAGCCAATGGGAGCTTTGCCATTGACTTCAGCAGAGGCAGGATTTCATCCCAGAAGTATTAGCATTGTTTCTCAGTTTAATACCAGTATTCGTATTCGAAAGCCACAGCTCTCAGTTATAAACAGTGTAGGCCACAAACCTGGTTTCTTTCGCAAGAGGGGGAAAAGGAAAATACAAACAGTCTACAGAATGCGAGTGAACTTGAAAAACAGAGCAAGAGCAGAACAAGATGAAGGAAGAGAGTGACAGTTATATGCACAGTTTAAAGTACATCACAGACTTTGTTTTCTTACAGTGCAATAATAACCAGTGTCTTCCGGGTCACAATGAGGACAGCCTTTGTCTGTATTTCAACACATGGAGCATGTAAAAATCCTCAAAGCTAATTTGGCAACAGTCCCACAAACAAAAAGGCCTTTCGCAAAAATATTTTTTCTTGACGAAGGTGGCTGCCATATCCTTGTCATAACAGAACCTACAGGCATCATACCATCGGGGCCAAGGAGGTAGATTATTACCCAGAGAGGAGAGGATACATGGAGGTTGCTAGTTTGGATTTTTACAGGTGGTTGATTTTTTGGGTGTATGTTTTTTGGTTCAGGCCAAAAACCTATTTAACTTTAATACAAGGTGGAAAACGAGTTAATCATAAAAGCTTCTTTTTTCTATGGTATATACATTTCAGTGAAATCTGATTAATTTTTTACACCCATGTGGTGCTGCTAAGCAGTTGAGAATTTTCTAGCCTCGCTTTGTGCCACAGCTCTGATCTCATCTTCTCTCATTCCACTGACTGTCAAGGATATCACATCTTGGTGCCATATATGTCACACACAGTTGCCATATATGTTACACACAGTGCCTCACAGGCCTTCCAAGCCGTGCTTACTTTGTAATGAAAGAGGTGACAGGGCTCAAGCAATTTTTTTTTACATTCATAACTGATGCAGCAGAGGTGCCAGGACTAGGAACTGCCAAGAAGCGCTCAGCCCTGGCACAATGAAACACTGCTTCCAAGGGATACGTCCCATCTAGGGCCTTAGCTGATAATTGGTGGTTGTACTTCAGGTTAGCTACCTATGTCAAGTGCAGGGGAAATGCTGTTTAGTTAATACGGTTGCTTTTATATAAACAATTTTAGTAAGGGTTGGATTGCGTCCCATTTCTGCTGAACTTGATGAAAGAAGCTGTCCTAAGTAAGCATAAATGAAACCAAATAGGAGAAGCAAACTGACTGCAGCACCGCAAGTTTGAACAGTGAGGACTGATTTTAAACAACTCTTATTATATTCTGGGGAAGTCAGCTGTGTGGCATCGCTGTTTTAAATGGGTTTACGCCAGACGTGTGCCAGATAACCCGAGAGTCATGTGAATGGCAGAGAACATGATCCACAGGAGTGGCCAACTCACAGGTAGTGAGAGAATTTTTGCTACTTGTTGCAGCTGGTACTGTAACTGGTAAAAGGTGTTGCCCCTATAACAACTTGCAGCTTGTTGTGTTTCAGAAATGTTGAAGATTAACTTTAACAAGCTGATTGCTGACAAATGTGCCAGACAAGGTACATCCTGTGCTGCCAGACATGCCCTCTTGATTTTAATTATTATTTGTATTACAGTAATTTGATGGCTGCCATCTTGGCCAACATACTGAAGATTGAATCAGGGACCTCCAGAGCTAAAAGCATGAGCTGCTACAGCTTGCGGTAAAGTGCTCTAGCTGGGGCTGTAACACACTCAGATCCTCTGTGGATCAGGCAGAAGGGTGGGGGGACCTGTAACACACACACCAGCAGGTTACTGTAGTATCTAGCCAAGATTGGGGCCCATTGCGCTACATAATTTTCTAGTGAGGGACAGTCCCTAACTCAAAGGGCTTAAAATCTAAATAGACACGACAGTCTAAAGCCAGGCCCACTAGGAATGCTTTGCCAGAATAGCTATACCAGTATATTATGGGCTCCTATTGTGAATGAATCTGATCCTGAGAAAACTGCTTTTGCCGGCATAGCTTATTCCAGCCCAGCAACCCCCATCCCCTCCAGCAAACTAAGCTACACTGGCAAAAACACAGTTTTGCTGGTATCGCTGCATCTACACTAGGGGCTTTTGCCAGCACAGCTCTGTCAGTCACAAATCACCCCTCATGACCAACATCACTCTACCAGCAAAAGTTTGTAGTATAGACATAGCCTAAAGCTCAGAGAGGAAACAGAGGCATCGAGAAGTAAAACATGTGGGAGGATCACACAGAGCTCAGAATAGACTCAGGTCTCCCAGTACGGTGCAGTAACCACTGGATGAGACTGCCTACCCATTAAACCCATATTAATGTACTATGAAGACGAGTCTCTCTCTCTGTGTCACTGCTGCAGCACACTGGACTGTTATATAATTTCTGGCTGTGGAGTATGACCGTTTGGGATAATCATCAATGCAAACCTATGCAGGCTAAACAACAGGCAACATTCTTATCTAATATTTCATCCTCTCTGTAGATACAAATACAGGCTCTACTGATTAGCCCATCAAGTCTAGTATCCTACCAAGGTTAATATTAGCTGCTGCTTCAGAGGAGGGTGACAGACATATAAAAAATTTAACCAATTGTACAATCTTGTATAGTACATAAGGAAGAAATCCTTCACACAGGCACTGCAGCGTCACACTTTAAAGCATGAGGTTTAATTTTCTGTGACAGTTCAGTGTAGGTCTGTATACATCTCTATCAATCTGCAAACTCCATTCAGTTTTGTGAATGCCATTTTGATTATAAACTGTCCTCTACTCCTCACTTTTGCACTGAGCCTCCGTCCTGATCTGGGATACTCAGAAGGTGTAAGAAAAATCCTCAGACCTGGCAGAGGCGCTAACAATGGGAAAGCTATCAAGAGTCATCAGCGTTGGTGGTCTTCTATTCAAATGGGTCCACTCTAGAACTATAGGCTGATTGCAGTCCAGGGGAATCAAATTTCCCAGCTGGGACCCCAGAAGGGGCTACAGGTAAGTAGCTGATCACCTGAGGGGAGGTTTGAAGCTGCTTAGTGATCACCTGATAGAGGAGTCTAGAACTCTAAAGGTCAGATCTTCTTGAACTTGGAAGGCTCTCTTTAGCCATCCATCACCATGAATAGGAAGACTGAGCAGGAGGGGTGGGGTGAAGGAAGGTCCTGAGACTATGAAAGAACAGTAACCCCAAGCCTGAAGACTCTTGGAGTGGTGAGGACACTGGGGGAAGGGGCTTGGAAGCTGCAGCAAATTCACATTGCTATGATATAGCTGTGGTAGCATGTAGAATGGAAGCAGATGCTCATTATTTTTGCCTAGATCTGTAACTGTTGTGCTTTGTCTACAAGTGAAGTGTGTCTGGTTCACAAGTTCCTTTGCAAAGTCTGTGTGTTCCCATATTTTAACTGTCATGAGGTCCCCAAAGGTTAAAACAGTGAACTGGGGAAACCCATGAGGATGCAGCTCTGGGGTAGGGTGTGCTTAAACTACTAGAGAGATGAAGTATCACCACTGGTCTTGGGGCCTAAGGCAGCTGGACAGTGGGATCCCACAGCTCAAGAAGGGGGTCTACTCCCTAGAGTGTGTTAGAGGTAGGACTATGAGATAGCGTCTGGAAGCTGCTCAGACTCAGGGCTTGTCTACACTTATCAGGGAATCGACGCGCTGCGATCGATACATCGGCGGTCGATTTAGCGGGTCTAGTGAAGACCCGCCAAATCGACTGCAGATCGCTCTCCCATCGACTCCTGTACTTCACTGAATTGAGAAGAGTAAGGGGAGTCGATTGGAGAGCGTGCCCGTCGACATCACGTAGTGTGGACCCCATGGTAAGTAGATATAAGCTACGTTGACTTGAGTTACGCTATACACGTAACTCAAATTGCATAGCTTAGATCGACTTTTCCCTGTAGTGTAGAGAAGGCCTCAGTAGATTGAAATGCACATGAAACCCTAGGGTTGGATGCAATACAGTAGGCTGGTATCTGACCTCAAGGGACAGTTCAGACAGGGCTTTACTATTCCCATAGAACTGTTATACCGTCAGTGTCTACAAGTATGCCCAGAGCACTGGACAGGCACAGTTTTACAAAGCCAAATTAATAAAATAGAAGTTTATGATAATAAAACTATGCAGCCCTTTTCAAAATAAAATCCAGCTACTGTGTTTGACGTGAGCACCGGCAGCAATACACTGCAGAGGCTACCTATATATTCCATAAGTAGTAGTGCATTTTATTGGTTCTAGCTATAATACTCTAATTTTAATATGAGTTTATACACCTGTACCTCGATATAATGCTGTCCTCAGGAGCCAAAAAATCTTACCGCATTATAGGTGAAACCGCGTTATATTGAACTTGCTTTGATCCACTGGAGTGCACAGCCGCCCCCCCCCCCGGAGCACTGCTTTACCGCGTTATATCCGAATTCGTGTTATATCGGGTCGCATTATATCGAGGTAGTGGTGTAGTAATATGTTAAAAAATTGCCAAGGTTCTTGGCACTGTTGACCAAATTTAAAAATACAAATGTGTTCTTCTGTTGTTCTGTGGGATTAGATAAAAAGGAGCAGATGTTTTCCTTATAGCCTTCATGATCTTGAAATAACTCTGACAAAAACCCCTCAACGTTTTCAATTTTGCTGGCTAAACAACCCTAGCCTTATCAGTCTCTCATCAATATGCAGGTCTCATTGTCTTTTTATTACCTTTCTCTAACAATTTTCAACCCTTACTGTTACATTCATGGTCTTTCAGCTTGTAGATTTAGAATATGAAATTTGACTTGGTTTTGGATTCCTATAAATGAACTCTGAACACCAGCCTTGAGCTGCATAAATGTCTATAAAACAATGTCATGGAAATAAAATGTTGATAGTGTAAATAAAAGAGTAGAATTTACCACAAGATATTAAGCCAGCAACAACATGCCTCAAGCACTGCAGGTTTTCTGGTGAAAATATTAGTTATTAATTCTTTGTTGGGGATTAAGGCAAATTCAGGAAAGCAAACAGGAGGTTATATAAAGGGAATTTTCCTGATTTAGGATCTCAGTGATAGAGATACTGTTCTACACAGTTGATTGATCAGCAACAATTGATTAGGAAGTTTCACTGTTATTAAAGCTGCCAGGGAAAAAGAGGGTGGGAAGAGTGGGACTTGGCAATCCATTATTACAAGCCATTGAAGCACATGCACTGAATGTTGGGACCCTTGAATCTTGTGTATCCAAACAATGCAGTGTTACGTTTGTGGATGTCTGGGAAACTAAACACTCACACCAGCAGGTGTTCGTATAACAGAACAATAGAATTTACCATGTAAAGGAACAAGGAATATAATTTAAGAGAATTCAGGGCATCTTACAACACTCAGACAAACTAAGCAAAGCATTTAAGAGTATTTTCTTTTCCTTTACAGGTTGCTGGCATATATGTGATCTGGTATTTTCTTAAGGAATGTGATTTCCAGTTCACAAAGATAAGATTATTTCTTTAATTATATCAGTATTCTGCCCTTACATTGGTTATATTTTTACTGTAGATAAAAATGCCAACAAAATTGATGTTGTAAAGAATATCCTTGCTATTAATACCTATTTAACTTGTACATTTATATTAAGGGCCCCCTTTTTAAAAAAATAGGCAATTGTGCACCTAATTTCTTGCAACCATTTGCGTTTGCACATGCCAATAGCAAGTTAGACACTTAATTGACCATTTGCACATCCAGATATCCAACTTGCATGTCTAGTATGGTAACTGCTCATCAATTATATAATTCTTCACATGCATTTTTGACAACCAGTCTGGGGCTGAGGGAGGTCCAGCTCGCTCCCAAAACATTCAGAGGAGTAACAAGGTCTGTTGCTCCTTTAAAAACACAAAAGTACAGCAACTTGTGACTTTAACTGGAGTTAATAATTACTTCAAGTCAAACATGGTACTGGGTTGATTTAGAATAAAAGTAAAAAGTTTATTTGCTTAAAAAGAGAGCGGGTTTAAGTGAGTTCAGGTACGAGGGGTAAAGTCCCAAATGGTTACAAACCAATAAAAATGAAAAATGCTTTCCAGTGACTAAGACATAACAAAACTACAGCCTTGGTTCAAGGTAAGATTCTTACTACACCTCCTTCCAGCAAGATGGCTGATGACTCGGGTTGCCAGTTTTGGTTGGATATATTCCTGGAGGTTTCATCATATGACACAATCTTTAATTAAAGATTGATCTTTAATTCCTGAAGATTCCAGGACAATCCTGGAGGATTGGCATCCCTACTGACCATCCCTTGGTCAGGATCTCCCCAAAAGTCCAAAGGATGGGAGGAGTTCCTTTGTCGTCTTAGGTGAAAGATGATGTGGGGTTCTTTGCCCGTCTCTTTTATAGTCCAATGAACTTTTGACATGTACCTTCTCAAAGTCCAGTGCTCCTGCGGTGAGGAAAGGTGCCACGGAGTCTGACAGAGAAGGTTCCTTTCTGGTTTCTTCCCGGCGGATGCTTTTTACAATGCAAATTGATCTGTCCCTGCAGCCTCTGATATGCCAATGAATGGCTTCTTGACTGTGATTGCACCTAGATGGAGGTGATGGCCTTTCCTTTGCCTGGAAAAACTGGTTAACCCACTCCCCAGACGTATCTGGTTCAAACACATTTTAGTCCCATATATCCTTTACATTTATACAGTCCTTTAGGCATTTACCGTACATACATATGCAAAAATATTAATCATCAGTGTGTTACTGGTTTTCCAATGATACCTTACATGACACAAGTGAAGGCCTGCTGAAACTCTCTACCTGATACCGTGAGCCTCTTGCCTTCTGGAACTGGGATGCTTTTAGGGTCATAGCAATATTTTTTGATTGGAGTAATTAATATGATATAGTGTCAGTGACTGGAACATGGGCAGTCATGCCCAGTGGCTAGAGCAGGAGTCAGTAGTCAGGAATTTGAGTCAAAGGTCAGACTGAGGTCAGAAGTCAGGAATTGGAGCTGAGGGCCAGGTCTAGGTTGCCTGTACGGGCACAGGCACTGTTGTAACCATGGGCAAAAGCTTTGAGCAGCCACTGAACTACTGTTGCTGCTGGTCTTAAGCTCTGGTCTGTTGACTCTTCTGCCAGTCAGGCAGTGTAGCCCATCAGGCAGCCTGCTACAGGCCAGCTGCACTGTTAGGTTCCCCAGGGACTGGCTCTGCTGCAGGCCCTGATTCCTGACATATAATGTCTCATGAAAACCTAATCTAAAATTTATCTGAAATCAGCTTCTGCATAAAAGTTTTTATACGAACTGAGGATGGTCTGAAGAACCATAAACAGAACCTGGATTTCAATGTTTAAACTTAGGCATGTGCTCAAGTCCTTTGCTGAATTGGGGCTTATAGGGCTCTGGTGCAATGGCAAGTTATTTAGTATTAAAAATATTTTTAGTGCCTGGAGGCTTCACTGCAGTATCCAGGACTCATTGTGCCAAGTACTGTACAAATATGTACTGAACAGGTAGTTGCTGCTCCAAAGAGCTCACAGGCTTGGTTTATATCAGTTTGAAATGGACAAATGGAAGCGGGGATGGGAGCTAGGCAAAAAATTTTGACAAATAGTTTATTCACCAAAAAATGCTGTTTTGGTCACTCTGAAGTTATCTGCAAATTTGGGATATAATTTCCAAACTTTTTCCCTCCCCTCCAAGACTTAGGTGGCACAAAATGGCAGCAGCTGGCGCCCACCTTATAATTTAGCCCAGTGACGAGCACCCTCCCCTGGGATGTGGCAGACCTGGCTTCAGTTCCCCCTTTTGCCTCATGTGGAGCAGGGATTTGAAGTTGAGTCTCTTACATTGCAAGAGAGTGTCCTAACCACTGAGCTACAGGAAAGTCTGGGGAAGGGCTCCAGAAGTGTCTCCTGTTGAAGAAATGTCACTATATATAAATAAATATTTGTGTTGTTACAGCCATGTTGGTCCCATTATACCAGAGAGACAAGGGGGTGAGATAATATCTTTTATTTGGACCAGCATCTGTTGGTGAGAGAGACAAGTTTTCAAGCCATACAGAGCTCTTCTTCGGGACCTTTGAAAGCATGAAAGCTGGTGTCTCTCACCAACAGAAGTTGGTCCAATCAAAGGCATTACCTCCCCCATCTTGTCTCTCTATAAATAAATAGTCACAAGAGCAGAGATTTAAATTTAGTTCTCCTGCCTCCTAGGTAAGTGATTCTATAGACTGGTGGTCAGGGCATTCTCACTCACTGTCTCTGACTAAAGGACTACTTCCAGAGTACCAAGCACTATACATTTTCTTATCGTGTAATGCATAGATGGTACAGAAAGTGTGAGATTTTTTTTATTTTTGGGGGGGAGGGGAAGGGGTTGGGTTTGTAATTTAGTGACTGATTCTGTTTGGAGTTTATTAAATAACTAACTCCCCCAGAAATCACTTTTCAGAAAGGCTAACTAAAGATGTCTAATCTGTAGCTTCTAGGTCAAGCCATTTTAGAAAGATGATGAATTAAAAAGAGCTGGGAACAATTTCAAAATGTCAACAACATTTTTAATACTGCAACTTTAAAAATCTGATATTGCAAACTTCCCACAAATGAGATGTGGAATGTGAAATTTCTTGGGGATTGACATTTCTGGACGGAAGGTGTTGTAAAGGGTAGATTCAACTTCAGCTAATTGGATTCCAGCTCTTCTGTACTAGTTCTAATTCTTTCCAGAAACATAATTTTGGAAGTGTCATAAGTGCTGCTTATTTATGTTCCAAGGACCAAATTACTGGGCACAATATACAGTAATTTAGGGAAACTGGTCTCAAGCAATCAATACACCCACCTTTTCAGTTACAAGGTCTCAGAGGATCCACCTCTGTTACAAAATAGAGCAGTGTTCCTTTCACAAATGCTAAAGTTTCCTGTTGTTTTAGCTTCACTTCTACACTTAATTTCATTCCTTGTTCTCTTAATTGTCACAATCTGCACACATGCATTAAAGCAAACCAGGAGAAAAAAAATGAAAGCCTTTGGATAATAGCCACTTTTCAAAAGCGTAATAGCTTGAGCATTTAACAATTTATTTTTGAAATGCCTCCAAGCAATTTGATCAGATTGTGATCTAAATATTGAAAATATATTTTTAAGCTGACATTGTCAGAATTTTAAAGATGCAAAAGAGCAACTAAAAACTGATACATTTCTAATAGTCACTGCCACAAAAAAGTCAAACTAATATTAAATAACCTTCTTAATATACTGAAAATTAGCCCAGCTATAATTTCCTAGCCCAGAAATACTGAGACAGCCTCAAGGGCTTAAGTCTAACAATTTAAACTCACTGTTTTAAAGCCGTATGCAATGATGTTGTAGCTATGTTGGTCCCAGGATATTATTTTAAAATTGTACTTTTGAATATTTTAGGTAAGCAAATTATGTCAGATAAGTACTTTGAACATATTACTTTGTTACCCTTTAATACGTTCAAATATACAGTTTCGGTTTTGACACAATCAAGAGGTTTCTGAAACTTTACAAGCCGATTTCTTGGAATCCATGTGTTTGACTCTCAGGAAGTAAACACCATTAGGGCATTGTATATATTGTTCCTGTAAATCAGAAAATGCTCCTCAGAAGTGCCAAAAAGAAGGGGGGAGAGGAAAAGCCTCAAACATCTAAAAATAAGCCCATTCATGCTATGCTCAAATGAATCTGTCAAAAAGGAAGAACTACAAAGATAAATTACCTCTGTTGTTTGTAGCATCTGACAAACTGGAATAACCTTTCCTGACCGCTGAGCCTGTTCCCCACCTTTGTTCAATGCTGCTGAATGCTGTTAAAAGGAGGATTCATCTTATCTCCACGGCAGCTGCATTTCAAAGTGGGTGGTGAAGCTACCCCTACACATGATCTCTCTCTGCTAGTGAAAGCTAAGCTCCTGTAATTAATGGTGCCACAGGACTCTCTGTTGCTTTTTACAGATCCAAAGTACTTCAGAGATCCTCAGATGCTGCAGAAATGCAAATTGCTGTTATCACTAACACCAGCCCAAATTGCCCCACCTTTTCTCCCTAGTAGCTTCACATGCATATAAAACAGGAGGATTGACAGAAAAGAGCCCTTGAAACCTAACAGGAAAGGTACTTATGGGTAGAGGAACAATTGCCCAAAACTCAGCCTGTGGGACATCCGCCAAGGGGAAAGAACAGTGTAACAAATACAATTCTACCTCCCCCTGCCAGGATCTACATGCAGGTGAACTCAACCTTGCTGTCAATGGGATGAAAGATTTTTGATGTATCTAAATGAACTATCATGGACACTTGACCTTTGTATGTGAATAGAAAATTATTACCCAGATAAATTAAAATAGCAAATTCTTTGCACCACATCTTGGGTTAAAGCCATACTGGAAAAGGTCAGAAAACTCCAGATGGCAACAAAACCTTCCCCAAAAACATGAAGTGAGAGGCTAGATGATACCTTTATAAAAATGTAACTGATTTCTGCAATAATGCTTCACAAATACTACAGATTGCAAGACAGAGGTTTCTGTGCGCTTTGGATTGTTACTGTAAAAACACAATAGTATTATTTTATAAGAGTAATAAAAAAGACTGCAGCATCAAGATGAGGTTTCTTAAGCAAGAGCCTAACAAATGCTAATGTTAGGAAACACAGACCTTTGCCTTCTTCAAGAGGGAAGCATTGACAATCTCAGCAAACATTGAGCCCATTAGATTTAATTAGGCTTCACCTTCCAGGCCACCTGGTGAATATCCACTGTCTATTCATTCCATGACATCTTTGCTGAAGCTGCCAGCGAACATAGCAGTTAGAGCCAGGTAGGTTGGTGGTTTTGTGATGTGAATGCTTGACCACATGCTACTACATGGAGTTCTGCTAAACAGCTCATTTCACACAAGGCACTGAGTAACCATCTTAGATGGTAACTCTGAGTTATGGCAATTTCTTGCAATATCGTTGGGAGATATTATTGAATTAAGTTTAAGTATCTTGGGAGTCCATAGTACTAAATGCAAAGACTATGTATTATTGTGGGCCTAGAAGATCAATGGACTATATTGAACAATGTGGCAGATAAGGATGAACTTTTGAGACAATTTTATACAATTTTATCCCCCTGCTAACACTCACTTGTTAACTATTTGAAATAGGCCACCTTGATTACATTGGCCTCATTAGCACTACAAAAGTGATTTCCACCCCTTCTTATCAACTGTTGGGAATAGCCCACTTCCACCTTAACTGAATTGGCTCATTAGCACTGACCCCCCACTTGGTAAGGCAACTCCCATCTTTTCATATACTGTGTATTTATACCTCTCTACTGTATTTTCCACTCCATGCATCTGATGAAGTGGGCTGTAGCCCACGAAAGCTTATGCCCAAATACATTTGTTAGTCTCTAAGGTGCCACAAGGACTCCTCATTTTTCTTTCTTTTCTTTTCTTTTCTTTTGTGAGACAATGTGTGTGATGTGGATTTTCTGGGAAGTATCGAGCGGGAGGTGAATGCAAATTTCCTCCCCTACCTCTTTGAAGCTATGCTCTGATGAGGGGGTGACTGCTGATTACTTCTTCTCAGGGTCCCAAGATTAAACGCCCAAACTGTATATAGGAGTGACTCCCAGATTCATAGGAGTGCTTGTTCTAACAGCTGTTATGAATTTGATACTACAGAAAAACCCCTTGGTGGGGACTGAAGGACTGATCACCTGCCAGTGCCCATGTCGGAGTTGGGGTGATCTCTGGTAAGCTTATTAGCATGGGTGTAGGTTCTTTTAAGAACATAGGAACGGCCACACCGGGTCAGACCAATGGCCCATCCAGCCGACTAGCAGAGGGTCCATCAGGTGGCGGAAATCTTCTGAAGAACACAGCAAGAGGTCAAAATATTTTGATTTTGTGACGTCCTTTGGATCACTAAACCAGATTACAATGAAGAAATTCTCCTGCATTACCAATGATGAAGCCAAATCAATGACAGAAAGAAATCTTGCCATTTTAGGGTCATGCGAAATACAGAGAACTTTAGATTTTTAGCAGCAAGTTTTACACACAGTGACACGTAAACTTGCAGGAAAGTTCTGTTTTTTATTTCTGACAAACATCCCAGCTTTCATAAGGGCGCTCATGCACAAATCATTCCAGGTGAGAGTCCATGCCTGTAGAAGGCACAGCACAGAATTCGCAGCCCAGGTGGAGGGGGGGCTAAGGTGGCTTTAAGCCATTGCAACCATGGGCTGCTTCAGGAGTTGGATTGAGAGAGTCTTGAGGGGCCTAACGCACAGCAGCCTCACCAGGCTTCCCTATGTATGGCAGTGCAGTGTAAATTCTTCACAGCCTGCACACCCCGTGGTCCTGCCCCCAACACACCCCTTCTGCCCAGCTCAACCCTGGCACATCCTGTACAGTAGGGCTTGCGTGGAGTCATTGGAAAGCAGCCTTATGACCGTCTTCCATAGTTCATGCACCAGGGAAATCCTCCCCCAGATGGACATGGGGGTCCTTTTACGCAACATAAAGGGGCTGCAGTGGGCACGAGGATCTCAGCCTGCATCTCTTCCTCACTCCCTTTAAGTCTCCATGAAAATGGAAAAATTCTCTTCTTAAACGTTGCAACGATTTCATGTGATGTTGTCATTGCCTGTAAAATGAAGACTGCCCTTGGTCTGAGTGAGTTACCTAACGCAGTTCCCCAGTATATTCTGTATTTTGGATGTGCAAATCTAATCCCCCTTCAGCATTTCGGATATACTGTAGAACTGAGAGATCAAATGTGATATTAACAACTGCAATGAAATTGCTCCTAAAGGAGTAAAGCTGTGGAATGTGCTGTTTACATTCTCGTTTCTATTACATTAACAAGGGCATTTTAACGATTAAACTGTTTACAAACATGTATTATGCACACTGTGATAGCACCTGGAAGCCCCGGTCAAGGATCAGGCCCCATCACGCTAGATGTCCTAAACATAATGAACTGACTGCTCCAAAAAAGCTAAAAATACACAGTGCTTACAAATAAACTAGACTCGTCTCACATTCAAGCAGTGTAGTGTCCACTGACCTGTTCATTAAGAAAGTCCTTCATGATGCCGTGTGGCAGGTTCCAGAGATCCAGCAGACAGACAGTTAATAAACTCCCCAGTCACTTCTCCTCTAGCCCATATGCACCCAGGTGAGAAGGATCAGGGTAATGAGGCCGGGCTTCTGGCAGAGCACTCAGAAGCTAAGGATTTATACTGCTGAGCCTTAAAAGAAGGGGATCCCTGGGAGAGGGAAGGGAAAAGAAGGGAGGTTACAAGGGAATGCGCTACCCAGGGTTTTTAAGGCTACACAGCTGCCTCTATGCAAGGCTAAGAGGGATTCTGTTCTCTTCCTTGCCAAAGCAGAATCATTTTGTTTGCCATTGATTAAAAGCCCTAAGGTGATTTGGTTTGAGGTTTTGTTTGTTTAGAACCTCTTTATCAAACTCCTGGGAACAAACACTTGAGGATAAAGCCTGAGTGGGTGGGACTCTTGGGGGGATCTGACTGACTCTCAGCTTTCAGACCCTCCACATTTCAAGGACATCTCTCAGGGCCACTCTCTAGTGATCTGCTCCTGTAACTCTTCCTGTGTCGGGGAGCCCTACCCATAGGAACTCTAACCCGAGCTCCAAGTACCCTAACAATTGGAACTCTAGCCCTAGGGCAGGGACCCCGCAGTGTTCCTTCTAATTTTTTTATGTCCATATGCGGAATGAATTTTGTTATGTGCACTAACATAGAGGTGATGTGTGACACAGGTCCGCGCTGGGGCCGGCAGGGAGGGGCGCCTCTCCCCGCCGCTGCAGGTCCGTGCTGGGGAGAGGCATCTCTCCCCGCTGCAGCCCTGAGCCCCTGCACAGGGCTGAATAGGCAGCCGCACAGCTTAGAGGGAACTTAGGCAGGGAGCCCTACACATAGGATCCCTAACCCTAGACCCAAGTAGCCTACTCATAGGAACCCTAACCATAGCTCCAGGTACCCTAGCCATAGAAACGCTAACCCTAGTTCCAAGCTGTGACCCGAGGTGCCAAGAGTACTGAAAAAGCCACAGTCAGAGCAGGCTACTAAAAGGAGAGCAGATTCTGCCAAAACTGGTGGTTAACACTGAAGTTAGATTCACCAACCAGCCACAAACTGCTCCTGATACCCCACACTGGTTATCAAGAGGCCAAAAAAAGAAAGAAATCACACAGCCCCCTTCATTGCATTCCAGTTCTCTGGCTCCCAATCAACACCTAGGTCCAGCACAGTGAGAAGTTATTTCAAAAACTCTACTCACTATACAAAATGTTCTTCTGAACCCCAAAGGGCCAGCCACATTGGCTTCTCTCAATGGGTTCATGGGCCATCCAACAGGCTAGATAGTGCTGGTGCCAATCTGTCTGGGGGAGTCACCCAGAAACACAGCACAAGTTTGAGATACCAATATACCATACATATTTATAACTCCCGATACAAAGATGATAAATACATATAAACAAGATGATCATACTTAGCAAATCATAACTTTTCCACTGATACCTTAACGTGGCATATCTCAAAAGATGCAATTTTGTAATATTGGTACCAATAACATAAATGGTCACCATAATCCATACAGCGTCACAATACCCTGCCCATAGGACCCCTAACTCTAGGGCGAGGAGCCCTACCCATAGGACCCCTATCCCTCGCTCGAAGTACCCTATCTCAAGTGAGTAGCAGGCCCCGGAAGCAGCTGCTTTGTTAGTCTAGTACAGGGGTTCTCAAACTTCATTGCATCACAACCCCCTTCTGACAACAAAAATTACTACATGACCCCAGGAGGGGGGACCAAAGCCTGAGCCTGCCCAAGCCACACTGCCCCGGGTGGGGGAGCCAAAGCTCAAGAGCCTGTAACCTGAATCCCACCGCCCAGGGCTGAAGCACTCAGGCTTCAGCTTCAGTGCCGGGCAGTGGGGCTCGGGCTTGGGCTTCAGCCTTGGGCCCCAGCAAGTCTAACGCCTGCTCTGGCAACCCCATTAAAATGGGGTTGTGACCCACTTTGGGGTCCCGACCCACAGCTGAGAACATTGTACCAGAGAGACAAGCTGGGTGAGGTAATATTTTTTATTGAACCAGCGTCTATTGGAGAGTGTTAAAGTGTAAGCCCTTTGCCTGAATCATATTAACAGGGTAAAATTGGCTTCTCTTTTTCAATATGTATGAAGAAAGCCTGCAAGATTGCTTTGGTGCATCTCAGTTATCAAGCAGCTATTAGGTATTTATTTGGACAGAGTTAATTGAAACCTGGGGATCTCGTCGAATAGCTGAATAAAAACATTGTGTTCATTGATTGCATTTTATTGATTATTTACAAGTGCAACTAGACTGTTGTGTTTATAGACCATATAACTCTCAATTTTCATGCACTAGCAGAAATAGTAAGATATCTGCATTGTGAATGATACAAGGGAATGTTTAAATTTTGATGTGGAAAGATTTATTTGCTGGAAATAAAATCCAGAGGAGGTTTTAAAAAAAGTTTTTATTTATTTTAGTCTACATTTTTGGCCAGATTGTGTCTCTTTAAATAAATCGCAATTACTTTCATATGCAAATACACTGACTATTTTTAAGCTGCTAAGTAGGCACCACTGCTAGTTGTGCTGAATATGCACTTGCATGCTTAGAGGGCCACACCTTGAGGCCAGGCTGCTTACTTTTATTCTCCAAAGCCGATGTGCTTAGTTGACTTTAGTAGAGCTGAAATTTATGATTTGTTTCCCCCCCCAAAATGTTCAATATTTCATGTCATTTTGTGCCCTGAAATATCTTTATTTCAGATTTTAGAGTCTTTTCACTTTGAAACCTGGAAAGCACATACACACAACTACTGAGCACTGGAAAGGTCACAGCCACCAAACCAAGACTGGAAGTGCTAGAGTGGCATTTTAATTTGGTCCATTGTAGATGAGTCGGAAAAAAAATATACTGAGTCATTAACCCCTTCTCCCTGTCCCAGCTTTACTCCTTCACAGGTGACCCTAGGCTAGGGGATAAGAGAGTGCATCCACACACACACAGAGCTGTCTGATCACGGATCCACTTCTCTATTATAAGCTGAAGTGTCTTCTTCACTGGGCCTAGCCCCCTCTCCCACACAAAAATGGTACACACAAAAAGTGAATAAACGGAGGCAAGAGGAACAGCAGGGACAGAGATTTTTTTCAGCCTGGTTTCCAACCAGGATCCCTTCTCATTGCTGAGTTTACGCACAATGTTGTTTAATCTTACCTGCTTCCTTAGTGACACACCGACCAGAACACGTGGTCTGAGCAACAGTGTTGGGGCAGAACAGCCACCAGTAAGCCTGAGGGAGTGAGAAGGAGCTGAAGCCCATTGTAGAAGGGATCCCATTAGACCTAATCAGGGTGAAGAGTACTAGGACGGCTTAGCTCACCTGTGGGCTATTTGGGGTCTGCCTGCTATTCTAAAAGCCTCTTTTTTGGGAACCAGAACTGAAGAGGGAGAGTTAAGCAGGGACAGGATCTTTCCTTGTTGAAAACGTTAAAATCCACTTAATTACCCAGCTAGGCATCCGAGTCTCAGGGTTAGGAGTGCAGCCGAAATGCATTCTTTTGGAACTTTACTTTCCCACATTAAACATCCTAAATAAATCATTGCAGAGATTGTCACTAGTGCTCCTCTGCACTGGGTCCTCCTGTCCCTTTTCACTCTGCACCTACCATTGTGTAATAAATGCAGTAGCAGGCTTCTTACTGAAGTGTCACAAGCGTAGGAACAAACCAGTCTAATGCTGCATTTTTTCTGAGTTTAATTAGTGCTTGTTCCTCTACTGGCCCTTCCAGATTGGTTTATGTTGGCCCTTGTACACAAAGGCTGGAGACTCCTGTGTAAGGATACAGACATGTAGCATAACTAGTGTGTACATATACCACAATAGGTGATTTCATTCTGAAAAAGATCTGCCACATATGTACAATCCCTTCTGATGCCCCTCAGCCCAACCTGCCATCCCCTTCACTGTTCTGAAGTCCCTCCCAAGCACGGCTTGTTTAGCGGATGGCTTTCATGTTGTAGTTTATTAAGGTTCCAAAATAAGAACTAGCAAGGAGCCGCTCTCATTTTCATTTCTGGTGCCAAACAGCATCCTATTGTGCTCCAAACATTTGGCAATGAGTTCTTCAGAAGGGATTTCTACAGATTCCCCATCACATGGCTCCCAGCGAGAAACAAAAACAAAACCCACCGATCTGCAGAGAACAGCAGCAAAGTCACCATGACTCATTTGGTTTTTTTAGGGCCTGCTCTTGAGGGATGCTGTGTATCCCTAACTCCCAGCCACATCAGGGTGAGCTCCGGCACTTCTCAGGATCAGGCCATAAAATACCTCTTTAGGAGGTTCCTTGTGCTCTCAGGCCCCTGCCACAGGGCTGGCTGCTCTGCCTGTACTGTACGAAGAGCAGAGTGCTTATCAAAGGAGAATCCCTAGTGACATCAAACCCAGCGTTGCAGGCAGGATCTTGACAGCATAAGGTAGCCTTGAATGGTCAGTTTCTTGGGGAAAGAGAAATAGGAAAGAAGACCAGGAGCCAGACAGAGAGAGCATGAAAGAATAGAGGTGGAGAAGTTTCTCCTATTCTCTTAATCCTCACACGTGCCTCACCCCCATCAGCTTGGGGCCTGCATCGTTCCCCTGACCAGAATTTCTGATGCCTCCTAGGCCCTGAATTTACCTTTTCATGGCTATCCTATTTTTATCTTTTTCTTCTTCTGCTTTGTCCAGGTTGGAAAGCAGCACAGCCAGTTGCTTTGGGGCCTGCAAACCAGAAACACGAGAGAAAGACGCTGTCAGTTTAGAAGCAGATCTACATGAAGAACTTCACATTACTGACCGTCTAGTTTGGCTGCTGCCAATACAATGTGTGCGCTTTGTCACAGGTGAATGCTTTTCAGTTCCATTGCACTGCTTCTGACGAGTTCAAAATGCAGCAGCCAGTTATTAATGTACGCCTCACATCATCTGAGGGAGGTAAAGAAGGGTTATTCCCATTTTACTAGGATTCTCAACCCCAAAAGTTCAAAAATCTTAAGTTACACCCCCCAAATCACAAGACTGACCCCAAAATCATGAGAATTTTTAAACAAGATTAAATCATGCTTTTGGGGTCTGTCCTCTGAAGTTTGAACTCCCCTGACCAGCCCCAATAGGTGTGTGACAGTTACAATGTTGCTAACCCTGTATAACAGCATGACAAAGTGGCTGCGACTTGGCTCTGTTTTATTAGAGACCTGGGTTCTATTCCCAGCTCTGCCTGAAGTGATCCTGCGCAAGCTCTCAGGCTGTATCTTCACGGTGGAGTTAACACAAGTCATCTCCATTCAAGACACTCCTCCCAAGTTAGCCTAGCTCAAGTGAGAGTGGCCACGCTGCACAACGACGCTCGAGTTGCTGTAACCACACTGGTACTGAACTCACTCCATGTGGCATTAAGGCTTCCGGGGGCATATCCCAGGGTTCTCAGCACCACAGCAATCTGAGCTGCTTTTTGAATTCTTTCCCAATGAATTGTGGGAAAACTTGCCTGTCCTTTCTGGGAACAAAGGGGGAATTGTGGGAAGGCATTGTAGGACTAGCAGCACTCAAGTGGAGCTGCATCCACTCTGCAGAGGGATCATGTTAGCAGCTTCTCAGGTCAGCCAACTCCCATTAAAAGCTCCAGCACACTCATGCTAAGGGATTTTGTGTGTGGACAGGACAAGGACAAGCCCTCAGTTATCTATCAATGGGTGAATGATAGTTATCTCCCCTAAGGTAGCAGTGTGAGGCCCTGGTTAATAATAAAGTTTGAGAAGGCCACAAAATATTAATAATTTCAGTGGAACGTACGGGACTAGAACTTATTTTTTCAGACTACAGGGCATTGTGTGGGGAGTCCCACTCTATCTTTTCCAAAATTGTATGAAGACAGGAGCTTGTCCTATTTTCATGAGTGCTTCGCAAGGAAGGCCCACAATCACGATGCTTGAAATAAATTTGTGAGAGCTCGGAACACTGTTTTACAGACTGCCTTCACACACACACACACACCCCGCAAAAGGAAGCACAGAACCAATGTTTAGAACAAGACACAGTCTGAGGTGCAGATCAAACTTCTGAAATATTTGCCTCACACTGTAATTGGTGCATAGATTTAAATACTTACTAGGCCCTGAAAAGTGAACAGTAGATTTTAGGTCACTTGTATTTTCATAGCACAAGTGATGCCACTTGAAAATTAACATTCTCCAAATTTCATTCCATTTAACATCGTGTAAACAGCAAGAGGTTTGTCTTGCTACCATTAGAAATGGGGCCCATGAGTTGTATCACAAACCAGCGCATTTACAAATATTGCAGAGGACCTGCAAGTGCTCAGAGGACAAGGCCAGCACGTACTAAGAGCCCCACCTAGTGGCTAACTCGAGTATAAAGGGAAGGAGATACAACGGAGAAGCAGGACTTGTAGGAAAATAACAGCTGCAGAATGACAGACTGAATAAAGTGGCTCTCAGTGCAACAGACGTGAAGAGCATCTCTGTGTAAGCTCGAAAGCTTGTCTTTCTCACAACAGAAGTTAATCCAATAAAAGATACTACCTCATCCACCTTGTCCCGCTAATATCCTGGGACTACCACAGCTACAACACTGCATACTGTAAGCAAGTTATTTTCCAACCTTTCAGTTCTTAACTGTGTAACTCTAATTCCAATGTAGATTTTTTTTAAATAATGGAAAAAATATGGAGATAAAAACATAGAAAATGGAAGCCTCACTCTCTGGGGTATTGAAGCTCTATTGATTTGCAACAAATTAGCAATAGAGCATGTAAATATGGAACTCTTTGGCTTGACATCACCAAAATACCTGGCCATCCCACTTTACTTGGTCTGCAAGAGACCCACCTACCCCCACCCCAGTTAATGTTGTGAGCTTCACTGCTCCTAAGGTGCATCAAAGGGGGGCTTCTCCTGCAAACATTACAAAGTGTGTATCCTTCCCTCTATACCTGCAGTACACTGGTCATTATACAGCTATATCAGCCATATCTGCATGTGCAGCGCAGCCTTCTTTAGCTGAAAGCCATGGGATGTACTGTGCGTGCACAGCATACGAAAGAGATGTATAGGTCAAATCAAAAACAATTTCCACCAGAGTTTCAATGAAGGCTAATGCCATATAAAATTCTAACTTTCTGCTCACAGTTACTTTGTCTAAAGACAGAGGAGACATGTGGGGGAGAAGAGGGCACATGAGGTCACGTGACCCCTCAGAGTTGCTGCTTGGCTTGTACTGAGCATGCTCACACAGACTGAGCATGCTCAGTAACATCTGCTGAAGCCACTGTCCTCACTCTGCACCGCCTCCCCCCACCATTGGCAGATATGGGTTGTCTCTGGCTAAAGAACAGTTCGAAAAGCGATCACAACACTTCATAGTGGGGAAGAGTATTCCCCTGACCCCCCTACTCAAAAATAACTGACTCATGCTTGTTCAAACTCCCTCTTCCCTCCCCCAGAACCATACATAAATTCACCTTCAGGTAAAGACCAAGCCTGAAAAATGTCAGCCTCGAAGGTGAAAGTATCCAGAAGTTATGTGAGACTGAAAACAAGGCTAGAATGGGAACTCCTTGTCTTATGCAACTTTAGTGTCTGCTGTTGCTCCCACTCGAATACACTTATTTATTAGTCTTAAAAAATGGTTAAATAAGTACAGGGAAAATAAAATAGTTAAAGAATGAACCAATCTTTCAAAATTCAAAAATATGCCAAAGAAATAACACCCCAGGCAGCAATGGCTAACTACATGCAATATAAAAACAACTCTTATCAGACTTGCAGGCTGAGACTCCTACTGTATGTATCTGGATGACTGGATCTTTCCACCCTTAGATCCCTCTATTCAGCCCATAGCCTATGAGCCAGGGCAATTCACCTCTACCCCAGCCAGCTTCTAGCCTAGCCCCAGTCTCTCTCTGCTAGTCGACAATCCCAACCAAAAGATGCATTCCATGCCTGTATCCCTGGCTCCCAGGAAGGGCCCGGGCAGGGAGCCAGACATTCCATTGCACCTTCCAGAGTAAACACTGTGGGTTTCTACCTCATACGAGGTGGAGAGAGTTGGGGGGAAATGATAACATATGGAAGCGTTACAAGCCAGGTTTAAGATCAGTGAGGGCTGGGCTGGCTACTAAGGTTCCAGAACTGTGCTCCTGTGTGAAAACACATTTATAGTTATTGGCACTAAAAGAGGAGGGCGGAGGTGGGGGAGGGATTATTTGGGGAATAAAAAATGCCTGTGATACTGGACTTTTTGTTTTAACTGTCGTCATGACTTATGTCCCTTTGCATCTCCACCAGCTTGTGATTTGTCCTATAATATATTCATGATAAAACAAGCCCAACAAGAACACACCTCATCATCATTTTACATTAGCCTTTCCCTCTAATGTTTTGCATGAAGGTTAAAATGTTTTCCATACTCGAGTTCAGCTGGTTCTTCCTCTTCTTCCGGTTGTTTCTTCTCTGTCAAGAAGTGTTCAGTTATCTGAACCACAAAAAATATTTACAAACAGGAATTTCTTGACTAAATACTTCCATCTAACAACAACATGCAGCAAATCTTAAAAGAGCAGCTCTACTCCAGATACTATGAAAATGGCATCTTTCAGTTAACAAGTCTGCTCCCTGTGTTACTTCTACTTCTGTTCCTGATGAAGCTCCAGTCCACAAAAGCACTTAAGCATGTGTAACTTTAAGCCGTGAATAATTCCCGTGGAACGCCCTCCAGTTCTGAATATCCTTTCGGGATGGGGTAACTGGTACTGCACGCAGTATTCCAGGTGAGGCTGTACCATTGATTTAGGGGAAAGTATTATAATGTTTTCGGTATTAATCTCCATTGCATTCTTTATGCAGCCTAACAGCTTGTTAGCTTTTTTGACCACAGCTGTGCACTGAGCAGAGGTTTTCATTGGGATATCTACAATGATCCCCAGGTTCCTTTCCTGAACTAATAATTAAGACCTCCATAAGGTGTAGAAGTAGCTTAATTTTTTCCTTCCAGCATGCATTACTTTGGATATAATGATATTGAATTTCATTTGCTGGTGTGTTGGCCATTCACCTAGCATGTTTAGAGCTCTCTGAAGTGCCTCACAGTTCTCTCTGGTCATGACTAACCTAGATAACTTTGCGTTATCTGCAAATTTTGCTATGTTGCTACTCATCCTTCTTTCCAATCAGTAATAAATATATTGAACACCACAGGAGCTAGTACAGACCGTTGAGGCTCCCTGCTGGTAATCTGTTACAAGGATGAAAATTGCCCATTATTTAATCTTACTCTTGGCTTTCTGCCTCCTCACCAGTCATTGATCCATGACAGTACTTTGCTTCTCTCCCCATGACTCCTTAGCTTCATTAGGAGCCACTTGTGCGGGACCCTGTTGAAGGTCTTTTTGAAATCTAAATAAATTGTCAACTGGTTCTCCTTTTGTGGCCCTAATAACACATCAATGCCAGAGGGCAAGGGATTGCCCGACATGGAGCAACAAGTGTCAGCTGACCTGACCAGCTCAGGGTAGGTATAATATATGTGTAAAAGGTGTCATGTAAGGTACATTAGAATCTCAGAGTTACGAACTGACCAGTCAACCACACCCCTCATTTGGAACCAGAAGTGCACAATCAGGAAGCAGCAGAGACAAAAAATAAAAGCAAAAAAGCAAATACAATACAGTACTGTGTTAAACATAAACTACTAAAAAAACAAAGGGGAAGTTTTAAAAAAAAGATGTGACAAGGTAAGGAAAGGTAAGGTAGCATTTTTCTTTTGCATAGTAAAGTTTCAAAGCTAATCAATGTTCAGTTGTAAACTTTTAAAAGAAGAACCATAACGTTTTGTTCAGAGTTACACACCTTTCAGAGTTATGAACAAACTTCATTCCTGAGGTGTTCGTAACTCGCGGTTCTACTGTATCATATGTTAAGTGGCAACACACTGGTCATCAATATTATTAGGTGGTCATGGGCGGCTGGTGATCCGGCCGCCCAGGGAACCTAACTCGCAGCCACTCCCCTTGAGGCCGAGGCCCCACCCCTCCCCTGCAGGAGCCCAAAGCTCCCCCACCCTGGCCCCCAGTCCCAGCGCTGGACAGCCGGGGGGGTGTGGGGGGGAGGAAGGCCACAGCCCCGGTGCGCCACAGCCTCAGTGCCCACAGCCCCTGGGCCGCATGGCCACAGCCCTGGCGCTGCAGGTGGCCAGGCAGCGCGGTCACCGCGCTCCCAGCCCCGGGGCTCTGGGTGTCTGGTCAGCGCAGTTGCCGCAGCCCCAGCCCCGGGTGGCCCCTAGTTCAAGTGCTTGGGTGGCCGGGCAACGTGGTCGCCATGCCCTCAGCCCTGGTGCTCAGGTGGCTGGGCAGCACGGTCGCCGAGTCCCCAGCCCTAGTGCTCTGGGCGGCCCCCAGTCCCGGTGCTCGGGCAGCCAGCCCTGGAGCGCCAAGCGGGCAGCGCGGCGCAGCTCCAGCTGCCCCAAGTCCCTGCTGGAAGCATGCTGGCCTGGGGGCAGGGCCACGGGGAGGCACAGCCTATGATACCTGCCGCCTATGTAGGTGGTGTATGTATGTATGTGTTATATGAAAAATTATAAAGGTGTGCTGGAAATATATTCTTAAAAGGTGTTTGGCAGGCAAGGCTGAGGTCACCTCTTTCTAGACAAGGAATGTAGTTCTGCCTGCTTGAATGTGTCTCCAATGTAAGTTGAGCAAGGAGAGACAATGAAATTACGTTTACATGAAAGGCAGAACAAAGCCATCAGGCAAACCAGAGTGGAGGATTTTTAGTGTCTAGCAAAGCTCCCAGGCTTATCTTGTGAAAATGTTGTGCGGGTTTCCTTTGGGGATGAGGACTGATAGGTCAGATACAGAGTGATCACTCTGTGAAAAGACGAGTCTAGGAGCCTAAATTCATAACTTTGCTAGATGCTAAAAATCATGGTCTGAATAAAGATGCTGGATGTATGGTTTATTACAACAATCTGCAACCCACTAACCCACCTTGTTTTTCTGTGACTACTGGAGTGTTAACAGGCCCCTTCACCTTGAATGGTCCCTTAGAAAATGTGCTAGCTACTTAGACTAAACCATCTGTTCCACCTTGTATTTAGCTGTGACACTCTGAGTACCTTTCCCAGACCTGAAGAAGAGCTCTAGAAGCATGTCTCTCTCAACAACAGATGTTGGTCCAATAAAAGATATTACCTCACCCACCTTGTCTCTCTAATATCCTGGGGCTGACACGGCAACACCACCACTTGCTCTTGTTTTGTTACACAACCATCTCAGTTCAGCATTTCAAATGGAAGAGTGAAATCCTATGCCAAACTAACAGGCTGGTGCTGTGTACTGTCTCTTTAAAGGAGCAGCACACTTGAAAGGGTTTTGTGAGTGTTGTAGGGAAAGGGACTGGACACTGCAGGGCAGATGGTTTTGGGGAGACTCGGGTCTGGAAGGGCTGTTGGGGGACACCCTGCAAGGAGTAACTAGGCGGAAGCCAGGGTGAAGCCACTATACTGTGAGCCAGCTATTGGTGGCAGGGCTCTGAGCTAAGGCTGCACTGCACAGAAACACCCATGGTTACAGGGCAGGTGGTGACACCATCCCTTACTGACCCAGGCTGAACCCCAAAGCGTCACACCTTTATCCACTACTTTACTGATGTGTTCAAAGAATTCTAAGAGATTAGTGAGACATGATTTTCCTTTGCTGCGTTTGTGCTGGTTAAACCCTATCAGATCACAATCTTCCATATATTTTGTTATTCTCTTTTAATTATCGATTCAACCAATTTGCCAGGTACAGATGTAAGACTTACAGGTCTATCATTCTCTGAATCACCTTATTGTATTTCTGTAATGAAAGGAGGAACTGCACGTGGCCTCTTTGGATAATACACACTATCTTGTTAATAACAGTAAACACCTTACATTTTTATAAGGCCTGCCATTCAAAGAATTTCAGTGCACTTTAAAAACCTCAGTATTAAACCATACACCACCTGTCTGAGGTAAGGACGTATTCAGGCCATCACACTTATGAGGAAATTGAAACTCAGAGAGGTAGCAGGCAGCTTATAGCTAATCTGGAAACAGAAGGAGAACTGTATATTCCATGCTGCTTTTCACTCTCACACCTGCCCCTTCTGGGGAAATGATGCTTTAAATAAGATAAAATCCTGTGTGTCCAGGCCTGGTGGTTTTATTTTCTTACCTCCTCAACTTCATCTCTTAGGTCAATTTCCACAAAAGTAGACAGGTCTTTCTAGGAGAGAGGAGTGAGTAGAAGACAGTGAAGCATTAAATGAATTGAAAATCTTTAAAAAAAAATGAAAATGAGGAAACAAAGAAAGAAAACAAGAATTAACATATGGTAAAACCTAGTAAGTGACTACCAAAGGCACTGGCCAAAATTGGGTGTCTAGAAGAGGTTTCATAGTTATTTATACCACACTCATTACACTGTGGTATCTGAACATCTAAATTAAGATTCAACAGTATTGTATTGGGAGCCTTCTGAATACTTTAACATGGTTTCTACAGTCAGGGCCCACCTTCTGGAGGTGATTCTCAGTGAAGATTTAACTGTAAATATATTTTTAATTATGTTTAATTTCTTCTTTACATACCTGCCTAGACTTGAGTTCAGAAATCGCTGCTTCCCTGTTGGAGTTGGTGACATTACTAATACCTAATAAGCCACACAGGGAGCATTCAGAAAAGGCAACTCCTTATCCCATTGTACATAACTGTTGTGTCTTCAGCCATTACTTTTGCAATAGAGAACCTTGAACTCAGGTCTTGCCAGGGAGAGAGTCTTTCACAGGTCACAAACATGTTCTCGAGTCACCTGATTTGGGCCATCCTGAAGATATACTAACTCTCTACAGCCATGTGGGAAAACAGACTTTATAACATAGCAGAAGATGCTCCTGTCGAATCTGCTGTTGCTTTAAGGCCATCATGGAGAGAGAAGAGGGCATGCTGCTGCAGCCCTTACTCAGGCAAATAGGCTCCATTTATAGACTACAGTAGGACTGAGTCCTATCTCTGGCCCTCAGGGTAGATGCACAACTGAGCTCTCCTTTGAGTAGAGCAATGGGAAAGGGTCTGGCACTAATCCAAAGTTCTGCACTAGAGTTTAACGAAAACAACAGGTAATGATCATCAGATTGAAACTGAATACTCCATATAATGGGTCACACATATTCCTCTGAAAGTAACTTCATTCCTGCAAGAAAACCCTTTCTAGCTTCCCCCCACCTTCTTCTCACTGGAGTCTTCATCTTACAGTCACCTCCACATTTGCTCGTTTGAATGACAAGCAGTTAGTTGAATTACAGTTACTTGCCTGTACCTCCAGGAGAACTTCTTCCACTTTTAAATCTTCTGTCTGTGCTTCCTATGGGACAGGAGATGGGACAGTTTGTAAGTGAAAGCAGAACAATTAGAAAGACTGTTTTGTGCTTTTTAAATTCATGTTTCCTGACCAATTGCTCAGCCGTGCCTATTCTAGTGCCATATTCTTCTTGACCACAGTTTCCATCCTTATCTTCCTCTTTGTCATCATCCCCTTTCTTTTTCAGCTCCACCTGGCTGCACATAAAGACATATGTACACATTAACAACCCACTGGAGTTTGACTAAAATATTCAACTCACCAACATTTCCTATAGTTTTGCTATCGAGCACAATGACCTGATTTCCAGAAATGCTGAGCACATGCAGCTCCCATTGATTTCAATGGTGTTACACATTTTTAAATGAACTGTGCAATGTGACTTTCAAGTAATTTCCCACGGGCTGTGAGCTGGCCAGATAGGTGCCCCACAGCCTGACTCCAACTTGGGGACAGAGTTCCATCCACCACACTGGCCCCCGTACAATGTCTGTGTGGTCTTGCTTTACCTGGGCTATGAGATTTTTCATCCTTAGAGCAGAGCAGGCTGTCCATGGTTTTAAAGCCAAGTGCCTGTTTCTAATTCATACCTACAAAGCCCGGGTTCTACTAGCATCCAGGAGTGGCAAACCTACTTTCATCTTATTTTGACGTTTAGTGGTTGCTTACCAGTCCTCTACTTCACTTTTTGTCCTCTCTTCTGAATTCCCAGCTTCTAAAAAGGAAAGAGCTCTTTAGCAGTTTCCTTCAGACACCAAAATAACATCTTAACCATGTCTAATTTCCCTCTA
Organism: Chrysemys picta bellii; assembly: GCF_011386835.1. NCBI lineage: Eukaryota > Metazoa > Chordata > Testudines > Emydidae > Chrysemys > Chrysemys picta. Next base: position 244,268,588 of record NC_088791.1, on the reverse strand, counting down.
AGGACATTTTTGATTTCCCACCTTTTGCTGTTCTAGTGAGAATTGCTGCATGCTCCTCCCCCCCCCACCTTTAAATACATTCACTGCCCTCCTAGTTCCTTACTTGCTGCCCCATTCCATGAATTTTCAGGATGGCAGTAGCCTCTTGTTGTTTGTGCCTTTGGATGTGTCTTCACACTGCTGCTCTAGCTTGGGTCGGGGTTTGGATACCTGAGCACAAGTTTTCCCCAGTGTCACAGCATTTCAGCTCTGCTCTGTCCTTGGATGGAGCTGGTAAGGATAGCGATGTCAGACCAGCCCTTTTGACTCACACAACACTGCCCCTTGCTCTAAGCCTTTTGGGCCAACCTCTGCACTCCTGCTGGCTTACACGTAGCATCAGAGATGGGGAGGTCCCAAAGTGCAACCTGTGGAAGGCTGGTGCCAGATGAACTTGTTTCATTTCAGGCCTCTCCTCTGAAGTAACCAGCAGGATGACAATGACACTGGGGAAAACCTGTGCTCAGGTATCCAAACCCCTACCTAAGCTAAAACAGCAGTAGTGTGAAGACATCACCTGAAAACATGAACAGCAGCAGAGGCTGCTGCCATCCTGAAAAGTCATGGAATGGGGCAGCAAGTAAGCAAATAGAAAGTAGGTGCAGGTATTTAAAAGACAGGAAGACAAAGAAAATGTTATGAAGAGAAAGAAAAGTAAAACCAGAACAAAGCCACAGTACATAAAGTTAAGGTTAGCAAATTCCTTACTTTGTTCCTACTGCACTTCTCTGGGAGAAAAAATAAGTGTTAAAGAAGGGTAAGGTGCCAATTATAGTTATTCTGGAAAGAATAGAGAGCAGTGTCTCCTCTGACACTGCATTACATTTTATCCATTTCAATTGGACCAGTTAACCGTGGGTGTGTGGAAAGGGCATAGATTTAAGATGAGGAAGTTCTCATTACTTCTGCAGAAGACTAAAAGCATGAATGTTAGGAACCCCTCTTGATATGAAAAAAATAAAGACAACAAAGCTCTTCAGATACTGAATTCCAGAATGGCTGTACCGTGGGCAAAGCCACACTCCAAGCTTCTCTCGGTCCCTGCAGGTTTGAGGCAGTTTTTTCTTTCTTTCTTGTTTGTTTAAGGACACATTTTGTGCTCTTGCAAATAACTGCAGACACAGAAGGGTGCCTGCAAATTTTTTGAGGACAAGTTGTGCCCCCAGGTGAGGAGCCAGGCTTATGAAGTTGTAGGACTTTGCTATATTCCATCCCCCTGACAAAGAGCTTTGAGGGAGCTATTTGCGGGAGTTACTTATTTTTTGTTTTAAAGGTAAGAACACTCTGAGAAGAAGTACAGTGGCTGAGAGGCCATACAGTAGCTAGGCTGCCTGAATAATGCCATGTTCCCTAACAGACAAAAATATTGCACACAGTGGCATTGAGGCTGGTCTCTTCTGAGAGGTTTACATGCATCCATTTACAATTAGCAGGGTTCATCTGAAGTTGCTCACCAGTGGCTTCATGGCATGGTTGTCTCAAGAGGCCTCCTTGCAAGTACAATATTTGATAGGAACAGACAGAGATTTTCCAGTAAATATCAACTTTAGAAGGCCTGGCTGGTACAAAAACTGGGTTATTCATTAAGAGCAGGCTATGCTTCCTGGGGAATATCCCCGATTTCCCTAGTGCTTGGCTAGTGAGAACATCCAGATTTCAAGGCTAATTTCTCTTTAATTACGTGACAGGAGAATTGCAGATGCTTTTGTCAGCTAGACGAGCTGTGCTGAATGTGGCAAGTACACCTCTACCCCGATATAACACGACCCGATATAACATGAATTCGGATATAACGCAGTAAAGCAGCGCTCCGGGGAGTGTGTGTGTGTGTGGGGGGGGGCTGCGCACTCCAGCGGATCAAAGCAAGTTCCATATAATGCGGTTTCGCCTATAACGCAGTAAGATTTTTTGGCTCCCGAGGACAGCGTTATATCGGGGTAGAGGTATATATGGTAATTGGGTAAGAATGATGAAACTATAGTGATGAGGCCACCAATGTGACTAGTATATTGCTAGATATAGATAAATAATGAGTGGATACGGTAGCTGTAGAGGTTGAAATTTATTTTTAGAATTATGGGTTTCAATAAGGTCACCCTACAGAGCAGTATGTGTCTAATAAGAGGTCTTTGCCCTGAACAGGGCAGCTGCTGACACTAGCAGCATTTAACTAGCATGAGGTTAGAAGCTGCTGACATCAAGTGAATCTCAGTACTTGGTCAGGGCAAAACGAATCATAGTCAGACCTGCTGTAAGCAAGGTACCACTCAGCTGAAGTCAATAGAGTTGCATTTCCTTATAGCTGGGATGATTCCAGTCCATTGTGTTTAAAGGGCTTGTTTCTCATATCCTCTCTCTTCTAATCAGGGAAATCTCAAGTAGTTTCCATGACAATAGCCTGATGTCATGGCTACAGGAATATGACTTTTGGGCAGGACTGAAAGGAGGAATAGTCACTGGGTTGCAACAAAGAAAACAAAACACAATCAAGTCCTTCAATTTGCAAGGAAGCTTTGTCGTTTTGGGATTTGCCTTGATGATGATGATGTTGATGATGAATAAGAACACAGAAAACCTTGTTAAAAGGAGATACAAATTCTTTCATTGTGGTTTTTTTGTGCACAATTTTTTAAACGAATGTAACTGTCCGTTACATTTCCTTACACCATCATTCATAGAATTATTTTCTTCCTTTACTCTCTTCAGCAAAATTCTCTGCAGGTATAAAATTATCACAATTTTAGCGTTGTGGAAATCCTTCCACCTGCAGAGGAACGCTCTATATACTTCAAAATCAGTGTGCCAGTAAGAGAGAGACAAGGTGGGTGAAGTAATATCTTCTATTGGACCAGCTACTGGTGGAGCAAGAGAGAAGCTTTCAAGCTACACAGAGCTTTTCTTCAGATCAGTATCCTGGGACCAACACAGTTGCATCAATACTGCCTTGTTAACAGAAATTCAAATGCCTAAGATCAATTAATGCTTGTTTGTAACACTGTGCATCTAAGACTCTGGTGTCACCAGTGCAAAGAGCTACATTTTTATTATAATGAGAGATGGGGGCCAAATATGCACATTTCCAGGCCAACGTCACCAGGGTTTCCCAAAGGCTTACTGTTAATTGGGTAAGTAGAGCTGTGAAAAAGCTTTTGGCTAAACACAGGAATAATCCAAAAATATTTTATCACACGTATCATACTTTTTAAAAACTTAAGCATGTTCATAACCTCAGGCAAATTAATACAAAATCTATTTTCTATCATCTGCCTAAGGTCAGGAGAAGAGCTGAGTGAATGATTGAGCTTTCAGTGGCCAAAATGAAAAACTGATAAAATTTGATTTGGGGTTTGATGAAGTTTCTCCCCCCTCCCGCCCATTTTTTTAATTGCTTAATTCTCAGGTGAGGGGGTTGGGTTTTGTCCGTTTACACCCTTTTTTGTTTTGCAAAATGAAATATTTTTACTTTTTTTGTATGCACTGAATTCACAAATAGTTTCAGTCGACCCAAACCTGCTTTTTTTCAGCAAATAAACTATTTGAAAAATTTGACCCAGCTCTACTAGGGAGAGTGTAAAACAGTGGCAATGGTGACTGAATGTTAAGATGCTGAGCGTCATAAGAAAGGTGGGGAGACTATCTCCATCCAGGATCCATCTCTCTGGAATGCTGCATAGGTGCTGGAACTAGGGATGCTGGGGGTGTAGCAGCACCCTCTGGCTTGAAGTGATTTCCCTCATATCCAGGGTTTACAGTTTGGTTCAATGGTTCTTTACACCCCCACTATACAAATTGCTCCTGCATCCCTGGAATGCTGTTGCCCATAACATTCACCACAGGTGTGTGCGTGTTACTCATCCTTCTAGATGAGACTCAAAGCTGCTTGAATTTGTTGTGAGGTTATTTCTTTATAGTTCATATATGCGTTACATTTAGTCTAGGCTGTTGGTGGATCTTTAAATTGTGTCTCATTTATTTGGTTAACTGACCTATTTATGTTAATTAACTCTGTTGGTAATTCTGTTAAGGGCAGACAACTTTGGGCATAATAATCAATACATAATGATAATATTTAACATTGCAAATCTTTGGAGCTCTGTACAAATATTTGATTAATCGTATAAGATGGGTAAGTATTATCCTCATTTAATGAATAGAGAGAGAAGCTGACAATTCAGTTCTTGCACTCAAGGAATAGCTCCGTTGACTTCACTGGAGTTACTCCTGATTTACTCTGGTGAGTGCATTAACTCACTAAAATGGTGTGAAAGGAGAATACGCAATTTGCCCAGACACACATCAACTGTATGTCAGAGCTGAGATGAGAATATATGAGTGCTTGGCTTTCTGTCCTGTGATTATGCTACTAGACCGTGCTGCACCTATGCCATTGATAAGAGTGTACAATTATTATTCATTCAGCCACTGGTCTCTTCCAGTCACCCTTTGCATGGCACAACTGCAGAATCGAGCAGTTTGGGAATATCCCAGTCAAACATAAATAAGTCTTCAGCTTAATGCCCATTTTACATTATTTTAAATAATTCATATACAATGTAATTACTTGCTAGCTCAGGACAAGAAATATATTTGTTAACCAAAATCTTTCAGTCTATCTTCAGCTGTAATGAAGTCAGAAGGTGCCTCATGTAGAGAATTCAGTTCTAAATGATCCAAAGTCATCCCATAGCATTACTATTCTCCCAAGACTTTAGGAGCCATGGATACAAGCAGGCAGAGGCTGTAGCCTACAATTTTACTTATTTCCTGACTCCATCACATTTCTTATGGTGACTGACATGGTTTTTATATTCTTCACATGTTCACACGCTTCTGATGGATCCCTCCGTAACTGCACCTGCTGTGTTAGCAAATTGAAACAACTTCCTAGAGACATTAAGAGAATACTGCAGACAAGGATAGGGAGCAAGTAATCACAGCAAAGGACATCAGGTAGCTATGCCTTGCAAGCAGCCCTCCCTTCCCCAAATAAGTCTCTAAGCAAAGAGCTCTGTTTTTCAGATGGACACGATTTCTTACCAACTTCTTGCAGGGTCTTCTCAATCAGGCTGGTGAGCTCCGACTTCAATGGGAGGCCACTGACACTTTTACTTCTGTAAATATCAGATGTTTCTGTGAGGACTCTATGGACACCAGGTGCTATTTTTGATAGTTGGACCCCCTGCATGTATCTCTTGTGTGATGAGCTTACATCCTTTTCCATTTTGGGATTTTATGTGGAGGAGAGTCACAAGACCTTAAAAGTTACCAGGCAAGAGCCTTGGTTTCCTGATTCTCACCTGATGTACTTACTGAGTGAAAAATCTTGGTGTGTGTGTGGCATTTAGTACTCCTGATGTTAGATATATTTGTGACATCATAAGCACCATCAGAATGTCATAGTAGTGACATTTAAAGACACCAACAGGGTTTATTTAATCACTGAAGCAGCTGCGCTCCACACATACTCCACAAATGCAGTGTACACATTTTTCAAAAGAAGTGCCAGGATTTTAAACATCAGCTAAAACCCTGTTGGCAAACCTGGAAAGTCCCATAAGAAGTCCTGTTTCTCTGGTGTGAAGTTTTACAGACAAATGTGCCAGATAAATCCATTTCAAACTTTCCTTTTTGGAATGTGCAGCAATGTGTTCCCTCCTGCCCATGTGTTCCCTCCTGCCCATTTGGCCTGGAAGGGATCCAGTAGGGGGCCTTTTAAATTCCTTTATGAAAACAGATTTTTCTAGTGCACTGAACATTGCCCCTAGAAATGGGTTGCAATGTTCTTTACTCCAAGACAGGTCTGTCGCATCTTACGCGCATTTAACATGCGCGATTTCAACTTTACGCGGTCGGTAAAAACAAGAGAGAAAAACAACAATTTTAATACTATACCTGTAGTGCGGGCGATTTCACCCGCCACTGAACTCAATGGAATTTTGGCTATATGCGGTTTTCGCTTTACGCGCTAACCGCGGAACGGAACCCCCGCGTAAGATGAGACAGACCTGTAATCCAAGGAGTTAATAGCCTGGATTGTGAATATTATTACTTTGTTTTTTACTTAAAATTATTTGCATTTTTGAGCAGGAATATTGGACCCGGGAGAGGAAAGAGGACAAGATCACCCACATCCACAGACTGTTCTAGAGTTTTATTTTTAATCCTGGGCAATTAGGAATGAAATGTACCCACAGACTTTTCCCATTCATGATGCTTTTCTGTCTGACAATCAGGTTAGTCAAGTGAGTATCTGGGGCCTATACTAAAATCACTACAAGGAGCAGCCAGAAGCTAGTTGCTAGTGTCACAGAATTTCTGTGAAGGTTTTGGAAGCTTGGTTTTAATGTGCATCTCTCATCATAACCAGTGCTCTTGCATAGTTGTTTTGCAGGGAAAATGCAGCTTTGAAGGTTAATATTAGTTCAATACTTACGTGGTAGTGAGAATCTAGAATAACTTGAGTTTTGTTTCCAGGTGTGTCCCACAAGTATACAGTGAAATATGGAGAGCAGTATTTGAAGTGGGGGACCACAGGAGAAATGCATTTAAAGGACTAGAAAGAACCACTGTCAAAATCACTGGCTGACATTGTCTCATTTGCATTTGGTTCGAACGCATCCATTGTTTGACCTAACAGAGTGTTCTAGAATTCAAGGACTCTAGACACTGTCCAGTCTAAGAATTTGTGAGTTGGAAAGGGATGTGAGAAAATTCAAACTTGGGAACTGGAACAAAGGTTTAAATTGTATTCTAAGTTAGCTCTAGGAAAGCAAGAGCTGATCCTTAACTAAAATGTAGATTAGAGCTGGATTTCTGTGGGTCAGGATAAAGGCCTCCAGGAGAGTATGTTCTACCTGTACAAAACCTGGTGTCTTTCAAGGTAAGGAGATTTCAGAATACGTTAAACATGAAGCTGTATCAACAACTCTTCAATCTTATTTCAAACTGATTTACAGCTACTGGATCTCAGGACACTGGTAGCCCTTGTTGGTTTTAATGTTTCAGGACTGGCCGTTTTCCTGGAACATGAGGGCATGGTGGAGGGAAAGAGAAGGACTCAGAGGAGGGTTTGGGTTAGCTTTTGCGGGCAGAATGAGTTGCATCCTGCCATTCTGCTCCCTGACCAACCCTTCTACTCTACATCTTTGTACTAGCAGTGTCAGGGTGGGCCTGAGGCAGTGCAGGGAGTGCACAGTGGCAGGGACAGCGAGGTGTTGGCATCCTGGCATGGAATAAAGCAACGGCAGCAGGCTAGGAAAGCCAACAGAGAACAGGAAACTATTGGGGGCGGGAAGGCCTCTCAGAACAGCATCAAGGGCTACCAGTGTCCAGAGACGGGGTTTGAGTAGAAGGAAGGCAGACCGAGCTGGGAGTTAACTCTGCACTTGTTCCTCAGTGTACAACCATAAAGCCTGTGCTTGTTAGAATTCTAAGGGTTATAGTTCCGGGTTAGAGTTCTGCATTCTTGCTGTAAATGTTTCGTTTGTTAATTCAAGAGGATCTCTGAAGCTATAGCAATTCCACACTGAAATCAGCTTTGGTTATTGTGGTAAAAATCGCTAGCCAACTTCTCCCTCCACCACAATGATCCTCTTTCCTGCTTCAGCAACACAGATTGCGGTGTACCTGTTAAACCACAACTCCACCACACAGCTAGGGAGCAGTTGTTTAAAATTGCTCTTCTGCCAGAAACAGGGCTCGGATCCCCATGACAGCTGCTCAGATCCGTTGCAGTGAGGAGTGGTTTCTTGATCATTAGCTGGACTTCCAAGCATTATGGCAGATTATCTTCTACAAAAGTGATATTTACCATCTCCTAATGTTCCTACAAAGACCCACCAGTAGAACTGTGGTGAATGCAGCTCAGCACAGAAAATCTTGCAGTTTATGCTTAATTCATAGAAGCCCTTGAGCGGGTGAACTAACTGCCACTTGGAGAAATTGAACATTCGAAAAAACAATTACTTAACAGACTGAGTTGTTACATTTTTTTTTAACATTCACACAGTAATTGGCACAGAATATGTATTATTCACTAAATGCGCGGCTCAGCCCTATACTGGCTGACGTGACAGGTTACAACTGTTATCTAGTCTTTTCATTAAATTTGGACTAAACTTAGATTAAAAGGACACACTTTTCAGAAATAAAACACTTCTTTTAATTGGCAAGTAGAACACACATTACAGATTATTAGTATTTTATAAACAGAATATTAAGTTACAAATACAGGTTAAATTTGCAATTAAATGGCAGCTAACAGCTTGGAGTCCAAAATTCATGTTCTGCGACACTTTTCTATTTCCCATCCCCCACTCTTCCTGGTGACAATGAATACATGACGATCCTCTATTGGGATTCTGCTCTACAGCATGTTCACACAGAACAAAGAAATCCCTTTCCTAACATCACCACTAATAAACAGAGACTTTCAAACTAAGTCAGCCATCTTGTGTGCTCCAAATGCAATGAGGACACTGTTGAAGATTTTATTTGATAACACTTTAGGAAAAGATACGATTATCTTCACATTAAAAAGCTGAAAGTTTAATATTTTCTGATCCAATTCAACTGAAAAACAATACCCAGTTCGGCTGCACAGAAGCTTACGACCCATATCTTCCATGACATTGCATGGGCTTCTGTGCAATCTCAGCTAAATGCTTATTGAATCAGACGCTTACGGAGGAGAGTTATGGCATACAACTAACCAGCACACATACATCTATATTTTATATTTAGCAGATTTTTAATTCCTCTCCTCAATGTTTGTTGATATTACTGAGATACCTAGTTCATTCCACTTCCCCTACACTCACAACACATTAATACACCGACTATCTAATGTACAAAAGCTTAAATTACTTTTAGCAAACTTTTATTTAGAAATTTTTTAAAAGATTTAAAAAAACTTCCCTGGAAAAGTATAAATCTATATTCCAAAAAAAAAAAAAAAAAAAAAAAACCAAGTGGTGCCAGGATAGCATGGATCTCAGTTTTTAAGCATTATTCGGTAGCAAACCATCTCCGAAGACTTATGCTAGCTAGGGGACTTGGTGTATTTCAGCTGTCAGGCACAGGGCTCTAAGCACTCTCCCTGCTGCAGGGGAAAAGCAGTGCCATTTTTCAAAATCAGAACAAGTTGTTTAGCCTCTCCTTAAAATATCAATTGTTGTTGTAGCCATGTTGGTCCCAGGATATTAGAGAGACAAGGTCTGGGAGGGATTCTTTCTTATGGGACCAACTTCTGTTGGTGAGAGAGCTGAGCTTACACAGAGCGCTTCTTCAGGTGTGGGGGATGTAAGCTTGAAAAGCTTGTCTCTCTCACCAACAGAATTTGGTCCAATAAAATATATCACCGTCCCCACCTTGTCTATCTAATCTCCTTAAAATAGCCGTTCAAATCTTACTGTGACTAGACTGTATAGCAAACTAATGTCCATGCTAGACATTTTCTTTCACCTACTCTAATTCGTTTTAGTTAATTTCATTAGAGAACCAAGATTTCATATTGAAAACAAAAATGTCCACTGAAGGTTTTGTAGAAACAACGTTGTATCTCAAAAATATCAAGAGTACCATTCAGATCTGGATTTCAATTAAAAACTGTGCATCTTTAACAGAAATTATGCTACTGTAAAAACAAAAGGCCTGCTCCTCGACCAGCTCTTGATAATGCAAACTACAATGTGGGAGACGACACTAAAAAAAGAGGGGATTTTTTGCCACTTCCTTTTTTAATGTAGGCATTAAAAGCAAAGTGTTGCTAAGCTTTTCCTAATATACCATGCGGATGTGTGACATATCATACAGTAACAAGGAACAAAAAACCCCCCCAAAACAGTAACAAACAATTCTAGAAAATGCCGCCTTTCAACAGCTTGCTTGGTTTCAGCAATGTAAGGAATTGCCAGAGCGTCAAGATGAAGTCCACACACCTTGATCATTGAACTGATCACTAGATTCCAAGAAACCGAAGCAAATATAAAAACATATACACACACACATACACTCACACACACACACTCACACAGACACTCACACACAACAGCAGCTGCCTAGAAGGCAGAGTTCAGTCATCTGTTGATAACCAGATGAATAAAGTGCATAGCAACTATCGTAACAGTTCTTGGAGAGAGAACAACACACTTAGCAAGTCCCAAAGTTTGTAAGCTTGACACTTATCTACATTTTGCTACATGTGGCTTCCCTTTTATTTTAGTTTGCAAGCTTGTCGCTTCATCGATTTGACCCTTCAGCACCATCCTGTGATCTCCTTCACACTTTAAATGGAATGTGCTGAGATTTCAGATTGCTGCCTGATGTAACTCTGGAAACTCTTGTCCCCAATAGGATGTTCCCTATAAAAGGGGGAAAAAAGTTGGTGGAACTGTTATATTTATATTGTATTGCTTGTTGGAATAAAATGTTCTGACAATAGTTATACTGTAACAGAAAACCATAAAAGCAAATATTTATTAGAAGTGAGGTCAGTTAATTTCAGTTATATTCAAGTTGTAGCTGTGTATTTGAGTTGAACTGGGGGAATTCCTGGGTCTGTTTCAGTGTTTGTTTTTTAATGTCAAGTATACCCAGAGCTTTGAATGGGCCCTTTTTTTGATACTCAGTATAAATCTAAATAAATGGATGTAGCAGACTGAACTAATATTTTCAACTAGCTCTGTACAATATTCAGGGCTAAATAGAGGCATCTTCTGATATTTAGCTGACATTTTATGGGCATGTATTCCTTTTTCCCCCTAATAATCTTGCTACAGAGTTTTCGCTTTTCATACATTTTTGTCTTCAAATACTTTTTACCACTGTCTCTACCTTGTCAAAAGAAAGCATTTTACAAATTATTATAAACCGTTCAAAGTACAATCAGACTAAGCCTACGTTAACATCTTATACCAGCTGCAAGATTTTTCCTACTCTATTGTTTTGAAAACCAGAACGTAACCAAATCAAATTCTGTTTTACAGAACTATTGAACAAACTATACTTACTGGCTTCCATATTTTGTCTTCTTGAATTTATCCCTCTTATACTGAGCATGTTCCTGTTCCAAAGTTCCAACACCTTCTATGATCTGCTTTAGTGTTTTATAAGTTTCCTTTGGGTCATCAATGATAAATGTTGAATACTCTTCTTGTTCTGGCCCATCATATACAGATTTGCTGCCACAGGCCTCTATGAAAACAGATAAAAAAAAAAAAAGTAGGACAGGCACACAGTAAAAAATAGTTTAATTGGGGTCACATACGCCAACCGGTGTTACTTTGCTGGTAGTTAGAAACTAAAGTTGGTCTTGCATTAGAAGTTAAGTACTATTGATTAAGAAACAAGATGCATTCATCTATGTTCCCAAGAGACAATTAGAAGTCTAAGTGTGAATTTTCAAGAGAAACTTAATGATAACAGGTTTCAGAGTAGCAGCCGTGTTAGTCTGTATCCGCAAAAAGAACAGGAGTACTTGTGGCACTTTAGAGACTAACAAATTTATTTGAGCATTTATTGGCCAAACCGGACAGCCTCTACGCAAAAGAATAAATGGACACAAATCTGACATCAGGAATCATAACATTCAAAAACCAGTAGGAGAACACTTTAACCTGATCTGGTCACCCAATAACAGACCTGAGGGTGGCAATTTTGCAACAGAAAAGCTTCCAAAACAGGCTCCAACTAGAAACTGCTGAACTTGAATTGATGTGCAAACTAGATACAGTCAATTTAGGCTTGAATAGAGACTGGGAATGGCTGAGCCATTACAAACATTGAATCTATCTCCCCTTGTAAGTATTCTCACACTTCTTATCAAACTGTCTGTACTGGGCTACCTTGATTATCACTTCAAAAGTTTTTTCTCTTACTTAATTGGCCTCTCAGAGTTGGTAAGACAACTCCCACCTGTTCATGCTCTCTGTATGTGTATATATATCTCCTCAATATATGTTCCATTGTATGCATCTGATGAAGTGGGCTGTAGCCCACGAAAGCTTATGCTCAAATAAATTTGTTAGTCTCTAAGGGCCACAAGGACTCCTGTTCTTTTTGTTTGGATTCAGCATACTCTGGGGAATCGAGTCAGAAATATGCCCACGGCTTCTGGTAACACAAAACCATGTTCCCCTGAAAACTCAACTTGGCTGCTTCTTCCTCACAAGATCAATACAATTCTAGTTAGTGCACAATCTAATTTGCCAATTCAGAGCATGCAAACTATGCTCTATGCCTAAACTATATTAGGGTTCTGGGGTTAAGACCATATTTCAAACAACTGTTACACAAAACATTCTTTGCATGTGAATCTTCCATTGTGTACCAAAAATAAGTCACATAACCTTCCGTGGCAGCAGTAAAAAGTTAAATGATGATCACAGTGTTATGCAAATATGTATCCGCACAGTTGGTCTAGAGCAGTGGTTCCCAAACTGGGGTTCGTGAACCCCTGGGGGTTCATGAAATGTTACAGGGGGTTCTCGGGAAAAAATTCCCTAATGGCGGACAGAGCTGTTCCTAGGGACTCCGGGCAGCATAAGGGCCAGCAGCCCAGAGCCTCTGGACTTCCAAGAGCTAAGCAGATCAAAGCAAACATATGTATCACACTGAGGAGATTTAAACTTCAAGACTCCTTATAAGAAATGGAAAGGGAAATGGATATTTTTTGCTGTTTCTAAAATTAAATAGGCAGCTCGTATTGTATTTAAAATGATTACGAAGAACAAGTTTAAGCTTTGTTGTAACGTGCGTTGTTTGCCTGGACTGCTCAAGACCTGAATGCTTGTGTAGGAGGAACTCTTTGAGTTGGCTCCTTAAATACTTTCATGCTCTTTCACATCTGATACTCCTTGATGAAACATAGGAGCCTTGTCTTATAACAGGCTTATTTAAAGTGATACAAGCTACGAAAGTGAGATCTTGGAAGAGTGTTCCCGTTTTCATAATGTCATAAAAATACTGTAATGATAAATAATAATTAATAATAGTGTGTAATAAGCATGTCATAAAAACAAATTTTATATTTCCAAGATCACTGCTTTTATAATTTATACTCAGGTGAAGGAGAAAATCCCTGGAAATATTCATTTTTAGGAGGGGGTTCACGAGACTTGACATTTTAGTGAAAGGGGTTCACAGTTTGTTAAAGTTTGGGAACCACTGGTCTAGAGGTATTGGGAGCATAAAATTAAGTTATTTTCTTATTTCTAGAAGCAGTGAAACGACACTTCTTCATGCTCACCTTGCATTTTCTCCAATTTAGGCATATATAAGTTGAAAAGGGAGTAGATGCGTTCAGTTTCTCTATCTCCATCTATGTCTAGTTGTATATTTGCAGGGAGGCCTCTGTAAAACATAAAAAAGGGAGGCAGTGATAGTACCATTCTCAGTCAGACAGGTTTCAAAAAATCTCTTTTACAGCACGAGAGCAACACTGCAGACCTAATGTAATGAATATGGGAGTGTGAATCATTTTCATATTTATATGCAGGCATAAAAGCAAGGTGTTGCTAAACTTTTCTTAATCCTGCAGATGTGTGGCATACCACACAGTAACACTACAAACCTAACATAATAGGTGCAGAAGTTTGTATCATTTTCTTCTTGAAAAGTGAGTATTCAAGAAAAGGTGCTAGACTCAGTGTCCTGGATCCTGAAGTGGTCTGTTTTTCCACAGACCAGGTCAGGGTGATGACAGTTCAAACTACCCCACACACTAACTCAGAAAAGAAGATTCTTTACAAATACTCAGACACTTTAGGGATTAACGAATGTGGCTAGGCTGACAGATACAGTGAGAAGATAGCTAAGTCTTTGGCTATTCAATTCTTGGCCTCTGAGGGTATGTCTACACTGCACACTAAGTTCAGGTTCTGGCTCACATTTGAAACCAAGCCCCCATTCTGTCCACACAGGGTACGTCTACACTGTAACAAAAGACCTGTGGCACGGCTACGGTCAGCTGATTCAGGCTTGCGGGGCTAAAAATTGCAGTTTAGATGTTCAGGCTGGAGCTCAGGCTTTGAAACGCTGTGAGGGGGGAGGGTCTCAGAGTCCGGGCTCCAGCCCGACTCCGAACGTTTATGCTGCAATTTTTAGCACCGCAGCCTGAACCAGGCGAGCCGAAGTCAATTGACCAAGGCTCTGAGACTTGGTGCTGATGGCTTTTATTGGAGTGTAGACGTACGCACAGAAACAGTTTGAGTCAGGTCAGCAAGCACTCAGGACCCAGGCCCTAGATCTCTTATAGAGGCCAGGGTTCAAGCCCTGTCATTTTGCTGTGTGGAGACAGCTCAAGCTACAGACCCAAATCAGAAGCTCTGCGTAATGCAGCGTGGATGCAACAGCATGATTGAGACAGCTGGGTCCAGCAGTTATAAGCCCAGGTTTACAATGCAGTTTGGACACTCAAGCAGGGGCTTCAAAATACTGAGTCCCTGGGCCCAGGTCCCACAGATCTGGATTTACAAAGCAGCGTACAATGCAGGTTACCAACAACCAGGCCATTGGTTTTTGTGAGGACAACAGCTGTTCTCATTTCACACAGGGTGCTGGAGACCCTATAAATAATAACACCACTCGTTTTTGTTCGTCTAGATGTTGTCTTCAGTTTAACATACAAGCAAGGAATGGAAAGCCGCTCCTTCTGAGCTGTAGGCAGTTTTAGGAGCTTAAGATTTTGCTCTCACATACTATGGTTTTGAATTTTATCCTGTACTAGACTTACTAATGTCTCATGTACTATGAAGATAGAGCAATTTAACCAGGGTCTGAAGATGCCAGTTGCGCTAGGTATGAGAAGAAGATTGGGATGACAACACAACTGACCTAAGACGACAGTTTGTTGTCTAGAACCCAGAGATGCCCAGGCAGCTTGGAACATCTTCACAAATATTACCTATTGGGAGGCCACATTGCACATACTTAACATGCCCCTGGCAGAATTTAAAACAAGCAGTGTCCTACCAACCCTTACCCAGTGCAGGGCGTACAGCCAGGAGTATTATCTGCAGTGGCCTTACAGCACAGCCAGTGTCCATTAAGGTATGCGGAAGGGTGGTAGACTGTGAGGCGTTTCTTGTTGCACTGGCTAACTTTAGTAAGTATGTCAATCCAGTCCTTGGCCTCGACACAGTTATTTGCCTGGATGTACAGGACTCTCTCAGGCTGAATCACTTGGAACATCTGAAAACAAGGAAATAAGCCACAGACTGAACCACCAATTTAATTAACATTAGAGTCAATTTAAAAGAATACAAAGTAAAGAAGGGAGTCTTAACAGCATAAACCTCTATATTGGAAGGTACAGTCTGATCAGTGGATTATTAAAGGAAACAGGAAAAGGTTTTAGACCAAAAGATGCATCTAAAAGCAGCAAGAAATCCTATTAAACACAAATGGATCTGTAAACTGAAAGATTAACTTTAAAAATAAAACCTCTTTGTGCAACATGTTAATCCTGCTCCTACAGGAGACAATTTATAAACAACTGAGATTAATTTGCTTACTGAGGAACACACCCTTACAGTGATCAGTCCGAGTCAGAGATACAATTTTAGTAATGTTGCAGCTTCAAGTTTTGGAAAGCTGACAGAGAAAGCAAATGCTGGGCTGAAAGGAAACACCTTTTGTAGTGGGAGGGGGGAAGAATCGAGTTTGCAATCAGCCGCCGTGCCTATTTTGCTTTAACTGACACAAAATGAACCTCTTCGCACTTATTTTGTTTTGATTTTCTTTCCCTTGTATAACCACCTGCACACAATAAATATAACCACTAATACCACTAATAAAGTAACAGAAGTGCAGGCTTCCTTGTGAATATACAGGGGTGTGTTAGTGGCTCAAATTATTAAAATGTTTATGTCATGTTAATTCATAGATTCTAGGACTGGAAGGGACCTCGAGAGGTCATTGAGTCCAGTCCCCTGCACTCATAGCTGGACCAAATACTGTCTAGACCATCCCTGATAGACATTTATCTAACCTACTCTTAAATATTGCCAGAGATGGAGATAATGTAGATGGAGATAATGCTTAGGCACTCCAAATCACCACTGGGATTCCATTTTGTAGATGCTGTATGAACATTTATGAAGACACAGTCCCTACCCCAAACTGCTTGCAATCAAAGAAATCACAACCACTATCAATCCTTTTCCACGCTCTTCCTTCCTCTTGAAAAAGGTAACATTTCAAACATAATTCCTTTTCCAGATAAACTGATATCTGAAAATCTGTTGGGGATTACTGAGGTTAAAGTTAATGAGATAACAGCAAATACTGGAAAAGCAAAATGAAGTACTTGAAGTTCATATAACTTTTCTAAATAATTAGCATTCACTGGTTTTCTTTCCCCTTTCATGTTTAACTAAGTCCCCGACAAAATTAAAATCTGTACATTACTGTTTGTATATGGCTTTGTATATGGCTAAGTATTATTTCCCATACGACTGTGTCCTCAGGGTTATCAATTTTTTTGTATAAACTCACCTTTCTGAATTACAAACAGAGATCACTGTCCCAGATTGTACACAGACTGGATAAGGGATAGTATTTTAAAGGAAGCTCATTTCAATACGTGGTATCAGTTCAGTCTCTGCTCCCTTTATTACACTTTAAGGTTTGTATTCTTGGAAACTAGGAATACCCCTTCTATTTTACAAGTGAACTTCTTGATTTAAATGGATTTTCACCGAAAGAGAAAGGGAAAGGAAGGCTGCGGTTGGCATTTTTTCCCCGTGTTCAGTATTTTTTTTTTTACTGATACCAGACACCAAATAAAAAGGTGTGAACTTCACCACAATACTGCTATAGCAATTATTAGTGTGATCAGCTGGACACGGACAAAGTGTGGACAAAATGCAGTATTCCCCTTTAAAAACTTGCCAGGAGAAAAAGTGCTAATTTGAGGTGAGACGGGAATTGCAAGTCTAGAGCATACAGCTCAGCCCCTGTTTAACACAGAGCTGTAGGAAAGTGAATTTTAACACACTGCTTAGTGTAGCGGAGCTCTGTATGTTACAACAAAGGAACAGATTTATAAGGGATATGTGGCTGTGTAATGGGATACCATTATAAGTGACCTAATGTATGGAAACTGTTACTGAGAAGCCGACAGTTAAGCCAAGAATTTCAAGTAGTTGTAAGACCTTTTCAGGCTCAAAAAACACCAGACACAGCATTTGTTCTTCAAGCAATGTTCTGCAAAAGGCCAGAAAGTTACTTGTAAAACAACTCTCTGCTCAAGGATCCTGAGGTCTTCTTGAAAGAAGAGAGACAGACTGGGGGTGGCGTACTGTGCCCTTACGTCGTGCTGGCATCTACCACACATTATGAAACTCATTAGGATTGATGAAAATGGGATTCAGTGCAAGATGACAAGATGATGAACACGGATGCCAAGAAAATATTTATAGTAGATGTGGATCTTTAAACATACTTTGCATCCAGTATGGAGAATTCACATCAGCTGCATAGGCAGCAGGGTTTTAGAATTCTGCCCATATCATTGTATTCTATTTCTACATTCTAAGATAAATAGAAATTCTCTGATATTGAAAATAATCCAGCAGAAGGCCTCATTGGCTGGGGAGGTGGGCAATAGCATATTCTACCATTTCCAGGAGAGAGTTGGGGAAATTTTATCTTGAAATATGTTCAAAGATCTGCATTTCCCATGCAAAAAAGAATGCTTAACTTCAAAGCATAGTTCTATTTTGAAAACTACATAAATGTTGCACCTTTTGGTTTTTATTCAACAAATACTTAAGTTAACTGTGCAATGAGGAGGTACCCTAAGAAACAGTGAGTTACAGCCTACTGCGTCTTGTTACAGACAAACAGAGCAGTGCCACTGTTATCACATTACAGACAAATGCCACTGAGTTGAGCGTAGGGTCTCGCTTTGCTCAGCCAATCAGTAAAAATACTATCACAGGTCTGGTATCTGGTCTAAGCCTGAACATTACCCATTCTGGTCCTCAGAGCGCATGTAATTTAGGAAGTGGAAGGATCACATGACATAGAAGCTGGAAGTCATAATAATTTATGAATAAATACCTATTTTAAATAATGTTTAGAGACAGATAAAAACATATAATTAATTTTATAAGACCTCTCAGATCTGTACAGTTGAAATCATACCACCTATGGTAGCTGACGTTAGAGGCAGAGGAGTATGAAAAAGGATTGTGACATCACTTAAATTCGTACATTTCTAAAAACAGTTTCTGTATAACAGATGATATATATCAAATACATAAAAGCATGCTCTGGTACTTGACTCTTAAGAAATGCAGCCATCCTGCACACATGCCAACAGAACTATTATACCACACTATCAAGTTCAGATGGTGTAAAGGTTATATTGGCAAGTGTCTGGGACACTTATTCCCATATATTCTATACCAGATACATACATGCTATGTCATTATTCTACAAAGATATGCTAACTGATAGAGTATTGCTAGATAATGTGCTCTGTTGTAAATGTAAGGAGTTAATTCATTCCCAAGGATCAGACCTAGAGCTGATGGGAAGGGCAAAGACTCAGTTGCCTTACCTGTGTCCAACTATCTAGAGCCCAGACAGCTGATGCAGCAGTGAGTGGACAGTACTAAGTGTGTGCTGCAGATAACTAAATCCAGATTCCGCTGACAAGGCCACATTAAAAATCTCAATGGACTTCACTTTTGGACACCCATGCTACTAGATACAGAATAAGCAGCTGTGGCTGTAAGTCTTCCAATGGAAATTCAACACGAGTTACAAAAAGGAAAGAGGAGATTTGGTGGGGGTGGGGACCAAGACAAATCCAACTAACAGTTGAAGATGACCTACTTACATTTTTCATTTTAAAGGACTCCTCCTCCAATTTCTCCACTGCCAGAATGTTTTCTATCGGAATGCTACACAGTGGGTGATCACCTGCAATAAACAATTGCAAGCTAAAGCTGCATAACTGTTCAAATGTCACTTTGCCCTCTGCTCTTTTTAAAAGCGCTGCTTTGATTTCTGTGAAGGAAGAGTTCAGTGGGACTGCAAGAAAGCTTGTTTTACTGACAGAATCATAGGATTGGAAGGGACCTCAGGAGATCATCTAGTCCAAGCCCCTGCTCAAAGCAGGACCAATCCCCAGACAGATTTTTACCCCAGTTCCCTAAATGGCCCCCCTCAAGGATTGAACTCACAACCCTGGGTTTAACAGGCCAATGCTCAAACCACTGAGCTATCCCTCCTCCCCATGCTGTCAAAACCTCAATATTACCTTAAATTCATTTCTGTTTTTAGCTGCAAAATGTGCCACCACCAAACCGCTTCAAAAATCACCTATTCAGGCAGTGATTGGGAAAGTTGCAGACAGAACATTTTCTCTCAAGAGGCAGCAAAAAAAGGGAATCCTTCCTGTCGGTGCAGGTGATTAAGGATGGTGGGCATGATGCAGACTTAATGGTTGAGAGAGATAAGTGATCTAATAGTTAATGGAATCTGCAATCGTTCCCTCAGCAAATGTACATAATAGAAGGATAAGTTGTTACTCTCTACTGAATAAAAAAATGCAATCTAGTTGGAAACTCCTGAAATAATCTTTGTAATCTTAATCTAATATTAAGGATTTTACTTATGAACAAATGTTTGAAAGTTCAAAGCATGTACTCAAACCCCAGTGTGCTTCTGTTAATAGTGCAAATGCTACAAAATTAATGAAAACCACTAAAGAGAGAGTCCATTTCTGGAATCCAATTGATAAGTGATAATGAATGCAAGAATAAGAGAATTAATTAATTCAATAAAAGATGGACATGTATGTGCCCGAGAATAATGAGACAATTAATAAAAATCAGCAATACTCCAGCAGTTTCATGTAAGTGGTAATTTTGATATTAATTACATTAAAACAGTTTATTTTACCCACCTGATGTAACCACACAGTGAAATATCAAGCACTGAAAAGTGAGGCAATTCCAGAAGTTGCAGTTGGATTTCCTCTACAAGACTAACTCGGCATGATGCCCACATGTAGTGTTTTCTCTGTTTTTCATTTGAAATGTGGGCGCTAATATGTTATTTATTGTTGCTAATGTGTACCATAAAATGTGCAGTTACAACCTCAGCTCCCTGGAACTGCCTCACTTTTGAGTGCTTAATACAGTATTCCAAACCTTAACAATAAATTAACGCTAGGATATCAATCTGTGGGATTTGGCATTGTCCCATGCAAACCCAAACCCCAGCTTAAGGTTATTACAGCTGTGTTCTGCCTTCTCAGCCCATATGATAAACAAGTATGGACTAAATCTCTACAGTACCCTATCAGTAATTAACATACACTGTGTGTGCATTCACAAACACATTCCAATAAGCATATGGTTTAATTCATATCAAAGCATTCAAATTCCACCCAAACTCTCTGAAATGATTAGTACGAAGAATACACAGAAAGAAAAAGAAAAAAATCCATGTGGTTTTAAAAAACATCCCTCTCTCCTCTCAAATACATTTTCTATGTATTGTATTTTCTGCAGTTACAGATTTACAGAAATTAGGTTTTTATTGTGAAGTACATTACCAAGGAGCTCCCTTTGTTCTCTTACACAATTCTGTATGCTTAACCCATTGTTTTATTAGTGAAAAGTTAGAAAACAGAAAGGCAAACCTTTGTTACCTTTGCTTTTCTGGTAGGTAAATTCATGGTTAGTCAGGCGAAACCATCTCTTCTTGAAGTTTTTCATACCAAATCGTTTTCTTCCTTGCGCTCTTTTGATCATAAACCTATTGTAAACGGGAAAGCATTGTTACCTTAATGCACTCAATTACAATCGCACGTTGTCAAACACCAAGAGAACACACTGAATACTTTCTAATACTAGGTTCCTGCCTAGGCTATAACTTGACCAGTTGAAAGTCTAGCGAGAGGTGTTACCCTGCATATATACTAGGAAAAGAGAGGAACTTAGCTAGCATGTATTTGCTACGCTTAACCTAACTCTACCACTTTTCCCTGTCAAGACAGAGTCTAAGAGGCTTAGATGATTTTTAACACCTAAAAGAGATGTACAAAACCTCGTTAGTACAAGAACTGTCTTATGTGATTTAATCACTCATACTCTATAAATAATATAAAATGTTGAATGTTCTGGAACTCCATTTTCAACTAACAAAGTGATGCTGCAGTTAGAAAATACAGATTTTTATCCCAACATAAACTAGCCTGTTAAAAGCCACTGTCACTAGTAATTCTGAGTTTTTCATTTATTGATTTGTGGTTTATATATATATATATATATATATATAAACCACATATATATATTATATATATATATATATAATATATATATATTAGTGAGAGAGAGAGAGAATGCTTGCCAGAGATGGAAAGCTATTTTACACAGTGTACAATGGATTCATATGTACAATATACTGTACTGGATAAGATAATATAACTGAACCATTAAAAACTACTTGCTATCAAAGCTATATTTATCAGACACAAAGGTAGTATACAGCACAATGAACACACACAATACAGAAAAGTAATAGGGAGTGGCTTAATGCAAGGGAGGATTTCACAACGTGTGTTTTCACCAGCAGGGGAGCCAGAACACTTCGAATAACAAATACCATAGTTCCCATTTCTGATAAACCATTCTTAGTCACAAACAATTAGAATGTGTCAGACAGACTGGGAACCTAATAAAAACCTCCTTCTCCAAAGCCTTCCAACCTGAATGCACTCATGCCACTCTGTTTAGTATTGTGCTGTATTGTTCCCTGCAGTGCATTTAGACTGTAAACTTCTTGGGGCAGAGGCTTGTTTTATGTGTGGCATGCCCCATTCACTGTACTGTAGGCACTCACAAAATGATATAACTATTATGGTGGTTAAAATCCATCCATACCCAGAAGGTTTGGATAGTAACAGTCGCTTCTCAGTCTTTATTCCTGGATCATTTGAAAAAGACAATGGAGCTGTATGTCTGACAATGGGTCAAGGCCTCCTAATGTCAACCAAGTTGATGGATCCCTTCAGGTTTTGAAGTTAGGAAAATCTCAAAATGAGAGTGGCTGCCTAAGAAAATGGGGCTGGGCGGTCTAAGGAATAAACTCTTCATTAAGTTCTTCTTTTTGCCATGCAAACACCTTTAAAGGTAACCTGCACATACACATGGTGTTTTAAAAATAAACTCCATTTTAGTCTTGCATCTGAAGAAGTGAGGTTCTTACCCACGAAAGCTTATGCTCCCAATACTTCTGTTAGTCTCAAAGGTGCCACAGGACCCTCTGTTGCTTTTTCCATTTTAGATGTGTGCACTCAGTACCCCAGCGTTAAAAGCACATTTCTAATTACATTCCCTCCTTTTATTTAAAAACTACGCATTGAATCAGACACTGTCTTTATCTCTTTTTAAGGAAGATCCTGCCTTTGATATTAGAATAGGAGCAGCCTTGAAGCCTGTAAGCTACCTACAATAATTTAAAACAATATGTCATGCTTTCATTACCTGGGTAGGCAGACAGAAAGCATTTCAAGGCCAGTTTAAAGTATTTCCTTGTTTCTAAAATTCATGTAACATTTGGGGAATTGGACTGAACGAATGCTCAAGACACACGAAGGAAAAACATTATCAGAATTAATTGGCTGAAGAGACTTTTTATTCCTCCCCTTTGTGGTAGATTTAAATGAGGATCTATTTCAGTTTTGCTTGGCCGCGTCAGTGTGAATGCCCTTCGAGCACGAGTATGCAAGGAGAAATTACTTTCAGTTCTCTTCCTTTTGGAAAGAGCCCAACAGCTATTTGTTGAGCAGTGATGGCATGCTCAGTGCCAGCAAAACACAAGCCAGCGGCTAACCCACTCATCTCGGGAACTAGATGGTCAATCAAAAGTGCACACTCTGCAGGGTGAGTTACAGATGCTCTTTATATAGAAAGAAAAAAGATTAAAATTAAATGAAATTAAAAAAGCAGAGCAAAGGCATATAGAAAACCCACTCAGCAGCCAGGCAATTCCTCTGGAAAAATAATCAAATTGATGGTTGTGAGATAACTTGCCTTTTTTAATGATAAGGCATGCCAATTACGAGATAATGTGGGGGAACTAGCCATCTGCAGCCCACTCTTTAACCTTGAAAACAATTTATTTGTATGTTGCTGAAACAGTGCCTAGAAGATGTATGCTGACATCTTAATCACTCGCAATGAGGTTTTAGGAATTTGTACACTAAACATTAAATAAACTCAAGCAGGCTTGAAGCCTCTGCCTACAAATAAAAAGTACTTTACTATTTTCAGCATCTTTTTTAAAAAATTAGGCACTGTTGAGATGTATGTGACAAATTCTCTCTGTTGGTTTTACATTGGCATTTCAGCGTTATTAAACAGAGAAAACATCCTTCCCAAATTTAAGTCAGATATGTCTTGCTATGAAGGAAGGAGACACTGCCAGCAGGTAGCTACGACAAAGCACCACCTGTCCCTACCATCTTACCTGCATGAACTATTACCATCAACTTTCTTTACTGTTAGTTTAAGAATCCTTATAACAGCAGCCAGCAGGCCGAGCAAGAAAAGACAGAAAAAAATCAGACAAGAGCAAAAGAAAGACAGAGGCAGAAAAGTCATGTTTAAGAGTCAGAGGGGAAGTTACAAATTATACATTTATTTTCAAAAAGCAAAAGAATGATAATGCACAGAATTAAAACAGACATGCCAACTTCTGGGGACTCTATCACAGAAGTGAAGCAAACTCTACAGGCTAAATAAAGGGGATGTTCATACTTTCACAGTTAAAAGTTGTCAGCATTTTCAATGTAAATCTAATATGTTGTTATTTAGTGATTTATAAAATCTGTTGTGAAAATTTACTCTAGGTTGCAACTTAGCTTACTAAACTCAGGAGTAATTTCCAAAAAGGTTTTATTTTCAGAAGAAACAATCTAGCTGCCTATACACTGTACTTAAGTGCTTTTACAGACTCATTTTTAAAGTGAAAAATGCCAGCAATTAGTCCATATGACAACAAGTGTATGGAAAGCGTCTTAAGAAGCAGAGATACTGAGATTTGAAGTTGTTCCACTGTACATGCATACTAAACATTTTTCTGCAAAAATTAGTTAAGATTTTATAGCACAACAGCAATGGCAAAACCCATCAGAAGGCTTTACCCAGTCCACAATGTCATGATTCAAGTACTGAGTGTCTGTCTACAGAATGGAATTTTGCAGCTGTTGTAAGTTTGAGTCACAACCTTAACCTTCTTTTAACAAAGGGGTAATTTAACTTAACTGTGCACTAATTGTGGTAATTAAGTTCTACAGGCTATTTTTTTTTAACAAAAATTCTAGAACACACATGAAATTAAAATGTTTAAATCAAATGAAAGGATGTTAAAATAAGCTAGCAGCCACAGTGGATAAAGACAGCAATGCAACATTTTCCTACATTTATATTTTCCCTCGTAACATATGAATGTAGTGGGGAAGAAGGATAGCTGCCTTACAATGGTAGTAAAATACATAGAGATACAATCTACATGCATCCGAAGGAGTGGGTATTCACCCACGAAAGCTCATGCTCCTTTACATTTGTTAGTCTATAAGGTGCCACAGGACTCTTTGCTGCTCTTATAGAGATACAAGAAATTCTACTATGAACACATTCTTACCCTTCTTTAAGCAGTATGGGTTGCTCTATACTCTTGTGATCTCTCCTTCCAGAGGATGAAATCAAATCTAAGAACTTAAGATGGACAAAGCATACTGATAAAATATGGGTACAACAGAAGCCAAATTAAAATATTTATATTTACATATTACTGTAGTACAAGACAATGCTCTAACAATATTTGAAAAAAGAATACAGCAAACAATTAGGGAATTTGGGAAGGTTTGCTGGATGGTAAATTAAGAACAGCTCAAATGCAACAGTGCCCCTAAGTCCAAAAGCTATACATTCCCACTTCTTTGTCTCCTCTTCGTGCTCCTTTTCCTTTATTACTCAACCTCCTTCATTTAGTCTTGGACCAGACTGTTCTCATTACAGGCTTGCAGGATTACATGGAATGTGTAAAATCGGACGAATAGTATATTGTTCCATAAGTATTATTTAAGAAGTGTAGTTTCCAACTAATTCTATGGATTTTTATGTGCACTATATTCACTGCATATTTCTTGAGTACTACTGCAACTGAATCTGCTTTTTCTTAAGAGTGTTTGGTGTTGTGTAAATATTACACTACTTATATGATTCTAAACATCAGCTTCAATAAGTATAATATGTATTCGATGCATTGGCTAGTTACTTACATTTTTTACTGCATCTGCATATTTCTGCTCATTAAAATAGTCATAAAAAGTTGCCATGTAAGATTCCTTGAAGCTGGCCTGAAATGCAAACAACCAACCAATATTTGTGTGTCTTCCAGTACAACTTGTACCTAAAACCTTAACATCAACAGACTCAGAAAATTAGCGTTTCCCTACTCAAACCACCACCAATTTCCCTATCTGCAAAAAGCTACTTCAGGTTGTTTGGCTGTACTAAGAAGTACTATCGAGAAAGCTCTCAGACTAAAATAATTTCTATTACAAAAATGTGGATTAGCAGAAATGAGTTCCAAATCTTCAATTCAATATATTTACTATAACATCCTGTAAAAGTTTCAAGCTATTTTTTTAAAGTCATGCTCCCAAAACAATATGACAAAAACAATAAGAGACAAGGAATTGAATGGGGTCAAGAGATTTGTAAATGGGATACAGGCTCACTCGCAGGTTGCTGGTGTGAATCCAGACCAGTTCAGCAGTGGCCTCATGTTATCATCTGATAACTCTTTGGTGGCCCACTGGCTCAAATTATTCTCATTTCAAATTTCTAGTGGACATCAAAAAGCCACTACCAGCTATCATCACTAATTGGCTGAGAGCTGAAATGGCATGAGAAGTGCACTATCCCTCACCCTTAGAAGTGGTTCCTCTAGATCTAGATCAGGCTTCAAATACTTTGCTGAGGCAGCATAGAAAATACAGCAGGGCTGCTACCATGTATATAAGCTCAGAACTTCATTCTCCAGGTGCTGGCATCTTTCAATGCTGCATTTTTTCAAAAAGACTTCACAAAAAGCCCCAGAGCCCTGAGACCACGTCACACTTTATTAAAAATGTAATTCAAACAAAGAAAACGTTTGGCATCAATTAACAGGCAGGTTATAAATTCAGTTACTCTAGCATTGCTTACCACTGACTGGTTTGTATATGGTATTATATAGCCATTCCAAACATTTAATTACAATAATAAAGCGACAAACTGCTTTTAAAAAGGAAATAAAGAGCAACATTTTGCCAACATAACCCACAAAATAAGAAATAAAACAAAACACTTACAGATTTAGATTTTGATAAGCTGCCCAATGTTTGTATGGTCTTAGAGATAAGTGTCAATGTTCTAGACGTCTGAGGATCCTATGAAGGGGGAGAACAGTGGTGTTACATATTCCTGATGTTTAAAACACGGGACAGAGCACTACCCACATTTGCTGTTCTCTATTTCACCCATACCAACAATCAATGTAAAATTTTAAAAACTCACACTTTATAGAAAGAAAGCTGCTGCCTTAAGAAGCATGACAGACTTTGTTATGACTACTTTCTTGCCCTTGTTTCTGGAGAGCAAGTGAGAAAGAATCCTTGCTTCATTTTGTAAGTGAATGCTTGAAGACTATTTTCTATACTAAAATTTAAGAGTTTAGATTTTGGGCAACACATTTATTATTCAAAGGGTCTCCAAAGGGTTTTGAAGTAATGAAGCCAATTAAAATGGAGCAGCTACTACAGTCTCTAGAATAGCTTGCAGTGCCTTTGACTTGTTTACTTAAGAGAGGGAATTTGGTCAAGAGGCCACAGTAATATTCAACCCATTTAAAAATTATGCTGTACCCTTTTTAGTGGAATCTTTAACAACTTATTCCTCAAAGTCACCTCTGACCACCAGAAGGCACTTTTTATCCCAGGGAGGAGTCACTGATATGACCATTTTTTAAAAATTCACTTATTTAGGAATGGGAGAACATTTTAACATGTAAACAAAATCTGTTTAATTTTTAAGGCAATTAAAACGTTTTTAACAAAGTTATTGCAGCTGAAACCCCTATTACTGCATATAACTTTGTACAAGAAAAGAATGAGGCGATACAATTCCGGTTTATGTAACACTTCACAGCATGCTGGGCCCCATATGAATAGGTAATTCCACACGCAAATCTTCTCTTTGATAGCGCTGAGCACTAGCAAAGAACACAAGCTTGTATGCATTACCCAGCTGGACAATGAAACTGTTGACCAGTAGGGGGAGTCTCGTGAGTGTTTGAGACAGAACTTTCATAGGAGCAGGACCTAGACTACAGAACTTCCTCCCTGAGAGAGAGGGATGAGAATTACCACAAGGCTCAATTTCAAAACTAAATGTAAAATTCACTTCAGCTTATCAAGGGGGGTGGGAGTCTAAGTTCTTCACAAACACAGTCACCTAACACATCTGCTACCACAAAAAGCAGACAAGAACCATCAAGCTATTTCTCCTATGTGTTGAGAAGATAGATTTAAAAAACAACAACACTTGATAGGCGCTCATACTATGGTGATGGGCCACATATGAACCTAGATAGATTGATACAGTACTTACTGGGTGGTGTGGTGTAAGCTGAAAGAGATTTGGAGAAAGAATTGCAGGAGCAAAGAATCTCAGGAAAATGAAACTGCTTACAGCTGTATACCGTACATCTGGGTCACCTGTAACAAGAGAAACCATTCCATTCATTATTCCAACAAACAATACTTTAAAGAGCATCTTCAGTACAGATAAAACTGTCAAAATACCTTCTGATAGTTAATTCAGCCCTGTGCTGGAGGTTCACATATTCACGAGTTATGGGCGAATGAGATAATGGAGGTCATTTGGAGCCAAATATTAGCTATTGATAAAGTAATGAAAATATCCAGGTGAGACCTAGCCCCATTAAAACAGAACAAAACTGTGTAGGGAGCTCCACAAAGTCTCATTGTGCAGGAAATGCTTAGTTTGTATATCAGATTTTGGTACTCAACTGGAACATACGATTCATTTACACGGATTATGAAGGACACTGATTCTCACCATTTATCTATAGCACCTAGCACAAAAGGGCCCTGATTCATTAGGGCCCCCGGGCACTACTGTAAAAGAAGTAACAAATAGTAATTCTTACAATAATTATTATAAATTGAATGGATAAGGAACACAATATGGAGATCAATGGAATTCTGTTCTGAGATTTTCTATTCTCAAAGTGACTATAAAATGGCATCATCTTACTCAACTGATCTGCTCCTTGTGTGTCTGAAGAGTCAGATCTGCTTATTTTAGTGACAAAAAAATTGATTGTTGTTGGTTGATTGGGTCTTTTTTAAATTGCTTTTTACTTTGGCAGAGTCAATGCAGCTAAGAAGTGAAACAGATTCTACTACTTCTTGTGTATCTGCAACAAATTTTACTGAGTTCTACTCAGTTATAGCTATGCTAACCCACTGAAGGCAATGGCCTTGCATAGGTGTCAATAATTTATAATTTGGCTTTTATTACAGGCTAATGCATGGGTCGAAAAAAAATGAGATTTGATAATGAGTTTGCAGACTAGCAATCAGAAATCACTGATATATAAATTTGAACCCCCTCAATGCCATTACTCTGAAAGTGACATGATAGAAGAGTAGAACAAATTTTACGGAAGAGCTGAGGTAAACACAGTATAGATATACACTTCATAAATAGCTTCTAATCTGAAATATACTTTTAACCTCTACACCTGCAACTCTGATAATGTAAATTCGTAGATGATAAAAATTATATACTTCAAAATGATTTAACAAACAAGAAATTAAAAAGACATACAGCAACTCACCTTGAAAACGTTTGGCAGCGGACTCTCTCAGTGAAAAGAAAATATCGCACATCACTGTAGGACAGCTCACCCCAGATTTCGTAATGACAGTAAAAATGCGGTCAACATACTGCCTCAGATTTTCCTGAAACATTTAGCAACATGTTAAATTTATTTTTGTTTTGTTTGGTTTTAAATGCACCATTTCTCTTCAATGGAAAACAAGGCTACTACACTTTCTCTAATGGCATCTACAGTAGATTATTTTTGCAATAAATTATAAGATATAAAAAAGCCACAGTTCCAGATTCAATGGATACCCTACTCTTTGGCGAGGTGTATTTCTAAGCACAAAGCTGAAAGCACAGTGTCTTTTTCTACCAAAAAATAAAAATAAAAAAAAAGATAAAATAAAAAAATTTAGACCTCATTCCAAAAAGAGCATTATTTCTTCTACAAAACAATTGGCTAAGGAGTCCTCATTTCTATTATACTGGATATTTATGTAGTCGATTGAAAACAAATCCTATTCTTCCTTGCCTATTTTACATTTAATAGACAACATCACATTTCAGTACTATGCTATACAACTAAACATGAAGCTGATGTTAAAAAAAAAAATCACACACATTTCTACGAGGTTAAGAAGGCTTCCAGTGGCTACTAACATATGAAAGCTTAATTTACAACACCAAATGAGGTTCAGGGACCTCAGTAAGGGAGACAAAATACTCAATATAATTAGAGATTTTGTTTTCAATTTCAAATCTGATTGCCTACCCTGTTATTTTCCAGGTTTTCAACATCTTTTAACTTCACAGGATCAATTTCACAAGATTTGTGGAGCTGGCAGATCTAGAAAGAACATGATGAAGAATTAGTACACTGGCGTATCTTCAGGTGGAAGAAGTCTTAATATAAAGGATTTAGGCTGCTAGCTTTCTTGGGTAAAGTATTTTGTCTTCTGACAAGACATCACTCGTCAGCTCGTCAAGATTTTGAATTTTTCCAAAATGTTACATTCTATATTTCGGCAATATCCTGCACCTAAAAGGATGATGTTTTCACCAGGTCCTCCCAAACAAGGTCATCATTTAAGAAAACATTTCTTGTTCCAAACAGATAGTACTTAAAACTATTTTTAGGAAAAACAGTATTTCCTGATGAGACATCATAGTAAGTGTTTAGGTACGATAGTGCTGAATCACTTAAAGGAAATCTGTGGTCTGAAATTGTTGCTCAATTATGGTTCTGGGGAAAAAAAAAAGAAGAGCCATACTGGACTAGAGAGATAATAAAGCATCACCACATTGCCAGCTGTCACATATGCAGTTATCTAGGAATAATCATATTCATTTAAAGTGACAGGATGAAATGTGTCATTTATGACCAATGTTTTCTGCTGTGCACAGTTTTTATTTTCTTAGGCTTTTATTTTGTTTTTAACCATTTTCCAGAACCTAAATGACTTATTTTAAAAGACAAGAGGCTTATTTTAGACACAGTTCACATGGAAACTTTTTATTTTTCTTTAATGAAAGTCCACTGTTCATGAACTGGTGACTCAATGGGTAATGAGAACCACACGGGTTTTCATTTAAATACAAGCTCAACATTAGTCCTGCAAAGCAATCTTAAGGGGCAAAACATCAACAATGTCTGATCCTAAAAGGCCCGTTAGGTTGAAATTGTGTTCTGAATCTGCTCTTACCTCATCTATAATTGGCTTTAGTGTAACCTGAAGATAATGCATCCCTGCCAGTTTCATGGTCTCATCAATGCACTTGGAAGTTAATGAATTTCCTCTGAAAATGGTGTTGGGGTCTCTGGAAGGGAACAATTTTCTATAATTTA
Source organism: Chrysemys picta bellii (assembly GCF_011386835.1). NCBI lineage: Eukaryota > Metazoa > Chordata > Testudines > Emydidae > Chrysemys > Chrysemys picta. The sequence continues at coordinate 244,237,781 of NC_088791.1, read as the reverse complement.
GTCTTTTGTAATAAATCACTAACATGTGGAAATAAAAGCAGCAACTGAATGATGAAAAGCTGTTTTTGAATGCACACACGAATATTCCCCTTGATCCTTGCCTAAGGGCTGCCATGAAATGCATTGTATAAGGTTTAGTGCATCTCTAGCTTATCATAGAAAAACAACAGTAATCAACATAAGGTTGTTAGAAGGTTTGAGAATTTGCGGGGGTTCTTCATAATTTTTATTACAGTAGTGCACAGGAGTTCCACTACACTGAGCACTGCACAAACACATGCTGAGACATAGACCCTGCCGCAAGGAGCTTACAACCTAATGGAAAAACCGTGAAAAATGTCTGTGCTTTCATGCACTACTGCCCAGCAAGAACTTGGGAGGCAGCCATTTCAGTCTCATGACTATATTGGGCACTGGATTCCATCTGCTAACTACTCTAACAAAAGGCATATTTGGGGTGATTAATAAGATTGTATGACCTAAGTGACCTTTTGTGGCTGAACTACAGTACCATGTTTGATGGAATACTGTATGTTATGCACTATGTAGGCCCCAATCCTGCAAACAGAACCGTGCGAGTGGACCCTTGAGCCTACACAGCCCCACACTTGCTTCAGTGGGGAGCCACCTGCACAATTCTCTTTGCAGGACTGGGGACATAAAAAGCTGCAGATGAGTGACCGTAGCATTTGTTAACCTTATATTTGCATGATTACAGCCTCTAGGTTTGTGAATGACCTCCAGAAATGTGCGTTTTACATATTTTCAAATCAATCTTACTGAGAAACATGCCACATTATTATGTCAAACTTCCTAGGCGTGGCATAGTATTGCTCTCTTTAGTCAATATTAATCTAGATAGAGTTATTTGTATCTATTATTGGAATGACATTCTCACTCACTCTCTCCCTATGTGGCTTTCTCACATCTCTCCTGCTTTTCATCACCCACGGATATGCTGTTTTTAATGATGATATACGGTTGGCCAGCAAGAGTTAAATCATGTATGAAGGAAACCCACAAAGGCCATTCCCAAACCGGAGTCCAACTTGCAGGGCCCTTTTGCTCAACTGTTTTTTTCAATATTGGTATACTGACCCTCTAAAAGGAAGCATGCACACAGAAACTGAAATAGTCTTTAAAAATAAATAAATAGACCAGTTAACCAGTGTATGCACGCATACTGGTTCTTAATTTTGCAAACAGCCATTAGCGTATACATCAGATTTGCAATCTGTTGTTCACTGGGCTTTTTGCACCCGCGAGTTAAAGTATACAAATAATTTCAGGAATCACAGTAGAGGAACTAAATAATAATAATGATTACTTTTTAAAAAAGCCATTGCAATTCCATAAATTGAGCATGACGTTATAGCAACATCTGAAATTTTATTTAAAAATTAGTGGTTCCTTGGTACTTACTGAGTTCTCTTCACTTCAGCATTTGCAATTGCACTGATGAAAGGCACAATTTTGCCATAGTGTAAAAAAAGTCTAACCAGAGGTATGGCTGCTTCCTGTTTTTCTCTGCAAACTTCACCCAACACATGTGCAGCAGATGCTGAAACAGGCTGAACAACAGAGAGAAGCAAAAACTTTGAGACGTGTATCTAAAGTAATCACCACTTATTAACACTAGTTTCTTTTTCTTCACACAGTACCACACATACTATTTTGCTGTGCCCCATCACCTGTGAGATGGCTGGGTCTCAATTTCCACTTTGTCTGCCAATTATAAGTTTTGATCACAAGAGGGCAGCAATTTAAAAACCATGACAATGCAGTGTTTGTTTTCCCATTGTTAATATCTGGTTTCAATGAATATCGCAGCTGCTTGCGAAATACTGGACATAAAAACCTGTACTTTTTGCTGTATTTTTTAAGCCACTATCAAAGAAGTTAAATACAGTTCTCTTTAGGGAAACAAATGGTCTAGTACAACAACTAAAAGCATTTTGGATGCTTTGATCTCAAACATAGCCCATCCCATTTCACATTTTAGGATTAGTATGCACACAAAAACAAAAAACATTTTTTCTACATAAATGCAGGTAAATCATTTCTTTACCAGCAGAAGAAAGCCAACTGATCAAACCCAACAAGTTTATTTTGCATACAAATGTAGGATTAGACAGTTGAGGAATACATGTGGGTTCTCATAACCACTGTTGTAGCTGGGTGTGTCTGTACTTACCATCAGTGCGTGCAGATACAGATCTTTTCTGCACGGACAAAAACAAGCACAAGGGATATACAGCTTCATAAAAGTCTCAAGTACAAAAAAAAAAAGGATCAGCTGAGATCTCTGGCAACTTCAGTTCTATAACCTCACTTGTAAAATGACAAATATTTATGGGGGCTTTGAGGATAATCAGCAGGTAAACAACAAGCAGCAGCAAATAAATTACCTCAACATCTGCAGATTTTAACAGGAGGTCTCTAAGTGGGCTGTAATAGTCTGAGGAAAAAACATGGTCCTCAGTGTAAACCACATTTAACCTTAAGGAACCAAGGTCATCTGGCTTCAATGGCTTGTTGCCATTATCTCTGGGCTGCAGGAAATACCTGGCAGGCAAAAAAATAGTTGGTCTTGAAACAGAAAAAAAGCTCTTAAGCTATACATGAACATATATAATATGTAGGTACACACACAACACTCGTAAACGTATTGACTTTCTGATGTTCTGAATTAGGTTTCCAAAGCTGCGCACCAGTTCCTTTTGCATCAGCTTTACTAGGGAAAGTTCTGATCATAAAGTGTTGTGTACTTAAGATAATATAAAATCCCATACAGTAATAAAAGTATGGCATTCCTGCAGAATTGCAATGCATAACATCAAAGTTAAATGCATTAGAACTCCCACCTAATTTGCACGCACATAAAAAAAAAGCCAAATTTTTCAACAACTATGCCATCAAAACAATGCTTCACATATTTCAATATCTTTGTTTTGATAGTTTGGTAATTGAAGATTTTGGCTTAGGTTTTTTGTGTGGGAAACTAGATGGAAGTTAAATGCATTTAAACTTTGTTACCCAACAGTAGTTACTGTTATGGTTTTGTAATAAAAATATATGTACAGTACTAAAAACAATACCTTTTCTTTTATGACAAAGAAAAATAAATAGCAAGTACCATGCTTCATAAGAGCTGGATTGTCGGAGACATTTTAAAGGAAGTCTTAGCTCTCCTAGAAACTCATCTCCAAACTTCAAGTTGCTGGCATTCCAAAGGTCTACTCTGTAATACAACAAAACCAAAACTCAAAAGAAACTCATATTGAAAATATAAGAAAAAAACAAAAGAGCCATTTTTCTCTTTTTTTTAATTTCATTTTTCATCCATTATGTATGAGTCAGAAAAGTATGTTTCCAAACATACTGTATTGGTTTCCAAGGAGTCAAAGAGGAGCTTACACTGTTGGAATCTGCTAATTCATAACTGTACAAGTCAGTGGACAGAAACCTAGAATACCCTTCCCTCATCCGTTTTGTTCACAAGAATTTACACTTTTAAAAGCAGCTGAAATGTTTCCAATTCACAGGTGCAGATCCACTGCTGGGATGTCAAAACACACAGTTCTGGGATAAAGCACTATAATTAAAACTGCTTACTTTTCTGTTCCCAAGCCACACTATTTCCAATTTTGGTTTTTCTAACTCAGATACTGTAACCCTTTTATTTTTGGCCGGTTACTCACACAGGATGTGCCAGGGAGTCTGGCCTAAACAAAAAAGGATCAATTCAAAACACCAATGATACCCCCCATTTGGATACAGTAATTCTCCTGTTAAACACAGGGGCTCAGCATTACAGTGTTCATCCCAGATACCCAAACACCTCACTATAAATCACTCACTAGCTATCGGTCAGTAGTTACCATGCATTTGTTGTTTTAGGGTTTAACTTATTGGTTCCCTGTCATGGTTTTCAAGTTTAACCCTTCTGCTGGTAGTTTACGGACAGATATTTACTCTCTATGACATTGGCTCTCAACCTTTCCAGACTACTGTATCCCTTTCAAGAGACTGATTTGTCTTGTTTACTCCCAAGTTTCACTCACTTAAAAACTTACAAAATTAGACATAAAAATACAAAAGTGTCACAGCATGCTATTACTGACAAATTGCTTACTTTTTCATTTTTACCATATAATTATAAAATAAATCAATTGGAATATAAATATTGTACTTAAATTTCAGTGTATACTATACAGAGCAGTATAAACAAATCATTGCCTATGAAATTTTAGTTTGTACGGACTTTGCTAGTGCTTTTTACATAGCCTGTTGTAAAACTAGGCAAATATCAAGATGAGTTGATATACCCCCGGCAAGTTCTCTGAGTACCCCCACGGGTACATGTACCCCTGGTTGAGAACGACTGCTCTATATTTACCACTTCAGTGACAATACACTGCTATTTCAACAAAATGAGAAGATGATCATCCTATATATGTGTGCATACAGTAATCTTGGTGCTGTTGGAAAGCATCCCAGTCATTGCTATGAGTGTTTACTAGCACAAAGCAACCATTGGCCTGTGGGGGTGATGTTCTAGTCAAAAAGGGAGAGATTGTGTATTGCAGCGATTCCCAAACTTGAAACCATGCCTTCCTTCAGGAAAATGAACCCTATCATACTCCCTGCTGTCCCACTATGTATAGTCAAAGGGTTATACCTCTTCCATGCCCACTTCCCTCATCCTTGGGAAATTCCGGTATAAATCTCTATTCTATTTTCTCTCTTTTCATACATATGCTGCGAAAGGGTTAACGATATTGAAATTTAGAGTATAACTACTGGCATTTGAGCTAGCAGCAAGTGAGATGAATGAGACAGTATTGCTCCAGGTTCTCTACAAACTCAGGCAGCTGTCTCTGCACAAGTTACGTCACACTTTAAAGGTTTCCTTTGCAACAGAGACTTACTTTTTATTTTTAAAATGGAAGCTGATATGCTGAAGAAAAACAGTTTTGCTGGGGGTGTGGAAGAGGAGAGAGAGTGCCTCTTGCTTTGGGAAACACTGGTATAAGGTAGAGCCCTGCATGGGACTGGAATCCCGCAGGCCTCACTGATATAATAGTGGAAGCGGGATTAAAAATAGTCCGACACAGAGATATAGGGGAAGAACAGTAAGACTTGTACTATAAATATATGGAAAAAACAGGTTTTAAAATAAATAAGGAACCAGAGAGTTTTAAACGTCCATTGCATGTTCCACAGACATAGAAATTATCATACTGGATATACAATACAACATTTAGCTTGGTATTCTATCTTCAACAGGAACGAGTACCACATGATAAAGCAGGTGGTGTAAAGTCACCCATTATGAACAATTTTGCAATGACATGCCCTTGTGGAAGGTTTCTTCCTAGTTCCACATAGTAGGTGGTTGGCATGCCTTGAAGCCTGGGGCTTGATAATCCTTATAAAAGTTTATTCTAACTAGTGTAACAGAAGTTTATATCATAAATCTCTAATGCATTTTTAATCCTCTCAATAATATCTTGTGGCACTAAGTTGCATGGGTTACTTGTATCAACTTGTTCCATCTCATCTCAATTTAGATTCAAATTTTTTGGGCAGGCACTGGCTTGTACTGTGAGTCGGCCCGAGCTAGTTGAAATTTTCTGAAAAATGTTTGGGGGGGGGGAGGGAAAAAAGTTTTCAACTCTGGTTGTTTTTTTGTTTTGTTTTTTGCCCTCTCTCACCCTGGCACAATAGGACTCTGATCTGGCAGGAGCCTGAGCACTGCTGCTGCGCTAACACTAATAGAGCAATACAGATTGTCAAAACCAAGTTAAGGAAGGGATGGACGAATCACTATTTACACATGGCCAAACCTTGATTTAACAAGCCATTTATTGGAAATGACGTGTCCTCTGGTTCCGGATATAACTGGATTCTGAGAAGATGCCCACCATAAATGCAACTTCCTAATATGACACATGCACAAACACACACTTTCAAGAGAGGAAAACTGGCACCAAATACATTTGTTATGGATTATAATTCAGTGCAGTTTTGCTTCAGACTTTAGGGAAAGGAAGGGAGGAGGTGGCTAGAAGCACAATTCAGGTTCCATTTGCTACATTCTAGACAAGGCCTTGTATTTATTGCAAGCAAAGTTTTTAAATTTTGTATATTTGTGTACCTAGAGTATGAAAGATGTAGTAAGGCAGTGAATTAGTAAATCACCACCACCACCACCCCCGTTTCCAAAGCCTAGTTCTGCTGTTTAAAAAAGCAAAATACGGAAGGTACAATTTTAGAAGTGGTCAATCTGTTATCAACTATGACTACAATAACCAATCTGAGGGCCCCACAGCTAAGAAAATGTTCCTCTATTCACAGGAAGAAAAAAAGAAAAGAAAAACTGCATGTAAAAGGAACATCTGGTACTAATGTAATGATATACCCTGGCCTGCCACTTCCTACAACCACTGAAAATGAGAACTTTTGTTGTTAGAAAAAAATGTACAGGGGACTTAATCCCATATATAGTCCATGGAAGTAAAAATGTTCAGAGAAGAAATGGCTGTAGATTAATGTAAAATACATGATTGGGGTGAGGTCGGGGACAGAGATGGAAATAAATACCCTCGGTCCTATAAGGGAGGGGGGAACTCTCAATGAACAGTTTGCCCAACCAGAACTAACCCTTTATCTGCTCTCTTATTTATTAAAGTATTTAATCTTTTCCAAACTGTTTCATAAACTTTGCCAACAAAGTATTTCTTCCTCCTCACCAGACTTAAGAACTGTCTTGCACTGGTCTTAGGAACAATGAAGTCTTTTCAGACAGCCATATACACATTATTAAAGCAGCCACACATTAGTAAAGGACTAAATTTAATTACAATCGCGAACTGATAGATCTAGAGCAGTAGTCCCCAAACTTTTGAGGGTCACACTCTCCCTTACTCCTGTCTGCCCTATCCCATGAGCCGGGGTTGGGAGCTGGGCTGCAGCTTGAGTGGGGAGGGGTCGGGGTGGATGCAGACAAGGGTAAGGGGGCCGAAGCTGGGGCCGCAACTGGGGGTCGGTCTGGGGCCGAGGGGTGTTGTGGGGCCGGGAGTGGAGCAGCGTTGAGGCTGGGGATGGGGCCAGGTGTGGGGCAGGGAGAAAGCTGGGGGTGAGACCGGAGCAGAGCTGGTGGCTGGGAGGGACTGGATGGCGCTCCCTCCCCATCTGGGCTGGCCCAGACCCCACCGCATCCCTTCAGACAATCCTCCACACCCTCTTAGGGGGGTGCATCCCACACTTTGACCACCTCTGATCTAGAGTCTTAATTGAGGGGTACTGGGGAAAAGGGTATTAGACCCAAACTGAATTTAATGGAAAATTGTATAATGGAAGAAAAACATAAAAATTCCACAGTAACAAAAACATATTACCTAATCTCCATTTTGTCCACCTCGTCGGCATCTTCAATATCAAAATGGAATTTTTTGTTGTAGCTGCAAGGTCTGGTTACCTGGTGTGAAAAAGAAATAAATAAAAAAGATAAAAATAGTTAAAATGGAGTTCTCACTATGCTTTCACCACATATTGATTAGCAATATTGTAGACACTCTATCAGTTGTAGTTTAGGCTTCGATTCTGCCAAACTTTATGCACATGAATAATTCTGTTGACCTCAGTGGTACTACTCATTAGGCAGAAGTGTTTTCAGGCTAACCAAGAGTAATTACACCATACTCCAAACTCTCCTTAGTATAGAGCAGATAAGAATATCAGGGTTTTTCACATCAGTGTTTAAAGGTTAAACAGACATAGAAAATCATGCAAGAGGTGTTGTCAACATTTCAAGTCTAGCTCAGGGGTCGGCAACCTTTCAGAGTCTTCATTTATTCACTCTAATTTAAGGTTTCACGTGCCAGTAATACTTTTAACGTTTTTAAAAGGTCTCTTTCTATAAGTCTATAATATATAACTAAACTATTGTTGTATGTAAAGTAAATAAGGTTTTTAAAATGTTTAAGAAGCTTCATTTAAAATTAAATTAAAATACAGATCCCCCCAGACTGCTGGCCAGGACCTGGGCAGTGTGAGTGCCACTGAAAATCAGCTCGTGTGCCGCCTTCGGCATTCGTGTCATAGGTTGCCTACCCCGGTCTAGCTGAAAAAAAGAAGAAACATAACAAACAATCTGGTTTTAAATATAGACTCCTTACAATGATTTCCTGCTGCACTTCGAAAAGAAAAACAATTGAAGTAATCCAACACTTAAACATTGACACACACAAACCCCTTTAATACAGGAGCATTTAAAAGTAGCAAAGGAAAGTGCTGTCTATTCAGGTATCTTTGAAAGTCAGCTAAATGTGCCCACTAAGGTGACCAGATCACAACAGTAAAATATTGGGACACATTGGGGTGCCATCAGCCCCACCCACAGTCCATCCCTGCTCCTCCCAGACTCTGCCCCAGGTCCTGCTCCCTCCCTGCTCAGCCCCCCCCGCCCCCGCCACTGTGCCCTTCCTCATCCCCCAGACCACTGCTGGCTTGCTGAGTCCCCCACCCACCGCTTGCCTCCTCACCCCCCCACGCCCGCCTGCTGCTGGCTTGCTGCTCCCCTCTTCACCACCACCCCCGCCCGCCACTCCCCTCTGCCCGGTGGGTGCTTGCCCGCCCCTCCGCCTCTTCCCACCCCTGCACCGCCCTTGCCCCGCCCCCATTCCACCCCCTTCCTCCAAGTCCCTGTCCCTGCCCTGCCTCTTCTCCTCCTCCTCCCCTGAGCATGCCACATCCCCACTCTTCCCCCTCCCTCCCGGAAAGTCCTAAGCGCCACCAAACAGCTGTTAGGCAGCAGGGGGGTGGAAGCGTTGGGAGGGAGGGGGGACACAGCGCGTGGGGGGGAGGGGAAGGAGGCGAGGAGGGGGGAGTTTGGCTGCCGGTGGGTGCAGAACCTCCCTCCCACTCGCTTCCTTACCTGAATATCGGGACAAATGGGGTCCCGATCATACTTCGATCGGGATGAGGGACAAAGGGTTAAATATCGGGACAGTCCCAATTTTATCCGGACATCTGGCCACCCTAGTGCCCACTCAAGCATGCAGAACAGCTAATTTTTCAAGAGATGTGGAGCTGGGGTCCTATGTATCATAATATAGGGATAAGCACTAAAATTTCTTAGCACCACAGTGCAGCTTCTCCTTCCCTCCACCCATATTTGCAGCATCAGAAAGCAAAAAGCAAAGCATAGGCAATAAACTGACTGCATTTGAAAAGCACAGGAGGAAACAAAGTTTGTAAGTGGGATATCTAAAAATCTGTTTTTGTTAACACAACAGAAGAAATAAAGACTTTGAGGTTTCCATTTTTGACCAACGTAGGACAGAAACTCACCCCACCCAGAAGCAAAAGGTACCCCACCCAGAAGTAACCGCAGCATGAACTGATCAAAGGAAAGGAAAGTACTGTATACTGAATGTGCAACCAAGAGCTGGCTCAGCAACTCATCTTCATGGTAGGTTTAAAATGTTCCTGTCGAGTAATACTTGCCATCCACAAAAAGTAGCTTTTATTATAAGCTTAACTTCTTATTTTTCTTTTGTATGTCAGTAGGTACATACAGGGTAAGTAAAGATTTAACTGAACAAAAAGAGAACCAGAAAATAGTCTTCAGCACATGAAGTCAAACAAATAGTATTTCTTTTTGCCATTTTAAAGGTAATTCATGAAAGCTAAATGTAACTAGCAGCACTGGAGACCACAGCCCTCATTACATAATTGACACAATTGCACCTGGGAGCCACAGAGCACTGTAATTTAATACCCCACATCATTTCAGCAGCTCAGCACAAATTTCTCCACACTCCCCACCCTGCAAACCTCCTCAACAGTGACTTTAAGGGCTTGTCTACACTTGAAATGCTACAGCTGTGCTGCTGAAACACTTCAGTGTAGACACTACCTATGCCTACGGGAGGGATTCTCCCATTGATGTAGGTAATCCATCTTCCTGAGAGGCGGTAGCTAGGTCAACCTAGCGTGGTCTACACAGGGATGTATAGGTCATCTTAATGATGCTGCTCAGGGGTGTGGATATTTCACACCCTCCTCAGCAATGCAGTTAAGCTGATTTAATTTTTTAGTATAGGCCAGCCCTAAGACGTGATCATGTCCCCGGGCCCACGACCAAAAACATTTTTACAAAATGTTTTCTGCTACCACTGTTTATAAGTAGCACATGTGTTGGGATAGTCTGCCATTGTGGGCAGTAATGTCTAGTGGTTAGCCCAATCCACCACCAGGTATGGCCTTTTAAGGCTTCGGAAGGGTCCCATAGATAGATGTAGAGACCTAAGGGTCCTGGGAATGAACGGTGCTTGGGGAAGGAATCTTTAAGGGCCTGAAACCTTGCAGAGAAGGTGGGACAAGGCTCCCCTCTCACCCAACCCCCTGGGACTGAGTTGGGAGAAGGGGAGCAGCATAAAGGCGGTCTCCTCCTACCTAGCAGACAGGCACTGGCAGGAGAAGGCTGGCCTGGTGAGCCCCTTAGAGAGGAAAGCTAACTGGGAAGGGAGTTCACCTGAAGGGAACTAATGAAAGCTTTGCAGCTAACTTAAGTCTACGGCCCTACCAAATCCACAATTGCAACACTGTGAAGTTTCAGATGTAAATATCTGAAATCATGAAATTAACTAATTTTAAAATCCTATGACCATGAAATTGACCAGCATGAACTCTGAATTGGATAGGGCCCTACTTAAGTCACAACCCCTGCTCCAGGAAAAGGGATGGGGAAGGAACTCCTGCCTGAGGGAGGGAAAGACGGCCTAGTCCAGGCAAGAGAAGAGTTACTCATAATGGCCCAGCCGCTATGAGTAACTGGGAGCAGCATTGAGGGGAAACCGTTGGGGCTGCAAAAGAAGCAGCAATGAGGAACCACAGATTCCCAGATGGGACAGCAGAATCCAGAGACCGGGGAAAAGATGTTGACAAGTTGGGCAAAAGGTAGGAGCAGCCCAGGGAAAATGGCGGACAGACTGAAGAACCAGACCTTTGCCTCCTAAACAGGGTTCCTGGGCTGGAACGCAGAGAAGAGTGTGGGCCTGGGTTTCCCTACCACTCCCCAGACCAAGAGGGCAGGCACAGCATCAGAAGGAGAAGAGTACAAGCATTATGGACGGAGACAGAGGTTGAAGACCAGGCTCAAAAGCCACTAGACTTCGGGATTTCCTATAACCAGACTTGTCTGTTAACCCCAGAAGGGGCATGAACTGAGCAGGGACTTGGCCAGAGGGCTAGGCTATGTAAAATGACAGACTGTTGTGACACCAGAATGACTAACGGGGTCACTAAACTGAAAAAATCCTGCAACACCTGGACCTGGGGAGATGCTCTGGAGGTAACAGGCATGGCAAGAGGGCACAGCTATGCTAAAATGGTTTTCAATATCTGACACTTGGCTGATCATGAGACTTTCCACCAAAAATTATAGCATTAGTTCTATTCTAAGCCTATGGAACAACGTCGTTAGTGTACACGTACTGAAACCATTGGCTGAAGCTGTATGAACAGGTCTAAAATTAGTCTGTATGACTGCTTACTGTTCAGTTTCACACACACACACACACACACACACACACACACACACACACACACACACACACACACACACACACACACACACACACACACCTGTATTCTTAAAGGGCAGTTGTGTGGGCTGCATTAATTCAGAGGATGGAATTAGGAGTCTGGGATTCCCAGACCAGAGGGAGGAGGGGGCTAAACTGGCTTTTAACTACCTTTGTGCCCTCCTAATTTTCAGATACTCTGATACCAGAGGCTACCTAAATAATGGCAGCTAGTCACCAGCTTCCCAGAAATCTCCACAGCACATAGTCTACCCTCTCCGGTTTCCAATAGGACCCTTCCTGCCTCTGGTACACCCCCTTATGCCAGGGTTTGCGAAGGGGTTCTTAGAAGACAGCCTGAAGTTGTCTTCCTCAGTTTCTGCACCGGGGAATTCCCGCCTAGTCATATCCGGGACTTTTAGAGCCCCTTTATGCTGCTCTGGACCCTTTACTCAGCATCTAGCCTCTACAAACTGAGTAAAGGGATATTTACACTGAGCTGCCACTCACACAAATCATTACACACGAGTATTTAATCTTTTCACATTGATGACTGACTGCACTCCACTTAGGCTGGGACTGTGCAATGGATATCTTAAAAAATTATTTTGGGGAGAAAAGTATTCACTCCTTGACATTTACATATTTTCCTCCTCCTTGAGTCAGTGGGGATCAACACATTATTGGGTGACAGCAGCAATTCCAGTGAAGCCAGCCTGGTGTGCCAAACTATGGGACAGATTGTCTGCTGCTGTAATTTGCTGCCTCTCTACTGAATTCAATGTACTATGCCAATTTACACCAGTGTGGATCTGACCCTACGATGTCTCCACTGGAGTGCAATTTCCAAGTCATGGAATTGGCTCCTCATTCTGGAAAGTGGAAGCCAGTGTAAAACAGCCTTCCTGTTAAGAACGGGCAGCACTATGGACAAGGGAAAAAAAAGAATCAAGAAGACATCATAAATAATGTAGTATGGACTCAGCTATTCTGGTTGGATCCTAGCTGTCCACTTGAACATTTGGAGGAACTTGAGATTCCATCACTAAAAGCACCTGTATTATCCAACACTGAATACTTGCCCTTGTCTGCAGTTAGCGGGTTCTCACAACAAAATTTTCAGTGGCCTTAGAGTGCAGCCACCAACTCTTGCTGGTGGCTGCTCTGACAATTTTTCCTAAAATACTTAATTAACTTTAGGAAAAACAAACAAATATGCACATATCCATGTCCAAATCATTGTAATTTATTTATGTAGAGTTTTTTTTTCCCCCAGACTCAATAATAAAAATAAGGTACAGTTGTTTCTATTCTTTACTGGATCTAAACAGAATAGAAACACAAATAAGGTGCTTTTCAAATTCTTGTCTTTTGTTGTGGTTTTTTTCTTTTGCTTTTTGGTTGCTCTGTTTTTTAAGATTTGCTAGCTAGTAAGTCTGCTGCTGCAAAACATAATATTTGTATGTTTGTTAATATCACAGCAAATTTACTCAGCTCTGGCAAGGCAGGGGACAAATTAAACCGTAGATTGGGAGGTGGGTAGGGAGATAGTGGGGGCCAGAAATGATGGGGGGATGGATGGGAGCTGTGGAGGCAGCGGGAGCCAGGGGCGATGCGGGGTGGTGGTGGTTCAAGGACCGGCACCCATGGCCAGGGTCCAGAGCCAGAGCCCGAAACCCCACGATCGGAGCCTGCCACTCGCCACCCCAGGACTGAAGCCCAAAGCCCGAGCCTCAGCGCCCACAGAAAGCTGGGGAACTCACTGGCTGCCTGCTTTTCTGGTGTCTGCGGCTCTGAAAGGGGGCAGAGTGCAACCTCTGCTGGTGGCCCTGGGGGAGGGGTCACTGCTTGACTCCCCTCTCCCAGTCACTGCCTAGGAGGCTGTGGCCACAAGAAAAGCCCCTGGTGTCTGCATGCGGCCACAGTGGCTGCATTTGAGAAACACTGCAAATAGGCCCCTTTTAATGAAGCAACAGCTAGGTTCACAGATACTAACATATAATGGTTTAGCTCCCTTTAAGCTTTCACTAGATTTTTAAAATGCCCCCCCCCCCCCAACGTTCCAGGATTAGAAGTTCCTATTTATTGACACTAATGCTCACATCGACCCCTTAGAAGTGAGCCATAGGGCAAGCCTCTAAGGCCAGGCCTACACACAGAAGTCGCATTGGTTTAACACACCTGTGTGGATACCTACTGGTTTACAACTGGTGTATATTGGTTCCACTTGCACCACTAAATGTGAGCAGATTCTAATTAAACTGGTGCAACTCTTGCCGGTAGATAAGGCCTCCCTAGTTTTGTTGCTAGGTGCATAGAGACCACAGTGAGGAGGGCACTCAAGAGAGACAACTGAGAATTTATAGCTACTTTGGCTCTCAGCAGCTGTGGAAGGTATTAGTCCCTCTCAATTAGCTGGTGTGTGCTAATTATTCTTGAAGTTAAAGGGATTTACTCAGGCCTTGTTGATACTAGGAAAGGTTTGCTGGTATAGCTATACCCTCCTACACAGACACACTTTATACTCGCTTTTGCCAGTATAACTGCATCTGCAATAGGGCTTTTACCAGTATAAAAACATCAAAAATCACATCCCTAACTCCTATTTCTATACTGGCAAAGGTTTCTCGTAGACCAGGCCTCTGAACAAAATAAGCTATACCAGCAAAAGGACTTTTTTTGCCAATATTACTCCTAACTGACATAGCTAAACTGGCAAAAAATGTAAGTGTAGACCAGGACCAAGTTATCCATGATAAACTCTCCCTGAAAATAAAGATAAAAGACACAGAATGAAAAACATCCAAAGAACTATTCCGGGGTAGGGATGAGAATTATATAATCTGTATATCAGAGGGGTAGCCGTGTTAGTCTGGATCTATAAAAAGTAACAAAGAGTCCTGTGGCACCTTAAAGACTAACAGATGTATTGGAGCATAAGCTTTAATAATAATAATAATAGTAATAATAATAATAATAATAATAGCATAAGCTGTTAGTCTTTAAAGTGCCACAGGACTGTTGCTTTTTACATAATCTATATAATCTCTCTATATATACCTATTACTCCTGCTAAGTAAAAGAAAAAACCCAGCACTTCTAAAAGGGTTACATTTTGCTTTATCTAGACTCATTTAAAAATGTTACATGTTACATAGGCTCTAAGGATTTTATGCAGTTGAATTGACGGGAAAGATTTGGTGTTACAGAACACTAGCATGCATCTGAAACTTTCAGTCTTGAATGGATTTCCCCCGTTGCTTTTAAAGTTCTTTATCTTCCTTGCGAGACAACCCTCCCACCTTTGACCAGGGAAGACAGGGTGGAGCAGCTATAAAACCACAGTCTGGAAAAAACTCACTTTGCAGAACTAATTCAAAAATTGTCTGTGCTGGGTGGGACAGAAAACTCTGTTGAGGAGGAAAGACTACCTAGAGAACTTGACTCCAATCACCTGGAAAACTGACACACTGCTGCCTCAGCAGACATCTAGTCTGATCCGGGATACTACTGGCTCTGCACTGTGCTTTGAAAGAGTCTTCAAAGAAGACAGCTGGCACAAGATGGAGCAGGATGCCGTGCCAACTATCTACAGTGTAGTATTTCAGCTTATCGCTCATTCCTTTGAAATACCAACCTCAAAATAAAACACTTCATCAAACTGCGGATTGTTCGTCTTCTTTTTAACTTTAGTCTTTTTGGCTTCAGATCTGCATGGACATAAAGAAAAGTGAACATTAGCAGAAGTGTCTGGTCCTAATGAGCAATTACCAGAACGCAGAAGTAGCCTATTTGCTTTGATTTGTTTTATAAATTCCATGCAGCATGCAACGAGGCACACCTCTTTATGGGGGAGAATATCCCATGCACACGGATTTCATAAATCAATTAAGTATCCACAGTTGTTATCCACATACTGAAATGTGAGCTCTTGGGCCCCAATGCTGTAAGTTGTTCTGTCCAAGAACAATTATTGGGCAATTATTAGACAATGGAAAGGACTAAGCTGCATGCTTCTGAAGACAGGAAGCAAAAGAAAACTGATGGGTGATAGACAGTGTTGTTTGCCTTCAATTCCCTAGCAGGTGGAATCATAACAGTTCAGTTATACAGTTTAATGGGATTTTTTTTGAAGGGGCGGGGGAAGAGGCATATTTAAGACAGTCAAGACTGATGAGCCAGCCAAACCTCATTCCAACTATAATTTTAGTAATACTCAACTGGCGTCATTTAAAAAGATTTCACTTATCAAATACAGTAGTTAAAAACAACTACTGAATAATATAACCCAAATACAGTACCACCTGTGATGAGCACAATAAGATACCTGATCAGAGAATAAGAAGATGGACCAATCAACCTTCAAAGACTGCTCCGCAGCTGAGACAATGATTTGTCAAGAATGTCTCTCATTCATAGCACCCCCCCCCCACTCCTCCAAGTTCCATTGTAAAATACTATGAAGTATCTGTGTCATGAGTTTGAGGTCACCCAGAATAAGAACTCGTGAGATGATTCCCCTGATAAGCAGGAGCACAAATTGCCACTGACATGTTGAATAATATAAAAAATTGAATGATGGAATGTGCAAATTTAACCTCAAATTTAACATGACTATGTTTACAGTTAGGCTGAACAAGACTGGTGCAGAATAAATAATTCAATAGACGATATTGTGTAAGACCCGTTCTGCAGTTTTATCCATTCTGGCGGATCGTTATACCCACACAGATTAAATTACAGGATCGAGCTGTGCATAGCACTTTCCACAGGTATTAAGGAGCTGAACTACATAACTGAGAAGACCCCAAATGTTCAATTTCATATTGGAATAAAGCACAAGTAAAAAGCTGTTATGTATTCATTTTTCCTCTCTTCCCCTCCCCACTACTGCAAAATGGACAAGCAATTTGGTTGAATACTGACCTCCAACTGCCAAGTGAGAAGCTACACAAATTAAGCTTGACCACAAATTATATACTTTTTAATGTTCAAAGCTTTAAAATAAGCAAAACTGCAATAAACCTCAAGCGACTTATAGTTGATTATATTATATTATATAAATAAAGTAGCAATGGCCAAATAAATCCTCTATCGATTTTAGAATGCAGATTTCTAATAAATAAAAACCCAAACCATCTGTTATGAAGCCTTACAAAATGGAAGCTCTTCAGTTTTCAATACTTGCCTGTTTGGTCCTGCTAAGGTAACTGTGGCATAGGGATCACATTGTCCATTCACTATTGGGAGGCCTTTGCATTCTAGAACTCTGAAAGAAGAACAAAAGAGAACCAGATGAAATAAGAGGAGCTTGAAGGAACAACAAAAGTTAGTGTCTTCTCATTTTCAGAATGCTCCTTATTAAGGGATACAAATGGTGCATGAACCTGTATCCTTTTTTTGTCTTAGACCAAAAAATTGTTTCCCAGTTTAAAGTAATACCATCATTAAGGTCAGAAGCCAACATTAAACTACAGAAGAGTCTTAATTTGAAGGTCTCTTACAACACCCGACATATCAGTAACAATCAACATTTTATGAAAGTAGCTACTATAGATATGGAGGACACAGCGACATTCATATGAGAGTTCATATCAATCACTGTTTACTTGTACATGTAAAAAAAAATACTGTTTAATATGAGAAAAGACTGCAGAAAGATCCTGGTATCAGACAAATAGTTTCACAGTGTTACACGCACAAAAGCCTATGTGCTTTAACAAAATTTAATATGCCAGAATACATAGCCAATCATGACAAACCCATCTTTTCCCAAGCCAGTAAAACATCCTAATAACGAAACTCAGAAAGAATGAACAAACATGATTTTCAGTTCTGCTTTCCAGAAGTTAGTGATGTGATACCAAAGAGACAGAATGCAACTAGAATGGTTGAGTCACCCTGCTCTGACTTCCTCCAAGCAAGGAATCTTTTAAGATGAAAAATCTACAGCTCTAACTTCCATGTTCCCACCCCACCCAAAGTGGGAACTAATATAAGGTAGTGTAGTTTCAGGTTTCACAATTTAAAAAGCTCTCAAGGAATGTAGCACTTATTGGTAAAAAAGGCAAAACAGCCTCTAGGATTCTCCCTTCTGCAACAACTTCCTTTTTGAGTAGGTGAGTTTGTTGATTTGGGGGGGGGGAGGGAGGGAAGACTAGGAATAAATCTAGAAAGTGAAGTAATGAGGGATGGGTGAGCTGAGGAAGCTCATGTTTGAAATGCATAGAGAAGAGAGAGGCAAAAAGCAGGAGTTTGATCCATTTAAAAGTACTTCCTTCCCTTTGCAACTGGGTCAAATTACACTCTACCATGTGTCAATACATAATCCTGGGCTTACTATAGTTTTGGAATTTAAATTTATCTAGGTTGTTTTTGTTTACGGTGTGAGTGTTGTTTATATTTATTTATAACTTTTGTTTGCAATATGAGTATTATGGGTTATATTCTCTAGTCATCTGTGCAATGGAAACTCTTGTGCATACACACAGGACTCTCCATCGCACAGATGACTACATCAGCATAATCTAAAGTAGTTGGTGAAGTGGAGAGGGAAGATGGTAGGTTAAATAGATGTCATTTCCAGTTGAGGGACGATGCAATTTTTATAAATGAACACGTGTTTTCACACTGCAACTTGGCAAACATTGTATCAGTTCTAATGAAACTGTGTAGTACACTGATGCTGCTTTAGTCAATGAAAATCTCTAAGGACTGGTCTACATGGGAAAGTTATATGTTATATATATATATATATAAGATAAGATATCGATGTAAACTGATATGGTTATACACCTCTACCCCGATATAACGCGACCCGATACAACACGAATTCGGTTATAACGCAGTAAAGCAGCGGTTCAGGAGGGGCGGGGCTGTGCGCTCCGGCGGATCAAAGAAAGTTCGATATAATGCAGTTTCATCTATAACACGGTAAGATTTTTTGGCTCCTGAGGACGGAGTTATATGGGGTTAGAGGAGTACTGATAAAATTCCCTATGTGGACACACACTTATTCTGGAATAAGAGCGTAAGAATATAAGAACGGCCATACTGGGTCAGGCCAAAAGGTCCATCTAGCCCAGTATTCGGTCTTCCAACAGTGGCTAATGACAGATGCTTAAGAGGGAATGAACAGAACAGGTAATTATCAAGTGATCCATCTCCTGTCACCCATTCCCAGCTTCTGGCAAACAGAGGCTAGGGACACCATCCCTGCCCATCCTGGCTAATAGCCATTGATGGAACTAGATAAGTTCATGGAGGATAGGTCCTTTCTGAATTCTGTTATAGTCTTGGCCTTCATAACATCATCTGGCAAAGAGTTCCACAGGTTGACTGTGCGTTGTGTAAAGAAATATTTCCTTTTGTTTGTTTTTAACCTGCTACCTATTAATTTCATTTGGTGACCTCTAGTTCTTGTGTTATGAGAAGGAGTAAAGAACACTTCCTTATTTACTTTCTGCACACCAGTCATGATTTTATAGACCTTTATCATATCCTCTTAATTGGCCGACTCTTTTCCAAACTGAAAAGTCCCAGTCTTATTAATCTCTCCTCATATGGAAGTTGTTCAATACCTCTAATCACTTTTGTTGCCCTTTTCTGAACCTTTTCCAATTCCAATATATCTTTTCTGAGATGGAGCGACCACATCTGCACGCAATGTTGAAGATGAGGGCATAATATGGAATTATATAGAGGCAATATGATATTTTCTGTCTTATCTATCTGTTTCTTAATGATTCCCAACATTCTGTTTTCTTTTTTGACTGCCTCTGCACATTGAGTGGATGTTTTCAGAGAACTATCCACAATGACTCCAAGATCTCTTTCTTGAGTGGTAACAGCTAATTCAGACCCCATCATTTTATATGTACAGTTGGGATTACATTTTCTAATGTGCATCTAATTTGCATTAATCAACATTGAATTTCATCTGCCATTTTGTTGCCCAGCCACCCAATTTTGAGAGATCCCTTTGTAACTCTCTGCAATCTGCTTTGGACTTAACTATCTTGAGTAGTTTTGTATCATCTGCAAATTTTGACACCTCACTGTTTACCCTTTTATTCCAGATCATTTATGAATATGTTGCATTTAAACTAAATGGGGGGAGGGATAGCTCAGTGGGGGGGAGGGATAGCTCAGTGGTTTGAGCATTGGCCTGTTAAACCCAGGGTTGTGAGTTCAATCCTTGAGGGGGCCGCTTGGGCATCTGGGGCAAAATCAGTACTTGGTCCTGCTAGTGAATGCAGGGTGCTGGACTCGATGACCTTTCAAGGTCCCTTCCAGTTCTAGGAGATGGGATATCTCCATTAATTTAAAATTTAAATTTAAACACAAAAAAGGGCCATTTACTGCAGAATAAAAATGTCCACACAGGGAGTTATACCAGTTTAACTATACTGGTATAATTATACCAGTATAACAGAAAACTTTCCCATGTAGACAAACCCTAGGTACAGGTGCCGGCTTCTAATTTTCCCCGGGGATGTTCAACCCCCTGCTCGGCTCCAGAACCCGCCCCCACTCTAACCCTTCCTTTAAACCCCATCCCCGCCCTGCCTCTTTCCGCCCCCTCCCCCTCACAGTGCCTCCTGCACGCCACGGAACAGCTGTTCCGCAGCCTTCAGGAGGCACTGGGAGGGTGGTGGGGAGGAGTTGATTGGTGGGGCTGCTGGCAGGTGGAAGTGGGGGGGAGGAGCTTGGCTGCTGGTGCTAAGCACCCACTAATTTTGGAGCGCCCATGGAGTCGTGCCTATGACCCTAAGCCCTTCTGGGCAGGACTGTCTTTTTATTTGCATTGTAAGATACCCAATATACTTTATTCTTACTATTTTTCCAGCACCTCAATGTACAGTTTACTATTGTACAAAAATAATGCTAAGTTTGTGACAATTAATAAAAGAAAATTCAAAGTTACAGCTAATGTTCTTTAACTTTATCCACAAGCGTAGGAATTTGGAACATATGGTATATAATATCACATGCTGTTTTACGGCAGAATTCCTGTAAAAGATATATATAGAGAGAGAGTTTGGCCTTAATTTAAACAACCCAGCAAAAATGAGGAAATTTTTCAAATCTTAATGTTATTAAATAACAATTCCCATGGAAGGACAAATTTCATATTTTGAACCAAAGCCAAACACAGTACAGTTTTTAAAATACCAAACCAAACCTTAAAATATTTACTCCTAGGCAAAATCTTTATATGGTTCTGAATACTCTGGCGAAACTGAAGTTCAAGATCAACAGAAGCCGACACCTGGCCTAGAAGGAGATACCTGCTGGTTTTATTTCTGCTCTGCGCTATGACCCTTTTACGTATGCACCTTCTGTATAGACAAGAGACTTAAGAAGTCCTCTACAGGTCTGGCTTAGCAGCCTGCCAACACCCCAGAGTGCTGCCATATAGGAGCTGAATTCGAGCCACAAATTCTGCGCTGAGCAAGTTGGAACTGGAAGACTCCTCTTACCCCCACAAATCAGAGAGCATGCGGAGTGGTTCCTCTGTCTAGAGGAAGTAGAAATAGGGGTGCATGTTTGGTTTTAGCAGGCTTAAAATAATTCCAATCACCTACAGCAAGTTCTACTTTTTAAATTCGAATAGCACAGATATTACTAAAAGTGTGACCAAACCACATTCCTAATTGAACTGAACAATTATTAAGGGGAGAAAAGCCTACTCCCACTCAAAACTATGTACCAATGACAAACACATGCCCGCTCTGCTTTCCCTTAAGGATGGCCAAGAAAATGAAACGCCATCTCAAGAGGTTTATCTCAGGGAGCAGATTTTCCACTGTTCATGAATGGATCATTTCCAATCCAGCTCTCCTGCAATACAGGATGAAATATCAGAAGTCTAAGATGAAAGCACACCTGTGGGCGTATAGAATATTCTGCCCCTTTTAGTAGGAGTACTTCTTCTAAAAACCATGAAGGCAGAGCTCCGAGAGGTACTTGAACAGTCAAGATGAGTTTGAGTTCAAGTGTAAATGTTCTGTTTCTTTTGTGTGTGCAGAGGGAATGAGAAAAGCAAAAACAACCTTGAAAGAAACAATATGTAGAAAAACAGGAAACAGATGCTGACATAAGCTGCTCCAATGCCTCTCAGGTAATTTAAAAGCAGTTAACATCTAAGGACAGAGAAAGTATGCAACAGACTCGAGTTTCTGATTTGAGGGAGGGGAAAGGAAGCTTGAAGCGAAGCGAATTGTTGCTCCCACATTTTGTTGAGCACCAATGAGAGATGCAATAAAATTCAGCAACGCACAACAGGGTTAATTCACAGCTTTAGTGCACGCTCACCAGCTGTGGAAAATTGTTGTAACTGCAGAACTGCTTTGAATTATGGGCCTCTTTCTTTAGTCACAGGGAAGTTGTCAGGTAAATGAACAATCCCACCTCTACCCATTGCTGTAATCCACAAGCAGCAAAGGTGTGAGAATGAATAGCTGCAACTTTGTTCTAACAATCACATTAAGATCTGATTCTGCTGGATAAAACATACCTGTCTAAAAACTACACAGAACACCCCTTCGCTTCTTCTATAAGGGAATGATGGTGGCTGGGCACCAACTTAAAAAAAACAAACAGTCAAAAATGAAGTGCTTTTACTTTATTTGCAAAATTAACATTAACATTACTTATGAGTGCTAGATTAATGAATGGAAATGACAAGTTAAGCAAGGTATTTGTACCCAACACAAGTTGTGTGACTAAAGAGACCCAAACACAAAATGTCTGGCTGCTGCTGCTAGAACCTTTCCAGTCCAGCTGATAGTTACTGATCATTGTTAGAGTCTATAGCTCAGCCGATAGTGACTGAGCCACCCCTTGGAACGACAGAAGTTGGGCTCGAGTGGAGTTATTGGTGAGAAAACTCTTAATGCAGCTGCCTCACTATTTTCTGCTTGTGGTTTATAAAATTAGCAGGTTTCAAAGAACAAGAACAAAACGATTTCAGCTTTCAGTGTGGTTCAGAACCTAAACCGTTGCAAGGGCAAATTCCCTGAAGAAAAACATATATACACCCACTTTAGAAATAGTCCCCGTTCTTTACACTGAGTGATACTAAAATGCATGGGGATGGGAAGGTAAAGGAAGGATAAACATTTCTGAACAGAAGACAAAATAGCTCACATTTGACAACATTAATATTTCTGCTGCGTGTGGGCTTCCAACCATGAGGTGTAATCACTACCAATTGCCAACAGAATAGTGAATGGTGCTGCTTATATAGAGTTTCCCTATGCCGTGAATCATTCAGCAGAGCTACAAAAGGCAGGTTAATCCAAGCATGTAGACTCCCCATCCCTTCCTTAAAGGAAAATCAATTATTTGAAAATGACATACCTTTCTCATTATTCAAGGGTGCATGTGTGTGAAGGAAAAGAAAGAGCAATATTCACAAAGTAGTTCCAGTTTGAGACATTAGGTGAAATCCTGGCTCCATTCAAATCAATAGCCAAACTTCCCTTGACTTGAGTGGGGACAAAATTTCACCCACTATTTTAAATGTGCACTATCTTAGCAGGGAAAGGGCTGCACAGTATTCCTTGTTTCCTTCACAAAGTTTTCCATATGAACATCTGGGAGCCTCGGGACACTGAGATTTTTACACACAGAATGCATATCATCTTCAATGGCATGGCATGTCAACCTGGTTTCAACTTTTGGCTTACTAGTGAAGTAAAGCCAGATGAGCTAGGCAAATACTAAAGGCAATTATTCTGATTTTTCTCCTAAAAAACCCTAAAAATTCCATATTAAAAAAGAAACAGGAGAGAAATCGGGAAATGCCAATGCTAACATTACAAGCCAGCTTTAGCTCTGCCCTCCTTGTTTGTGTGCATTATGACCTAAATTCAGCAAAGTCCTTTACCATGTGCCTAACTTTAAGTGAAATTTTACAATGCTACAGGACAATATAATCGTTGGGAATCATTAAGAAAGGGATAGATAAGATGACATAAAATATTACATTGCCTCTATATAAATCCATGGTACGCCCACATCTTGAATATTACGTGCAGATGTTGTTGCCCCATCTCAAAAAAGATATATTGGAATTGGAAAAGGTTCAGAAAAGGGCAACAAAAATGATTAGGGGTATGGAATGGCTTCGATATGAGGAGAGATTAATAAGACTAGAACTTTTCAGTTTGGAAATAGACGACTAAGGGGGAATATGACAGAGGTCTATAAAATCATGACTGATGTGGAGAAAGTAAATAAGGAAGTGTTATTTACTCCTTCTCATAACACAAGAACTAGGGGATACCAAATGAAATTAATGGGCAGCAGATTTAAAACAAACAAAAGGAAGTATTTTTTCACACAGTGCACAGTCTGTGGAACTCCTTGCCAGAGGATGTTGTGAAGGCCAAGACTATAACAGGGTTCAAAAAAGAACTAGATAAATTCATGGAGGATAGGTCCATTAATGGCTATTAGCCAGGATGGGCAGGGATGGTGTCCCTAGCCTCTGTTTGCAAGAAGCTGGGAATGGGCGACGGGGGATGGATCACTTGGTTACCTGTTCTGTTCATTCCCTCTGGGGATCTGGCATTGGCCACTGTCAGAAGACAGGATACTGGATCTTTGATCTGACCCACTATGGCTGTTCTTATGTTCTTAATACACAAAGACAGGGTGACCATATTTCCCGATGCAGAATACGGGACACCTGGTAAAATTACTCGTATTCAAGAGACTTCAGTGGCAACCAATCAGAACTATGTAGTACAAACGTTAAAATTAACATCAAGTTGACTGAGCCCCTGTTAAGAAATTCTGAGTAGTTAGATTACACTGCTCTACAGCCAAAATGCTTCTGAAATAAATGTAGTCAAACTTTACTAATTCTGGGTCACTGAGAATGAAAATGATGCTTAAAATTGTTGATTGGCTCTAGTTTTCAAGATATGCTATTGGGTCAGTATATACGATCCTTGACTTGGGAATGGCGGAGGATAAGTGAGTTATAAAGGGAAGGGAACTCAATTTAAACCAGAAATGACTAAAATACATCTTTGACTGGATCTATGAATAAATCTATGACTGGGTTTGGACAGTACTTGCTTTTTAGGCAAAACAATGAATGATGCAATCTGAAGCTGGTATTGCGTCATACATGATATGAATTGCATCATGTTATTCCTAGAAGTCATGGATGATGCAATCATAACAAAGTTTACATCACTCTGCTGAACAAATTGCCCTATATCAGCTCTAGAAATCATACAGTGTCATGCTCTCTTATTTGTCAGTGTTTGATTTTGCAAAGGGACACATTTCTGTTTAGCCAAAGTGAGCAGAGATGCCTCGTGCTTGTGTGAACAGTGCAGATAACATCTGCTATGTTTGTGGTAAAGTGATTTTTGCATCACAAAAGTGCAGTATAACCACTATGGTTAAGAAAGCCTATCACCTTTCTTTTGGCTGCAAAATTGGAGATCAGGACAAGAGGTGGGCCCCACACATATGCTGCAACACTTGTGCAACAAATCTTCACCAGTGGTTGAACAGGAAAAGGAAATCTATGCCTTTTGCAGTGCCAATGATTTGGAGAGAGCCAACAGATCATACCAGCAATTGTTACTTCTGCATGGTGCCTCCAGTTGGGAAAGGTGTGTCAAAGAAGAAAAAGTGGACCGTGCATTATCCAAACATCCCATCAGCTATACACCCAGTACTCCACGGAGAAGGACTGCCGGTTCCTGATGCACCAGAATCATTCTCACTTGAGTCAGACGAGGAAGAGGAAGAGGATGAAACTTCTGGTCCTGAACCATCAATGTCACAGGACCCACATTTTCTCCCATCCTCCTCCTCTGAACCACACCTCATAACACAAGGTGAACTGAATGACCTTGTCAGGGATTTGGAACTACCCAAGAGTAAGGCAGAGCTGTTGGGCTCCAGACTACAGCAGTGGAATCTCCTGGCAGGTGATGTTAGGGTTTCCATGTTCCGTGACCGTCAAAAGCATCTTGTCCCATTCTTCTTCATGGAAGGTGATCTTGTAGCCTATAACAACATCGATGGTGTGATGGCAGCCCTCAACATCGTTCATGATCCAGATGAGTGGAGACTGTTCATTGATTCATCGAAGTCGAGTCTTAAAGCTGTTTTACTGCATAATGGCAATGTTTTGCCATCAACTCCAGTTGGTCATGCAGTCCATATGAAGGAAACCTATGACAACATGAAACAACTTTTGAGGTGCATAAACTATGACCAACATCAGTGGCAGCTTTGTGGCGATTTGAAGGTTGTTGCTCTCTGGCTTGGTCTGCAGACTGCATACACAAAGTACTTCTGTTTTCTCTGCGAATGGGATAGTCGTGCAAGAGATTCCCACTACATCAAGAAAGATTGGCCACTCCGACAGTCATTGGAGCCTGGGAGGAAAAGTGTTCAGCATCCACCACTTGTTGAATCAAGGAAGATTTTGTTACCACCCTTACACATCAAGCTGGGTCTGATGAAGAACTTTGTCAAGGCCATTGACAAAACACAAGCAACTTTCAGGTACCTCCGTGGAAAATTTCCAAGGTTAAGTGAAGCTAAGATAAAGGAATGTGTCTTTATTGGTCCTCAGATTCGTGAACTTTTTCGAGATGATGCATTTGACCATGCACTGTGTGGCAAGGAAAAGACGGCATGGAAAGCCTTCCAGTTAGTGGCAATAAATTTTCTCGGAAACAACAAGGCAGACAACTACAGGTTGTTGGTGGAAAACCTCCTCAAGGCATACAAAAGCCTTGGTTGCAACATGTCACTAAAGATACATTTTTTGCACTCTCATCTAGATTTTTTTCCCACCGAACTGTGGAGCAGTGAGCGACGAGCACGGCGAGCGATTTCACCAGGACATTGCAACAATGGAGAAACCCTATCAGGGCAAATGGAGCCCATCAATGCTTGCAGATTATTGCTGGACAGTGACAAGAGATGCTCCATTTAATGAATACAAGAGACAAGCCAAGAAGCGCCGAGTAGACACTGAATAGGACTAAACTATGTACATAATAGATTTTTGCCTTTTGTTTCATAATAAATTTTATTTATATAACCCTTTTGCTGATTTTTAAAGTGTTACATAAACAGGACAGCTGAAATATTATCATGTAAAGCAACCATAAACACATGAAAAGACCTAGGTTTACAAGTTATGATTAAAACTCTACTATCTACACAATATACATAGACATAAAATGTAAAAACTTAAATATCTTAGAAACAGTAGCCAATCAGTTGTTTTAATTGTCATATTTGAATTCAGCACATCAAAATACATAATAAATAGCACATTTTATCTCTGAAGCAGACGACTTCTCAAAAATTGTAGACCAGTGTTATTTTTATTCACCTTCTTATCTTTAAGGCTTTAGGGTTCACAGGGGAGAGGTGACACACACACCCTTCCCCCCCATGGAGAGAGGTGACACACACACCTGGGGGCTGCTGTGGAGCCTGCAGGTCTGGGCTGCGAACAGGCTAGAAATGGCTTCCCCCACTCCAGAGTTTAGCCAAGTGGCAGAGAGGCTTCCCCGCGCCAGCACTGTGTGGGGCTTTGGCACATGCAGGGCTCGGCTCCTCCTGGCCAGCGCCTCGGGCCAGAGGGTCTTGGGCTTTCCCAGGGTGCCGGCCCAGCCAGAGGCAGTGGGGGAAGGAAGGAGCATGCTGGCCAGGCTGCTGGTGAGCTGAGCGCTCTGACCAGGGGCTGGTTCTCCGCACAGCGCTGGGAATGGGATGTGCCCCGCCGGGGAGATATGGAGGAGCAGCGGGGTTAGGGGGGCGAAGGGGCAAAGCAGAGAGAGGACAGCGAGAGGGGGAGCCTGTAAAGGGCAGATTGGTGGGCAGCAGAGTTGACACACAGCTGACTGCCGCCTGACACATGCCCACACTCATCAGCCACCACAGCTCGCAGCCAGTGTCGGCCAGAAACGGGATGGGGAGGTGGGGCCCTGCTGGCGGCGGCGGGGGGCTGCACGACAGACCAGCAGGAGGAGCAGTCCGGCCCTGCACACTGCAGCTTCAGTCAGCCACCAGCCTTGCACACCCACCCCCATCGTCAGCCACTGGACTCCCCCCCCACTCACCGCTGGTGGGTGGGCAGCTGGCGAGCAGCAGGACCCTCCAGTACTGATTGGGAGGTGGGGGGGGGGGGGCAGAAAATACAGGACAATTTGCCTGTTTTTAAGAAAAAGTCGGGATGTTTGCTGGAGGGCTTAAATACGGGACTGCCCCTTTAAAAACTGGACATCTGGTCACCCTATACAAAGACAATGCATAAAGTATAATGAATAAATAAAGTGCTAATGTAAGAGAAAAATGAGTTAAGACAAAGTTATTAGGAAAGAAGAATCAATATTACATTAAAACCACAACAACGAAATCTGAAGCATTTTTAATTAAATTAAATGCAAAAGAAAAATAACACCAACACTTGTATAAGTCTAACCTAACCCTATTTCACTGAAGAGATGTCCTCTAAAGTGGACTTTTTCCAGAGTTTCATTTTGTAAAACAAGAGTTTAAGAATTTTTGATTCACATGGATTTTTTCCCCTCATTTTTCTGCTGCTAATAATATGAAAACCAATGAGAGAGGTCTCCACATTGTGGCTCAAAACACCAAGGTTGGCTCCTAACAACAGCTTTAGAAAGATATTTTAAAAAAATGCACACAGGACCATCTGGCATGCTAAATAAAGGAAGCAGAATAAAAACTGTGTGTCAACCATACAGTTCTCGCAGGACAGGAAGTTAATTCATTAGCAGTTTAATCATTTTATGAGTCAATTATAGAAGAGCTGTAAGCTCCCTTAAAGACAAATAAGAATAAAAAGCTATTCTGTAGTGTCAATATAAAAAAAATCTAGTTAAATTATCTTAGTTGAAGACACCTCAAGGCCATTAATGAGGACACATGCAGGAACACACAGATGCTTAGTGGAATTTTAAACATGTGCACTTAATGACCATTACATCTGCCTTGGCATCAGTACTACATTTTATTACATGGAATAACAGTTCAAGCATGAGAGAGCAAAGAGAAATTACTGGTGAGGAGAAGGAAAGATTTTTAGAAGAAGCAGATTTTCAGAGGAGACAGAGACCCAAATGCAGGTAGCAGCATGACAGAAAGTGCAAAGCAGAGTGTGTGAAAAGAAACAAAGGGAGTAGTAAGGCAAGAGGAACAGAAGCAGCATACTGAATGAGTAGGAGAGTAGAAGGGAATAGATCCGAGATGTGAGGAGAGATGAAATTATGTAGGGCCTTGTAAGTGAAGTGAAATATTTCCAGCTGGATGTAGGAAGACAGGAAACCAGGTATTCAAGGAGTGGGTGACCTGAAAAGAGCCACTGTAGTGGCATTTGGGATAAAATGGTGTGGTTAGTGGGGAATGTGAGAAGAGAGGAGGACAGAATGGAGATGGTTATGATAAACAAGGACAGAGATGATCAGAGAGCCCAGACTGTGGGGATAGTGGATTTGGGCAATATTAAATAGAAGGAATGAGGGACTCTATATATGGGAGCAGAGTAAAAGGAAGAATCAAAATTAAATAGAGGTTGAGAGTCTGGGAGATGGCAAAGATGATATTGCCATGGCAGGTGTCACCAGCTGGCACTGCTTCACAGAAGTCTTCTATGATCTTTTTCTTAGCTTAAGAAGAAATTATCAGTCTTTGGAAGATATACTGTGTGGTATTAGTTTGGATATAATACAAGGTTCAAGGTAGATGGAGCTGTGAGAGCAGCAGGAGAATTTGTGGTCTGGCTTGGTCTCCAACTGGAGTCAGTCCTTGAGGCAGGGTTGTTCCCTGATACTGGGTTGTTATTCCTGAAAAAAAGAATTGCCTGCAGGATGTCTGACCAGGTCATGTCAGGACTGGTGTATGTCTGCACACATAAAATAAGTTACATTTAGAATATACCCAGATTCCAGGTCGCTGGTTTCTCTTTCCACTGGGAAGCCCATCTGGAAGGTCCTGGACATCCTCTACTGTTCAACAGATGGGTAACCATTATCAATATCAAAAGATGGAAGGTGAAGAGGTGTCAGGAGAACAAAATATAAAAAGCCAGTTCTGGAAAGACTGAAATTCAGTGGTGTGGGGACATCAAAGAGGAGATGCAAGGAACAGGAGAATTTCCGGAAAATGGACAGATTTGGGAATCACCCACAGAGGTGGCAGGTGAAGCCATGGGAGTGGATCAGGTTGCCAAGAGAGTAGTGAGAAAAGAAGAGATGAATCTTCAAGATAGATGGAGAGGAGAGAATAAAGGAGCCACTTAAGATGACAAGAAGCAAGGCAGAACAACAAAACACAACGGAGGTAAGCAAAAATGAAAAAAGTGTTCTAAAGAGAAAAGAGGGTTCAACTGCGAGAAAAGAACAGTAAGACAAAAG
The DNA here is from genome assembly GCF_011386835.1 of Chrysemys picta bellii. Lineage (NCBI taxonomy): Eukaryota > Metazoa > Chordata > Testudines > Emydidae > Chrysemys > Chrysemys picta. The sequence continues at coordinate 244,207,753 of NC_088791.1, read as the reverse complement.
AAGCACCTTCTAGCCTTAGCTAAGAGTTCTCAAATTCTGACATGGTGGGCCAAATAGGGGGCAGAACTACTCCATGCCGGTCACAGACTGGGTGTTTTAAATAAAGATGTTGATAAGTAAATAAGTAATGTGTATCTACAGACATTCCTAACTCTGGCTACAGCTGTCACAGGAAAGAGTACAGAAGATAAAGTCATCTCATCTCAGAACACATTTCTTCCAAAAGGCCTACAAACCCACAAACTGCCTGCAAATAAATGTTTATGCTTTGCAAACAGGGGCCTCTAACAGGGAGTTTTGAGAGGGAGTTTGGAAGGGGAGTGGGAAGGGGGCGAGGGACACTTGCCATTCTTTAAAACCTTTAAACTATAATAAAAACTTCTTGATTTAAACAAAAACCCTATCATTAACCTCGGTAGTTGTAGGGAAGGATAGGAGAGACGTCCTGGAGGCCAAATTTAGGCTGCTAGGAAAGAGATTAAAATCCAGGACCTCTATGGTGGCATTCTCAGAAATGCTTCCAGTTCCACATGCAGGGCCAGTAAGCAGGCAGAGCTTCAGAGTCTCAATGCATGGATGAGATGATGGTGTAGGCAGGCGAGGTTTAGATTTATTAGGAACTGGGGAAACTTTTGGGATAGGGGGAGCCTATACAGGAAGGATGGGCTCCTCCTAAACCAAAGTGGATCCAGACTGCTGGCACTTAACATTAAAAAGGTTGTAGAGCAGTTTTTAAACTAAGAGAATGGGGAAAGCCGATTGCTGCAGAGGAGCACATGGATCGGACAGAGACTTCCCTTAGAGGAGAGTCTATTGATAGAGATTCTCTAGGTTTTAGTGAGGAGGAGAGGATGGAAGAGGATAAAGTATGGGCCAGATCAGATGAGAAACATTCACACAAAAAAGAATCGGACACATCAGAAAAGAGCAGACAAATAAACAGTGACAAGTTTTTAAAGTGCTTGTACACAAATGCTAGAAGTCTAAATAAAAAGATGGGTGAACTAGAGTGCCTCATGTTAAAGGAGGATATTGATATAATTGGTATCACGGAAACCTGGTGGAGTGAGGACAATCAATGGGACACAATCATTCTGGGGTACAAAATATATTGGAAGGACAGAACAGGTCATGCGGGAGGTGGGAGTGGCACTATATATGAAAGAAAATGTAGAATCAAATGAAGTAAAAATCTTAAATGAATCCACATGTTCCACAGAATCTCTATGGATAGTAATTCCATGCTCTGATAAGAATATAACTGCAGGGATCTATTATCGACCATCTGACCACGACAGTGACTATGAAATGCTAAGGGAGATTAGAGGCTATCAAAATAAAGAACTCAATAATAGTGGGGGATTTCAATTATCCCCATATTGACTGGGTACATGTCACCTCAGGACGAAATGCAGAGACAAAATTTCTCAATACTTTAAATGACTGCTTCTTGGAGCAGCTGGTACAGGAACCCACAAGGGGAGAGGCAATTTTCGATTTAGTCCTGAATGGAGCGCTGGATCTGGTCCAAGAGGTAACTATAACAGGACCGCTTGGAAATAGTGACCATAATATAATAACATTTAACATTCCTGTGGTGGAAAGAACATCTCAACAGCCCAAAACTGTGGCATTTAATTTCAGAAAGGGGAACTATGCAAAAATGAGGAGGTTAGTTAAACAGAAATTAAAAGGTACAGTCACTAGAGTGAAATCTCTGCAATCTGCATGGACACTTTTCAAAGACACCATAATAGAGGCCCAACTTAAATGTATACCCCAAATTAAAAAACACAGTAAAAGAACTAAAAAAGAGCCACCGTGGCTTAACAACCATGTAAAAGAAGCAATGAGAGATAAAAAGGTATCTTTTAAAAAGTAGAAGTCAAATCCTAGTGAGGTAAATAGAAAGGAGCATAAACACTGCCAAATTAAGTGTTAAAATGTAATAAGAAAAGCCAAAAAGGAGTTTGAAGAACAGCTAGCCAAAAATTCAAAAGGTAATAACAAAATGTTTTTTAAGTACATCAGAAGCAGGAAGCCTGCTAAACAACCAGTGGGGCCCCTGGACGATCGAGATACAAAAGAAACACTTAAAGACAATAATATCATTGAGGAGAAACTAAATGAATTCTTTGCTTCAGTCTTCACGGCTGAGGATGTTAGGGAGATTCCCAAACCTGAGCCGGCTTTTGTAGGTGACAAATCTGAGGAATTGTCACAGATTGAAGTGTCATTAGAGGAGGTTTTGGAATTAATTGATAAACTTAACAGTAACAAGTCACTGGGGCCAGATGGCATTCACCCAAGAGTTCTCAAAGAACTCAAATGTGAAGTTGCGGAACTATTAACTATGGTTGGTAACCTGTCCTTTAAATCAGCTTCTGTACCCAATGACTGGAAGATAGTTAATGTAACGCCAATATTTAAAAAGGACTCTAGAAGTGATCCCAGCAATTACAGACCAGAAAGTGAAACATCAGTACTGGGCAAATTAGTTGAAACAATAGTAAAGAATAAAATTGTCAGATACATAGAGGAACATAAATTGTTGGGCAAAAGTCAATATGGTTTCTGTAAAGGGAAATCATGTCTTACTAATCTATTAGAGTCCTTTGAAGGGGTCAACAAACATGTGGACAAGGGGGATCCAGTGGACATCATGTACTTAGATTTCCAGAAAGCCTTTGACAAGGTTCCTCACCAAAGGCTTTTATGTAAATTAAGTTGTCATGGGATAAGAGGGAAGATCCTTTCATGGATTGAGAACTGGTTAAAAGACAGGGAACAAAGGGTAGAAATTAATGGTAAATTCTCAGAATGGAGAGGGGTAACTAGTGGTGCTCCCCAAGGGTCAGTCCTAGGACCAATCCTGGAGAAAGGGGTAAACAGTGAAGTGGCAAAGTTTGCAGACAATACTAAACTGCTCAAGACAGTTAAGACCAAAGCAGACTGTGAAGAACTTCAAAAAGATCTCACAAAACTAAGTGATTGGGCAACAAAATGGCAAATGAAATTTAATGTGGATAAATGTAAAGTAATGCACATTGGAAAAAAATAACCCTAACTGTACATACAATATGATGGGGGCTAATTTAGCTACAACTAATCAGGAAAGAGATCTTGGAATCATCGTGGATAGTTCTCTAAAGACATCTACGCAGTGTGCAGCGGCAGTCAAAAAAGCAAACAGGATGTTAGGAATCATTAACAAAGGGATAGAGAGTAAGACAGAGAATATCTTATTGCCCTTATATAAATCCATGGTACGCCCATATCTTGAATACTGCGTACAGATGTGGTGTCCTCATCTCAAAAAAGATATACTGGCATTAGAAAAGGTTCAGAGAAGGACAACTAAAATGATTAGGGGTTTGGAACGGGTCCCATATGAGGAGAGATTAAGGAGGCTAGGAATTTTCAGCTTGGAAAAGAGACTAAGGGGGGATATGACAGAGGTACATAAAATCATGAGTGGTGTGGAAAAAATGAATAAGGAAAAGTTATTTACTTGTTCCAATAATATAAAAACTAGAGGCCACCAAATGAAATTAATGGGCAGCAGATTTAAAACAAACACAAGGAAGTTCTTCTTCACACAGCGCACAGTCAACCTGTGGAACTTCTTGCCTAAGGAGGTTGTGAAGGCTAGGACTATAACAGGGTTTAAAAGAGAACTAGATAAATTCATGGAGGTTAAGTCCATTAATGGCTATTAGCCAGGACGGGTAAGGAATGGTGTCCCTAGCCTCTGTCTGTCAGAGGGTGGTGATGGATGGCAGGAGAGAGATCACTTGATCATTGCCTGTTAGGTTCACTCCCTCTGGGGCACCTGGCATTGGCCATTGTCGGCGGACAGGATACTGGGCTGGATGGACCCTTGGTCTGACCCAGTATGGCCAGTTTTATGTTCTTATGTTCTTTAGTTGACTGAAAGTTTAAAATACAAACTTCAGCTTTAAAACAAAACAAACAAAAGTTCCAGAACTACCAAGATGGAAGCTCAGCTAATTTATTTTTCATCTCTACCTACTCCCCAAAAATCTGCACTTTCTGTGCCTATACAAGTATAAAAACAAAGTTCTTTTTAACTCCTTCTTAGGTGTATAGATATCTTACATATTTTATAAATCTTTCTTGATTTTTTCATGTAGATTCCCACTTCACATAATTTGCAAATGTAGTTAGAGGTACTGCAGCAAATACATCTATTTTAATAAAAAAAGAAAATAATTCACATTTAAGAATATAAATAAATCAATGATTATTTATATACATAGAAAACAATCAATAGTGCTTCTAAAATGCTACATAAAGTCTACAGTCTTCTGGAGACCACAACTGGTGTGTCCTGGTTCATGTAAAGCAGATGTAACTGCTAACAGTACAGAAGTGAAATACTGTGTCTTCAAAACATAAATTGAAATACATAAAACTCAAACAACTTTGGCTGCATGCATATGAGTAATTTGTAGGGCTGTCGAGCGATTAAAAAATGAATCACAATTAAGCATACTGTTAAAAAAGAATAGAATACCATTTATTTAAACATTTTTGGATGATTTCTACATTTTCAAATATATAGATTTCAATTATAACAAAATACAAAGCGTACAGTCCTCACTTTATATTTTTTTATTACAAGTATTTTCACTGTAAAAAATAATAGTATTTTTCAATTCACCTAATACAAGCAATCTCTTTATCATGAAAGTTGAACTTAAAAATGTAGAATTATGTACAAAAAAACTTGAATCCAAAAATGAAACAATGTAAAATTTTAGAGCCTGCAAGTCCATTCAGTCTTACTTCTTGTTCAGCCAATTGCTCAGACAAACAAGTTTCTTCCTCATGGCACTATGGTAGGTGGCATCACAAGATATTTATGTGCCAGATGCGCTAAAGATTCATATGTCCTTTCGTGCTTCAACCACCATTCCAGTGGACATGTGTCCATGCTGATGACGGGTTCTGCTTGATAGCCAGCCAAAGCAGTGCAGACCAATGCATGCTTGCTTTCATTATCTGAGTCAGATGCCACCAGCAGAAGGTTGATTTTCTTTTTTGGTGGTTCGGGTTCTGTAGTTTCCACATCAGAGTGTTGCTCTTTTAAGACTTCTGAAAGCATGCCCCCTACCTTGTCCCTCTCAGATTTTGGAAGGCATTTCAGATTCTTAAACCTTGGGTTGAGTGCTGTAGCTATCTTTAGAAATCTCACATTGGTACCTTCTTTGCATTTTGTGAAATCTGCAGTGAAAGCGTCCTTAACATGAACAACGTGCTGGGTCATCATCTGAGACTGCTATAACACGAAATATATGGCAGAATGTGGGTAAAATGGAGCAGGGGACATACAATTCTCCCCCAAGGAGTTCAGTCACAAATTTAATTAACACTTTTTTTTAACAAGTGTCATCAGCATGGAAGCACGTCCTCTGGAATGGTGGCTGAAGAATGAAGGGGCATACAAATGTTTAGCATACCTGGCACATAAATATCTTGTAATGCCGGCTACAAAAGTACCATGCAAATGCCTGTTCTCATTAGGGTGACCAGATAGAAAGTGTAAAAAATCAGGATGGGGGCGCGGGGTAATAGGCGCCTGTATAAGAAAAAGCCCCAAATATCAGGACTGTCCCTATAAAATCGGGACATCTGGTCACCCTAGTTCTCACTTTGTGGTGACATTGTAAATAAGAAGAGGGCAACAAATGCAAACAAGCTTGTTCCTCTTAGTGATTGACTGAACAGAAGTAGGCCTGAGTGGACTTGTAGGCTCCGAAGTTTTACATTGTTTTGTTTTTGAATGCAGTTATGTAACAAAACAAAACAAAACAAACAAAACCCTACAATTGTAAATTGTACTTTCACAACAAAGAGATTGCACTACAATATGAGGTGAATTGAAAAATACTATTTATTTTATCATTTTTACAGTGCAAATATTTGTAATAAAAATAAAATACAATTTGATTTCAATTACAACACAGAATACAATATATGTGAAAATGTAGAAAAAACATCCAAAATATTTAATACATTTCAATTGGTATTCTATTGTTTAACAGTGCAGTTAAAACTGTGATTAATCAAGATTAATTTTTTAAATTGTGATTAATTTTTGAGTTAATTGCATGAGTTAACTGTGATTGACAGCCCTAGTAATTAGCGAGACACTGATCTTGATTAACAACTTTGTATTATTAAAGGGGACTGATCTCTAGTTAGATGCAATACTTTCATTAATGCATGCAAATTGAACTGATTCATCAGCAATACTTAAAGCTGATGACAATAACAACCTACTACGTTTTATGACTTCTCAGAGTAATGCAGGCAAACTATAAAACAGTTGCCCATTCTCCTCTCAAAACTAATACAATGTGTGTCAAAGTTGACACAAAAAAGGGATTTTATGCCTTCTTAATCAGAAAGTAACCCAAAAAAGCCCCCAGAAACACACCTCCTTGTTATAAAACAATATGCTGCAACTCAGCAGGTAATTAATGAGAGAATTTCAGGATGACTCACCCCTACATTACAGACTGGGATTGTTAGAAACTGTATTAAAAAACAAAACAAACAAAAAACCCACCCAAAATGTAGCACATCAGGAAAATACCATTGTAATTGACATTCAACAGTATAATCCCAGGTACCCATTCTCTTGAAAGTAGATAGCAGATCTGTAATAACATTAGGAAAGTAAAAATAATAATAATAATAATAATAAAAAGTAACCCATAGTTTAGTGGGACTGAGTTAATGCACAAAAAACAGAAAGAGAAATTGCGCAATCTTCTTTCACTGCTCTGACAGTTCAAAGTGGATCAGGTTTGTAAAGTTCTGTTTAATTCACAGTATTCATAGGACCAGAAGTAAGACTTTCCTTCCAAACAAGAACACCACACAGACAAAACCTGCACAGTTTTAATACATTTTCCCATGAAATTAACTCTAAAAAAAATCCTCAATATGCTTGGCTTTACAGAAATACAGGCTAAACAGGATTCATAAACCACTAAATTTAGGAAATTTTCACCAGTCACAGAATGCTGAATTACATATTTTGTTCCCCTCTCCCAGCACTTTCCAAAGCTCCTATTATCCCACTTTCTATATCAGGTAAATGACAGTGAGCCGCATGTTTCTGAACATTCTCAGTTGTACTACTGGTCTAGAATACAGAGCTAGGCTCCAAACTGATAGGTCAGTCCATTTATAAGGGCACTTGAGAAGAGCCATATCTCCTGGAGATTTTTTTATACTGTCTCCTGCTCTATGACTGGAAGATGCACATTGTACATACGTACAAGAAGGTACTACTAGCAGACATCAGAAAAGGACACATCAAGTCATGTCACACCATGGAAAAGCTAAAAGGAATGGTTCCAAACACAAAAAGCTTCCACTAGAAGTAAAGCTTTCCTATTATTGCATCTTCCTGCATTACAACTGGACAAACACGGATTTAAATATTAGAAGTAAAATAATTGTTCAGGTACTGCAGAAATGCCCACATAGGCTGACCCTGCCTAATGTCCCTTATTTTTCAAATGCTCTCAACATGGGTGCTGCAGGGAATAGTGTTCATGATTTGCTAATTGGCTCTTCTCCCCTCTAAGCGGCTACCAAAGCACTGCCCTAGCACAGTGCCAGGGAGCAGTCTGCAGTTGGATACTCAGTCTTTCAAATAAGACATTAAATGTCTTGACCAGTTGGGGTTGTTAGACATTCCATGGCATTTCCCCCACAACAAAAGTAAGGGTATTAGCCCTGGTGTCCTGGCCAACTTGAAATGTCAACATTCCATTGAACAAGTTTCCAGTTGGATACAATATTCTATTTTGCTTCTGCCCTAAAAGGGCATTGACTTCATCTGAGCCCACTTAAAAGCCACCATGTTCCAACCCATAGGAGAATGTACTTCATTTGTGAATGAAGTGATTTTTGCATATTCCCTGTTCTGTGCAGCTTTATAAAGCACTTTGAGATCTTTTGGAGTGAAAGACAATGTAAATATAAGACTTTTTGGATTATTTATGTTCTTTGGTTATTTAAATATTTTAAGAAAACATTTCAAAAACACCATTCAAATTAGGGCATGATCAAGCAGCTAATCTGGTATAACCAGACCTAATTAATATCCTATATTAGCTGCACAATTTCAGTTATTATACAAGCAGCTCAGATCCATGTTCATATTAATGAAATTTTTAAGGCTTCAGATATATTATGCACTTTATAACTAACTCACTAGAAGGAACTATGTTTTCATCTAGTCTGACCTCCTGCATTACATGAACCAAAACCCTCACCCAATAATTTCTGCATCAAACTCATAACTTCTGTTTGAGCTAGACCATATCTTTTAGAAAGATATCCAAGCTTTTCTCTCTGATCTCTTTTATTTATAGTAATTTTAGGTGTTACTTCTAAGAAGAGTAGATAAGAACATAAGACTGGCCATACTGGGTCAGACCAATGGTCCATCTAGCCCAATATCTGGTCTTCTAACAGTGGCCAGTGCCAAATGCTTCAGAGGGAAAGAACAGAACAGCAAAATTATTGAGTGATCTATTTGCTGTTGTCCAGTCCCAGCATCTGGCAGTCAGAGGCCTAGGGACACCCAGAGCACGGGATTGCTTCTCTGACCATCGTGGCTAATAGCCATTGAGTGACCTATCCTCCACGAACTTATCTAATTCTTTTTTGAACCCTGTTATAGTCTTGGCCTTTACACCATCCTTTGGCAATGAGTTGGACATGCTGACTGTGCACTGTGAAAAAGTACTTCCTTATGCTAGTTTTAAATCTGCTGCCCATTAATTTCATTGCATGACTCCTGGCCCTGGTTATGTGAAGTAGTAAATAACACTTCCTTATTCACTTTCTCCACACCATTCATGATTTTGTAGGAAACCTCCCCCCCCCTTAGTCGTCTCTTTTGTAAACTGAACAGTCCCAGTCTTTTTAATCTCTCCTCATATGGAAGTTGTTCCATACCCCTAATCATTTCTCTTGCTCTTCTCGGTACTTTTTCCAATTTGAATACATCTTTTTTGATATAGGGTGACCAGAACTGCCAAGGTATGGGCAGTGGTGGATTTATAGTTAGTGGGGCCCTGTGCTCAGTTTCATTTTTGGGGCCCCTCCTTGGGACCCAGCCAAGAAAAAGAACATTCTCTCTTATCTCCCCCCCACCCCCGTTTTTCATTCTTTATCTTCCTTGTATAAGTAATAGGAAGTAAATGAAAATAAAGTGAGGTACCCTTGATTGTTTTTGTAGTCTAACTTATTTTTCCACAGACCACTTGATAAAGCGCCTTTTTTTTTAAATAAAGGTAAAAAAGCGTTGGGGTGCGGGGTCTGGCCAGGACTTACGGTGCAGGAGGGGGCTCAGGGCTGGAGGTGCAGGGTCTGAGAGGAAGTTAGGGTGCAGGAGCAGGCTGGGGGTTGGGGTGCAGGGTCTGGCCAGGAGTTAGGGTGTGGGAGGGAGCTCAGGGCTGGGACAGAGGGTTGGTTTGGTGCGAGGGGTGCAGATGGGGATGTGGGGGGTGCAGGAGTCAAGGCTGGGAGTACAAGGTCTAGGAAGGAGTTAGGGTGCAGGAGTGGGCTGGGGTGCAGGGTCTTTCCGGGAGTTAGGATGCAGGAGGGGGCTCAGGGTTGGGGCAGAAGGTTGGGGTGTGGAACACTTACCTGGGGCAGCTCCCATTTGGTGCGAGGAGTGCAGGTGGGAATGTGGGGGAGGGGTGCAAGAGCTCCCGTTTGGTGCTCAAAGTGGGGGTGCGGATGTGGAGTGGTGCAGGAGTCAGGGAGGGCAGGGGGCTGGGGTGTGTGAGGGGGTGCAGGAGTCAGGACAGGGGGTTGGGGGTGTGGCTGGGGTCGTGGGGGTGCTCCCAGCCCCCTGCCCCACCCCAGCCCATTGCCCTGAGCAGCTCACAGCAGGGGGCTGGGGGGGATGTGCGGCCCCGCTCCTCCCACTCCCTCCTGGAGCGACCTGAGCACCAGCAAACAGCTGTTTGGCAGTGGAGAAAGCCCTGTGGGGGAGGGGCGGGGACACAGCACGCTCAGGGGAGGAAGTGGGAGATTGGCTGCCAGTGGGGCGGAGCCTGCAGCAGGAGCCAGCAGGACTAAGCTTCTGCCCCCGCAGCTGCCTGGCCCTGGGGCCCTCTGTCATTGGGGGGGCCCCGTGCCACTGCACCCTGTGTTTCACTGTAAATCTGGCTCTGGGTATGGGCATACCATAGATTTATATAATAGCATAATGATCTTTTTTATCTTATTATGTATCCCTTTCCTACTGGTTCCTAACATTCTGTTAAACTTTTTTGACTGGCACTGAACATTGGGCAGATGTTTTCAGAGAATTATCCACAATGACTCCAAGATCCTTTTCTTGAGTGGTAAGGCCTCATCATTTTGTATATATAGTTGGGATTATGTTTTCTAATGTGCATTACTCTGCATTCATCAACACTGAATTTCATCTGCCATTTTGTTGTCCAGTCACCCAGTTTTCTGAGATTTGTTTTTAACTCTTCACAGTCAGCTTTGGTCTTACCGATCTAGAGTAGTTTAGTATCGTCTGCAAACTTTGCCACCATACTGTTTACCCTCTTTTTCAGATCATTTATGGATATGTTGAACAGCACTGGTCCCAGTACAGATTCTTGGGGGACTCTGGTATTTACTTCTCTGCACAGCGAAAACCGACCATTTATTCCTACTCTTTTGTTTCCTAACTTTTAACAAGTTACTGATCCATGACCTTCCTTCTTATCTCATGACTGCTTGCTTAAGAGTCTTTAGTGTGGGACCTTGTAAAAAGCCCAAGTACACTATATCAACTGTATCACCATTGTCCAAATGCTTCTTGACTCCCACAAAGAATTTGAATAGATTAGTGAGGCATGATTTTCTTTTACAGAAGCTGTGTTGATTCTTCACCAACAAATCGTGTTCATCTAATTATCTGATAATTCTGTTCTTTTACTATCGTTTCAGCCAATTTGCCTTGTACTGAAATTAGACTTACCAGCCTGTAATTGCCGGGATCACTTCTGGGAACTTTTAAAAAAAAATTTTTTTTTTTAAAAATCAGCATTACATTAGCTATATGCCAATCATCTGGTACAGAGGCTGATTTAAGCAGCAGATTACATATCATGATTAGTAGTTCTGCGATTTCATATTTCAGCTCCTTCAGAACTCTTGGGTGAATACCATCTGGTCCTGGTGACTTACTAATGTTTAAATTTATCAATTTGTTCCAAAACCACCTCTACTGACACCTCAATCTGGGACAGCTCATCAGATCTGTCACCTAAAAAGGATGGCTCAGGTGTGGAAATCTCCCTCGCATCCTCTGCAGCAAAGACTGATGCAAAGAATTCATTTCGCTTCTCCGCAACAGCCTTGTCTTCCTCGAGTCTTCCTTTAGTCCCTTGATTATCCAATGGCACCACTAACAGGCAGGCTTCCTGCTTCTAATGGCCTTTAAAAATTGTCTGTGTCTTTAGGTAGTTGCTCTTGAAATTCTTTTTTGGCCTACCTAATTATACTTTTATACATGACTTCACTAAAAGTAAACGATTTTCAGGGAAAAGTTTGTTTTTTAAGTTGGATCATATCCCATAACATTGCTCCTGTGAGAGTTCCATTAAAACAATAAACATGGTACGTGCTGGTGAAGCTGTGAAAATAACCACATTACAATTTTTCCAGGATTAAATTGCCTAGCTGCATTATGTTATATATTGCACACATTAAAAAAAAAAAATTAATGGAGATATCCCATCTCCTAGAACTGGAAGGGACCTTGAAAGGTCATCGAGTCCAGCCCCCTGCCTTCACTAGCAGGACCAAGTACTGATTTTGCCCCAGATCCCCAAGTGGCCCCCTCAAGGATTGAACTCACAACCCTGGGTTTAGCAGGCCAATGCTCAAACCACTGAGCTATCCCTGGCCCCCAGACATGTTCCCACTGAGCTGCCCCAGAACATCCCCACACATGTCCATGGGATCTTCTGTGCTGTGGGGACACAGAGCTAACTCTGCCAACTCTGCACCTGCTGGGCAGGCTGTCCTGCTATGCCGCATTGGCTGCAGTACAGCACTAAATTCCCCTTTTGTGTACTATTTGTGTACAACTATTTGATGCAGGTCTGCTCTTTAAATGGGTTCACAACACATTTCTAACTACCTACACGCAAAAGGAATTCAAAAGATCCCTTTACTTGCCATTAGTTATGACACAAACTGCAGGTAAAGGATACAGCAACTCAGTATATTTTCAGTAATGAGTGGCAAAAGAAAACTGCACACATGACTCAATTTGTAAAGTAGCGGTCTTTTCACTTACAAACTGTAAAACACAGAAGTAACAAACGATACTAAAAAACTGATTTTCAGTGACAGCATCCTACATTTTCCTTGCTTTCTACTGAAGTTTTGGATAGGATTTTTAGTAGTGGCCACATTCTAGACCACAGTGTCCTTAGTACTACATAAGTGTACAATGGGTAGGGTGCAAGCAGCTTAACTTGCAGTCTGTGAATAAGGGCCAAGCAGGCCCGACATGCATGAGGGAGTCTGCTCTTCACAGCAAGGGCTCTGACTAGCATTCTGCCTCTCAGTGCTTCTCAAAGCATGGTGTTGTTCTACACTGCTCTCAACATAGGGCTGTATCTTAAAGGCATCACAGAGATCTCCGGCAGAGGTACACTATTCAAACGTCCTTTCCCATGACACACACACAGTACAGTAGGAATGGTACTGCTGAAAACCAATCGGTCTATCTCCAACTTTAATGAGGAGGTGGGTTGGAAGAAGGAGGGGGAACACATGGCTGAAATCCCCCACCCCTAAATAAGTTAAAATGTAAAACTGAATGGCAAAACACCACAACTGTTTTGTACAAACATTAATGTTAATGGGATTTCTGATTCTACACAGTTAATTGTACTTTTCTGCTTTTACATACTGAACTGTGCATTAATACACAAAAATGCAATATTCTGGGCTTACATAATATTTTGATTTAGTCCGATTTGCATCATTTCTGTTGATGAGCTGCAAACTGGAAATGTGAAATAAAGTGATTTCTTTTGCATAACTTTCCCTTTCCTGGCTATTTCCAATTATTACAGCAGAATTGTCTGAGAGTGAAAGGATGCTGTGCAATTATTGACCCATAACTTCACATGTACTTATGCAGTTCCCTCCACTGTGATTGGCACTGAGAGTCATGTATGACTACTTCTCAGTAACTGTATGTATGCAAACTCCTTAATTCTAGATAGCCAAAGAAGTGTGTAATCCTTATAGAGCTATTTCTCAGCAAAACCTAGAGAGATTATGCAAAGACAAGTGCTCTGGCAAGCTACTGCCCTCAGAACTCTCCGGTTCAAGTATCAATAGCAAACATGGCTGCCTTAGCATTTGAACTATTAACCCTCCTCCACTCCCAACAAACTATTCCTATCACCCCGAATAACTTCAGAGATTACATTTAATTTATTCTTAAAAGGATTTATGCATGAGTTATTCAACTTTCATTTATTAACTCTGAATATGTTAACTACTGCATAGAACAGGAAGCACACTCAAGTTATTTAAATAACATTGGCACTTAGTGTTGAAATAGACTGCCTTAGAATAGACCAGTTCCTGTCTAGCACTCCAAATGCAGCCTTACACATAATGCACAAGCTGTTCAGATGATGGCTTGATCTCACCATGGTGCAGGCTTTAAAATAGTCTCTGCTTGGGGTGGATTATTGCTGAAAGGCCTAACAGAAGCAGTGTACTTTTAATTAGGGTTATGAATAAGAGGATGTTTGCCTGGAATGTAAGGAAAAGGAAAGAGTTTCAAGCATAAGGGGGTGACATCGAAGGAGGACTGGATACAAAACTGGGAAAAGGAAGATTGACACTAGATTGGAGGCTTGGCAAGAGCACAGGCAACAGGAGGAAATGAGAGACGAGATAAAAGTAGGGGTGGGAAGCCTGGAGGGAGAGGATGAGGAGCATGAATTTAATTCAACCTGCAGAATGGGCAAGATGGTGGAGCTTTCAGGGACGATAGAAAAGGGAAGGAGAGGGCTTGGCTGGGTGGCAGGGAAGAAAACTCTTAGGGTAGGTCTACACTTACCCGGTAGTTCAGCGGCGAGCAAATCGAACTTCTGGGTTCGACTTATCGTGTCTTGTCTGGACGAGGTAAGTCGAACCCGGAAGTGCTCGCCGTCGACTGCGGTACTCCAGCTCGGTGAGAGGAGTACGCGAAGTCGACGGGGGGGAGCCTGCCTGCCGCGTCTGGACCGAGGTAAGTTCGAACTAAGGTACTTCGAACTTCAGCTACGTTATTCACATAGCTGAAGTTGCGTACCTTAGTTCGAATTGGGGGGTTAGTGTAGACCTGCCCTTATCTTACTATGGATGTGCATTTCTCCTCCAGCTCCATATTCTATCCCGCATAGCTTGGATTGGAAAGGACTTCTTTCACAGTACTTCAGTTCTGCACTGTCAGACACCAGATGCTATCTGGTTTAATCTCAGATCAAGTGTTTTTTTCAATTGGTTATGAAACACACAAGATTAAAAACAAGCCCAAGGTGCAGTTCTGCAGCAAAATGAAAGAAAAAGGCATATTTTGATGTAGGGCTGTAGTTTTCAATCTTTTTCCATTTGCGGACCCCTAAAAAATTTCAAACGGAGGTGCGGACCCCTTTGGAAAGTCAAACTGTGGTCTGCGGACCCCTACCATAGAAGTCTTAAACTGAAGGCTGACTGAATAGAATTCAAATATAATGTTACACATGGCATTTGAAGCAGTATGAGAAAGGGCAATAAATTGTGGGCTTCTATGGTAATGACAACACTTTTGGACTATGACCTGTAGGTGGGGGTACGGACATACTTTTGATTAATCAGAAAAACTGAATGCCTGTTCTGGGATCTGAAACTTTATTTTCCATAGTCACTTTTCACAGACCCCTTAGACATAGTCTGTGGAACCCCAGAGGTCGGTGGAGCACTGATGTAGGGCATGCTCTCATGAAAGGGAAGGTTGTGACACATTTTAATGGATGCTTACGTTTATTGAAAGTGAAACCCTGAGATTGCTTTATGTTATTAGTAGTTTTTAGTGGATACAGACAAAAGACAAAATCCTTGCAAATGCGGCTAGGAGTACTGAGTGATGCACGCATTAACCTGGCTACGTCCCATTCAGCATCACCATTATTTTTGTACTGATTCAGCTCAAATCTTATGTAGGAAAATAGACTTTATTTGACCCTGAGAAAGTGAGCTCAGAATGGATTTGCTGCACACTGTATGCCTGCATGACTCATAGTGGCAATTTATTTGAGAGAATAAAAAGTGTATGTATCGATATATCCTACAGTATCTACTTCCCACATTCTTAAGTAATTGCAGTCTGGCATTGTTTTTTAAACTAATATTCATGCTCTAGCAATGACACTTAAAACAAATAACTATCCAATGGAAAACTAGAAAGATAATATTGTTATTTCCTATTCTAGTGACCCATATATAAAGCATATAAAGTTTTGTTATATCAAATTTTGAGTAGCTGTCCTCCCTGAAGGCTGGGCTCCCCGTTTTTACATCGGTCAATGTGCAAATAAAGCCTCTAGAGGAAACAGACACATTTGAGCCTGCAGTGTCATTGATACACAGATGACATTCAGCTCCAAGTCTTCTTTTTAATTAAACCCAGATTTTACAGTCACATTACTTGTCCTAGTATCTGACAAAGATAGGTATTTGTATGAAAGCAAATTAGTCATGCCACAACCCATAAAAGGAGGAACTAATGCTTATTAATAAAAGGAAGCATTTGGATGAATGGGAGGTGTTTTAATTTTACTTAAAAGCACTAAAATGCCATGTGTCACAGTTACCAGTCTAGCTGCACTGCAGTCCCCTCTCTGGGTCTCAGAGGACATCCCCACAGGTGACAAGTCTCAAGCTGTCACCTCTCTCAGGGTAGAATCATGCAATTCTGCCACTCAGACCAGGACTTGTGTGCTAACTGTGATTACCTCAGCAGATCTGTCTTAGCTTCTTTACCCGCAGTTTTGCCCTTGGCAGCTGTGACCAATGGTACAGCAACCATAAAACTTTTTCAGAATAAAGTATCATTCCTTCTTAGTAGGAACACTACAGAGCACAAGAGAACAAGAACAGTCTATGTGCAGGGATATCTATCTGCAGCTTACCCTCCATGATAGCCAGGTAGCCCAACTTCTTTAGACTCCCTTCTGGAGCCTCTCTGTGTCTCCGCCTGTTTCCCCACACTGTGCCTGACAACTGATCCCACCACGATGTTGCTCTCTAGAGAGGGACTTTATGACTGGTTAGTATCCTTTTGATCTTAGACACCCCCCCCCCCCCGCCCTGGCAAAATAAGCCTTTTAACTTTGGTTCAGCCACAGCAGGTGGGACCTCCCCAATTAATAGCCCAGCCATAAGTCTCTTAACGACCTTTGAAGTGTTTGCCCCAGAGGTGTCTTATCTCTAGTCACTGTCTCATTTCCTGCTTGTTTTTCCTAACAGACTCTTTTGATTTAGGGTACGTCTACACTACAGCAGCACAGCTTCAGTGCTGCAGTTGTGCTGCTGTCAGGGGCGGCTCCAGGCACCAGCGCTCCAAGCGCGTGCCTGGGGCAGCAAGCCGTGGGGGGCGCCCTGCTGGTCCCTGTGAGGGCGGCAGGCAGGCTGCCTTTGGTGGCATGCCTGTGGGAGGTCCGCCAGTCCCGCAGATTCGGCGGCAATTAGGCGGCGGGTACGCCAAAGCCGCGGGACCGCCTGCAGGCATGCCGCCAAAGGCAGCCTGCCTGCCGTGCTTGGGGAGGCAAAAAAGCTAGAGCCGCCCCTGGCTGCTGTAGTGCTGTTGTGGAGATGCTTCCTACCTTGATGGAAGGGGTTAATCCACCTGTCCAAGAGGTAGGAGCTAAGTAGATGGAAGAATTTTTCCATCGACCGAGCCGCCTCTACACTGTGAGTTAGGTTGCCCTAACTTCGAAGCTCAGGATGCAAAATTTTTCACAACCTGGGCAACGTAGCTAGGTTGATCTAATTTTTAAGTGCAACCAGGCCTTAGCTCCATATAGTCAGTCAGAATCTATCCCCTATAGCACTCGGACAATCACAGAGCACATATAGCATTCATAAATTAATGCAGAAAGCCTCCACACCATGGTTATAAGTGCTTAATTTACCAACCAAACTTGAGCATTACTAATGGATTTGCAGATCTGTCAGTTAGTCATTGGAAGACTTTGTTATTGCTATATATAAAAAGCAGCCGTGGCTGCTAATGCCACACAAGTTAAGTCTGTCAGCATTGTCATTTATAAACACACTTCATGAGCTACAACTCAGCTGTACAAATTTGTTGTTGGAAAAGAACAAAAGAAGCAGAAGAAAAAGCTTTCCAAGAACAGATGTTTTCAGGCTTTTTTAACTTAAGAGACAAGGCATGATGAATGTTAACACTTGAAGGAGCAATCTGGGAACGCTGAATAAATACAGACATTTAAATAAATAATTACAGACATGGGCTGGGATTTTCAAAGAAGCCAAAGGGAGCTGGGAAACTAGCTCCCATCCAGCTTCAATGAGACTTAAATGCCTAATTCCCATTGGAACCTTTGAAGTCAGAAGTATTACTTTTGACTGTCTCTACTGGTGTGGCCAAAGTGAGGCTCATGTATGTCTACAATGGAACCTACTGCCCCCCTCCTCTATTAAGATGCAGATGGACATAACTCCAGGTCCCAGAATGCGACATTGAACTGTTTGATCAAGGAGAAAGGCCACTTGGACCAAACTGGAGTATCATATACTGAGTCCTATAGCCTCTGTATTTCCTGAAGCAAACAAGAGGTGTTGGCATATGGGATTTTCAAAGAGGCTCTGCATGCAGCCAGACACCTGTGCACACTAAGTAGTGGTGAAGAGGCATAGCCTCAGGGACAAGTGCACACCACCTTTTTCCAGAACAGAATAGGATGTGCTTATGGGACTTGGTTGCACACATGCGCCTCAAAGTTCTGGACAGGTAGACAAAAAGAAGTTCTCCAATCCTCCTTTTGACGGCCACTGGGCCAGCCACTGCCAACAGGGAAAAAACGGCAACTAAATGTGTGCTGAGGAACAGGGACTGTGTGTGGGGGGGGGGAGGGGGCCAGAGATTTTTGAAGGGGAGGGAAAGGGAGTGAGGAATGCCAGGATCTACTGCGCGCGCACACACTTTTTGCCTGGCATACAGTGCTGTGCAATATGTGTACAACAGTAGTTAGTACATATTAATGTGACATGAACGGAGCAGGCCACACAGCCTTATGCATGTTTTATTTTTCATTGGGGGAGTGAGTCTGCACTATGCACTCAGGCCAGAGTCATAGCTGAATGGGCTGCAGCCTCACACTCTCTTTATAGGATGAGCCTATGGTTTAGGTCTCTGAGGGTTGGATTAGGAGGGAGCAAGATGCTGGCTGAAAACTCCCTCAAACAAAGCCAGTTCCTTCAGAGCCCACTGCAAGTCCACAGTGGGGTGATGAATAACTCCCTAGAGCAGCATGGGAGCATAAGTTAGAGTTCTTATTCATTTAGAGGGGAAGTGACTGGGGACACCGCCAGCCTAGCACAGTGTCTGAATCTGTATTTTTCTAATCCACTAATGCTTCTCCTTCTAATCTCTGGGACAGAGATCCAGCCTGGGAGATTGTGTGGTGGCAGTTGCCAGAGCCACCACCGAACGCTGATAAACCACAACAGCTTAGTGGTTTAGGGCTAAATGACAGCACTGAATGCTTCCAGGGGAGAAGTTACACGTTTTCTTTGTTTCCTTTGCAGAAGCTAAGAAAGCCTAAAGTGCTTTATGGGTTTTATTTTCTTTCCCTACTGTTTAAATATTCAGTGCATAGCACTTCTAAT
Organism: Chrysemys picta bellii; assembly: GCF_011386835.1. Classification (NCBI taxonomy): domain Eukaryota; kingdom Metazoa; phylum Chordata; order Testudines; family Emydidae; genus Chrysemys; species Chrysemys picta. The sequence continues at coordinate 244,188,784 of NC_088791.1, read as the reverse complement.
GATCCATTTCATTGACATTTTATTTAGATAAAATGCACCTGTCCAGCTTGATGCTCATGGTGTGTTCCAGCAGACCAAGGCCCCAGCTGCTTTCAGGCCCGGGAAAACTAGAGGTGGCGGCAGTGGCAATGCGCACAAAGGCAGAAGGCAAGTGTAACAGGGGACGGACATGAGGTGTGTTGACAAGAGACTGATCTTTATTTCCTCGTGCCAGTGGGTATGTCTCAGTGGGTAAAAAGGGTGCATCAGGTCTCTGGCCAAGCCTAATTTTCAGTCTGCCGGCACAAACATGTATTTGTCTTTTGACAACAGGCACTGTTGGGGGTACAGAAAGTTTGCTCACATCACAAATGTTTTTGAAAATTTGGCCCACTGGATGCAGCCTTTCGTCTCCTGGGAAACTGAAAATCTGGATTGTTCTGGTCTATGTAGTATATAGGAGTATTTATAGAATAGCTCCAACCAGTTATTTCAGGACAGTTTCTATTTTCTAAATACTACTGTTAAAAATAATAAACTACAAGCAATCCTGTTAAACAACATTGGCGTTTCAATTAAATCCACAAAAGCCAGGAAATGAAGAGTTAAATGAGAAAGCCTGGAGTGTCAATCTGATCTCACAGAGTCTGGCTATTGCAGAATACTGTACAGCATGTGTAGGGATAATACAAAATGATTAGCACTACAGAAAAAGCTGAAATAAAAGAAATAAAAGGCATGAGAAAAGCTTTAAAATGTGATTTGCTTAAAAATGCCAGATGTAATCATTTTAGGTTCTCTTTCACATATGAGAGCTTTATCTTATTTGCTGACTAAAAGTACAATCTCAACCTTGCTTTAAGCACTTCCATGTCCTATTCATAACAAAGCCAAGAGCCTTGACAGATCTATAATGGTAGTTCCATTCTTCTATTTCATTGAGTCTCTACTTTTCATTCATGAACTATTTCATAAAAGGAAGGTTCCACCCTCCCTTCCCTCTCCATCGTCCTTCCTCTGGCATTTTCCATCTACACAGATCATAGGAGGAGATTTCTTTGTTAAGCAATTACTGTGTTCTCTCCTTATATGGCTAGAATCAAATTGTGCCTGAGTGAGCGAGGAGTCAGCTGGTGGAAAAGTCACATAGCAGGAATCTGCAAGGGCTTTATATATCTAGCTAAAACAATCATTTAAAAAGATACTGCATGAAAAATTCCAGACTATTTTGCAGTGTTGTTTCTGATCTAATCATCTCTCCTTTCCTTCTGCACTTGCTTTCTTTCCCTCCTCTAATGACATGTTCGGCCATCATAAACTGTACCAAAGGATTTTAAGTGTTTTATCCACATGCTCATCTTCACTGCCTCCCCTTCTAAACTCCAAACCTCCATGCTCACTCACAGTAGTGAACAACATACTGGGGCACTTCCAAGGCTCAGCCAGAGCACGGATGGCATGCTCAGATCGGTTACAGAGCAAATAGCAGGAGAGTGGGAAGGACCATCAGTAGAATAAAACTTTCCTTAGATTCCTATTTACAGGTTTTGTTTTGAGGGCCAGTGGGTTTTAAAATTGTAGTATGGGTCATGGGAGCTGTGATCTGTTATCAAGGGCTCAGAGGTTAGGAACTAAAGATTTCTGAATGTTGAGCTAATACATACAATTTATTGAACAATACCTTGAGAATCAAGGTTACAGAATGCTTCACAAACCAATTTAAAATATTTTCAGTGTCCAATAAAAGCAATAGTCTTAAATCCAAGGTCACATAAACAAAGATTTGAATAGGGTTTTAAAACTTGTCCACTCAGATGAATATTAGAAAGGAAATTCCATACCCCTGTTGGCATGTAAGATGCTGCTGCTTATACATCACATACATACAGCTTCTTGGTAGTACAAGACCTGAACAATAAGTAGAAAGGCAATGACCAATTTCCCATTGTAACCTTGTTACAATGTTAAAGGTCCGATTTCACTGATGAATGGAAGAGAAATCTGATGCAAAGCACCTAGCTGTGTCAGTCAGTTTACACATCGCTGCCTCACCATGTTTGTACCCATGTATTGGGGAAGCGGGGGCAAATCTGGGCAGCTATCCCATAGTCCCTCAGCAGAGGTCTGATTGCCAAAAGACATGCACTAAAAGGCAATAGCAGCACCTAGGGCAGCGTACTCTGGGATGTCCTATTACTGACCGCGCTGGGAAGGACAAGGATTAACCAATCTGGTCACTCAGGCATGAGTAAGGTCCTGTCTATGTTGCAAAGAACATTGTTACAGCATGTTTACAGGATGATAGCCATGTGCTAGCCCTAGGCTCCTGGCAAGGGCAAAACACCCAGCTGCCATGGTTACTAACATTTCAAGCCAACCATTTCACTGTTCGGTAATAAGTCTGGTTGACAGCTAAAGTATAAACGGGGCCTTTTAAATCAAATCATTAGGTTAATTAATATTGAATCTGTGATTATAGCTCCAAGTGAAAAAAGTAAATAATGGGTGAATGGGGAAACAAGACAAGGGTGACTGGAAGAGAATAAGCTGATGAAAGCAGGCTGCATGTTGGACTGAAAAGTGAGAAAAGGAGGGAGCAAATGAAGAGAAAAACATTGAAACAGGATAAAAATATTCTGCTAAATACACATTCAAGCCAGCTAATTTTGTTAAGAGCTTTTCCTCCTTGGGAAAAAGACTTGTTATGGAGCCAGCCCTTTTAAAATCCATCCTACCACACTTTAGTTCCGCCTCAGGAAAAGTAAGCATCGAAACACATTTGAGAGGTTTAAAGAAGAGACCACTCTCCTTTCTCATGTCAATAAAATGAATCATTTATTTGGGCCATTAACCCAACAAGACTGGTTTCAGCAAAGTTATTAAAAAAAAAAAATCCAGGCTTAAGTGGAAGCAGGGAGTTGGCGTTTCTTTCATTATCTGTGTTTGCCCTAATATAACGACAGTTAAGATCTCGGATGCTATCACTAAAAAGTTCTCACAGCATCAACAGCATAAGTGGTTTGGGCCCTGACTATTTGAAAGATTGCTTCTCTGAGTGATACTGCAGCAGCTGGAATCCGGAGAGGCATTCAAGCTAGCAGTCCCTGGGTTTAAAACGCAGGGAATTACTCACAAGGGCTCTCTGTGGGTATTCTAGGGAGCTGGAGGTATAATTTCCAGTCTCAATCAGAGCTAGTGCACTAAACAAAGAAATGTAGTCAAAGTGGCCCAAGCGACAGGACATGCTAGCTGCCCGCGTTCATAGCTAGGGTTTCAGATGGGATCATACTTGGGGCAGCTAGCCCTGCCCATTGTAGCTACTCTTTTATTTTTAGGGCACTAGCTTTGATTGAACTATTGCAGGTATATCTACCTGAGCTAGAAACTACACCTTCAGGTCCAGTGTAAATATAATCTAAGAGGGATTTTGGAACTCACTCCACTCACTTGCTTTGGGGTCTGACAGAACTCAAACTTATTAGCCTCAGAGCATTTATTGCAAAACTCATTTCTTCTGGGTTTTTCCAGGGAGAAGTTGGTGAGAACTGGGGTAGCTGATTGTGAGTTTGCTGTTATAATTGCTGATGGACTTTTGATCACGATACACGTTATGTAACGATCTGTCACTATGCAGGTTATGTTGTGAAGGCACTTGGCGGTTATAATCCTATTAAAGTACAAGGACATTTATGATATCCTTTGTGGTGTTTCTAATATTTATACTGCACCTACAGTTGGGATAAGTGATTGTTTAAATTTTAAAGTAATAGAGACAACCACCTAATATATATTTGGGTCTTTTCAGGAAAAAACATAATGCAACCTATAAATTGATGAGCAAATCTCAAATAAAGAAGTAGGCGATTTAAAGTTTAGAGCTCAAAAATATTCAATTTTAATAAGTGATTTGGTTCTTTAAAGTAATTTTTAAAAATGCTGTATTATAAACTGTTTCCATTTGACATATTCCTTCATAACACAGTATTTTTACTAATTTTAAAAAGTGCAAATCATTGTCAAGTTACCGTTATCCTTCTATAGTTACATTTCAGATCTTACCGTGTTGCAAGCTTATGGCAAATGACACCAGTATCTGTTATAACTTCACTCAGTCTCAGCTCTAGGTGTACCTTTCCCTGAAATACAGAATGACATAATGCCACATGAAAATTACAGCATTATATAGCCAACCACAACATTTCAGCTTAAAAACAGGCAAGTCTGTCACCATCTGCAATTTCAAAAATAGTTTAATTATTAGTTAACTAAATAGGTATACAGTCTCAGCAATATTTTTTACTAGTCAAGTGAAATCAGCCGGCAAACCTCCTAATTCAACTTCAGTCCATAAAAATCTGTCCCTTACTTTACCTCTGTATATTATAGTAATTGAGCAATACAGATTCTCTGGTTTGAGTGACTAACCTGACACTAAAAATATTTCATTGCAGCTTTATCTAATTTTAATGTTTTAAAGTTTAAGCACAGATTCTGCACCTCACCAGTCAAGAATAATATCACATTAATGTATGATAACTGGATATGCCTAAACCCTATGTTTTCAAAATTATGGACCTGCATGTGCAATCTATTATAAATTGCAAAAGAAGAAGAGGTACTAGGCAGGGAAACTAAACAAAAATACAAAGGCCAAGCACATTAGTAGTTTTTAAATCATCTATCACCACAAAGTTTTCCAGTCATTACAGTCACAATGTTAGTTATACAGTACCGTAACTCAGGCCAAAAATGTACTTTCATATAATATATAATCATATAAGAAAGCACTCATCTCAGTAACCATTACTATGTCTTTAAACATGAGCCTATGGTTTTATTGAAGAAAATTCAGCGGCTGTCTTTACCGTGTGAACAATAAAGTCGAAAATGTTGTATGATTTGGCCTGTCTTGCTGACATCACGTAACTGGCCAGTCATCAATTTGAATTCAACATGGCCAAAACTGAGCACTTGATTTTTCATCTCCAAAAACCTTCCTCTCACTCCATTCTTCATTATCATGGAGACCACCACCGTCCTCCCTCTTAGTTCGTCAGGCCTGTAAACTTGGAGTCATCTTTGACTCAGACCTTCTCTTGATTCACACATCCAGGCTGTATTGAAATCTTGTTGCTTTGTCCTTCATGAGCCCTCCAAGATTTGATCTTGTCTCTCTGTCCACACCACTAAAAATTGTGCTCAGGACCTCACCTTCCATTATGACTACTGCAACCTCCCCCCTCTTTGACCCCAATGCCTACAAACATGCCCGTCCTTCAAGAAGCTTCTGCTGCTGCTGCTAAAATCTTCATGGATCATCATTCTGACACTCATCCCCCTTCTTGCTTCCTAACCCACTGGCTCCTCTTACTCCACAAATAGAAGCTTCTTGTCTTTGTCTTTAAGGCCCTTCACATGTTAGCCTCACTTTACCTACCTGATCTATTGTGACGTGGATCCCTCCCTCACTCTGTCAAGTACCCAACCTTCAATATCAACATCCTCCAATCAGTTTCTCCCTCAGAAAGTACAGAAGTGTCTCCCAACCCCAAGCCAACCCTTATTAGCAGGAAAAAATTCCTGCAAAAATCTGCAAAGCCATTACTTTAACCTCCTTTAAAATCCTTCCTTAAGACTCAATTGTGACACAGTGCCTATAAAACACATAGATGACAATGGCTATACAAGTAATGAGCTTCTTGTATGACAGTTTTCTTGTTTTACTATTACCTTGTTCTCCCTTCCCCATTTGTTTCATGTTGTGGTTTGTCACAATTTAGATTGCGAGCTCTCGAGGGTAGAGGCTGCTGCTTTGCCATGTGCTTGTACAGTGTGTAGCAGAGTCAGGCCACAATCCTTTGTTGGTGCTTTATGTGCTACCTCAGTACAAATTAATAGCAACAACAAACAGCAATAAGTTATCTTTAAAGGAATTAAGAGTACTAGAGAACATGTCCCTTTCACAGAAAATCTCAATATGTTTAGTTGATGTTTTTACAGAAACATTTCTGGTAACCTCAGGCACTGCTGAGATTGGTCTCTGAACAGAAAGAACAGAATTCTTCAAAATGTGCACGTGAACATGAATGGAATGAGAGGTTTAACTTACTGTGATGGTTCAAAACATCAAAAAGTCTGAATTCCACAAAGAAGATGGCAGTTTCCTATTTTAGAAATTTTTAACTTTAAATAGTTGACTCAAAGTTAATGGCAATTTACATATTTCCCCCACTTCTATGAAATTTTAATAAACTAAACTACAGTCTCTTTAAGAAGGAAAGACCCCAAACGTTGTATTAGCTCTTCCTTGTTTTTCTTTTCTAAAGAATTAGAGAAAGTCAGACATTTGAAGAGCGACAAGCCTTTGAACAGCAGCTCAGAGGTCATGGCATCACTTAAACTGGCAGTCCTGTGATTATTCCCAGAATACCTCATTACTTCCAGTTACCAAGCTCAGGTGTGGGTGTGTACCTTAATGTGAAGCTGTGCTAATATGCCTGGATATTTAATTCAGAGATACAGTTCCTGTGTAAACAGAATGCTTTTCCCCATGTCAATTATGCCCTGAAGCAAAACACAAGGACCCATCTGAATGAATTGACTCATGAGCATTGCCATTCGGCTGGCCTGCAGAGTACTGGATAATGCATTTCTTTTAAAGAGAAGACAGCAATTTATGTTTAAAATTCATGTTATAATCCAGCCATTTAATAGTTAAAAAGGGGTGTAAATCACCAGTTTAAAAATATATTTAAGCCACTAAAGAATCAGAAAGTTGTCATCTTGCCTGTCTCCTGACAATGCATAGACAAAGGACGTGCTATTATTAGGATGGTAGTATTGAGAGGCCCAGTTGTACTAGGTGCACAAACAAAGACAGCCCCTAGAGTCAATATAGACCAGACAGAAAGCGTGGAAGAAAAGAGGCATTTATCCTCCTTTTACAGAGTAGGAATTAAGGCACTGAGAAATTAACTAACTGTCTTGCTCAAGTTGACACAGAATATTTGTAACAGAGCCAGGAACGAAATTCAGATATTCCACGTCCCTGTCCAGTGACGTCGCCACAAGTCTATCCTTCCTCTCAAGTTCTATTCAGTGAACAATTATACATGGAAATTTAGAGGCTTGGACAGTTCTGAAGTTGATTATATTAGTCACTGAATACATTTGTACAGAAAATATTCCAGTCCACTCTGTTCCTGGAAACCAGTACATTTACTAATATACCCTTTACCAACATTTAGAAATACTGTTTCTGCTGAACAGGTGGAAATGGAACACATTCATTTAACTGCTGATCAGCACTTCATTTTTCACAAACAATGGAATGGTCTGGAACGCCATAATGAGACCAACTGGGTCTCGTGTCTCAATTCTTCATTCAAAAAAATAGTCAGCAGACTGAGCTTCTTGTAGGGAAGCAGCAGCAACGATGACAGGACGCAAATAGAAAACAGTAATATTCAGAGCTGTGGAAGTAAAAAAATAGTGGTATTGCTAAAAGAGTACAAAATATTACACTGTATAACCACTCTTTGTAAAGAGTCATTAAATTATTTAAATGATCAAATTCTGCTGCTGTTTACAGGTGCACAGCTCTCACTGGATAACACAATAGGAATTGTGTGTAATTATTCAAAGGCAGAATTTTACTTTATATTATTAGAACTAAATAACTTTAGTTTTTCCTCTAAAGGACAGACCAACTTCCATAAACTTGTAAAGCAAAAAATAGAATAAGGTACTGTTTTTAAGTGACTCAGGGAAAATCTTTCATTGCCCATTTTAATTCAGCCGGAAATGTAACCGTTAGTTACTACAGACTGAGATATATCAAAAGACAGATGTAAAGCAACCAAAATTATATAAATGCTACTTATGCATCTTATGTTTCCAGCAGTTGCAAATTTGTGGTTTAATTTTAAACACAGTGTGTAAAAAAGGGAAAAAAAACACACAAACCACAGCTTATCCTATAAATGATCTTATATTGCCAAGCTGAGCCCTACTAGCTTGGGCTTCTTCTACCAGCTGAAATGAAATGGTGATACCCCATAATAAACATCCCCAGAACCATCATGCATTTTTCAGAGTTAAATATCAGAGGGACAATTACCAGTGGATTTTTCTAGGTAAGATTATGTGCTATACAGAATTTGGCTCCTAACATACAATGGTCAAGCTTAGACTATAAAATGTCTAAGCTACCTCAAACATGGAACTGCATTTTGCTTTTACCTACTGTGATTGTTAAGGCAAGAGTTAAAAATCATTGATGTACAGGAAAAACCTCTGGACCACACCTGGGCTCTTGTGGACAAAGGATTCTGACATATGCCTAGCAGCAGAGTGAGGGCTATCTAGTTTATTGCACTAACTGCAACATGCATGATTACCTGCCTTGTGGGCAGGTGGTGTATGTGTGCATTTGGTGCAAGGAGCTTGTGGCCCTCATAGACTGAGTACGGGCTCTGGAGACCAGAATGGCTGGACTGGAGGAGCTCAGGGAGACCGATCAATGTACATAGAGAAGACTTTGTCAGGGTACAGTAGAGTGGTCTCACCCTGAGTCTGAGAGCCTCTGTGCTGTTGAGGAGGATGGAAGTCTCAGGGAAGAAGAACATCAAAGTGTAGAGGAGGGAAATGATTCCATAGTTGGCTCCCTCCCTTCAGATGATATCATGGTATCCTCTCACACTGAGGATACCTGTCTACGGGAGGGAACCCCAGTTATTAGGAAGAGAGAGGTAATAGTTATGGGGGATTCCATGCAGATCTCTTCAGACACCTAGATAGGCTTATGTGTAGTGCTTGAAGGAGCCAGTGGTCATGGTACATATACCAATGGACATAGGGAAAGGTAGGACAGAGATCCTAGAGCAGAGGTGGGCAAACTATGGCCCTTCAGATGTTTTAATCCGGCCCTCAAGCTTCCGCCGGGGAGCAGGGTCCGGGGCTTGCCCCACTCCGTGCTTTGGCTCCGCATAGCTCCCGGAAGCAGCGACATGTCCCCCCTCCGGCTCCTACGTGTAGGGGCAGCCAGGGGACTCCGCACACTGTCCCTGGCCCCAAGTGCTGCTCCCACTGCTCCCATTGGCTAGGAACCACGGCCAATGGGAGCTGCAGGGGAGGCACCTGCGGATGGGGCAGCACGCAGAGCCGCCTGGCCACGCAGGAGCCAGAGCGGGGACATGCCGCTGCTTCTGGGAGCTGCTTGAGGTAAGCACCACCCGGAGCCTGGACCCCTGACCCTCCGAGCCCCAACCCCCTGCCCTAGCACTGATCCCCCTCCTGCCCTCTGAGCCCCTCGGTCCCAGCCCAAAGCAACCTTCTCATCTCCAGAGCCAGCACCCTCAACTGGAGCCCTCACCCCCAACCCCCGCACCACAACCCCCAATTTCATGAAGCATTCACGGCCTGCCATAAAATTTCCATACCCAGATGTGGCCCTTGGGCCAAAAAGTTTGCCCACCCATCCTAGACGCCAAATTTAGGCTGCTAGGTAAAAGATTGAAGTCCAGGACCTCCATGGTAATATTCTCTGAAATGTTTCCAGTTCCAAGTACAGGGGCAGTTAGACAGGCAGAACTGCAGGGTCTCAATGTGTGGATGAGACGATGGTGGAGGGAGGAGGGGTTTAGGAACTCGGGAACCTTTTGGGAAAGGAGGAGCCAATACAGAAATAATGGGCTCTACCTAAACCAAAATGGAACCAGATTGCTGGCATGTAAAATTAAAAAGGTTGTAGAGCAGTTTTTAAACTAAGGGCTGGGGGAAAGCCGACAGATGCAGGTGAGCACATGGTTCGGACAGAGAGATCCTTTAGAGAAGGCTCTATTAACGGAGATTTTCTATATCCTTTCCTGCTTACTAGGATGGAAGTTGATAAAGTACAGGTAGGAACTGAAAAGAGAACAGTCGATGAAAAAGTCCCATGCGATTACCTCACATAATGGCAGACAGCTAAAAAGTGACAATTTTTTTAAGTACTTGTATATAAATGCAAGAAATCTAAATACTAAAATGGGTGAACTTGAGTGCCTGGTATTAAATGAGGCTATTGGTATAACAGGCATCACAGAAACTTGGTGGAACTATGATAATCAGTGGAACACAGTAATGCTGTACAAGGGTACAAAATATATAGGAATGACAGTGTAGGCCATGCTGGTGGGGGAGTGGCACTACACATGAAAGAAAGCATAGCGTCAAATAAGGTAAGAATCTTAAATGAATCAAACTGTACCATACAATCTCTATGGATAGAAACTACATGCTTGAATAATAAGAATATAGCACAGGGGTAGGCAACCTATGGCATGTGTGCCGAAGGCGGCACGCGAGCTGATTTTCAGTGGCACTCACACTGCCTGGGTCCTGGCCACCGGTCCGGGGGGGGCTCTGCATTTTAATTTAATTTTAAATGAAGCTTCTTAAACGTTTTAAAAACCTTATTTACTTTACATACAACAATAGTTTAGTTATATATTATAGACTTACAAAAAGAGACCTTCTAAAAACGTTAAAATGTATTACTGGCATGCGAAACCTTAAATTAAAGTGAATAAATGAAGACTCGGCACACCACTTACGAAAAGTTGCCGACCCCTGATTTATTATAGCAATAGGGATGTGTTACTGATAACCTGACCAGGATGGTGATGGGGATGCGAAATACTCCAGGAGATTAAAGACGCTATAATAGAAAACTTAATAATAATAGGGCTTTTCAACTATCCAAACACAAGGAGAGAGAGAGACTCAGAACAAGTTATTTCATACTTGCCTTTCCAAAAGTGATTTTTAGAATCTGCTATGTGCTATTGTTTGGCTCCTGACTGCTTTGAAACCCTGGTGAGCATCTTTCTGGGATGTGCCTGTCCCCAGAAACTGCTGGAGTTACAGAACAAATGGCTAAGGATTCATGTAAGTAGCAGTTTTGAAAAAGTTTCTAAATCTCTCTCTCCTCTTATGTACTTATATGACCTCCATCATCACAGTAACCACACCTCACAATCTTTAATAGATATAATCCTCCAACAACTCTGTGTGGTAGGGGAGTACTATTATCCCGATTTGTAAAACTGAGGTGCAGGGAGACTAAGCAACTTGTCTAAAGTCATACAAGAAGTCTGCGCTGGAGTGGGGAACTGAACCTCGGTCTTCCGATTCCCTGTCTAGCACACTAAATACTGGACTCATCCTTCCTCCCTAAATATATAGTAAAAAAGGCATGCACAGTCTACCCTCTTGGAATATAAAATATTGACAGGTTTCCAGAATCTTTCAATATACCTTTAAACCACTACTTAATACCCCTATTATGGGCCAGACCCACTGGACAGAGAGAAATTACTGGTACTTTTGACGTTCCAGGGTACCATATTCTGTGCTGTGACAGCAATTAGAACCTAAAGAATTTTTTTAAAAAGCACATTTAGAATTTATCTGTTGAATGCCTTATTACAGATGCTATTTGGGAGATTCAGCTGTAATTGTACAATTTAATTAATTTTCCAAAAGCCTTCATACTTCATTTTTAGGCAAGGCAGATATTTGGGGCTAGACTGCACTGACAAGTTGTCCCTTCAATTTCTGGTGTTCTTAGAACATAAGAACATAGCATAAGAACAGCCGTACCGGGTCAGACCAAAGGTCTATCTAGCCCAGTATCCTGTCTACCGACAGTGGCTAATGCCAGGTGCCCCAGAGGGAGTGGACCAACAGGCAATGATCAAGTGATCTCTCTCCTGCCATCCATCTCCATCATCTGACAAACAGAGGCTAGGGACACCATTCCTTACCCATCCTGGCTAATAGCCATTAATGGACTTAACCACCATGAATTTATCCAGTTCTCTTTTAAACCCTGTTATAGTCCTAGCCTTCACAACCTTCTCAGGTAAGGAGTTCCACAAGTTGACTGTGCACTGCGTGAAGAACTTCCTTGTATTTGTTTTAAACCTGCTGCCTATCAATTTCATTTGGTGACCCCTAGTTCTTGTATTATGGGAATAAGTAAACAACTTTTCCATATCCACTTTCTCCACATCACTCATGATTTTATATACCTCTATCATATCCCTCCTTAGCCTCCTCTTTTCCAAACTGAAGAGTCCTAGCCTCTTTAATCTCTCCTCATATGGGACCCGTTCTAACCCCCTAGTCATTTTAGTTGCCCTTTTCTGAACCTCTTCTAGTGCCAGTATATCTTTTTTGAGATGAGGAGACCACATCTGTACGCAGTATTCGAGATGTGGGCGTACCATCGATTTATATAAGGGCAATAATATATTCTCAGTCTTATTCTCTATCCCCTTTTTAATGATCCCTAACATCCTGTTTGCTTCTTTGACCGCCTCTGCACACTGCGCGGACATCTTCAGAGAACTATCCACGATGACTCCAAGATCTTTTTCCTGACTTGTTGTAGCTAAATTAGCCCCCATCATATTGTATGTATAGTTGGGGTTATTTTTTCCAACGTGCACTACTTTACATTTATCCACATTAAATTTCATTTGCCATTTTGTTGCCCAATCACTTAGTTTTTTGAGAGCTTTTTGAAGTTCATCACAGTCTGCTTTGGTCTTAACTATCTTCAGCAGTTCAGTATCATCTGCAAACTTCGCCACCTCACTGTTTACCCCTTTCTCCAGAGCATTTATAAATAAGTTGAATAGGATTGGTCCGAGGACTGACCCTTGGGGAACATCACTAGTTACCCCTCTCCATTCTAAGAATTTACCATTAATTCCTACCCTTTGTTCCTGGTCTTTTAACCGGTTCTCAATCCATGAAAGGACCTTCCCTTTTATCCCATGACAACTTACTTTACTTAAGAGCCTTTGGTGAGGGACCTTGTCAAAGGCTTTCTGGAAATCTAAGTACATTATGTCCACTGGATCCCCCTTTTCCACATGTTTGTTGACCCCTTCAAAGGACTCTAATAGATTAGTAAGACATGATTTCACTTTACAGAAACCATGTTGACTATTGCTCAACAGTTTGTTTTTCTATGTGTCGGACAATTTTATTCTTAACTATTGTTTCAACTAGGATATGGATAAAGAACTATTTAATGTGTTTAGGGAAGTTAATACTAATAGGAACTGTGTAATTATGGGGGACTTTAACTTCCCAGATATAGATTGGGGAACAAATGCTAGTAGCAATAATAGGGCTCAGATGTTCCTAGATGTGCTTGCTGATCAATTCCTTCATCAAGTGGTAGCTGAACCGAGGAGGGGGGAGGCCAATTTGGATTTGGTTTTGGTGAGTAGTGAGGACCTCGTTGAGGAAGTGGTTGTAGGGGACAACTTGGGCTCCAGTGATCATGAGCTAATTCGGTTTAAACTAAATGGAAGGAGTAACAGAATTAAATCAAAGACTAGGGTTTATAATTTTAAAAAGGCTAATTTTAACCAACTAAGAGGACTGGTAAGGGAAGTGGATTGGGCAAACATATTAATGGATCTAAAGGCAGAAGAAGCCTGGGATTATTTTAAGTTAAAGCTGCAAGAGCTGTCGGAGGCCTGTATCCCAAAAAAGGGAAAAAGGTTAGTAAGCAAGAGATTTAGACCGAGCTGGATGAGCGACCGTCTCAAAGGGGCGATTAGGAAAAAACAGAAAGCGTACAAAGAGTGGAAGAGGGGAGGGATCAGTAAGGAAACTTACCTTAGTGAGGTCAGAGCATGTAGGGATAGAGTGAGAAAGGCCAAAAGCCGTGTAGAGTTGGTCCTTGCGAGGGGAATTAAAAGCAATAGTAAGAGGTTTTACAGCCATATAAATAGGAAGAAAGCAAAGAAAGAAGAAGTGGGACCGCTGAAGACTATAGCTGGAGAGGAGATTAAGGATAATCTAGGCATGGCACAATATCTAAATGAATATTTTGCATCGGTGTTCAATGAGGCCAATGAAGGGATTAGGAATATTAGCAGCGTGACAGAGGGGAATACAGGAGGGAGGATTACAGTATCCGAGGTAGAAACCAAACTTGAACACCTTAATGGGACTAAGTCGGGCGGACAGGATGATCTTCATCCGAGAATATTGAAGGAATTGGCGCGAGAAATAGCAGGCCCCTTATCGATAATTTTTAATGAATCTGTAAACTCGGGGGTTGTTCCATTAGATTGGAGAATAGCTAATGTGGTTCCTATTTTCAAGAGAGGGGAAAAAAATGACCCGGGTAACTACAGGCGTGTTAGTTTAACATCTGTAGTGTGCAAGGTCCTGGAGAAAATTCTGAAGGAGAAAGTAGTTGAGGGCCTTGAGGTCAATGGCAATTGTGACAAATTACAACATGGTTTTACCAAAGGCAGATCGTGCCAAACCAATCTGATCTCCTTCTTCGAGAAAGTAACGGACTTATTAGATAAGGGAAATGCGGTGGACCTAATATACCTTGATTTCAGTAAAGCGTTTGATACTGTACTGCACGAGGAATTGCTGGTTAAACTGGAAAAGATGGGGATTGATATGAAAATCCAGAGGTGGATAAGGAACTGGTTAATGGGGAGACTGCAGAGGGTCGTATTGAAGGGTGAACTGTCAGGTTGGAGGGAGGTCACCAGTGGAGTTCCTCAAGGTTCGGTTTTGGGACCCATTTTGTTTAATCTATTTATTACTGACCTCGGAACCGATTGTAGGAGTGGGCTGATAAAGTTTGCGGATGACACAAAGCTGGGAGGTATTGCCAATTCGGAGGAGGATAGGGATATTCTGCAGGGAGACTTGAATGACCTTGTGAATTGGAGTATCAGAAATAGGATGAAATTTAATAGTGAAAAGTGTAAGGTGATGCATTTAGGGATGACTAACAACAATTTTAGTTACAAGCTGGGGACGCATCGGTTAGAAGTAACGGAGGAGGAGAAAGACCTCGGGGTCCTGGTAGACCGCAGGATGACTATGAGTCGATAATGTGACATGGCGGTGAAAAAAGTCAATGCGGTCTTGGGATGCATTAGGCGAGGTATATCTAGTAGGGATAAGGAGGTGCTGCGTCCGTTGTACAAGGCACTGGTGAGACCTCATTTGGAGTACTGTGTGCAGTTCTGGTCTCCCATGTTTAAAAAAGATGAACTCAAACTGGAACGGGTACAGAGAAGGGCCACTAGGATGATCAGAGGAATGAAAAACCTGTCGTATGAAAGGAGACTAGAGGAGCTCGGGTTGTTTAGCCTGACCAAACGAAGGCTGAGGGGGGATATGATTGCTCTCTTTAAATATATCAGAGGGATAAATACCAGGGAGGGAGAGGAATTATTCCAGCTCAGTACTAATGTGGACACGAGAACTAATGGATATAAACTGGCCGTGGGGAAGTTTAGGCTTGAAATTAGACGAAGGTTTCTGACCGTCAGAGGGGTGAAATATTGGAACAGCCTTCTGAGGGAAACAGTGGGGGCGAAGGACCTGTCTGGTTTTAAGATTAAGCTAGATAAGTTTATGGAGGGAATGGTTTAATGGGATAACATGACTTTAGTCAAAGGAACAGCGTGCCATGGCAGGTAAATAGTATAATGGCTAATGAGGGTCAGGCTGGAGAATCTTGCCTACGTGCTCGGGGTTTTACTGATCGCCATATTTGGGGTCGGGAAGGAATTTTCCTCCAAGGTAGATTGGCAGAGGCCCTGGAGGTTTTTCGCCTTCCTCCGCAGCATGGGGCAGGGATCGCTAGCAGGAGGATTCTCTGCTAATTGAAGTCTCTAAGCCACAGGATTTGGGGACTTCAACAGCAGAGTCAAGGGAAAGGGTAGGGACGGCTTTGTGGCCTGCATCATGCGGGAGGTCAGACCAGATGATCATAATGGTCCCTTCTGACCTTAAAGTCTATGAGTCTATGACTCTATGAGACTAATTTGCCCAGTACCGACATTAGACTTACCAGTCTGTAATTGCCGGGATCACCTCTAGAGCCCTTTTTAAATATTGGCGTTACATTAGCTAACTTCCAGTCATTGGGTATAGAAGCCGATTTAAAGGACAGGTTACAAACCTTAGTTAATAGTTCCGCAACTTCACATTTGAGTTCTTTCAGAACTCTTGGGTGAATGCCATCTGGCCCCAGTGACTTGTTACTGTTAAGTTTATCAATTAATTCCAAAACCTCCTCTAGTGACACTTCAATCTGTGACAGTTCCTCAGATTTGTCACCTACAAAAGCCGGCTCAGGTTTAGGAATCTCCCTAACATCCTCAGCCGTGAAGACTGAAGCAAAGAATCCATTTAGTTTCTCCGCAATGACTTTATCGTCTTTAAGCGCTCCTTTTTGTATCTTGATCATCCAGGGGCCCCACTGGTTGTTTAGCAGGCTTCCTGCTTCTGATATACTTAAAAAACATTTTGTTATTACCTTTGGAGTTTTTGGCTAGTCGTTCTTCAAACTCCTCTTTGGCTTTTCTTATTACATTCTTGCACTTAATTTGGCAGCGTTTATGCTCCTTTCTATTTGCCTCACTAGGATTTTACTTCCACTTTTTAAGCAGAAACTTCCACTTAATAAAATATAATGGAAGGCACTTTATAAATATCGTTGACCACAGAAACTTGGCTCACTATAGGGATCTAAACTATTTTTGTCTGCATGTCTTCTTTCCCAAACTTTGGTGCCTGGCAGTGGAAACAAACTAGTTAAGCAGAGAGTTGCTCAGGGGTCACCCACATGCAGCTCCCTCTTCTGAGAAAAACAGTTAAATCAATTCAGCTGTGCGAGTGAGAGAAAACTAGGGAAGAGACAAAGGGGGCAAACTCCTTCCTGACTTTCAGAATATCAGAAGAGAGCCACTGATACAGTGTTTTGTCCAGAACTCAGGCACGAGAGCTCCACAAAGAAACAAAGAGCATCTCTAGTATGGACAGGAAAATGATTGATATTCGAACATTCCATTTTGTTTTCAGAATTCCCATAATTAGCACTGCCACCGCCATCAGAGACTTTGAAACTGGACCATAGTTTACCATAGGTGTGCAACCATAGCCAAACATTTTCTCCTGTTGGAGCTCACCAGCCTGAGATAACAGTCTGTCTTGGACGGGTCATTTGATTAGATGAGGACTCCGCTTCCAGTCCCTAGCTATTTCATAGCTGAGCTGCACCAACAAAATAAAATATTGGGGCATAATTTGGGATGCACAAGAGGTCTTACTATATAGCCTACATCATATACAACAGGTCTGTAACATAACAAATCCAGCCTGTTGAGGGTGCAGGCACACAAGCTGTAACACACTTCATTATGGAATTAGAGATGCTGGGCATCTTGCAGAGGTCTGGTTGGTCTCCAAATGTACAATTTAATAGATAAGAATAAGATGTTTCCCAATTGCTAAGAAACTGCAAAACATCTTCAAATGGCACGATGTTAGCTTTCCTGTTTCTCTTAAGGAAGAGGAATAGCACCTCAACACATTCAGATCCTGCCAATGGATGTGTTTTCCCTTTAGTTAAATATTTTTACATGGTACTGTGATGAATTGGGCATAAGTCTATACAATTTATGAAATCTGCGCAAGATTATGAACCTTTGCACCTGTCAGGCTACAAACTCCATTTGGAACGTGCAGACTTTTGCCTTCTCTCTCTCTCTGGTCTGTATGGTCTCCATGGCTGGTGGCAAAAGAACAATAATGACTCTTGAACACCCAATCGTTGGAAATCTATTCACTGTAGACAAAAGATTGGTCCTTGTCCAGAAAAACAGGGTAAGCAGGGGGAAGTCCACTTGGCAACAAAGTCAACTGACAGAGTTTGTGCTCATATGGAGTAAATGGCAAGGGTGCCACCTGACACATGGGGGTTAAAGGTTTTAAAAGGGCAGAGGCCAGTCTGCTCTGGGGTCCATTTTCTCCAGTACACGAGGGAGAGATCATTCACCATGTGACACCCTGCCTCCCTATCTTTCTGGACTCAAGATGGTTACCCAAGAGCTCACAAGATAACAGTGAGATAGAAAATGAGGGATATTGCAGTTTCAGATACTTATTGTTTTGTATGATCTGTACTTAAGAGCACAAAGGTGTTAAGACTGGGTAAAGTGTGTGTTTTGACTGCTTCACAACTACCATGTGCCCCATATAGAGAGTTAAACTGTAACCAGAAGCGCCACACCCTTGGTGGAGCTCTGGGAAAGGGGCATGTTTAAGTACCAGGGAATCTGAAGGGTGAAGCGCTGCGTCCAGACAGGCTAGTGTCTGGACAGGAGGTTCTGACACTTGGAGGGGTGCCAGATAGGTCTACACTATGTGAGTGTCCCTAGAGACCCCAAGATTAGGGCAGTGGCTGGACTCCGTTCAGGCTCCAGGAGCTTGAAACACCCTCGGATTTCAGAGCATCAGAAGCTTGGAGTCCCCTCACAGCAGCACTGGTGGACAGTTAGGAAGGGGCTCTCCCTAGGATAATGGACAGGTACGTAATGAGGACTTTAGCACCTGGTTTTCATTTCCAAGACAGAGCATTCTTCAGACATAAAATTCAAGTATACTATTTTGAAACAATGGAAATTTCTTATCAAGAACAGGTGCTCCTCATTACACACCATGCTTCAGTCTAGCTTGTAAAAAGTAAAAAAATAAACCAGAAAAATAAAATTAAAAAAGGAGAGATCTATAGTCTTGCTGTTCAGTGCTTAGAAATTTGAGTACAAATCTGGACAGACAGAAGTCTTGTCACAATGAAAGATCTGGTCACTAACTGGTTCTATTTACCTGGTTCTCTTACACAAGCTAGTTCTGTGAAATTTACGCTTGGTGAGCATATAACTCAGAGTCATCTGCAACTGCATCAAAACATATTTCTTATCTCTTCAAATCAACTAAAAGAGAGCCACTTTTGAGAGATGAAAGGGTCACACCCATTTATTTCCGGTGCGGTGGAAAGAAAGTTAATATAAAACTGGAAACAGCTTCTTCTTCTTTTAATTTTTGAATAGCCTGCGGTTGCAATATATTGCACATGCAGGCATTGTGACACTTGCCAATGATTAACTTTACTGAACTTATTTACATGCACCTAGCAAAGAGAACAGGAGTACTTGTGGCACCTTAGAGACTAACAAATTTATTAGAGCATAAGCTTTCGTGGACTACAGCCCAATTCTTCGGATGCACGAAAGCTTATGCTCTAATAAATTTGTTAGTCTCTAAGGTGCCACAAGTACGCCTGTTCTTTTTGCGGATACAGACTAATACGGCTGCTACTCTGAAACCTAGCAAAGAGAGGAGTTGAGCATAATGAATGCAGACGCTGCACAATGCGTTCGTTATATTTGAAACTAGCAATGTCTAACACAGCAGATAATTCTATTCATCATTTGAACAATACTATTATACACAATCTTTTTTCAAATCAGTTTACTAGCCTCTGTTATCCTCAACTTCCACCCCAGAGGCCTAAAGAACCTTATCTCATAAATCAGAGCCATAAAACCTTAATCCAAGCAATCTAATTTGCATATGTAAGAGAAGGTTACTTACCATAACTGGAGGTTCTTCGATATGTGTGGTCCCTATCTGGATTCCAAATGTGGGTACGCATGTGCGCCATGCGTCAGAACTGTTCATAGTAGTGTCCATTGACCTGCACGTGCGTCATATGTTGACCATGTGGTGCGTCTGAGGCTCTAAGAGGCTGTAAGAGGCTCCATCCTCTCTGCTCCGGGCTCCTCTGCTTCCTGATAAGAGGGAACTGGAGCGTGAGATTGGAATCCAGATAGGGACCATGGATCTCAAAGAACCTCCAGTTACGGTAAGTAACCTTCTTTTCTTCTTCGAGTGATGGTCACTATGTGGATTCCAAACGGAGGTGGGCGCGAGGTCTTACCAGAAGAGACAGTCTGAAGGACGGCCTGGCTGACAGAAGCATCCAACGCCGAGGCGGGGGTGATGGTGTAATGGGTGGAAAAGGTGTGAACAGAAGCCCAAGTGGCTGTCTTACAAATGTCATTCTAGGGAACATCTGCCAGAAAGGCCGATATTGCAGTATATGCCCGGGCAGAGTGGGCCGTTACTCTGAGAGCGGGGGGTGACTTAGGAGACCATATAGCAGTCCATGATGCAATGGGTGATCGACTTGGAGAGTCACTGTGAAGAGAGGGCACGACCCCGGCAGCACTTCACGATGGCGATGAAGAGAAGATGTTCAGAAGGCGCAGGTGCACTGGAGATAAAAAGCCAATGCCCAGCGAACATTGAGAGCCTGGAATGCATGCTCACTGGGAGAGGTGTATGGTTTAGCGTAAAAGATCAGGAGGTGCATGCACTAGTTAAGGTGAAACGGGGAGGCCACCTTGGGTAGGAACTTGGGATAGAGGTGGAGGGACATCTTGTCTCTGTGGAAGATGGTGAATCTGCCATCATGGCTGCAAGTTCGCTAACTCACCATGCAGAGGTAATGGCCACAAGAAAGATCACTTTATGGAGAGGTGGGCGAGGGAGCAGATTGCCAGGTGTTCAAAGGTTGGCTTAGTGAGGGCAGAGAGAACAAGGTTGAGGTCCCAGGAGCGGGTAGATTTATGCACAGTGGGGAAAGCGTTGAGAAGGCCACAGAGGATGTGGGAGGTGGTTGGGTGCGTGAAGACATAGGAGCCATCCACAGGGGGAAGAAAAACGCTAATAGTCATCAGGTGCACATGGATGGAGGAGTGGGAGAGGCCCAACTGGCAGAGGTGGTCTAGGAGAACAGGAGTAGAAGTGGAGTCGATGGAGTGATGGTGATGGCGTGCCCACATAGTGAAACAATGCCACTTGGCCTGATAACAGGCCTGAGTGGATGGGCATCGGCTCTGTGTAAGGAGGTCATGGATGGGGGCAGAGCAGGAGTCATCTATGCATGAACTCCATCCAAATACCAGGCTGTGAGATGGAGAGGGCCCAGGCTGGGGTGACGCAGGCAGCTGCGTGCTTACATGAGGAGATTCGGGAGGACCAGAAGACAGACTGGTGGGTGAACAGAGAGGTGAAGGAGATCTGTGTACCAATACTGGCGAGGCCAGGAGAGGGCAATTAGAATGAGCATTGCCCGGTCACAGCAGACCTTGTGCAGGACTTGGGGAAGCAAAGGGACAGATGGAAAGGCATAACAGAGGTCGGTGATCCATGGGAGGAGGGCCCGGGCTGAGAGCACCCCTGGAGAAAAAGAGGGGAAGTTTGTAGTTATCCAGGGTCGAAAAGAAGTCCCAGTGCAGCATTCCCTGGAAGAGATAGCAGAGAGTGGGGTCGTGGAGTTCCCACTCTTGGCTGACATGGAAGGAACGGCCGAGAATGTCTGCCAAGGAGTCACTGGTGCCTGGGAGGTGAACAACATGCACAGTGATCCTGTCCTGGAGGTACCAAGTCTCCTTGCATAGGGAGGAGGATCTGGCTCCACCCTGCTTGTTGATATAGACAACCACAGTCATGTTGTTGGACAGTAACTGAACATGCTGCAATTGGAGGAAGAGTAGGAGACCTCGGCAGGGAAGACAGACAGCGCAGAGTTCTAGGATGCTGATGTGCATCTACGCCTCCCTAAGCGACTAGAGGCCCTGAGCTGTGTGACCGTCCAGATGAGCGCCCCAGCCAATGAGTGAGGCATCCATGGTGAGGGTGGTATGGGGTAGGGGTGTATGTGAAAGGGACGCTGGCTAAGACCGCTGATGGGCTGCACAACCAGGTGAGAGGCGAGGACAGAGAAAGGGATCAAGATTGGTTTGCCGAGGCTGTCTGACTGAGTGAGGATTGTAGACAGAGTGGAGCCACAGTTGAAGGCAACGCATATAGAGGCAGGCATATGGCGTGATGGAGGTGCAGGCCGCCATATGGCCAAGGAAGGAGAGGCACTGACGGACTCAGGTGTGTGGACAACGATGAAGCCACGCAACAAGAACGGTGAGAGCAGCGAAAGGGTCTGAGGGAAGAAAGGCTTGGGCTGCAACAGAGTTCAGGTGAGCCTCTATGAAAGCAAGCATGCGAGTAGGGGTGAGGACCGATTTTTCTTCGTTGATACAGATCCCCAAGGTGTCAAGGAGCGTGCATAGGGTCCACATGGTGGTGAGAAGGTGGGCTCAGGATGGTGACCCAAGGAGCCAGTCGTCCAGATAGGGAAACACAGAGCGATCCAGGTGACGCATGTGGGCTGCCACAACAGTGAAAACCTTCGTAAAGACACAGGGGACGGTGGCAATCCCAAAAGGGAGGACCCAGAATTAGTAGTGTGAAGAGCCCACCATGAAGCCAAGGAATTTGCCATGAGCAGGGTGGCTGTCCACATGGAAATAAGGATATGAAGGATATCCTTCATATCGAGAGCCGCGGACCAGGACGCAGGGGGAAGTGACTGGATGATGATGGGGAGCGTGACCATCCGGAAGCAGAATCTGTGGATGAATTTGTTCAGCAACTGAAGATCCAAAATGGGATAGAGACCTCCTCCCTTTTTTGGTACAAGGAAGTAAGGGGAGTAGAAACCACGGCCGTGGTAGTGCTGTGGAACAGGTTGTATGGCACCCTTGTGGAGGAGGGCACACGATTCCTCTTGAAGAAGATGGTATTGGGAGGGACCTCCCGAAAGCTCCATGGGACGATAATGGGGAGAGAAGGAGAGAAATTCTATGAGGTAGTCCTGATGAACAATGTCCAGCACCCAGTGATCTGAGGTAATCACATGTGCGAAAAGAGCAAGATGACACCTGAAAAACAATTGGAGTGGGGGTTGGGAGGAGGATTCACGAGTCTCGGGGAAACAGTCAAAAGGACTGTTTAGAGGATGGTTGTGGGACAGCAGAAGCAGCACAGGCAGCAGGCTGGTGATACTGAGAAGGTTCTGGGGGACACTGAGGATATGGCTGATAGGTGGCACAAGGGCGGGATCTGAAGGATGATCTCTGCTGCCTGTGGGTTGCGGCTGAGGCTATATACCCAATAATGGGAGGATGGCATGAGAGTCATTAAGGGAGGATGGGGACTCATCAGTCTTGTCTCTACACAGTTTGCTGTTATGGAAGGGGAAGTTCTCAAGCGTAGTCTGAACCACCTTCAGAAATCTGCTAGATTGTAGCCAGGAATCATGGCAGAGGACAACTCCCGAGGCCAGAAAGCAGGATGCAGTATCAGCAGCATCAACCACCGCCTGGAGAGTCACCTGGGCAACCAACTTGCCTTCATCCAGAAACTGGTGGAAGTCCTGCTGCTTCTCCAGAAGGAGGAAGGCTTTGAAGTCTGTGAACCTCAAGTACAAGAGAAAGTCGCACGTGGCCAGGATGGCCTGGTAGCTTTCAATTTGGAATTGGAGGCCCGGAGAAGAGTAGGTCTTGTGGTCTAGCAGGTCTAACTTCTTGGTGGCACGATTGGGGAGAGGACGGGGAAGTAGATTTAAAATGCTGCTGTCTGGTGTGTTCAATCACCATGTGGACTACAAGAGAGTTAGGAGGCGGTGGGTAAAAAGGAAGTCAGTCCTTTTGGAGGGGACGAAATAATGACGTTCTGCCCACTTGAGAGTAGGGCACAAGAAGCCAGGGTATGCCAGACTGTCTGGGCTGGTTGTAAAATGGCCTCATGAATAGGCAGGGTGCTGCAGGAAGGTCCGGGGGGGTTGCAGTTTGTCCAGGAACTGGTTCTGGGGGGTCCTGTATGTTCTCCACAGTCAGGTTGAGGGCCATAGCCATGCAATGAAGGAGATGGTCATCGGGGCGGGGGGGAGGCAGGAGGGCAGAATAAGCACATTATCTGGGGAGGAGGTGGTGCAAGTAGGGACCGGAGAGTCTGATGGTACTGCCAGTGCCGGAATTCCTGGGGCTCCACACAGATGGAGGGAGGGACGTTGTGTGTAGGGGACAGCTGGTGGTGAGGGTGTGGTTGTTCCCCACGGTCATGGTAGGGGTCACAAGTGCCCAGTAGGGCCAAGCATAGGGTTTGCCGGGCATCGGCAGTGCCCACAGGTAGTGGTATCACAGGTAGAGTGGTTGATATGGATGGTGCCGTGGCTCAGGATAAGACCACGCGTGCAAAAAGGTAGAATCCAGTTCAGAGGACCACTCAGAAGCAGAAGAGGGGTTTGGGGGGGCAGAGCCATCGGGACAGCTGGAGCTGGCGGTGTGGGGTGAACCGAAGGTGGACAGTCCAGGAGCAAGAGAGGTTCCTCCGTGGAAGGGCCTGGTGGGGAGAGGCAGAGCAGAACAGGAGTCTGAAGGAGAAGCGGTTCATCCATGGGAGACGGCAGTCTGGGAGCGAGCGGAGGCCCGGAGCGTGGAGGGGAGCCATCATGCGGTAACAATAGTTCAGCCGTCAGCGTGAGAGGGGACTGGCATCCCAGTGTATGCAGGATTGGATGTGCAAGTCCAGACAGTCCTGGAGTAGTGGACGGAGCCAGAGTGGACGGCAGTGGACCAGTCATTGCAGCCAGTAGCAGGACCGATGGAGCACTGTGCTTCGACTTATGGTCTGAGCTGGATTTCTTCGATGCTGGAGCATCCGGATCAATGCGTGACTTCTCATGTGACCAAGTATAGCTCAGAGAGGCAACACTGCGTTTAGAGACAGTCCTCGTCGGGGAACCGCCTTTATGCCCATGGTTGTGCATCTTATGAGCACAATGGGTCTTGCTCAGTTGTGGTGGTGCCGTCACTGCCAGCTGGGAAGGACCAAGATAGGTGCACACCGCTGGCGTGGAGCATTGGGCCGTCGAATCCACAGGCTCCAGATCCAGTTGTGCACATGGGCACATTGCCTCCTCCATGAGGTACCTGCGGAGGCAAAGTTCCCTGGCTTCACGAGTTCAAGCCGGAAAGGAGCGGCAGATGAAGCAGTGGGAGGCAATATGGGCTTTACCCAAGCAGTAGAGACAACATTGGTGCTCGTCACTCACAGAGAAGGAGCGTGGGCACAAGGGACAGTATTTGAAGCCAGCTTGCTCGGGCATAGTCCTCGGGCTGGAGAAGGAGTCGCTGCAAGGGGAGAAGTCCAACAAAGATAACCTACCTAACTAAGAATTAACAGACAACTATATACAACTAGAGAAAAAACTATGTACAATGAACGAAGAACAGTTCTCTTAGCAAACTAAGAGCACGGGGAACCGGGATTCCGACTCTGGCCACACAGTGGTAAGAAGAAACTGGAGTGGTGTTGACCCACACAGCCTCTTAAAGCCTTGGACGTACCACACGGTTGATGCATAACGCACGTGCAGTTCAACAGACATTACTATGAACAGTTCTGGCTCCGGTGCATGGCGCCCATGTGTATCCACATTTGGAATCCACATAGGGACCATTACGCGAAGAAGAAATTATTTGCACATGCAAATTTCAAAAACATTGTTTTACACAGACTAGCAGCTTCCTTGAGAGATAGATATTGGACAGACTGTCACACATGCAGTATTGTGGAGACCTGGACAAAAAATATAATACAGAATAGCTCATTGCCAGCTCCGATTTGGGATGTGCTTCTGTTTAATGTTAAAACACAGCTGAGGCTATCAGAGCTATTTCAGAAACTGTGGAAGAAAATCAGCTCACTGGATTAGCACTACTAGCAGTGCATCGCAGTCAGCCTATCTCAGTAGAGAATGTGATCAACATCCTTGCAGTCACACCCGGACACCTAGATTTTGTACTTTAATATTCTGTGTAACATGTACTGATATAGACTTTTAACCCCATACACCTCTGTTACTTGGTAGGTAACTTGGGCCCCTCCTTAGGAAAATTCTGGTTGCACCCTCTGTGATTTTTGGAAGGACTTTCTAAATGTCAAGCTCATGCACGCTACACCCTATGCATTGCTAGCTCCACAATCCCCAGCTATTGTAATACAGAGAAACAGTTTTTCAGAGAATGATGGCCCAGCTTTTTCATCCAGAAGACAGAACCAGTGCATGAAGCAGGGCAGCAGTGAAGTGCTGATCAGACAGTGGTTGTTTATTAGATGGACTGCTGCATTTTGTGTTGGCTGTTGCTTCTTGGTGGACATCACCTTCAGTCCCAAGCTCAGTGAATTGCAAAAGCCTCTGGAGGCAATGAATGCATGGAGCACCATCACAAAGTCCAGATTCAACAGGAAGCAGCACAGCTTCCCGGTCACTGTCATTATCTGGCTCTTCAGGCACAACAAAGAGCCCAGCAAAACCCTACAACTGCATGTTACCATGACAAATGGAATTCAGCAACCCTCAATTGAGGGCGTTGGTATAGCTTTGGAAAATTCTTCAGAATGTTTCCTTCTTATTAACATTAATACAGTCTTGCCTATGTATTGCTTCACATAATTTTTCTTCATCCTGTTGCTGCTCTCAGGCACGGAGATATGGGGATCATCACACTGCCTACACTAGATGTGAAACTAGCTATTTCCCACACTGGAGTTCATAATGTCCCACATAATCCCCCTAAAGGTAAGGATTAGGAATAGATGTTTAAAGGAAAAGAGAAGATGGGGTCTTCAAGGACTCCGTAATTGAGCTCTCTCAAGGAAGAGCAACTGCCCACCATCATGGCTCTGAGAGAAGTGAGCTAAGTTATCTCAGTGCAATTCTGCTCACTCCGCCAGGTCACTCAACAGATCCTCATAATGATCTGAGTTGAAAGCTGCATTACTAGCATGATTAGATGTCCATTGTCCAGGGACAAAGACAACTCTGGAGTTTATTTCCACTGGTTTGCTTTAGTACTCTGAACTTACAAAGGAGCACTTTAGAAACACAAGTTAGTACCCAGCTCCACCATGAATTAATTAGGCAAATATTTCC
This sequence comes from Chrysemys picta bellii, assembly GCF_011386835.1. NCBI lineage: Eukaryota > Metazoa > Chordata > Testudines > Emydidae > Chrysemys > Chrysemys picta. The sequence goes on along the minus strand of NC_088791.1, from coordinate 244,162,074 downwards.
ACAAGTCTTAACCCTAATCTATTAGGCAACAGGGCTACCTAGGCAAGTCATGTAGACCAAACACTTAAGCAGCATCCACTAACTTTGCTATATAAAATTGGAAAGACATGTTAAGGCCACTGACTGACAGAGGTGGGACTAGGACTCAGGAGTTCTTGGCACCTAGCCCTGTGCTTAATCCACTAGATTTTATGGTTCTGAGGACCACTGCCAGAATATTTAAGTGCTAGTTCGCACACTAAAGGGGCTTCTTGTTTGCACACTACAGGGCTGGGTTTTTTTTGCACGTTTCAGTGTGAATAATTATCAGCCACTTTCGAGAACAGTTTTGAGGAGAGAGAGACACAAAGGAAAATGAATTGATTAAACATTTTACACATTTTTCACCAGTTTTGTTAAACATATTCCACACTTCATCTTCTCCCCTAACAAATGTATAAAATTCATTTTCAAAAAAGAGGTACAGCTGAGACACCTACCACAAGTACAAATCAGCCTTTGTTTTACTCCTTTTGTTGGATTACCTTCTCCTTACATAGCAGTCCTCACAGAGTATTTCCAAGTCTGCCCACCATTATAGCGGGGAACATAAAAATCTCTTGTAATATATTCTAACAAACCTTACATGAGAAGTTTAAGCAACAGGGTGAAATTGTCCAAATGCTACTGATATTTCTACTAGTTGTAATAACTGCTTATCACAGAAGCCAGAAACAGCTTTTAACCATTTTTTTATAAAGATACAAACAGAGGAAGTGATAAGCAGTACAAAAAAAATCACAAACAGTACATGCTTTCCAGCTAATATTATGCTCTCACTATCCTCAAACTAGAATATTTCACAAACCTTTGCTTTATTAGCTCAGAACTTCAGTAACAAATGATCGGTTTTCTCCTAGAGAGTCTCCTTGGTCTAATATAGTTCCCACAGGCAAACTGCATGTCAATATTACAGCAAAATCAACATGGCTGAGTACTATGCAAATATTGGTTCATGTCAGCTGATAAATTATAAGGGAAAGTTTTCATATCCTGCAGGAAATAAACACTAATACAATCCATTGTTTTAAAACTACTGCCACAAGAGCCTTCTAGGTGAGAAGAAGAAGAGAGAAGCGAGAGTAAACAAAATAGATTTCAATGCCCTTAAAAGCCTTTCTGTGATGTAGACACACAAAGGATCAATATTTTACCAGAGAACGTTACAGACTGAACTGGAACAGCAATTACGACAATGCCGCCATATCATGCTCATAATTGTAGGATACCCAACTTTGTTTTTTTGGAATAAGCAAAACTACATATATTTTAAAGTACAGTGTAAGTATGCTTCACTGCATAGTACATACACATAAAACACATGTCTACAGAATCAGTGATGAGCTGCCAAAATCTTAGGAACCGGTTCCCTACCGGGTCTTCGGCGGCACGGTGGCAGCGGGTCCTTCAGTGCCGGAGCGAGTGAAGGACCCGCTGCCGAAGTGCCACTGAAGACCCGGTAGGGAACTGCCTGGTGAGTACAAGCCGCACCCGCCTCCCAAAACAGCCTATCCCTCCCACATCCGACCTCCACCCATGTCCTGCCCCCGACTGCCCCCCTCAGAACCCGCAACCCATCAACCCCCTCCGCTCCTTGTCCCCTGACCACTCCTTCCCGAGACCTCCCACCCTAACTGCCTCCCAGGACCCCACCCTCTACCCAACTCACCCTGCTCCCTGTCCCCTGATTGCCCCGACCCCATCCACCACCACCCCGACAGACCCCCAGAACTCCCGCCTACCCAACCCTCCCCCGTACCCTGACCGCCCCCCCAGAACCTCTGCCCCATTCAACCCCCCCGTGCCCGGGACTTACTGCCCCTTATCCAACCCCCCCGGCCCCAGCCCCTTACCGTGCCGCTTACTCCCGCCTCCCCCCTCTCTCGGAGCCTCAGTGCGCGGCGTCCAGGAGCAGCCCTGGACAGCGCTGCAGTGGCGTGGTGGCTCCACCGGGGCCTGAGCTCCCGCCACTCGGCCCGGAGCTCGCAGCTCCACCCCGGCATTACCACGCGGCTCTGAGCGGGGTAAGTGGCATGGTAAGAGGCCAGGGCCAGGGGGTTGGATAAGGGGCAGGGAGTCCTGGGGACAGGGAGCGGGGGGGTGGGGGTTGGATGGGGCAGAGGTTCTGGGAGGCGGTCAGGGGATGGGGAACGGGGGGGTTGGATGGGGGGAAGCTCACAGCCCCCTACCCCCCCCACCTTGCCAGCGGCTGCTCAAAGCGGCAGGTCTGGGGAGCTGAACTGAGCTGCCGGCGACTCGTCATGCTGCGGCTCTGGGGGAGGGGCCAGGGGAGGTCCCAGGGGAGGGGCCAGGGGAGGTCCCAGCTGGGACTTCTGGGAGCTCAGGTGGGGGACAGGACAGTCCCACGGGCTGGATGTGGCCTGCGGACCGGTGTTGTTTGCCCACCGGCCCGGCCCACCGGCGTCTAATTTTAGCAACTGGTTCTTGTGAACCGGTGCGAACCGGCTCGTGCTCACCATTGTACAGAATATGTCTTATACACAGTATACACATTCATTTTCCTGTACACCGTGTGCACGCACACACATGCAGATCAAAAGGCCAATGTATGCCAAAAGCGATACCACGCTGTGGTATCTGAGTAGCATTTCCCCATTCCATGCATAGGAAAACACTGCACTGTACTCAGACCGCAGTGTCTGGGGACTCCTACGCTAATATTCATTGTTAGAAGGTGACCTACAATATTCAATTCTTATTTAAGGAAAATATTGTTATTTTAAAAATGGAATCTGGTTCAAAAGAGGCCTAGTAGACACAAAAAGGAGCCATTAGAAAGGTGTCCCTGAAATCTACAGTTGCCTGGATATCAAAGAAGTTAGAGGGATAACTTGATTCTTGTTTCTTTTTAAAAATTTTATAAAAGATTCCAGTTTCTGATAGAGCACTCTCTAAATAGCGTGCTTTCCCCCTCCCCACACAAACTTCTCAATACATTTTATAATGTATTTTCTGCTCCTTGTTGACATTAAGAGTTTTCCCAGGCAACAGAGAGTATGACTAAATAGGAGATCAGTGTAACTGACAACATGTGGAAAGCTGTCAAATGCACAAAGTAAGCTGAAAATACACAATTTTTTTTTGATAACTTTCCATTTATTAAAGGCAAGGCTGACAGCACCACCTATTATTAAGGTTGCCACCTTTCTAAGATCCAGCACAGGCAACCTTAATTCTGGTACTTCCTAACTTTTGAGAGTTTGAATTTGGAAGCTTCATAATGTTCTTTTCACACAGTTTTTTTGTGTAATAATAATAATAATTTTAGGTGGCGCTTGGAACCCTGATTTTCAAGTTGACAGTGTCCCTTTAAGACTGAACAGTTATCTGCAAAACCTTCAGGATATTTAGTATTTTGTAGCTAGCCATCCTATTTCACACTATCCCTGTAGTTTATATAGCTTTAACCATATGGTAAATTACAGAAGTCTTGAAATCAATTAAATCAATACAAAAAATTGACTTCAATGGACCAAAATTTCACCTTATATCACCAGTTTAAAAAAAAATCCACACACATACTAATTACAAATATCAACGTAACCTCAACTGTAGTGATTAATGACACTTCCATATCTATGCCATCTTATTTTCTGTAATTAGATGGCCCTAGAAGTTTCAATGGTGGCATTATAAAATACCTTGACAAGGGAGAAATCTCACCTGTACTTCTGAATCAGCATCAACATGCTGTAGCTGAAACCAGGTGTCTCTGTTATGGTACTTCTGCAGATCTTCCTTCTGTATAGCTACTTTTCCTGGAAACCAAATAAATCAAGAAGCATTGTTTAAAACGTATTATTGTTATACACAGATTCATTTCAATAGGACTTGAATGTAAACAGTTTTTTCAAACCAGTGATCTAATGACTATTCCCCACAATCAGTGCTATCAGGCTATGAAAGACTAGCAAGACAATGCATTAATTTTCTTTATGGCAAGAGGCTTTTTCTACTTCTCATCATGAAAGACTTTGAAATTCCCTTACAGCATACTCATTTAACAAGTTGGAGTACTGTACAGAATCAATCTGTTATGACCGGGTTTACAGTAAAATACCATGATGCTACAATAAACATGCCAGAACCTTGAAAACCTACTGGCATTGTCCTGCCATTTTAATAATAATCCCAATGGAAAGTTCCAGGCATTGTGGTAGGTTTGGACTCACAACTAAACTAGTGGATACGGCTATAATACATGCATTTTACTGTATTTTTATTTTTTTTAGCAGAAAGCACTGTTGAAGCAGGGGACACCAAGTCATAACCCCTAGATTTTAATTCCAACTCTGCATTGGCTGGCTGTGTGACTCTGAACTTTACACATAGACTGTCATTTTACAACCTAAAAATTGGTTAAGATACAGCTACCTTACTCACAAGAAGTTTGGAGGCTTAAAGTTTGCAAAGACCTTTCATTCTACTAATAGAGAGCCATCCACTTGAGGACAAGAATCATTATTCGCATGTACAGGTACACACTACTTCTAAATTTACATCAAGGAAAATTCACGCTAGCGCTACCCCTACATTTTAACTCCCACTAAAGCTTATATGATCTAACTAAAATAACAGGCTCTAATTCCACGTGTGTTTTGAATTGACATATGAGCACTAAGGCCCAGATTTTTAAAGGTTTTAGGGATTGCTGCACATGCCTAAATCCCATTTGAAAGTGAGATTTGGGCTCCTAAATCAGTTAGGCATTGAAACACTGAGTGTAGCACCGCCAAAACACCTTTAAAAATCTGGGCCTACGGCTGAAACTTTCACCACATCCAGATGGTCCTAAAGGGAGTTGTGTCAAGTACTCTCTGATTGGCAGTAAAACCTTTTTGGAGGAGGTTTTTTGTGTGTGTTTACAGAGCAGTTGTACAAGAGGAGGATTGATAGCCAGCCCCAGAAGACCTTGTGATTCTCAGACAGCAGCTCTGGGCTAGTTGGTTTCCCAAGGACTGACTGATGGAGGCACAGTGAACAAAGTGTTTTAAGTTGAGAGAAAGAGAGACGCAAGACAGCTGCCTCTTGGTGAAAGGGCAGTGGTGTTGTAGCTGAAGTTTCTGCAAAAGGGAGTTGCCTGTGTGCAGTTTGTTCAAGGAATCAGGATTTGTGTACAGTTTGTAACAAAAAAAAAAAAATTACACTTAGAAAAATGCCGTCACTGATTTATCTTCCCATGGGAAACCTACCTGCAAGGCCTCCAAATCTACCATGGCTTGGCAAAGGGTCAGTGATATTCCTATTGCATATAAACTAAAGCCCAAGGATCTATAGATAATATTTCCAAAGCAAAAAATAAACAAACTAATGAACTCAAATCACTTATCTTGTTGGCACACTCTAGCTTGATTTCTTACAAGAAAACTTGAATGAGCATTTAAGTAAGTTTTATAACTCATGTTTTGAAGTATCCCCTGACCAGCGTTCAGCCCTTTTCTCAGTTGCGTTCAGACCCTTCCACACAGTGTTCCCCTGTTTTCTAGCTGCTCCCAAGTAGCTATGAATTACAGCTACCACTGCCCCTCGTCACCAACAAGCTGCTTCCTGTGCCAGCTCCCACCCTTTTAGCCCCAGTTCCTAAAGTGCCTTGCATAGGCAGCAGGTATAAGAGGCCAGGGGAGGCTAAGCCTCCCCAAACAGCCAGCATACCGCCTTTGGGGCATGCCACCACTGAAAGGGTGGGCATCCTGGCTGGGGCCCCGCTCTTCTCCTAAGGCTCTGCCTCTTCCTGTCCCCACTCCGCCTACACAGGGGCCTCGTGAGAGGGGGTGAAGAGGCGCACACGAGTGGTGAGCAGCCTGCCAGCCAGCGGGCAGGGGAGAGGGCGAAGAGGTGTGAGCAGCGGGGGCCTCAGGAAGGGGGATGAGCGGGGCCAGGGGTGGAGTATGGGCAGGGCTTCAGGGGAGGAGGCTGAGTGGGGGCGGGGCCATGGTTTGGGTACCAGCAGACTACCCAAATGGAGGAGCCATATGTTGCCCCTGGTGCCTTGCCCTCTCTCCACAACCAGACTCCCCCAGATTCCTGCCCCTGGCCTTCGGCTCCTAATTAATTCTGTGCAGCCTCTGACTCATTCATGAACTCCTCTGACCTCAGCTCAACACTTCCCCTTCCTGTCCTTAAACCAGTGTTTATCAAACTTTTGTATTGGTGACCCCTTTCACACAGCAAACCTATGAGTGCAACCCCCTTCTAAATTAAAAACACTTTTTATTTAACACTATTCTAAAATGCTGGAGGCAAAGCGGGGTTTGGGAGTGGAGGCTGACAGCTCACTATCTCCCATGTAATTACCCCTGACCTCCAGTTTGAGAACCCCTGTTTTAGACCCCTCTACTGACTGGATGTTAAACTGGGGATTAACATAGTGTCAAATAATGAGCCAGCAAGTTCATTACAGTATTTTTATTGGATGTGCAGAGTTAATGACTCTCACGTCTCAGGATGCCAATCATTAAATTACACAAACCTAAAGTGTAAGATAGCAGATATTTGAATTATTTATGGGGAACAGATAACTGGTGAAGTTATGTTATTGAGAATGTATTTGTAAAGGAATTATGGATATGTACTTTCTAGGCTTCAATTGTTATGGTCAAACTGGCAGCACCTTGGCAAACTGGCTTCTCTAATGAGCATGTGAATACAGTAAATCCACATGTGACCTCCCAAAAACTTCTTTGGATTCTCATTTGAAATTGTTTGTTCACTTTCGCTTATGATACTCTCTTAATCCAGTGTAGAAGTTCTCTAGCCAGACTCTGCATGTAACAATTACCTCACAAGCAATGTCCTTGGCACGCTTTCATCAGCCAATTCCATTCACAGTCACCTTCATTTCATGGAACTTTCCCATAGAAAGCTCTTAGGTAATTTAGTTTACATCAGAATATTAACAGCACAAATGCCGACACATTATACAGGCCCTAATTCTCCAACTGGATCTGTGCAGAGTTCGGACGACTTCTTTTGAGCTCCAGAAGGGCCAGCCTGCACAGGTCCAATTGCAGGATCAGGGCTATAGTATGCAACTACAGTATAAATATTTTTGGACCATGGATTCATTCATCCAGCATCAAGTGGGTTAATATGGAGGTACAACTGTTTTGATCAGTAAACTGCTGCTTTGTTGGGGACACAAATGCAATTCAGGCACTGTGCCTATGTTTTTCCAGAAGTGAGGTTGCAAGGGACAGTTAGCAACAAACACAGAAGCTACATTTTCTGTCTTTGTTATTCTTTTCTCTCCCCTCTTGTGTGTATTTGTCTTGTTTTGTCTTTTAGGAAACAGGAACAGACTTCAGCAACAGCTCCAGCCCATCCTAACTAACTTTATCTCTTCCCCACCCCCAAAAGTACATTTATTACCATCTTTAATACCATCTAAGAGCCAGTCAAACAGGGTTTCTTTCCTTCTAAATATTCTCTACAGCTAAAGGGATATTGTTAACATGAAAGTTTTACTTCATACTTTACAGTTCAAATGCTTTAATTGTTTTCCTTCTTTTTTCTGCATCTTTACTAAAAGCTTAAAAGGATTTGTAGTGGTGTTTGCCACCTCCTAAGCAAGCTGAGGTGTCTGTATGTGGAACCCTGCGCCTTGTTTAAAACTGGAAAGGTTGTTAATGTTAATAACTTTGACTCCTTTGGGCCCATTTATTCCATTTAAATTAATTCAACACACCTCAGACCACACACCACAATCTTAACTTTTCCCTCACTAGGGGTCCAGACTTTCAGCATTTCCTTTGCCAAATACAAGAAACTGCTGTCCCAAACATGAACAACTATTAGTGTTGGGTACTTTGGTAAAAGGGCGTGCAAAAAATGAGAAGTTGAAGGGACAGCGTTAAGGCTGTGGGAATGGGTAAGTTGTGGGCCTGAGAGTGGAGAAGTAGAGCGTAGGTATTGTTAGGTAGCATAACTTTTCATTTCCTTGATCTTGCGGTTGTGTGTCAGTTATGTAAACACTGTTTCACAATAATTTTTGTGTATTAATATATTCTGTATATAATCCAAACAAACTATACCCATTTTCCTTCTCATAAGTATAAATTTCTAAGTGTAAATGTAATTGAACAGACTGTACAGCAATTTATATCTCAGGCTAATTCTAATTTATGAGCTGATTTCTTAAAGACTGTTTTCGTGTAACTCAGTTATCTGTTTCCTTTATTTGTATGGTGGCTATATTTATATTTGTTCACTATTTTATTACTCCCTTATGTGTCTAGTGGATGACAGTTACATCTTTCTACTTCCCATAAGCTACTTCTGTCCAGTGCATGATAAAGGCAGAATTAGTTCTCTCCTCCTATAATCTTGATTTCTCCTAGTAGGGATTTATTGCTCTAGATAAAACTTCCCGCTGCTTATCTAATATGATGTTTGGTTTAGCATAGAATTCTTTTTTTGTCTTCCTTCAAGTCAAGAGCAAACAGCTCGTGGAATTCAAATATCAGAATGAGGACTTCGAAATGAGGACTTTGTGGGTTTCCTCAATACTAAACCGTAACAATTCTAAAGATTTGCATCCCCTCAGCTTTGAAAGTATTCATCTGAGAAAGGCACAGCTGTTCAGCAAACATGTCAACACAGATGGAGAGAGAAACTCCACCTCCAGCAGAGAGGAAGGATTTTCACAGAACCACGTTAGGTTTATTTGCATGAGTTCCTTGCCCCTCCAGGTAACAGCTTACCTGAACACAACATCTATGCACCACCTCCTTGCCCGCTATCACACCAGCATAACCCACCCGTCAATCAGACAGCACAGAGAGGTTCTATTTGGGAGTAAGAGCTCTTTTCTCATGTAGGAGAGGGCCAGGATTTGGCCCACCATGAAGTCATTCTCCCCACCTCAAAAAGCACTTCATTATACACAAGATTTTGTTATATCCAGGTTCCAGCATGTGTATGTGCAAACACTTAGCAAAAAAACAAAACAAAAAAACTTGCTTCAAATAAGAGTCCTCAGGTTAGAGTTGGGGTATAAGTTTCCAGAATAAATAGAATCTTGTCATCATTTCCCCTACACTTTTGATTGAAACAGAGGATAAATAATTGTGTATCAGTCACATGAAGGGTATACAGGATTAACTATTCTCTTAGTGTTGTGCTAAATGATCTGATGAGGTGGCATGTTTCCTGTTTTTAACTGATCTGTACACTCAAGGTCACAGGTCTGCATCCTGAGCTGCTCATTACACGCCCATGAGAATACCAGCTGGGGGCCTAAAGTGGAGATGTTTTTCTTCAGTCATTCTTTTCAGGATTTGGCTAGGTTAAGGGAGAAGCTTTCTGCTACAAAGTACTGCCATTATCTGCCTTTTTTGCATTCGTTATTTTCTCTCATTTAATATTTCCACCAAAGTGAAAGGGAATACCCAACACACTCAAAACTAACTGTAAATTAAATGAAGGTTACTTATCTGTAACTGAGGTTCTTTGAGATGGACTCTGCATATTCACACTCATGGGATGCTCTGATTGGTACAGCCTAAATGGTAGAATTCTAGCAATTGGAGCGCTCACACGCCTCCCTCACCCGTCCCTTCAGTGAACATTGAGCGTCCCAGAGTGAGGATTTTCAGTTCCTTCCCCTAAGCCCTTTTAGTAAGTAGGAGTCTGAGGTAGCAGGGAGAGGCAGGCTGGCGGGAAGTGTGAATTTGCAGAGTCTGTCTTTAAGACCCTCAGTTACAGGTAAGTAACCTTCAGTTCTCTTTCAAGCATTCTCTGTATATTCCCACTCATGGGATAGATTAGTAAAGCAGTAGTCTGACCCAGGAGGGTGAGACTACAAAGTCCTAATTAAATAGGGACTGCAGGACTGCTTTGCCAAATCTTGCATCAAAACTAGATTCTAAATCTAAGCAGTAGAGTTTAGTGGAAGTGTGAACAGAACAGCTCTACATATTTCTATTAGAGGAATAGTGTCTAGAAAAAGCCATAGAGGCTGCTTTTGATCTAGTAGACAGTGTTCTAACTCCCTGAGGAAGGGACAACCCTTTCAATTCATAAGATACTTGAACACATAATATAACTTATCTTGAAAGCATTTATACAGAAATAGTTTCCCCTCATTCTTTCTTTCATAAGCAATAAATTTTGGTGCTGTCTAAATTGTTTAGTCCTATCTAAACAAAGGGCTAGAGCCCTTCTAACATCTAGAGTATGTAATATAGCCTCTCCATCATATGATTAGGGTTTGGGGAAAAATAGTAAAATTATACACTGCTTTATATGAAAATCGGACACCACTTTTGGAAAAAACTTTGGGCATGTATGAAAAACAGTAAATGGCAGATCAGTGATTAATGCATGTAGTTCGCTTATAAGCATTGCAGAGGTGAAGGGTATTAAAAACAGTCTTAACAGACAAATAAAATAAATTATAGTTTCCTAAATGCTCAAAGAGAGGTCTCATCAAACATGAAAGCACTAAGTTTAAATCCCAACATGGCATAGAGCATCTTATTGGCGAGTATAAATTATTTAGACCCTTTAAGAACCTTTTAACTACATCGTTAGTAAAAATTTATTTCCTCCCCACAGGTACGTGATATGCTAATATGGTTGAGAGATTAACCTTTACTGAAGATAGTGAAAGACCTGTTTTTTTTAAGGTATAATAAATATTGTAAAACATAACTAATGGGTGCTGTATATGGATATATATCATAAATGGAAATCCACAATAAAAATCTTTTCCATTTATGACTATAACACTTCTATGTGGACTATTTCCTGGAATGCAACAATACATTTTGCATCTGTAACAAACCACTGTTTTCTGACACTCCCAGAGTCCTATTCCCCACTCTTTAAGATGAAGAGACTGAAGATCAGGGTGATAAACCATTCTGTGGTATTGTGACAATTCCAGTGCCAGAGGCTCCATTAGCTCTCTTCACTGGTGAATTAAGTCTAGATACCATTGTCATCTGGGCCACGTTGGCATTATTAAAATTACTTAATCCTTGCCCGTCTGACCTTGTTTATCACTTTCTGCATGAGGGGAAAATAAGGGGGAAGCATACATTAAGCCCTAACCCCAATGTATTAGAAAGACATCCAGTATTGATTCCCTGTCTCCACCTGTGCTTGAGCAAAATTTCTGATACTTCCTGTTGCTGCTGGATGCAAAGAGGTCTATTATGGGAGTCCCCACCCCCCCAAACTGAAAGGATGTTTTACTATTCAGTCCTTCAAAGACTGCTTGTGCATCTGACATGTTGACCTGCTCAGATAATCTGCAAGCGGGTTTTACTTCCCTGCTTCATGGATTGCTATTGGATGATGACAATCTATATACCAGTTCCAAAGTTTCTTTGACTCCATGCATAACAGTAGGGAATAAGTGTCCCCCACCCCCTTACTTGTTCAGATAATATAATGCCATCATATTGTCTGTTACCGCCTGAACTACCTCGTGTTTGACCTGAGGTAGAAATGACTTTAAATCAATCATGTTGCTCTCAGCTCTAAGCCACTGATGTGTAGATCCTTTTCGGTTGTTGACCAATGAGGCTCTGATTAACAGCCTGTTGTTCAAATGTGTCCCCTATCCCAGTGTGGATGCATCAGAGGTAAGTATTACCTGTGGAGGAAGGGAACTGAAAGGCATATCCTTCATTACATTTTGAACATTTGCTCACCATGTTAGTGGTGCTAAAACCTGGGTGGAATTACTAGTTTGCAATACATGTCCCTAGTCTGTAATTTACTGGTAATCAGTACTGAAGTTTCCTCATCTGAGGATGAACATATGGCGTCATTGGCATGGCTGACACCAATAGACCCAGCAACCGTAGGGGAAAAAAAAGTATTGGCTGTTGTGGGCATTGAAAAAGGCGATTTATAGACATTTTTACTTTTATAAATTTCTCCTCTGGAAGGAAAGCTTTTGGCATACTTGAATCTAGTATTCCCCCCAATAAAGCGTATCCTGCGGGATGGGATTAAAATGGATTTCTCTCAATTTATTTGTAATCCCAGACTGGCAAAGAGGAAAACATGTTTTACATGCAGTAGGGTGTCTTCCTTGGATGACACTTTTATTAACCAATCGTCCAGGTACAGATATACAAACATCCCCTGCCTTCTTAGGAACGCTTCTACTACATACAGGCATTTTGTAAATACCCTGGGTGCTGTAGACAACCCAAAAAGGAGGACCTTGTTCTGAAAATGGTCCTCCCCCACTATAAAACTCAGATATTTCTGATTACAAGGTCTTATTGATGTATGGAAATATGTGTCTTTTAAATCCATAGCTGCAAACCAATCCTGAAAGGAAACAGAAAGGATTATAGAAGGGAGAGAGAACATGCTGAAACAAGTTTCTTTATATAGGTGTTTAATTTTCTTAAATCCAAAAGAGGGCAAAGGCCCCCATCCTTTTTTGAAATTAGAAAAATAACACGAGCCAACAACCTCTTCCTCTCTGATCTGGTAATACCACTTCTACTGCATGTAAATCCACTAGAGATTAGACCTCTGCTCTTACCAAATCAAGGGGAGCATGATCCTTGACCAGGGATGACAGAGGTCAGTTGTTGGAGGGGTAGGGAACTGACACACTTTATACCTCGGGGGAGCGCCTTGTAGCCCCCATATTCCTCATCAATTGTGACAGACCCAGACCAGTGAGGTACAGGAGTCTCTGGGCTGTTCCCCAACCCACATGGTGAATCTCTGAGGCAAGAAAATCCGCCAATAAGCGCAGGACCCACCAAGATAGAGGAGGAACTTTGTCACACTGGTGTCAGAAGTGGGATCTTGGGATGCACAGCGCGGCAGAAGAAGGAGGGTGATTTAAAAAAAATAACACAAAAACAAAAAGAGGGAGAGGGTTTATTTTATTTTTCCACCACAATAGATGAAGTAGTGCGGGCACTGATACAGGCTACCAGTGTCCAGGCAGCTGCCCAACAGGAGGCAGTGCAGCTGCAGCAAGAGACTAATCGCCTGCTGATGGACCAGGCTGCTCAAGACCGAGCTATGTTGTGGGAACTGGTAAACCAGGTAAAGTCCCTTACAGAGCTGAATCACGGCCATGATGGGACGCAGCTCATACGGGCCAGCCATTGGCTGCAGAAAATGACACGGGAGGATGATGTAGAGGCATACCTTCTGGCCTTTGAGAGGACAGCCCTACGGGAGGCCTGGCCTCGAGATCAGTGGTCTGGCATCCTTGCCCCATTCCTGTGTGGGGAGGCCCAGAAGAGGCTGCAGCAGACTACCCCCAGCTGAAAGCAGAGATCTGGCCAGATCTGGGGTAACGACAGCAGTGCGGGCCCAGCAGTATCACGGTTGGAGGTACCAGGAAGACAAAACCCCGCGGTCCCAATTGTATGACCTTATCCATCTCGCACGAAAGTGGTTGCAAACAGAGTCCTGGAGTCCAGAAGAGATACTAGAGGTTCTGGTCATCGACAGATACATGAGGGGACTACCACCAGACCTTCAGGCCTGGGTAAGCCAGAACAAACCCTCCACCTATGACGAGGTTGTCGCCCTGGTAGAGAGGCAAAGGACAGCAAGGGAGCTGACCCGACCAGTTAAGGAAGAGGCACCCCGGGTTAAACTAGCAGCACCAAGCCCTAAAGTTTGAGTGACTGGGCCACCAGGAGGGCCCAGGTGGAAAAAGAGAGAGGCTGAAGGCCCATCAGAGGCCACAAAGAGTCAGAGCACTGAGGGAGAAGAGGATCGTGATGGTAGACTGCCCAAACCAAGAGACCGGGGAACACCTAGGGCTCCATACAGATGTTATGCCTGCAGGGAGTGGGGACACATAGCTGCACAGTGTCCCAATGCTGAGGAGCCTATGCAGTGTAACCTGGGGAACTGGGCAGATCCATGCTCCCAATCCACCTTGTGGGGGTCTCACTAACCCCACATATGTATACTAGACCAGTGAAACTAAATGGGGTAGGGACCACGGCACTGGTTGATTCGGGCAGTGCTATCACGCTTATCTCAGGGAAGCTCGTGAAGCGTAGTCAGCTGCTGCAGGCTAAACGTACGGGGATAACATGTGTCCATGGGACAGTTAGTTACTACCCCACCATCCCAGTAAAAATCAAGATCCAAGGGAACACTACTGATGTAGCAGCAGGTGTAGTCCCTAAACTCCCATACCCGGTGCTCATAGGGAGGGACTTCCCAGGGTTTGGAAACCTACTCCCAGTAGGGGGATTGGAGAAAGATGGGGACCTTAAAAATTGAGGAGGCATCCACAGCAGACTGTCAACCCCCAATCTTCTCTGAAATATCCCCAGATTTGTTCTCCATTCCCAGACAGGGTAGAAAGACAAAAAGGGAAAGAAGGGCAGCTAAGGCCTTGGGAACCCGAATACTGACCCAAAGCCAGAGGGTCGCTCTTGTAGGTAGGCGGACCTGCGCAGCTGAAAAGGAGGCCACGCAGGAGGGAGAAGCACCTGAGTCTGACCCCCACCCTAATGCTTCTGAACCAGTAGAGGCAACAGAGACTGGGCCCCTAGATCTTGGGCAGATTAGCCCCGGGAGAGGAAATTTTGGACGGGACCAGGCAGAAGACCCAAGGTATGACAACATTAGGAAGGAGGTGACTGAAATAGATGGGGTCCCCGTGGAAGGGAAAACCCAGGGACCAAGACCCTACTTCATAATGAAGAAGGATCTCTTATACCGGGTTGCATCAGTACAGGGGCAGAAGGTACAGCAGATCCTAGTACCTCAAAAACACGAGAACGCTGTATTAAGTCTTGCTCATAGTCATCTTTTTGGGGGGCATTTGGGGGTAGAGAAGACCCTGGCACGAGTCCTACGATGGTTCTTCTGGCCTGGAGTACATGAAGAAGTGCAGAGGTACTGTGCCTCCAGCCCGGAGTGTCAGCTGCACAGTCCCCTGTCCCCACTTGAGGGCACCTTTAGTACCCCTTCCCATCATAGAGGTCCCCTTCGAGCAAATAGCCATGGGCCTAGTGGGATCCCTGGAGAAGACGGCTTGGGGCCACCAATATATACTTGTTGTTTTGGACTATGCTACTCGCTACCCAGAAGCCGTCCCCCGGCGGAACACGGCCTCTAAAACTATAGCCAAAGAGCTGGTGGGGATCTTTGCCCGAATGGGGCTACCGAAGGAGATATTAACCGACCAAGGAACCCCATTTATGTCAAAGCTAATAAAGGACCTCTGTATGCTGCTCCATATACCTACCCTGAGAACTTCGGTCTACCATCCGCAGACTGATGGGTCGGTAGAAAGGTTTAACCAAACCCTCAAGGCTATGATAAGGAAGGTGGTAAGTCGGGACGGGAAGGATTGGGACACCCTACTACCCTACCTTATGTTCGCTATCCAGGAGGTACCACAGGCCTCAACTGGGTTTTCCCCCTTTGATTTATTATACGGGCATCACCCCCGTGGCATACTAGATATTGCCAAAGAAATCTGGGAAGAGGAACCCAATGAGGGGAGAAATATAATAGAGCATGTAATGCAGATGCAAGACCGGATAGCCCGGGTTACCCCTATTGTATGGGAACATTTGGAGAAGGCACAGGAGGCCCAGCGAACCCATTACAATCGCCAGGCAAAAGTGCGACAGTTCGAACCAGGGGATCGGGTTATGGTGTTGGTATCCACGGCAGAAAGCAAGCTTCTGGCCCAATGGCAGGGGCCCTATGAGGTGGTTGAGGCATGCACAACGGTCCAAAAAGACCTAACCCAGGAAAACAAGCCTTCCAAATAAGTGAGAGTGTCTCCCGATTTAACACCAGACCAGAAGAATGAGGTGTCTGAGATGATCTTCCCGAACCAAGATGTGTTCTTGACAAAACCAGGTCAAACAACCAAGACATATCACCACATCGTCACGAACCCTGGGCCAGAGTAACAATGAGGCCCTAGCGGGTGCCAGCAACAAAAAGGGAGGAAATAAAAGCAGAAGTAAAAAAAATGCTGGAGTTGAGGACCATCGAAGAATCCCACAGTCAGTGGTCCAGCCCAATCATGCTGCTGCCCAAACCTGATGGCACCGCAAGATTTTGCGACGACTTCCGGCGACTAAACGAAGTATCCCAGTTCGATGCGTACCGCATACCTCGCATAGATGAGCTAGTGGACCGTCTGGGTAATGCCCAGTACTTGACTACCTTAGACTTGACAAAGGGGTACTGGCAGATTCCCCTTGCAGAAGACGCAAAGGAAAAGACTGCGTTCTCTACACCAGAGGGTCTTTTTCAATATACTGTCCTTCCTTTTGGACTACATGGGGCCCCAGCTACCTTCCAGCACCTCATGGACAAACTATTACGCCTGCATAACAGTTATGCTGCTGCCTACTTGGACGATGTGGTCATTCATACCCCAGACTGGGAAACCCACCTGGAGAAGGTGGAAGCAGTCCTCAATACCTTCAGGTGAGCTGGCCTTACAGCAAACCCTGCCAAGTGCGCTGTTGGGTTTACAGAGGCCAAATATCTTGGCTACGTTGTGGGAAAAGATCTGGTAAAACCCCAAGTGAACAAGTTAGAGGCCATCCAAAATTGGCCCCGACCAAGTCGCAAGAAACAAGTCCGGGCGTTCCTAGGTTTGGTAGGGTATTACCGACGATTTATCCCCCACTTTGCCACAAGGGCAAGCCCCCTGACAGACCTCGTGAAAGCCCGTGGACCTGATCTGGTGAGATGGTCTGATGCAGCAGAGGAAGCATTCCCAGACCTACGGACTGCCCTCTGAAATAACCCCGTACCGATAGCCCCTGATTTCACCAAGGAGTTTATCCTGCAGACGGATGCATCGGAAGTAGGGTTGGGGGCCGTTCTATCACAGATGGTCGGGGAGGAGGAACACCCAATTCTATACCTCAGTTGGAAACTCCTTCCAAGGGAACAAAAATATGCAGTGGTGGAGAGAGAATGCCTCGCTGTAAAATGGGCCATGGAAACATTGCGCTATTACCTGCTCGGGCGCAGATTTGTCCTCGTGACTGACTATGCCCCTCTTCAATGGATGCAGCGGAACAAGGAGAAGAACACAAGGGTGACCAGATGGTTCTTATCCCTCCAACCTTTCCAGTTCTGTGTGCAACACAGAGCAGGGAGCCGTCATGGCAACGCCGATGGCTTGTCACGTGTGCACTGTCTGGCGTCCCAAGCTGCCCAACCTCTTGGCGTTGAACAGGATATGTGACAGACCCAGACCAGTGGGGTACAGGAGTCTGGTAGAGGGCAAATATACTGGTCACTGGATGAGTAGTTTTCTGTTCCCTGAGTGACCAGAGCAGGGGCTGCACTAGAGTAATCAGGAACCTGCTAGAACCAGTTAAGGCAGGCAGGCTAATTAGGACACCTGGAACCAATTAAGAAGAAACTGCTAGAATCAATTAAGGCAGACTAATCAGGGCACCTGGGCTTTAAAAAGGAGCTCACTTCAGTTTGCGGTGCAAGTGTGAGGAGCTGGGAGCAAGAGGCGCAAGGAGCTGAGAGTGAGAAGGGGTGCTGCTGGAGGACTGAGGAGCACAAGCGTTATCAGACACCAGGAGGAAGGTCCTGTGGTGAGAATAAGGAAGGTGTTTGGAGGAGGCCATGGGGAAGTAGCCCAGGGAGTTGTAGCTGTCATGCAGCTGTTACAGGAGGCACTATAGACAGCTGCAGTCCACAGGGCCCTGAGCTGGAACCCAGAGTAGAGGGCGGGCCCGGGTTCCCCCCAAACCTTCCAATTGACCTGGACTGTGGGTTCTTCCAGAGGGGAAGGTCTCTGGGCTGTTTCCCAACCCACATGGTAAATCTCTGAGGCAAGAAAATCCGCCAATAAGCGCAGGACCCACCAAGATAGAGGAACTTTGTCACACTATATATAATTGTGCTATTTCATATAAAAGCATGCCATGTGAGGTATCATGGGAAAGGTTATGATCTGTTCAAATCCACTGTTCTATCTAAATTGTATATCATTAATGCATATGAAGTTATGAGAATTTGTTGTATGGTTGTCACTAAAATATGCTGTGAGTTGGGGAGTCACCCAGATATTAGATCCCCTGAAACGAGGAACCAGGAGATCACCAATGCCCAGGCGGGTGTCAAACAACCATCAACAGCCATTGTCCTCCAAAGGAGTTACAATTCAACGACTCACTTGTACAAGGCCACACCAGGGGAATTGCTCAACCTTCCCTGGTGACTCAGCAATGCCCAGACATGCCTGAACTTGTGTTCTCCAAGCACGTGAACTAAGAGTATAAAATAGAACAAAGTGGCCCCATGCTTTGCCTTTCCTCCTCCTGCCCCCACCTATGCTGCAAGCAACAAGAACACTCAGAAGACTGAAGACTCCAACAGAGGAGACTGGACCAGGTTTATGAGACAAACCTGTATATTAAGGACTGTAAGATCCAGTGGGGTGAGAACACTGCTTGATCTAAATACTGTCTAGTGTGATAAGGGTTAAGGTTTAGACTGTATGCTTATATTTTCTTTTGGTAACCACTCTGACTTTTTGCCTATCACTTATAATCTATCTTTTGTAATCAGTAAACTTCTTTTACTGTTTATCTTTACCAGTAAATCTTCCTGAAGTGTTTGGCAAATCTGCTCAGGTTTACAAAGGCTGGTGTATATCCACTTTCCATTGATGAAGTGGTGAACCAATTAATAAACTTGCATTGCTCAAGAACAGGTCTTGAGCAGTGCAAGACAGTATACTCCTGAGGTACAAGGCTGGGAGCTGGGGGGATTCGGCTGGTGCCTTTCTTTGTGTGATTCATGAGTGGCTCTGGGAGCATTCGTGCAATCTAGCTGGATGTGGGGCTCTACATGCTGTTGTGCTGAATGATAACAGCACCTGGAGGGGTTTGCTGCTTGTCACTAGCAAAGCATTGTGAGAGACAGCCTAAGCTGGAGAGATAAGGGGGCACAGTGGTCTCTCAGTCCCAGGCTGCACCCCCAGGGATCCCATCAGAGGAACATCTTGAACTGAATAGTGTACCTGCATGCAATAACTTCCAGGATCCATCTATCTGATGTTATTAATTCCCATTTGTGGTAAAATTCAGACAAGTGATTCCCAAACTGAGGGTAAACAATGTCCAACTGGGCTGGTTTGTAACTCTAAAGCCTTATGTCACACATCTGAGACCTTGTAGGAATCCCAGATGAAGAAGTTGTAGAATTCTTCCCCTTATTACGAGACTTAAGACTTCTTCCTGTGCTGTTGTTGTTGAGAGGCATGATACTGAGGCTGAGGATAATAATTCCTCCTCCGTTATCAGTGAGGAATCTACCTAGAAGACATATATTGTCTTTGATATCTAAAATTTGAAGCTAGAGATGATCTCTTATTCATTGTAAAGAAGCCCATAGATCTAGTTGTAGATATCACATTTTTCATCTTTTCTAATGTTTTGTCTATTTGTACACTAAATAGACCCTTTCAAAAGGAAGGTCTTCAATCCTAATTTTCATCTCATGAGGCAGGCCTACTGATTTGAGCCATGCATGCCTTCTTAAAATGGTGGCTGAAGCTTCTGCTCTAGCCAAAGCATCTGAAGAGTCAAATGGTGCTCTCCATTTGCATTTAGCAATGTTCTAGCCTTCCTTAAGTAGAGCATTTGCTAATCTCTTAAGATCTTCATGTAAAGTATTGACAAATAACATTTCCCCCCCCCCCCCCCCACAGAGGGTACTGGTACCTTGCCATGACAGACTCAATTTGAAATATGCATGACTAAAGTGGTAGAAGAACAACTTTTCCTGCCAATGACATCTAGTTTTTTCCCTTCACCAGATGGAGTGGATTGTAGTGGAGCACTGTTAGATCTTTGCAAAGCCACTTCTACAACCAATGAATTGGGAGTCAGGTGGGTGTGGAACATGGCCAAACTGTCCAAAGGTAAGTGGGACAACCTATCAGCCTTCTTTGATACAGGCTGAGAAGATGGAGGATTGTTCCAGATTGTCTTTGCTGGTGGGCACAGCCCTTCCAATAAGGGAAGTGTAACTTTGGTCTAGTACAGATGTCCCCTAACTGGGGTGCACCCCCCCTATATGGGTGCAGAGGAACATTTGAGGGGGGCCTGGTGGGGCTTAGGCCAGCCCCCACAGGGAGTGGAGAGGGAGCACCACCCAGCCCCACTCCACACCCAACTCTGCTCTAGCCCTGCCCCCAGCCTCGGCCCCCAACCGTAGCACTGTGCCCAGCCTTGGCCCCCTTACTCAGTCTGCGTCTCCCCCACCTCCGGCTCCGGGGGGTGGGAGGGAGAACGGGACGCGCACAGACAGAGGTAAGGGGGTGTGCAACCCTGAAAATTTTGGGGACCACTGGTCTAGTAGCTGCTCCCAGTATATCAAAAATGGGATGGGGTGATTCCTCAATTGTAAATGAGGGAATATCCATTGTATTCGCCATAGACTCCACTAACTCATGGAATGGCACCACATCATCTTAAGGTGACAAGGCTATCTTGTCCCCTACATTCTGGGGATGTCATTCCTCCAGAGTCTGGATCTGATTCCCTGAACTCCATTAATTCCTCCTTTTCTGATAAAAATTCCCACCCTGCTGTAGGAGATTTAGAAGGACTTCTAGGTTCTTTTGGATCCGGTAATTGTAATCCTGTCTGAATTGAATCAAAGAAAATCTATTCCCATACATAGGGAATAAGAAGGTAAGGTGCCAGAGAAAGCCAGTGTAGCCATCAAACCCAAGGTGTTGTTTGCCATTCAGGCCAGAAACTCGTATTCAGATCCTATTTTTTAATATATATATAAATCTTTGCCCGAACAGATCTGAAGCATATGGGTATCTTTGTTCATAATATACCTTCTGCAGGACTGTTCTGCGATCTATATTCTTCCTCCAATTGGAGGTAATTCTTGGTTCAGACAGAACTGGAGACAGTAATACCCTTTGCTGAACAAAGGAAATTGTTCCTTTGACTTCAAAGGCGTTTTAGGTGGTGGCAGGAGAGGAGAAATTCTGAACTCCTCTACATGATCTCTCCTTGCAAGAGAAAAACATATGAGTCTGCTGTAGTAAAACCTCTTCTTGTTCCATCAATATAGCTCTCTTGATCTATGGCCCAACAGAGGATAGATCCAATCTGTGAACCTGTGCGACTATCTGCTGCGGTGCCGCATTATTACCAGCCTCTGGTGCCTCAATACTCCCTCATTTCATCAGTTTCTCAAGCCTAAATTTTGGAATCGGCTCATCTGGATCGGAGTGTGTCAGGTCTAAGAAAGAATGTTTCCTCACCTTTCCGTGAAGATAGATATCACTTTTCAGCTTTTTAAACATATTTTGTTAAGAAGAGCTTTTCTCCTGAGGATTGGCTCTTCTAAAAGAAGACACCACCACTGAGGACTGAAAACTCAGACTTGTCTTGCCAGTCAAGTCTTTATTAAAAGGAATGGCTCTAAACATAGAAGGCTGACACCTTCATAGGTTTCTTTTTCTGATCTTTAACTCTGGGTTTTTCAGCATTCGTGATTGACTGGCAGTCTCATCCAGCGCTGGTGCAGGCCTGTGGGCTCTTCTGGAACCATGTCCTTTCCTGGTTCCAGATGGTTTTGTTGACAGTGGTTTTTGTAACAGGATTGCTTGAAGCCTATTCTGTCTGGCTGTCTTTGCTCTCGTTGTAAACATAGAGCATACCGAACACTTGGAGGGCAAGTGTCCTTCACTTAAACATGCCTGGCATCTAGCATGCATATCCAACGCAGGGAATGCACCGGACAAGAAACATCTTTTGAAAAAGGATTTCTTCTTTGGTTCCATCCAAGTAACTAACTATATTACCAATCACTAAGATATTAACTAACAACATTTAAATACTTACCAACTAAGATCTAAATCTAATCATGCATCCAGAAGGATTCCTGAGCTTCACACAAACTGTTCACCTGGTTCCCGTTAGAAGGAACTGAGGCAGCTGCAGCATCATGCCCCTTTTATATCCCCACCCTGGAACTCTTCACTTTCATTGCCGGGAGGGGAGAGGGAGGCGCATGAGTGCTTCAACAGCTACTGCTAGCTAGAATTCTACCTTTCAGGCTGCACCAGTTGGAGCATCCCATGAGTGGGAATATGCAGAGGGCACTCAAAGGAGAATGTGTATTTACAATTTCCTTACACAGAGTATTAAGACAGTGATACTGCTCTCTTTCTGCCACTGTGCCCAGACATATCTGGTTCCAGGGCCGGCTCCAGGGTTTTTGCCGCCCCAAGCGGTGGAAAAAACACAAACAAAAAATCGTGATCGGCGGCAACTCCACCGCGCCACTTTCTTTTTCGGCGGCAATTCGGTGGCAGGTCCTTCCCTCCGAGAGGGACAGGGACCCTCCGCCGAATTGCCGAAGAGCCCGACGTGCCACCCCTTCCCCTTGGCCGCCCCAAGTACCTGCTTGCTCAGCTGGTGCCTGGAGCCGGCCCTGTCTGGTTCACTTATTACTGCTGAGGTGCACTGGTCTCAATGATTTTTCCAAGTGTAATCCCCCAAATCCTTTTCCTATTTGAAGAGTTGGATGACAATTGTTCCATATATTACAATCATCTTGATTTTCTTCTTTGCTTTATCACTCTCATCCAAATTCTTTGAGGAGTGTATGATGGAAATGGGAGAGAAAAGAGCTTATTTTATTTTAAAGGGAAGAAAAGCTATTCTGGTTTCTCTTACAAAAAAAATAAACCTTAATGAGAACAGAATCAGTTTAATTTGCAGTCGTATCTTTCCTACTGACCTCACACTTGGTAAAGCAACCGCCATCCTTTCATGTATTTATACTTGCTCCTGTATTTTTCACTTCATGGATCCGATGAAGTGGATTCTAGCCCATGAAAGCTTATGCCCAAATAAATTTGTTAGTCTCTAAGGTGCCACAAGGACTCCTCGTTGTTTTTGCTGATACAGACTAACACGGCTACCACTCTGAAACCTGTTTCCTACTCAAAGTATTTCAACATGCTTTAAAAACCAATAGGTTATACCAGGGTAACATCCCTCAAGTCAAAGCAAGGATACACAATGTCCAAGGACAGTTTGACATAACCAGTTTATTTTCATAATAAACTGTGTGCATTTACACACACATTACATATATGTAAAAATAGAAACATTTCATGTTTCAGACCAATCAAGCCTTGCATTTCTGTCTTTATTACATGCTGCATTCCACCTGGCATGCAAGATACATCCAAGGCACAGCTGTTCACAGCTTTATCATCAATTTAGCTAACAAGATCCTGAATGACTTAGCAAGTTAGTGTCAGGAAAATGCAGACACAATAATGAAACATGCAAACCCACAAATGTGTTTATCATTATGACCCTTCCATCCGCCAGTGCCAAAAATGTACTGCATTGTTGCTCTAAAATTTGTCTACTGCATAAGTGTTTATCCTTCTGGTTTGTTTTTGTTCACAGATGTCTTATAAATAGGAAGAAAATATCTGACTTTTTTCCTTTTTGTTTTTGCTGGCTCAAGACTTCATCTCTGCTACACAACGTGTAAGTTACACTTCTACCTTTGATGCTGGAGAATTCACTGTCACAACAGGCCAAGGTAGAAATATAAATATTTCAAATTTGAATAAAAAGAGACACCTATTCAAAGCTCTAGCACCTTGACAATTAATATTACAGTAAATAAAAGCCCCATCAAATATTATTTATTCAAAAGGAACTCTGACAGCATACCACCTAAAAAACCCCACCTCTCAGCATTCTGGGATGTACGCACTTAGCCCTCTCTAAAACCCCAAAACAAAAATATGTCAAATCTCTCCTCTTAGAGAGGAAATAGACAGTCAAGTTCACAAGCTCTAAGCAATAATTGAACTATATTTTAGTGTCCAAAGTTACCTAACAAAAATGTGATTTTCATTGTTGGCCTGATATATACCCATCGGTCTCACTGGATGGAAGAGGACACCCTTTATTTCTTTCTCAATACGTTTACTACTTATTGGATGTACATGAGTAATTCTGCATCAGCTTTGGGAAAAGAAAGGTCTCATGGTTGCAGAATATAACAAGCCAGCTCTATAGTGCCCTATCTTTTTTCTGAAAAGAAAAGGTAAGACAAATTCGTCTATAAAGAAAGAAAATAGCTATTCCAACCGTGATCTCTTTCAGTGGGATATAATCCTGAAAGCTGGCCTCCAAAAACCTCTTTAAGTAGGATCTTTTACTATAGTTATATGTAGCGCAAAGTGCTCTCTAAATCATCATCATCTATACCTTTCAAATGTCATTTTAAAAGATGGGCCCTTTTGTTGCCTGTTAAAGGACTACCCTTTATAATATTAGCACCCATGGCTTAACTTTGCCTTTAAGGACTCTGGTTGGGAAGCAACTACTCAAATAACTGTAAATATCCACTTCACGATGCGCTCAGCCTCCATGTTTCCTGCTTGCTGATTTAAATCATGATTAAATGCAGTGATTTAATTTGCTTTGATTTAAATCAATGCACCCTGTGTAAAATATCAAATCATAACTGTGCCGTTTTGAGGTCTTTTTTTTTTTTTTTAATAATAAAAGAATTCAGTGACTGCATGCTGAAATAACTATACTGAGAAGAAGTGTGTGGATAGCTAGATAGATTCACTCCATTGAGAACTTCAGATTTACTAAGCTGGAGCATTGTTGTTTACAATAAAGATAATGTATGATTTTGTCAAACTGTTGAAAAAAGAATCAAGACTATTAAAACAAACCATCTAAAACTTAAAAATAAAAAGTAACGTTGTAAGGATAATGAAAAATGTCTGTGCTCCTAGAACAGTAGTTTTCAACCGGGGGGCCCACATTGTCCAAGAGATCTGTGAAAGGTTGTCGTTACAGTGGTTCTCAACCTGTGGTCTGCAGACCCCCGGGGAGTCCAAAGACTATGTCTAAGATTTCCAAAGGGGTCCACACCTCCATTTGAAATTTTGTAGGGGTCCACAAATAAAAAAGTTTGGGGGAAAAAAAAAACCTGTCCTAAAACAAATACATTTTGACATTTATATGACTGATTGAAAGGGTTTTAAATCTCCTCCCCCACTCCTCAACATCATCATGAAGGCTTGAGGAAGCTCGTTATCCTTCTAACTGATTGTCTAGATGGCAGTTAGCACTCAGCCAGCCAGGCTGTAAACCTACAGCACACTAACCTCCAGGGTTGCCAACTGTCTAATCACACAAACCGAAACACACTTGCTGCCCCGCCCCTTCCCTGAGGCCCCGCTCCACTCACTCCATTCTCCCCTCCCTCCATCGCTCGCTCTCCCCCACACCTCACTCACTTTCACCGGGCTGGGCAGGGGGTTCCGTTGCAGGAGCTCTGGGCTGGGGTCAAGGGGTTCGGAGTGTGGGAGGGGGCTCCGTGCTGAGCATGGGACAGGGGATTGGGGTGTAGGAGAGGGTGCGGGGTGCAAGCTCTAGGAGAGAGTTTGGGTGTTGGAAAGAGCTGAGTTCTGGGGGACAGGGTTGGAGTGTGGAAAAGCGTGCGGGCTCCGGGGGGAGACTCTGGGCTGGGGCAAGGGATTGGGCTGCAGGAGGGGATGAGGGAAGGAGTTTGGGTGCAGGAGGGGGTGCAAGCTCTGGGAAGGAGTTTGGGTGCAGGGGGGTGGGACATGGGAGGGCGTAAGGGGTGTGGGCTCTGGCTGGGCAGCACTTACCTCAGGTAGCTCCTGGTCGGTGGCACAGCGAGGCTAAAGCAGGCTCCTTGCCTGCCATGGCCCCCCGCCGCTCCCAGAAGTGGCCGGCATATCCCTGCAGGTGGGGGCATGGAGCAGGGGGCTCCATGCACAGCCCCTGCCTGCAGGCACTGCCTCTGCAGCTCCCATTGGCTGCAATTCCCAGCCAATGGGAGCTGTGGAGTCGGCATTCGGGGTGCGGGCAGAGTGCGGTGACCCTTGCCCACTGGCAGGTGCCACAGGGATGTGCTGGCCGCTTCCGGGAGTGGCGCAGAGCCAGGGCAGGTAGGGAGCCTGCCTTAGCCCCTCTGCACTGCCAGACTTTTAGCGGCCTAAAATCTCTGAGATAGCCTGATACCGGGAGGGTTGGCAACCCTACTAACCTCCCAGACACTCACTTGCCACGTGGACCCTGCTGCCGCACAGTAACATAGGGCACTTTGACCTATACTTGTTTGAAACAGGAAAAAATCAAAGAACTCTATGGAACTGTTAGTGAATGGCAGCAGGGTCCATGCAGCCACTTAGTGCATGTCAGACTAAATCAGGTGCAGAATGCTCCAGTTTGCTTTGCACTAAGAGGCCATACAGACAAGCCCTGAAGCAGATAAATTAAGTGCTACTGAGTTTACTACACGTCAAGTTTTCAAACATGACCCTACAAGTAGAGTCTTGTCTACTGTACATGGACACTTGAAAAAATCTCATGGGACTTTGCACAAGTAAGGGTTTGCCCTGATGTTCTGGGTGAAATTTCTCCTTCCCCTACCACTCTTATACTATGTGACCCATTAGCTATTGCCTCCTACTCCAAAGGTGGTAGTATTTTAGTGATGCTACATGCAGATACTTTTTAAAGTATTTGGGGATTTTTTTGAGATTAAAGGCCTGTAATGGCAGCATTCACCTTGAGTGCCTCTTTGAGGGTGGGTATGGTACTGTAATCTTTTTCCTCCTCCTGGCATCCCCGGTAGGTTGCTGACCTCACTAGGTGGGCCTTCAGTGGCTCAGTCCTCCAGCCAAATCACACAGTCAAAATGGATGAACCCCTTCCAGGGCAGAGAAAGTCAAACAAACTGTCTGCCCTCACCAGGGTCTTCAGCCCCATCGCTAGGCCCCACCCTTCATTCCGGCTTCTAAAGAAGCATTGTCCCCTTCTTGGGACTTAGGCCACTTTTCTAGTGGCCAGTGGGGGAACCCAGAGAGTCACCCACAACTCCAGGTTCCAACCTAGGGACCTTGCATACTGCTGCATTCCCTGGGCCTCTTCTCTACTGCTCCTTTTACCTTCACCTATTACCTTAGGGTTAAACTTGACAGGTCCTCTCACTCCCAGGTCTAGTAAATCCAGCCAGTTGAGCTCCTTTAGCCAGAGAAGAGCACCCTTTCTTGCCCCTCTAGTCCCAGCCAGGAACTGACCAG
Organism: Chrysemys picta bellii; assembly: GCF_011386835.1. Classification (NCBI taxonomy): domain Eukaryota; kingdom Metazoa; phylum Chordata; order Testudines; family Emydidae; genus Chrysemys; species Chrysemys picta. The sequence continues at coordinate 244,134,923 of NC_088791.1, read as the reverse complement.
CTAAAGCCCTGCAGTTGCTTTTATCTGAGCCTGCTGGGCTCGGATTGGCTGCTTCCACAAGGCCTCTCTAGGCAAGCTGGGAGGACCCATCTCTGCTGCTCCTTCCTGGGGTGGAGTATAGTAAGACTCCAGCAGGGGTCCACAAAAGGCCAGGTACATCCCAAAGTCCTACATAAAATCACATGATTATAAATGATGCTGCTAACTTTGACATAATGCTGTAATACTTACTGTATATTTTGATTAAACGGTAATAATCTGCATTCCCCATCAATTTATTTGTATTTCCTAGACTCCTATATAGCATGTAATATATAGGAGAGAAAAAACACACCACGAAAGAAAAAAAGGTATATCAATCACTATCATTACTGCCCATTCTAAGACCTGAATTCATATAGCTGCTTATAGTTTGATGAACATGGGAAATCCTGAAGGATTACAACTATAATGAAAATAAGCATTTTATAAACACATACCTATGATGGAATCCCTTCGGAAAACATCTCTATCAAAAATGTAAAATGACAGGTGACGAAAACTCCGAGGAATTTCACAGTAAAAGTCTTCTCCATAGAAGGGGCTGGGGAAATAAGAAGAGTTAGTATTGGTATCTCAAAGTAGCAAGTTGTTTTTACTTCATACCCTGAATGTTGACTACACTTGCCTTTGTTAGGCTGCATCTGTGTGTATGCACTAAGCTACATCTCTAGGCACTATACTACTTTGATTTATTTCATTAATATTAAATGCCCTGCTGCGCTTCCGCCTAGAAACAGCCCGGACAGGTCGCCGCTTGTGGGGAGCCACCCGAGATGAGCGACAGATCTGGCACCCTGCACCCTTTCCCGTGCCCCAAGTCCCCCTCCCCTCCTCCACACCCAAACTCCCTCCCTAAGCCCACACGCCACACCCCCTGCCACACCCCAACCCCCTGCCAGCCCCACGCCAACCAGACTATAAACTGGACTTTCAATGAAGATCAGAAATGCCGGTTTATACAGCTTTCTGGTTGGTGAAGTGCCGGATAAAACAGCTTTTACTGTATAAAACAAGAGGCAGATAGAAGGATGAGCAAAGGTAACAGTGAGGAAGTTATAGACCATGTATTCTCCAATGCACGTTAAATCAGCTCTTTGAATTAATTAAAATGAAAACCTCACACCCAACTCCTCCACTTTTTCCAAACAAAAATCTCAAATCCAAAACTGGATAAGACAATTGGTAGTAACTAAGCTTTTGAGGTGGGTTTGTGATGTTTATTATCTGTTAATACTGAATACCCATTTCCTCCTGATTATGATATACAGAAGAATGATCTAGCTAGATCAACAGAAAAACAAATGATTTTTCCTACAGTTAGGCCAAATTCAACAATGGATAAAAATATCATTTTTAACATAAAAATCTGTTTAGAGACTTAAGTAGCTTCCCTTGAATCCTACTAGTTTAAACAGAGAAACACCTCAGACTTAACAGCAACCCTTTCAGTTTTTTTCTATCCAATTATGTGGTTAAGGAATTGTGTATAAGAATTACAAGCATCTATCAACATTATTTGTGCAGTGACAGGTCTATCGTACTAACACAGATTTTTCACCCCGAGACACTTAAACTCCATCCGCCCAGTCAAATCTACCGAAGCATGAGTCATACTGACAGATGCAGCAAGCACTGCAGATGTAGACTTAAAAATAAATCACTAATTCTAATTAATAGGCTGAAAGCCAGTAGTTTTTTTTGTTTAAACAGACCTCCCTATTGTCCTGGCTGCGCACAAGACTGGGAGACAGATTCATTAAAGCTACAGTATTAAAAAAAAAAAAACCTTCAACAGTATTCTGTTAAAAGATTTAATACTCATCTGAGTTATTAATAGTTCCTTACATTAACTTTCCATTTTTCTTGCATTTTATCAGCATATGTCATTCCCTTGGCTCTGTCAGGACACACATACATTGCTCCTATTATACACAGCAAAAGCATTTTAGGTCACTGCACACCTCTTTTGTTCACACTGCCTCCTAGAACGAAATAAATTCTTAATGGATTTCTATACTCTCTTAATAGAGTTTTGGAGCTAGCCAGCAAGTCTCATTCATTATATAGCAAAAAGTGGGACTAAATGTCATTTTTAGTGAGAACGTGACACGATGTATTAATGGTTAAAGTCATGCAATATTATTCAGAATTCAGAAAAAAACAATTTTTAAAAATCCATTTATGATAATATATGCTGCAATGTTGAGAAATATGTCCAGGATTAACAAATGAAGCCCATAGTACAGACTAGTAGAGCACTACTATAATTAAACATAGATCCCAAAAGAAGATTCCAGAAAACAAAAAATTACAGTACATCATTTTGGTCCCTCTTCTGCCCAGTCTCCTCTGGATGTCAGCATCTGCTCCCATTTATTGTGTCTCAGCCCCTGAGTATTTCAGAATTGTACTTGCATACACAGCATCTAACTTCTTTGAGGCTTTGCAAAAGGTGTTGCATACACAATTCTTGGTGTCTCCATTCTTCAGTTGGACAATATTTACTTGGTAACGCCTTAGTTTAAGCAACTTTATAGATGTTAAATATTTACTTTACTCACAGATCGGGTACCTTCTGACAAAGTTTAGAACATGTACTTGCTGCATTGGCACTTTTCCTTGTTAGCTATGACAGCGTGCCTCTTGTCACTTTTGCCTGTTTTCCTTCTATGAAGAAACCTTATCTGATCTTCAGGACTGTGATATTGTTTTTACAGATACAAAAACTTTAAATTTTGCACTAGCACAAACTTTTCTACCAAACTGAACATTATGAACAGCTCTCCTAGCATAATGGTTCATAAGGGGGACCATAAGGCCCTAAACCTGCAAACGCTTATGCAGTGACAGGACTACTCATGTGCACAAAGTTAAGCACGTATGACCGTTGGCATGATCAATGCCTAAGCATTAAAGTAGGGTTACCATACGTCCGGTTTTTCCCAGACACGTCCGGCTTTTCAGCAATCAAACCCCAGTCCGGGGGGAATTGCCAAAAAGCCGAACATGTCCGGGAAAAATACCGGCCGGACACTTCCTCTCCCGTGGCTGCTCTGCTCCTCCCCGGACTCAGACTTCGGCTCTGTTTAAAAGCCAAGCTGCCCGAGCCAGCGCTACCGGCTTCGGGCAGCCCCCATGCCTCCGGACCCTGCGCCGCCGGAGCAGAGCAGCTGGAGCCAGGGAGGAGAAGTGCCCAGCCGGCGGCTGGGGTCCAGAGGCACGGGGGCTGCCCGAAGCCGGTAGCGCTGGCTCAGGCAGTTTGCTCTTAAACAGAGCCGAAGCCTGAGTCTGGGGAGGAGCAGAGCAGCTGGAGCCGGGGAGGAGAAGTGCCCGGCCAGGGGCGCAGGGTCCGGAGGCATAGGGGCTGCCCGAAGTCCGAGTGCTACCGGCTTCATGGTTTGCCGGGCAGCCTCCAGACCCTGCGCCCCCGGCTGGGCACTTCCCCTCCCGGGCTCCAGCTGTGCTGGGGAAGCGCCGGCCGGGGGCGCAGGGTCTGGAGGCTGCCCGGCAAACCGTAGAGCCGGTAGCGCTCGGGCAGCCCTTTTCGCGTGGCTGGGAGGGAGGAGGGGGAGTTAGGGCGGGGAAAGGGTGGAGTTGGGGCGGGGCCAGGGGTGGGAAAGGGGCGGGGCTAGGGCCTGTGGAGTGTCCTTTTTTTTAATTTTTTAAATATGGAAACCCTAATTAAAGTATCTAAGTTTCTCTGTAGAAATTCAGCTTGCTTTTTCTAGATGTGCTAGTGAATCTATCCATAAAGTCTGTCCTTTCCTTCCCATCAAATACTGATACATAATGGGCTCCACCACAAAAAAGACGCTGAAGAGATGATGCTTAGTAAACTGTTAATTATATACCCATTTCTCCATTATGATTCCTAGATTACTATGCCACCTGAAAGTCTGAGAGGTACAAATATACCTAACAATCTTTTCCCATATTTATTGCACAGTCCTTAAATTCAGATTAGCATTTGATACTAGTAAAAATGTATTCAGGGACAGTAATTAGCCCCCCAAAACAGACCTCCAAATGGAACAGTAAAACCACCATCATTTGAAGCAGTCAAGAACAGAAAACAGAGGAAACAACATATGGAAGTGCACTGAACATTTCTGGAGAGTGGCCAGAGAAAGAAGTCTTTAAAAGCCTGTTTACAATACACGATATTGGAAAAGAGCATAATGAAAGGGAGAAACGCGAAGAAAATGCAGTTAGCTACATGGACACGAGACTTACTTGCATGAGTAGTCCCATTGAACTCATTCGTGTGCCTCACAGTAAGTGTTATTCTCACTAGAGCTTGCAGAATAGGGCCCTTGTTTTACATTTTCGAAAACTCTGTTCAGTGCTTTCCTGGTTGTGGATTTTGCAGACCGGGTTTTACAATATCCTACTCCAACGCATTCAGGTAGTGTCTTTTTCCTATATTGTACTTTTAATTTATAAAGGAAAGCACATTTCTTACACGCGGCACGTATTTCCCAATTGATAATTAAGCAGCAAAACTTTAACTGCAAGAAAATGCACATTAAATCTAATCTGATTTCCCCCCTTCCTCTTGAGTGGTAGGGTGGCTTTGCAAAAACAATATCTTCTTTCTGAAAGAATCAAAAGAAACTACACAACTGCTGTGAGCTTCCACTTAAATTGCAAGCTTATCCTTAACATCTCTTCAAACAGTGCCCACTTTGTCTCAAGCCTGGACCTGAGGAGCAAGAGGTCACAGTAGTCAAACCCCATGATTTATTTCTCAAGCCAAATTGTCTTGAGCATCAGCCTCAGGGCTCCAGAAACCTCGTTCCAAAAAACAAAAATTGCCTCCCCAAAACAAAAAGGCAATCCACCCTGTTTGCTGCACTAAATGCTTTTATTTGACATAGGAAATTAATAAAAGTCAGCAGCATCAAGTTACATAGCCCACAAGAGACTGACAAAGACTTCAAGAACAAATACCAGAATTAGCCCAGCTGAAGAGTCAGAGATCTGTCAGAATTTAAATGAGTTCAACTTGAACTTTCAATTTAAAAAAAAATTCCCTGGTAGACTAGACCTACTCTCTCATTAGAAGATTTAATTTGGTGAAGAAAATGGGGTAGAGGTGTAGTTTTTGAACATCAGAATAAGCATCAATAATTGCAAAAGGAAGTGTTTAAAGTATCAAAATAGCTTCTGATTCTTTTAAGTCTTTCAATGACTGCCAAGGGGATGGAGCTGTCGGAAACAGATTTGCAGTGACAGAAGCCATGGTATGCTCTCCTTTTCACCTAGCAGTCGGTATGAAATTCGTCTTCTTTAAAGTAGGTTTGAAAATGTTTAAGTTTCAGAAATCCTTTGACACAGGATATTGATTTTAAATTCCTTTATATTTTTATTAATTTAACCTGCCTTGGGTTTTATTATACTTTGATAGACTGGTGTTCTATACATAGAATAACAGAGCTTTTGAATCACTAGCCTCACAACTGCCACATCCAGCTGTTGACGGTAACTACTCCATAACTAAGGGTGAAGCGAACATCTCATAAGCAGATTCATTTTGAATACACCTCAAGTTATCGTCCCTCCACCCCCATCTGATCTTCCTGACGTTTCACATGCCAATCTCAACTGTTGGAGAAACATGGCAGAGCAGGAATCTTCAATGCATGATCTGGGCCTGGAATGGGAGTCTGGGGAGGAGGAAGGGTGATTTTGAGGCAGGCAGGAGACTGGGGCAGTGGATGAAAGGGGGGAAATGACAGGAGACTGGAGGGCATAGAGAAAGACAAGGAAAGGCAGAGGCTGTTAAACACTTAACTTTAAAAATGGGTAACATATTGTAGCTTTTAAATCCCTACATTTTAATAATGAGAAAAGCTTCCCCTTTCCACCATCTTTTACTCCATATTCCACCCAGGTTTCATCATCTTCCCTTTCCCTCCCTCCCACAGACTTGCTAAAGCCCACGGGAGCGAAGCCCTTTGCTAGGCCTCATCGGGGCACAGCAAGGCTCCTTTTCTGCAGGTCTTTTATGCCAACTTGATTCAGCAAGGTACTTATGCACGTGCTTAAGCACCTTCCTCAGTTGGAGTCTTAAACCTCTTTTCTCCAATGAGCAACAGCAAAGTCATAAATAAAAACTGCATATAAAAAAAAAAGTGCAGCGCGATTTTCCTTAAAAATGTATAGTTAACACTGGAGAAATATTATTTTCCTCAAAAAACACCTGTTTTAGTGCCCAAATGTGAATTAGTCTGGAACTAGTAAAGGAACCCTTCCTGTCCTCTTCCAAATACTACTTCACTCACTCACATCCAACTCAATTTACAGACAGGTTTCCGATTCAAGATCCTATTTCTGATTATCGCCTAGTCATTTTTTATTTTGGCCTATTAGAGTTGCCAAGTGTCCAGTTTTCAACCGGAATGCCTGGTCGAGAAACAGCTGGCTCTGCGCAGGTCCCGGAAGTGGCCGGCATATCCTCCAGCTCCTAGGCACAGAGGTGGCCAGGTGGGCTCCGCACGCTGCCCCTGCCCATGGTGCCGGCTCCACAGCTCCCATTGGCCGGGAACCATGGCCAATGGGAGTTGTGGGGGCGGTGCCTGTGGACGAGGTAGTGTATATAAAGCCTTCTGGCTGCCCCTGCACCTAGGAGCCAGAGGGACATGTCGCCACTTCCTGGGAGCCGCCTAAGGTATGTGCTGCCTGGAGCCTGCCCCCTGCACCCCCTCCTGCACCCCAACCCCATCTCAGCCCTGAGCCCCCTCCCCCCTTCCACATCTCAGACTCCCTCCCAGAGCTTGCACCCTTTCTGCACCCCAATCTCCTGGGTCCCAGGCCAGAGCCCCCCTCCAACTAGAGCCCTCACCCCCCGCACCCCAATCCCCAGCCCAGAGCTCCCTCCCACACTCCAATACCCTCAGCTCCACCCTCCAGGCCAGAGCCCTCTCCTGCACCCCAAACCCAACATCCCCAGCCCCATCCCAGAGCTTGCACCCCCAGCCGGAGCTCCCCCCTCCCACACCCCAATCCCCTGCCCCAGCAAGTGAGCAAGGGTGGGAGAGAGCAAGTGACAGAGGGAGGGGGGATGGAGTGAGCGGAGGGCGGGGCTAGGGTGTTCGGTTTTCTGCATTCAGAAAGTTGGCAACCCTACTAAGCATATGTTTTTGCAAATTCCAGGGGAAAAATGTTTAGGAGCTGGACTGGGGTGGGGATAGGGGAAGTCAGGTGGAGTGAGTTTAAGAAATGAAAACTTATATAGGAGTAGATCTCTTAACTGTCATTTTTCAAACATTCTGGTGACTTGGGTTTTTTAAAAGATGCAGGATTTTGTAATTACTTTTCAGTGTTAGATAGACTCCACAGAACCATGTTCAACCTTAACTGTAAAAAAAAGTTTTGTTTGAAAAATACCTATTAAAAATTATCACAATCAATGTAAATTGAAGGAATAAAAGTATACAAACTGAATCATAGACTAGAACGACTTCTTCAGTTTCAAATAATGTTGCAAAACCCAGCGTTTATTTCTCAACACTTGGGTTTGCAAAAGCAGTCTTGTTCTCATTTTGGCACTGATAGTTCAGTGGATAAAGGGAGAGTTTTGCAACATGAATAATAATGAAACTGCCCAAACCAAACCTCTTTGTATATAGATTTTTCTTCTCCTTTTTAAACCTGCCTTTGTACTTGAAAGTAAGGACCATTAACATGCTACAGAGAACTCTGCATCCTCTGACTAGTCCAACTTGTTTAGAAATACTGGATTCATCCTGCTGCATGAACTGAAGACTAGAGTTCACATCACAGTGTGAGATGGAAGAAAAATAAATAGACTGAAGGAGTCTACAAAAGGGTACTTGCGTGTTTCTGAACAATTCAGCATTTGGCTTATAAAATGTGCATGCATACTTTGCAACATTTCATTAAGAGAGTGATGAGGGAAAAAAAGGATTCTTCAGAATACTTATATAAGACAGATAAAGGAATTGGATGAACTCAAATTCTGACACAGTGTGTGGTTGCTGCTATAAGATGAGGATAGACAAGGTGAGATTCTGTAGCCAAAAGAGGCAGACAAAAGGTGCTGGGAATCTAAAACATTTGCTAAAAACACCCATACTAGATCTGAAACTCAGAGTTTTGGCAGAATATATACAACTGGAAGCATATGGTTACATAAGAAATACACCTAAAACAAACCCACACAACTTAAGCCATTGTGAAAGTACAGACCCTCTTCTAATATCCATCCACTGTGCATAAGCCATTTTCTCATAAGTAATTGGGTTGAAGGACCTGATAGGTAGTGCTGTGTCATGAATTCAAGCACATATATACATCAACAAAATCAGAAAATCATTACTGTTAACTACATTAGATCCAGGGTGGAGGGTGGGGAGATTTTAGCTAGAGATATAGTCTCACTTGGTGTAAAGTAGCCTGGTTCAGCAGAGGTCAGTGGAGCTATGCCTACTTACACAAGTGGGGATCTGGCCCATAGTATTGATGTTTCTGCTGGAAAAAGAAGGAATCTTTCAGGAGTGTAAATTTCTAGGCTTTAACAATTTATAAAGCAAAAGAACACAACTGTGTATTATTTTTCAGCTGGTACCAAACAGAAAGAACAACAATATGGTGTTTCTTTTAATTTGTTCCATTCTATTTTCTGCCACCCCCCCTCATTTTTTCCCTAAAACTTCCTCAGCCTGTTCTTTTACTGCTTTTATTCTGTGTGGATATCTGGTGCCCTTACAGTCTCACCCTGCCAGCTCTGAACCCTATCCATTGACTGACATACCTACCAAACACCAGAAATTCTCCCTTGCCCATTTCTAGTGACCTTGTGACTCTCATAGCCATCAAATTTCCTCTCCTCCCACAAACAGAAATATCCTTGTCTAGTGGGGTATTCAGCCTCTATCTGTACCCCCCTGACAAAGTGGAACTCAAGTTATAGATGTTTACTTTGTAGAAATTTCTCAGGTTCTTAAAAAAGTCTACAACAATGCTGATAGTTACTCATATGGATAGCTTTCAATACTGATACGTATTCTCATTTGTAAACTCCTCAGAGCCTTAATGTCCACCATGCCTCCTCCCACAGCCCTGCTTCCCCTTCTGGCACTCTGTCCTGCTGTGTTACATGTCTCCCCGACAAAGTCTTGCTCATTCCCTGCCCCAGTAATCTCTCATGGGCAGTCTGATTTGCCCCAAGCGCCTCTTCCTATACAGCTCCACTCCCCGCAAGCCCCCTTACCACATTAAGCCGTTAAATGTTGATACATATCAATGTTTAGATCCATCAATGTTGATACATATCAGTGTTTAAAAGCAAAATGTGGTAACTGAGTACAGGGCAGGGTGGGGCCAGGCAGTGTGTGTAGGGGAGAGTACATTGAGGAGTGAGGCTGTTGTGGGAATGGCAATGAAGCAAACATAGGAGAGAAGTGCTCTCAAAGCATTGCTTATGACATTCGGTTCAAAGCCTCCTTCCCCATGGCCTTTTTGCTGGGCAGAGCTCCGTGTTTCCCAGAGGCAGGTGGGCAACACTGGAACATGTAAGGAGCTGATGTATCCAAGTAATTCTACCAGCTAATCTTGGCATATCGCCAAAGTAAGTGGAACAACTATGTATTTAAAATTTGAGAAGTGGCTTGTGTCCAACACATCCGAATGTGAGCAAGAAGTTTGGAGTTAGTGGTTGGTTAGCTAGAGGAACACAAATAAATGTGAGAAAAACAAAGCAATTTTTCTAAAGCAAGTATTTTAAGACGATATCAGCAAACATTATTTTATTAAAAATTAGGGCATCTATATGGTTGGTTAGTGCACAGCAAGCCAGAGTCTAAACCTACCATGCATTAGACTGTCACATGTTATCTGGCTGTGTGGATACTGCTACTGTATACCACAAGTTCCATAATGTGCTTTGACATACTGCTGCTCCAAACAATGTGGACAAGCCTTTATACAGAACAGTAACTCTTTGCAAGAATGAATTTATCAAATTTAGTAACTAAGTTCAGTTGGGGAAAAGTGTGAAACAAAGGAACTTTATTCTTGTGTTAAGTTCAACGTACCCTTAAACTATGGAGTTGCTACAGACTTCTTAATATTGTGGTCTCTCTACTGTGAGGTTGCATCAGTATTTTCTGTTTTACAGGGTCAGTACCTCAGTGTCTCAGATTTTTCCAGAAGGGAGATAAATTAAGATTGCAAGGGCAATGTCCACTCCAGCATTTCTGAACTTGAGTGTGCTTGACTTAACAGCCTTTTAATCCTTTATGTATTTTCCTAATTTTGATGGGGTTTTTAATAGTTTAGTTTATTGATGACAGCAACCTTAATTAACATTAAACAAAGTCTATTGTTTGTGAATATGTATTATACATTCACACAAATGCAAGTAGTCTGTGGTTGGCACTTTCCATCCCCGCCAAAGTCTAGGGACAGTAGACTCAAGGCCCAGGTGGTTTCTTTTCTCTTACACTCAGTTTTTGATCACTCTATCCAAGGTGTGAAAAATTCCTGTCAGGTAGTAAGGAGCACTAAAGGATCATGGAGCCAAGATACTTGATCCATCTCTCTGAAGCACATCAACCATTTAACTCTTCTTCCACACTGCTCTACCTTTACTGGTACCATTGAAACACATTTAGAAATGTCGCATTCCCTTTACTTAAGATTTGAGAAGCTACCTTGACTTTCCTGTTGCAGCTGATACTGCCCTTTAAGTGAATGCAAAGGCAACATCAATCTTAAGGACAACAAAATTAAAAGTGCAGTCTCTATCGTGGCTCAGCGTGGAGAGAAAACCTAGCGGGGAGGGCGATGTTAGAGTGAGCCCAGCCTGCATTGGCTGTTACCCGGGAGCTGGACTCTCAGAAGTGGGGTCTCTCCCTTTGATGTTGCTCTGCTCCACTTGTTTCAAATTCACTTCCAAAATGCACCATTTCTGCATTCTCTAAGGGCAGAATCCTCCTCCCAGCACACCCAGGGAACCAGCTACTGGATGGAGTTGCAGCCTGCTACCTTGTGAAAAAGAGGGGACTAGATGTTGGAAGAAAATGAAACAGAGGTGAAGGCAATGGGCTCTGAAGCCCCCAACCCCAGCTCACTGCCCCTTTAGGGTGATCCCTACCCACAAGCTTACTGCTCCTTTGGGGCTAGATCCAGCTCCTGCAATTGAGCAGGTGAACTGCTGGCAAAGAAACCAAACAAGGCCATGATGTGAGGGCCCTCAGCTGCCATGCTGGGAGCAGCCCTGTGTACTGCAGTGCTGAGGGTCTGGTGGTATTGGATGATTCCGGGGCAGATCCCTGCAGCTTGAAGGCCTTGGGCGGAGGAAGCTCTAGGAGGAAAGGGCCCACCAGCTAGGTTTGGCCCAGTCCTCTCCCCAGAGAGGAGGAGGAGGAGAAGTGAGGTTTTTACCCACGAAAGCTTATGCCCAAATAAATCTGTTAGTCTTTAAGGTACCACCAGACTCCTTGTTGTTTTTGTCCTCTCCCCAGAGTTTCTCTGGGAAGCTTGAATCCCCCTGGACCTCTACCCCCACCTTCTCACTTAGTGACAAGTGGAGCATGCTAAGAAGGGGAGACCCAGCGGGAGATGCACCTTGCATGATGCAGAGACCCTCCCTGAGCCCCCTACCCTGCTCTGTTGATGTGCAGCACCATCCCAAGCCCTCCAATCAGTCCCCCTTGGGGCAGGCCTGGGCCTCCAGCCCTGTGATCCTGCCTGGGAGCTGGATCAGGGCAGGCCATGATTGCATGGGAGCATAACAGCATCCTTGGCCAATCTGCACCCTCAAGCCCCTGGGCCAGTGAGGAGCGTAGGCAGAGACCCACGCTATGTATCCCAACACCTCCACTCTGGCCTGAGATCCTTCCCCAGTTGGGTTGGCTCCAGGGAGCTAGTCCAGCAGAGCAGGTGTGCTGTTGCTGACAAATCCAGCACACTTGTTCAGGTCAACATGGAGATTGTGGACAGCCCCATAACCTCGGGGCACCAGACCTCTTCAGCCCCAGATGCGGCAGGGATCTGATCTGGGCAGGGGGTCCATCTTTGACTCAGTGCCTGTGTGGCTCTGGCTGCCAAGGGGGCATAGGTGTGGGGTGCCTGCAGGAGGGAGGCAGGCAATGGCAGCTCTGGTCCGTGGGGCTGGTCCTGGCTGGCTCCCCACTCTGGCCCACTGGCTATCATGGCATTCCACCAGTGTCACATGACACTGTGTGCAGGCAGGGTCGTCCTACCATGAGATCCTGCTCCACCCCCTTCCTGGCCCTGTCAGATGTAGGGCTTCACCAGTCAAGCTGGACTAGAGTTTCGGGGGAGAAGGGGGGGGAAAAATGAGCCTCCTCTAGCCCTACCCACCCTCTACCTATGACTATCTCCACTCCTTCTGCTTCTTCCAGTCAGGCACTAGAAAGCGGTCCTAGTAGGAACCTTAAATCTTCGATTCAGTATAATACACCAGCACAACAGTCCTGTTTTGATGCCAAGAGAGGTTGGCTGGTGGAAATGATGTAAAACTCTTGACAATGATTTATTGGTCCACCTGACTTACAGAAATAAGTGTTCGATATCCCCAGTGTCCACTAACCTGACTGCTCTCAAGTTTTTGAGGGGAATTTAGTGCTAATGAAAGGTGTAGTAATATTGTTACTGGCCTTGTGATTAAGGCACTGGCCTGGGAAGCAAGAGGTCTAGGTTGTGAGACACCCTGAGTAAATCACTTAATGTCTGTGCCTCAACTCCCCATCTGGGAAATGGGGATAACAATGTTTCCTTTCCCAACCCTGTTAGCTGTTTAGACTGTACGCTCTTCAAGGCAGGGACTCTCCTACTGTGTGTTTGTATAGCACCTAACACAATGGGGTTTATTGGTTGGGGCTTTTAAGCGCTACTGTAATACATGTAATAAACCAATGGCTCTCAAACTTCCCAAACCATTGTACCCCTTTCAGGAGTCTGATTTGTCTTGCGTACCCCCAAGTTTCACCTCACTTAAAAATTACTTGGTTACAAAATCAGACAGAGAAATACAAAAAAGTGTCACAGCACACTTTTACTGAAAAATTGCTTACTTGCTCATGTTTACCATATAATCATAAAATAAATCAACTGGAATGTAAATATTGTACTTACATTTCAATGCATAGTATATAGAGCAGTATAAACAAGTAACTGTATGAAATTCTAGTTTATTTCTAGTTTATTTATTTGACTTCGCTAGTGCTTTTTATATAGTCTGTTGTAAAACTAGGCAAATATCTAGATAAGTTGATGTACACCCTGAAAGACCTTGGCATACCCCCAGGGGTACCTGTACCCCTGGTTGAGAACCACTGTAATAAACCGCCTCCACATCAGTGAAGTTACCATTCAAGTAATTAGCTAAAAATGACACATGCAGAATTCCTCTCTGTACAAAATGAAATGTTTCAGCCACGTTTCAATTTAAAACCCTTTCATGTGTATACAGACTATATGAAAAAACATCTGGAAAAAATACAGGTTCCCTCAGTGCAAGGAAACCTGAATTAGAAGACATTGTTGTAGATATGGCAATTTCCTGATATATCCTTGGCATACTTTATTGAATTAAGATTTAGTATTTTACAGATCCATTGTATTAAATGAATGGTTTATGTATTATTGTGGGCTGGGATTGTATATAACCTCTCAAAGTGGGAAATGTGACAGATGTGGAACCTGGGGGTTCAAAAGATTATACTGAACAATGTACCAGACAAGAATGGAGTTTTGGAACAAAAAGTGTTAAGTCATTTTCCTGGGGAATATCTAGGGGGAGGTGAATGCAAATTCTCCACCTCCAATTATGCAAAACCCCAGCCTTTTGAAGCTTCACCCTGAGAAGTTACCCATTGTCTACTGATCACCTGTTACATGAGGCCAAGATCAAAGGCCCAACCTGACAAAAAGGAAAGACTGAACTATTCATAGTTGGTCTGGTTCCGAATCTGAGACAGTCATGAAATTGTAACTGTGTGTGTGTGCGGGGGTGGGGGGACAGTTATGGGTTTTGTAAGACTGACACCTACCAGAGTCCAAAGCTGGAGTTCAGGGTGAGCTTTTTTTCTGTAATGCTTTCAACTTAAGAATAAACGTGCTTACTTATGAAGAGCTGTACCATAACTTATAATTGCAGGCAATTACACTGTTCATAACCTCTGCAGAGAAAGCAAAGAGCAGGTGCTGGCTCTTTAGGTGTTTTGGCTTGCTAGGAATATCACAGTGTAAGCAGAGAACTGTGCAGCCTGGAAAACCCCTGGTCTCAAAGGAGAGACACTTGGACTTTGCCCAAGGGAGGCGACGGTTAAGGAACTGGGAGCCTAGAGAGGGTGCCCTCGAAGGAGCAATACAGGTGCAATTGCCCTGAACTGTGACAATTGTTTCAGGGTGACAAGTATATTCAACTTTATGCATATATCGTCCCCCGCCCCCCAACTGTTCTAATATTTCACAGATAATTGTAAAAAAAGCCCACAGGTCACAAAGGGGAAACAGTTTGTCCTTTAACAGTCACAGTTCAATAAAAATTTTCAAACAGAGGTTTTCACTTGTTTGCTAAACTGAAAAAACTGCATTCAAAAGGTTTAAATTGCCAATAAAAGGTGAGGAGAGATGTAATTTTTGTGATTTGCTTTCGTGGGTTGCAACACCTAAGTCCCTGTTACTCCAAGTTTTGACAAGGAGCCCAACCAAAGCATTAGAAATTGAGAATGGGGGCCAGAGTTGAAGCGCTGATTTAATATCATTTCCATGTTAAACCGCATCATAGGCTTACATGGAATAGTTTGCAACAAATCTGGTGGAGAGGTAAGCATATGCATCTTATTTATTCGGAGCTGAACACAGCCACCCATATAATTAGTGGTTGCTTTAGCCACACATTAACATCTAATTTATATGCGTTGGATCCCATAGCTCCCTCAAAACTTTGACAAGATGCCATTAACCTTCGAACTGCATGAAGGGCTATAACAGATGAAAACAACCTGCTGCACACAAGGCTGACAATGGTTCCAATAGGGGTAAGTAAGCAATGCACACTTCCTAGAAGCTGATCTGCCCACCTCAAGAAAAAGAACTACACCTGCAACTCCTGCTGACTTTGACACATCCTTTTGTGGCAGCCATTAATCCACTCCTGTCCAGTGCTGTTGGCCCAGTGCCAATCTTGGATGAACAACAGCATATCAAGACCAACAGCTATGTCCTTGCAGAGCAGCAGCAACTCTGGGATAGAGAGACAGGCATGCTGATGAATTTCAGAAGCCCTAATTTACATCCACCTGTTTGTAACCTGGGACGCAAATCCTAACTAGGCTTAACAGGCTACTCACTGGACCGATCAGAGTGACTGCCACAATGCAGAAATTTGGCTTAGCTCCCTCTTACCAAGGTGATTACGGGGCAGCAATGCACACGGTCAAACATATGGTGGAGGAGTGCACAGTTAAAAGACTGGAGTAGGGTGACCAGATGTCCCGATTTTATAGGGACAGCCCCGATTTTTGGGTCTTTTTCTTATATAGGCTCCTATTACACCCCACCAGATTTTTCACATTTATTGTCTGGTCATCCTAGACTGAAGGGTGGACTGCAACCCCTTCCCCAATGATGCAGCAGTTAGATAGCTGAACAATCTAGATATTGACTTGTGATGCATATGAAAGAAGCAGCAATTTGTACAAACAGAGGCACTATAAAAACATTGTTAAAAACAGTTTCTTTCTTGAATTTATTTTATTTATTCACTTATTGGGAGAATGTTCAAGGATGAAGGGCAAATACAACTGGTAGCAGAGTGTAGAGGTAGGTGGGTACTGGGATAGTCAGGAGGGATAATCCTACGAAACAGACGAACAAAAGCAGTAACGTGCCTCTACCCACCCTCAAAAAGAGATGGAGCTAAAGGTAGATGCTAGCTGACATGGTCAAGGGGGAAGAAAGGCTATCCCGGGAGACAGGAGGAAAGCAAGAAAAGCCAAGAGCTGACTTGGAAGTAGATGCTCCTTGGTCAACACTTCAGGATGAAAGGATTGTAGTTTCCCATGAGCACCCTAACCTGCTGATTTCAGACTGACTTCAGTCTACCACTTTAATTTAAATATGTCTAAAGACAGATGGAATTTCTCCCAAGGAAAGCTGTTATTCCTATAACATAAAAGCTTATTTTCTCAATGGAAAATAATGATTGGATTAATCTAGTGAAATGACATCAACTAAAACAGTAAGCCCTCCTGTGAAGTGGTTTAATGATCATCCAACAGAAAAAAAAAACCCCACCACCTGTGTAATTCCTAGTTCTGAGCAACAAGGTTACACTTGCTTGAATCAGGACAGAAATTAAGTGACAATTGCAAAATTACTTTCGTAGAACTATTTCAAGCTTTAGACGTGGCAAATTCTTAATTACAGCAAGAACTTTAGACAGCAACTTTGTGTCATTCATTACTAACCAATTCCATTAAACTGGAAGGTGCTAACAACTTCATGATAAAACACAATTGTCCTAACTATATGTGGCCATCAATCTACAATCTGTGAGGGTCAAAATCTACACTATATTTTGCATCTCAGTCTTTCTTGCCTCAATGCAGAATACAATAAAGACCCAAGATAAAGGTCACAAGAAAAATATTAAGTGCAGGAATCTTAAAATGATGTGGGCTAATATTAAGTAACTTGAGAGGACAAATCCTATGAAAATCAATAGGCCTTGTGTTCCTAAATCAGTTAGGAACTTTTGAAAGTCACACCTATTATCTATAATCTCATCAGCTAAACAACTGAATATTTCCAATGTAAATGTTTCACATTTAAAATCAAGACTGAATGTTTTTCTAAAAGCTATACTGCAGGAATTATTTTGAAGTTTGATGGCATGTGTTATACAAGGGATCAGACTAGATGATCATAATGATCCTTTCTGGCCTTGTAATCTAGGAATATGATAACAGGAGATAGGGTTTACTTTAGAATTCACTACCTAACTCTGATTCCATCACTGACTTACATGTTAAATATACATATGCAGCCCCCTCCACCCAGCTTTCTTTATTTAAATATAAGGTGACTAGAAATTAATTCTGGGGGGGAAGGAAATCCCTTTTTTCCAGAGTACATACATGCCTGAGTTTGAGTGATCATGGGTTAATTCAGTGTAAACTAAATGGAAGGATAAGCAAAAATAAGTCTGCAACAAAGGTCCTTGATTTCAAAAAGACAAACTTTAAAAAAAATTAATGGAATTAGTTAGGGAGTTGGACTGGACTGAAGAATTCAAGGATCTGAATGTAGAGGAAGCTTGGAATTACTTTAATTCAAAGTTGTAGAAACTATCTGAAGCCTGCATCCCAAGGGAAAGGAAAAAAATTGTAGAGAAGGGTTGCAGTCCAATCTGGATGAAAAAGAGTCTCAAACGGTTATTAAAAGAAAGCAGAAGGCCTATAAGGAATGGAAGGAGGGCTGGATGAGCAAGAAAAGCTACCTCTTAGAGGTCAGAAAGTGTAGGAAAAAAGTGAGAACTGCCAAAAGCCTTTAAAACCATTCATAAGAGGTTCTTCAGAGATATAAATAAAAAGGAAAAAATGGAAACAAGAAGTGAGACTGCTAAATGCTGAGCATAGGGTAGAAATGAAAGATAATCTAGGTCTGATCCAACACCTAAACAAATACTTTGCCTCAGTTTTTAATATGGATAATGAGGAGGCTTAGAGAGAGTAGCAGGATGGCTAATGTGAACAAAGGTATGGAAGTAGAAATTACCACATCCAGGATGGAAGCTAAACTCAATCAGCTTATTGGTACCTAAATCGGGAGGACTGGATAATTTCCAACCTAAAATATTAAAGGAACTAGCGTGTGAAATTACAAGCCTAATAGCAAGGATTTTTAATGAATCTAAACTCGAGGGTCATACTTTATGATTGAAGAATTGCAAATACAGTATCTATATTTAAAAAAGATAAAAAAGTGATCCAGGAAACGACAGGCCCATTAGTTGACCTCAATTGTATACAAGGTGTTAGAAAATATTTTGAAAGAGTGTAAAGGACATAGAAGTAAATGGTAACTGTGATTTAAAAAACAAACCGACAACATGGTTTTACAAAAGGTAGATCATGCAAGACCAATTTGATCTCTTTCTTTGAGAAGATAACAGATTTTCTAGGAAATGAAGTAGATCTAATCTACCTAGATTTCAGTAAAGCTTTTGATACAGGTTTCAGAGTAGCAGCCGTGTTAGTCTGTATCTGCAAAAAGAAGAACAGGAGTACTTGTGGCACCTTAGAGACTAACAAATTTATTAGAGCATAAGCTTTCGTGGACTACAGCCCACTTCTTCGGATGCATATAGAATGGAACATATATTGAGGAGATATATATACACACATACAGAGAGCATAAACAGGTGGGGGTTGTCTTATGCTCTCTGTATGTGTGTATATATATCTCCTCAATATATGTTCCATTCTATATGCATCCGAAGAAGTGGGCTGTAGTCCACGAAAGCTTATGCTCTAATAAATTTGTTAGTCTCTAAGGTGCCACAAGTACTCCTGCTTTTGATACAGTTCCACATGGGAAATTATTTGTTAAATTGGAGAAGATGAGAATTAATACAACAATCAAAAGGTAGGTAAAGAACTGGTTACAGGGGAGACTACAACAGGTCATACTGAAAGGTGAACTATCAGACTGGAAGGAGGTTACTAGTGGAGTTCCTCAAGGACTGGTCTTGGGACCAATCTTATTTAACATTTTCTTTAATGACCTGGTCACAAAAAGTAGAATTGTGCTAATAAAATTTGTAGATGACAAAGTTGGGAGGTATTGGGGAGGACTGGAATACCATACTAGAAGATATGGAGAACGTTGAAAACTGGCATAATAGAAACAGATGAAATTTAAGAGGGTAAAAGTCAAGATCATGCACTGAGGGACTAACAACAAGAATTTTTGCTATAAGCAGGGGATGTATCAGTTTGAAGCGACAGAGGAGGAGAAAGACCTAGGTGTATTGGTTGATCACAGGATGACTGTGAGCCACCAATGTGATGCAGCTATGAAAAAGGCTAATGCAGTCCTAACATGCATCAGCAAGGTATTTCTAGTAGAGATAGGGAAGTGTTATTACCAAATACGAGGCACTGGTGAGACCTCATGTGGAATACTGTGTGCAATTCTGGTCTGTCATGTTCTAGAAAAACCAATTCAAACAGGAACAGGTGCAGAGAAGGGCTATGAGGATGATCAGAGGAATGGAAAACTTACTTACAGGAACAGACTTAAGGAGCTTGGCTTGTTTAACCTATCAAAATGAAGGCTCAAAGCATATGATTGGTCTCTATGAATACATCAGAGGGCTAAACACCAGGTAGGAGAGGAGTTATTTAAGTTAGGGGCCAGTGTGGGCACAAGTGGATATAAACTGGCCATCAATAAGTTTAGGCTTGAAATTAGACCAAGGTTTCTAATGATCAGAGGAGTGAAGTTCTGGAACAGCCTTCCAAGGGGAAGGGTTAAAAACCTAACTTGTTTCAAGACTGAGCTTCATAAATTTATGGAGGGGCTGATATGATGAGATTGCCTACAATGGCATATGGCCCATCCATGAATACTATCAGCAAATGTCTCCAATAGGCAGATAAGGGATAATAGATGGGGAAGGCTCTTAGTTACTACAGAGAATTCTTTCTTAAGTTTTTGGCTGGTGGGTCTCGCCCATATGCTCAGGGTCTAACTCATCGCCATATTTGGGGTCAGAAGGACTTTCCCCCCAGGTCAGAATGGCAGAGACCCAGGGATGGGGACATGGGGGGGGTTCTCCTTCCTCTGCAGCATGGGGCACAGGTTACTTGTTGGTTTTAACTAGAGTAAATTGTGGATTCTACATAATTGTAAGTCTTTAAATCATGATTTGAGGACTTGAATAACTCAGCCAGAGGTTATGGACCTATTACTCGAATGGGTGGGTATGGCCTATGATGTGCAGGAGGTCAGACTAAATGATCATGATGGTCCCTTCTGGCCTTAAAGGCTGAGAGTCTGTGCCTAAACTTGTTCTCTCTATATTTTAGGCATTTTTGGGCCCCAACAGAAGTTCCACTCCTTGCTGTGAGTCTGTACCTATTTCATTCCATTCTACTATTTTACTCCCGGCTAGTTTAGTCTTATACTACGCCTATCTCACAGTACGGGAGCACCTTAGAAGCCATTTCTCCCAACTTCCAAGCCTATGTTTTAGCCATTGCTTATATTGGGGATTTATCCCAAAGGCAGCCATCACTGTAGCTGCACTGATGCAAATTCCTAGTGTGGACAGCCTATTGGCACTGGTGGTGCATTAAACCATGGCAAACTGCCCCAGTGCAAATAGCTGTTTTTTCTGTCTGCACTACAGGCAAGCATCAGTGCAGCTATAATCTGATAGTTACAGTCGATTCAGATGTTGAAGGTAGACAAGGCTTTAGCCACAAGATCATAGGTCAGCAGCAGTGGGTATAATGAAGAGCACTACCACCAAGGAGGCCAGTAAGTGCCTGGAGAAAGAGGACAACTAGATTCTAATAAGGGGGTCAGCATCTTAGGATGTGTCACTAGGGAAAAAGCATTCCACACCTTCCTCCCAGGAGACAGTTATCCAGCAAGTAGGGAACGCAGAGAAAAAATCTGACTTCTGAAACCCCTTTTTGCTCTTGCTTTGCCTGAATACCCAAGTGATCTAGTAGTTTCAGAGTGGCTGGAGGAGAAGGAAACACTCCCATTCACCACCAACTAACTGCCTCTCAAAAGAGCAAAGCTGGCCAGCTGCAGGAGAGAGGGATCTCAGAAAACTTAGCACTGTACCTGCCATCTCAGGATTTCGCTGTAACTGCTTTTCCCTTTCTTGTAGTCTAATTACCCTCTCCCCCACTTTTGCACCTCCAGGAATGTGCAGAACAAAACCCCACTGTGGTTTTCAGCTCTGATAGAGCAGCAGTTATAACAACAGTATGAAGGAAAAATCCCTGACAGTTGGATTAAATGGCACGGTTAAACTGACAGCTAAAAAGCATAAAGGAAGTTCAAAAGCAAGTAACCTAGAGAGCTGCATTAACTGTAACCTCCTTGGAAACTAATTATGTGCTTCCTCTCAGGACAAGAACCTCTTCACATGTAAATGATAAAAACATATAGTTAGATGCCAGGCCATGAGGTCCATAATAATGCTATTATTATAATCCTACAATTAAAAAAAATCAGCTATGTTCTTCTCCATCCCACCAAAGGATCTATTTGGAATAGTATAGAAATATAATATAAACAGAAATGTTCTACAGTGTTAAAAGAACTGACTGAATATATCTGCACACAAGAAATATTTGTTACCATAGTGATTTCTCCACTATTTTGGTCCTGAAAACCTCCTCCTGGTCCAGGTTTACAGTACAGTAGCAATCCCTCATCTTGTTTGGCCCCGGATACGTAGGAAGATTTTTGGCTTCTCCTAAAGACAAAAAAATTCAAAGCAAACTTTAAATATGAGCAGATATTGACAGTATATCAATGGTTATATTAAAAATTATACACATTACTTTTTTATTTGGCTCTACAATGCTTCCTACCAGGTCTTTATTTAGAAGAATATTTTCAGTCCTCTGACAGGAGCAATGCTCACGTAGAATGGCAGGCAGTATGCTGCAATATGGCAATGATAAGGGAGAAAAAAATTCAAAAGCTCTTAAGTCACTTATGAAAATACAACTCTGCACCTTAAATCCCATTGACTTTCAATGAAGCTTAGACACCTAAGTCATTTTTGATAAAACAGAGTTTGGAATAAAATTTTCAAACCACAAGAGACTGCAAATAAGGATTTTATCTACAGCTCTGCTACTCTCCAACATGTTAGCATGAGAAGTCACTTAAATGAGGCACCGGAACATGGAGTGTAACAACACTTATCTCATAAGGTGCTTTGAAGTTTAATTAATGCTTGTAAACCCCCCGAAGTTCTTTGGACAGAGGTACTGTTTAAGTGCCCGGCATTAAAATTAATTTGTTAGACAATACGTCTTTGCTTATTTCAAAACTGCAACAAGAAACAATTACATATCCTGTATCTAAAAGAACAGGGCTGGAGAATGGAGGATAGACAAAGACACAGCAGTATAAAATTCAGATTATTTTTTTTAAACCCAGAAATGAGACTGGAATAGTAGTCTCTCCCTCTACAGGTCCATCAACAAGCAAAATTGCAAACTAAGATTGCTTGGCACAGTGACAGTCCAAACAAAAGCCTAGGAAAAGAAATCAGATAACTCTCCCCACAGCTTCATTGAAACACCTTAGCACCATTTGGCAAGTGTTTTGACTTCAAGGCCAAGCCCTAACTCCTCTGAGAGCTTAAGGAAGCGTTCACTCTGCATGTGCTCTTGTTTGCACTTCTATGGTACCTACAGATTGTTATCAGATGTCACATGCACTAGAGCATGCTCCACTGATAAAATATAAGAGAAAAGGCAAGATCAGAGAGCAAAGCTTATTTGTGAACATAGATAGAAGACAGGAGTGAAATCTAAGCGACAGGAACAAGTGTAGCCTATTTATCAGGCATCTGCAGTTCAGTGCAAGTCAGTTCTAGGAGAAAAAAATCTTTTTCAGTCCCCAATTCTCGCATAGCTTCACTAACAGGACCAATCTCACTTCATCCCAATCTCATTTTGAGTCACACAATCTCTGCAGACATTAAGCCACATTCAGAGGTGATCTAAATGGTCGTTTAAATGAATCAGCAAATGGATGCAACTTCCATGCTGATGTTGGAAAAAATGAGTTGTAGCAGTAAAAGCAGTTCACGGGAAAAGAAGATTAAGCAGGCTCCCATCTTCTATTTAACAGGAAGGCAAAAAGTGGTTTAGGATGTAACATCTTTCTTGACCACAGGACAACCTGTGTGTCCCCTTGGGATGTAATTTACACTCATTTACGATGTAACTTGCATCACAGCATCTCTGCATTTGACCTATTACAGTAAGAATGCCACCCAAAATGATGTGCATTTGATCGCTAAGACCAACACCTGAAGACTTAACATAACAAATCTTTAATAATTTTCTACACTTAAAAGCTAGAATGTACAAAGCTATGTAGTTTGACAGACTTTTAACCCTTTATTTTTATAGCTGAAAGATGATAAACACAATTTGAAGTGTTACAATGTGGCCAATAAAGCTATATTTCAAGTTTGTTTTATTTTTATTTTTTAAATTAAAAAAAGTTAACTTCTCTAAGACCTAGCTGATGCCGCATGGTAATGCCTCAGTGCGTTCTTCTACTTATAGAAAAGTCAGGAGACAAATTACATTGGGTTTGTACAATTTACTACAGGGGTAGGCAACCTGTGGCACGCGAGCTGATTTTCAGTGGCACTCACACTGCCTGGGTTCTGGCCACCGGTCCGGGGGGCTCTGCATTTTAATTTAATTTTAAATGAAGCTTCTTAAACATTTTACAAACCTCATTTATTTTACATACAATAGTTTAGTTACATATTATAGACTTAAAGAGACCTTCTAAAAACATTAAAATTTATTACTGGCACGGGAAACCTTAAAATTAGAGTGAATAAATGAAGACTCGGCACACCTCTTCTGAAAGGTTGAAAACCCCTGATTTATTACATCATAGACTATGTTCAAGGAAACTTCTTTTTCTCTCTGCTTTAGCCTCACCTCCTCCAAGTCCCAGGGAGGATTTTCCTTTCTAGTTTCACCTTGAATTGTATGCTGGGCCAGCGCCTTTCTGGCTGAAGCTCCCTCCAGAGGGAGTCAACAGGAAGCATCATAGGAGGGTAATAAGGAAACCTCCCTTGTGGGGGCTGAGCATATTACGAGGAAACTTTTCAATTTTCCAATTAGAAACATTTTTTTAAAAGGAAAACAACGTAGACTAAATTTGTGAATTTTCTCCTCCCCTAAAATGGCCTCTTTTCAGAAACTCTTGATTTTTGAATAGTTTTCTGTGATAGACAATGTCCTCTCTAGTATTATAAACCACTTAAATTCTAAAATAGCTAACTTTAATTTGAAGCCCATTTTGTTGCTTTTTAATACAAGAATTACAGTATAAAGATAAGGAGAATGCAGAAGTAGTGATGTATTTGGATTCTAATAAAAAAAAAAAACAGTGGTTACTGGGTCTCAAAGTTTTATTTGACAAGGAAAACTCATCGGGACTGAAAATGCGGTTTATCATTGCCCTTCAGCAAAAGTATCTGAATTAGAGGCACAGAGGAAGAAAAGAGGGAACTTGTGATTTTTCTTCTTCCACATTGAAGACCTTGACAAATCATGGAGGCTATAAACAAGGAGCTAACTGATCATTCCCACTTACCAATCATGTTACTGACTTAACCGAAGAGAGTCAAACCCTACGCCACACTATTTCTGTGTTAACTGAATATACCATATACCAACGTATACCAAATAACTACTTAGGGTCTTATACAAGAACAATAATCTGAATTGTTTAGTGAGCAGTCAGAAAAATCAAGCATCCAAGGAACACCTAAGGACTCTTAGCCCTCAAGCCAGACATTCAATGTCAACAAAACAAGCCCCTGTAGAATTTCAGCTGGTGTATAGTATCATTTAAACAAAATTTCCTTCTTTGGGGTTCTCTCACTACTGTCACTGGAGCTGAACAATTCTGTTCACATTTGTTGGTCTGAAACAAAAACACTGATTAACTCACTATCTTTCATTGGACCAACTTCTGTTGATGAGAGAGAAGTTTTTGAGCTAGACAGAGCTCTTCCTCAGGTCTGGGAAAGTGACACTTAATACTTTTCCCAATTTCTTCTATTCCAGCTGCTGTAGACCCATTGCATTATGCATAGGTCTGGTCTAAAGGCCACTGAAGTCAATGAGAGTCAGTACTAGCAAAGCAAATTAATTATTCACATCCAAAATTAAGACATTTTGGACTGGCTCTACAACAGAGTGGACTGCAGTACAGTATCTGTGATGCTGACTTCCCCTGCTGGTATGGAGTGTAATTACAGCTTAAGCGAGAACTGCCCTCTCCATGCAACATAGAGAAAGTGGTGGCGTACGAAGAGATGTCAGAACAGAGAAACACAATAACCTAGAACGAAGAGGGAGGAATTTGTCTTCCCAACTCTCACTCAGCTCCCTCCTCGCTCCAAAATTCATGAGTCCCTTTCTTGCTTAGGAAGAGGGATGAAGCAAGGCAAGGGATAAGGGCTCCCATGGCAGATGGCACATGAGGTGAAAGAATACTGCTTGGGTGCCTAGGGACATGCACCTGCTAAAACAGAACGAGAAGCAAAATAAGATTTTATTTTTTTCTTTTTGTAGGTGTGGGAAGAGACTCTGAAACAAACATCCAAAAAGATGGTCCCAAAAGAAAAAAGAAAAAGCTTAAAAATAATTGTCAATGTTTTGAGTCATCTAACACGTATCTGTTGAACAAAAACATATTTTGCACTATTTCCTTCCCTTCCTCCCCCTTTTGCAATATTACCTATATTGTCAGATACCAATGCATCCACATTTAACCTTCAAGATTACACACACTTACACACCACATTGCACAGGTCTGGAATTCACATGGAGGGAACGGAAGGAGATGGTGAAATAATACAGCTACCAACCTGCCCAGTGCCTCCCCAAGAGGCCATGATACTGCTGCTGAAATGGAGTAATGCTAGCAAGTATCCTGGAGAGTTGGAGGGATCTGGTCTTATGTGGCTCTGCCAAGTTTGGGTGCAGATATTATGGACAGTTCCATTGGGATTGGGGAAGAGGGGGAAGATCCATGTAAATCAGGCCTCTGAAATCTGTACTTTTCTGGCCTTTTGGAGTGAAATATGCCAATCTTTGCACAACTAAATACCCATTATACACTCATATGCTATCTTATATTAAGTGCAATAGCACTTATAACACTACACCCCTTAAGGTAAATTTAGTTATGTATCCCACCAGCTTTATGTTTTGAGATCATCCAGCACTAGGAAACAACTTATATTGGATACATTTGGTTTATTGAGTGGATGAAAGGGAAATCAATCCCCTTAGGCTTAGGCAAACAAAATAAGTGAAAAAACAGCTGAGCTTTCTACACCCTGGCATTCAATTTCAGGCAGTGGGCAGAGAAACTCAAGGACAGAAACAAAAAACAATCTGAAAAGGGCAATATATACACAAGCTATCATCAGCAATGATTCACTTTGCTTCTATTGTACTCAGTACATATCCTCTGAACAATCTCACTTGCAAGCATGTCCAGAATAAAACAAAATGATGGTGTAAGCTAACCTCCTCCCAAACACACAGTTCTATCATTACCAGAAATTCTAACTTCTACTTTGAGGTTTCGAACAAAACATCTTTCAAGCTTTTATTTTCACTCCCCATAAAATGTGCATGAATCAGCAACGAGTCGAAAATGTAATGGCAGATTGATATATTTTCATCATCATTTATGCTGAAAGTATTCTTCATGTTTAGAACCCCTTGCCTGAGTAACTCAGGATGAGATGATCAGACCCTAACCAGGGCCGGCTCCAGGCACCAGCCGACCAAGCACGTGCTTGGGGCGGCACCTGGTAAGGGGTGGCCAATCTTGGGGTGGCGGGGGGCGCTCAGGGTTTTATTTGGGGGGAGGGGTTCGGTTGGGCAGCGCTGAGGGTGGGGTGGGTTGTTTTTGTTTTGGCGGCTGGGGCGGGGGGATTCGGCAGCGGCGCTCTGGGGGGGGTGTTCGTCAGTGCGGCTTGGCGGTGGGGGTGTTTAGCGGCGCTCGGTGTGTGTGGCGGCGGGAGAGTTGGGCAGCACGGTGCTCTGCTGTGGGGGGGGGGTGTGTTCAGCGGCGCTCCGTGGGGGTTGGGGGGTTCAGCGGCGCTCCGCGGGAGGTGTGTGTGGCAGCGGGAGGGTTCGGCAGTGCGGCGCTCCGTGGGGGGCGGGGGGTGGTTCGGCGGCGCTCCGCGGGGGGCTGGGAGGGGTTTGGTGGGGGGGTTCGGCAGTGTTCCGCGGAGGGCTAACATGTTCGGTGCCGCTGTGCTCCGTGAGGGGTTGGGGGCCTTTGGCGGCGCGGCGCTGGGGGGGTTCGGCGGTGCAGCGCTCCACGCGGGGGGGGGGTGGCAGCGCGGTGCTGAGGGGTGTGTGTTATGGCGGCGCTATGGAGGGTGGCACTCTTTTTTTTTTTCGCTTGGGGCGGCAAAAAAGTTAGAGATGGCCCTGACCCTAACAAATCTGCAAATAGGACACAACGTAAGGTTAAATGCCACTAAGATGTAAGCCATTCTTTCCCTATTTTAGTATTCCATTTAGCCAGGCTTGCAATAATGTAGAGAAATGCTCAGGTGTACAATGATATTTCTGAAACATGTGCTGACTTTTAGAAATATATGTATATTGATCACCGGAGGCTGATGATGCACATCATCCCTTTATTGCATGTGGCAACTTCTTTTGTTATTTTAGGCATTGCAAAATATTAGTAAATCAATATGCATTGATGAAATAAATACTTCTCTGGACTATTAAAACAGACAATCAACTCATAACTGTCTGGATTTTAACCATCTTTAGTTACAAGGCAACATCCAAAACTAATGTAACAAATTTTGGAAAAAAATTGTTTTTAAAATTTATTTACTTTGTGCATTTAACAGCGCTTTGTCCAACTGGCTATGAATAAGACATCTGTGCATGGTCAGCTACACCATATGCGTTGTCTTTCACAAAGATGAAGGGACGAGAGAAACATTTTAAAATAGGAAATTGATTAAAACCACAAAATTGGTAGGCATACTCAAGGACAATTATATTATTGCACCTCATTTATAATATTCTAAACTCAAAGTATTATTGTTTTTCCTACCTTCTTCCTTTATGTAACAATGCCTTTAAGATCACCGCAATTTTCTTATGTTGAAGGTAAATCAAAAATCCAATGTTATCTAATCAAGCAATATGTAAAAATGAAATCTATTTAAAAAGCCAGTTGTGATTATAAATATTCAATTTCTTTGAATAGGTTTATCTTTGTTGCTTTAAAGCTTTAGCTTGATATTAAATAGAGCAAAAATCCATAGCATGCACACACGCCCCCACACACACGCTTACCGGTTCAACAACAAAAAGGCAGACTATTAGATTTCTAAATCAGGTCACATATAGCCATCTGTGAAGCGATTCCAGAGTCTGGAGAACCAGATTTTTAGCTGATCTGCTCTTAATGTAAGTCATTACCTGCCAGCATGTTACATGATAGAATTGTTTGTTTTGTTATGAGAATCAAGTTAAAAATATAATTTGTCACATCAGAACAAATTTGTTTCAACCACATTTGTGTGCACAATTCCCCAAACCCCCCACACTTCTCCCACTGTCTTGTCAACTCCAGTTGTCTCAGACAAACATCTCCTTTGGACTATTCCTTTGCCTTCACAAACTCCATCTCTCCAAAACTGGAATGCATCTTCAGGTATTTGTCTGTATTGGTCACCACGTGCCTTGTGCATACAAGATCAGAATCTCTGAACTGCAGTGCCCATCTGACCGTGGCTACACTCTGCATGTCCTTCTACCTCCAACCCAGAGGGCATAAAAGGTAGACCTGTTGTAACTGTCCCTCAGTTCCCTCCTACCGCATATGGCTGGAGAACGGAACCATACATATCCTTAGCTTAGGTAAATCGGGGCTTAATTTCTACTAACAATTCTCTCCTTTCCCTTTTGTTTTTATTTCCACAAACCCCCAAAGATTTTATTAATTCCATTTGGTGCCTCATGACACTACCATCCATAATGGCAGATACAAAACCATCATGTTTTCAGACCTACCTGTCTTCTAACAGTTTAATTCTCCTCAACAGACAGCTGCTGTCTATTTTACCCTGTTGAGAGCCATGTGCCGAATCACTGATTGATCTGCCAATCATTCTTCACAAAGACAAGAAAATATAGGGACATCAGCCTGAAATAGTATCTTCCAGAGCAATCCATGAAAAGCACGTTAGATCCTTGGGACTGAAGACTGTGCTACAAGATGGGATTTTTCCACAAAGAAAATCAGTCTATCTCCCCCCTAACCAGCAGGCAGAAGATGCCCAAGCCAGTAAGAGTCTGGCCCTGGCCCTGGCATTGTCAGGGCCAAAGCAACCAAAAACCAATTTGGTACCAAGAGCACCTCTGGTACCAATGTCTGGTACCACAACAGCAACTCAGATGCAAGGGAGATCAGTCATTGCACTCAACATAACTCTCAACACCAATCTTCTCCGAAGACAAGAGAAGTAGAGAACTGAAAAAAGCCACTTGCTTTCCCTCTCCTCCCAGGGGCATAACACAATGCACTCTCACAGTATACGAGCAAATGTCATGTGTCAACCTCTGGTTTGGCACCAAAGGACTTTGAGACAACTGTGGTATCTACATCCAGCAGAGACATCTCAATGCCAAAACCATCAGAGTTGGCACCAACAATAGAAGCTCTAATTGTCCCGGTCGATCTATTGCTAATGGAGGGAACCATACCTGTAGTACTGAAATAATCCTTTTGGCACCATCCACTACATCACAGCTCATGTTATGAATGTCTCCCCAAATATCAGCACCACCAATGGAGAGGATATTTCCTCCTCCACCTTTTCTGACCACAAACAGCTCTACAACTCCCAGCCAGGAACGCTCCCCATGATCGGGAGAGTGTCCATCCCTCCGAGGCATATACGCTAATCGCAAGAGATCAGCCACTTAGCCAAGTCAATATATAACTCAGATCTTACCCAATAATCACACTGATGCCAATCCTATGGTAACTAATAGTTAAAGTTTTAATAATAAAAGGAAAGAAGAAGAGAATTAATAATGGTTAACAGATAATATATATACAAATAATTACAAAGTCCTTATATCAGGTTTGTAGCAGTGATGGAAGAGACTGCTGGCTTGTAAAGTCTCTCTGATGATCTTCCAATCTTTTGGAAGATCCTCAGTCCATAGTTTTAAATTGTAAATCAACAGTCAAGAGAACCAGGGCAGAAAAGAGGCAAAACGGAGATCTTAGGAGTCTTTTATATCCTCTGCCATATTCCTGGAAATTTACTGTCTCTGTTTATGGAAAAGTTACTGACCTAAGTTGGAGCCCAGCGTCACTTGAGCATATTTTATGTCCTTACATGGCTTGATGATTCACAGGAGCAGACATATCCTTGCTGTGGCATCCACAGGAAGAGCTATTTGGGTGAAATGAGTTTCTTCTATGGCCCATTGTGAGAGCTAATATATAGTTGTCTGGCTTTAATGTAAATTTCACCTGGTGGGTGTGACCCAGGAATAGAACACATATGATGCTTGTATATAGCCAATAGTCCTAACTTCAAATACAAAATGATACATGCATATAAACAGGATAATCATACTTAGCAAATCATAACGTTTCCATTGACAGCTTACATGACATACTTCGTACAAGATTTGTTGCAATTGTATAACAGTGTCAATATCAAGGATATAAATGGTCATTCAATCATACAGCATTAAAACAACTCCAGAGGCACCTCCCGCCCCAAAATCACTGACTATGGAGAGAAATGCTACTAAACTTTGTACAACAGCTGTTCTAGCACTCTCTGTGAGACTCTACCCAAGACTACTGTAAGACTGTTTTTGTGCTAGCTGCTGGGTAACAGAATCACTGTATATCCCTCAGAGATGTGTTCTTATCATTTGGACCATTAAAAGCCACTGCACTGCCAGGCTTCTGCACCCTTTCAGGCTGTGCCACCACTGGCAAGTTGGTCAGAAAGACCAAATTATCTTACTGGAAGGCATTTGATTCAGGGGTGGCCCGTCCATATAGGCGAACTAGGCGGTCGCCTAGGGTGCCAAGTTAAATGGGGTGCCAAAGTCGAGGGGAAAAAATAAAAAAAAAATGAAAAAAAAATACGAATAAAATAACGAAGATGTCATTATTTCAATTCCCGTGCACAGAGGGAATATGAATTATAATTTATTTCTCTACATTTCTGAGAAGTTAATATGTCAAATCTTATTTATTGCAAAAATAAATTTTAGTGATTTTTTTTTTTTCAAATTTGCGACGTGGGGTCAAGATGACCCACTCCGCAATTTTGATAAGCAATAACTCAGCCAAAATGAAACACATCTGCCAGCGGCAATAGCTGCAATGCTAGTGACACCTAACTCGAATATACATCAAGGTCACATAGCCGGAAATTCATGTAGAGCGGAGATATCGCAAGTTGATACATGTCAAACGGTCATTTTCACAAACACATCGCAGGTAGATGGTTAAGAATTGAGCGACTACTGTAGAAAATTGTGTTTCTTCGTGCCAAAGAACAAAGAATAACATCTCTCAGCATTATAAATCCAAAATGTGAGTATCTTTAAGCGTTATTATTGGGCTGTGTAATGATGAACTTTTCTTTTTATAACTGATTCATATGTAATAAATAAGGTCCATAAAAGAAAAGTAACAGCATTAATGCTTAATAGACCAAGAAAGTGATGATGTCACACTCCAAGCGGGTAACCGTGAGGAAGGGGATTACTTTCCAAACAACCGGTGTCTGGTTATAATGTCGAAAAAGGTCATTTTGTTTCCGTATAAATGCTCTGTTTTAATAGGTGAGTCCATGTTACTAATCACTGAACCTTTAAGCAGTGAAAAAACAGTTGGGATCGCTGCAATGTGGTTTAAATCGCCAACCATGAGGTGGGGGTATGTCAGCCATCCTTAACGCTATGCTGCTTGCAGACGGGAGC
Source organism: Chrysemys picta bellii (assembly GCF_011386835.1). Taxonomy (NCBI): domain Eukaryota; kingdom Metazoa; phylum Chordata; order Testudines; family Emydidae; genus Chrysemys; species Chrysemys picta. The sequence continues at coordinate 244,103,067 of NC_088791.1, read as the reverse complement.
ACAATACATAATATTCAAATGCCCCATGGCAGAAAAAGAAAACCCTCAGGAGCCGAGTATCAAACAAAAGGCTGAGAAGGAAAAGGACCAAGCAAAACAATAGGGATCCTTCCTGAAATATCTTCACTTTAATCCAAATAAAGATGGAAGCAGTTCACAGCATCCAGATGAAGGAATTTTATTTGGAGAGGAGATTAGCTCACATCCGCATGGAAGCAGTTTGAAACATCAAGATGAAGGTATATCATATCCACAAAAAAAGCAGTTTGGAAACTCAAGATGATGGAAACTTATTTCTAGATCAGAGGTTCCCAAACTTATTTGGCCTACCGCACCCTTTTCAGAAAAAAAATTACTCAGCGCCCCCCTGGAAATCTACCTTCTTTAAGCGAACAAACAGAAAGATGCAGTGACAAATTTGTGTTCTTTTATGTATCTATATTTCTACCTACATCCTACAATATAGTAAAGAAAGATGTGTTATTAGAATATCGCCCACAACATCTGGTATACAGCGTTTTTTGCGTAATACGGCAAAAGACAACCAAACTAAAATACTAATGAAACTAATAAACTGGGTTTTGTTCTTTGCTCAGCAATAGATATATGTATTTGATATTAAATTGTCAAATATCAAACTAAATTTATCAAGAAATAATTTAAAAAATAATCAATATGCAATTAAAAATCAGTTAATAGTTTTAATTTAGTTTGACCTTATTTAAATAATTGTTCCTTATTAACACATGCCTTATTTACCAATTAACACAGATGATTCGATAGATATAAATAAATGTTATAGTTAAGTTTTTTTACGATTTCATTCCCCTGTTTTCGTTAATATTGTAATAAAAAACATGACAAATATATTGACTATACACTTAAAATAGTACTGTACCGACACAAGCCTGCTATGATTTTATTATTAGTAAGCACTAGAGACACAGAACCGTGCGGTAGATATGTACGAAAATGTATAAAAATACTCACGTGTAAATTGCTGTTTTATTGAAACAACAATAATACAATTTGCTTTGTATGTGATCCGTAATCCGTAAAGATCGAAGGTATCGAATATGAATAAAAAATTTTAAATACTTATTGCACTATTGTTAACTGCTTTTTACACAATTCAGAAACAATCTAAATTAGATTTCATACATGTCACCTATTTATAGTATCGTATTGTAAACAAGTCATTACACGCACATATTCCTGCCGATGCATGCTGGACTTCCCGACAATGCGCGACACGCTCGCCTGCCAACACTTGCTTGTTAAGAGCTGTTGGTGGACTTGACAACTGATCGGTTATAATTTGTGAATTTATTTGGAAAATAAAGTAATCACTGCAACATTAACTCTATGTTACACAGCAGATGAAACATGTATGAACGGTTTTTCAAAATTTTCTTATATTCTCTTCTTTCTTTATGCTTCCACCGCCCCCTTATTTTTATTCAACGCCCCCCCAATTGCACCAGAGGTTACTACTGCCCCCCTGGATCATTCCAGCGCCCCCCAGGGGGCAGTATCGCCCACTTTGGGAACCACTGTTCTAGATGAAGGAAGCTCACAGCATCAGACTGATATGGAAGTGAGAAAATTTATTCACCTTCAGAGACCCATGCAGAAATTGAAGTAAATGAAGTAGAAGGAAGAAAGGATGAGGAAGTTACAAACAAGTTACAGTATGGGGACCCAGCTACATGGCCCACATGTGATGACAGTGTATGACAAATTCTCGTGCAACATGGACCCGAACAAGTTCATGAATTTCCCTTCCCTAAGTCTGGAAATAAAAGAAAACTCTGCTCAGCATTACAAGAGGAAACTCATTAATGGGGAAGAAATTCATCGAAACTGGTTACAATATTCAGTGTTGAAGGACTCTGTGTTTTGCTTTTGCTGCAAGTTGTTTAGAAATCAAGCAATTGATACATCACTTACTGAAAATGGTTCGAAGGACTGGAAAAACGTATCTTCAATTCTCTCTTAACATGAAAATGGTACAGAACATTTGGAATGTTTTCAAAATTGGAAAGACCTTGAATTACGATTGAAAAAAGGAAAAACTATTGATGAAGAAAATTTACGTGTGATCAAGGAAAAAGAAGAATATTGGCAACAAATATAAGAGTGTCTGATTGCTTTAGTGAGAGTTCTCGGTGGGCAAAATTTAGCATTCCACGGCTGCGGTAGAAATGAAAAATTATATACTCCAGGTAATTGACACTTGTTAAAATGTGTTGAATACCAACTTTGTTTGATCCAGTGATGAAGGAGCGTCTACATAAAATAACCGACCATGAAACACAGGTTCATTACTTAGGAAAAAATATGCAGAATGAACTCATTCAAATCTTAGCAGATGCCATTAAAATTGTAGAAGCTGCCCATTCTGCAAAAGACTTTTCAATAATTCTGGACTCAACACCAGATGCGAGTCATGTTGAACAAATGACGATTATTCATTTTGTGGATATGGAAAATTCTGCAGATGAAGATAATGTTGAAGAGCTCATAAAAACATTTTTGGGGTTTCATACCACTGAAGGAGATGACTGGAGTATTTATGACAAACTATTCTACAAGAGGTTGAAACAATGTCATTATCTGTTGAAAACTTACGTGGCCAAGGCTAGGATACTGGGAATAATATGAAGGGTAAAGACAATGGTGTGCAAAGGAGAATGATAAAGATCAATCCTAGGGTCTTTTTCGTTCCTTGCAGTGCGCATTCTCTGCATTTGGTTGTCAATGATGCTGCTAGATGCGGTTTGGAGGCAAGCAGTTTCTTTGACCTGGTGCAACGTGTTTATGTGTTTTTCTCAGGCTCAACACGCTGTTGGGAGATTCTGACTCACCATGTGAATTCTCTAACTGTGAAACCACTTAGACAAGATGGGAGAGTCGCATTGATGCTTTGAAGCCTCTTCACTATGAACTTGGAAACATTTATGATTCCCTAATTGAAATTTCTGATGAAACTACCTTTACTGGATCATCTGGCAACATGGTACGTTCAGATGCAGAAGCTCTTGCAAATGGCTTTTCCAAGTTCAAATTTGTGACTTCACTCATTTTGTGGTATAATATCCTTTTAGAGATTAACCTCACCAGTAAGCAGCTTCAGGAAAAGAACTTGAACATATATTCTTCTATTCAAAAACTGCAGCAAACTAAAAATATTCTGGAGGAATTCAGAAGTGATGAAGGATTCAAAAGAACACCGGTAGAGTCTCTCGAGCTTGCTGAAGAAATAGACTTTCCGACAGAATTTGAACCATTCAGCAAAAGAAACAGCAGTTTTCATATGAAGGACGAGATACACCCACTGAGAACCCAAAACAAAGGTTCAAGGTGAATTTCTGCTCCACAGTCCTTGATACTGCTATTCACTCGGTTGGCGAAAGATTTCAACAGATGCAGCAGCTACAGTCAGTATTGGCTTTCTATATGATATCCACAGCTTGCAAAAGAAAACAGCAAAACATATACGAGAATATTGTATAAAACTGGAGTCGGCATTGACTCATGAAAATTCAAAAGACATTGATGCTACAGATTTGTGTAGTGAACTTCAGACTTTTTCAAGACTACTTAAGAAACATTCCACTCCTGAAGAAGTATTGAAGTTTGTGAGGTTATTTTCACAAACAGTTTTCCAAATATTTTTATAGCTCTATGCATTCTTTCAACTTTGCCAGTTTCCATAACTAGTGGGGAACGTAGCTTCTCACAGTTAAAATTGATAAAAACATATCTGCGTTCAACAATGGACCAAGAGACTTGTTGGACTTGCCAGACTTGCCGCAATGTCAATAGAGTATGAAATAGATGGAAAACTGGATCTAAAAGAACTAGTGACTGAATTTTCAAAACTTAAAGCAAGAAAAGTCATGTTTTAAGAGCACAGTTTTTTATTCGGAGTGTTTTGTAAATACAGGCTAAAGTTCATTGAAGAGTTTTCTTATTTCTTTCTGATGGTAATGGCAGTTAAAGCAGGATAGCATAATGGATGATTTTGGATTTATAATAAAAAATTAACATTTTTAATGCATTTTTATTTGAAATCGGACTGAAATATCATCTAGCTGTCATGTACAAATCTATTCTGAAATTTTCATGTCTCTATTTTATCTGATCTCAGAAACACTGGACAGACAGATGGACAGACAAACCAAATAATTAAGCCTCTGTTTTAAAATAAACGCTTAAAAAAACATTAAAAGGAAAAAAGGGGCAAAATGTTTCCCAGTTTACCAAAAACCTCAGCCTAGATCTGCCCTTGGGGTTTGGGGGTGGGGGCGCCAATCGCATGGTTTGCCTAGTGCACCAGTTACTGGCAGCTAGTCGAGGGCCGCCCCTGATTTGATTCAACCTGTGAAGACACTCTCCTCATTCTGGAACAGCTGAGAGAAAGACAGACACTGATAAGGGCATAAGTGCACTGGAGGTGCTCACATGCAGAGTATTCCATTTGAAGACCAACATTACGATACTTGCAGAGCTACGTTGGTGAATGTTTCCCAAGAAGCAGAAAAACAGAGGAAAAATTGCCACCAACAAAGGGTGCATTGATACCTGGTATTAAGAGGGCAAACTATCAAGCAATGGAATGTCTCTGGGATGATCGAATGCATCCAAAACTACCCTCCCCTATTGGGCCTGGATAGGTCTTAGAGGATAGTTAATCACACCAGTTATGCGCTCCACAAAATCAATCCTTCAGCTAATCAGATGCTCATGTGCAAAGACCAGATGCTCACCATCCTTCAAATATATGGCCAGTAGTCTGCCTTGTATGGAGATGTGCAAGCGTGACACAGACAAGGGTCAGTGTGACAATGTGTCTAGTGGTGCCCTAGACAGAGACTACATTGGTGATGACTTTGATAAATAAATGTTTTCAATCCTACATGTCAAGGCTAACTTTCCTAGGATTAGCCAAGATCAATGTCATATATATATATATATATATATATATATATATATATATATATATATATATATATATAAGAGCAATCCATCCCTGTGTTAAAGTATAATGAAAAAAATGTTTATTTTTAAACATTTTCTTGAATTTATAGCTACATAATTGTTCTAGGTTTGTCATGTTTGCTACTACCCTTTTCCTGGGAGAAAGGGCTTTCAAGTGATACCCAACTCAACCACTTTTGAAGACACCGAATTATCAAAATTTCCATTAACTGGATCACCTAGTGATGGGAGGTGGAGGTGGAGCAAGTGCCCCCTGCCTGCCACACCACAGAGGGTGACACCATTGGAATTATGATTCTGAAGATTTTACGGATTCAGATGACACCTCCCTTACCATTCCATCACTAACTTGCCCTCAGAATGAGATTTTACTACATTCTTCTCCCAGACCATATGGTACGTTACATTCTTGCAATGATTCAAAATGATCATCAGCTGGTCACACTTCAGTCACACCAAGCAATTTGCTATCAAGAGCCAGGCCAGACATTTCCCTGAGATGTTCTAACCAACCATGAGAAAACAACAGGGGTTGGGAAGTAATTTTACCTTGTACAGTTTGTTTTGATACATACACTAACATGTGAACATTATGTCCATGAGATGTCTTCTACTCCCTCTACTGTCATCTGTATTGTGGCAGATAGTCTCTTCTTTTTCCACACAAATTTAAATGCATTTGACTATTCATGTTGATCTCAGTATGCGCTGTGATATCATTTGCTATTACAATTAGATGTTCTTGTTAATGTAACCCCTTTGGGGTTTAGAGAGCATGGCCCCTTTAAATCTTTTTCCTACGTGGGGAGGGGGAGCAGTGAGAGAAAGAAGGGAAACTCCAGGATGTGGCTCTGGGGCTCCAGAGAGAAGGGTTGCAGCCCGCAGGCCCTCACAAAGTGAAGCAGCAGAGAACCTGCCTGATGCTTGGGAAGGACAGGGACAGGGCCGCCCAGAGGGGGGGAGGGGGCAAGTGGGGCAATTTGCCCCAGGCCCCGGGCCCCGCAGGGGCCCCCACGAGAATATAGTATTTTATAGTATTGCAACTTTTTTTTAATGGAAGGGGCCCCTGAAATTGCTTCACCCCAGGCCCCCTGAATCCTCTGGGCAGCCCTGGACAGGGCAGCCGATCGGGGATACCCCAGGACAGGAGCCAGGAGGAACACTGTGCCAGGGAGGAATCGCCCGACAAGGACAGACTGGAGCGCGACCCAGTTTCACTGCTGCCCAGAGCTGCATGGGGCTGTGAGTACTGGGGCTTGTGACTCTGCATTGGAAATAAGGAGGGAGGCTGCTAGCTAGTTAAGTGGGGAGGTCATCGCTCTGTGTCGCTTTGCAGAGAGCAGCAGAAGAGGGCACTGAAGGGGTTTGTAGGGGAAAGTTTACTGGCGCCAAAGACAACCAGGAGCACCCAAGACTCACTACTGGACTGGAAATTTGCTCAGGACTCCTGAACTCTGTGTGCAGACACACTGCTCAGTGTCTGCCCTTTCAGACTGTGCTACCACTGGGCCTGTGGGGCCTTGGTCTGTTCTACTGCTCCCTCTATATTTCCCCTTGTTTTTCTCCTCTCATCCCTCTGTAAATAAATATTTCCCCTTCCTATATCCATTGTACTTTTCCTGTGGGTGGGTGTGTTCACTCTGGGGGGGTTGGAACAGGTGCTCCTGGTGAGGATTTTTCCTGCTGCATTCCTGCGCGCGCTACTCTTGGTCAGAGTGGCCTGCAGAGCAGACTCCATCTTGGCTACGAGGGTGCTAAAGTTACATTAAAAGTCTCTGGAACACATGTTTGGCAACACTATTTAAGTAAAATATGTTAATCAATTGTACTGCGTGATGTCTGGGTACATTCATTTCTATCTTAGGGTTTTTTAGAATGTGCATCACCATGATAAACACATCACAGGTAAATTAAATCTGCATAGTCCATAGTGGACTTAATAGAATGTTCTGTTCTTCTCCCTTCTTTCTTGGGCAGCGTGGGTATTTGTATTTAAGGGGCTTCCTTGTTTGAAGGTGTGAAGACCAAAGCCTTAGTCCATTGTCAGTCTTGGGTATTTATAGGGATCCTATCACCACAATATCTGAACACCTCACAATCTTTAATACATTTATCCTCACAACCTCTCTGTGAGATAGGGAAGTGCTACTTGTCCAGTATGACAGATGGAGAACTGTAGCACAGAGAAACTAAGAGCCTTGCCCACGGTTACACAGGACATCTATGTCAGAGCTGGAAAATGAACCCAAGTCTCCCAAGTCTCAGGTTAGTGCCCTCCGTCTTTGTATTGGAATTCGGTGGTGATGTACTCATGGCAGCCCATCCTGTTGAAGCTGACATTCAGTCCCAGGTGCAGTGAATTACAGTACTCCCATCTGGAAGTGGCAACATATGGATAACTGTGGCCAGATCCTCATCTGAAAGGATTACAGATTCCTAGCAAGATATTGGAGGAAGAAGGCTGTTTTCTACCAATGATACCTAATTATCTAGGGTTAGTGATGGGTCAGACAGGACCCCCAAACTTTGCACCAATCTGATGAACAAATGAGTATAAAGGGTAGGTAGAGGCTTTTGATGGAAGAGAATGTAACCCTTTCTAGTTCTTCAAAGAACTTCCCCCTTCCAACTAGCATCAACTTAGTTTGAACTAGTTTTTAAATGGTCTATTTCTTCCTCTGTTTGCTTTACAACAATTGTGTGGTCTGAAGAAAATAATTTACATTAACAAACTTATCACATCTGAAGTCACTGGATTTGACTACTGAGTTTAACTGAATTTAAAAAGCCACTTGGAGGCGGGGAGGGGGTTTAAAAAAAAAGTGGCTAATAAAAGTGAAGCCGTTTTGTACACAAAGACACTTTGCAGTGATCTTTTAAAACCAGAGACTGCCTAATAAGGGTGATGTCTTAAACAGGTTTCACTACAGTTAGCCAGTTTTCCCAGTTGCATTCTGAGATAGTAAGCTTTCTGGTTCCTTTGATCTGATTTTCATTTCTGATTTGTGGAAGACCCTTTGGGATCAACATGTTAACAAGTAATAGCACAGTTGGGTAACTAGTTAGCTTTTTAATTACTTTTCAGCTTGACTTCTATTTTGAAGAATGCTGTTTTGGATTGAGATGTCTCTCATGTGACTTCCAAGCTGCATGTGCAAGAGTTCTTGAGACTTTTCCTAATGTTTTTAGCAGTGCAGGGACTGGCTGTAGGGTTTTTTTGCACTCCTTAACATTGATAAATTGTGACCTTGTTTAAAGCATTTGGTTTGTGCAGTTTCTTTTAATATTATTTTTGTAAGTGAATTAAGGCCACTTAGAGTCTGAATGAGTGTGTCCACACAGGACTTAATGTAGTTTAACTAATCCACTTTAAATTCATACAGTTACTTAATTCAGATTAGCTTTCCTGATTATCCCCATATAAAAATGCTCACTGAAAATATTTTATCCCAACACAGACTGAAAGTTTTGAAATCACTGAACATCTGTTGAGGGAGAGAGAGTATCAAAACTGAAGGATGGGTAAAGCAGCCAAGAGGAAGTAACTTTGAGGGGTTTTTCCATGTGCTGGACCAAACAGTTAATAATTTAAGCTATTTTTAGAGGAATAATATAAAACAGAAAATACACATAATTAATTTTAAGTGTCCATTAATATGTGACCAAAATTCTATATTGAGCCTTTTAAGTGTTTCAGAATACCATCATACTTCAAACAGTTCTTCACATGATTGTGGTGTTAGGAAGTCTGATCAGCATCCGTGGCCAACATGTATAATGTCCTTGTACATTTCTGTAGCATGACCAGGAATAGTTTTCTGAGCAGGAAGTAATCTCTGTAAATATTCTATATAAATGAAATTAAATTTACAAATGACAAAGTATTCACCAAGCAACCTGATACTCATTTAGTTAATTTGTTTCCAGACTACTTCATTGTGTTCAAGGTGCCACAACTGTGTGTAAACAAGACAAAAATGGCAAAGGAATAATTTGTCATTTCCCTGTTTTAGGGCATTAATCATCCAAATCACCATAAAAAAATAACACTGAGACCACTTACTTTATTACTTTATTTGTAAGGTTTCATTTACAAAATAAAACCAGATGTGTGATTATAAATATGATAATTGCCTAGGAGTTGAAGCATTGCCAGCAGAATAAGAAACTAACTAGAAATAGTCTGTTTTCTTCAATAATTCAGTTGCCCATAATTGTCTTTGCTTTAAGACTACTCAATCAGAAATAACAATGTTAATAAAAAAAACTCACCACTCCTTTGGTCAAGTTTTAGTCCAAGTTCAGACAGAACAAAATTTTCAATCGCCTGGCTCAAAAAGGCAGCCTAAACACTTAAACAGGACCAATGGTGTTTCTCATATTCAAGATAACCTTGAAAGCCAGGCTAACTGAGGAACATTTCTCCTTCCAAAAACAAGACCTCCCACAACAGCTTTACTATTCTGTTCTCAAGTTTAATACTCATGAGGGCTGGAAGTTTTCCTTGGCACCTCTTTCATGTCCATATGCAAGACCCATCTCTTTGCCTTAGCTTACTCTGAACAATGCAAAGTTTTTTGAAAGCCAAAACCTCACACACATTCCCCTCTATCTTGTGGGTTAGAAAAGGTAAGCATAGGGAGACATCAACCTACCTAGCAGTGAAACTGTGGTACTCTTGTGCAAGGCAATGTAGACAACTGACATTCTTAGATACTAGTGTTCTATTGGTACATGCATTCCTCAGGGCAGGGGTCTCAAAGTCCCGGCCTGTGGGCCATCTGTGGCCCAAGAACCTCCCCACTGTGGCCCGTGGAGGAGAGACCCATGCAGCCACACTGCTGGCTCTGTCTGCTGCAGGCACGGCCCCCCCACAGCTCCCATTGTCCCTCTCCCCCAGCCAGAAATACCATCACTAGTTGCTGGGCAGAGTCAGCCATGGAGGCAGCGTCACTTTTTTCCATAATGAATATAAACAAGTCAAAATACTGAACACAACTATCTGATGCACACCTTGCTGCACTCTTGAAGGTTTCAACTGCTCAGTCACTGAGGCTAAACATCAACAAACTGACAGAACTGACGCGTTGCCAGGTGTCTGCAAACACAAACTCTCTGGCAGTGAAGAATTATATAAAGTTGTATGACAGTTTTATTATTTTTAAGAAATTCGAAATAAAAAATACAATATAAACTTTTTTTTTCTGAACACCATCTTCAGTGACATTATTGGCCCGCTGGGAAGATTTGAGGACTGGCACTGGCCGTAAGGTAAATTGAGTTTGAGACCCCTGCCTTAGGGGCTTAGCTGGTAAACATTTGCCTATTAAAGGAAAGGAAAGGAAGGAATGTTAAAACCTAGACTTGGGCCTGTCTAAAATGAAGTCCTTTCTTAAGGAGCAATCCTTGTTCATGAATTATGCTTTCTTCATTATATCAATTGTTTACCACAGCACAGGAGATTTCTCTTCAGGGAACTCAGTGTGGAACAAGAAACCAGAATGTCATTTCCCTGACAAGTATCAGGGGGTAGCCGTGTTAGTCTGTATCTACAAAAACCAACAAGGAGCCTGGTGGCACCTTAAAGACTAAGTGAGGTTTTTACCCACGAAAGCTTATGCCCAAATAAATCTGTTAGTCTTTAAGGTGCCACCAGACTCCTTGTTGGTTTTATTTCCCTGACAGTGATTGGGTTGAATTTAAGTTATTCAGCAAAACACAGGCTACACAGAGATTTACCCTTCAGAGCTCAGGTAAATCCCAAGCCCTACAGAAGGCGAGTAAGGAACTCTGCTCATAAACTGCCTTGTAATAAACTCAGTCAGCTTCTTCTACTATCTGGGGGCACTTACCAATGCATACATTTTAGCTGATCAAAAAACTAGATGTATGCTTGACATCTCCCTTCCTATTTATTCTGCTTTTGTCTTGCTAAGCGAACAAGATCCTTACATCCACAAGCTCTGATGTGGCTGTGCATGGGCGCCTTTGCATCACTGACTAGAATGCCAATTTTCCCTGGGACACTTTCAGGCCGAGCTCAGTAGTCAAACTACTATCAAAACCCTTACCTTGAGCTTCAGGACAATACAAAAAAAAAGAGTCATGAAATCTGGTTTGTTTTAAAAGTCTCCCGTATAGCTTTCTCTGAGCAGGGAATTTATAAAACTTTGAGTCTGTATTTGCCTTTTCATTGCAAAAACAAAGCCAGGGTTCTAGATACACACGCTTTCTTAGGGGTTTTCAGTTATTTATTATTTGTATGATCGTAGAGCCTAGGATCCCCAGTCGTGGACTAGGGCCCCACTCTTGGCTCTGTTCAAACAGAACGAAAAGTACCAAACAGCGCCTAAAATCTAAGCATAAGAAAAGACACAACTGATCAATATAGACAGACCAATACAGAGTACAAAGGAACTAAGAGACAATATTGGTCAGCATGATCATCAGTGCTTTGAGCACACCAGCAGCCTAACCACTGTCAAATTTTTTGTATGCATTCTGGCAGAGAAGCCTTTAAAGAGGGATTTGAAAGAATGAAAAGTTAGTTTTACAGATATTTATGGGGCAGTCCTCCCAAGTTTCAGGGACAGCATGGCAGAAAGCACAAAAGTGCCTGTTGGAAGATTTAACATGTGAGTGGATGGAAGATGACATGATGGGCTGATCAGAGGGAGGAGTCAACCTTTCAATATACAATGAGGGATGATGGGGGATGGGAATAGTCTGAGAAGAGTCTTGAAAGTGAAGTGAAGGCAAGCAACTTATGTTTGATATGACAGAAAAGGGGGAGCCAGTGGAGGGATGCAAAGAGTGACATGGTCAAAACAAAGGGCAATGAAAATGATCTTTGGCAGGAAAACCTTTCATCCAACAGCACTGCCTGCTGGGGAAAACAGACTGTTAGATTTATTTCACTTGAATCTACATAGTCATTGGATTTTTTTTTTCACACTATACATGTAATTTCCTGTCATATGTTCCAACAATCTATTTGTATCCATTTCTCTCTCTCTCATTATATTAAATACACACACGCTATGCATCCTACTTGAGTGTTCTCATGGTTGGCACATGATACATTGTATAAGCGACTTTACTCCAACTTGGAGTGCTTTTAAAATGTTGTAAATTCAATAAAAGATTCACTTCATTGTTTAGCAGATTATATTGTGCAAACACATGTACGTTAAAAGCATACAGAAAGACGACTTATTACTAATTAATGCTTGCTAGCCTGCAGTGCCATAAAACCACACAGACAGTAGTAGTTTCTCCACTTTGCAGCACAGATTTAAAGATCTAACAAGTTCTATAGCGAGGTCTAATTACTATAGCATGAAGTATTTAAAATGTTCTCACTCCGAGCCATCCATGGCTGTTGAGACCCGTGGTGTATCGGCCCTGCAACACCCCAGGACCGGGGCTCAGTGGTGCCTCTCTGTTTACACCTGGACAATGCAGTGATCGCAACTGTGATAGGTAATGGCTGGGAGCCTATGAGGCCTTCCCTCATGCCCAGACTGGGGGTGCCTGTGAGGCACACCATGGTGCTGGGTGGGCGACTGGGGCAGGGATGCCAGGTGACTAGCTCAAGGCACTCAGCGGGCTGCTGAGGTGGAGGGTGTTGGCGGGGGCTGGCTGTGGCACCTGCCTGGCCTTTCACCCTCTTGCTGGCCCTGGTCCCTAATGAGGCAAGGGGCTGTGTACGCCCCATGGTGCCCCTCACCCCGACGGACATGTGGGAGCCCGGGAAGGCCAGGCTGCGTTCCCCGCAGTCCCTTGCCCGCTTTCCCATTTGATCAGCCTGAGGAGACGATGGCTCGCCTGCCTGGTTGGTGAGGTGGGAGGGGGCACTATCAAACTGTATACGTTGATAGTGAGGGGCACAATTTAAAGGCCTGGCCGCCATGTGAATATCATATTTTGTTCTCAATATTTTTTTTAAAGTGTAGTTTTTACTAAAACTGTTTGGTTTCAAAGATCTTGAAGCACTTCTTTGAGTGTACCTTGCTAAGGATTTCTATTATTACAATTGTTTACATTAAAATGAAAAAGAACATGTACATTGCTTATTTACAGTGTTGTAGTTTATATGCATGTCAATTAAAATTCATAATTTTCCTCAAGAAGTGCTAATAGTGGGCCGCAGTGCCTACTGCAGCTGCGCAGGTGGGCCTCAGGGAAAAAAGTTTGGGAGCCTCTGCTTTAGATGGTCAGAAAGCCAGACTGTCATTATCACTACCACCACACATCAGTTATAGAGCATCCCAACAGTGACAAAAATGGACTGCTGTTATCCAGAACTTAACAGCCAATGTGCCATGTCAAACTCAAAGATCCCATCTTTTGAAATCAAGTATCAGGGGGTAGCCGTGTTAGTCTGTATCTACAAAAACAGGAGTCTGGTGGCACCTTAAAGACTAACAGATTTATTTGGGCATAAGCTTTCGTGGGTAAAAACCTCATTTCTTCTATGCATCCGACTCCTTGTTGTTTTCATCTTTTGAAATGACATGCTAGCTCAAGATTCTACCAGAATACTTCAAGTGTAATTCTAATTTAGAAAATTAACAACCATTTGGAGACACACCCGGAAATGCCTGGGGGGGCGGGGGGGGGTTCAGTCTCCACTTGTATATCCACAACCTATCAAGACCAGATACTGCATAGAGATCCACTAACACAGACTTGTGGTGTTCCACTGAATTTGACAGGACTCAGCAGGGATCCCTGGATAGTGAATCCTGATGCAGGATTGTTGGCACAGGTTTAAAAAAAAAAAAAAAATTGCACCAGCACAAGAGCTCATCCAGTGGCCGATGGAATGTAATTTACTCCTTGAATCTGCAGTGACTCCACATAACCATACCTAGCAGTTTTGAGTTTGCTTTGTCTTGTTTACAGAAAAATACAGGATGTAACAAAAGGCAGATAGAGTATAAACTACACATTTTAAACAACTCACATACCTCATCGCTGATTTAATTTTTTTATCTTCCCGTTCCTCATAAAATGAAATATAGCTGCATATCTAGGGGAACTCTGCCATCTAACCCTAGCCAAAAAACAAAGAATACAACATACGCAGCCAAACTGAACAGTTTTAAGGTTTATTTTCTAATTCCAATTCAGCACTTTAAAAGGGCTTTATTCAAAGTGTAACTGGGAATATTTTATTCCCAACGTTATCTACAGATAACAGACAATCATTATTTTTAACCTCTTATCAGCTTAAATATTCATCATCTTAATGCTAATCCTCAGTACCAATGGGTGAGGGACAGCTGTGATGCTAAGGAAAAGAAAAAATACAGAATACTCTGTGTTCACACACAACACATATTAAACAAACCATTAATCGTAACAACGGAATAAAAAGTTATTAATACTTAGCTCTTAGATATCTAAGATCTTTAAGATGCAGTTATCATCATCTCCTTTCTATACATGGGAGAAATACAAGTACAGAGGGGAATTCCAGTGGTTAGGGAGTTAGTTTGGGACATGGGCATAGATGCTGGAATGCACCCCCGGACATAATGTGGTTTCCATCATATACAAGGTTTACAGTTTGGTTCAATGGCTCTCAGCACCTTCACTACACAAATTGTTCCAGCATCTCTTGATATGGGAGATCTAGGTTCAATTCCCCGGTCAGTCACGGACTGGCACGTGGCCACACCGGGAGTCTCTGCAAAATGGGGATAGCACTTCCTTACCTCAGAGGTGTTGTGAGGACAAATACATAAGACTGTAGGAAGCTCAGAAACTACAGTAACGGGCCATGTAAGTAAGATAGACAGGTGAAGTGATTTGCCCAAGCTCATACAACAGGGCAGTGGCTCAGACAAGAAAAGAAGCCAGATCTCCTGACTTCCAGTTCAGTGGCCTATCCACTGGACTACACTCAATGTCTCATGAAGAAAAGATATGCTCTGTGCACCAAAGTTGTTTTTACCTCTCAATGTTTTATTTTTCATACAAACAACATTTTGTCTTTTGAGTAGTTTGCACAGAAGTTACAAGAATTCATCTTTCAATGAAGCCCAGTAACCCAGTTCTGAATACAGTTGCATAAACCAGGCAAAAATATTAAGACTACTAGCTTCCTAATTGCTTTGCTAAGAGACTTGTACTTTCACACAAATTCAGTAGCTCTTCACAGTATCAGTTTAATAAAAGTGTCAAGTATCAGAGGGATAGCCGTGTTAGTCTGGATCTGTAAAAAGCGACAAAGAGTTCTGTGGCACCTTATAGACTAACAGACTTATTGGAGCATAAGCTTTCGTGGGTGAATACCCACTTCGTCAGATGAATGATTTTAATAAAAAAATCCCTCCTCCCTTCATGTGTATCAGTAATCAATAGGCACTTGGATTAAGGGACTACCATCCAAATACAAAAGCAGACTTTTCCAAACTACAGAATCAAATCCAAGTTATGATCCTGGATACTAAGGGTATGAGATGTTTTAAATAAATAGTATATGTATATGTTCTTCATGATATTACCTTTCTAAAGTAAACAAAATTTAGGCCCTAAAAATATTGAATGTCTCCTTAAATAACATCCAGGGTACACACATCCAAAAAGAAACCAACGAGTTTTCAGTACGAATGATGGGCTGTCTTACCAGAATTAAAAATATGCACATGTTTGGGGACTGTGGAAACGCTGATACTGCTGGTGGCAAAAATGCAGATCACATAAGCAAGAAAGGATCCCCATATTTGCCATGCTAATCAGCATGTTGGCCAAAATTCTTTTTCAGCTCACAATTATTTGATACCTGGGCTAAGTAATTTGAAATTTTCAACTTGGGGTCCTACAAGGGATTGAATGAGATTTTTATTTTTTTTAAGCTTATACTACCAAATACAGTACCAAAGAGACAATATATTAGTGTCTGAATGATCCAATTGTTTCCAGCTCAGCAGTAGTCTGAGCCTGTTGATGCAAACTTGTGAGCAGTCTTATGATTGCAACAGAGCATGGCAATTTCAAAATCATGATTAAGAGGAATAGAATTGTTCTGCCTTGCACAGCCATAGGGCTCAGTTTTGGAATATTCTTCTCAAAATACATAACTGAACATCAAACAAGTGATAGAATTTAAAAGCAAATGAGCCTTTCCCTAGGCTTATAGATCAGCCACAAAAAGTCTATTTTGTCTTATATGTGTTACCCATCTATCTTGAAGTGTGTTGATGAGAATTCCTCTTCAAAAGTTTTCCGTTTTGCCACTGGCATAATAGTTTGACTGATATGAGAAACCAAAGCTAATGTAATATCTCTGATCATGAACTCCTGATTTGGTGAATGACACTTGGCAAGAATTTGATTTAAGAGAAATGTTTCTGATGCACAGCCAGGGAAAATAACACCAGGAGAACAGTCATCATTAAATAAGATATTGTAGTATTGTGATAGTCTCCTATTATACGGTCTCATTCTACCAGGAACTCTGCCTCATGGGATGGGTTGTGCTCAAGGTATCCATGCCCAGGATGTAGCCAATGTCTCCACTTTCTCACCAAACTTCTAGTGCTGTTTTTTCCCCCTTATCTGTTAGTATCAAGAGGCCACCAATCCTGCAGTCATCTCTTCCCAGATTAAAGAAAATGATTTACAGAGCTCATCATTACATCATTCCCAATCTGTGATAAAAGCCCTCCCACCTAAACCCTGTCTGCCTTCATCTGGCCCTCGCTCCAAAGATCACATCACTTAAAGTATCCCAGCAAGAGGCTACTCACTTGATTGGCTATGGCTACATTACAGCATAAGTGAATTAGCCACACCCGAGTGACATAATTTATGCCACTTTAAGCACCAGCATGGACAGTGCTACGTCAGCGGGAAAGCTTCTCCCACCGACAAAGCTACCACCATTCGCGGGGGTTGGAGTAATTAAGCCAATGGGAGAGCTCTCTCTCATCTGTTTAGAGGAGCTACACTAGAGAGTTAGCAGTACAGCTGCGCCGCTGTAAGCTCTCTAATGTAACCATATGGCGTATGTAACAAGACTATCCTAATTCCTTCCTCTCTGTATCTGGCTCAAGTATCATCAAAAGAAAGGGAGAGATACGCTACTACTACAGATTCTACCACTAGTAGCATTTACCTGCCCCTTTTTATAACAAAGCACTGCACAAAAATGATCGTTATTTTCTCTTCCTTGGTACAGAGGACACCTGTTTAAAAATAATCACATTCAGTGTTACACTGACACATTGTTTCACTTTAAAAAAAAATTCTCACAAAATAAAAATACTAATCATCACTACAATGATTGTTTTCAGGCTGTTACTTTTAAATATTTTCATGAACAAACTCAATGTTAAAGCTAGTAATGGAACTGCAGGGTTTGGTACCAGACAAGACATCTAATTTAAACTATAAAAATTGGGTAAATGTCTTGACAGTACAAAAACAAACAAACCAAAACCACAACTCAATCTTGTCCACCCTTAATTTTAATGGGACTACATGCAAGAGTTATAATTAGCAGGATTAGGTTCCAATTTTTTTCCATAAGTGGATGCTATGGAACTGAAACAGTTGGCAGAAGAGAGAATCAAAATAAATGGTAAGTAAAGCATCAGTAACCTGCGGTGTGATTTCTTTCTTAAATAAGGTTTCAAACAGGGACTAATTTGATCTCTCAGAGAGAGAGAACATCACATGAATCTTGGCCTAAGGAACAAGATTAACCAAGGAAGAATGACTCATTTTATTGTGCATGCAATGTGACAAGAGCCAAATGTTACACTATCCTACTTCACAACCGTTATACCAATTATCTGAAAGAAAAAAAATGTTTACTCTTCCCTCCTCAACCTCTAATGTAGATTACATAAACCAGGGCATATCAGTCTAGAAAGTATAAGAACCAAAAATCCTCTGATTGCAGACATTTCATACAAATGCAAATATTAAGGTTTCAATTAGTGCAAATAGCACAGGATCAGTAATTGGTTAATCTGGAATAATGCATTCTAAAACATACTTAAAGTATCACTGATATAACAATAAGGCTGAGCTTTCAGAAAGACTAAGTTTTTAATTACTTCTAGAAACACATTCTTGTGACTTTCCATGAGAAAAAATATTCATGCAAACACTACAAGGAGATGTAATCCACCTGTGGCAGCACTTGTTTTTGTGTACAAAAACCAAAAGTGTAAAAAAGTATAAACAAAAGTGAATCTTCACAATTTGGAATAAGAAAATAGATCTAAATGTTTATGTAGAAAAGCTATGTAAATGTTGAAAAAAGTTAGATTTTTTTAAATTTTAGTTTTAATAACTTCATTTTATTAGTAACACATGGAAAATTAGCATTTAATTCAGGTTTATACAGCTCTTTGGAGATGTAAAACTGTACATATGCTTATATTACTAGTGACATGTCAGGGAATTCAAAGATATTCATGAGAGGAGCAATTTGCAATTGCTGTGAAAGCCAATATGTAGCGTTTTCAAATTAATGCATTTATATTTACCTCAGTAGAGAACTCGATACAATAGGGGCCTTTGGTTTATATTGCAATAGCAGCAGGCCTACTGAATAAGAAGAACCCCTGCATAGAAAAAGTTATGCCCGCACAAAAGTCCATATGCATGCAGCTGACTGCAGAATTAGGGCCTAAAAGGCAAGGCAAAGCAAGGCAAATGATGGGTGTTTGATGGGAACAAAAACAAGCACAGAGGTCAGAATGATGATGGGGGGGATTGAAATGAAAAGCCTTTTTAAAAGAAATGAACATTAGTTTTAGTGAGTTTTAATATTAGACCTTTACTAATGAAATATATTTTACCATGCCTATTTCCATTAACAAACATTTTTCTTCTAGAACTGTTTATGTTTAACCCAGTCCTTCCTCCCCTAACTGATTCAAGACAGTCTACAATCCACAATTCTTATAGCTGTAGCGTGTCAAGTATGCAAGCTAAAAAGTGATGCAGGTAGCCCAGACACAATGTGAAAGGTTAACTATGAAAAGAGTGAATTTGTAAAAAGACAACATGAGTCATGTTTTTCCTCTCAGATTTCCATATCAAGTGTGCTCAGGTTTACAATTTTATTAGTAAAAAGAACAGGAGTACTTGTGGCACCTTAGAGACTAACAAATTTATTTGAGCATAAGCTTTCGTGGGCTAATAAATTTGTTAGTCTCTAAGTTGCCACAAGTACTCCTGTTCTTTTTGCGGATACAGACTAACACGGCTGCTACTCTGAAACCTGAAATTTTATTAGTATTATTTTACAATAGTCACCCCTGCAAATTGAGTCTGGGATTAGAAAGTCAAGCTGGATGCTGCCCACCTCAGTAGCAAAGGTTATTTAGGCTAAAAGAGGCCCTTAATTACACTTGTGCATCCCCCAATTGTCTTCAAATTATTTCCTGAGACACTGGTGTGAATTCACTGTTTGCGGAGGATTTGCACAGATGTAGCAGACTGGGAGACAATCCTGTCAAATCACACAAGTTGCAACAGAATCACAGCTCATACAATCTTAGCTATTTTTGCTCTGATGTCTCAGAATAAGAAACAGTAAAACCTGACACCAGTAAATGGGACTTTGAATACACACGGAGAATAAATTTGAGTAAGGTGGTGCCATTTTTACAGTAGATTCCATTACATTTTAGACACCAGATTCAAATAAATCTGTGCATGTTTTAGTTAGTTAAAAAGTACCTGTGGGAAAAGCAGTTGTGTGACCGGCAAAAAAGGCTATATAATGTCTTTGTTGGAAGATAATCAGGATAGCTGGCTATTCAGCCTCATCATCGAATAGATCCTGGCTGCTTCATTCTATGCACTATGGAGTTTTAAAAAACAAGGTCATCAAAATGGATTTTTTATTTTTAAATTAAACTAAGTTTTTAAGCTCTTACACTTAAAGAACTGCTTTGGCTTCTTGTCTCCCTATGCCAGAAGACGGCTCTTTTGGTTAAAGGTCTAGGTTCCATTCCCAGCTCTGGCACAGACTTCAGCTTGTCATTGCACACAACAAGACACTTAATCTCTGTGCCTCAGTTTCCCAAAAGGAATGATGTGAGAATGTTTGGAAAGTGTTTTCAATTCTTTCAATGACAAGCACGATTGACGTATTGTTATTATGTGCTCAAGTTTCTAATACCACTGCTTCATGAGGTGCAGCAGGCTTGATGCTGCAGAGCTTGCAACTGAAGAGTAGCTGCAGGGAATCTCCCATAGGTGCAGTCATTCTGACCCATACTTTGTGACTGGATCCACTGCCATGAAGACCCTGGAGATCAGCACTCCCTTTGCAAGCCCCCAACCCTGCTCTCCAGCGGGAGCTCAAGGGCCGGATTAAAACATCTGGAGGGCCAGATGTGGCCCCCGGGCCGTAGTTTGCCCACCCCTGACCTAACTACATTGGAGGCTAGAGGAAGAAAGAATTGAAGAAAACAAGCCATCCAGGATCCATAGAGACACCATGGAATAAAAGGAGATGGGAAATCCCCAACATTTGTAACAAAGAGGGGTAGGGAAGAGAGTCCATCCTCCTCAGCAAGTAGGAGGGAGGTAATTATAAATAGTACCATAAACATATACTGCTATTACTTAACATTTTTTTTTTTAAAAAGGTCAGGGTTGCTACCCCCAAAGCCTTTTACCATAAAGAACATCACTTCACTGACTGTCACCGCACTTTCTTGTGTCCAAAGTCAGCATAAGGTGGCTTCATGAAAGGTGTTCATTTTAAGGATGAAAGTAAGGACATTGTGATAGGAAGTAGGAGGCTGCATCAAGCACAGGGCAGCAAGCTACATGGGGAGAGGACAAGCCTAGGAGAAAACTGAGGGAGCATCTGGGGGAAAAATATGGAGGCGCACAGGATTGGAGGTGCAGGATGAAATGAGAACAGAGAAGCTAATAGCATTTTCTTGCTCCATCTGGGGTTATCAGCAGGAGCAGGGGATTTAAAACATGAAACAGCTGATCCCACTTCTATCAGCCACGATGGGTCTACTTTCTTTGGCAGATTAATATTTAATAGATTACATTTTAAAAGTTTTAGAGTCTGGGAGCTACAAATTTAATATGCTTCCCAGCACGTGTGTCAGCCAAACAGCATCCCATAAGCTCACCTCTGATGTGCCAAGGCACTGCTTGCAACACTCCATGCCTCACTGTACACAGTCTGCACACACTGGTCAATAAGAATTCTACAACAAAGTGTATTTTATTAGATCAGAAGTCAGACATTGGATCCAAAACTAGGAGCTATTTGGGATTCATATGTTAAACGTTCAGCTAGGGAAACTTCTTCCCGTCTGACTTCTCTTTAGATGTACAGTATCTCGTTACTAAACTTTTTTTGGTTTAAGCAAAAAAGGGCTTTGTTTCTTCTTAGTCCCTTCTTTTTAAGTTCCAGGGCTACTCAATCCTGTAGTGAATATACTCCTATCTTGAATTTATAAGTGGAACATAGGATATTTGATTTAATGTGGGGAAACAGAACTCAAGGGCCTCTATTTAGCTGAAGGGATTTTCTAGAAGGCAGGCAAAAACAGCTTTCAGAAAAAGGGACATCAACTTACAAGCCAAATGTATTTTTGTTTTTTTTTAAATCCACTATTATAGTCATCTCGGGAGTTTGTTCTCTCTGCATTTAGCAGTAATTTGTGCATTGTCAATTTCTCTTAACACATGGAACAACTTGAAGATTGGGTTCTTGGTGGGTGTGGGGTTTTGCTGACACAAAGAAGAAATATTCTTTTAAATAGGAAAATGTGATTGTGAAATCACAAACATTGGCAGGGGTCTCAGGGCAGGCACTTGACATGAAACTAGTTTTTTAAATTGACTAGATTTCAATTTGATGTCTTAAAATAATTCAAAAATGTAATACCCACCCCATTCCAGACTACATAAATCAGAAGGGGAGGCTTTTTAGTAAGCTGTCATAACTATAAAGGGAAGGGTAACAGCTCTCCTGTGTACAGTACTATAAAATCCCTCCTGGCCAGAGACTCCAAAATCCTTTTACCTGTAAAGGGTTAAGAAGCTCAGGTAACCTGGCTGACACCTGACCAAAGGACCAATAAGGGGACAAGATACTTTCAAATCTGGGGGGTGGGGGGGGGTGGAAGGCTTTTGTTTGTGCTCTTTGTTTGGGAAGTTGTTCGCTCTTGGGACTGAGAGGGACCAGACATCAATCCAGGTTCTCCAAATCTTTCTGAACAAGTCTCTCATATTTCAAACTTGTAAGTAAACAGCCAGGCAAGGCGTGTTAGTTTATCTTTGTTTTCTCAACTTGTAAATGTACCTTTTGCTAGAGTGTTTATCTCTGTTTGCTGTACTTTGAACCTAAGGCTAGAGGGGGGGTCCTCTGAGCTCTTTAAGTTTGATTACCCTGTAAAGTTATTTTTCCATCCTGATTTTACAGAGAGGATTTTTGCCTCTCTTTTTAAGAACCTGATTGATTTTTCCTTGTGTTTAGATCCAAGGGGGTTGGATCTTGATCCACCAGGAGTTGGTGGGAGGAAGGAGGGGGGATGGTTAATTTCTCCTTGTTTTAAGATCCAAGGGGTTTGGATCTGTATTCACCAGGGAATTGGTAAAGAGTCTCTCAAGGCTACCCAGGGAAGGGAATTAGCTTTAGGATGGTGGCAGCGGACCAGATCTAAGCTGGTAGTTAAGCTTAGAAGTTTTCATGCAGGCCCCCACATTTGTACCCTAAAGTTCAGAGTGGGGAAGCAGCCTTGACATAAGCAATAGTGAATTTCTTGCTCGTTTCCAGTAAGATGTATAATTCAAACTCTAAATTAGTAACAAATTTACGACATGCACACCCAAAGAGATTGCAATTTAGCTTCTTTAAGGAGGCTCACTAAATATAGGTTCAGACAGGAAAGTCTCTGATCTATATATGTTACACAGAAATGAAAAGCCACTCTAGTCACCACAAATTTCACCCTGGTACCATCTGATCATATGAAATATCCTGGAAAACGAAGTCCACAATGAACCCTTTGTCATTCCACAGCACTAAAAATGGAAAATGAATTCCAAATATGTCTTTATAGATGTGGCAATGCATGCTAAACATGAAATTACCAACATAGCGTCTGTGATATGATGCCATTGTTGAATTTATTCTTTTGGCATGAATATACTATATAGTTTCTATACATTCAGTAAAAATGTAGGCTTCTCTCTTAAGTGAGGATTTGCTCACTAACACATATGCAAGCTCAAGATACACTGACCTGTTAGGCTTTATTAAAATACTAGATTGGGATTATTTACAACAGCTGTTGACAGTCTTCAGACTAGAAGGAAACAGATGGTAGCGTAATAAAAGAGAGAGCCAAATTTCAAAAACCTGAAACCCAGAATACAAAGCTAGCACCACTAGACTTGTACAATGTCTTTCTTGTCATGCATCTCAAAATGTGGTACTATAAAGCATTATTACAACATAATTTGCCAACAGAGTAATCAACAACTCAATATTACAACTCCTAAAGAGAGAAAACACCATCTGTAGAACAAAAACCATACATATCAAAGCTGCATTGTATATGTAAAGAATCCTCAACTACAGCAATCTGTGCAGAACCCTGATTTAAAAAAAAAAATCACAGTGAAGGTGTTAAAATAGAGGCAATCCTGGATGTACTTGGAACATAGATCACCACCTGTGTGTCATACAGGTAATAGGAGTGAAATCTGGGAGTGTTTTCAGAAGTGGCAGGAAGATCATTTAGCCACAGATGTTAAAAACTTTGGTGCAATTTTTGACTCATCAGCATCTTCAAAAGGTACAAACTGTGCATTCTTTGCTACTTCAATAATCAAGATTACAGACATAGGACACAGCAGCAGGAAACCAATGTTTAATTATACCCCAAAATACTAACTCCTAAATTACAAATTTATTCCCCATCCCATAGCTATGGGTGGGGTTACATAATGATAACAAAATCCTTTTAATTAGGTAATGTTTTATGCACATTCTATTCTTAAAAACAAACTTTCTTTATAAAGATATTTAAGTTCACTAATTGTCTCCTTTAAATATTATTAAAAACAAACACTGCATGTTGAAATTCTTAAGTTAAAAAACACACAATATTACACAAACTTCTTGGCAAGATGACAATATGTTTTGAAAGACAATTATAAATATTCAATTATCTTTACTGCTCTGGACCTATACGAGGAACAGCCTAAATTAGAGTAAGCAGAAATTTTAGAACAAGAATGTAAGCCATGTGTACAACCACATACTTCAAAGATAGAAAGAAAACCTGATTTGCCCTAAATTTCAGTCTGCCATTTGCACCTAGTGTTTATAGAAGTATGCCACACACTGACCTTCATTCTCCTGCTAATCCAGAGTTCAGGTCTCACCGATGCATCTCATAGTATCAAGTTTAGACTGGAAAGCAAATTGAGTTCTTGCCATTTCCCCAGACTCTTTATGTATAGTCAGTGTACATTACAATGTAACTGTCCAAATCCTAGTGAGTGTCCTGTGCTGGCCACCCACCAGGGCAGCTGTGAGAGGAATCCAAGCTTCTGTGTTCTGGATCCCGAGGGTGTTTCCAGCTCCTGGAGCCGGAACAGAGTCCGGCTACTGCCCCAATCTCGGGATCCCTAGGTACACTCTCAGGTCACAGACTTTCTATCTGGCACCCTCCTCCAAATGTTGGAACCTGCTGTCCAGCTGCCTTGCCTCTCTGGGAACAGCACTGACCCTTCAGACTCCCTCTTCCAGAACTGCACCCCAGAAATGGGAAGCTTCTGGTTACAATTTACCTCTCTCAGGGGCACACAGCAATTGTGGAGCAGTCAACTCACAAATACTTTGTACAATCTAATACCTTTATGCTTTTTTATAGTTAATCACATTGAGCACAGGAGAATACAGATCACACACAACAATTCCCAAACATAACTCCCTCACTGGCTCGCCTTCCTTTGTGACTCCTTATGGGATCATCTGTGTTCAGGCCGGCAGGGAGGAAGGCAAGGTCCCCTGCCCCCTGGCCTACCCTGCCCTCTTCTTAATCTGATGCTAAGTGGCTCTCTCCCTATTTCCCCACCATGTGTCCCTTTATAGACTCCTGGCCTAGTTTTCATCTCCTTTTCTTTGCCTCCTGGTAACTTTCTATACTCTCAAATCTCACTCCTTTTAGATGGGAGGAATAAGTGTCTTCTCCCTGCTAGAGCAAACCCATTGCCCTCAGGTGATCCTGGAGTACTGATCACTCACCATTGTCTCTAGCCTGCATGACACAACACTGCTAATTCATGATTGATCCACATACATACAGGCTCACTATGACATAGTAATTTCATGATACAATTTCATAAAATCAACCACAATTCAGAAATGATACAAAGGGAACACCCAGTTTGTTGCAGTATCTTCTGACTTTTCAGTGAATTTTTCTAAGCATGAGGACAGAAAGGGACACAAATAGAGAGTTAACATAGCTTGAAATTGCATGCTACCTCAATTTTTATAAGCCAGGTAAGCATTTTACATTGGCTATTGTACCATTTAAAAAAAAATCTAAATTGTATAATCAGAGGCCAGTTTTATTTATCAGGGACAGTAAAACAGAGAGAGAGAGAGAGAAACGAAAGAAAGAACTATGCATTTGTGCCAATTCATTCTTTATACTCCCCAACACATACACCAGCCATGCCAGATGATTGTACTCGGCCACATTTAGAGTTATACCAGAGGCAGCCCCCTGAGATCATAAGAGATACTTTTCTTGATGGTACCTAGACATGCAGTCTTGAGGGCTCTATCACTAAAACTTAAGTCATTTAGGTGAAAGCTAAAATTATGATTTCCTGCTATTTCCTAAGAGGCAAAAATATATGTTTGGGCTGTGGGGAGAGGGAGGATGCAGAGGTGAAAGTGTTCACTCCAGAACTTTTCCTGCTTGAAATCCATTTATGATCTTGCTCCCCACAACCAAAACAACAACAAAAAACTTTCATGAATGTGAGAGCAGGAGGATCTCTGTCTTTTAACTGATCACAGCAGCCATTTAAATATACACACTGAAACACATTCTCTTGTAGCTGTAACTACAGTATTTAAAAATTGTAAAGGGGGCCACAACTGAGGATGGTCTGTTTACACACACAGTCTCTCTCTTCCCTCCTCCCCCACAAAAAAGGAAATTAAATCATTTAACTTAAGTAAAACAAACTAGTCATACAACAAAAACATAACTGAAAATTACATTCATCAGGTCTGTAAAAGCCACAAACTACTCTCAGCTCCGTGTCATCTCTTGTGATGTCTAATGCTTCACCCACTATAATTACATATTCTCCTCCTGAGACTGTAACAGTGTAATAATCTATACATGCTTCGCAGGTAACAAAAACACTGTTTTATCAGTTGCCCAATACTGAAATATTCTTCCCCCAATTAATAAATGAAACTGCATATCTCTACAGTACTTTGAAAAAACATTCAGGTTTTTCTCTATACAAAAATATCAATTGTTAAATAGTTGTTTTGCATCCGAGTCTCCTCTATTATACAACTCAATATATTAATTATAAGTGTCTACCACGGAACAATGTATATGTCCTGCCATATTAAGCACTTGGCCCAATCCAGGCCATGGATTAATAGCTATACTGAACTCAGAATAGTTAAAATTCCCATCTAGAATTTGCTGTCAATACAGGTTTCAGAGTAGCAGCCGTGTTAGTCTGTATCCGCAAAAAGAACAGGAGTACTTGTGGCACCACTAAGGCACCACTAAGGTGCCACAAGTACTCCTGTTCTTTTTGCGGATACAGACTAACACGGCTGCTACTCTGAAACCTGTCATTATGAAAGGCACTGCATTTAGCCGTATGGAATGGAAATCCATCAACTTCAT
This sequence comes from Chrysemys picta bellii, assembly GCF_011386835.1. NCBI lineage: Eukaryota > Metazoa > Chordata > Testudines > Emydidae > Chrysemys > Chrysemys picta. The sequence goes on along the minus strand of NC_088791.1, from coordinate 244,076,152 downwards.
GATTTTTTAAATTTGTTAGTCTCTAAGGTGCCACAAGTACTCCTGTTCTTTTTGCTGTCAATACAGTTACCTTTAAATAGCATGCTCTCAGCTTATTTTAAAATTCCTCTAAAAAGCCTTTATAAAGAGAGATTCCCTGCTGCCCAGTTAATGTTTAAAGGGGCACCAGAGAAAAACTATAATAGGTACCAAATTTTCAGACATGCGATTTTCAATTTGATGGGGCACCCAAAGGGATAGTGTCTCTTTGCAGTTTATGTTGCTTGTTACATTTAGAATTCAGATGCAGATAAAAAGATTTTTATCCTTTTCAATGGTGCACTCATCAACAAACTTGTTTCGGTGCTAATTCTTCAAAGTATAATGAATACAAAAATAAGTAAAATGTAAAGAGTCTGGAATAGTGTCCATGTTTTATTCATAGTAAATTATGTGCTTCACAACACTAAAAACAGTTTGATTTTTTTTTTAATCTTTGAATAGTTTGTTCAACAATTATTAACCCATTTCTAGGATTACTTGGATGATTATTAATAAATGGTGAAAAAATGTATGGATAGTGAAGAAAAAAAAATACCACAGAACCTAAATATTCTCCCCCACCCACCCCATCATGTCATTTAGCTCTCCATTCCAGTAGCAGAGTGCAATTGGATTTTGTGACCTAGCAGTCACTTTGTGCAAAGCATTCACAACCTGAAGCAAGCCAACAGTCTCAGAGATACTCATCCCTTTCTGGCTGTGCATCAAGAAGGACTACATGAATCACCACTTCCTCTGTTTATGGCAAGTGAACATTAAAGTAACTCAAATATTCCAATTCATCATCTACAAACTTCACTCCCAAATACAAGGAATATTTTCTGCTCTTGCCACGTCTGCCATTGAGGCCGTGGTGATAACTATAGTGCAGACATGAGGGCACGTGACAGAAAAATATACTATGAAGATAACCACAGCTATCTTGCTAACCACAGTAAAACCAAGTAAACAATTGTGCTTTTCTGCTGATCAAAAATGTTTTAGGCCAATTTTTCAAAGAAGAGCTCTGTGAAAGTGTGACAGCTTGTCTTTTTCCAATCAGAGATATTACCTCACCCACCTGGTCTCTCCTACAGCACCTCTCACATTAGCACTAGTTCAGAGGCTCTCAAACTTCTTTGAGCCGCGACCCCCTTCTGACAACAAAAATTACTACACAGCCCCAGGAATGGGGACCAAAGCCTGAGCCCACGCACCCGAGCTCCACCGCCTAGGTGGGGGGACCAAAGCCAAAGCTCAAGGGCTTCAGCCCCAATGTGGGGGGTTTTACCCTAGTCCTGCCACCCAGGCTGAAGCCCTCAGGCTTTGGCCCCGGATCCCAGCAAGTCTAACACCAGTCCTGGCAACCCATTAAAACAGGGTCGCAACCCACTTTGGGGTCCTGACCCACAGTTTGAGAACTGCTGCACTAGTTTAACAATACCTTTTTGTTTTAGTTTATACAGTCAATAGGATTACTAATTTATATATTGAGAAAGGATAAACCTGTCTCCTTTTCATTTAGACAGTTTACTTTCCCCAATACCCAGGGGAAATCACATTAGTAACTCGCAAGTTTAAATTAACCATCTAAAGAAAAATGACCCTTACAAAATAATTAGCTAAAATAATCTGATTCTTGTATTCATTGACAGATGTGTGTGCTTTATATTTACACAAACAGAGATGTTTTTGAAAAGGGTAAGGATGGGTAGAAGTTGTAGAATGCGAAAAAGTCTCCTCTTCCCCAACTCCCATATACCTCTTGTCAAATAAGAAAAAGGCTTGACAAAAGAATGGAATTAACCACAATGATATATCTAATGTATCTACAATGAAGCTGTTGATTTGTTACCACCAGAAGGTGTAAACTATAAGCAGCACACAGAAAAGATTTATATTCAATAAATATTACAACTTAACAAAACTAGAAGATATTCAGAAGGAAAGAGCCACTTTGCCAGATAAATGTGTCCTTTAGGCTTCTCTCCACTTCCTCCTTGTTGCTGTATCTTTCAGTCCAAACAAAGGATTCTAATCTAATTCATTTATGCTGCAGTGCTGTGGCTCTAGCAGTATCTGAAGTGGTTAGCAGAAGAAACCTTCCCTAACAGAAATGTTTTCTGGAATTGATGTTCAGAATCTTATTTTGCACCTCTAAGTAGCCCAGTTTCATGTCAGGTTCTCTGCTACCTTCTTTACAACATAATTTTTAAGTGTTTTAGGGTAATTGCTTTTATTTCTTATGTCCCTACTTAATCTCACTGCTTATTAGCCTGTGATCTCAGACAAGCAAGCACATTCACATCACCAGTATCCTTCAGCACTTGCTGCTATGCAATAGGGATCTACAGCACACATGCCATAGATTTTTTTTTTTTAATGCACATAATCGTTTGTGGTAGAATCGCTCATCAGAATGTGGCCATTATTCAGAACAAACTACAAATCCTTCAGTATTTCCCATTTTTATGGGGCTGGATCTTCCAAGTTACTCAATTCAGACCAGAATTCTTTAAATCAATTTGTACTATTAAGTTACATTTCAACCTACCCAAACCACAAATATTATACTGTTAACAACTGCTTCCTCTAGTTTTTTCCCTAATGAGGATTTAAGGATAGAACATTATGATGAGTAAATTCTAGCTGTGTTCCCTCAAATTAAATCCTATTTGCCATGCTTCACTAAATTTTTAGGCTTAAATCTGTTTTGTCTATTCAGATCTCTCTACCATTATTTCATTTTAAAATGACATATTACCACAGTCATTTTATAAATTACATGCATGCACTATTGTACATATGGAGAGAGGGGAAGGGGGTGCCTTCAAATTTGGGAGTGGTAGATTAATTTGGAGCATTTTCTTCTTCAAATTCTGAACTACCATTAATTCAATTAATAGCTCAGAGGCAGTATGGTCCATGGAAAAAGGATACAAGTCAGGAGCTCTGGATTTCCAGCTCTGTCAAAGATAGTGTACCTGCTGCAGGTTACTTCTCCATGCCTCCACTTTCCCATCTAAACAAAGATCATTATACTTATCTTCCTTTGGGGAAGAAGTAATGGTGCTAAGAACTATTATGTGGGCATGTCCTTGCTTTTCAAAGAGGCAAGAAACTCCAAAATGAGCAGGTTTCTCTCACCCCCCTTCTGGGTCTTAATGAGACCCACTGGTTGCACACAGGGGTTAATCTCTAGCCTAAGATCATGGACATTCTATGCATCCCCCTCTCCATACACTTGTAAAATTCCCCTCTTGTGCTGCTCCCACAGAGGCAATGGAGAGAAACATGTGGAATCTTACCAGTTTCACTCTGCTGAGAAAGAGAGACTGAGACCTTGCATTAGCCTAACAACTTCCTCTTGCTGGTCAGAGGAGCAGTACTGGCATACTGGGGAGAGAGGATAGCTGAGAGGGGAATAAGAATATGGGCATCAGATACACCAAAAAATGAACAAGATTTGCAAATTGCAAAAAGAAGGCAATAAAATAATTAATTAAAATATGTTGCTGCATGAAAACTAGACACCCAGAAGAACTAAGCGGAGGGGGTGAAAGAAAAACACACAGAATGCAAGAAAAAAAAGATGGAGAAAGACAAAAAACAGCAGAAAGGATTACATGCTTATATTTAAGGGAGAGTTTTCTTCTAACACTCTCAACAGTCCAGTTAACCATCACCATTAACTTAGGTAACCAAAAGCCAATCACAAGTGCTATCTAGTGCCCCATATACACCTCCGGCCCCATTCCCTCTCCCCCCATTTAAAAAAAAAAAAAACACTTCTGAAATTGCGGATCCTCTCAACTAAGAGTAACTACAGAAGATGAAATAAATCACTCCCCGCAAAAAAGTGAAATTTAGCTGCTGTAACATACAGCAGGATGTGTTTTATTGCCACAGTTACTGTGTTACACAACACGTAGCAATATTCCACATGACTGTAACTACACTTCCCTTTTTCATAGAATCATAGAAATGTAGAGCTGTGAGGGACCTAAGGAAGCCATCAAGTACAACCCCCTGCACTGAGGAAGGACCAAGTAAACTTAAACCATCCCAGACAGGTGTGCTGGAATAATTTTTATAGTAGGGGTGCTCAGAGCTATTTTTGGTCAAAAATCCCTGTGGTTCCCTTTTTAAAGATTGATACTATGTTTTCCCTTCTCCAGTCTGCATGGACCTCACCCATCCTCCCTGAGTTCTTGAAGATAATTGCTAACAGTTTTGAGATTGAGGAACTACCTGAAGCAAGTACTCTAGGATGAATTTCATCAGGACCTGAAGATTTGAATACATATAACTTATTGAAATATTCTTTAACCTGTTCTTTCCCTATTTTGGTTTGTATTCCTCCTGCCTTCTTGTTAATATTAATTGTGTTGAGTATCTGGTCACCACTAACCTTTTTAGTGAAGACTGAAGCAAAATAGGCATTAAACCCCTCCGCCTTATTGATGTCATCAGTTATTATCTCTACTTCTCCGCTAAGTAGAGGACCTACACTTTACTTCATCTTTCCCTTGCTCCTAATGTATTTAAAGAACCTCTTCTTATTGCCTTTCATATCCCTTGCTAAACATAACTCATTTCGTACCTTAGCCTTTCTGATTTTGTCCCTACACTCGTGCTGTTCTTTTGTATGACTCCTTAGTGACTCATCGACATTTTCAGTTCTGTAAAGAGCTCCTGGATAGAAAGAATAGTAAGAGGCCCATATGGTGCGCGCTCTCCTTCACAGAAGGATAATTTGCAGTTGTGCCTTTAGACTGTCTCCTTGAGAAACTGCCAGCTCTCCTGAACTCCTTTTTTCCCTTAGATTTTCTTCCCATAGTACCTTACTATCAGTTCTCTGAGTTTTTATAGTCTGCTTTTTTTAAGTCCATTTTCCTGATTCTGCTTCTCTCACTCCTTCCTTTCCATAAAATCATAACATCTATCATTCATGATCACATTCATCCAAATTGCCTCCTACCTTCGGATCTGCTACCAATTCCTCCCTGGTGGGGGGAGGTAGGTGTGGGTGCGTGAGGGTGAGAGAGAGAGGGCTTGAGGGTACCCTAGAGGAAGAAATTCCAAGTGTGCCTTCCTGGGTTCTCGCACTTGGGTGGTGGCAACATCTACCCATCCAAGGTCAGAGAAAAGCTGTAACCTTGGAAGTTTAATACAAGCCTGGAGTGGCCAGTATTAATTTTTAAAAAGCAACAGAGTCCTGTGGCACCTTTAAGACTAACAGATGTATTGGAGCATAAGCTTTCATGGGTGAATGCCCACTTCGTCAGATGCATCCGACGAAGTGGGCATTCACCCACGAAAGCTTATGCTCCAATACATCTGTTAGTCTTAAAGGTGCCACAGGACTCTCTGTTGCTTTTTACAGATCCAGACTAACACGGCTACCCCTCTGATATTAATTTTTAGAATCCTTGAGTGCCCCCACCTTCTGCACTCGAAGTGCCAGAGTGGGCAATCAGCCTTGACAGTGGCTAACCAACAAAGTAAAAGAAGCAGAGAGAGGCAAAAAGGCATCCTTTTAAAATTAGAAGTTAAATCCTAATGAGAAAAATAGAAAGGAGCATAAACTCTAGCAAATGAAGTATAAAAATATAATTAGGAAGGCCAAAAAAGAATTTAAAGAACAGCTACCCAAAGACTCAAAAAGTAATACCAACATTTTTTTTTTTAAGTACATCAGAAACAGGAAGCCTGCTAAACAACCAGGGGGCCACTGGATGATTGAGATGATAAAGGAGCACTCAAGGACGATAAAGCCATTGCGGAGAAACTAAATGAATTCTTTGCATTGGTCTTCACGGTTGAGTATGTGAGGAAGAACCTGAGCCATTCTTTTTAGGTGTCAGATCTGAGGAACTGTCCCAGATTGAGGTATCATTAGAGTAGGTTTTGGAACAAATTGATAAACTAAATCGTAATAAGTCACCAGGACCATATGGCATTCACCCAAGAGTTCTGAAGGAACTCAAATGTGAAATTGCAGGACTACTAACTGTTGTCTGTAACCTATCATTTAAATCAGCTTCTGTACCAAATGACTGGAGGATAGCTAACATGATGCCAATTTTTACAAAGAGCTTCAGAGGAGACCCTGGCAATTACAGGCTGGTAAGCCTGACTTTGGTACTGGGCAAACTGGTTGAAACTATAGTAAAGAACAAAATTGTCAGACACATAGATGAACATAATTTGTTGGGGAACAGTCAACATGGTTTTTGTAAAGGAAAATCATGCCTCACCAATTTACTAGAATTCTTTGAGGGGGTCAAAAAACATGCGGACAAGGGGGATCCAGTGGATATAGTATATTTAGATTTTCAGAAAGCTTTGACAAGGTCCCTCAGCAAAGGCTCTTAAGCAAAGTAAGCAGTCATGGGATAAGAGGGAAGGTTCTTTCATGGATCAGTAACTGGTTAAAAGATAGGAAACAAAGGGTAGGAATAAATGGCCAGTTTTCAGAATGGAGAGAAGTAAATGGTGGTGTCCCCCAGTGGTCTGTACTGGGCCCAGTCCTATCTAACATATTCATAAATGATCTGGAAAAAGGGGTAAACAGTGAGGTGGCAAAATTTGCAGATGATACAAACTACTCAAGCTAGTTAAGTCCCAGGCAGACTGCGAAGAGCTACAAAAGGATTTCTCAAAACTGGGTGACTGGGCAACAAAATGGCAGATGAAATTCAATGTTGATAAATGCAAAGTAATGCACATTCGAAAACATAATCCCAACTATACATATAAAATGAGGGGGCCTAAATTAGCTGTTACCACTCTACAAAGAGATCTTGGGAGTCGTGGATAGTTTTCAGAAAACATTCATTCAATGTGCAGTGGCAGTCAAAAAAGCAAATAGAATGTTGGGTATCATTAAGAAAGGGATAGATAATAAGACAGAAAATATCATATTGCCCCTATATAAATCCGTGCGGATGTGGTTGCCCCATCTCAAAAAAAAGATATATTGGACTTGAAAAAGGTTCAGAAAAGGGCAACAAAAATTATTAGGGGTATGGAATGGCTGCCGTATGAGGAGAGATTAAAAAGACTAGGACTTTTCAGCTTGGAAAAGAGACGACTGGGGAGGGGGGAGAGAAGATAGGATAGAGGTCTATAAAATCATGACTGGTGTGGAGAAAGTAAATAAGGAAGTGTTATTTACTCCTCCTCCTAACGCAAGAACTAGGGGCCACCAAATGAAATTAATAGGCAGCAGGTTTAAAACGAACAAAATGAAGTATTTTTTCACACAACACACAGTCAGCCTGTGGAACTCCTTGCCAGAGGATGTTGTGAAGGCCAAGACTATAACAGGGTTCAAAAAAGAACTAGATAAATTCATGGAGGATGGGTCCATCAATGGCTATTGGCCAGGATGGGCAGGGATGGCCTCCCTAGCCTCTGTTTGCCAGAAACTGGGAATGGGCGACAGGGGATGGATCACTTGATGTTTACCTGTTCTGTTCATTCCCTCTAGGGCATCTGGCATTGGCCACTGTCAGAAGACAGGATACTGTGTTAGATGGACCTTTGGTCTGACCCAGTATGGCCGTTCTTATGTAGATAGACGCGGAGAAAATATTTCAAAAGAGTTGCACGTACCAAGGCTAAGCAAAAGGTTACATTTCAAATATAAATGACCCAGAGCTCTTTGGTAAGGTGACTGGCTGAGCCTGTAATGTTATTACATTTATGAAACCTAGAATGCTGCTTCACTACCTTGTTATATTGGAAAGTGAGACAGGACTGTCTTTATTACATGCACATACTTACCAAGCACAATAATCCTGATCTCTGACTGGGGTGTTACTGCAATACTAAAAGTACCGAATACTGTCAGTTTGCAGAAGTGAGGGAATGAACGTTGCAACATGTAGTGATGCAAAAACACTTCATAGAAAGGTAAGTCAGAGCAGAGAATTGAAATTTGGTATAGTGGCCTTTTTGTTAAAGATCGGTCTTTCAGCATCCTCATGAAAATATGCCCAAATCTGGTCAAGTTATAAGCCTTGGGGGCGGGGGTGTGGGGGGGAAAATATAGTTTCTACATACTCAGACACTTGTTAGAGCTTTGCAGCTTAATTTCCCAAAGATCTTGTTCACACCGCCCCAGCCTGGGAGTAAGCAGGACTTTCCTTGCAATTGCAGTTCCTGGTTGCTCTGGGTCAGGAGCATTGGATGAAGAAGCTGCCTGAACCAAATAGAGGACAAGAAGCTAGGAAAGTGGGGGAGAGGAGAGAGACAGAGATAGACACTGGGCTAGGAGACATTATCAAATGCTATTTTATTCCCTTCATCACTCAGGGCACTGAATGGACCTGCTTTGGGGATTAATCAGGGTTGTGTACTACAGGAGACTTGTCTGGAGGACATCTGCCTCATTTGTTGTGAAGGTGAGGTGGTGTGTAGTGAATGAGGCAGGGGAGATCGTAGGATCTTAGTTAAAGCAGTTGAATGCTGCCCTGGAGAACTGGATTTTATCCCTGCCTCTGGTACAGAGTTCTGTCTGATACTGGGCAAGTCACTTTACTTTTTACAGGTAGTCACTAATGCTGTGTTTCTCATTTTTCTGAATTCCTGACTTGAGACCCTGGGACCTGATTTGCAGAAGAGCTAAGCAATCCCAGGTATAGCTGAAGTCAATGGGAGCTGTGCTTTGAACATATGAAGTGCTATATAGTGCTATGTACTCTGATAAATCAGGTCCTAGATACATCAAGTTAGGGACACAAAATTTGATTTAAAAAAAAAAAAAACACCACAATCTCTGTGCCTCATCTCCATTTTACAACGGGGAACTAATACCCCCTCATCTCACAGGGATGTTCTGAAAATAAAGTAATGTTTATGAACACTTCAATAGCATAGAGATAAGCACCATGGAAAAGCCCCAGAAAAAGTTATAATTCTGTGCTCAGAGCAGGGTTTGAACAGTGTGCAGTATATAAGGCCTGGGGGCTACACATTGAACACTGAGGAGAAAACAAAATACGGTATTGAATAGGTGCTCATTAAATGAGCACTGCCCATGCCGTGTACTGATTGAGGTAGAGGTCCTGTTGGGAAAAAAAATAAGTCTTTAATTACACAATCCCATACTATCATAATGCATCCTGGCTTTTAAGATTGCAAAATCAATCACTCAATGATGTTCTTTTAACAATTTTTTTGGTTTTGGGGCGGGGGGGGGGCAAGGGTAAGAGGGGGTGTATACACCCACTTACAATTTCTAAATATCAGTTCTAGGTTTGCCAGTAAACTTAGGAATGTAGGCTGAAAATGATCATGAATATAAATAACATAGCATTAGAGGAAAGAGTTAATATAAATATTCAAGGAGTCATTAGGCAGACTAATGCCGTATGTCCAGTCATATTTCTCAATCTGGAAAAACTCATTTAGCACTGAAATTAGACAATTAATGAATCGAGAAAAGTGACACCTGAAAAGTATGGCGTGGCACACTTAGTTCACTTTACAAACTATCATTATTAAATACCTTGCAATGGTATGAGACTGTACCATCCCATCTGGGTTATCTGTAGAGTACAGACTGAGAGCAATAAGATTAAACTGTCTATGGCTAAGTCTATAAACCCCTGATCAGTTCCTGGAGCCCACAGTAAAGCTGAATAAAAGGCTGTTTTAGAAGTTAGATCAATGTGGAAGACCTAGAGTAGCCCCCAAAGTATCAGCATCTTCCTTTCCAGAAAGCAGTTTACACCTCCAGCAATAGTCCTTTCACTAAATACCCTCTTCCCCCCAAAAAAGAAATACAGCACAGAGCTCACCACAGGGACTTCAACCTGGGTCTCCAACATCCAAGGTGAGTGCTCTGGGCTATTATTTATTCTGGGGTGAAGGGCTCCAGCTTTCTCTCCCCCTTGGTTGGTCTGAAACCTCAACATCTTTTGCAATATTTTTTATGCAATATTCCACTCTTAGACACTGGATAGTTAGAGACAATATTATCCACTAGAAAGCATGTATGGTAAAGGCATATATCCATCCTCATCATATTGGCATGGCAGTCAGCTTCTTCTCACAATCTCCCCACGGGATCAGCTGTGTCACATCAACTGATGGTCAAGCAGCATTAATATATTTGCACCTTTGAGCTGTTTGTGATTATAGGCAATCATTGAATCCAGTGCCATCTCCACACCATACCCAGTTTGCATGATCATTGTCCCTATGTCATTTTGATCAGGGCTTTTATTGTTGTTTAAGTGAAAGAATAGTGTACCAAGAGTAACATTTACCCATGCTCCCCCACCACCATCCAATAACTGAAGAATGTCACCTACCTACTTTTAAGATTCTGATATTGCATAGCTAAAGAACTTCTTTTGCATATGTTGCAAGAGAAAATACTTTCTATACCTCAAAGGATTGCATACATTATCACTAAGTATAATGTGACTGCTGTATTTGCCTTTTAATGTAACCAATAATATAGGATTGCTGTTAAGATACATTAAAATTCATAGAGATATAAAGTTAAAAAGACAGCAGTTCTCCAAATGTGGTCTGTGGAGAGCTGGCAGTACTGGCTCCCATCGTCATTTCTATCTGCTAAATTGCATTAAAAGGGACTGCTAAAAATAAAATAAATACTTCCCTAATATTGAGTTCTCCGTGCAAGCACTGGCTGTAGTTCTCACAGAGATATTACACAATTTGAAATGGAAGAGGAGGGGCGCTACTCTGTGCAGTAATGAATAGGCAGGGAACTGTTCACAAGGCACCTGTTATTAAGATGTAGTCCACACTATGAAACAGTGTGTGATCCCATTACCCATCAATATTCAGAGTCAGAAGCTGAGAATGTAAGCATTCATAATAGAGGCATATTGTTCTTTATTAGATGTTTTGCCAGCAAAAACTAAAAGTATTACTAAAAATAAAGACTGCATTCTGTCAATCAAAACAATTGCAGTCCCAAGGTTCTTTTGTGGGTGTTAGTTCTGTAACAATATAATTTACAGCTTTGCATCCACTTTTCTAAACTGAACATTGTTTTTGGATCACTCAGAAACTCACACAACTTAAGCATTCATTCATGCTCTCAAAAAAGAGTGTTTAAAAATTAACTGTTCAATGCTGTACTCATGTTATTCTATGGCAGTTACCATCTTTCAAATTAGAACCCAAAAAAGCAACAGTAATAAGTAACAATCCATGCTTCCTACAAAATAGGTTGAATTTTGTGTGTCTCTCTCTCTCTCTCACACACACACACACACACACACACACACACACACACACACACGTTCTATGGTTAGAGAGACATTCAGAACGGCAGCTTTCATGCCATGTAGCAAATTCTGTTCTTTCCCTTTTCTGCCTCCCTCCTCCTCAACACTCTGTAGTAGGCTGAACTAGTGCCAGAGACTCAGGGAGGCCAACTCTGACTGGAATACTCAAACAGCACATTTTAGAAGTTTAGCAGTACAGTCACACTATACCGTAAAATACACAAAAAACTTAACCATCACTAAAAAGTCAGTAAATGCTAGAAGAATACACCTTTAAAGCCTAGAGAAATAGGCTTTCAGAACCCCACACTACAGCATTGAATGAAGCAGGAAATGATGAACAAAGAAAGGAATTTCATAGATTCCAGATGTATTCCAACACCAGCTGGGAAATACAAGCAAGAAATCAAACTAAAGCCTTGTGAAGGCCACCACTCTGTTTTCTTGTGGGAGTTTTTGATTAAACGTAAAATAAGCTATAAGTAGCTTGTAAATATTAATGTTTTCAGAAATACTCTGATGTAGTAGTACATCAGTCTTTCCCATCCTATGCCAAATTGTTACTTTAACACCATAAGTCAGAGAGTCATTGCACAGGGGGCAGAATTAAGGCTGCAAAAGAAACTATGAAGTTGGCATTTCCTAATTTTCTACTGTTTGACAATGCAATCTAAGCAGCATTTTTAATATTGGTTTTTGTATGTAAATGTTATATAAATTATCATAGCAAGAAACACATTTGAGAACATAGTATTGCAAATTGCCAACTTTTCTACATTTGGAAAATTAAAACTAAATTACTTCCTACTAATGCAAATTATAAACATATGAGTACAAAAATATACTGAAGATGATGGTTACCATTATTTTCTTTAAAGACTAATGGAGAAAAATTCAGTTTAATGAGAGCTTGAGAAGTAACTTGCTAATGTACACAAAACCAGTCACTCTCAAACTCTCACTGACAGAATAACCCACTTGTGTGTAGTATTCATAAGGAGGTTAGGAAAAGTGCTCTTTCATGAGTTCCTGAAGCTCTGCCTGCTATTTATATAACCTAATGCCTTGAATTTTGCAAGTTCACTTTTTGAAACAGGAACACACAAATATGCTATCAGCCCTTCTAAAGCAAATTGTCCTTCCAGACCGATTTTGAAATCTTCTTGAGTAGCAGTACAGTGACAGAAGCCCAAGTATAGCCTTGACTTCAGGAGGAAATAAATCCATGCTACAATGTGACAGAAGAAGCTTATATTTCATAAGAGGTGGTGTTGGTGCAAGAAGATTTAGAAGTTGTCGTCTGTTCTGCCTTTAATTAAAACAAACAAACACTTTTGACTATTCTAGGAATAAATAGGATAAGTGAATATCAAAAGTTAAGAAAAAAAAATCTAAGAACTTTTGCCAAACTTCAGATATTTAAGAAAATGCCACAATGAACTTTCCAGTATGTATGAAAGAAGTTACATATAAACTCTACATATCTGATGCAAAGTAGGTATTTCACTACACAGTGATTGCTTAAATCCATCAGTAACACCCCGCACCCCAGGAAAACATTAACAACAGATTCCTCCCAGTCCACTCATTCGCCTCGTCTACCAAAAGACTTCTCCCTCTTGCTACAATCCTTGGTTGCTCTTCTCCTCTCCTGCTGCTCAGCTCTCCTCTTCTCAGTAAATGGATTTCAAGGAACTGCTGCTTCCGGGCCTATGCAGAGACCTTCCCCTCCTCTTCCCTCTGTCCACATCGGATTTGGGAAGGTGAGAAAAGGGAGAAAGCTGACAGACGGGGTTTCAAATTCAGCCTAATTAGCCGGATATGAAAACAAGAGACACTTAAGGTTTGAAAACTGGAACCTCCACCCAACAGTTGGAGTATCTTCTTCCAAAAACTGCATAAATACTAAACAACATTTTTATTTAAGAAAAAACACTTTAAGGACTTCAAGTTCCTAAGCCAAGCCATTTTGAAGATCAGATGAACCTCAAACAGAAATTTCCAACAGTGAACTTCAGGAATTACCAGAACACCATAACTTTAGAAGTCTTAGGCTTTTCCAAAATTCCCCAAAAAACTTCTGCCGTTGGAAGATGTGGCATATGAAATTTCAGGGAAAAATTTGGGGGGGGGGGGGGGCGGGGGGGGAGGTTGAGAGAAATTAGGTGTGGGCTGAAAATAAATCAAGCTTATAACTGGAGCCTAAAATCAATCTCCATTACATACGTTAAATTAAAGACATTGTTAAAGAACTGATGACAGAGGAGTTGTTTTCAAATGATCAAATAAATTGCTAGTACAAAGCAGAAAAAGTTAAAAAAAACCTATTCAGAATGTACAATTTTCTCATCAACTTCAGTCTCACAAAATACAGCCTATTGTCATCACTAAAGCACATACAAAGCCAGCGGTTCTCAAACTGTGGGTCAGGACCCCAAAATGGGTTGCAACTCCGTTTTAATGGGATCGCCAGGGCTGGTGTTAGACTTGCTGGGGCCTGCGGCCCAAGCCCCATTGCCCGAGGGCTTTGGCTTTTGCCCACCTGCACAGGGTGATGGGACTTGGGCTTTGTGTCCCATCCCTCCCACCCTGGGGGGTCGCAGGACTTGGGCAGGCTCAAGCTTTGGTCCCCCCTCCTGGGATTGTGTAATAATTTTTGTTGTCAGAAGGGGATCGCGATGCAATGATGTTTGACAACTGCTGTAAGCTTCTCCTTGATTACCAACACAAAATGGATGAAAGTAGATTTAAAATATAGAATTAAGACATAATACCACATGGTATAGTGATTCATTAACATATGTCTGGAATGTCTTAATTCCCTGAGACATTAAACAGACCTCTAACACATACCCCATCATGTCTTAATGCTGTAGTATTGCTATTTGAGTTTTAGGAGTCCGAAGTCATTATCATAGAATCATAGGACTGGAAGGGACCTTGAGAGGTCACTTAGTCCAGTCCCCTGCACTCATGGCAGGATTAAATATTATCTAGGTCAGTGGTTCTCAAACCTTTTTTCCTCCCCTCAGACCACTTGAAAATTGGTGAGGGTCTTGGGGGACCTCTTAATGATCTTTCCAAATGTTGTTTGTACCATTAGCTAACTATTGTAAAGTGCTTTGGATAAAAGCACTATGTAAAAAAATTCTTAATAATACAAATAAAAGCACATAACTCATATTTTGATATCAATAGTCTTACTTTTTTTAATACCATGGATGTGCCCTCCCTCCTCCTCCACAGCAGCCCCCAAGCTGGGGCTGGGAAAGGGGAGGGTCTCCCCCACTGCTGCAGCCATCGAGCTGGGCTAGGAAGAAAGGGGGGGGGGGTCTCTCACCCGCCACAGTAGCCCCGGAAAGTCGCCTCTTTCTCTGGCCATTCCAGCACTGCACGTCCCAAATTCTCCCCACACCCTCTTCTCACCCCACTGCCCCCTTCCATCTACCCCCTACTCCCCCAAGGCCACCACCTCTCCGTTCATGTGCATCTTCTCCAGGGTCCAGGCACCTAATTAGCGGAGCCACCCCCACACTGCTCCACTAATTAGGTGGGTGGCCCTTCATTCTCTCATGTGTGGCCACCCAGGTGTGTGCCTTAGAGGGACCACCTGAATGGAGCTCGCGGACCACAGTTTGAGAACCTCTGATCTAGATCATCCCTGACAGGTGTTTGTCTAACCTGCTCCTAAAAATCTCCAATGATGGAAATTCCACAACCTCCCCTAGGCAATTTATTCCAGTGCTTAACCACCCTGACAGTTAGGAAATTTTTCCTAATGTCCAATCTAAACCACCCTTGCTGCAATTTAAGCCCATTGCTTCTTTTCTTAACCTCAGAGGTTAAGAAGAACAATTCTTCTCCCTCCTCTCTGTAACAACTTTTTATGTACTTGAAAACTGTTATGTCTTCTCTTCTCCAGACTAAATAAACCCAATTTTTTCAATCTTCCCTCATAAGTCATGTTTTGTAGACCTTTAATCATTTTTGTTGTTCTTCTCTGGACTTTCTCCAATTTGTCCACATCTTTCCTGAAATGTGGTGCCCAGAACTGGACACAGTACTCCAGCTGAAGCCTAATCAGTGTGAAGTGGAGCGGAAGAATTACTTCTCATGTCTTGCTTAGAACACTGCTGCTAATACATCCCAGAATGATGTTTGCTTCTTTTGTAACAGTGTTACACTGTTCACTCATATTTAGCTTGTGATCTACTATGACCCCCAGATCCCTCTGAACAATGTAAGTGTTTGATATCTTGGTTCCCTCCTTCCCCCCAGAGAGCTCTCCTAGAATTTGAGCATGAGTAACATGTCTCTCCCTTCATTCCAAGACATCTACTTCCACCACCTCTGCTACTTCCCTCATGTTGGGAAATATCACTGTGTATAGAGTGTCATACAGCACGTAGGGAGCTTTCCATGAGGGAATGGAAGATAGAGTAAGGGTGTCTGCATTAAGCACCAATCATCTTCCTTCCCTTTAAGACAGGGATACTCAGACCTCAGTGGTTCAGGAGCCAAATTAGCAATCGAGATTACCCAAGAGAGCCACAATAGTGTGAATTCATTGTTTTATTTACCATAGTACTATATTTTCATATTTCAACAATATGATGGGGAAATATTTAGCCACATACACACACACACACATTCTCACAGCAAAATAACTGACCAAGTATTATTATATCAACTACAATAGGTTAACAACATAGTAAAAGCCTCCTGATTGGTTAATAATTAAATCGCATGGTGTTTAATATCATGTGCTGCAAAGAGCCGCAGGACACACATTAAAGAGCGGCTTGCAGCTCAAGAGCCTCAGTCTGAATATCACTCGTTTAAGAGATCAAATGCCGTAATCATCAATTCACAGAGACCATTCAGATCTCAAGCCAGTGTTTGCTATTGGCTTCTACTGGTTTATTCCCAACTTACAATAGTAAATGAGATCAGAGTGAGACCTCCAATCCTTCATTAGCCTGAGAATTGGAGGGGGGGGGGAGGGTCTTAAGGTCCCTTCAGGATTCTATAATGCCATTTTGTTTTTATTTGTAAAATCTAAGAGATTTGCCTGTTTATCCTGTTGTTAGCAATATAGCACATCAATGGGTATTTTTAGGTTTTTTTTTTTTTTTTAAATTGTAGATCTTTCTATTTTTACTGTAGGGTCAGGACTAAGGCCAGGTCTACACTACCCCCCTAATTCGAACTAAGGTACGCAACTTCAGCTACGTGAATAACGTAGCTGAAGTTCGAAGTACCTTAGTTCGAACTTACCTTGGTCCACACTCGGCAGGCAGGCTCCCCCGTCGACTCCGCGGTACTCCTCTCGCCGAGCTGGAGTACCGCAGTCGACGGCGAGCACTTCCGGGTTCGACTTATCGCGTCCAGACTAGACACGATAAGTCGAACCCAGAAGTTCGATTGCCAGCCGCCGAACTAGCGGGTAAGTGTAGCCAAGGCCTAAGTCAAAAGGTGATAGTTTTTAATAATACTTTTTAAAAGTTTTGGCTCTCTCTCCATTCCTTGTTATTGTGATAAGTACTTTGCTGTTGCTTGCAAAATGCCAGCCATATTTGAAAACCCCTTAAAAATGTTTATTTCCTTGTTTCAGACTTCTGGCCAGATCTCTCTCTCTCTCAGGCATTTGAATGGGATGGGAAGGAGTGTACATCAAAAAATTGCTGTATCCATCATCATCATCATCATCATGAAGTATCTAATTAGGAGAAGGTAGTTAACAGAGAATCATCTTTTATATAGCCTAGTGGGCAATGCTGGGCCAGAGTGAGGAAGAAAAAAAGCCCCATGACCCCACCATTGAATCATAAATATTAATTAAATGTACCTACCTCACACCCATCCAATCATTTCTTTTCATCAAAGGATTTTTTCTTCTAATGTGGCATAGCTGCAGCCTTAACTATGAAGTTGCTTTTACATGAGAAATATCACTTAACATGTGAAGTGCAAAAATGCTAAAGTTATAACCAAAGTTACACCATTTACTTTTGGGTTTTTTTGCACTTGGTAATAGTAATCAACCAATCATTTGGGAACAGTAATCAGACAGTTGTCATAGGTCCTATATCTCAGCATGATATATAAGCAATTATCTAATACAAATATGGCCCTAGAGACTATATCCTGCCTGCGCTGTTTGTGGGATTTTTAATCCTTTTGTGTAGCCTCAGAACAATGTTACACAGCAGCTGATTTCAAGTCTTTGGGTAGGTCTACACTTACCTCCGGGTCCGGCAGTAAGCAATCGATCTTCTGGGATCGATCCCGGAAGTGCTCGCCGTCGACGCCGGTACTCCAGCTTGGCGAGAGGAGTATGCGGCATCGACGGGGGAGCCTGCCTGCTGCATCTGGACCCGCAGTAAGTTCGAACTAAGGTACTTCGAATTCAGCTACATTATTAACGTAGCTGAATTTGCGTACCTTAGTTCGAAGTGGGGCATTAGTGTGGACCAGGCCTTTATCTGTCCATCCTTAGTTGTCACACAGGAAACAAACTTCCGAGGGAACATGGCCAGGATGAATAGTCTATTAATCTGGGTACAGCAGCTAGGAGAGAAGCCCCCATGTTGACACATGAAACTTGAGGGAGATTAGTATCAGACAGAGTAATGCAAAAACAGACAATTGTAGGCACACAGTAAGTAGTAACAGGAGCTAATATTGTGACTGAATATAACCCCAGTAACAGAGTATTTGTTTTCCCACTAATAAAAGCTATCCTAAAAAGTTATTTCAGTACAATGATAAATTGACAAATGCATTTTCTGGAAAACTATCACAGATTAGAATATCAAGTGCCATATAATGGAGCTCTTGCCATCGGAGAACGCTTGGTGCTTTGGCCTCCAGATGAAGTCACCTAGCTATATTTCTGAAGACTCAAGAAGAATCGCTATTAGTTAACCATGACCATAGGATCAAAGAATAGCATGCCTGCTAATTCCAGAAAGAAAAAAACTGGGAAGTTATGTTCAGACTCCCTACTGTCCTGAATTAATCTGTTTTTTTGACCTAGTAACCTTGGCTATTAGGAATTCACCCTCCAGACCCTCCAGAAACGGAACCATATTTGGTTTTGTTCCCATGTGCAGGATCTGTATAATTTTACAAAGTGTCATTAAGTTAATTTAGAAACCATGAAAAGTACAAGACTGACAGCCCTGAAGACTAGCATCCACTGCTATTCTTATAGCAAGGACAAAAACCCACAGGACTAAAGTCTTTACCATGCTGCCTTAATAATTTACTTCAGTCCTCAGGTGGTGGGGCCATCCTTAAGGGTCAGGTGGTAGTTTGTTCTCCATATCCATTCAACCCTTGTACTCTCTTATGGATCTGTCAGAACAGCCTATTGTAGGTAGTGCTCTCTTCACATGGAAGAGGGCTGACCACCATTCCTTTCACACAGCACACTGAATAACAAGTTAGCAACCAAATGTGGTTGTTACCAAGCTGAACAAGGTTTGAATCGGTGAGCTAAAGATGAAAAAGTCTATCTACTATGTATCCCCATAAATCATCCAGTCTCACACCTTAAATAAACGGCTAACATACCAAACAACAAGCAATGCTGTTTAAATTACCACTCCACGCCCTCCCCGACACACCATCAGTAGTACTTGTTAACATTTTAGTGTGGTTCTGATCTTGTGAATTCTTAAATATATCTGGGCATGGGCAATTAGCTTCGCCTAGTTTCCATCATTTGCTGCTCTACTGATTTTGAAACAGCTTATCAATAAATCATTCTTCTTCCCCACCCCATGACATATTTTATAGTATGTGTTTCTCACAATAATCATTTTTAAAACATAGATTAAGGAAAAAAGTGACTTGCTGAAAAAATGTTTAATCCAATGTTTACAGATTTAGTTGACTTTACTATTTCCACAATGACCCATTTCTAGATACGAGAGTGCATTACAGTATTCCTGAAAATTGCTAATATAAAGTCAAGCACGGTATGAGCACTATAACATTCTTGAGTTTCAGTTCTAACTCACTACTGAGCTGGATAGATCATCTATACCAAGTTACACAATGAAATCACCCATGTGAGTTATGTTCTGAAACCAGTCTTATTTCACTCATTACTTCCAAATGAAGGGCCCAATTCATCAGCCCTCTCAAAAGAGATTGATATCTCTGGGGCTGTTTCTAGAAGTACTGTAGGACTAATCTCAACATTTGAACCTACAGATAAAAGAGTAATCAACTGTGAGAACTCTGTTTTATTACATATGATTTTTGAACACTCACTCAAAAGCACTAAGTTATACTATCAAGAGAATAGCATAAATTTTATACTCCTGGATACAATAGTGCAAGATTTAAGGTATTTTATTAAAACCAAAGTTTATAGATTTTAAGGCCAAAAAGGGACCACTATGATTGTGTAATCTAACTTCCATCGTAACACAGGCCTGGAATTCCTGCAGTGTAGGATTGTTCTTTCCTACTACCCAGGTTATAGCTTTCCATTGTAGAAATGCTGAATGTGCTAAATATGTATTTAACTAGTTTAAACTTTCAATTACAGAAATAAAAGCAAAGTAGTAAAATGACACGAGTCAAAGGAGAAAAAAAGGTAGCAATTAAGTAGAGCATATTTATTAAGTATTATTAACAGTAACTATGTTGCCAAGCAGAAGCACTCTCTTTGTAGTTTTTCCAGCCAATCATCTGCCACAAGTCTTATGTTGTTTCCTTTCAGGTTCTGAAACCCTGACTCATGGAAATATCAGAGCTGCACACTTCCTCAAAGTAGCAATCTTATAGGAAGCATTTGTTTAGTCTTACAAGATACATTGTTTTGTTTATGTATGAGAGATTCCTGTAAAAAAAATAATTTTCAATGAAGAAAATATGGACAATGTGAAAATACAGTTTCAGTAAAAAGTAGCCAAATAAAATCTGACCTTGAAGGGAAATATTTAGCAAAGGAAATGAATGCCCTTTTATTTTTGTCCATATGCTGCTTTCTTGTAATAATGATTTTATCCTAATCAGGGGGGGGAACCATGAGCAAAAGCAGACAGGCACTGAGTTCTTCCAATGGAGAGGACCACAAAAAGGAGAATTAGCGTAGTGACAGCTCCTCTTTCCCAAAAGCCCTCACCTATAGTGTCTCAAAGGAATCCACCTCATTTTATCTCCTCTTCAATATCTACATGAAATCATCTGTAGAATCAGCTGCACTGCTCATGATATGCCAGCCATGGAAACAGAAGAAAGTCATTCTCCACAGATGCAAACAATGCAATCACAAGAATGTCACAAAGTCCACACAAGATTAAGTCCTAGAGAGAGAGCAACTGGCTCAAGCTGAATCAAGACAAGACCAGCATGATCCTCTTCAAAATAGGGAAACATTGTAAAGAACTAAGACATCACACCCAACTTGGCTTGAAGTGGTTCTGTTAATTAAACTCAATCATTGATCCTGGACAATCAGTTGACATTTTGTGCCACTAATGCTTTCTTCCATCTGCAGCTTCCTAGGGAACGTTATTTCTTCCTCCCGGACAAGATCTGCCCATGGTGATTCACAAGTACAAGACCTCGAGTCCATCTCACAAGCCACTTCCATTGCTATTTCAAGGCATTCAGTGTCCTCAGCAGGTCAGGACCCTGGTGTATGTGGCCATTTCTCCATCCAGGACATGACAGAAGTGCACCTCTGGGACAATACAGCTCACAAAACCAAGTAGTAAGTGATTTTGGTCAAAG
Organism: Chrysemys picta bellii; assembly: GCF_011386835.1. NCBI lineage: Eukaryota > Metazoa > Chordata > Testudines > Emydidae > Chrysemys > Chrysemys picta. The sequence continues at coordinate 244,055,102 of NC_088791.1, read as the reverse complement.
AAATTTGGCTTAGAAATGAATTTCCAAAGAAGATTAGAACTGTTCCAGAGTCTGGTCACTTTTAGAGCATTATGACAGAGCTTTTCCCACCGTGAGCTATCTTTTAACCAGGGAAGGGCAAACAGAAGTCCACTTGGATACTAGTGATGGGCACAAAAACCTCAAGATAGATAGATATGAAGAGATATCCACTCCTAAAAGCTGATGGAAGTGGATTGTGGCTACTTGCCTCTCATTTCCTCTTTCATGTCTACCTCTAGCTTGTAGATATCTGAAAAAAAATTCCAAGCGCTCATGAAGACTGAGTGCAATACAATTACTATGTATTATTTCTTCTGGGTGCACATAAAGACCATTTGTTCCACCTTTGAGATGGAAAGTCGGAACTCTAAAGCATCTTGGCAAAATTATGCAGGTCACAACCACTTCACAAGACCTACTAAATAGAACTGAGACAACATCAACATGCCAATTTTTTCCAGTCAGTTCAGAAACGGCAACTATCCTGCCACCTCTGTTTTGCTGACATGACTTTCACCTTTGTGAGAACATACTGAAGACCTAGAAGTGTTTAACATTTCAACAAAACTTGTTATATAAGCATTTCTTCAGGAACTCTTGCCATGAATGTTGGATTAATATAATTTGAAATACATTACTACTACTAAATGACAGAAGGAACAAATTGGCTCCTGTATACATTTACCATTGCCCTCTACTGGATTAAAAAGTCAAATCTCATGTGCATACCAATCCACTCTGCTACCTGAACTATTGGAGTTACTCCTACCACATAAGATAGAAGATATTTATTTTAGGAACAAAAGGTTAGGCATTCTAGTGTCAATGACACAGATACAGTGAGAAAACTGTATCTAACTATACATAAGTGGCCATGAATCACTACGCTAGTATTAACAATGAGGAGTCCTTGTGGAACCTTAGAGACAAGGACTCCTCATTGGTTTTGCTGATACAGACTAACATGGCTACCACTCTGAAACCTACTCTAGTATTGAGTATCAATCAAAAAATACTGTAATAAGGGTTCAGATATTAAATTCTGAAATGGGATTAACTTTAGCAGATGCTTTGGTCAGATTAATCTCAAACCTTTTGCTGTTGTTGCTAAATTATATCTTCTCTGTCACTCAGATATATTTCAATTATGTCAGTCAATTAGTTATGATACCATCACAGTACTCCCTTCAGTGAATGCCAGTCAATGCTATACTACTTGCAGTGGTTTTTCTTACATGCAAAATGGTAGATAAAAATTCTTCTGTTACTACTACTTCTTTAGTTACAACATATTGCTATTCCACGAATTCCTCCTTTAATATACTTACCACAACAAGACATTAAACGTGATTTTTTTTTCCCTCCTTCAAGGGAACTTGAAAGCCAGTCTCACCCTGCCATACTATATAGACCCATTCATAAGCTTTTCTGGATGGAACACATACAACTTCTCATTCATGTTACCATAACTTTTTATTTCAGTGGTGCCAAATTTTGTATTTTAAGCTACTGCGTAACTGGATTAATGAGGGAAGGATCCTAACAGCAAGGTAACATGTTGCCATCTCCTTGAAATACCATTTTGTTACCTAAGTAATGAGATTTACTCTCTAACTTGTTTTACTTTATCTTGCATTACAGTTGGTAGGCACGAAGTTGCTTTTAGGAGTATCAACATGTCAACAGTGGTTTTCAAAAGCACAAAAAGTAACTAAGCATCTAATTCTCTTAGCCCTCAGTGGGAGTTAGGCACTTTAGCTTCCTTTCCAATTCCCAACTGCTCCAAACAGCAGAGAAAAAAGCAAAACAAAAAGTGTTCCCCTTCAAAATGAAGTGGTTTATTCTGTTAAGGAAACAAGGGATTTCCCAACAGCCCTGCACACTCAAAACACTACCAGAGAGAGTTTTAATCTACAACACAGTGACATCTGTCGCTTACTTTCTAATAATGTGGTTTGGAAATCACTCAGCAGCTAAAATAGCAATGCATCTCTAAAACAAAGTGAGCTACCTGCTGCAACAGCCACATAGCAATAGCTTAGTTTCCACAATACATGAGACTGTAGCAATATTAGATCCATGACAATCTTATTAAAGTTGAACCTACTGCTAGTCATTTTATGCCCTTCTATTTCTCCACATCACTTTTAGCAAATGATGCACAAAACTGATCATAGAATCATAGAATATCAGGGTTGGAAGGGACCTCAGGAGGTCATCTAGTCCAACCCCCTGCTCAAAGCAGGAGCAATGATGATTGGCTTTGTTAGTCTTCAAACCGTTCTTCATACCTCTTCAGTGTAATTTAGCAAAAATCAAGTCCTGGGGCTCACACAGATAATGCCCCAGGTTGTTCTTCCATCGTATTATATAATCTGTCACCAATACTAGTGGGACTAGGAATCTAAAAGAACAGAGATTTGCATCCTCCATGTCCAATACACTTACACGCGAGGGGTGGGGAAGAGCGCGTTTGAAAGACAAGTCCAAGGATAGGCTGTTTTGTTTAGTTTCTAACTGTAACTGACAAAGATGCTGCTGCAGCTGGTCAGTTTCTAGTCAGGATGTTGCACGATTTTAAGGAACAACCCAACCCATTTCAGGCAGGACAGACCCCTAGTGTCCTTCTCAGCATCCATCGCCCCTCTGAGGCGGAGCCTTTGCGAAGAAACTTCAGAAGGGACAAGCAGCAGCCAGGGCAGCTGCTGGGCAGGCTGAAGAGCGCTCTACATGCAGAGCCGTCCCGGCTAGGAGGGATGAGGCAGCGCAGCTGCTGTAAAAGGCAACGGGATCCCACAGTGCCTAACTAGGCGGCTGCTCCCTCCTCAGCACTCGCTTTAGAGGGAGGGAGGCAGGCGGGCGGGCTGCGGGGCTGGGGCAGAGGAGCCTCAATGCACTGTAGCTCCCAGTGCAAGAAGGTACCTGCACTTAAGCTGCAGCCCCGCGGCCCCACAGCGCACGCCAAGGCTGCAAAGAGCCCCCCTCGCGCCCTTTGTTGGCGGCCGGGGACGCTCCCTTCTGCTCTTACCTATTTTAATCCTGACGCTCTGAAAAACCCGGAGCCCCTCTTCCTCCACCGCCATGGTGCCGCCGAGCCTGGCTCCCAGCAGCGCTCAAGCTCCTCCACCGCGGAGACGCACAGACAGGGAGAAGGAAGGCGGGCAGCGCCTGCCGCGGTGGGTCGGAGGCTGGCTGTGCGGCTCCGGCGGGCGAGCACAGTGCGCAGCCCCCGCCCGCTGCTGCTGCTGGCTCGGCTCGCAGAGACCAGCGCCGCCCCCGCAGCCGCCGCCCCATTGGCCAGCAGAGCGCCCGGCCGCGCCGCTCATTGGGCTGCTCGGCCAGGCCGCTCCCTCTTGGGAGAGAACGCGACAGCGAGAGTGTTACAGCCCCGAACAGCTGGCGAGCGGGGCCGGGGCCGCCTGGGCTACGAGAAGGGCCCCGCTACCTGCCTGGGGACCCCCGGGTCACTGCCGCCACGATCTCGGCCCTTAGCAAGGTGAGCGTAGCACCCCAGCTGTGAAAGGGACCCACAGGTGTGAGGGGGACTGGACAGCTCAGGAGGGCACCCAAAGTTTGTTACTTTTCTCAAGTGCACGCCAGATAGGAATCTTCCCCCTGGGTCTGACCCGGGGTCCATCTAACACAGGATCCTCCCTCCCATGGTACCCAGTACGACATGCTACAGAGCAGTTGTTCTCAACCTTCATCCCCTGCTACAATAAAAGAAAGCATTCAGGATCTCTCTCCCATCTAGCCATAAAGAAAGTCAGGGTGATCTGACCGTGAAACCCCCTCCACGGCCTGTTCACAGATCCCAGATTAAAACCCAGCCTTCACGCAAAGGCGGAGGAAACCCCCATCCTATCTCGATAACCCGATCAGTCAGAGTAACGCCCACCTGCAAACTACCAGACATTGTTTCTTTGCTCAATTTGGTCCTCAGCAAATTCCACCCTGCCTGACCACATGGGTACAGCAGGAAGCTCCGCTTTAATGCTCGCATGCTCATGTGTGAAACCAGACCAAGAAACACAACCCACATCAGTGCTGGAGCTAAGCGTTGGGCTTCATAAAGTCAACAGCTGGCTGCCGCATCTCCCCCACATTTGGAGAAAGAAGTATAAATGATTTAATAGAAAAGTTTCTAGTCCTTTTCTGTGCAAATGTGGGCTTTCAAAGTATAAACTAATCGCCACAGCTGAAAGGAACAACTCAACCAGCTGGGTCCCACTTCGCTAGCAGCAGCCTTGAGCAACCTAAAGATCTCTCTCTCTCTCTCTCTCGGATATATTGCCAAAAAACAAATCCTTTCACTAACCCTCCAAGAACCTTAGGCTATCTCTGTGCAGAGTGGTGTGATCTTGGTGGATAGGAGTCAGCTACATTTGACAAGGGCAGCAAAATGCTGTTGTGTAGGCCTTCTCCCAAAATGCCAAAGCTGGCTCTGTTGATGCTAACCTCCTCATTCTTGCCATGTGCTTTAGAAGTGAGAAAAAAGGAGGCAGGGAAGAAAAAAACTGGTGAAGGAAGAGAGCCTGAGCACACAAAGAAGCTAGTGGACAGGTGGGAGACTACAGAGGAAAGCAGGAGAAAAATCCCAGACAGTCATTCTCACTTGAGGCAGGAAGCTTGTGGAAGAGGAGGAACAATAGTTCAAACAAGCTGTGAAGAACTTGGTGATTCAGTCCCATCAAGTGCTTGAGGTGATTCTGGACAAAGCTATTCATTTTCTTGATTTTTAAAAATATGTATTACAAGTCAATATTTTTAAATGGTAAGTGGAAACAATGAGGGGCTGTAATAGGAGTAGAGGGCAAGGTAAGAGGAAAAAATCTCTCAGGCTTTTCAATGTTGCTCTATAAGCACGTATGATGCAGATTCCAAAAGGAAATTGACAAGTTCAGAGACCTTTGCATGGTTATTAACAATAGGGGAAATTCCTTCTATACCCCAGTATAAGGTACTATAGAAAACACCAAGTTAAAGAAACCTGTTTCCTTGCTGTATACATTAAATACTATTCCAGCCTCAAAGAATGTATTGTACCTCTTTCTTTCTTTCTGTGGTTGGCATAATACTACTTCCTAAATATATTATGACACTATTTGCCTCACTTCACAGCTTTGATACATCTCCCACCTCTAGGAATTTCACAGAATAAAAAAAAATCACCTTTGCAGGCCTAGTCCTTAAGTCTTGTTTAGAATGCTAATTCTTGTGATGAAAAAATGAGTTGTTTTGGACGCACTCCTCTAGTATTTCCTGTGTTTCTCTGTTGTGCCAGAAAGGGCCAGAGGTGGCAGTAGTGCCACTACAGTACAATTCATATATATATATATATATATTTTGCTTAGCATTACTCTGCTCTTACACAGAGTTATGGGGCCAGATTCTGCTGTCATTTTCATCTACGCAACCCCATTGAAGTGAAATGAGTTACATAGGATAACTGTGGGAATGACTTGGCTCTGAGCTTTTGTGGCTCACTGTGCCACAACAAGTTTGTACCCACCTGTGGTCTTCTGTGAAATACAGAGAAAAGAAAAGCTACTTGCAGTTATTAGTGGTCAAAATACTCAATACCATCACCTATTTGCCAGTTATACTAGCTCCCACTACAGCTGGAATGCACAGTCAGCAAACTATTAAAAATTGGAGGGAAACAAACAGGCCTCCTTTATCCTCTGCCACACCACAGGAGTTTGGGGGCTGCTTGAGCCTTACATTGAACGGTCTGCTTGGTATATTGCAAAGACATTTCCCCTTCCAAAGTGCTATTCATACTTGATGTTCTGTAGTCAGAACATAAGCATTACAAACATGCATGCAGAAATCCCACTTTTTTCCAAATCAATATTTTAAAAAAATTAATATTCTTAAATGTTGTTAACTATACTACTCCACCCCTATTTAAGGTTATTATCTGTGATGAGTGTCTATACTTCTACTGGGGCCTTCTGCATCCCAAAGAATCTATGAGTTTCCAAATCACACAGCCAGCTAAAGGCCACGGACATTGGCTCTACAGCAGGCAGAGCTGTTCATAAAAATAATCAGCCTGCTGCCAAGAACGCAATATGATCAACTAACCCCTGTATAATCAGACATATTCCCCAGCCTTCTCCAATACTAAGGGTCCAAAGCCACCCTCTTCCTGGATTTGATTTTGTTACCATTTACATTAACAATAAGATAACTAAGTTCAGCTCAAATCTTCTCTGAAACATTGTCTGTCCTTAGGGTTCCACTCTCCAGACAGCTCAGCCCACCCTGTAGCTACCTTTTTAAAAATTTTTAGACAGTCACTACTTCTCCTACCTCCTTCATTTCCAGGTGGGGTAACAAGCTACTTGACAACAGCAGCTGTGTCTTTTCTGTAAAAGCATACCTTTTTTACACCCAGAGCTAGCTCAACTTAGCACTCTATGTAAAATCCAATTGGAGACATGGCACTGTAGTTTTTCCTCATTGTAGTTCAGGTGTCGGCAACCTTTCGGAAGTGGTGTGCCGAGTCTTCATTTATTCACTCTGATTTAAGGTTTCACGTGCCAGTAATACATTTTAACGTTTTTAGAAGGTCTCTCTCTATAAGTCTATAATATATAACTATTGTTGTATGTAAAGTAAATAAGGTTTTTAAAATGTTTAAGAAGCTTCATTTAAAATTAAATTAAAATGCAGAGCTGCCCCGAACCGGTGGCCAGGACCCAGGCAGTGTGAGTGCCACTGAAAATTGGCTCACGTGCTGCCTTTGGCACGTGCTGCCTTTGGCACGTGTGCCATAGGTTGCCTACCCCTGTTGTAGTTAGTCAAGGTCAGCCCCACTAGGAGTACAGGGTGACCTCAGCTAACTGCACTGAGTCTGGTTTCCACTAGGATTTTACATCAGAAGAGCCATCTCAAGCTATCTATCTCAGTGTAAAAAACAGTGTTTTTTTGCAGTTAAGTCTCAGTGAGTCATCAGAACTCACTTAACATTTCCAAGAGGATCAGTGTAACTGCTAACAGGGTGAGTGTTTTGGGCAAATACTGCCAGCCTGTTACACTCTGCCAAAAATTAATCCCTAGCCAAAACAATGGAACAAAAAATAATGCTCAGGAGATGAAGTTACTGTTTAGAGGGAGGGACAACACATGCAGTCCCTCTACAGTGAATTTATCCTCAGTGCTCTTGTGAGGTAGTGAAGTATTTATCCCCGTGTTTATAATGCTAAAGAGAGATTATTCAGGCACATTAAGGCCCATATCCACAAAGGGGCTTTTGCGTGGCAACACTGTCACAATGCCTAACTTTAGAAAATCAGAAAACACCACTGCAATCCACAAAGTCTGAGTTAGGAGCCTAGGCTTCCTGTGCAATGCATGGGGAAAAACAGGCACCTGGGAATGGGATTGACAAAAGCCAGGACACTAGGTGGCTGCCCCACCTAAACTAGTCAATGGGAGATGCCAACAAGAGGGGTGTGTCCTAAACCCCACTGCCTCAGGGAGTTGGGCTCCTAAGTCTGGTCCGCAGACAAGTGCCTATCTCAGCCAGTGATCCCCAAACAGGAACCCGTCTCCTGGAGTCACGTGGCTTATGTTGTTTCTCATGAGAATGAGTTAGACACCTGCCTCACTCCACACAAAATGAGAGAAGGTAGTGCTGGTGCCATCTTAGAACTTTTAGCTAGGCTTGGCGGGATTTGCTTTTAATCAGTAACTGTTGATATATGTTGATTTTAGTGTGTCTGCTGAAATTGATGGGGGGGAAAAAGATATCAGATGGTAACGGTGAGCTTGTCTGCAGGGATCAGGTGTCACTGGCTCTGAGGCAGCACAGAGAGCCCTCTGCAGACCCACTGTCATGGGAGTGAGCCAGTGGGTCTGTGACAGCGGAGCTGCAGAAGGCTCCCTGCACTGCCTCAGGGCTGGTGCCACATGATCCCTGCAGACACAAGGTACAGGGAAAGCTGTGGTCCTGGCCCAGCAGAGCAGAGACCCCTGTCCAGGCTGCAAAAAGGAGGGGGAGTAGTGCGGCAGCAGCAGGAACTATTCAGCTTCAAGGTGGCCTCCCTCTCAGTCAGACTTCTCCTCCTCCTAGCCCTGGCCAGGAGTCTGTGCTCTGCAGGGCCAGAACCACAGCCTTCCCCACACCTTGTGACTGCAGGGATCAGGAGTCACTGACCCTGCGGTCATGCAGGGAGCCCTCTTCAGCTCACTGTAACAATCCTGCTTGCTCACTCACTAGCCAGGAGTGTGGGAGCTGTTCCCGAGCAGGAACTGTTAAAGCAGAGGTGGCATCCCCCATAGCCTGACTGGGGGGCTCTGCTCTGCTGGGCCAGGATGACCATAGCCTCCCCTGTACCTTGTGCCCTGGTGTCTTGGGAGCCCCTGCAGCCTCGCTGTCAGTACTGTCCTCACCCCAACCCCACTCCCCTCCCCTGGAAAAATAAAAATAAATAGAAAAAAAATCTTCAAAATAATAAAAACGATAAAAGCTGACTAAATTATAAAAAAAATAAAAAGTGAATTCTGCCAAGCCGCCTTAGTCTAGGGGGTTAGAGCAGTCACCTGGGGTATGGAAGACCTGTCTGAGGGGGAAAGAATTTGAACAGGGGCTTCCCAGCTCTCAGGAGAGTGCTTTAACCTCTGAGCTATGGGATACTCTGACGTGGGGCTCCCTCAGTCTCTCCTGTTCAAGCTGTTCCTCTGTGTCTAAATAGCTGAAGAGTCATTAGAGCAGGGGGACTGGATCCTGGGTCTCCCATCTCCCAGGTGGGTACCCTAAATGCCAAGCTAGAGTGTCATTCTCTCTCTGGCCCAGTGTTGTGAGGCTGTCTATCTTCCCCCAGTTAGTGGATCGCACTGAGGCATAAATAAGAGATAGGCATCCAGCCACCTAGAGTGAGGGAGCAGTGTACATGCCCAGAGGCAGAAACACAGGAACTGAGAGAAATTTTACAGCAAACCAGAGATGCGGGTGCTGGGGGTACTGCTACACCCCCTGGCTTGAAGTGGTTTCCACCATATCCAGGGTTTACAGTTTGGTTCAATGGCTCTCAGCACCCCCACTATACAAACGGTTCCAGTACTGCTGCAGCAAACATTTAGAATAGATGCTGAGTGAGCTAAGGCATCTATAGGGTTAGGCAGCAGTCAGTTTTGAGGATTGCAGTGGTGCCTAAAATGGGGACTTCATCACCTAAGTACCTTTGTGGATCTGGGCATAGGTGACTTGCCCAAGCTCACTGGAAGTCTGTAGCACAACTAGCATTTGAACCCAGATCTCTTAAATCTAAATCCAGTGTCCCAGCTACCAGAAGAAGAAATTGTCAACAGATTTATAGAGTCCATTAATAATAGTTGTAAGATGACAGGTTGGACAAAAAGCATTTTAATGACTTTTCAGCATTTAAGAGAAACTATCACCTTCTTACATTCTGATTCATGAAGATTTCACGGTTCATCACACCAAATCTACCAATTGCCATTATATGTGGCTTGTGTAGTCTGGTTTGCTGTTGCCCAGCCACTCCTTGTAGTTTTCCATTCCATTTGATCTGTTCCCTTGACAACACTCCTGTGTATCATATCAGTCTGTTCACAACATTATCTCCACTTTTTCTTGATGGTTAACTAAAATATTTCATCTTTAATATCTGGCCTTCCCCATAAGAGGCACCATGCTCCATTGTTTTCATTTCCAATTGTTGGTCATTCTCTGTTTCCATTAGATGAAATCATAGTGTGATAGAAAGCAAAGTATTTTGCTTACAAGACAGTATTTCTGGATCAGTGGAAGAAACAGGGAATAAAAGAATGTGGAGCTTCTAGGGCACCAGTTAAAAGCTAACAAGTTTGTAGTGACCCTGTCAGAGGCCCTGGCACCCCATAGCAGCCCCTGCTGGTTAAGCATCACACTGTCAGCATTCTCTGCCACAGTTTCCATCCCCAATGTGGGTCTCCTCAGCTCTTCACACACCAGTCTGTGCAGGAGATATGGCTTAGCCCTCCAGCCAAGTCATAAACCAAACTTAACCCCTTCTGGGGTAGCAAAAGTGCCCCCTAAGAAGTCCCAGACCAAAAAGGTTCCTCTGCCCTTTGGAATTTCTCTTCAGCCCACCCTCAGGGGCTGAGAACAAAGCCTATTCTGAGTCTTTGCCCTGGTCTGACTTAATGCTATGGGAACCCAGGCTGGTTCCCCTGGAGTAAACTTATTAGACCCGGATTCAGGACCTTTCACAAGAGCCTGGCTACTCCCTATGTTTCCAACTTCCAGACAGCTCTCTCAGTCCTTTTATAAAGCCCAGGTGACCATTAAGGTATCACTGACCCTCCTTAGTCCCACCCCAGAGGCTAGCAAGCAGCTAATTAATTATGGCACAGATGTGGCTGGCTCCATTTGCCCATAAAGGGCCACTTGCCCTGTGACAGTGAAAAAGTTACTGTCTTCCATCTATTCAGTGACCTAGGTCACAAGAGCTTAGGTGCTCAGTCCAGTTCTTTGTGATGAATGTCCATGTCACACAAAACAACTCAACAACTGGAACAAACAGCCTCCCTTCTTGATGGTCTCAGCTGACTGTCCAGGGGCTGGACAGATACAGGGACTGAACTTTGCACAAAATATACCTGATTGTGACAGACCTCAATTGTTTTTTCTTCTGAGAATCAAGGAGAATTGGGGGATAGTGCAGTCCATCTCAGTACTGAGCAGTACTTTCAGCAGCTGGTCATCGAGAGGGATATCAGTGAAGGCTATAAATAAATATCATACATGGACATTCTGTGAATGGGCTAGAGATAAGATGGAGAGGAAAGTCCTGTGGTCCCACCTTAACTCACCAATTTTCTTCTACATTGTTATCTTCAGATTATAACAGCTTCCCAAACTAGGAAGGTAGGTGAGAATTTAAGTAAAGATCTCTAAGGCCTTCCTTTCCTCCTCTTCTCAGTGCCCAAACTCAAATATAAATTTAAATGGGTTATAAATACATTGTAAAAACCCAAACAAAATACATAAGTTGCTCTTTTAAGATCTCCATTGTTGAGCTGTAAAAGTGAACTGCGGTGATCCATTGCATATATACAGATAGCAGATATTAGTAGTCAGAGCAAAAAATCCAGGCAAAGTGGAATGCTACTTTTTGGATGTGGGTATCTCTGTTAATGACAATATATTTCAGTGCTTCTCTTCATTGAAAACATATGGGTTTCTATATCAGCTCTGCAGAGGATTCTTGGGTCTAAATTAGACTACGCAGAAGGTCATTTTCTGTGACTCATTTGTACCAGGCAAGGAAATCACTTTCTTTCAATGATCTAGATGATAGCTTTCTCTTGGGAGGAAACAGAATTATGAAATGTTCTAATCTACTTTAACATATTCTAAGAAGCTAACAAAACAAGTAGCTACTAGGTGCTGGGTACCACAAAATTGCTATTATATATTTACTCATCCTGAATATTTTTGTAGATCCTTCTCATCACTAGTAAAAGAGAAGTTCCTACCAAGTCACTTCATTTTACACAATAATAATAATAATAAAAAAAAAGAATTAAATATAAAATAGTACATCACTTGGTTAAGTGTATAAATTGACAGTGGCAACCAATGTGTCTTCTGCTATGGAAGTTGTGTCTTTCTACGTTACATTGTTCTTTGGAAAAGTCAATAAAGAAGTAAAATGACATAGTAATAATATATTAGGAGTTGTCAAAAAAGTGTTGATTAGATAAATCTCTCACAGACTATTAAGGGAAATCATTATTATAGTGTGGTATCTTGAGAGAGGCATGGTCAAGTAACTTGAAAATATAACTGGGAATAGGAACTTCTGAGTTTTACTCCCACGTTTCACAAACTTGTTCTGAGGCCTTGAACAATTTGTTTAACTTCTCTGCCTCGCTCCTCATCTGTAAAATGGAAGTAATATGTATCTACCTGAGAGGTAGTTTGTGAAGGCTAAGTAGATGTCTGTAAAGTGCTTTGAACATGAAAAGTGCTTACAGTCTAAAGGTCAAGGCTTAAAGAGATTTAGGAACCTACCATTAGGCACCTAGGTTTGAAAAGTTTTGCTTAAATATTATTATTGATGCTGCATTGCAATGTTTGCCTTTTAACATTGCATCAACATACAATTGAATTGGGTTATAGCAACAAAATATGACACAAAAGTGCAATACAATATAAGGATGCTACTTTGACACTCTCTCTAACTCCATTTCCTGATGCAGTGACTCTGCAGCTCTTTGCCATTGAGACTCACTTCATCAAAGGATTAGACAATTGACCACATGGATCCCTTGGAAAAGAGTCATCTGTTCTTTGCAAACAGCTCTCATCTCAGACCTGACAAACTTGTTACATCAAATACAAATACCCTGTAACATGTAAGGTCTCTATTGAAAGCTTGCAACTTAATGATGTCCATAACCATGGTATGATGTGCATACAGATAATATTTAAGGGATAAAGTAACTTGAAGTTTATGCCCTTATAGTCTTAAGGTTAAAAGGAGTCACCAGGGTGTGATATTACTCACTGATGGCCTATTCATGACGGAGAGAGTTGCCGCCCCTCCCTGGTTAGCCAGTGATGTAATGCAAGGCTCAATTGTCTACCTTTGCCCCATCACAGAACAGTCAATGGAAAAGCATCAAAGACTAATGCAAACAAACAACCCACTTGGAGGTAAAAAAAAGGAACATTACAACAGGGGATCACTCTGTTTATGAATGAAGTCAAACAACTGTTTCAGTATAACACAGAATGGGGAAAGGCATTCTGTATCCATTCACTGAGGAGACATTTTGTTGGGCAGGGGTGTTTTTAAATGAAAGATTGAACCCTGATTCCTGTGAAGCCAGCAAACTCTGCAACAGGCTGAACTTTGGAGGGAAAACCTACTTTATTAATAAGTGTAGGCCCTAGTTTGCATTTTATTATTTTGTTTTGTATTGTAACCATTTGTTTCCATCACTCTCTCTTGTTCCTAGTGGCATCTCTATTCTTCCTGAAATAAATCTTTTATTACAAGTTCTGTGTTCCACAGGAGTGGTGGTTTAAGGATAAGCTGGTAAACGGGGGTGCACTGCTCCTTTGCTGAACAGAGGACCTGGGATTTCCATAAACAATCAGCATCAGAGGCTGGATATCACAGGGGAATCCTTCAGGAGTGCACCGACTCAGGGACAGGGTGCACCACTTGTTAACTTGCCAGGCGGCCAGCACATCCCTCAGTCCGCACCGCTTCCCACAGCCTCCATTGGCCTGGAGCTGTGAACCGCGACCAGTGGGAGCCGTGATCGGCCGAACCTGCAGACGCAGCACGTAAACAAACCGGCCCGGCCTGCCAGGGGCTTTCCCTGAACAAGCGGCAGACCAGCTTTGAGAACCACTGGCCTGGAGGACAGTGGCTGAAAGCTTCCTAATACACCAGCCTAACACCCAGTTACCACTGGTAAGACTCCTTCTCACTGGAGGCAGGCAGTAACAAGGTGGCTCACAGTCCTGGGTGCCCTGAGAACCATCACAGCAATATAATGACAGATATTGTTGGAAGAGTGTAAAGTAATGACTTGACTGATGGGATCTGAACTTGCAGGATCTTCTGAAGAAGAGACTTAGACCCCAATTCTGCAAGCACTTATGCATATGCTTAACTTTAATTTGCCCTGCTGACTTCACTGGGACTATTCACAGTAAAATTAAGCACATGCATAAATGCTTTGCAGGATCAGAGCCTTTGGAATATATTGTTCAAGGTGGTAAAAAACTGACAATTCATTAAAGAATAGATGTCTACAATTGAGGGGAAAAAACAAACGGTGCTTGTTTACATTAAAATACAAATAAAACAATGCCCCACATCATGTAATCTCAAATGACAGATAGTCCACAAGTTTCTTTTGTAATGTGTTCAGCTACAGTTGTCTGCCTTTAAAAAAGACAGAGCAGAAATTGAAAAGTTGTTGTGCAGGGCAATGAAGATAGAGAATTATATGTGGGATGCACATATGATGGGAGATTGTAAAAGCTTGCTTGGAAAGAAGAAGTCCTAGAGAGAACCTGACTGAGGTAGCTGACATGATGAAGCATGTAGTGAATATTGCTCAGTGCCTCCTACGTATCCTGTCCCGTAATATGAGAACAAAGGGGACACTCAATGATATTAAGAGGGCAATAGATTTGGAACAAATATAAGGAAATAATACTTTAATTGGAAATCAGTGCCTGGATTGATAATTGAGTCAAATGTGGAATGATTTTAAAATGAGCTGGATAATTTTATGAGCACTAATAACATCTGTAGCTCTAATTTGCAAGCTAAGATAATAGGAGTAGTCAAATCTTATGCTTCAGGCCATAAACTCATCAGCTGTAGGGGTCAGGAAAGAGTCTCCAATTCCCACACCTAATCTCCATGTGCAGTTTCACACAATTGGCTACACACATTGTGAATTGAAGTCATTCATTCATACAGAATGCATAAAGATGCTCATCCTGAGTGCTGAGTGTTTTTACATAGTTAGTGTCCACAAGAATATAAAAATGGACTGTTCATCCCACCAACAAACCCAGAAAATGAGATCCCTACATTGCAGACAGTAATTAAGCACCTCCAAACTTCATCCCACCCCCTCTCTAAATGGCTGGGAAAATAGATGGATTTTGCAGCATGCCTAAAAAGGTCAATTATTTGGACTATTTTAGACCAAAAGGGGGGAGTGAATTTAAAAGCTGGCAACCCTCCTGAAGAAAACTCTGACAGCAGCTCCCTTATGTTTTTCCTGGAGGGACTCCAACTTGTGTGATTCCAATGCCCACAATTGCAGCAACTGGGGGTTGCTTTCCTTAGAAAAGCATCAGTTGCCTACCACACCTAGAGGCAGGATAGCAGACTGCATGGATGAATCATGTTATCCAGGGTTTATCACTATCCATTGAGAATCATTTATATGGTATTTTTAATTTGCCCGGTGCTTCATAAACAGTAAAACATATTTCTTACATCAAAGAATGTACTATCTTAATGTTTGTCTACATGGCCCCACAATGTGGACTATGGTGGTGTGAAGTGCAGTGTGCATTAGCGTTAGTTAGTGGTGCTGTAACTCCCTTGTGTGGATTCTGCGGTTGCGAACGAAAAGGTACCTAGTTCATGTTAACTTAGTCCTGTTTGAAGAGGACTGTGTTAATGTGATTTGTCTTGAAAGACAAGACAAACACAAGACAACAGTTAATGGAAGAGAGAACAAGGAGAGGTTATTGGTGATGGGCGAGACTGACGTATTCCTGGCAGGATGTAGGTTTTATGGACGGATTTGAAGGATGAGGGAAAAAGGATTGGGGGGTACAGGTTTAGGGGACAGTATGGCAAAAAGGTGCAAAGCCAAAACAAAGGGAGCAGTAAGGAGGAGCACTGGAAGAAGCATAGGGAGCCAGTGTGTGTTGGTACGTGATGGAAGAAATTAAAGATGGGGATAGGGATGAGATTATGTACAATGCTGAAAGTTAGGAGCTTGAATGTGATATTATAAGAGATGAGTTAATGGATTCAGAGAGAGAGAGAGAGAGAGATTGTACAGTTAGAGCATTTTGAACACATTGACCATTGAGAAGAGGCAAGGTCCGAAAGGAGAGTTAAAGTAATCAAGGTGAGAGGTGACCAAGGCATGGACAAGGGATTTACCAATAATGACAATGAGGAAAGGGCAGCTTTTGGCGATAATAAAGAAAAAATGACAAGATTTAATGGGAGAAGACTAGATATCCTTGTGATGAGCATGATAGAAATGCACAGATAGGCCAGATCAGATAGATGGATCAGAAGAGAGGAAAGAACAGTTGAAAACTGCACTGCAGTTGGAAGCCTGGGAGACAGAAGGGTATTAGATGGCTCTTGGCACAGGAAGAATAGGCTTCCTCAGCTAACTTCTAAATATAATTTCCAAGTTAAAATCTAATACTTAAGTAAGCTATGGTAACTGGTCTTAACTACTTTGCTGTGTGTTACAGGGCTTAGTTCTAGATGAAGTGCACCTTCACTAAACACTTACTAGTTAAACTGGTAAAGTATTGTCTCCTGGCTCATATCTGCACAGATGTCAATAACCTTTGCTCTCCCATTAAGGAACAAACCTCTCTGTCTTTCCAAAGAAAGATTATACTTACTATAATTATACTATGATCTTACTGGAGATAATAGCACCAATAACCATGTACAATATGAAAAACAGTGAATTTTACTATAGCATAATAAGTATATACTGCTATATCCATCCCAGTCTCTCCCTCATTAGCCTTTTGAGTAATGGGTATAATTAGGCATAACCATAGAAAAAAATTGGAGAAAGCTGAAATTCCTAGTGCCATTCATATTGTTCTTTAATACAGGATATTACTATTTATAATAAATAGGTGGTCATGAAAACCATCATAAAATTACTTGTATTTCACAAATGACATATATAAGCAACCATTATCTAAATGGTCTTCATATCCTACAGCTTGCATGTCACTAATTCAGCTGCAGTCTGCCCATTCATTCTTAGCTGGTGCTACTTTGACATCACAGGCCTTCACCCTCCTCTCATATAGCTGGAGTACCATTTCTGGAGATAGTAGAGAGCACACACGGTGTAACTCCTGCCACACAATAGCAACAGGGAAAGGGAGGAACCCTAAACACAGTGGAAACTCACTGAGCAGAGTGCAGGGGAAGACTGCACAAACCAGAGAGCACAATCTCAAAGGCTCCCCCCAAACACCCATAAGACAAAACCCCCCACTGTCTCAAAATCACTTCCTAACTTCATGGCATAAACAAAATAAGTGATGGATGGTATAAAGTTTATATTGACTTAATTGGGAAGGCCTGCATAACTCATTCATAACTCCACCACTATGAGTAACACAGCCATCCCACACATGTGACAATAAATATTTTATGGAACCTTTCATGCTATCATGAATTTTCTATGGGACAGACCCTGCAGACTTTCACCTGACCAAAAACCCCACTGAAATCAATGTCTGAGGGTTAGGTTGGGAACCCATTACTCTCCTTGGTGAGTAATTTGCCACCGAATTCCCTACGGTTACTCATGTGAGTAACTGCTCACTAATGAGGGTAAAGAGATCACAACGTGGCTCTCAGAAAGGACTGTTAATCTGGGCTTCATGGGCCAGATTCTGTCATTCTTATTCATATTGAAAAATACCTTTCTCTGACAGTAGTACCACTGAAGTCAGTGGGACAACTCATGGAGTAAGGTACTACTCAACAAAAGTAAATGTGATAGAATCTGGCCCCATATTTTTTAACATTTAATTATTTAAGTCAGAGCCCATATTGCTTATTTTTCAGACACTGCTGTGCAATGAAATGATCTTCAATCATAGCACATGTGCAAAGACACCATTATACTAGGAAGCACAATTAGCCAGATGGTTATTTGGAGATTTTTGGAATATCAGCAGTTTCTTTGATCCATGAGACTTTTTTCAATTTAGCTTTGGCTTTTAAATTTCATCCTACACTTGATTCCTAAGTATTTAA